>NW_027206291.1:3833773-5328773 GCF_024711535.1 Dipodomys merriami
GATTATTTCTTTGTTGCTTTGTATGTCCCTCCCCCACAGTGTAACCCCCGCTTTCACTATATTTGATGTCAGTATAACATGTGGAGGAGATGGGGGCAAACAAGTCGTTTAAGGATTCAGGTGGACCTGTTGCAACAATGAAAAGTACAAAATGTCATGTCAAAACCAGCTTTACAATGTCGGTGGGGGGGGGAGGGGGGTATAATTGGGTGGGGGGAGGGGAGAGGCTGGGAAGGGAGGTGAAGGGTAAACAAAGGAGGAGGCTGCAATGCTTGGTAAGAAATGTATGCATTATCCTGCCAATGTAATTGTAACCCCTCTGTACAGTATGTTCTCAAATAAAATAAAATATTAAAAAAAAAAGAAAACACAGAAATTCTAAGTCCCTTTAATCCTCATTTTTTCATATTAAAAATGGATGGATCTTTGGTTAAAATTCGACGTTTATTACCAATTAAAATGATCCCCAAACCAATAAATAGTGCTGATGTATTACTAGTTCACAAAACTTCACTTAAGTGAAGTTCAGATGCAGTAAGAGGCTATAAATACTCATTTACTAAAATAATGCCACTGGCAGTTTCAATCTTTCACTCATGGGCAGAAAAATCAATAGGTTTTTCACTTCTCTGTGAATTCTTCCGTGATTACCTCAACTGTAATTTTCAGTAACTACGGATACTGTGCCACTGTCTCTGTGATTGAGATTCAAAAGATGTAGAGTATTAAATTTAGAGTTAGCTGTTTCTGAGAAGTCAATATTAGACTGTACATGGATGTATATTAATGAAAGAGTAGGTTGTCAGGTAATGCTGATTTTTTTTTGTCAGTTGTAAGGCTTGAACTCAGGGCCTAGGCACTGTCCCTGAGCTCTTTTGTTCAAGGTTAGTGCTAAGATCTTCAGATTTTAGCCTCCTGAGTAGCTAGGATTATAGCCACTATACCCAGCTAAGAAGGTATTTTGGCATTCATTTTCTTTTCCCTTTCTTCCTCCCTCCCTCCCTCTTTCCTTCCTTCCTTTCCTTTTTTCTTTCTTTTTATCAGTTGCAGAGCTTGAACTCAGGGCCTGGTGCTGTTCCTGAGCTCTGTTGCTCAAGGCTAGTGCTTTGTCACTTTGAGCCATGGCTTCCCTTCTGGGTTTTTGGTGATTCATTGGAGATAAGAGTCTCATAGATGGCTGGGAAGGTGGCTCAGTGGTAGAGCGCTTGCCTTGAATGCTTGAAGCCCTGGGTTTGATTCCTCAGCACTACATAAGCATAAAAAAAGCCGGAAGTGGTGCTGTGTGTGGCTCAAGTGGTAGAGTGCTTGCCTTGCATGCCTGAGGCCCTGGATTCGATTCCTTAGCACTACATAAGCAGAAAAAGCTGGAAGTGGCGCTGTGGCTCAAGTGGTAGAGTGCTAGCCTTGAGCTGAAGAGCTGAGGGACAGTGCCCAGGCCCAGAGTTCAGGCCCCACAACCGGACCCCCCCCCCCCCGAAAAAAAAAGAGTGTCATAGACTTTCCTATCCTGGCTGGCTTTGAACTGTGATCCTCACATCTCAGCCTCTTAAGATTATAGGCATGAGACCAGCACCTAGCTTCTTCCTTCCTTCCTTCCTTCCTTCCTTCCTTCTTTCCAAAGGCCTAGGCAATAAAGGCAAAAATTATTCAGTGAGATCACATCAAACTAAAAAACTAAAAAGCTTCTGCATGCCAGGAGAAATGGTCACCAGAGAGAGAAAACAACCGACAGGGAGAGGAAAATATTTGCAAGCCAAATGTCCAACAAATGTCTAGAATTCAAAACACAGACCGAATGCTTACAACTTAACAACAACAATGACAAAACCTAAGAGAAAACAGTGATCACAAAAGCAACTAGTGTGGTCAATGTGTGGGCAAAGAAATCAACAGGTATCACAGTGCATGCCTGTAATCCCTGCATACAGGAGGCTGAGGTCAAAGCTAGCCTACACAATGACACCTTGTCGAAAGAAAGAAAGAAAGGAAGCAAGCAAGCAAGCAAGAAAGAAAGATAGGAAGAAAGAAAGAAAGGAAGGAAGGAAGGAAGAAAATTTCTTTAAAAATATATATACATGGGAAATTAGTTTCACTAATCATCATAAAAATGAAATCAGAATCAGAATGAGCTGTCACCTTGGCATCTGTTAGGAGGGGTATTATTATTACTGTTGTTGTTGTTATTATGATGTGGGGTAGTGATAGTTAAAGTCAAAACACATTTTAACCTTCACAAGGCAAATTGTCATTATCATGGTCTATAAAGTTCATGAATTCTATGAGCTTTGACAATACAACTATTTCTTCCACATCGGGTGGTATGTATATTTCTTTCCCTTTGCTTAGTGTAAGCTGTTCCCTCTTTCAGAAGGGATGTTATTAAAAAGTCAAAAGATGTCAGGCCTGGTAGTACATGCCTATAATCCTAGTATTTGGGATAGAGAGGCAGGAAGATACATAACTCAAGGCCAGCCCGGACTACATGTGAGATCCTGTCATAAAACACCAAGAAAAGGGGGGTACTGGTGGCTCACATCTGAAGTCTTAGCTACTCAGGAGACTGAGATCTGAGGATTCCCGTTCAGAGCCAGCCCAGGCAGGAAAGTCCATGAGACTCTAATCTCCAGTTCACCACTAAAGAGCCAGAAGTGGCACTGTGGCTCAAATGGTGGAGTGCCAGCCTTGAGCAATAGAAGCACAGGGACAGTGCCCAGGCCCTGAGTTCAAGTCCCAGGACCAGCACATAAATGAATTCTTATGCATGGAATAATTGTCCGTGTGTGTGTGTGTGTGTGTGTGTGCGTGCGTGCGTGTGTGTGCATGTGTGTATATGTGCTGTTCCTGGGGCTTGAACTCAGGGTCTGGGCACCGTCTCTGAGCTTGTTTTGTTCAAGGCAGGTTGCTCTACCACTTGAACCACAGTTCTTTCTGTCTCAAACATCCATGGTATATTGGAGGTAAGAGTCTCATGGACTTTTCTGCCCAGGCTGGCTTCGAACTGCAATCTTAAAGTCTCAGCCTCTTGAGTAGCTAGGATTACAGGCGTGAGCCACCAGCACCCAGCTCAGACTTTTAATTTTATTTTTAACAGAATAAAAGGAAGAAGGGAAACAAAGAGTCTAACCAGGAATGCTAGTCAGGGATACACCCACCTCACCCCAAAGATGGTCTTGTCAGTGTTTGGGAACAGTGGTAGAGAAGGGGAGAAGAGGAGGTGGAGAAGGAGGAGGAGGGAGAGATAGGGGCAAAGAGAGAGACAGAGACGGACAGACAGGGCTCAGAGGAGCCTGAAGTTGCAAAGATTAGACAAAGGAGAGGAGTAGGCGTCCCCCACTGGAGGAAACTGAGCCCTGAGTCCTGGTCTGGGAGAAGAGTGGGGTGGGAGAAGGTCAAAGGCCAGACTGTGGGGAGGACTTCCCACAGACAGCAGGAAGCTTGGCTCCCCACCCCCACCTCCCTCAGGTCTTTCTCCCAAGCCCCTCACAGGGTCCCCCATCAGGGCCCTACTTTAAATGGCAGCCACCCCCTTTCCTGGCTTAGTTCCCCTCTTCGAGGTTCTGTTCACCCAGCATCCTGTGAGTCATCGGGGATGGGGGGGGCACCAACACCCTGAGATCTCCAGGTGTCTGCAGATGGCAAGTGCACCCCTCCCGTGTCCCCCACCTATCCCCCTGGCCATGGCTGCAGGGGGGTCAGGTGCTGGCATCAGAGTGACCGTGTGCAGCCTGAGGAGGCGCAGGGCAGTGCCCAGGGCAGTGTGGGCACCGGGCCTTCCTCAGCCATCCCTACCCCGATCTGCCTTAATTGTCAGGGTGTCCCTGAGGATATCTGATACAGGGCAAGAGCCAAGCCTGCCTAGGGGCAGGGAAATCCCTCCAGCTGTTTTGGACTAGCCTGCCCTCCCCCAGTCCCCAGTCTTCCAATTTGGCTTTCCATCCTTTCTTTCCTGGCACTCATTCATTCATTCGAGCACCTGTTGTGGGTTGGATTTCTCGCTCTTTCTGTGTGACAGGGTCTTGCTATGTTGGCAGGCTGGCTGTGCACCTGGAGGCTCTAAGGATCCTCTCCCTCAGCCTCCAGAGTAGCTCAGGTGACAGGCTGAGGCCACCATGCCCAGCTGCAAATCAGGCTCTCAAAGAGATCTCCCTACCTACCCCATGTCCCCAGCAGCCAAGATACAAAGGCCGTCCACACTCATGGACCTCATGGGGTATTTGGTGAATGGGATACATGTTTAAAAGGGAATATTAGTCAGCCTTTAAAAATAGTGATATCCTGCCTTTTTGGCCACCTGGTTGAACCAGGAGGAGTTTATGCTAAGGGAAATAAGCAGGGCACAAAAGTTAAAGGCCCCTGGATCTCTCTATGTGGAGTGTAAAGCGGAGGAGGACTGGGCTGGGTTGGGTGTGGGGAAATGGGAGGTGTCACTCAAAGGGCAAGAAGTTCTATGCAGTGTTGGAACCCAGGGCTTCAGCTCCCTCCTCCCTCCCTTCTTCCGTCCCTTCCTTCCTTTTCTTTCTTTCTGTGTGTGCCAGTTCTGGGCCTTGAACTCAAGGTGCTCTACCACTTGAACCACAGCTCCACTTCTGGCTGTTTTTTTTTCAGTAGTAGTAGTTTATTAAAGTTGAGAGCCTCAGACTCCTGCCTGGGCTGGCTTTGAATCATCGTCCTCAGATCTCAGCCTCCCGTGTGAGCCACGGGAGCCTTGCTAAGATGCTCTACATTTCTACTCCTTGACCCAGCTCATATGGCTAGAGTAGAGCCTCACAGCCAGAGCACCTTAAGTCTCTGGCCACGCCCTAGCCGTTCAGCCACGCCCCCACGTACACGACCACGCCCCCACAGCATTGTGCACGCCGTGCCACGCCCCCACAATGTAGCTATCCTCTACCTCTCAAGCCACGCCCCTAGGCAAGAGCCACGCCCTCGCACCTCAAGCCACGCCTCCTGGGCCAGAGCCACGCCTCCAGCTCTGCTTTTTTCCCCCCCTCTGGTAATTTTCAGGATAGGGTCTCCATTCCTATCTGAGCTGTGATCTGCCCACTTTCGGCTCCTGTCATCTACGCACTACCAGGCCAAACTAATGGGCTGAGATGGAGTCTTGTGAACTTTCCTGCCCCAGATGGCCTTGAACTGATTTGTATGCTATTTTTAATACTGTCAGGACTGAACTCACTTTAGCTGTGGTGTGCAGGAGGGCCACGAGGGGGCGCGAGAGGATACATTCCCACCCAGATCTGCGATCTGCCTATTTTGGGGCAGATTATTGTTGGGATCACAGTGTTCCCTGCCATTCCCCGCTCCCTTCCGCCCCCGCCGCGCCCCCCTCCCGCCCCCAGCTCTTCTTTTCTGCCTGGAAACGTGATCCTCTCAATTTTAGCTTTCCATGTAATTTGGGATGACAGGTGCATGTTACTGAGCCCAGGTTGAGAAGGGGTTTTGTGAAATTTCTTGCCAGGGCTGCTTTTGAACTGTGTTCCTCCAGATCTCAGCCTCTTGAGTAGCCGGGATTACAGGTGAGCTAGTAATGTCTAACTTACTTTTGATCCTTTTTTTTTTTTTTTTTTACTTTTGTGTGTGTGTGCTGGTCCTGGGTACCACAGCTCCACGTCCAGCTTTTTGCTAGTTAATTAGATATATGAGTCCCATAGACTTTTCTGTCTGGGCTGGCTTTGAAATGCAATCCCCAGATCTCCTGAGTAGCTGGGATTACAGACATGAACCATGAATCATCAGTGCCTGACTGTTGAGTTATTTTTACTGTAGGGTTTCATGTTTTGTTTGTTTTTTTCTCCCAGGAATGACCTCAGGCAGAGATCCTCGTGCCTTGGCCTCTTGAATAAAGATGTACCACCAAGCCTAGCTTATTTGTCTATATAGAGTCTTGTTACATTTTGCCAGGGCTGGCCTCAAATCTCAGTCCTCCTGCTTCTTTCATGTCTGGGATGACAGGTGTGTACCACCATGCCTGGCTAACACATCCTTCTAAGAACTTTGCTCATCTTGATTTAGTGACTCGTTTAAAGTTAACATTCTGTCTTTAAAAACTATCTTCAGGGGGCTGGAGGGGTGGTTCAGCTGCAGAGCACTAAGCCAATGAGCTATAGTGACTACAGATGCCCCGTTCGATTCCCGGTCTTGGACCTAGAAAAGAAAAGAAAGAAAAGAAAAAGTATCTTCAAATCTACCGTCTTCCTGAGGTTTGGGGAGGGGGTTGAGAGTGTAGAATGAGGATTTTTTTTTGGAGAAAGGGACGTAATTTAGTCCATCACCGCGGGGAAAGTTCCTGTGTCTTGGTTTCTGAGTACAGATCTAGAGATCTGGAAATCCCACTGTCTCTGTGTCTCCTCCCCTCACCCCTACTAGAGGGGAGCTCACGGCAGCTTGGAGTGGAGGCCACTGGCTGGAACAGAGGTCTGAAAGGTAGCAGGTTCTCCAGAAGGAAGTGACTCAGTCACATAGTCATGTTACTGGGCACTTAAAGCCACAGACAGCTTCAAAGAGTTTCCTGTGTCTTCACTCGGCCCCACACTGGCTTCATGAACAAAGCCCGGGTGACAGTTGCAGATGAGGGTGTGGAGTGGGAGCCGCAGCAGTGACCTGCCGAGGTCATGTGTGTGGACTTGAACTCAGGGCCTGGATGTTGTCCCTGAGCTTTTAAACTCAAGACTAGTGCTCTACCACTTGAGGCACAGCTCCACTTCTGGCTTTTGGTGGCTAATTAAAGATAGGAGTCTCATGGAATTTCCTGCTTGAGCTGGCTTTGAACTGCGATCCTCAGATCTCAGCCTGCTGAGTAGCTAGGGTTACAGGTGTGTGCCACCATGCCCAACTTTTTGGTTGGGATGAAGCTCTTGCTCTTTTTATTTCTTTTTGGTGAGTGGGAAGCTAGGCCTGGCCTTGAACTGTGATCTTCCTCCATCTCTACCTCCCAAATAGCTGGGATTACAGGTGTGAACTACCACACTCCTCTCACTGAATCCATTTTTGGCTTATTTATTTTCAACTCATGGTGGGTTTATTGGAGCTTGAGTTTGCCGAAAGCAAAGAGACATTTGCCCATCCAAAAAAAGAAAGATTAAAATAGCATTGGTGGGGCTGGGAAGGTGGCTTAGTGGTAGATTGCTCAGCTAGTATGCATGAAGCCCTGGGTTCAATTCCTCAATACCACATAATCAGAAAAAGCCAGAAGTGGTGCTGTGGCTCAAGTGGTGGAGTTCTAGCCTTGAGCACAGAGAGGCTCAGGGACAGCGCCCAGGCCCTGAATTCAAGCCCCAGGACTGGCAAAAAAAAAAAAAAAAATACAATACCATTGCCTCCCCCTCCCCTCCCCTTCCCCCACCCCCTCCCTTGCACAGGGTCTTGGTAAGAACTGCAGGAGTGGCCAGAAGGTGCACCCCAGGCTCTAGAACCTTCTGGAAAGTTCTCTGGCCATGTGAAATGATTCATGACATTCGTTATCTGAACAAAATTCACAGCACATGTATGAGGAGGAAAGGTGTTTCAGACAGCTGGAGTGGTGAGGTCCTGGTAGGCTGGAGAGCCTGGCCCACCCATGGGGGCAGCCCCTGCCCGGCCTGGGCTGCTCTCATAGCTCCTACCTTCCCAAGAAGATTCAGACATTTGGAGCTGGGCATGTTGGCTGAGAACTGTCATTCCTGTTTCTTAGGAGGTAGATCCAGGAGGATTGTGGTTAAAAGCCACCGTAGGCAAAAAGCTAGCAAAACCTTACCTCAAAAAGCATGCCCAGGGAGGTAGTGAATGCCTGTAGTCCAGGCTACTTGGTGGGGAGGACGTAGGGGGATTATAGTCGGAGCTCAGCCAGAGCCAAAGTGTGAGGTTGTGTCTGGGAAACAAACTAAAACTGAATGGACTGGTTGCATAGTTCAAGTGGGTGAGTATCCATCTGCCTGGTAAGTGAGAGGTCCCCAGTTCGAATCTCAGCACTGCCAACAACAAAAAACAGCCAGAAATCTGGATTTGTCAATGTCAAAATGTCAAATGTCAAATGTTCAAATGTCAAATGTTCTTACATTTAAACTTTGACTATTAATTCCCATGTCCCAAATACACCAAGTTGTTGGGTGCTGGTGGCTCACGCCTGTAATCCCAGCTACTCAGGAGGCTGAGGATCTGAGGCTCATGCTTCAAAGCCAGCTGGGACAGGAAAGTCCTTGAGTCTCTTACCTCCAATCAACCCTCAAAAAGCTGGAGGTGGAGCTGTGACTAGCCTTGAGCAGATAAAGCTCAGCAACAGTGCTCCGGCCCTGAGCTCAAGCCCTGGGACTGGCCCCAAAACAAAACAACCAAACAACGAACAAACCAAAACCCCCAAGTGAGCAGATGTGGCGTGTGGATGTTGGGCCACCATTGATGTCATAACTGAGAACTGGAAACTCAGATCCACAGGTAATTCCCTGCCAGTCAGTGTTCTGTTACTGTAACCAACACTCAATCAACTTACAAAGTGAAAAGGTTAATTTTGGCAGATAGTTTTAGAGGCCACAGTCGATGGCCAGTGCTTGGAGCTCAGGGTTCCATGTCATAGGGTGGGCAGGGGGTGGGACAGAGCTTCTACCTCATGGCTGGGGAGTGAAGGCCAGAAGAAAAGGAAGGAACTGGAGTGGAGGGAAGGGGGAAGGGGCATGGCACGGGGGGGGGGGGCAAGGGGGAGGAGGGTCCCATTATTTCCTTTGAAGGCAATTGCCAGTTACCAAAAAGTCTCCTCACTGGACGCCATCTCTTTAGAGGTCCCACTGCCTCCCAGTTGGGTCACAGCCTGGGATGACATCTTTATCACAAGTTTGGGGAGTAACTTATCCAAACCATAGAATTAACTGTAGTTTCTGGGCACTGGTGGCTGGATGCCTGGAATTCCAGCTACTCAGGATGCTGAGGTCTGAGGATCAAGGTTCAAAGCCAGCCCAGGCAGAAAAGTCTCTGTGAGATTCTTATCTTCAATTAACTACCAGAAGATGGGAAGTGGAAATGTGGCTCCAAGTGGTTGAGTGCTAACCTTGAGCAAAATTGCTCAGGGAAGGGCTGGGAAGGTGGCTCAGTGGTAGAGTGCTTGCCTTGCATGCATGAGGCCCTGGGTTCAATTCCTCAGCACCACATGAGCAGAAAAAGCCGGAAGTGGCGCTGTGGCTCAAGTGGTAGAGCACTTGCCTTGAACTGAAAGAGCTGAGGGACAGCGCCCAGGCCCAGAGTTCAGGCCCCATGACCAGCAAAAAAAAAAAAAAGAGCTCAGGGTCAATGCCAGGCCCTGAGTTCAAGCCCAACATCCGACAAGAAGAAGAAGAAGAAGAAGAAGAAGAAGTGCTCATTTGCATAAATCCTTGGATTTGAATGTACCTTTTCTTTCTTTCTTTTCTTTTTTTGTCAGTCATGGGACTTGAACTCTGGGCCTGGGCACTGTCCCTCAGCTCTTCAGTCAAGGCTAGCGCTCTACCACTTGAATCACAGCACCACTTCTGGTTTTCTGGTGGTTTATTGGAGATAAGAGTCTCACAGACTTTTCCTGCCCGGGCTGGCTTTGAACCACAATCCTCAGATCTCAGCCTCCTGAGCAGCTAGGATGACAGGCGTGAGCCACCAGGGCCTGGCAATTTTATTTTCTTGTAAAGATGCTGTACAGAGAGGTTACAGTTACATCAGAAGAAGAAGAAGAAGGAGGAGGAGGAGGAGGAGGAGAAGGAGAAGGAGAAGGAGAAGGAGGAGGAGAAGAAGAGAATATCAAAAGAATATCAACTAAAGATTAAAGAGCTCTTCCTAAGGCTCCTAAGATTTAGATTGTTTAATCTCACAGAAGGGGAAACTGAGGCCCAAAGAAGCCTAGATTGGAGCCCAGGGGCGCTCAGCTGGGAAGTGGCAGAGCAGGGATCTGAACTCAGGCCCCATGCTGCAGCGTAAGAGTGGCCCTGTTTCTCTGCGCCCTTGCTTCTCAAGGCTGTGGCAGGATAGAGCAGGTGACATTGGTCACGTGTTTTCTTGGGTCTTGAGAGCTTCCTGCCTGCTCTCCTCATGACCTGTGGGTCTATTGATGGTGGAGCCCAGCATGTGGAAAAGGACACGAAGCACATGAACGTCTCAGAAATAGAGATGTGGGGCAGTGGCCTGGACCAGGAGCTTCCGGAGCCTCCAGCTTCTGTCCCTGCTGGGGTCCCCTTGTCTCCCCTCCCCTCCTCCTCTCCTTTCCTCCTCCCTTTCTCCATTTCCTCCTCCCCGCCCTTCACCCTTCCCATCTGCCTTCCTCACCTACCTCCTCTTCTTCTTTCCCCCCCAGGGCTGCAAAACCCCTCTCAGGGAAAGTTCTGGTTCCAGCCTCAGGCGGAAGTTGGTGGTTGATGGCGGCTTTTATAAATTCACTGTCCCTGACACCTTCATCTCCTCATCAAAGCCACGGAAACAGAAAGACCATGATGATGAGCAGAGAGGAAACTCCAGTGGGGGTTGGCGCTGTCACCTCCCACCAGCCCAGCAAAGACAAGGTGGGAGGAAAATTCCTTCCCCTGCTCACTGTGAGCTCTGGGGTAGAAGGAGGGTCTCTAGTCACAGATTCTGTAGGTGAGGGCATAACGTCTGTCCAGGGATTAGGTACAGGTGTATAGATAGTAGCTAGTGCTGTAGCATATGCTTATAGTCCCAGCCAACTTGCAAGGCTGAAGCAGAAGTCACTCCAGCCTACAGGTTCAAGACCAGCCTAGGTAACATAGAGAGACCTTATCTAAAACAAAAACAAATACAATAAAATCCAAACCCTAAATGTTAGCTGGGCACCAGAGGGTCATGCTTGTAATCTTAGCTACTTGGGAGGCTGAGATCTGAAAATCACAGTTTGAAGCCAGGCTAGGCAGGAAAGGCCATGAGATTCTTAACTCCAATTAATCAGCAAAAAGCCACAAGTGGAGCTATGGCTCGAGTGGTAGAGGGCTAACCATAAGCCAAAAAGCTCAGGGATAGTGCTCAGGCCCTTAGTTCAAGCTCAGGTCAGGCACAGAAAATAAGAAACAAAACACAAAATGTGGGTCCTCCTCAATGAGTGTGCATCTCTTAGACACGCCTTTGTTTATTGAGCTCTGACTGTATCAGGTGCCACCAACGTTATTTCCACACTGGCTCTGATTTCTCTTTACAATTAACCTGGGAGATGAACTGCCGCTCCAATTCAGATCCTAGAAAGCAGTTCTTTCCAGCCATCAGCACCCTTCATTTGCATGCACACACCCACACTCTCATTTGCATAAATCATTGGATTTGAATGTACCTTTCTTTCTTTCTTTCTTTCTTTCTTTCTTTCTTTCTTTCTTTCTTTCTTTCTTTCTTTCTTTCTTTTCTTTTCTTTCCTTTTTTGTCAGTCATGGGGCTTGAACTCAGGACCTGGGCACTGTCCCTCAGCTCTTCAGTCAAGGCTAGCGCTCTACCACTTGAGTCACAGCACCACTTCTGGTTTTCTGGTGGTTTATTGGAGATAAGAGTCTCACAGACTTTTCCTGCCCAGGCTGGCTTTGAACCACAATCCTCAGATCTCAGCCTCCTGAGTAGCTAGGATGACAGGCGTGAGCCACCAGGGCCTGGCAATTTTATTTTCTTGTAAAGATGCTGTACAGAGAGGTTACAGTTACATCAGTAAGGTAATGAGTACATTTCTTGTCGAGCATTGTTACCCCCTCCTTTGGTTTTCTCCTACTATTCTTTCCCTTTCCCACCACCCCCACTGCCCCCCTCAAAGTTGTCAAGTTCATTTCCAAATTAGTGTCTTGTGAGTGTCATTGTTGCAATGGGTCATCCTGTGTCCTTGTTTCAGCATTTTGTTATTCTCTTATTCTCCTCCCCCTCCCCAAATTAGATAAATGTATATATAAGATGCCTGGTCGAGGGGTTTGAACTCCGGACCTGGCCACTGTTCCTGAGCTCTCTTGCTCCAGGCTAGCGCTCTACCACTTTGATGCACAGTGCCACTTTTAGTTTTCTGGTGAGTGACTGGAGATAAGCATCTCACAGAGGCTTTCCTGCCTGGACTGGCTTTGAACTATGATCCTCAGATCTCAGCCTCCCGAGTAGTTAGGATGTCAGGCATGAGCCATTGACACCTGGCTAGAATGCATATCTTTTTTTTTTTTTTTTTGGATCCGTTCATGGGGCCTGAACTCTGGGCCTGGGCGCTGTCCCTCAGCTCTTCAGCTCAAGGCTAGCACTCTACCACTTGAGCCACAGCACCACTTCCGGCTTTTTTCTTTTTGCTTATGTGGTGCTGAGGAATCGAACCCAGGGCCTCAGGCATGCAAGGCAAGCGCTCTACCACTGAGCCACCTTCCCAGCCCTTAGAATGCATATCTTTATCTGGCTTTCCTCCCATCTCCCCTGGTTCACTCCATCACCATGTCCTGACGGCGTCCAGTCCGGTTCCTTGCAAGGAGATGGAGGTCTTCTCCCATACCATGTACCCTCATGGTCACTCCCTCTGCCCCTACTTCTGTCCCCATTCCCACAAGGCTCCTTGAGGGGGGGGGCAATGCTGAACCCCAGTTTCCACCACCCCTGTCTTCTCCCAACAATACAAGGACAAGCTAAGATAAATAATTATTCTTTATTTCAGTCAGCAGAGGCCAAGGGGCCCAGGCTATAGACAAGAGCTAGTCTGGTCTGGGAAGGGATTGCATGTGTTTGTGTGTCTGGTTGTCTGTCTGTCTGTCTGTCCGTCTGTCCGTCCGTCCACAGTCGTGATAAAGAGTTTGACTGAGGAAATGAGACAGAGTCCCTGGATGCTCTAGGCTTCATTTAGTTGTTTATTTTTTTGGTGCCAGTCCTGGGGCTTGAACTCAGGGCCTGGGTGCTGTTCAGTAACTTTTTCACTCAAGGCTCTACCACTTGAGCTACAGCTCTGCTTCCGGTTTTCTGGTGGTTCCTGGGAGATAAGAGTCTCACAGACTTTCCTGCCCAGGCTGGCTAGGAACCGTGATCCTCAGATCTCAGCCTCCTGAGTAGCTGGGATGACAGGCGTGAGTCACCGCTTCCCAGTGCCCTGCTCCATGCTGACCCCACTTCCCCCTGGCTGGGTGGCCAGGCTGGTGGCCACATCACTGTGTCACGCAGCTCCTGCGCTGCCTTGGCAACCGGAAGTCACCATGGTGGAAGTATTCCCAGCATGGCAATTGGCCAACATGAGTCCGTGGGTGGGACAGAGATGGTGACTGTGTGTAGCTGGGCTGTGTGCAAGGCCCTGGTGACAAATCTCTCCAGCCAGCCACCCTCGTGACCACAGTGAGGCTGACTCAGTTTCCCTTCTCCAACTCTCCAAATCCTGGAATCCCACGTCGTTCTGGCTTCTCCAGTCAAAGCAGACATACCCATCACTTTCGCCTGAATATCAGGCAAATGAGCTCTTCCAAGCATTGGGGGGGGAGAGTGGGGGGGGGACTATGAATTGCCCACCACAAGTCTCCAGGTCATTGTCTTTAGGATTGTCTGTGTGAGGTCTGTGGCTTGTGCGGGTTTTCTGGAAGGTTCTGCTGGGTTTTCAACTCCTCCAGATTGCTGAGGTCTTGGCAGAGTTTTTTTGGGGGGAGGGGGCTCCTCGGTGATCTCTGCTGGCTGAGCTTCCTGTGGAGCCCCCTGTCCCCCCCCTCCGCCCCCCTCAGGGCCAGCTATGAGTCCCTTCCATTCCCACCAACGCTTCGATTTCCTTCACACCATGAAAGCTCCGAAGTAGGAGTGGACGCCGTCGTAGAGCTGGGCCAGGCGCTCACCGGGGACCCGCACGACCACCTCCTCCCCAGCCTCCAGGTGCACCACGCCGCCCACGAAGCTGCTGTCCCACCACACGCGGAAGCCAGGGGAGCGGGCGCAGGGGGACCGGCGGCCGACCAGCAGCTCCAGCTCCCTGGGGTAGCGGGGTGTGCGCTTGTAGAGGCCGTGGGTGACGGGGAGGCCGCTGGCCAGCCCCTGGGGACAGCCCACGCCCCGCAGCTGCACCTTGGAGTAGACATAATAGTAGCCGGCCTTGGGGGTCATCAGGGCCCCATTGTGGTAGCTGAGACCTCTCAGAAAGGCCAGGCCCAGCTGGGCCTCCCACAGCAGCGGGCCGCCACTGCCCGTCAAGCTGGTGTTGGCCCCTGGGTAGGAAAGAGGGAAATAAAGGAGGAGCTGATGGGTACGTGTGCCATTCGTGTGTGTGTGTGTGTGTGTGTGTGTGTGTGTGTGTGTGCGTGAGTGTATATACCAGTCCTAGGGTTTGAACTCATGGCTTGAGTACTGTCCCTGAGCTTTTTTTTTTTTCTTTTTGTCAGTCATGGGACTTGAACTCAGGGTCTGGGCACTGTCCCTGAGCTCTTCTGCTCAAGGCTACAACTCTACTACTTTGAACCACAGCTCCACGTCCAGCTTTTTGCTGGTTCATTGAAGATAAGAGTCTCATGGACTTTCCTTCCCAGGCTGGCTTCAAACCACAAGCCTCAGATCTCAGCCTCTTGAGTAGCTGGGATAACAGGTGTGTACACCCTGCGAAATAGCTCTTATGAGTCTCTTATGCCAGTATGGGACATTGTAGTCATTCGTTGCTCCATGGGAATTCAGCCATGGTAGGCGGGGGAGCACAGGAATGTATGCGGGTTCAGCTGACCCATGGCTTTGGGCATTCTCTGAAGGTCTCAGAGGTGTGCTCCCTGCCTGCCCCCTTCAGAGCCCGCAGTCTGCATTCTGGGAACTCTGGGAATAAACACTGCAAGGAATGAATGGATGGATAAACGAATGCCCGCCTTCCTGAGCTTCCCAGGACACCCTGGGGCTGCCCCTCCTCACCTGTAAGATGTGCAGCTGGCTTGGCCAGGTGGGATCTTTGCTCTGTGGAGAGAGTATCAAAGGTGAGAAGCAGCCAGCAAAGGTAAAGGTCAGCCTCCTAAGGGGTTATCACTGCCATCTTGGTATCCTGGGGAGTAGGGTGAGGGTCAAGCCCACCCCTTCCGGAGTGACCCAAACTTCTGCTTCTCAGGCATGGGGGAGGGGCACCTATAGGTTGTGCAAATTACGTTGAGCAATGGGGGCTGGCATGAGAACCATCTCTCTCTTTTCTGGGGTGCAGGACTCACTCACCTCGCACCAGCTTCTCCCAGGAGCCTGGATCTCCATCCTGCAATGCAAGAAACAATCCACAGTGAGGCCACACCCAGGCCCCAGGCAGACCCAGGAGGCATGACAAAGCCGGATTGGGCCCACAGACGCAGACGCGGGACCGTGTGTGCACACAAGCATGCACGCATGCATGCACACATGCATGCACGCACACCACCCATTAGCCCTGCAGGCATTTTGTCTTCTGTAAGTAGAATTGCAGGCAGCACCTGCCTGGGATCTCATGAAAGCTGTGTCTAAACCCTGTGTCAGCACATGGCTCAGAACAGACACCATGAAGGTGTTTCTTCAACAAATAGGCTGAAATCCAGAGAACTGCAGCAGTTCTGCAGCCTGGGCAGAAAAGTCTGGATGACCAGCAAAAGGCTGGGCTGGAAGCATGGCTCAAGTGGCAGAGTGCCACAAGTTGAGCACATTCAAAGGATTTGAGTACAAAGCTTAGGTATGGCCAAAATAAAAAATCCCTCTTCAAACAACAACACACAAACAACAGAAAACAAATTGATTGCCTCCTATCTGAACTGTCCTAGATTTGGGAGTAGAGCTGTGGTTCAAGTGGTTGAGCATCAGACTTGAGCAAAAGAAAAAAAAAAGCAGCTCAGGGAACAGTGCCCAGGCCCTGAGTTCAAGCCCCAGTAGCAGCATGTACACACAGTGCACAGATGTCTGATGGCTGGACACAGGGACAGTGACCTGGAGGTGAGCATTTAATGACACTTTTTTTTGTCGGTCGTGGGGCTTGAACTCTGGGCCTGGGCACTGTCCCTCAGCTCTTCATCTCAAAGCTAGCGCTCTACTACTCAAGCCACAGTACCACTTCTGCTTTTTCTGCTTATGTGGTACTGAGGAATCACACCCAGGCCCTCGTGCATGCAAGGCAAGCACTCTACCACTGAGCCACCTTCCCAGTCCCAATGACACACTTCTAAGGCACGTGTGCCCATTTGCTAGGCACATGTGGTCACATGGATCCATTGGTCTATAGTGGGAGACCTGGAGACCATGCATGGAACACCAGCACATGCATGTGCACAGGTGTGTTCCCACCCACAGGAATGGAGGCCCCTGGGCTCAGGCCAGCAGTCCACATCCACGTGGACACGTGACCGCTGCATCCCGACACAAGGAGACAGGACATGGAGACTCAGAGACTCAGAGTGCAGAGCAAGGCCACACGAGCAGGGGCTGGGCACAGTGACCCAGAGCAAGACCCATCCATGGCTAATTAGAAACAGCCTAGAGTGATCACTACCAACAGTTACTCAGAAAGCCGGAAGAGGCGGTGAGCTGGGCGCCGATAGCTCACACCTGTCACCCTAGCTACTCAGGAGGCTGAGATCTGAGGATCGCAGTTCAAAGCCAGCCAGGAAAGTCTGTGAGACTCTTATCTCCAAATTAAGCATCTAAAAGCTAGATTGGAGCTGTGGCTCAGGTGGTAGAGCGTGAGCCTTGAGAAAAATAAACCTCAGAGACAGAGCCCAGGCCCCCAGTTTAAGCCTCATCACACACACAATCACAATCACACACACACACACACACACACACACACACACACACACACGACAATGGCAGGAGCAAGGACACATCAGAATGTCACTTCTGATTGGTTGGACCCTTGCTTTGTCCAGCCATTGCAGGCCACCCCACACTCCCCATGCATTATGTATTTACTATTCTACAGTGATTCCCATTTTACAGGGGAAAACTGAGGTAGGTGCATTAACAGCCCTGGCCACACCTAGGAACAAACAGGAACACGAGAGCTCTTTCCCCCATCCCCCCACCTCCCTCCCCGCCCCCCCAGGCCCCACTCACCGGCAGGTGGCTGACCACTTCTGCCAGGTGCCGGTGCAGCTGCAGTACAAACCAGCCTTGGACTGCCAGCCCGGCGCCTAGGAGCAGCATCAGCAGCGCCAGGCACCCCTGGGCAGTGCTGCAGCGCCGTCTCCCCGCGCCGTGTCCCAGCCTCCTGAATGGGATGTCTGTCTGTCCATCTATCACAAACACGGAGGGCTGCGGGATCGACTCTTCCATGCCAGGCAGCGAATGCCCCAGGCTGGGTTAGGGCAGGGCAGACTCGCCTGAGCACACGGAGGAAACCACAATTGCCCAATGATCCGAACCCCTGCCTGAAGCTTGGCTGGCTGCACGAGGCGGCTCGGCCTTGCGGCCTGCTTTAGAGCAGGGGTTCGGCCCCTCCCCTGTCCCCACGCACCCTCCCCTTCTTCCTGTGCTCCCCACCCGGCCCCTGTCTAGCTCACCACTCCGTTATCTCACACTTTCCAATATGTTGATGTGACTCAAGTGGGGATCCCACGGGCTCTCCCCCCAGCCCTTCCCCCCAGCCCCTCCCCCCCAGCCCCTCCCCCCAGCCCCTCCCCCCCAGCCCCTCCGGCTTTCTCTGCTCAGCCGCTCAGTACCCTTGTTTGCCAGTATAACTTATTCCCTTCTTTATTTTTTGTTGTTTGTTTGTTTGTTGTTTTTTGCTTATGTGGTTCTGAGGAATTGAACCCAGGACTTCATGCATGAGAGGCAAGCACTCTACCACTGAGCCAACTTCCCAGCCCTCCCTTCTTTATTTTTGTGCAATCCTGGAGCTTGAACTCAGGGCCCGGATGCTGACCCTAAGCTTTGTTTGCTCAAGGCTTGTGCTCTACCACTTGAGCCACAGCGCCACTTCAGGCTTTTTAGTGGCTCTTTGGAGATCAGAGTCTCACGGACTTTTCTTACCCAAGCTGGCTTTGAACCAGGATCCTCAGATCTCAGCCTCCTGAGTAGTAGGACTACCATTGTGAGCCCTTGGTGCCCGGCCAGAGTTATTTTATGAGGTGCTGATGTGGGCTGTGCACTGTTCTAGGTTGGGCACACAGCAGAGAACATGAGACCAGATCCCTGCTCCCATGAGCTTCGCTGGGTCGGAAGGGCTGGTGAGGTAACATTGGGAGTGTGTTCCCAGGTTACAGATGAGGTGGGAAGTGCGCCAGGAGGCTCGGGACCACGCGCATGCGCATGCACACATGTGTGCACCCATGTGCACACAGATCTTGCTGTGTGGTGTATGTGGCTGTGTGCACACACATGTGTGTGTGCAGGGCGCATGCATATCATCCTTGTATGAGTTTTGTAAGCATCTAAGTCAGTCAGCCCTGATCATCAGCTAGTGAAAAATATCCCAGTGACTTCCTGCTGAGCTCACCAGCACTGGCACATTAACTCCTGTGGGCTGAAGCCCATCCTTGCTTTCTGTGTGAGTGTGTGTGTGTGTGTGTGTGTGTGTGTGTGTGTGTGTGAGTGAGTGTGAGTGTGTATGTGCACATGCACGCACATGCCAGTACTGGGTTTAAACTCACTTAACTTTTTCACTCGAGGCTGGTGCTCTGCCGCTTGAGCCACACCTCCAGGCTGGCTTTTTGGTGATTGATGGGAGATAAGAGTGTGATAGACTTCCCTGCCCCAGCTAGCATTAAATTGCGATCCTCAGATCTGAGCCTCCTGCGTAGGTGGGATTATAGGTGTGAGCCCTGGGATCCTCCTGGCTCTCTCTCTTTCCTTTTTTTTCCCGTTGGTTGTGGGGCCTGAACTCTGGGCCTGAGCACTGTCCCTCAGCTCTTCAGCTCAAGGCTAGTGCTCTACCACTTGAGCTATAGCACCACTTCCAGCTTTTTCTGCTTATGTGGTGCTGAGGAATCGAACCCAGGGCCTCATGCATGCAAGGCAAGCACTCTACCACTGAGCCACCTTCCCAGCCCCTCTCACTCCTTTCTATACAGGCATGTGGGCAGATTCAGAAACCCAGGTGGGGACATCCTCTCGTGTCCTTGTCCCCAACTCTGACCTGAGGGACCATCCCCATGTGGAATGTCCTCCCCACTGCCCGGGCTGGAAGTGAGGGATGGAGCTCCTCAACTCCGGGTCAGCCCTGAACCTAACCTGCTTGGCCTCCAGTCTGTGCCCTGTTGGACTGGTCACTTGCTCATGACATCCTGGATGCCCCTCTTCCCTGGCTTGCTTTATTCCTATTTTAATTTTTTTGTCAGTTGTGGGGCCTGAACTCTGGGCCTGGACGCCGTCCCTCAGCTCTTCAGCTCAAGGTGAGCACTCCACCACTTGAGCCACAGCACCACTTCTGATTTTCAGGTAGTTCATTGGAGATAAGAGTCTCTGCCTGGCCTGGCTTTGAGCCTTGATCCTCAGATCTCAGCCTCCTGAGTAGCTAATATTACAGGTGTGAGCCACCAGTGCCGGACTGCCCTGGCTTTATAAGGACCTCCCTCCTGCCCTCGATTTTACCCCTTCGTCCTTAAAGCCCAACTGTTCCCTGAGTACTGTCCACTTAGAATCATTACTGGGTGTCCCCTGTCCCCACCCTCGGGGCTTTGACAGCCTCAGAGCCGATGCTCTGTCCCTGGCATCTCCAGAGAGTCCCCCACGCATCTGATTCTTGACCTGAGCCCTTCTCCTCAGTGTGGGCATCCAGATCACCTGGATCAGGGGTTATGAGAACATAGGTCCAACAGGAGACAGACAGACAGATAAGCACTCACCTGTAATCCCGGCTACTTGAGAGGTACAGTAGGAAGATCAGTGTTCAAGGCTAGCCTGAGTTACATAGGGAGACCCTGTCTCAAAACCAAACAACCACCAAACAAAAATATCAAACAGGAAAACTGGGGAGAAAACCACTATAAGGCAAAGCACGGAGAGACACAGAGACCGAGGGAGAGACGAAAGGAATAGAGAAAGCAGGAGGACAAAGACAGAAGATGGAGTGGGAGAAGAAAGAGAGGCAGGGATGGAGACAAATTGGGGAGTGATAAAGAGAGATAGAGACACAGATGAGCTAGGCACCTGTGACTCACACCTGTCATCCTAGCTACTCAGGAGGCTGAGATCTGAGGATTGTGGTTCAAAGCCAGCCGGAGCAGGAAAGTCCATGAGACTCTTATCTCCAATAAACCACCAGAAAACTGGAAGTGGCGCTGTGGCTCAAGTGGTAGAGTGCTCATCTTGAGCTGAAAAGCTGAGGAACAGCGCCCTGGCCCAGAGTTCAAGCCCCACGACCAATCAAAAGAGACAAAAAAAGAGAGACACAGATGAAAAGAGACACACAGAGACAAAGGGATATTGTGTGCCAGAGACAGAGAGACCAAGAGAGACAGAGACATTGAAAGAAAGGGAGAGCTAGAGAAAGAGACAGAAATGACACAGAGGGTGTGTGTGTGTGTGTGTGTGTGTGTGTGTGTGTGTGTGTGTGAGAGAGAGAGAGAGAGAGAGAGAGAGAGAGAGAGAGAGAGAGAGAGAGAGAGAGGCTTTTAGATATCAGGTCCTCAAGTCAGAATCTGTGTGCTATCTAGCCTAGAACTACAGGCAGTAAGTGTGTGTGTGTGTGTGTGGGTTGGGCAGGGTACTCACAGCACACAGCATCACGAGCCTCCTGGTACATATATTGACCAGAGCCTTTGGCATTTGTTGGGGGGGGGCTGTGATTTAATGTCCCCATATTCTGGGACTTGGGAGTCTAAGAGGCAGGGCTATGAAGCAGCAGCAACACTCAGTTGAGCGGGGAGGAGTTCCCATGACCTCACCCATGATTCCACCCTCAACTCTCACCCTTCCAGTTTCCGAGGGACCATGAGAAGAGACACGGGGGCAGCCCCCTTTAGCATCAGCACCTCCCATGCTGTGCTGGAGATGCTGCCCGCCCCTCCAAAGCCACGAACACCACACCACTTCATTCCCTCCCCAACTACTGACTGTTTTCTGCAGTCACTCTGAGGCTCCACCCTGAAGCACCACCACCACCACTACCACCATTATCACCACCACCCACCCCAGTCAGGCGCAGCCTGGAGCCACATTCACCCTGAGCACTTGGGGGACAAAGTGGGGCTAGGTGGGTGGAGGAGGGAGCTGGAACAGCACCCACCACAGGTAAGTAAGACAGGGAATGGAGCTAGGAGTTGGTGGAGTGGATGAGGGGACTCATGGCCTAGGAGCCCAGGTAAGGTCAGATGTTTGAAGGCCCTGAGGTGTAGGAGTGTGGTAAGCCAGGAGGTGTGTGTGTGTGTGTGTGTGTGTGTGTGTGTGTGTGTGTGTGTGTATGTGTGCACATGTGTGTGCACATGCACGTGCTCAGAGGACTGTGTAGTCAGAACCACTGTGTATGAAGCTGACATTGTGGGTGAGCGTGCTGCTAGGAACCCCAAGGAAATCTTGAGAGGGTACAGGTGAAGACTGAAATAAGAATACAAGGAAAGAGCCGGTCCCCAGTGGCTCACGTCTGTGATTCCAGCTTCTGGGAGGATGAGATCTGATGACCGTGGTTCAAAGCCAATCTGGGCAGCAAAGTCTCTGAGACTCTTATCTCCATTGAATCACCAGAAAATTGGAAGTCATGCTGGGCCTCAAAATGCTAGAGCACTAACCTTGATCAAGAGAGTTCAGAGACAGCACCCAGGCCCTGAGTTTAAGCCACACAACCGACAAAAAAAAAAAAAAAGAAAGAAAAAAGGAATGAAAGGTGGCTCAGGCTTGTAATCCCAGCTACTCAGGAGGTTGAAATCTGAGCAGGAAAGTCTGTTAAGAGTCTAATCTCCAATGAACTACCACAAAACCAGAAGTGGAGTGATAGAGGGCTGGTGCACACATGCGTGTACACACATACACACACATGCACACACACACAACTCCAGACTTTTGAACATAGATAAACAAAGCTTTATTGGGGAGGGGGGGTTGCAGGGATGATCAGTTGGGGCAGCCGAAGACCACCATGTTCTCGGTGAAGGCACCCAGGTCCTGGCACTGTTTCTGGTTCTCTTCATCCTGGCATTCCTCGGCTTCGGGCCACAGCTCCACCCACGTGTCCTTCCCGATGATGTAGCTGGTGCTGGGGGCAGGGCGAGAGGAAGGATCAGAGGGGCGTGGCCTTTATGGGCATACTTTATGAATGGAAGGGGCTCAGTGGGCGGGACATGGAGGGGGCGTGGCTCTCGGGGCGGGGTTTGTGAATGGGCTGGGTCTGGTGGGCGTGGCCTCTGGGAGGGCATGGCTTTCTAGAGGGCCAGGCTAAGACAAGTGGAAGGGCTGGCACACGCGTGCACATGGCAGAGCAGACACTCACTTGGGCTTTTCCCCCCAGAGGTCGGAGGAGAGACCCCACATGAGGTAGTGCTTCCCTTCCTGTATCTTCAAGGCCTCCCTGCACTTGATGTGGCTGATGAACCTGCGCTCCTGTCCGGCCTGCACTTCATCGGAACCTGGAGTGAGGGAGAGGGTGGGTGAGCCTCAGGGACACGTGGGGAGTGGGGCAGGGGAGAGGAGGGGGGCACGGGGCACAGAGCTGACCTGACTTGATGACCTGCTCGATGAGCATCATGTATTCGTCGAAGTCATCTGACAGATCGATGGCGACCACCTTGGTCTTGTACACTGCGGTGGGGGTGTGCGGAGAGGAGGGCAGGACGTCCCGGTTACCATGGGGACACCCTCACCCGCAGGGGGACCTGGGGCTTCCTCATCCCCACGCAGGGCCGTGAGAGGTTGCAGCCAGTCACCTTACAGTCCACCCTCCCCTCCTCCCAGGAGATCACCCAGTCAGCGCCCACGCACGGTGACACCCAGAGCATGCACCCAGTTTCTGCTACCCACAAGTACAGTCAGAGACACGAGGTCAGTGCCTCACAACCACTGGCACTGTCCTGGACAGCTAAGATGGTATGCGGCTACAGCCAGGCACACCCACACACCCAAGTTCCCTGTCACTGGCAGCCCTGATGCACACACACCTACACGCACCACCAGAGCCACGCACTACAGCTGGACACAGTTCTAGCTCCTCCTGTCCCCAGTTCCCCGGGACCACTGTCTCACACACTCACCACTCAGTAGCCCATGTAGTCACCCACACGGTCACAACCACTGCTGTACAGCCTGAAGCCAGCCACAATCACCAACTGCCCCCAGAAACAATCCTTCACCATTACGCTAACGTGACACATGCCCTCTGCCACCCCACAGCTCACACCCGCCAGCCCCACTCACCGTAGTCCACCCCGGGCTCACAGGCCTTGTCCAGCCGCTCATCGAGGGTGACCTTCCCATCCGCCTGGTGCATGAAGCAGTTCTCTGTGGGCGGGGCAGAGATGAGCTCAGCTGGGACTCACTGCCTGTGGTGTGATTGGTTCCTGGGGCTCTTCCTCCTTGTGCGCCCCCCCCCACTCCACGGGGGTCCCCAGGGCACCCACCCTCGGCACAGCGGCATATATCCCGGTGGCAGAGCTTGCTCAGCATTCCGTCCTCCTTTTCCGGGTGGTAGAAGCGTGTGCAGGACTCCTCTGGGGAGCACGGTGAGGAGGAGTGAGAGGGTTTCCCGGCCCAGGCCCCAGGCTGGCAGGCTCCCACACCAGGGCGCGCGCCTTACACCTGGACACGCTAGGTCCCCCAGGCCTCAGATCCTTGAGGCCCATTGATCCCCAACTTCCTCATCATCCCTCAGACTTTGGGACCTTCTCCTCCACTTTGTTCAACCCCTGTGGCCCCTAGTCTGCTAACAGATTCTGAGGATGCTGGGAACCCCAACTTTCAGAACTCAAGGACCCTAATGCCCCCACCTCAAGATTCTAGGACCCTCAGAATCCCCCCAGAACTCCCAACTTCAGGTTCCCCAAACTTTTATCCCCCCACACCACCTTGGATCCTTGGATTCCTCAGAACCCCAGGACCCAGAGACTCCGGGGCCTTGCACAGCCGCTCACCCAGGTTGTAGTAGGAGTAGACCTTGATGGAGCCAGGCTGGATGAGCCCCACATTGAAATGCTGGTGGACTTTGAAGGACAGACATTGTTCCTCAGTGTGTGAGATCTGAGGGGAGGAGAGATGGTCATGGGGAGCTTGGGGGGAGGGGGCTCCGCTCTGGGTGCTGACCCCTGGAGCAGTGCTGGAGAAAACTGAGGGGTGGGGAGGTCATAGGTCATGCCCACCTGTCTTCCCAGCTATGGTGGGTTACGAAAAATAGGACTATAGTCCAGCTGTCCTGTGCAAAAAAAGTGAGACCCATCTCTCAAGAACCAGAGTCAAAAACGGCGGGGCTGGAGGCCTGGCTCAAGCCCTGGAGCACTGCCCAGCAAAGGCAAAGTTCTGGTTTTTAGGTGTTTGTTTGTTTTTTTTTTTTTTGGTTGTTTTTTCTGGTCGTGGGGCTTGAACTCTGGGCCTGGGCACTGTCCTTCAGTTCTTCAGCTCAAGGCTAGCACTCTACCACTTGAGCCACAGCGCCACTTCTGGTTTTCTAGTGGTTTTTATTGGAGATAAGAGTCTCATGGATTTTCCTGCCTGGACTGGCTTTGAACTGTGATCCTCAGATCTCAGCCTCCTGAGGAGCTAGGATTATAGGCGTGAACCTCCAGCACCCAGCCAAATGCAAAGTTTTGAGTTTAAACCCCAGTAGTACCAGGAAGGAAGGAAGGAAGGAAGGAAGGAAGGAAGGAAGGATCTTGGGTGAGATAAAGGCAACTCATCAAAGTAGGAGGGGAGCTATTAGAGATGTGGAAGAGGCGGGATAAGAACTCTTTAGAGAAACAGCTCAAAGCACACAATACATAGGTATGGAAATGTCATCATGAAACCCCTTACTTGATAACAGTTTATTCTGGTGTGTCAGACATTCCTGTGGCTTGAACTCAGTGCCTGGTAGCTATCTCAGAGCTTTTTTTCTTTTTGCTTAAGGCTAGTGTTGTACTACGTGAGCCACAGCTCCACTGCCAAATTTTTGTGGTTAATTAGAGAAAGGAGTCTCATGGACTTTTTTTTGGGGGGGGGGGTCATGAGGCTTGAACTCTGGGCCTGGGTGCTATCCCTCAGCTCTTCAGCTCAAGGCAAGTGCTGTACCACTTGAGCCACAGCACCACGTCCAGTTTTCTAGTGGTTTATTGGAGA
The DNA here is from genome assembly GCF_024711535.1 of Dipodomys merriami. Taxonomy (NCBI): domain Eukaryota; kingdom Metazoa; phylum Chordata; class Mammalia; order Rodentia; family Heteromyidae; genus Dipodomys; species Dipodomys merriami. The sequence continues at coordinate 3,858,836 of NW_027206291.1, forward strand.
TAAGAGTCTCATGGACTTTCTTGCCGCAGCTGGCTTTGAACCTTGATCCTCAGATCTCAGCCTCTTGAATATCTAGGATTACAGGCGTGAGCCACCGTGTCAGGCTGGCTTCTAACCTAATCCTCAGCTCTCAGTCTCCTGAATAGCTAGGATCATAGACATGAGCCATTACCACACCTGGCTCAACTAAACACTTTTGGTAAACGAAGTGGCTTTTTCTCAAAGGTTGTACAAAACCCTGGCAAGCAGTAGAGGGTGAAAGTGGAACTTGAGATGGGGAATTCAATCAGTCATGAGAGGATGCCATACTTGTAGGAAGCAATCCCAGAGACCAGGTGCCGTGGCTCACACCTGTAACCCCAGATACCTAGGAGACAGAGACTGGAAGGATTGCAGTTTGAGGCCAGCCTGGGCAAAAAAAAGGAAGAAGTTAGCAAAACCTCTAATCTCAACCAAGAAGCCTGATATGGTGGTACACATATATAATACCAACTCTAGGAGAGGTTGTAGATAGGAGGATCAAAGTCCAGGCCTGGGCCAAAACAAAACAAATTAAGAACTTATCTGAAAAATAATGAAAAAAAAATTATAGGTATGGCTTAGGTTTAGGAAGTGTAAGGCCCTAAGTTCAAACTCCAGTACCATCAAAAAAGCAATCCTGGGTTGATCATCTTGTTTTACACCCAACAACACGGGTCCTGTCTTCTTGATCTAGGTTAGCCTGACCTTAGAGATAGAGACTAAAGGAGAAGAAAAGTCCAGCCAGGTAAGGGTCAGGGTGCCCATGGGAGCCCCCGGGGGTTGGGGGAGGTGCAGAGGAGGAAGAATGCGGCTTTACCTTGTCCAGGTAGATAATGAGCGTGTTCTTGTTTGAGAAGGCTTTGCTCAGTTCATACTTGGAGATGTATCTGTCCACGCCAGTGCTCAGCTGGGAAAGGGTGAGGCTTGTCAGACATTTCTCCTTGACCCTCCATTCTTAAGATTCCAGACCTTTTCCCCAGCCTTCCAAGCCCTCATACCAGTTCAAGGTCATCTATGTCAGGGGCGAAGCCAGTCAGCATGGATATATCCAGAATGGACATAGTGGCATCCTCCTCCCCCAGGTACCTGGGAAGGTCAAAGAGAAGGGATTGGGGTCCTAGGGTCGGGCCAGCCCCAGGCTCTGCACCGGGGGGGGGGGGGTCATCTGGTGAGGGGCTGATTCCCAGCCAATGATCAGAGAGGAATCCTCCATTCCTCAAGATGGGAAAATAGCATCTGCTGTATAATGGTCAGAGTTCAGGAGATTTCACACTGCATTCAACTTCAGAGGTTCAAATCCCTGCTACAGGGCTGGTGGTGGGCCTAGTGGGAGAATGCTTGCCTGGCAAGTACAAGAGCCTGGGTTCCATCCCCAGCACACTGCCCCCCAAAACAACAGTGTAATGCTGGATGTGCTATCTGACTCTTCTGTGCCTGTGTTCTTTCAGAAATGAAGACAGAAATACAGGAAGTCCTTACTCCGTAGGAGTCCAGGACATGAGTCAGTGAAATGCCACGGGACCCCAATGACATGGTTTAAATTTTGGTACCCCAGTATAGTCATTGGAATCATACACCATACAAGTTGTATTGCTTAGCTATAGGGAACACAGATCACTATGTAAATGGAAGATAAGATCACCATCAGTGACCAATCACATCGCTATGCAAATAACAGATGAGCTTCATAGCCATTGACCAATTATATTGCTATGCAAATAGCAGATGAGCATCACAGTCAATGGCCAATCACAGCACTCCTCCTTGATTGACCACTGGGATCCATTATGGAAGCCACACACAGACAGCAAAGTGTATAGCTGTGTTGCCTTCTCTTCCTGTGATCAGCCTACACAGAGGTGGATCACTGAAAGATATCTGACCAACAGAGAGAACAGGCTGCAAAGAGGTGAAGCAGTGAACTTCAAGTTGACATGTGGGGTTACACAAAGTAGATGTCACACATGAAGTGCATGAAGTCAGTGAAGGTAACAGATAAAGAGAAAGACATCCTGTAGGGGCAATGCCAGGGGAATCAGCGTCTAGTGCAAGGATCTCTTGGAGAATTTCATGACCTGGGAAACTCCAAGCTGATTCAACCTTTTTCTTTTTTTTTTTTCAAGCTCTTTTTTGCTCAAGGCTTGCTCTACCACTTGAGCTACCACTTGGCTTTCTGGTACTTCATTGGAGATAAGAGTTCATGGATTTTCCTGCCTGAGCTGGCTTTGAACTGCAATCCTCAGATCTCAGCCTCCTGAGTAGCCAGGATTACAGGTGTGAGCCACCACTGCCTGGCCCTGATTCAAGCTTTCATGAAGCTCGCCGATCTCCGTGCATAGGAAATATCTCCCTCCCTATTGTCAGTTCTATTCACAGAACCTTCTCCACTGCGTTGGACACTGAACAAAAAAATCCAAAGCAAATCCACTTTTATTCTAAATGACCACATGATCAAATCACCCCCTCCATTTTCCAGAAACTTCTTTGTGCATGCTAAGCACATGCGCTTCTCCTCAGCCACACCTCCAATTGTTCCTAAATCTTTACAACTGGTCTAACACTGTGACAGAATAAGATGGTTTAGGAGCTATGGCTCAGAGGCAGAGCACTTGCCAACATGGGCTAGGGTTCAATTCCCACCACTGTGCTACCTTTCCCTCCCCCGACCCCCCCAAGAAAGGAAAGAAAGTAAAGAGGAAATCTTGTTGGAAGTCCACTGGCCCAGCATCTTACCTGGTACAGATGTCAAGGATCATGGATCTCTTGGCTTCCTGGGGCTTCTTGGCTAGAAAGACAGAAGACAAGAAGGACAGAAGGTTTTCTTGGGCCCTGATTCAGCATGTGTCCCCATGAGCATCGGGACACAGGCAGGTGGCTAGCTGGAAGGGCTCTTATTCCTATTACCTGTGTCGGGGGCTGGCCTGATGGTTGCCCTCAGGTCAAATTTCTTGCAAGTGGCTTTGGCTTTGGCTTTGGCATGGTACATGGTCACCACCTGGCAAGACAGCAGGGGAGACAAAATCCTGTTGGACTTGGGGTGACTGAGCACAGGGTAAAGAGGCAAAGAGATGATGGGACAGGCAGGTATGCCCCCCATCCCCCCCCCGCCCACCCCCACCCCCTTCCTGTCCTTACCGACAGGGTGCCTTGGCCTTTTCCTTTGGCTGTTAAGGAGAAGCCCTCGTTTTGCTTAGTCTGTGGAGAGAGAAGCTGGGTTAAGGGGCAGCCGGGGCCTTGGCTGACTCTGATGACCTTGGTGGGCATCTGCCCATCCCCCCTGGCTGGTGGGAGGGAGAGGATGGAGAGGGTGTGACCCGGGTGGCTGTACCTGATCTGACCGCAGGAGGCCACCATATTCCCACAGAAGGCGGTGAACTACAGGGTTACTCCGGCTGGGCAGGTTGATTGCCACCTCCATATTCAAATCCTTGTGGTCAGGGACGACTGTTTGATATTGGGCCAAGGCTTGGAACACCATGAAAGTGGCCTAAAAATCCATGAAGAAGGTGGATGAGGGTCTGGGAACTTGGGAGGTACCAAGAGAAAAGACCTGGCTTTAACCTGGACCAAGCAACCTAGCAGAAGGAGGGAGGTAAGATGGAGGTGTTGGACACCGACTACATGTCCCAGAACTCTGACTGAGAGAGACCCCAACTAAAGCTTGCTGACCATTTGCCTTGAACCATCACAGGGGAAAAGTAAGTTTGGAGGTCATAGCCAAGTATAGTGGCTCACACCTGTAGAATCCCAGCTACTCAGGAGGCTGAGATCTGAGGATGGCTGTTCAAGGCCAACCAGGGTGGGAAAGTCCCCAAGAGACTCTTATCTCCAATGAACTACCAGAAAACCAGAAGTGGAGCAGTGGCTCAAGTGGTAGAGCGCTAGCCTTGAGTAAAAGAGCTCAGGGACAGTGCCCAGGCCCTGAATTCAAGCCCCCAAACTGGCGCCAAAATAAAGGTAGGAACATGAGGCCTTGAGTTCAAGCCCCATGTACCCCCTTCCCATAGCAGAGACAGGACTGAGTGTCCACTGGGAAGAAGCTGCTGACACCATAGTCTTCAAGGCACAGGGAGAGAGGGGAGCTGGTGGGACCAAGAATGTAACCTAAAACCCTCCAGTGAGGCAGGGGAAGAGTGAGAGCCTGGTGGGATGAAGACATTGGCCTAGAAGTCCCCACGGGGGAGAGAGGAGACCTTCCTTCCAGAACCTTCTCAGGGCTGTGGATCTGGGTCCTGAAAAGATGGTATGGGAGTACCAGGAAGAGGTGCCCAGGACAGGGTACAGAGCTCCCCCTCCCCCCTGTGGCTTGCTCAGCCCCCCCCTCCCCCTCCCCCTAGATGGGTAGAAGAGCCCCCTCCCCCCCAGTCTGGGTGGGTCCCCTTGTTTCACATGCCTGGGTGGAGCCGTAGCCACCGCCATAATATCTCTGCTCATTGAGCCAGCGTGCGACTGGGGGCACATAGTCAAAATCTTCCAGGGCCAGCAGGGCCAGGAGGGCGTAGGACGTGGCCTCCACGTTGTACAGCTGATGTCCAGGTTCTTCCCAGCGATTGCGTTCTAGAGAGAGGGGGCGACACCCCAGCCCCTCTCCAGCTCAGTGCCTATGAACCTGAGGATGGCTCAGCCAGGCCTCCTGGTATCCCCAGGATTGAGCAATCGATCGGTACTGACTTGCAAACCCTGGGCAACCTTTCCTCCTCCATCAGACACACACACACAGGACGAACAATCAAGGGGTATGGAAGGAATGATCAATAACTATGGCCACCATCCCAGCTCAGCCTGGGGCCATCCATCCAACTGCTCAGCTAGGAGCCTGCAGGCTGGCTCAGGGAGATCGCCCTGAAACCCCAGCCATGCCCCCCACCAACCCGCTTTTGACCAACCCCTGCCTCTCACCTTTGGCAGTGCCCAGAAACTTGTTGAGGGTGGCACCCTCCAGCTTGCCCAGCAGTGCCAGGGCATAGCCGGCGATGGCCACCGTGTAGGGCCTCTGGAGGTTCAGGTAGCTGTTCTGGAGGAAGTCCCCTGCTTTCGTGATGCTGCCCCCGAGGCTCTGTGAGAGAAATGACCGTCAGGCAGACATCACTGCTTGCACCAACCCTGCACCTGTACTACATCCAGCGGCATGCCCACAAGTGTGTAACAAGACGGTGGGAAAAGCTGGGCACTGGTGGCTCACGCCTGTAATCCCAACTACTCAGGAGGCTGAGATCTGAGGATCAGGAGTCAAAGCCAGCCCAGGCAGGAAAGCCTGTGAGACTCTAATCACTAATTACCAGCAAAAAGCTGGAAGTTGTGCTGTGTCTCAAAGTGTTAAGGGTACTAGTCTTGAGCAAAAAAGCTCAGGGACAGCGCCTGGGCCCTGAGTTCAAGCCCCATGATGACACCACCACCATCACCACCACCACCACCAACAACAAAGCTCTTCAATCTGGACACGTGGTGGCCCTGCTCTTCCTCTTCCTCCTTCTCTTCCCCTTCCTCTTTTCTCCTTCCTCCTTCCCTTTTCTTTCCCTTCTCATCTTCTTCCTCTTTCTTCTCCTCCTTTTTTCCTTTTCCTTTCTCTCCTTCTCCTCTTCCTCCTTTTCCCCCTCTCCCAGGCTTGCACACACTTTGAGCCTGTCATGCATCCACTCACTGAACCCAGCAGCTCAACTTAGAAGAGAACTCAGAGCCTTGGAGCACAGGAATGTATGGCAACACTTCCCCTACTTCCAAGGAAGATTACCCCCCCACACACACACACCCCGCCGTGGGGGTGGGGAGAGGGCACTTACGTTGACCTGCCCTTCACAAATATCTTTTGCCTCTTGCAGTGCGATGAGAACGAAGGCTGTGAGGGCCACTTCAGCCTCCTTGGCATTCCGGTAGCCGCCCTGGGTTGGGAGGGAGGGCAGAGAGCAGTGAGGGGTCAGGGTGTGAGGATAGGTGGCCATCAAACTGCCTGCCCAATCAGGGGACCTGGGTGTGGCCCAGCCTCCACTCCCCCTGGGACTCTCCTCCCTCAGCAAGGTTATCCTCTTCCGTGTGGATTCATTAAATTCTGTTTTCACCCTGGGAGGTCGGTGGAAGGAAGCCCCCACTTCACCCAGGCTTGGACACAGTGGTGAACACAACGCTGACACTGACCCCTCAAGGGGCCTCTCAAGCCAACCAGATGCTCTCTCTTGGCTCCTGATGGAGCAGAACTGACCTGATGGATCCTGATGAGCCCACCACAAATGGAAATTAAGTAAAAATGCATTTCAGGGTGGGGCATGGTGACGTATCCCTATAATCCCTGCTTACTTAAGAGATAGAGATAGGAGGATCAAGTTAGCAAGACTTTATCTAGAAGAAAACAAGCCAGGCTCGGTAGTAGTACCTGCCTATAATTCCAGCTCAGTGGGAGACCAAGGTAGGAGAATGAAAGACTGAGGCTGGGATGGGCAAAATAAACCAGGAGACCTTCTCTGAGAAACAAACTAAAAGCCAAAGGACTGGAGATACGGATCAAGTGGCCATGCAAAATAAAATAAAATATACTCAACACCCGCTAGCCTACCAACCACTACATCTACTTTGAATGTGTCCAGGGTACCACCAGCTTCGGGCTGTGCAGAAGAAGCCTTTTACACGAAGTCTATCTTAAGACCAACTGTTGACTCATTCCTGAACTTGCGGAGATGAAGTTTGTTTGTTTTTTTAAATAAGATTCTCTCAAGCTTCCGTCTCACAGTGGCTCTGCAGGCGAATGGCTTTTGAGTGGCATTTACGTCCCTGCCCCTCTCTCCCTCCACCAGGTGACTAGGGCAGCCCCTCCTTCTCTTGTTCTCTGCCCTGCCTCCCGCATCCCGCTCCAATGCAGGCCCCTCACAATCATTTCTTGGTGGATCACGGGCCCATCTTCTTGGAAGATGCCGTCGGGCTTCTGCTTCTCCAGGATCAGCCATTTCACCGCCCCACAGAGCACCTGGGAGTCGATGGCGATGAGGTTGGCCGCCAAGGAGAAGACCTTCACCACGTAGGCTGTCAGCCTGTGGAGGAGAATGTGAACCAATCAGCGCTGAGATCCAGAGACTGGCAGCCCAGCTAGCCATTGAGCGGAGAGGGGGCGGGTCCTGACCAGGCCAGCTCAGTTGGCCTTTCTGAGTTGGGTTAAGCAGGTGTTTAATGATGCTTTGTCAGCCCACCGGTCACCCTGCTAGCCTTTGAGGTGGGCAGAGGGGTCCAGGACTGGGTTGCACCGGGCTGTTTGGGTCAGGTTGGCCAGGATTCAGCTGTTGTTGAGGCGAGTTGCGAGGAGAGGCCCTGCAAGTTGACTGTCCACTCACCAGGTGCTGGGTGGCCGGTTCAGGAAGGCGGCGTAGGCCATGCTGGGTTGTTTGAAGGCCAGCTGTTGGGTGTACCCTGCCGGGAAACAAAAAGGTCAACAAAGGGCTGGGAAGGTGGCTCAGTGGTAGAGCGCTTGCCTTGCATGCCTGAGGCCCTGGGTTCGATTCCTCAGCACCACATAAGCAAAAAGAAAAAAGCCAGAAGTGGCGCTGTGGCTCAAGTGGTAGAGTGCTAGCCTTGAGCTGAAGAGCTGAGGGACAGCGCCCAGGCCCAGAGTTCAGGCCCCACGACCGGACCCAAAAAAAAAAAAAAAAAAAAAAGAAGGTCAACAAAGGAGCAGGGCAGGGCTGCCAGGGAGGAGAGGGTTGGGGCCTGTCTGGGACAGAGGAGATCTCAGAGGAAAAAGGCTTCCGTGAGGGAGAGAAACCGAATACGAATCAGAGGGGAGTGCCCAGAGAGATGTGGGGCGGCATAATAGGGGAGAGGCCCCACCATGAAGAGGGCAGGGGCTTGGAGAGAACAGGATACTATTCAACGTGGGGGCTGGGGTTGGGAGGGACTGGCTCAGGGAGGAGAATTCGGGGAGAATCAGTGGCAGAATCAGAGGAGGGCAGAAGTTTCTAGAAGTGAAGAGGTGTAGGAAGGAAGGGTGTAGCATTGTAGGGAGGGGTGAAGTAGGGCAGAGAACCTGGACAGCAGGGGTGGAGCCTTGGGCGCAGGGGCGTGGCCCTGTGTGCAGGGGGCGGAATCAGACAAAGGAAGGGTGGAGCTATTGGCAGGGGGCGGGGATTTGAGTGGAAAGGCGTGGCCTCAGGTGCAGGGGTGGAGTCTGGACAGGAGGGGGTCTTGGTAGAAGGGCGTGTCCTGGGGTGGAGGGGGCTTTATCCTTGGGTGCAGGAGCAGAATCTTGGGCCAGAACCTTTCACAGGAGGGGTGGGGCTTTGGACAGGGGGTGTGGCCGTAGATTGAGGGCGTAGCCTCCAGTGGCTGGGTAAAGTCTTGGAAAGATGGGCGTGGCATTAAGAAGGGAGGTGGTGTCTCAAGCAGGGGCGTGGCCTCAGCCTCAGAAATGGCCTCAGCCTCAGAGGAGCCTGAGGCCCCACTCCAGGGGTGAGGGGCACCCACCCTTCTTAATGAGCTCCAGCGCCTCCTGCCGCTTCTCCAGGCCGAACTTGTCCCATTGATTGGTCTGGTCCAGGTAGTGCACGGCGATGACGGTGGGTGTCATGCCGATCATGTTCTGTTCGCCGCAGCCCGAGGGGGTGATGATCAGGTGCTTCAGCCGCTCCCCATCCACGGCATCCTCTGTCATCTGCGCCACTGGGGTTCCTACAGCCAAGGACGGAGGACACTGCTCAGATGACCGGGGGCTGGCGGTGATGAGGATGAAGCTTCAGGCCGAGGCTGGGCCAGCAGCCCAGGGACAGGTAGCAGCTGGGAGATGACTGGGGTGGGGATGGGGGTGAGCATGTAGGCCAAGGAGGCTGGTACGTCACATACAGGGGCACCCTCCCCAACGATGTCCATTCTCACCAGAAGCAAAGTGACTACGAGTCATGATTACTTATATTGTGTTTAACTTTTGGTGCTAGGAGAACAGAAGATAGTATCTCATTTAACCGCCACAGTCACCAGGCTCTTGTCCTAGAGCCTCATAGCTCTCAGGTAGAAGGACTCTTCTTGTCCCCCCCACACCCCCATCTTCTTCCATCTAGGCCAATGATTTGCTGATTTTCTGGCCGGCTCTGTGTGTGTGTGTGTGTGTGTGTGTGTGTGTGTGTGTGTGTGTGTGTGTAACTGGGGTTTGAACTCAAGGCCTTGTGCACTTGGCTTTATTGCTCCAGGTTATACGTTCTACCACTTGAGCCACAGCTTCACTTCTGGTGTTTTTGTTGGTAAATTGGAGACTCAATGGCCTTTCCTGCTTGGCTGGCTTTGAACCACCCTCAGTCCCTGAGTAGCTAGGATTACAGGTGTAACGGGCCTCATTACACTTACTTATCAGCAAAAGTTCTTTGCTGAACGGAACCAAGGAGACATTTATAAGAGATACCCATGAAGGTCTCATTACCGGGGGTGGATTGGAGGAGGGCAGCACTGTGGTTCTACCACTCCAGCATGATGGGTGGGTCAAGGGGTACGTCACCTTGTAGGAGAATGCTGGTCTCAGAATCGGTCCCTGGAACTTGGTCACTGAGGTCTGCAGGTGGCACCTCCTCTCTCTGGATTCCACCTGCAGGGGGGGAGAGTGGAGCGGTGACACCAGCCCGTCCCTCTCCCTCCTCTGCATCTCCCTTCCCCCACCCATGGCCATTTGCCTTACCTTGGCCAAGGTGTTCTGGGTCTAGTGTTTTCACAGCCACTGTTTTGTTGACTCTGATTCCTTCCGGCTTTTCAGGTGGAGAGGAGTTGAGTGAATCAAAAGACAAACAGACACATGAAGAAACCGTCAGCAGAGAGCTTGTTCTGAGGCTGACTCTAGCAAAACAATGTGTCTCCCTACATCTAGCTGTGTGACAGAGGGCCCATTACTTAACCTATCTGGGCTTCAGTTGAGAAGGCAGCTGGATGCTGGTAGCTCACACCTGTCATCCTAGCTACTCAGAAGGCTGAGATCTGAGGATCAGAGCTCAAGGCCAGCCCAGGCAGGAATGTCCAAGAGACTGTAATCTCCCATTATTCACCTGTAAGTGGAGCTGTAGCTCAAGTGGTAAAGCACCAGCCTTAAGTAAAAGAAAAAAGCTCAGGGACAGTGCTCAGGAGGAAGCAGTACCAAGAGTGCCGTAGGCTTCTCTTGTGGCTATGCATCACGAAATTACAAATGCATGATGAAATAATAAAAATCTCTGGGCTGGGAAGATGGCTCAGTGGTAGAGTGCTTGCCTTGCATGCCTGAGGCCCTGGGTTCGATTCCTCAGCACCACATAAGCAAAAAAGAAAAAAAAATCTCTTAACATGTTACTGCGTTGTGTCAGCGCCTGAGGCTAAAGGAAATACGTGTGGCACTCCGTATAGGGTATGTGCGTGTATGTTTGCACACGATTAGCAAACACTTGACCACTGAGGTTCCCACCCCGGACCTTTATGCTTTTCTTTGTGCTTTTATATCTTAGCCAGTCTGAATTATGATCTTCCTATTTATACCCCAGATTTGTTTTGATTGAGATGATGAGCCCTCACTATTTTTATTTATTTATTTATTTTTTGCCTCAAATGTCAATCCTTCCTATCTCTGCCTGCCTTCTCAGTAACTGGAATTACAGGCATGCACCACCACACCTGGCTTTAACTGTGATCTCCATAGCTAACCTTTATTTAATACTCCCTCCCCCCCCCAAATTTTTAATGTATCCCTGGGACCTCCCTTATCCAAATAATCCTGGCTCTGCTTCTGGGTTTCTGGAACTCGGGGACATTGTTTCTGAGCTGGATATTATGATTATATGGCGATGTCTCAGAACTTGGGGTCTCCATGCTGGAGACCAGACATGGACTCACCACGACCTTCAGGGTCTTCTTGACACCGTCACTGATAAAGTAGTTGTAGACAGCCGCCTTGACCTCTACCTCCTGCAGGCCGATCTTCAAGGGTACCAGGATGTAGGGGATGGGCACCGAGGACTTGGCCGGGATCTCCACAGTCTGGTAGTAGCGCTTCTTGGCGGTGGCCAGGCTGCAGAAGGCCGGGTTGTGGAGTAATTCCACCCTCGCCTGCCAGGAGGAGTGAGAGGTGAGACCAGCTGCGCATGGGGAGGACCAGCCCTCCATTCCCCTCCCACCCGGACCTTTCCAGCACCCACCTTGAGGGGTTGATCCCGGTAGTTGAAGAGGACCGCTCGGATCTCCACCTGCTCGTTCCTCACCACCGAGTAGGGCAGCCGGAGGTCAATGAAGAAGTCCTGCATCACGGTCACCTCGTAGGGGTCAGCCACGCAGATGCCTGGCCACACAGAAACAGGAACCCCAGGCGTCAGGTAAGGGAGAAGGGCGGGGTGGCCAAGCCAGGCCCCATGGTTGTCAAGTTCTTGTCCTTTCAGCACCACTGCGACTGTCCCTAGCCATCTGTGCAAAACTCCCAGACTAAACACAGACCAAATAGCATCCATTCTACATGGAGGGGGGTGATGGGGGGGAGAGGACATTTCTCTCCCCTTGGTGGAAATAGAGGGCCTCCAAAATACTCGGGTGCCTCCCATGCAGATGGCCCTCATCCTCCCCCACCCACCCCATCACCAGTGGCAGTGCTAACTGGCCTCTTTCTTTATTTTATTGACATTAATCTAATCTAACTCAGTTTTGCCTGAGTGTTTGCCGGTAATGGATCTTGAACTCAGGGCCTGGGCACTGTCCATGAGCTTTTGTGCTCAAAGCCAGCACTACCACTTGAGCCACAGTTCCACTTGGGGCTTTTTGGAGATTCATTGGAGATAAGAATTTCACAGCCTCGGGCTGGGAAGGTGGCTTAGTGGTAGAGCGCTTGCCTTGCATGCCTGAGGCCCTGAGTTTGATTCCTCAGCACCACATAAGCAAAAAGAAAAAAGCTGGAAGTAGCGCTGTGGCTCAAGTGGTAGAGCACTCACTATCCTTGAGCTGAAGAGCTGAGGGACAGTGCCCAGGCCCAGAGTTCAGGCCCCACGACCGGACCCAAAAACAAAACAAAACAAACAAACAAAAAAAGAATCTCACAGACTTTCCTGCCTGGGCTGGCTCCGAACCACAGTCCTCAGCTCTCAGCCTCCTGGATTAGCTAGCATTACAGGGGTGAGTCACAAGTGCCTGGCTTCTATTTACATTTTGAGTATTGTCTTCATCGTGGATTTTTAAATATTTTTTTTTTACAATTTGAAATATTGCAGTAAAACTTTTGATCAATTAATGAATCAGCACACTTTTAAATTTTATGTATGAGTATAGTTCCTCCCTCTTCTTCCCCCTGGCTCCAGGCCAGGCACAAACATCCTTAGTTGACCAGGATGGAAGGGGCCTGGCTGATGAGGGATGAGGGCGGGGCCTGGCTGATGAGGGTTGGGGGGGGCGGGGGGGGGGGCTCACTGGCCTGCCACAGGTCTGTTGGCCCTAGGCCACAGGTGCACAGGAAGGCAACACGATTTGTCCTCTTTGTGACTTTCACCACATGACCATCCGTGTTACAATCCCACATTTTCTCCAGTTCCTCTTTCATGATTTCCTAATTGCTTTGTCATCTCTCTCCTGTGGACATCATCCAGCCTTGAAAGGGTTTTTGGTTGTTGTTGTTTTGTTCGTTGGTTGGTTTGTTGCCAGTCCTGGGGCTTGAACTCTGGGCTTTAGCTCTGTCCCTGATCTTCTTTGGCTCAAGGCTAACCCTCTACCACTGAGCCACTGTGCCATTGCTGGCTTTTTCTTGAGTACTTCATTGGAGATAAGAATCTCCTTCTGCTGGCTTTGAACCACAATTCTCAGATCTCAGCCTCCTGAATACTATTACAGGTGTGAGCCACCAGTGCCCAGCTGTCACCTTTTTTTTTTTAAGCACCGTTCATCCCTACGATTTAGTTTTCTTTTGGGATAGTATCCAGGGAATCGAGTGTAAGTTGTTGCACCGTTCATCCCTACGATTTAGTTTTCTTTTGGGATAGTATCCAGGGAATCGAGTGTAAGTTGTTGCAAATTAGCCACATGATTCCTTTGGATTAGACGAGAAAATACTGGCAGTGCCTGTGTTGTTGTCTTACCTTTCTTGTCAGACAAACTCACAGCCAGTATCTCCCAAGTGGTGATGGTGTCTTTCAGATAGATGTTCATGACATTCGTGGAGATTCTAGGGTGGGGAAGAGAGGTCAGGCTATTATGGAGAGCATCTAGCAGGGTGGAGGGGGAACCTGAGACTGGTTGAATGGCCAGAGCTCTGTGTGTGTGTGTGTGTGTGTGAGGAATTTGCACGTGTGAGCAAATTAAGTGGATCAGGGGTACCCCAGCCATACCCATTTTTCTCTGGCTCCTTTAACTCCTCTATGATCCATAGCCAGCTCTCTGGAAAATGGGTTCTGGAAATGATGTCTTCTTCTGGGATTATGTCCTCATCCAGGATACCTGAGGTGGAGAGAGAATTATTTCCCTCAGGGAAGGGGGACACACCCAGGCCGTGTGTGTGTGTGTGTGTGTGTGTGTGTGTGTGTGTGTGTGTGTGTGTTTGGGTTGGGGGCGTGGCTCTAAGGCTAAGGGGCGTGGCTACACCGCAGAGGCCTGGCTTGAGCTCACTAGGTGAGGGCTCCACGTAAGAATCAAGGGCAGCGCTTGCCTTGCATGTATGAGGCCCTGGGTTCCATTCCTCAGCACCACATAAGCCAAAAGAAAAAAGCACTGTGGCTCAAGTGGTAAAGCGCTAGCCTTGAGCTGAAGAGCTGAGGGACAGTGCCCAGGCCCAGAGTTCAGGCCCCACGACCGGACCCCCCCACCAAAAAAAAAAATCAATGGCGTGTCTCACATTGTGGGGGTGTGGCTTCCATAACAGAGTGTCGGCCTAACAAGCGTGAGGCCGGGAGTTCAAACCCCAGTATTGGAAAAAAAAATCAATCAAAGTAAAATAGAAACCAGTTTGATCATCAGCAAACACAGGGACTAAGGATCAGTGCTGGCTGGGTCTCCTGTAATGTACTGACCAGAATTTAATTTGACTTGGTCTCCATAACAACCAAAGAAGTGGAATTCCATAGGTGCCTAAATCTATTCATGTTGTGGAATAAAATCCAGTCGAGTACCTTTGAGTAGCAACGCTGAAACTATTCTTTGACCTCCAATTGACACAAAGGAAAATTATGCACTTTTTGGGGGGACACACAAACACCCACGTGGCTATAAAACTGTATCCCAGGAAATCAAAATTTAGTCTCATTTTCCTCTTTATGAAAGACATCTTTCCAAATTTGTCCCCCACCCCTTATTTTTTGTTGGTTGGGCCTGAACTCTGGGCCTGGGCGCTGTCCCTCAGCTCTTCAGCTCAAGGTGAGCACTCTACTACTCGAGCCACAGCGCCATTTCCGGTTTCCTGAGTGATTAATTGGAAATAAAAGTCTTTCCTGCCTGGGCTGGCTTTGAACCTCGATCCTCAGATCTCAGCCTGAGTAGCTAGGATGACAGGCATGAGCCACCGATGCCCAGCTCAAATTTGCCCCTGGAGAGGGCGCCCAAGCCTGTGGCTCAGGCCTGTCGATCTAGTTACTTGGGAGGCTGGGGATGAGAGGATGAAGGTTTAAGGCCAGCTCTGGCAGAAAAAAAAAAAATTGACTTGAGAAATCACTTTTATCTCTGGTCTCTCCTTCCCTTCCTTTCTTCTCTCCTTCCTTCCTCCTTCCCTCAGGTATGCACCCCACTCAGATCCCAGCACTAGATCCGGGTCCTTCTGCACCCTCCCTTCCCCATACAGAGTCTGTTCTTGCACTGGTAGGGGTACTTACCCAGCAGACAGTCGTACTCTTCAGCCTCAGGCAGAAGCCTGTACCAGGTATGTCCTCCCTGGACCTGGACAGGACCTTCCCCCCACCCCCCCGGCCCCGTACTCCCTCTCCCCAAGTGTGACTCACTCCTGGCCAGGCCCAGCAGGTTGTTTCGCTTGAGCTGCTCCCGCATCTTGGCGAGGTAGGTGCAACAGTCCAGGAAGGCCTTCACGCAGGCCTCTCCCTGGGAGATGAAGGTTGCCCGGCGCTGACAGGAGAACCTCATGGGGTTGTCTCTCATGCCGTCCTCGCAACACTTCCGAAGCTCCTTGCTCTTGTACTGACCGGCTGTGGAAGCACAGAGAAAGAGTCTCAGCCAGGGTGTCCCCTCCCCCATCAAAAACCAAACAACAACGAGAAAGTGGCAGGTCAGACTCCAGGCAGAACTTCCCTGGGTCAGCTCTCTCCTCTTCCATCTGGATTCTCCAAGTCCAGGCTGGGGTAGGGTGGGGGGCAGGCTGGGGGACGGGGGCGGGGGGGGGGGAGGGAAATCCCCACCTTTGTCCATCCGTTTCTCCATGAGCTGCACAGAGCGGCGGCGGCGAGTGGCTGGCTTTGGGCACTCTGGTTCTGAGGGAGAAGATGGACACAACACCTGTGGGGCAGTCCTCACCACCACAACCCTGAGGTCAGATGTGACTGAACCCATGTGGTTAGCAAAGACACGCTAGACATACTGGTGGAGGCCGGACTCGAACCCAGGGCTCCTAGGGTCTGGGCTGGAGGTACCTCCCTCCCTACGCCTCCCTGCAGCAGTGCGGTGGCCTCCTTACCTGTCCTCTGGGCAGTCTGCAGCCCTTTGCTGGTCTTGAACGCCAGCCCTGCATCCTTGAAGACCCCAGCATAGTCTGCCCCACTGCCTGGGGTGCAGCCGATGTCTGCCCGCTCCACCACGTCCCAGATCTGCATGTAGAGATGAGGTTGTCAGAGGGCCAGAGAGACAAGAAGCCAATGTGCCTCATCTACCTTGTCCAACCATCCGCATTCTTTTTTGTTTGTTTTTTGGTCAGTTGCGGGGTTTGAACTCAGGGCCCGGGTGCTGTTTGTCTCTGAGCTTTTACCCTCTGGTGCTCTACCGCTTTGAGCCACAGCTCCACTTCCGGTTTTCTGATGGTTCATTGGAGATGAGAGTCTCAAGGACTTTGCTCCTCAGGCTGGCTTTGAACCCCGATCCTCAAATCTCAGCCTCCTGAGTAGCTAGGATGACAGGCGTGAGCCTCCAGTGCCTGGCTTCCATCCCCACATTTATATCTAGGGTTCTTTGGTGGTGCTGAGGAAGGACCCCGGGACCTCACAAATGCTCCTCCTGGAGCCGCACCCCCCCCCATCCCAACCCCGCGGGCTCCCATTCTTCACCTCGGCCATCTTGTCTTCCACCAGCCAGCAAAGGATGCACGCACCTTGCTCTGGGACAGTTTGTTCTTCTTATTCAACACGTACACGCCCTTGTCCACAGCCACCAGCCCCACGTGGGCCCCACGGTTCCCCTCGATCTTCAGGGTCATCTGCTGCCCGGGTAGGGGCTGCCGGTCATCCTTCCCACCACCTTTCACCACCAGCTGTGGGAGGTTGGAGAAGAGGAAGGAGGCGTGAGACTAGGAGGTCCAGGCTGGGGAGGAAGAAAGGAGAGAGAGGAGGAAGGGAGGGAGGAAGGGAAAAGAGGGGGTGAGGAGGGGGTGAGGGGGCTCAGGGATCCTTAGGAGTACTCACCGTGCCCACACACGAGTCTTTGACATCCACCCACACTGAGTCGGCCACGACCTCCCTCTGGCCGCTGGTGCCCACCAGCGTGTAATAGGCCACCACTCGGAAGGAAGGAATGAAATCTGAGGTGATGCTCAAAGGCAGCACCACGAGGTCCTGGCCGGCTTCTCTGGCCTGGCGGCCGGCCTTCAACAGCTTGCCTTTGTTCATGATCTGGGTGGACAGGAGAATCAGGAGAGGGAGAGGGAGGAGGGCTGGCGAGGCGCCCCTGGGGTGGGGGAGTGGGCGTGGCTGGGATGACCATGGGTGGGGCTTGGAGAGGTCCTGGGCGTGGTCTGGAAGGGAGGGGCGGGGCCCCTCACCAGGTAGGTGTAGTATCGGATCTTGGCATCCTGGCCAGCGTCTGTCCGCAGGTGGAAATTGACATTGAGTGTCTGGCCAGGCTTGAGCTCGGTCCGGGACACAGACAGGTGCAAGTAGTTGTTGGAGTTGTGCAGAGTGCTGTAGGGCTGGGCCTGCATGGTCCTGCTGGCCTGCCGGGCCTCTGGGATCCCCTCCTTCTTTGTGCGAACCTGGGTGGGCAAAGAGGAGAAAGTGCCTGGTGTCCCCCACAAAGATGCCACGTCAGAATCTCTGAGACTTGGGACCTCAAATGCTTTGGTCTTTTAGAAGAGGAGCAGCAAAAGGAAGAGGAGGAGGAAGAGGATGAGGACGAGGACGAGGAGGAGGAAAGGGAGGAGGAAGAGGAGTAAAAAGAGAAAGAGGAAGAAAAGGAGGTGGAAGAAGAGGAAGGAGTAAGAAGGAGAAAAAGAAGGAAGAGAAATGGAAGGGGAGAAAGGGCAGGCAAGGGAAGTAGAAAATTGAAGGAGGAGAAAGAGAAAAAGAAGAAGAGGAGAAACAGGAAGGGGAGAAAGAGAAATAGAGGAGGAGGAGGAAGATGGCTCTGAAGAGGAAGGAAGAGGCCACAAGCCAAGAGATGCTGGGCGTCTGGAGCGGGAAGCGGCACAATAAAGCTTCTTTCGGCAGCCTCCGTGGGACAGGCTGCTGCCAGGCCTGGACTCCAGGACTTCAGCTCCCTGACACTGTAAATAGCCAATGGATCCTTTTGTGCCGGTTCTCCCAGGCTTCCAGACTCACCGTGATGGTGAGGGGCTGCCGGCTGTTGGGCGTGTTGATGCTCAGCTTGGCCACGCCGTCATCTTGGGTGAGCGACTGCACTTGGTTGCCCTGGGTCACCACGGGCACCCGGCGGGCTGGGGAGCCGTCGGGGTTTGTCACAAACACCTGTGGAGGCAGGGGCCGGTGGATGAAGGTCAGGTGGGCTTGGAGGCGTGGCCAGTGCTGGGGGGAGGAGGGGGGGTAAGTAGAGCCACTCTGAGTCTCACCATGAGGTCGAAAGGCATGGCTGGCTTGAAGTACTTAGGCGTCTTGGTGAAGTGGATTTGGTACGGGGAGGTCACGATGGGGATTCCGTCGTACTCGGCCTCCACCATGTCGCTGCCTGGGAGGTACCCGCCGTAAGGACCAGCTCTCCTCTCAGATTGGGGTCCACACACACGCCCCACTTCAGAGGGCCTCCTCCCTCAGATTGCAGTGCCCCTGCCCTCTGGCCAGGCCTCACCTGAGTGCAGGATGACCGTGACAGACACATACAAGGACTTTCCCACCAGGGCTTCTGCACTGGAGGGCTCCACCCCATCCAGCAGCACCTTCCGGCTCAGCACAGCTTCCCCAACACCATCCTCGATCTGGGGGAGACAAGGGGTGTGGCTCAGAAGAGGGAATCCAGAGGGAGTTTGAAGGAGAGGGGTAGGAGATGGGGGAGGGCCCAGAGAGGGGGGGGCAGAGGAATGAAGAGAGGAAGGGAAGAATGAATCCAGTGTATGTGCTATGAAACTAGACAAATTGAGGGGAGGGGTGGGAAGGGAGGGGGAGAATGATGGCAGGGGTGACGTCCATAGAAACGGACGCGTTGAATGGCATCCCATTTGTACAACTAAAGATAAGGGGGGGAGGGGGAAGGAAGGAATAAGCAGGGCACCAGAGGCTCAAACCTATAATCCTAGCTACACAGGAGACTGAAATCTGAGGATTGTGGTTTGAAGTCACCCTGTGCAGGAAAGTCTGTGAGATTCTTAGCTCCAGTAGCTGTCCAGTTAATCAACTGGAAGTGGAGCTGTGACCCAAGTGGTAGAGCCCCAGCCTTTAGCAGAAAAGCTAAGGAACAGCGTCCAGGCCCTCGTTTAAGTCCCAGGAGTGGCATGCACACACAGACACAGACACACAGGCACACACACCAGCAATAATTAAAGTTTAAACATAAAGATAGGGACTCTGAAAGGGAGGGGCTTGTATTTGGGCGTGGCTCCAGAGAGGAGGGACTTGAAAGGGAGGGGCTTCGTGGGTGGGCGTGGCTTCGAGGAGAAAGTAAGCACTTGGAGAAGGGTTTGATGATGGGCGTGGATCTATTTACAAGGGAGGGGCTTGTAGTGGGTGTGGTTCAGAAGGGGCAGGGCTTAAAGGAAACAGGCTTGTGGATAGATATGGATCTGGGGTCTCTGTTGGGGGGGATGGAGGGGCTCGAGGTGAGGGTCCCCTATCAGGTACCAGAACACGAGTGAGGGAATGGGCCAAAGAAATCTTCTGGTCTCCATCCTGGACCCCAAAGATGACAAAGGCCGCTCCTTCCACATTCTTCCCATATAAGAACCTAGAAAGCGGAGAGACTTCAGATCCTCCTTCCGGCCATGGCTGATAACCCAGAGTCCCTGGCCCCAGCCTGTGCCCCTCACCTGGCGGTAATGGTGACTTCCAGGCCGTTGGGGTCATCAATGTAGTAGAATTTCTCTGCAGGCTCCACCAGGACCTCAAAACTGGGCAGCACTGGGTGTGTGTGGGAAGGGAGAAATCATGTTGGCTAGGGTTGGCAGCAGCAACCCTAGGGCGCCACCACCCAGGGACCCCTCTTACCATACTCCTTCACCTCGAATGTGGCCGAGAAGACCTGCTGTGGGGTGTGCTCATAGTAAGCCTTGATCTTCCATTGTCCCATACTGAGGGGGAAAGGAAGGCAGGAGAGTGAATGTACCCTCACTCTGTATGGAGGACCCCCATCTCCCTCTCCTGGGGGTGGGGTGGGCCCCGAGCCCCCTTCTGCAGGGAGAGCCTGACATACTTGACTAGCTCTGGGATTTTCCAGGACAGGGACAAGATGCCATGCTGGTTTAGAGAAGACCGTGCGTCTCTCTTGATCTGGACGCCTTCAGGAGTCTGAAAGCAGACAGAAAGAGATGTGGGATCATGTAGATCTTGGGAAGCTCCAGCCCCCTGCACTTGTCTCCTTCATCTGTCTCTCTCCTCCCTGTCTGCAGAGACAACAACTAAGAACAGGGTCCAGAGACAGATCCCTGGGTTCAAATCTCTGTGGTGTCACTGAGATGCTGTGTGACCTTTGGACAAGTTACTTAACCTTTCTGGGCAGCCCATCCTATGTGTAGACACACAAGATAATGGCTCCTGCCTCACTGGCCTGGGCCGAAGCTCATTTGTATCGCTGTCTCTCTGGATAGAGTTAATCACCACCAGACCCTGGGTTGAATATTTCATTAGACTGAGACTCACACTGGAATTCTTGATCACCTAAAAGCCTGAATGAATTTGGTGAATAAATACGCTCCGTGTGGATCTGACAGCACTGAGCCTCTTATGAGGAGGTGTTGTGGTCTCTTTTCCTTCCAGTCACCTTAAAGCTAAGCAGGGTCCTTCAGACATGTCACCTGCCTGCCTTTGCCTGGCTTTAATAAGCCCACTAGACAGTTCTACAGCGACCAAGTCTCCCTTTGTCCTTCTTACATTGTGTGTGTGTGTGTGTGTGTGTGTGTTGAGGAGGATTTGTAACTTTCAGGGAAGCCACACCATATAACTGAGATTTTGATGACATTTGAGCAGGGACTTGCAGGAGGGGAGGGACCATGCTGTGTGGATATTTTGGAGGAAAAGGGTTTTCTGAATAGAGGGCACAACCCATGCAAAGGCCCTGGGGCAGGATAGAGCCTGGTATGTTGGAAGAGCAGTGAAGAGGGAGAGAGATGGAGAAGAGACACAGGGAGAGGATGGGAAGGTTGTGCAGTTTTGGAGAGCTTAGGCTCTGCCCCCGAGGAAGGTGGGAGCCACAGAGGGCTGTGGGTGGGGGGAGGGGGGGAGGGACTGGACAGGAGATCATGAGAGCTCTCTGGCTGCTGTAGACTGATCATACCACTGCCATCATCCCTATCTCCAGAAGAAGAAACTGAGGCCCAAGGAGGTGAAGTGTCCAGAGATGTATCCAAAAATCAAGATCCAGCGGTGCATGACCTGCCCCCGGGTGCTACCTAGGTCTCTACTGGGCCCAGGCTTCCTCTTTTGTGTGCGCCCCTGGGAACCCAATTTCCAGGGCCTCCCTCTGTGCCTCGGGGTCCCAGTTGGATGTACCTCAATGGTGATGACAACGGTCTGGCCAACCGGCAGCAGCTTGTGGTCCACGGTGAAGATTCGGTAGAGGACTGGAAGAGGTGGGGACAGAAGAGCCTGGTGAGCCCCTGGGGAGCCCCAGCCTGGCACCCGGCCCGGCCTCTCTGGTCACCCACAGCCCTCACCTGTGGAGCCCGGGGTGTAGATGGTCTTGTCGGTCTGGATGAAGAGGTACCCGCTCTGAAGGCTGACCAGCACCTCCTTCTCCACCTGCGTGGCCCCGAAGTTGGCCTGCACAGTCACGAACTGGTGTCCCTTGTTGGACCTGAGCTCCTTGCTGGCCGGGATCTAACCATGGAGAAGCGATTGTGAGGGCTACGCTCCAGGGCCCGCCCTCAGGGTGAGGGGCTTAGAGGGAAGAATGGGGTGCAGGGGAGGGGGGAGGAAGGGAAAGAGGGGACTTCAAAGAGGCGGAGCTTAGAGAGGAAGAGCCCATAGGGAAGCAGAGGGAGGGACTTAGAGGAGGTGGGTGGAGCTTATGAAGGGGGCGGGGATTAGAGAAAGGAGGAGCCCAGAAGGGGTGGAGACAGAGGGGAGGGATTTGGAAGAGACTGACGTGGGAGTGGTTTAGAAGGGGCGGGACTTGGAGAAAGGCGGGGCCAGAAGGGGCGGGACATTGAGGGATGGGGTGGGTGTGGTTTGGAAGGGGCGGAGCTTGGAGAAAGGCAGAGCCCAGAAGGGGTGGAGACAGAGGGGAGGGCCTTAGAGGAGGTTGAGGTGGGCGTGACTTGGAAGGGGAGGAACTTGGATAAAGGCGGGGCCCGGAAGGGGAGGGACTTAGAGGAGGTGGGTGAAGCCTAAACGGGGAGGAGCTTATAGAAAGGCAGAACTCAGAGGGGCAGAGACAGAGGAGCTGGAGGTGGGTGGAGCTTGTCAAGGGGTGGAGCTTAGAGAAAGGCAGGGCCGAAGGGGAGGGGCTGGGTGGGCGTGGCTTGGAAGGGACGGCGCTTGGAGACTGGCAGGCTCCGGAAGGGGAGGTACTTAGAGGAGGCTGAGGTGGGTGTGGCTTGCAGGGGGCGGGGCTCGGGTCTGGGAAGGGGCGGGTTGCTGGGCCTGGGGCCCTGGCCGACCCAGGCTCCCGGCTGCGCCCACCTTGATGGTGACGCTGCCCAGGTGGCCGGCGGCCGCGGTGAGCACAGTCTTCTCACTGGACAGCACTTGCTTCTTGGCGGGGAAGTCGTGGACGGTGACGGTGACCGGCAGGTCGCCCTGCACGTCGTGCGCCTCCAGCACCACCATCTCCTCGTTCTCCAGCCGCAGGACGTTGGGGCAGATCAGCGAGTACCTGTGGCAGGCGAGGCGCAGGCGCAGCTGGCACCGGGCCGGAGGCCCCTCTGCACCCCCTCCCCCCAGCTTTGCTCCCTGTCCGGGGAGCGGGGAGGGGGGCTCCCCCCCGGGATGGCGGTGGGCGGGGCCCTGCGGGGGGGGGGCTGCCGGTGCGCATGCCCGCAACGCGCTCTCCCCTGCGTGGGGGGGGGGGCGGCTCCTTCCGGCAGCTGAGCCCACTGCGCCCCCCAAACCAGCAAGCAGCCCCTCCACCCCACGTCTCCTGACTCCCAGACCACCCCCCACAATCAGAACCCCCAAACGCTCAAACACCCCCAAAGTATACATGCAAACCCCACAAACACTGAAATGTCTACACCCCAAATCCTACATACCCAAACCAGTCCTGTAAGTATAGCTTCCAAAGACTCACCCACCCCCAACCTTCATCAGCCCAAGGACCAGGTCTCTAAGGTGCCACCCCTAAAGCTGACAACTCACAGGGGGTCCCCCAGGGCCAGGGGGAAGCTGGTTAACAGCAAGAGCAGCAGGTGGGGGCCTGTGGCCGGCCCCATGGTGCGGGGTGCAGGGGTGGCAGAGGGGCAGAGGGATGGAGGACAGAGGGAGAGGGTGGGCAGGAATGAGTGAGGCTGGGGAGGCTGGCCTCTTATCTGGTCCTGGCCTCTCCCCCTACTCAGCCTTCCTCCTCCCATCTGGAGGCCCTGCCCCTGCTGGGGCTGCCCGAGATTTCTCAATACCGTTTCCTAACTATTTGAAGCCCTAGGGCCAACCTGTTAGTGGGGTGAGTGACCCAGGCTCTTTCCCCGCCCAGTCCTGTTCTTTCTCCTGTTCTTTCTCCCGGTCAAAGTCAAGGCCAGATGGTGAGCTAGAACAAATTTCCCCAAGTTTAGTAGCAGACACTGCTATCCAGAGATCCCCCCTTCTCCAGGCAGCAGGGCCAAATCTTCCCTGTAACTTTGGGTGGTGTATTTAGTTATTTATTTTATAGAGAAAAGTTTTGTGTTTTTGTTTTTTGTTGGTTTGTTTGTTTTTGTCGGTCTTGGGGCTTGAACTCTGGGCCTGGGCGCTGTCCAGCTCTTCAGCTCAAGGCTAGCGCTCTACCACTTGAACCACAGCCACTTCTGGCTTTTTCTGCTTGTGATGCTGAGGAATTGAATCCAGGGCCTCATGCATGCGAGGCAAGCACTCTACCACTGAGCCACCTTCCCAGCCCCAAGAAAGAAGATCCAGGCTCATCCCAAACTCCTAAATTCAAACCATCCTCCTGCCTCAGCCACTCCAGTACCTGGGGCCTGTGGTACTTCCTGACCATTACACTCTGCTCATTGATTGCTTGGATAATCAGGGAAAGCTTCTTGGAAGAGGGGACATATTGTGTTGGCTTTGACGTATGCATTGGAGTTCACCATCCAGGCCAGCAAAAGTTTACTTTATCGTAAACAATCTGCCTCAGAGATACCTATTCTACCATATGAAGGTGGACTGGCTCAGCTATGGACAGTCTGGGATCACGGGTAAAGCCCCCAATAATCTCCCAGCCTCAGTTTCCTCCACCAAAATTGATTGTTATGTCATGTCAGCAAAAGAACCTGACTCCATGCACCTTCAGAGGCAGCAGCGATCTTAACTAGCCAGTGCTAGATTCCTGTCCCTGGGCCGGCTAGTAACCAGCACACTGGCTACCTTGCAGGAACTGATTGTCTGGCAAGCAGGCCCACACTGGCCTGGCTTGCCTTGGGTTTTTGCCAGGGTCAGAGGTGACAACTGAGACTTAGACTCTGTATATTTGCTTTTCTGTGATCCTCAGCTACAGCAGACAATGGTTAACTGGGCCTGGTGCGAATACAGGCAAAGGCTCCCTATTCCTGGACAGGTGATTTCCCAACATCCCTCCTTCCCCCATACCCTCCCCACTGTAAGGGGTTAAATGGACTCTGAAGGGATTTCGTGTAAATCACACCCTTTTCCTGGCTGAGCCTGGGCTAGAGGGAGGCTGGGAGCCCAGGAACAGACTAGTCTCTCTCCTTCTCTCCCCTCTCTGCTCCCCATTCTCTCTGCTCAGATTATAACAGCCTTTATCTGGCAGAGGAGCTGGGGAGAGGAGCAAGAAGGGGGGGGAGGAGGAGGAGGAGGGAGGATGCACAAAAAAGCTAGTTGGTTTCCAAAACCAGGGGCCAGCTTTTGAAACTGAATCTCTTTGGGACACTCCACCGACTTCCTCTATTTCTCCTACCCCCTCCCAGTCAAGTCACCCCATTTCCTGGTTGCATTGGAGCCCTGAAGCATAATGTTGAGAAAGACTTTCTCTCTGGCCTCTGTGTTGACTGGGAGATTTGTGACTAGGAGCCAAGGGATGGGACAAGATGGGGTTTGGGCACGGAGACCTAGGAGAGGTCAGCTTGGAGAGTCCAGGGCCTGTCCTGATGTCCAGGAAGTGAGAGAGAAGGGGCTGGATGATATGGGGGGAGGGGGAGGGGGGGAAGGACTGGGAGGAGGGAGGGAGGGGGAAGGAGGAGGGGAATTCCTTAGCCTCTGGTGCTTCCCTGAGGGATGTGCTGTTTGTTTGAAAATCAGGAGACATGACTGCATAGCCAGTCCAGAGGCCCGAAGAGGTTGGAGGGGGGATTTCCAGCCTGCAAGACCACCCAGCCCTCAGTTCCAGCCAGGGCAGGGAAAGGGCCAGCCTAACCCTGTGCCAGCTCCGGGGATGAGGTCTTTTTTTATTTGATTTTATTGTCAAGGTGATGCACAGAGGGGTTACAGTTACATAAGGTAATGAGTACATTTCTTGTCAAACTCATTACCCCTCCCTCATTTTTCTCCCACCTTCCCTCCCCCCCAGCCCCCCTCCCGGCATTGTACAGTACATTTCTAACATAATGTCTTGTGAGTGTGACTGAGGTACTGGTTTGCACTTTATCCTTTGTCTCACCATTTTGTTGTTCCTCTTCCCTTCCCTCATTCCCATAAGAATGATATCACCTCGTTTGTAAGGAAATGGAAAGACCTGTGTGGGGGAGAAACTATTATTAAGTGAAGTAAGCCAGACCCAAGAAACATAGCTCCCATGGTAACACTTTGTAATAATTTATGTATATAAATTTATAATTTTTGTAATAATTAATCTATGTCTAGGATAGGCCTAGCAGATGATCAGAAGAGCTCCATTGATATGTAAATATGACCACATCAGTTGATGCTAAGCGAAATGAACTCCAAGATATAGAAACAAGAGGTTTTTCTTTGTTGTTCTTGTTTTTAATGTACTGATTTCTTTTTTCTTTTGTGTCTCCCCCCCACCCCATGGTTTATCCCCTGTTGTCACTGTATTTGTGTTAGAGTATTTTAGACTTTGTCAGAAAACCATGCAGACATCCAGGTACAAAGAACAAAGAAAAGCTTTATTGCAGGTAAAGGGACTGGCAAGACCCCTTCCCACAAGAGAGGAGTGAGAGGAAGTGCTGGCTATTGCTGCAGGTGACCTGTATAACCTCCAAGATTTGGGGAATCTTGCTGCCTTATATGGTCATAGCTGCCCCCAAAGAAGTGCCCTCTCAGGTGACCCATATGACCAATGAAGTTTAGGGGATCTTGCCACCTTATACTATTATAGCTATCCCAAAGGAGAGCTCTCCCAGGAAAAGGGGGTTGGGGCTAATCATTTACTGACTACATGGGCCTAGTGTTGCCTAGGGGAACACTTAGCAGGTTTGCTAAGCTATGAGAGAGGAGGCTTCTGGGCTAACAATTTGATTTGGGGATGAGGTCTTAAACTAAAGAAATGCGAATCTTGGTTGAGCACCAGAGAGTGGCTCACGTCTGTAATCCCAGTGACTCAGGAGGTGAGGATCTGAATATTATAGTTCCCAGACATCCTGGGCAGGAAAGTCTGTGAGATGCTTACCTCCAATGAACCGGAAGAAATCGGAAGTGGAGATGTGGTTCAAATGATAGAGTGCTAGCCTTAAGTGAAAATTGCTAACAGACAGTGCCCAGGCCCTGAGTGCAGTACGTAAGAGAAAGAGAGAGACAGAGAGATGGAGACAGAAGAGACAGAGAGACAGAGACAGAAACAGAGATAGAGAGAGAAAGAAGAAAGAGAAAGGAAAGAAGGAAGGAAGGAAGAAAAGAAGGAAGGAAGAGTCTAGGGCTGGGAAGGTGGCTCAGTGGTAGAGTGCTTGCCCTGGGTTCCATTCCTCGGCACCACATAAGCAGAAAAAGCCAGAAGTGGCACTGTGGCTCAAGTGGTAGAGCGCTAGCCTTGAGCTGAAGAGCTGAGGGACAGCACCCAGGCCCAGAGTTTAAGCCCCATGACTGACAAAAAAAAAAAAAAAAAGAAAAAGTCCAGGTTCAGAGAGAGTGCCAGGTTCCATGGATGAAACCAATCTCAGATTTAATGTATATTATATGTAAATAAATATATATATTTGGGGAAAATTACACACAGGTTTTTTTTCTTTTTTACTTAAATGGCATGGTCTAACAACTCTTTGCAGAGTATTTCTATTGTTTCACATGCTAAGTGGTGATCCACAAGTGATCTAACATCTACAAGAAGCAAAGAGGCAGGTGTCTACAGGGAGGAAGACATTTTATGTAAGGACATGGTGTGTATCTGAAGTCCTGGATGTGTTTGTTTTTGTTTGCACATCAAAGTTATTCTCTGTGGAAGCGAGAGAAGGGATGGGTTAGGAGCGACGGGTGACAATGTTGTCAGACACTGTGTATTCATATACTGCTTTGTAGAATGGGAACTTCTTTGTAAAACTACTTAAAGATAATTTAAAAAATGAAAAAAAAAAGTTGTTCTGTGTGTGTGTGTGTGTGTGTGTGTGTGTGTGTTTGCACGTGCATATGCATATGCATGTGCACCAGTCCTGGGGCTTGAACTCAGGGCCTGGGCACTGTCCCTGAGCTTTTTAGCTCAAGGGACACTCTACCACTTTGAGCCATAGCGCCATTTCTGGTTTTCTTGTGGTTCGTTGGAGGTAAGACTGTCACAGACTTTTCCTGCCCTGGCTGGCTTTGAACCATGATCCTCAGATCTCAGCCTTCTGAGTAGCTAGGATTACAAGCAGGAGCCACCAAAGCTTCCAAAGCTGGTTTTTTTTTTTTTTAATTTTTATTGTAAAGATACTACACAGAGGGTTACAGTTACATGAGCAAGGTAATGAGTACACTTCCTATTGAGCATTATTACCCCCTCCACCAAAGCTGTTTTTAAAACTTAGTAAAACTCTCTAGGTGTTACTAGCACTGTCCTGTAATCCTAGCTACATAGGAGGCTAAGATCTGAGGATGCCAGTTTGAAGTCATCTCAGGCAGAAAAATCTGTGAGAAATCCAGAAAACCAGAAGTGGCTCTGTGGCTCAAAGTGGTAGAGCACTAGCCTTGAGAAAAGATGGCTCAAGGATAGGCCCTGAATTCAAGCCCAGGATTAGCACAAAAGAAAACTCTAAAACAAACAAAACAACAACAGCAAAACAAAAACAAAAACAAAAAAAAAAGGGAGGGAAGTCAGAGAAAATTGAGGGAAGGGGTAACAACACATTGACAAGAAATGTACTCATGGGCTGGGAAGTTGGCTCAGTAGAGTGCTTGCCTCACATGCATGAGACCCTGGGTTGGATTTCTCAGCACCCCAAAAGTAGAAAAAAGCTGTAAGTGGTGGTGTGGCTCAAGTGGTAGAGCACTAGCCTTGTGCTGAAGAGCTGAGGGACAGCGCCCAGGGCCAGAGTTCAGCCTCATGACCACAAAAAAACAAAACAACAAAAAAAAGAAATGTACTCATTACATTACTTATGTAACTGAAATCCTGAACACCACCTTGACAATAAAAAGGAAAAAAAACTCAACAAAACTGGTAGGAAAACAGCACCAAGTAATGAACTTGATTGTGACTTTTTCATACTGTATACTATGTGTTTAGATTATAGCTACCTGCCCATCCCCCATGTCACCCTCTTCCCTGCCACCCTGCTGCCCCCCAAAATCTTCCTGTTTTCATATCATTTTGAACATTTTAAATCTAGAGTCCACAGATGAGAGAAAGTTGATGACACCTATCTTTCTGAATCAGGCTTATTTTGCTGAGCACGGTTCCCATCTTCCCACAAATGACATAATTTTGTCCTTCTTCATGGCTGTATAATACTCACAGACCCTATTTTTTTTATGTGTGGTGTATTTTATGTCCAACAACAACTCCTTCCCCACCCCAGTTGGGGGTATAGGGAGAGAATGAGAAAAATGATTTCTGAGTAGAGTCCCAGGCACCCTATTTCCTCACCTGCCTGGCTTCAGTTACCTGCCAGGTGCACCCACCTCTACCCTTTTACCACAAAGGGTAGGGTTTGAGAAGTTTGGTCAAAGCACCGGCTACACCGTTTCCCAGAAGCCACAGCCAGGCCTCCCTTCTCCCACCCCAAATTACTCATTAACAGGTTGGTAACCTTGACCCCGCTCCATCCCCAGGCCGGGCCTGTGTCCTGGTTTGTTTCCTCAGCCTGCCAGAGCTCTGCAGGCACCGGGAATCCCACCCAGAGAACAGGAGGCTCCCAACATTTCCCGTCCAGCTCTGTGGGAACTCCTGTGGTTCCCAGCCCCTGGGTGCTGTGGTGATTACCTCACGGCTGGCTGGGGGGGAGGGAGAGCAGGTCCAGTACTACCCCAGGGCTTCCGCAGATGTTGTTGTTATGGTTACCTTGTTGGCTTATTGGGTTGTTGAGGCAGGATCTCCCTATGTGGCCCAGGTAGGCCTCAAACTCATGATCCTCCTGCCTGGGGCCTCCTGAGGGCTGACATGGCAGGTCTGTACCACTCGGCCCGGCCCGAGGCATTTTAATGACCTTTTCTCCCCTCCTCCCTCTTTTAATCACAGATGCCACTAGGCTCCCAAGCCGGAGTCTTCCCTTCTCCCTCCTCTTCCCGTCTCCCTCTTCCCTGGGACTCTGGCCTCCTCCCTCCCAGCCTGCCATCTCTGTAGTAGCCCAGGACAGTTGCTAAAACCCACAGAACCATCCATGGCACCTCCTCATGCCCCCTTTCACTTTCTAGAGTTTCCATTAAGGAATGACCCATATCAGATCTGAAAGGTTGAAATGGAAAGTTCCAGAAACAATGGGTAAGTTTTCAATGGTGAGCGTCTTGTTGTGAGTGGGGATGTTTTCCTCACTTCATTCTCAGCCTGTTCATTGTTGGGGTTCAGATGATGAGTTTTGTGTGCAGAGTGTCCCCCTGCTGTGTGGCCCCAGTATCCGTCAGGAGAGGACTCTGCAGCTGGAGTCTTTAGGGTCTGTGACTGTAAGAAAGACTGTTTCCACTGCAAATAGAAGAATTTGATTCCCCCCTCCCCATTCTGTTGAATCTCCTTTATTTCTTTCTCCTGCCTTATCACTCCAGCGAGAGATTTTGGTACCATATCAAATGAAAATGGAGAGAATCAGGCATTGGTGGTTCAGACCTGCAATCCTAGCTATTCAGGAGGCTGAGATCTGAGGATCATGGTTCAAAGCCAGCCCAGCAGGAAAGTCCATGAGACTCTTATATCCAATTAACCACCAAGAAGCCAGAGGTAGAGCTGTGTGGCTCAAGAGGTAGAGGGCTAGCCAGTCTTAAGCAAAGAAGCTTCGGGACAGTGCCCAAACCCTGAATTCAAGTCCCAGGACCAGCAGCAGCAGCAGGAGCAGCAGCAGCAGCAGCAACAACAACAAAGCCAGGCACTGGTGACTCACGCCTGTAATTCTAGCTACTCAGGAAGCTGAAATCTGAGGATTGCAGTTCAAAGCCAGCCTGGGTAGGAAAATCCATGAGACTCTTATCTCCAATAAACCACCAGAAAACCAGACGTGATTCTGTGGCTTAAGTGGTAGAGCACTTGCCTGGAGCTGAAGATCTCAGGGATAGCGCCCAGGCCCAGAGTTCAAGTCCCATGACTGACAAAAAAAAAAAAAAGGATGGAGAGAGTGGACACTTGGTTTCATTCCTGACTTTAGAAGAGTCATTTCTATTTTCTCCCTCATTTAATGTGATGTTGGCCAGAGGTAGCCCTTACTATG
The DNA here is from genome assembly GCF_024711535.1 of Dipodomys merriami. Classification (NCBI taxonomy): domain Eukaryota; kingdom Metazoa; phylum Chordata; class Mammalia; order Rodentia; family Heteromyidae; genus Dipodomys; species Dipodomys merriami. The sequence continues at coordinate 3,889,206 of NW_027206291.1, forward strand.
TTAAGGTATATTGTTTCTATTCCTCATTTCTTTGGAGGTTGTGTTGTGAAAGGATGTGGAAGTTTGTTAAAGACATTTTCTGCATCTTGAGAGGATCACGTAGATGGGTTCAGTACATGTCCTGTATTACATTCATTCATTTACCTGTGTTGAACTGCCCTTGCATGTCCATCATGAAACTAACTCCCTCACTTTTTAATTGTGCTGCTGAATTTTGACTGCAAGTATGCCAGTGAGAATTTTGGGTGCATGTGTGTGTGGGTTGGGTGGTGGTCCCTCCCTTCCCATTTCATGGAATAGTTGGAGAAGCACTGGTGTTCTTTCTTTAAAGGTTGTAGGAGCTGGCAGTGAAATCATATGATGGTGGGGTTTTCCTTGTTGGAAGACTGTTTATTCTTGCTTCATTCCATGTCTCATTACAGACCTGTTTGTGCAGTTTATATCTTTTGGGGGGGGGTCAACGTGGTAGGTCAAAAACATCTAGAAAGTTTCCCATTTCTTCTAGATTGTGTGTGTTCGTGGGCATGCATGCACATGCTCACACTATGAGGCTTGCCCCTTACCATTTTTGGTTGAAGGCTGGCCCTCCACCACTTGAACCATACTTCTGGCTTTTTGTTGGTTAATTGGAAATAAGAGTCTCACAAACTCTCTTCCTGGGCTGGCTTTGCATCGTGATCCTCAGATCTCAGCCCCCAGTGTAGCCAGGATTGCAGGCGTGAGCCATTGGCACCCAGCTTCCAGTGAGAATTGTTTTGCATCTACATTCATCAGGGAAATTGGTCCACATTATTTTTAGGGGGGGCTGGATCTTTGTGATTTGGGAATGAGTGGAATGCTGCCTTCACAGAGAGGGTTTGCGGTAGTTCTTCCCTTCCTATTTCATAGAATCGTTGGGGAGGCACTGGTGTTCTTTCTTTAAAGGTTGTTAGGAGTTAGGACCCTCTGGGGTCAATTTAGGTAGCTCAAAAACATCTAGAAAGGTTTCCATTTCTTCTAGATTGTGTGTGTGTGTGTGTAGATTGTGTGTGTGTGTGTGTGTGTGTGTGTGTGTGTGTGTGTGTGTGTGTGTGTGTGCGAGTCCTGTGATTTGAACTCATAGACTGGGTGCTGTTCCTAAGCTTTCTTACTCCAACTTTTTGGTAGTAAATTGGAGATAGGTCTCAATAAACTTTCCTGCCCAGGCCGGTTTTGAACCAGGATCCTGCTGCTGTGCTGGCTTAGTAGTCATGAATTCCTCTCGGTTTTGTTTGTGGTGGAAAGTTTTTGTTTCTCCTTCAGTTCTGAAGGAGGGCTCTGCTGGATGAATTTAGGTTGACATTTCTTTCAGGGTTTGTAGGACTTGATTCCATTCACTCTCCTCTTGCCTTTTGGAGTTCTGTTGGGAAATCTGCTGTGATTCCGATGTGTTTGTCTTTATAGGGAACTTGCTGCACCTCTCATTCTTTTTTTTTTTTTTTTGGTCAGTCATGGGGCTTGGACTCTGGGCCTGGGTGCTGTCCCTGAGCTCTTCAGCTCAAGGCTAGTGCTCTACCACTTGAGCCACAGCACCACTTCTGCTTTTCTGGTGGTTTATTGGCGATAAGAGTCTCACAGACTTCCTGGGCTGGCTTGGACCACAATCCTCAGATCTCAACCTCCTGAGTAGCTAGGATTACAGGAGTGAGCCACTGGTGCCTGGTTTCATTCTTTTTTTTTTTTTTTTTTGTTTGTTTGTTTGGTGTTTTTACTCTCATAGATCTAGAGGTATTTCTTCGTTGCTCATACTTATTTGGTGTTCTGAATACTTGGATGACCCCCTCTCAAGACTGGGGACAATTTCTGTTACATAATTTCTATGCTTTTACCTTGTACTTCTCCACCTTCTTCTATGCCCATGACTCAGTTTGTGTGTGTCAGTCCTGGGCATTGTCCCTGAGCTTTTGTGCTCAAGGCTGGCACTCTACCACTCGAGCCACACCTCCACTTTCTGCTTTTTGGTTATTAATTGGATATGAGTCTTACGGACTTTCCTGCCCAGACTGGCTTCAAATTATGATCCTCAGATTTGAGCATCTTGAGTAGCTAGGATTATAGGTGTGAGCCACTGGTGCCTGGCCAGATTTGCTCTTAATGATGTCCCAGGGGTTTTGCCATTTTTCATTCATACTTTCTAAATTATTTGTCTTTATCTGCATGTCCTAATTCTTATACTTTATTCTCAAGCCTCTATCTTTAGCTTATTCTACTGTATAAGGAAGACTCCCAAGTGAGTTTAAAACATTTGTTATTGAACTTTTATTTCCAGAATTCCACTTAAATCTTCTTTTCAGGATTTCTATACCTGTGTCAACTCCTCTTTCCCATCTGCATTGACTACCTTGCTTCATCCAGCTGCTTGCTTGAATCTTCTCAGGCTCATGTTTATCCATGCCCTCTTTCATTTCAGTTCCCTGCCTGAGATTTCATCTTCCTCTGTCATTCAAGTCCTCCCATGCTGATGGTTAGCGGGAGCTAAATGTTTAGGTGAGTGAAGAATAGAGTTGTCAAATACACACATAGACATCTCTCATCAAGCACTGCTCTGGTGTTTGTAGAGGAAAAGATAAATGACCTGGGCACTGGTGACTCACGCCTGTAATCCCAGCTGCTCAGGAGGCTGAGATCTGAGGATCATGATTCAAAGCCAGCCCAGGCAGGAAAGTCTGTTAAACTCTTACCTAATGCACCATCAGAAAAGCCAGAAATGGAGCTGTGGTTCAAGTAGTGCAAAATATCTCAGGGACTGAGCTCATTCCCTGAGTTCAAGACCCAAGACCAGCACAAAACAAAACAAAAAAGAATAAAGACAATACTTGGAGGACTAAGAAGACATTAGCTCACAGCGATAGAAATGGAAAGAAGAAATGATGGGAAGAGGTGGAGTGGCTAAAGTAAATGGTGGGGGGGGGTGCGATGAAAACAAAGAGGTTAAAAAAATCCAGCTAAACGTGTAGTGAGAAAGAAAAATAAAATTCAAACAATATAACAACCTGCCCCCCACAAAAAGACAATAAAGGATTATGGGAGAGAAAGACAAAAGACAGATAAGGGAGAAAACTACTTTAGTTTTTATTTTCGTCAGTTGTAGGGCTTGAACTCAAGGCCTGGGCGCTGTCCCTGAGCTCTTTTGCTCAAGGCTGGTGCTCTACCAGTTTGAGCCACAGTACCACTTCTGGTTTTCTAGTGGTTCATTGGAGATAAGAGTCTCACAGACCTTCCTGCCTAAGCAGGCTTCCAACTACGATCCTCAGATCTCAGCCTCCCAAGTAGCTAGGATTATAGGTGAGCCATGAGCTCCTGGCTGAAAACTACTTTAATTGTGGACAGAAAAGAAGTAGAAATGGTAGTAGAAAAGCCATTACTGAGCTGGGTACCAGTGGCTCACACCTGGAATCCCAACTACTCGGGAAGCTGAGATCTGAGGATCACAGTTTGAAGCCAGCTAGAGCAAGAAAGTCTGTGAGACTCTCCAATTCACCACCAAAAAGCCAGAAGTGGCGCTGTGGCTCCAGTGGTTGAGAACTAGCCTTGAGCAAAAGAGCTCAGAGACAGTTCCTAGGCCCTGAGTTCAAGTCCAGGGACCAGTACAAAATAAATAAAGCAAGTACAAGAAAACAGAAATACCTCAAATGAATCCCAAAAGACAAAGAGAGAAACAGCCAATATTTTCTCTCTTGTTGGGAGCAGCTTTTAGTTTTGTTTTAAAGTCTGAAGTAGGTAGACCATTAGGGCTGTCAGAACTGGAGACTTGGCTCAGTGGCGGAGTGCTCAGCCCTTGAACGTGGGTCCCCATCTGGAAAAGTAAACCTCAAGGTCTGTTGGTAAGCTCCCTTAATGGTGCTCAAGCACTGGGCTCCTCACCCAAGGGTCTGGTTCCTCTCTCCACAGGGCCTGTGGCATCCTCCGTGTCTCCTAGGCAACTACCAGTGATGGATGGATGTGGTCCTCTGTCTCCTAGGCAACCACCAATGTTGGCTGGGGTCCTCCATGTCTCCTAGGTTGATACCAATGATGGATGGATGACGTCTTCCATGTCTCCTAGGCAGCCACCATGATGGATGGTGACCCCTTCCTCCGTATACATGCAGTCACCCCAGCATGGTAGCGAGTGCTGATTTCCAGTGCGCGCACCTGTGGTTAGTGGCAGGGGTGCTCTAGCCTCAGGACTCTTGACCTTCCGGCACAGGGGTTCTGCATGATTTAAAGATGCTGGTGCTTGCAGATCTGCTATGCCACCAATCCTGGGTTTTCCTGAACTGCTCTGGGGTTTAGTAAGGGAAAGGTGGTAGTTTGATCAGCCTATGAGGAGAGTCACTGGAGAATGTTACTTTTTGCTTATTTAGTTTTATGAGTCAGGGTCTCCATGTGTTAGGCCAGGCTGGTGTTGGACTTGGAGTCCTCTTGTCTTGTGCCTCTTAAGGGCTGGGATTACAGGTGTGTGCCGCTATGCCTGACTCATTACCTATTTCTAGAAGCTAGCTTGCCTTCCTTGGCTTGTGGCCCCTTCTGTGAATGGCGTCCCCACGCTAACCCCCTCCTCCTTGCCTCCCACTTTGAATTGAAGGACTCCTGGGATGGATAATCGTCCTGTCATCAGATCTTGCACTTGATCTCACAATGCTCCAGCTACCTTGGGGCTGGCCCCCGGGAGGAAGGTGGGTGCACATCTGTCTTCTTGACTTAGGCAGGCCCCTCCTCACTCTAAATCCTTCCATGACTCTTACTGGCCCCAGCTTGGAGCCTGGGCCTGTCTTCAGCCTCCTGCCAGCTCCTCCTGCTATCCCCAGCCGGCCCTGCTGGCGCTCAGTCCAGGGCTCCTCCACCTTACATAACTTCCTCAGCCTGCAATGCCTCTCCACTTCCTTCTTTGGCTGGCTGGGCTATTTATTCATCTGGGCCCCAGCTGGTCTTGTTTCCCTGTTCTAGAAGTTTTCATTCCAGCCCTGGTCCCTGCTTCTCCCTTATGCCTATGGGTCCCTTTAAAGAAGTGTATTTTCAGAACTTAGAAGTGGTCTTCCAGTAGGTGGGCAGAGAAGGGGGGTGCTGGGAACGAGTCCCTCAGTGCGGCCCGAGGCTATGATGCTGGGGCCCACACAGAGCCACTGATTCCCTTCTCATACAGGACTCTGTCCAAGGCTGGAGGAGCAGTTCCACACGTGGGAGACAGAGCGGTTATGCCAGCGGCCTGGAGGCACACAGCACTGCTGGGTCCTGGGGAGTGCAGTATGCATGGCTAAGGGTAGCCCTGCAGAGAGGCAACACTCCCAGTGCTCAGCGTCTGGCCTTGAGCCCTACATCTCCTGCTGTGTGCCTCCAAGGAGGTTACTTAGCCTCTCTGTGCCTGTACCCCCCCCCAGAAGTTGGTCCTCAGTGGGAGCCACTCACGGGTCTTCGAGTCCCCACTTTCTCCTGCACCTCCATGTTTTGTGTATCCAGTCAGTGCTCTTCACCAGGTCTCTTCTCCCCCCTTGCTGACCTCCCTGGTTCCCACCACAGATCGGATGGGCGGTGAGGGAGCACCGTCCTCGGCCTGATCTCCCTCCGAGGGGCCGGGAGTCCCACGAGGGCCGAGACCACAGGGCTCCTGGTCACTGCTGCCTCTGGTAGCTGGCAGAGTGCCCAGCATACAGGGAAGGGTCCTCGCTGCAGGAAACCATGGGCACTGCGTCCCCGTCAGGACCACTTCCCATCAGAACTCAGTCCCAGAAAGAAAAGATACCGGGTGACAAGAACAAGACCGGTCGTATTGTACAGCTGGGGGTGGAGGATCCTGGAGAGGACAGCTGCCCAGCGTGGGGGGAGAGGGGAGATGGAGGCTTTCTGTCTTCTGAATAGACTCCTGCTGTGGCCTGGGAGCCAGTGTGTCCCCATGCCCCCCCCCCCTCCCGCCATGTCTTTGGGGGAGCCCCAGGAATGTGTGGTGAAGAATGGAGAAAGGCCAATGATGGCCGAGCTGCTCCGGAAAAATCACAGCAGCTCCCGGCCGCTGGCTGTTTTGTTGACTTTGGACAGGCCTTCCCGGAACCCAGAGTCCGTCATTCTGAGGAGGACAGACAGCACCAGGTCTTTCAGAGGCCGAAGGGCACCAGGACCTGACCAGCAATGTCCTCAGCCCCGCCCCTGAGCCGCTGGCCCCTCCCACTCCACAGCCGGCCAGTCTTCATGCACCTGGCCTCTGGAGCGGCCCTGGCTGGTCTCATTGCTCAATGTCTACTCAGTTGCCCTAACCCTGCCCCCAAAGGTACTGAAGAGCCAGCCAGACCCCAGCTGCTCAGTTCCTGCCCACCTAGGCCTCTGGGGGAGGGTGGGGGGGCACAACCCCTCTCCACTCTACCCTCAGAATGGTCTAGGCTCATCCCTCCTGCTTAGTCCTACCCCCAGAGCTGCCTAGGCCCCACCCCATCCTGCTCAGCTCCACCCCCAGGGTGGTCCAGGCCTCACCCCGAACCCATAGGTGGGCTCCCAGAGGGCACTAGGCACGGGTACGCACACTTGCTCCATCTGCACGTCCTCCTCGTCCTCCTGCGGCAGCTGCAAATAGGGGTTGTCTCCTGCGGGCTGGAACTTGTAGCCGGTGAGCACGAAGAAGGTGAGAGTGGAGCCCTCCACCAGGAGCTGCGGGCAGAGGGTAGGAGCGGTCAGCACCCTCCCTGCACTGTGGCCCACCCGAGGTCCAGGCCTCCTGGCTCACCTGGTAGAGCCACTGCCACTGGAAGGGCACGGCCACCCGCAGCAGGATGGCAATGATGCGAGTGAAGTAGACATAACAGATGACCTGCGGGAGCAGGGGTGGGCGTGGGGCAGACAGGCCACAGGGATGGGGCGGGCTGGGGGCTTCAGGATGGCAGGGGAGCACACTGGCAGGGGGGTGGCAGATGGCTGGGAAGGGTGGGGCTCCCTTACCACCTAGCCGGGCCTGCCCTGCGGGGTGGGGGATGCGTCTCTTACCATGACATAGTAGTGGCGGAACAGCTTCAGCTTGGCCAGGTTCACTGCCACTGGAGGGGGGGAGGGACAAAGGATCAGAGGAATGCCAAGGGCCATGCGGGGGACAGGGGTGGAGTGGCCAAGGGCTGGGGGCTCGGTGTCATGGGACAGGGCGCACAAAGGGCCTGGAGCGGGGAGGGGGCTGTGGGTGGAGCGTCCTGAGGGGGCTCACCCTTCCCATCTGTGCCCGATGCGTCCTGGAGATGCCGGATGGACCTGGCAGGAGGCGGGGCGGAGGGCGTGGTCAGCTCAAACCACGCCCATCGGGTGAAGGAACCAACAGAGGATGTAGTCCTCAGGGCTCCACCCCTTTCGTGGGCGTGGCCTGGACGGGGTGTGGGTCTGGTCCTCACCAGACGACAGGGAAGAGGATGGCGCCACAGCAGATGAGGTCCACCAGGAACAGGATCTTCTTCCAGAAGCCATAGTCGCTGGCGCCCTCTTCCCGGGACTCAATGACGATGTAGGCCACGTTGGCCAGGACCTGCCCAGGACCTGGGTGGGTGGACGGACGCCACCTGACCACATCCCTGACCCCTGCCCACTGGAAGCGCCCCTCGGGGCGGCCCCCACCCCCTCCACGGTCTCCCAGGCCGAGCACCTGCAGCGGGATCACAATCCCAAAAATCTTCTTCTCCTTGTCTGACAGCACGTACTTGACGAACGCCCAGCCCGAGCCGATCAGCGCGATCGTGATGAAGAGGAGGGCGCCCTTCAGCCTGGGGGGCGGGGGTGGGAGCCCGATGATGATGAGGGGGGCCCAGCCCACCCCTGCCCACCTCCCCGCCACCTGCCCTGACCGCAGGGACCACTCACAGGTGCGTGATATAGTGCATGACAGCGAGGCCTTCGATGGGGTGGCCCTGGCTGTTGATGAAGTAGTAGTTGATCTGGAGGTGGACGGATGGATGGACAGTCAGACAGGAGGATGGATGGGTGGGGGGGATGGGGGGCTGGGGGCCAGAGGGCTGAATGGACTGAGTACAATCGGGATTGTGGGGACTAGAAAGTGACTGGACAGTCACAATGGAACTTATAGGTGGGTGGTTAAGACGATGACGTGGCATCTGGGATGGACCAGTGGTCAGACTGGAGGGTGGACAGGGAAAGCTGGGAAGGACAGGCAGATGGATGACATGACCGCAGCATAGCCCAGATCTGTGGCGATGTGGGGGTCGCCTGGCTCCCCAGCCCCCCTCCCTTCCCCCCAAGGCGCTCACACTGTGGAAGAGGAGGGAAATGCTCTTGGTGAATGCCAGGGCTGCCATCAGCCAATGGATCTTGAAAACGTTGTACCTGGCAGTGTGGGGAGAAGCAGGTGGGGAGACTGTCAGTGGAGGTGGGAGGTTGTGAGGGACGGGGGGAGGGGAAGGAGGGGGGCAGGGTATTACGTGTTCCTGCAGAGCACAGACACCCAAAAGATGCCTGCAGCCAGGAAGCAGGCAGACATGACGAGGTAGAGCTTGAAGAGGGGGATTTCTGCTGCCGACAGGAAGCCTTCCGGGTTCTTCTCCCGGATCATCACCTGGGGAGGGGCAGTGTGTGTGTGTGGGGGGGTGTCACAGACTCCGAGCTCTGAACTTGGGAGAGCTAAGCGGGAGTCTGTGGCTCTCCGGCTTCCTAGCTGGGGGACCTGCCCTCTCAGAGCCTCAGTCTGCCCCATCTCTCCAATGGGCATAGAGTCATACCTTATGCCTTGATATCCTTGGATGCTCGGTTCCAGGACTCCCTCAGCTACCAAAATACAAGATGCTCAGGTGCCTCTTATAAAGTGGCTTGGCATTTGCCTAGCATCTGTGCACACCCTCCTGTAGACCTTTGACCATCTTTTGTGTGTGTGTGTGTGCGTGCGCGCGCGTGCTAGTCCTGGGGCTTGAACTCAGGGCCTCAAGCTCTCACTTGGCTCTCAAGGATGGGGCTCTACCACTTGAGCCACAGCTCCAGTTCTGGCTTTCTGGTACATAAATGAAAATAAAGAGTCTCACAGACTTTTCTGCCCGAGCTGGCTTCAAGCCCTGATCCTCAGATCTCAGCCTCCCAAGTAGCTAGGATTATAGATGTGCCCCACTGGGGCCCAGCGACCTTCAAATATCTTTCGATATAATAGCTACAGTCACTGTAAATGCCAGGAGACAAGGACAGGAACCAGTATGCATGTATTCAGAACAGATGCAATCCATCCCTACCCACCTGGAAATCATTCAACCTGAGGCTGGGGGACACGGAAGGGTGACTGTCCTCCAGTCACCCTCCCTCCAGGCCCCTGGGGGCCATTGAGAAGCCAGGCCTGGTGGGGCCTACCTACCTGCCCACCCACTGGGGGTGGGGCTCACTCACCGTGAGGTCAAAGGGCCTCTCCCGGCCAGGGATGGAGTTGTAACAATTGTGGAAGTTGAGGATATACTGCCCTTCCTCAGCTCTGGAGCCGACCACCATGTGAAACTGGACAGAGGAGAGGAGGGCTAGGTTGGGGAGCAGGGAGCGGGGGCTGTAGGTGGTGTGGGGAGAAGGGGTCACCGGCATGACAGACACTCACGCTGAAGTTGTACGAGTCATTGAGGTGACCCAGGCCCAGCACCAGCTCCTTGTCTTTCCCACTGGGGGCCTGAGGGGACACAGAGCCTCCATCACTATTGGTCTTTCCGGCCGGAACCTGAGACACAGGCTCTGTCTTGGCCTTGCTGACTGTGGAGGTCCCTGTAGGAGATAGGTGAGGTGATGTCAAGGCTGGATAATCAGAGGGATGGGCTGGAACGCAGGGGAATGCACCAGCTGGGTGTGCCTGACTCACCGCTGTCCACCTTACTGGGATCTGTGGGCTCTGGCTTCGGGAGCTCTGATTTGGAGGGCACATCAGGAAGGAGTCCAGGTGAGATAAACAGCTGCTTCTGCTCCCCATATTTCCGCACCTGGACCCTGGAGTAAGGGAGGGTAACACTGTATGAAAGGACTCTAGGGGCCCTTGGCTCTGTGCATCTCCTCCTGAGGAGGGGGCATCTGGCTACGCGGGGGACCACCACACTCCAGCATCTGGGAGCCGGCCCAGTGAACAATTCCTAGGCTGCCTGAACTAGCCATGGTCACTTTGCAATGATATGGGCCTCTCACTTACTCCATGTAAGTTCCATTAAAAATAACAAACAAGGGGCTGGGAAGGTGGCTCAGTGGTAGAGTGCTTGCCTTGCATGCCTGAGGCCCTGGGTTCAATTCTTTAGCACCACATAAGCAAAAAGAAAAAAAAGCCAGAAGTGGCGCTGTGGCTCAAGTGGTAGAGCGCTAGCCTTGAGCTGAAGAGCTGAGGGACAGCGCCCAGGCCCAGAGTTCAGGCCCCACGACCGGACCCCAAAAAAATAAAAAAAAAAACATTGGGGCTGGGTATGATGGTTTATGCCTGTAATCCCACCTACGGGAGAGACAGAGACTGGGAGGGTCTCAGTTGGAAGTTTTTTGTTTTTTGTTTTTTCCATCTCTAGCAATAAGTTAATGTGTTTCTTATCTCAACAAACAAGCTGAATTTGGTGGTGCATGCCTGTAATCTACACAGAAGGTAGTGATAGGAGGATCTTAGTCCAAGGCTAGCCCTGGGCAAAAGTATAAGACCTTATCTGAAAAGTAAACTAAAAGCAAGAAAGGGCTGAGGTGGGGTGTATGGCTCAAGCCCTGATTTCAAACTCCAGAGAGAGAAAGGGGAGGGGGGAGAAAAGGAGAAAGATTAACAATTGTAGGTACAAGTGTGGTGCCAGTGGCTCATGCCTGTCATCCTAGCTACTCAGGAGGCTGAGATCTGAAAATCACGGTTTGAAGCTAGTCCCTGTGAGACTATCTGTCTCCAATTAACCACTCAAAAACTGGAAGTGGCATTGTGGTTAAAGCGGTAGACCCTTAGCCTTGAGCACAAAGAGCCTCAGGGACAGTGCCCAGGCCCTGAGTTCAAGCCCCAGGACAAAAAAAAAAAAAAAAAGATCTAAAGAATCAGAGTTCCGACACAATGAAGTCCCAGGACTGTGTAGGCCCCAGGGAACATCAGCAAGTAGAAATGAGTAAGGAATGCTGCGAATTCTTGACACACCTTTCAGCATCCAGGTATTTCCATTCCCTAAGTATCCTCTCCTCTCTCCCTCCTCCCAAAAATCAGTCTAGGAGGTAGGTGACTGGGAAAAGTGGGTGGCTTTCTCCCTAGGAATGCCAAGGTTCTTTCCAGCTGGCTTCTCATTCTGCCTGACCAGTGTGGTCATAGGTGGGCATTCCACTGGGGGAAATATGACAGAGGGTTTTGTGGACAGCCCCCCCGGGGGAGAGGGGGCAACTCACTGCAGGTCCTTGGTATCGATGAGGAACAGAACCAAGAAGTTGCTGCTGTTTCTCTGCAGAGGGCATTCATGGGGATCCCTTGTCTGGGGAGTGGGAAGATGGAATCTAGGTTACCTCTCCCCCAGCCCCACCGTAGCCCCTCCCCACCCATCCAGGATCTCTTCCTATCCTTGCCTCTGGGTACAGCAGCCTGTCCCAAACGATCCTGTTTATTCCTCCCCACTGCCTCCCCTGCTCCCGGCACTTACTGGGTAGGACCCAACACTGCCCGACTGAACTCGGCTCAGGCTGAACCCCACCTAGTGGTGGAAAGAAAGAGGTCGTGAGGAACTCTAGCAGGGACCACAAACCCCCTGCCCCCAACAAATGATCTCTTATAACAACAGAAGCATAACCTCACACTCACTGACTAGCTCTTATGAGCCAGATCTCATGTTCTCTTTGAACTTTCCAACAACTCAGGGCCATCTTCCACTCTTATCTCCAATTAACCACCAAGGAGTAGGAAGAAGTGGAGCTGTGGTTCAAGTGGTAGCGCGCCAGCCTTGATCAAAAAAGCTCAGGGACAGTACCCAGGTCCTGAGTTCAAGCCCCAGGATGGGCAAAAAATAAAAATAAAAGAATTGGCATTGGGACTCTGCCATTCCAGACTCTAAAAAAGTCTTGCCTCTCCACCGGTGCATACCTCCATCAAAAGTGGGCTCTGTGAATTTCCACAGCATCCTGAGAAGAGGCTCACAGAGATACTGGTTACCTGATCCGAGCTCAGTCAGAGCTTGCTGATTACTTACTTCAGAATCTGGGACTGGCTTGTCCACTGGGATGGCCCCACCAACTACTAAGACCAGTGTCCAGCACCTATGGTATGACAGGTTACTACTGCCGCAGGTGAGGAAGGACACAGACGGAGGGTCAGCTTGGGAATCCGGACCTCGGCGGTGCCGGGAGAGAGATTAAATTTGCCCCCCACCCCCGTCCAAGCCCCTCACCAGCGGGAACTTCGCTTCTGTCTCCTGGAGGCCCAGCCGCAGGACGCTCAACTCCACTTCCAGGGAGCCATTGGTGTAGAAGCCGAAGTTGTTCAGCTGGATGTCGGATCGTTTCTCCCCCTGCCGGAGGCAAAGGGGGACAGAGGCAGCTCAGACGTCCCACCAGTCTGGCCCCAAGGCTGTCAGGAGGGTTCCTCCAAAAGCTTCGGGGTGCCTTTGGTGATGGAAGGGTGTGAGATGTCCTAGAAGCCTGAGACATCACCTCCCTCCCCACACCCTTTTAGTCCCAGGCAGCAAGAAGGTGGCCTCGGATCTTCCAAGAGAGACTGCTGGGTCAACTGAAGGGTTCCCCCCAGCCCCCCGCTCCAAAGACCTGAGGGGCACCCCTAGAATGTGTGGCCGGTCTTTACCTCCCCGAAAACTTTCAGATTCCCCACTGGGTCCCCAGTGTGTTGAGATTTCCACGGATTCCCCAAGATCCCGCTCGAGAGCCCTTCCAGGATCCCCTCTGAGTGGCGCCAAGGGGTTCTAGCGACTCCCCAAGAGTTGTAAAGGGCGAAGAGTCGGGAGTGCTCCCGGGGGCGCCGGCACCGGGCCAGCACTCCGGGCCAGGAAAGTCCATCGCGAGGACAGCTCAGGGGGCGGGGAGTGGGGGGGACGAGATCATTCTCGCAAGGGGAGGGGGGCGCCAGACCGCTCCAACCCGCGCACGGCGCAGGGGAGGACGGACGAGACCACTCCAAGCCAGGGCCTGCTCCGCGACAAGGCCACACCCCTCCCGCCCCAGGCCGCCGCGCGGGGGACCTCACCGTCAGCGCCAGCCGGTGGATGCGCCCCGAGCAGCTGCCGGACAGCAGCAACAGAAGGAGCAGCTGCCCCCACTCCGCGGGGCTCCCGCGGCCGAGCCCCCTCCTCTCGCACACTGCCATCTCTGGAGCTGCCACCTCCCCTGACACCGCCTCTGACGCCCGCAGGCCCGCCTACTTGTGAGCCAATCGTTGCACGTCGGGGACGGGCTCTATGGAGTTTTTCAGCCCATACAGCCAATCAGAGGCCAAGTCTTCCGTAAACCCGCCCCTGAACGACACTAGATAGACAGCGCCGACTTCAAATAGAAGTGTTGATTCTGTTTAGCCTCGCCTTTATGGTCACCAATCACCAGAGAGAGTTTACCAAATGTACTTTGATAAACAGTACACCTAACCAATTACCATGAAGCTCATGTGGCTCTTAAAGCGGAATTTCTCCACCCAACTGTTAACGGTTCAGGACTACATTACCCAAAATTCAGTGGGCAGAGACAGTCTTACCAAGGCATAAGTAAACTACATTTCCCAGTGTCCCCAAGGACGAACTTCCTTTTCTTTTCTTTTTTTTCCGGGCTGAGTGGCTCGTAGCCAGAGCTCAGGCTTTTGATAAACATTCGCATCTGTGGAGGCCGGTCCTGTTCACTTAATCTTCCTGGTTCACCAAGAGGCCTAAGCCTAGCCCCAGGTTCAATATGGACCCTAGAATGACCTATGAACCCAACCTTAGGCTAAGGCTGTTACACCCGAGGGAAGCAATTCAGGTCCACTTGCTGACCTCAGGTTTATTAACCCTTTGCTATAAGCTGAGTCCCAATGCAGGAAACCCAGACCCTCTCCCCACTTTCGGCCGTGAACGCCCCTCCTCCCCTTCTCCCACACTTACCCGGAACCTCCATGTCTGCCATCTGACCCTAGACAGCACTGACTCCTGCCTGCATCTGTCTTTGATGCAGGCAAGATGACGACCCCAATAGGTCTTGAGACCCCCATCCCAGCTGTGTGCTGACCTAGATTGACTCCTAAATCTAATGGAAACTCCAAACCAGGATTGAACACAGAACTTTTGCTGGGCTGAACTCCAGTCAAGATCCTTTAACACTGAAAGCCGCCAGCAGGTGGGGCCCAGGGCCCAGCAGAGGGGTCCGACCATAATAAGCACAGATTCCCAGGGTTCTGGCGCCTAGGGGAGCCGATCACCCCCCACCCCCACCCCCGCCAGGGACCAACACTCCTCCGGCAGCCCCAGCAGCGTGTCCCTCGCTGTTGTAGCTAGAGAGAAAGTGTTGAAGGCAGGGGAGAAAGCGTGGTAGGAGCCGCTGGTGCCTCTCCCCTTTGATGCTAGAGCCTCAGGGGAATTTACGAGGTGTGAACAGATATTTATGGGGGATGGGAGAGGGAGAGACAGACTTCTAAGCCCCAGGGCCCCAGAGTCTAGGAGAGAAGCAACATTGGAATCCCAGGACCGTAATGAATGAGACCGGAAAATGGGCAGCTACAGAACTTGGGCAAAAGGCTTGGGACTGGTGCCCCAAGGACGACTTGTCCTCAGTTTCCCAGCGGGGACTGGGGCTAAGGGGGAGGGAAGGCAGGATGCGGTGCGAGCGCTAATGGACCCGGCCTTGGCGGAGGTTCGTCCTGGGCAGGATCGAAGTCCTCCCATCCGCCCTGTGGCCGCAGAGACCAGACCATTAGTGGGACAAACGTAGACGCCTGGAGCCAGGTTGGCCCGCAGTTGACGAGTTGACCTCAGATTCTCCCTGCAAATGGGCGTAGAGAAGGACTTCTTGAGTTTGGGGTTTTAGTTATCGTTGGCTCTTTAAGGAATGGTTGAAGGGAAGGAAGAAACGTCTGAAGCGTAGGAGGATGAGAAGGGGCCCCAGAGATTTTTGAAAATGGGTGACGGGTCCTTTAAGAGGGGTTTGTCCGGTGGCGTGGAGTGGCCACGTTCCTTTAAGAGGGGGCGGGGCGTCTTGTTGGCCACACCCACACAAGGCCCCGCCCTTAGGGAGCCGGGTAGGGGCTTGGAGCGGGAGGGGCGTGGCAAAGCGTGAAGGGGCGTGGACGTAGTGCAGTGGGCGGGGCTTTGGCGGGCGGGGAGGGGCCGGGCGCGCCGCCCTCTTCTGAGTCTCCCCGCTGAGGGTGGCGGGTGGCGGGGACCGGGGCGGCGGCGGCGGCGGCGGCGGCGGCGGCGGCGGCGGGATCAGCGGCGGGAGCAGCATGGATTGGGGCACTGAGTTGTGGGTGAGTGCGATCGGCCCGGCTTTGACTTCTCAGACCCTGAAGTGAGGCGGGTGCGGGGTGGGGGGGGCCCAGATGTTCCCCCTCCTCCCGCTTTGTCCGCGCGGTACTTTTAGCCTGGGGCTCCTTGGGGCTTTTCCTTCCCCTGACCCCTGCGTCCCCGCCCTCTGCCCTCTGAGCTCTTTCGGGAGTTTTCTCTCGGGAGTTTTCTGGACACGCTGGGGCCGGTCGAGGGTAGAGCTTGCAGGACTGGAGCGGGGAAACTGAGGCACGAGGTTGCAATCAAAGTGGCTAGAAAAAAATGTTTTTTGTTTTTTGAAGTCCTAAGACCAGGCCCGGGACAGCCGGGCGAGGTCACCTATTTTGAGCACCCTGGCGGGACGGGCGGCTAATCTTACGCCCCTGGGTCTCTGCCCGCCGCCCGCCTGTCCGGCCGGGAGGGGAGCGGAGAGGGGGGAGGGGACCCTCCGGCCACCTCCCCCCCCCCGCCCACCCCACGTGGGACCGGCGAGCCCCGACCGGCCACTGAGGGACTCGGGACGCCCGTGGAGAGGGCAGGGGCTCTCCCCGACCCCGAGCCCGCCCCTGGCGCAGGGCAGGCCCTCCCTCCCCTCACCCAGGAAATCCCCCCTCCCCCTTCCATCCCGGATCCTAGCTGGACCTCTGACCCTTCCCCTTTCTGGGAGAGGTACGCTCTTTTTTGCCTCCACTCTTGGGTGCAGCTAGCGAGACGCAGCGCTAGGTCGCCACCCTCTCTCCAACTCTGGGATTTCCCTCGGAGGTGTGGTGGAGTCCGTGGAGGGAAACTGAGTCACCCGTCTGAGACTGCCTCCTGGCCATTCTGAGGGCCCCCCCCGTTACACACACACACACACACACACACACACACACGCACGCACACCCCACCCCTCCTCAGGCTGCCCCAAACCCTGCCCCTCTCTGGCCCTGACTCACGCCAGGCCGGCCGGATTTTCCGGAATCTAGGGGGGCGATTAGGGGAGTCCGTGGGGGGGGGGTCATGGGGAGTGGCTTTTACCCCGTTCCACGGCCCTCTCGGCCATCCGGAGCCCCCCGGATCGTGTTGTCCGGCTTGGGCCCCGGGCCCTGTTCTCCGGCCCTTCCCGGGAAGGGGAGGGGGCTCCCGCCAGCTTCCTGCCCGCGCCTCTGCCGGGGCGGCGCCGGGAGCCGCTCCTCTGCCCAGCCCAGCCCAGCCCAGGCCGGGCTCCGAGGCTCCGGGGCAGGCGATCGGGTCCTGGGGTGCGACCTCCGGTCGTGACCCCCGGTTCCCCCCCGCATCAGGATCAGTTCGAGGTGCTGGAGCGCCACACGCAGTGGGGCCTGGACCTGTTGGACCGCTACGTGAAGTTCGTGAAAGAACGCACGGAGGTGGAGCAGGCCTACGCCAAGCAGTTGCGGTGAGACCCGGCAAGGGCGTCGCTGGCGGGGCTGGGGAGGGGGGGACCCCGGGGGTGCTGCCCGAGCACCCCCCACCCCGAGGGCTCAGCTCCTCTGCCTGTCTGTCTCCTCCAGGAGCCTGGTGAAAAAATATCTGCCCAAGAGACCCGCCAAAGACGAGCCCGAATCCAAGTAAGGATGGAGGAGGGTTTGGAGGGCTAGGCTGGGGGGGGGGGAGCCTTAGCAACCCCCCCCCCCCACTTCACCCCTCACCCCAGTTCTCATCCAGAGCCCAAATGCAAGGATCCCACATGACCTGGGCTGGGGAGTCTCAGTCCTCTGGCTGTGTGTGTGTGTGTGTGTGTGTGTGTGCATGCTAATCCTGAGGCTTGAACCCTGAGCCTCTCTGTACACAGGGCTTTAGTATATATACTATGTATACACTATATGTTTATCTTCCAATGCAGTGCTATGGTTTGCAATTTGTATAATGGGAATAAGAAGCTGGGTGCTGGTGGCTCACACTTGTAATCCTAGTTATTCAGGAGGCTGAGATCTGAGGATCATGGTTCAAAGCCAGCCTAGGCAGGAAGTCCATGAGACTCTTACCTCCAACCAACCACCAGAAAACCAGAAGTGGAGTTGTAGTTCAAGTAGTAGAGCGCTAGCCTTGAGCAAAAGAGCTCAGGGGCAGACAGCACCCAGGCCCACAGTTCAAGCTCCATGACTTTTATTATTATTATTTTTTTAAGTCTCATGGACTTTTTTGGCCTGGCTACCCTAAAACTGTGATCCTCAGATCTCAGCCTCTTGAGTTGCTAGGATTGCAGGCATGAGCCACCAGTGGCCAGCTTCCTCTGTTTGGGCCTTTTTCTCTTTGTTCATTGGTTAAGGGGGTTTGTTTCAGGTAAATTCCACCCCGAATGGCTTGGGACTGGGGACTTTTGTGGTGCCTCTCATTTCCTTGTCTGTGGGATGGGATTGATGGCCACTGTCCCCTACCTGCAGTGTTTTCCAGAAGGAGCACTGAATGGTTGCTACACAGCACCCAGCCCAGAGTCATTGTGGGAACACTGAGCTTTATTCTTGGCCCCCTTTTTTCCTTCCAGAATCCCAAAAGCTGTAGTGGTTTTAAGAGGGTTTCCGGAGTAACTTGTTATACTTTTAGCCCACATCCTGTGAGTGCCATTCCCCCCTCACCCTTTTTTTTTTCCTGAGGGGACTGAAATTATCCCTAATTAAAAAGTATCTCAGCTGGGAGCTGGTGGGTTCTAGCCACCTTGAGGTTGAGATCTAGTGGAGCAAAGTTTAAAGTCTGCCCCATCAGAAAAGTATGAGAGACCCTACCTCCAAGTGACCAGCAAAAAGCTGAGCTGGAAGTGTGACTCAAGTAGTTGAGCACTTCCTACCAGTAAGAATGCCCAGAGCGAGCATGAACCCTGAGGTTCAAGCCCTACTACCTCCCCCCGCCATCCCCCCAAAATGCTGTGCCTCTATCAACCCTATCTTTGCTCTTTGTCATTATTACCTAAATAAACAGTATTAAGACTTAGTTCCTGGGTTTACATTCTGTCGAGTAATGTAAATCACAGACATGACTTCGTGTACAGGAGTGTGAGCTATGGTTTTATGCAAATTATAGGCAAATACTTCTATTATATAAGGGACTCCAGTATCCTTGGATTTTGGTACCATCAGGAGATCCTCCAAATGATTCCCTTTGGGAACTGAGGGGCAATTATATTCATGTTTCTCCGTACAAAATTCAGTTATAATTGCTGGGTGCTATGGGGCCTGCCTATAATCCCGGCCTTGGGGAGGCTGAGGAAGGGAGGATTGAGGCTAGTCTGGGCTATATATATAGTGAGACCTTGCCTCACCCCCTCTCCCTCCCATACCACCCACACATTGGCCACCCTGTTGAGATGATATGTGAGAGAGATCTAAAAATCTAACATGTCTATGGAGGATTGGGGCGGGTGGGGGAAGAGCCAGAGCTTAGCCTTGCTTTGGGGGTAGTGGGCTTGGGTCTCAGTGCTGGGAGGGGGGGACACTGATCCTCCTCCCTGCTGGCCCCCTAGGTTCAGCCAGCAGCAATCGTTTGTGCAGCTGCTGCAGGAGGTGAACGACTTCGCGGGCCAGCGCGAGCTGGTGGCCGAGAACCTCACGGTGCGTGTGTGCCTGGAGCTGGCCAAGTACTCTCAGGAGATGAAGCAGGAGCGCAAGATGGTGAGACCCCGCTGGCCCGCCCAAGTCCCCTAACCTGGCTCTGGCCAGGGACCCCTGCCTGAGCTCTGGGTGAGCCTCCTGTCTCTTCCTTTTCCCTAGCACTTCCAGGAGGGACGGAGGGCCCAGCAGCAGCTGGAAAACGGCTTCAAACAGCTGGAGAATGTGAGTTTCCTCACCCTTGCTGATCCACGGGCTCCCCTCCCCATCTCCCTCCTCCCGGGGCTTCCAGCATGTACCCTGAACCCCTCCTCAGGGGACCCCCACTTATCTTAAGAATGCTATCTGCACAGAGTAAGCGTAAATTTGAGCGAGATTGCCGGGAGGCGGAGAAAGCGGCCCAGACGGCAGAGCGGCTGGATCAAGACATCAATGCCACGAAGGCAGACGTGGAGAAGGTGTGTGTCGCATGGGGACTGGCACGGATTGCAAAGGGGTCCCCAGTGGGACCCATAGCTACAACTTGGGTGAAACCTCTACCCACCGTGGTGTTCCCTAGGCCAAGCAGCAAGCTCACCTACGTAGCCACATGGCTGAGGAGAGCAAGAACGAGTATGCAGCCCAGCTACAGCGCTTCAACCGAGACCAGGCCCACTTCTACTTTTCACAGATGCCTCAGATATTTGATGTGAGTGCTTCAAACCCTCCCCACCCCACACCTACACATCACTCCTACACATAGGTCTAAACCCTAACTGTTATGCCCCTATTCCTAGACTGACCGAGAATTCGAAATCTAGAGTAACAGGGAGTCTTGCTTTTCTTCTACCTTCCTGGTCAAGGATGCTTTTCTGTTTTCATTAAACTCCTGTTCATGCATCTGAGCCCCAGGTCTTGAATTTCCCCTTTTTTCCTCTTCCCCTCTTTGTCCCAACATTGGGGCCAGGGTTATCTGTGCTGGACATATATACATAGTATATATATATAACTATATGTATTATGCATATATATATATACACACATATATATAAATATAAATATATATATATACACACACACACATATATTTTTGCCAGTCCTGGGGCTTGAACTCAGGACGTGAGCACTATCCCTGAGCTTCTTTTTGCTCAAGGCTAGCACTCTACCACTTGAGCCACAGCACCACTTCCAGTTTTTTCTGTGTATGTGATACTGAGGAATCAAACCCAAGGCTTTAATGCATGCTAGGCAAGCACTCTACCACTAAGCTACGTTCCCAGCCTGGATATATTTGTTGTTGTTCTCGCTCTCTCTCTCTCTCTCTCTCTCTCTCTCTCTCTCTCTCTCTCTCTCTCTCTCTCTCTCTCTCTCTCTCTCTCTCTCATAGTCCTAAGGCTTAAACTCAGGGCTTCTAGGTTTTTTTTTTTTTTTTTTTTGCCAGTCATGGGGCCTGAACTCTGGGATTGGGCGCTATCCCTCAGCTCTTCAGCTAAAGGCTAGTGCTCTACCACTTGAGCCACAGCACCACTTCTGGCTTTTTCTGCTTATGTGGTGCTGAGGAATCGAACCCAGGGCCTCATACATGCAAGGCAAGCACTCTACCACTGAGCCACCTTCCCAGCCCCATGGGCCTTTAGTTTTTGCTTGGCTTTTTCCATTCAAGGCTGGTGCTCTACCATTTGAGCCACACCTCCATTTTCAGCTGTTTTTAAAATCTTTTTTTTTCTTCTTATTTTTATTGATACTATAAAGATGATATGCAGAGGATTTCAGTTACACAAGTCAAGTAAAGAGTACATTTCTTAGGCTGTGCACTGGTGGCTCATGCCTGTAATCCTACCTACTCTGGAGGCTGAGATCTGAGGATCATAATTCAAAGCCAGTCCAGGGCAGGAAAGTCTGTGAGGCTCTGATCTCCAATTAACTACCAGAAAACCCGAAAGAAGTGCTGTGGCTCAAAGAGGTAGAGCCCTTAACCTTAAGCAGAAGAATTCAGGGTCAGTGTCCAGGCCTTGAGTTCAAGCCTCTACAATCGACCCCAAAAAAATTGTACATTTCTCTTTGGACAATGTTCCCTCTTCCAGTTTTCCCCTCCCATCCCCACCTACAAGTTGTATAGTTTATTTTCAGCATAGTGTCTAGTTAGTACCACTGTGTTTGTTCACTTCCAGCTTTTTTTTTTTTTTTTGCTGGTTCATTGGAGATAAAAATCTTCCTGGGATGGCTTCGAACCTCGCTCCTCAGATCTCAGCCTCCTGAGTAGCTAGGACGATAGGTGTGAGCCACTGGCACCTTCCCAGCTTGCTTTTTTTTTTTTTTTAGTTGGTCGTGGGGCTTGAACTCTGGGCCTGGGCTTGAACTCTGGGCCTGGGCGCTGTCCATCAGCTCTTCAGCTCAAGGAGAGCGCTCTACCACTTGAGCTACAGCGCCACTTCCGGTTTTCTGGTGGTTTATTGGGGATAGGAGTCTCACGGTCTCTCCTGCCTGGGCTGGCCTTGAACCGCGATCCTCAGATCTCAGCCTCCTGAGTAGCTAGGATGACAGGCGTGAGCCACCAGCGCCCGGCTCCAGCTTGCTTTTTATTTTTTGAGAAGACCACCCAGAGTCAAGACTCCCTTCCCACACACCCCACTTCAGTCCCAGATCTCTCCATCCGTCTCACTGGACTGCAGTCTCTTTCTTAGGCCTGGTGTCTCTCCCCTCCCACCCCAAGTCTGAGCTTAGGATATGTGTGTGTGTTGAGGGGTGGGGGGTGTTGGGTCCTGGGAATCTGCAGCTGACTCACCCCGAGCCCCGTCCCTACAGAAACTCCAGGACATGGACGAGCGCCGGGCTGCGCGCCTGGGCGCGGGGTACGGGCTGCTGTCCGAGGTGGAGCTACAGGTGGTCCCCATCATCGCCAAGTGCCTGGAGGGCATGAAGGTGGCGGCCGACGCTGTGGATGCCAAGAATGTGGGTGCCCAGATGGGGTGGGCACTGGGTGTGTGGGTGTGGGTCCCTAACTGCCTGTCCTCCCCCCCCCCCCCCCAGGACTCTCAGGTCCTCGTGGAGCAGCACAAGTCCGGCTTCGCCCGCCCAGGCGACGTGGAATTCGAAGACTTCAGCCAGCCCATGAACCGGGCCCCCTCAGACAGCAGCCTGGGCACCCCATCCGATGGCCGGCCCGAGCTGCGAGGCCCTGGCCGAAGCCGTGCCATGCGCTGGCCCTTCAGCAAAAAGAACAAGGTGGGGGCCGGGGCTCTTGGGGTGCGGTGTGTGTGGGGGCAGCAAGTGGGGAGAGATGAGGTCCCCGCGGAGGCAATTGCAGCTCCAGCCACCGGAACGCCGAGTCCTGGGGCAGGAATTTTCCTCTTGGCCCTGGGCCCGGGCTAGAGAGAAGGGAAGGCGGGCGGCTTAATGGCCCAAGAATCCCCTGAGATTGTGGGGGGCTGAGGGGGGAGCTTTTGTCTTCTTGGGATCTCGATTTTTTTTTTTTGGACTCAGGGCTGGCTGAGGGTGGGGTGGTGACTGCATCTCCCCATTTCATGGATGGGACTGGGGAGCATTCCCTCTTATTACGTCCTTTATTCTTGGGGTTCAGGGGTACTGTTTCCCGTAGCAGATGTTTGAGCTTCTGGCTGGTTTATGTCATTTTGGGGGGAAGGAAGGGGGTGGTGATACAGGGATTCAAACTCAGGGCCTGGTGGGAGCCCCGATTCCCAGCTTCTGGTTGGTTCTTTCTTTTTGCCCCATCCTCACCCTGACTTCTACCTGCGGCCCCCAGCTTTATTCTTCATTGGACAGTGATCCCCGCTGATGTGTTCCCCATCTGCCATCTGCCAGCTGCTCCCCTCACCCCACTTTTGGCCCGTGTGTCTGACACTTTGATTTCCTGCATGCGTCTTCTTCTACCTCTTAGACTCTGAGCCCGGGGAGGTGGGGGGGAGGGGGGTTCTCCTGGCCTCCTCCCCCTCCCTCGCCAGGGTCCTCTTTAGTCCTAGGACCTAAGACTTAAGGGCCACAGGCTTTGGGGGGTGCAGGGGAGGGGGTGGGGCCGGCCTCGGGCTCACTGTCTCATGCCCACCCCAATTTTATATGTTGCTCTGAGAAATCTTAAGTTGTGATTTTCTTACCGTTATTTTTCTCTTTCTTTCTCCATTTTCTCCCCTCCCCTTTTCGTTGTCTTTTTTTTTTTTTTCTGTCTGTCCATTCTAATGTCCATCCATCCGTCCATCCGTCCTGGGGTTCTCCATCTTCCCCACTGCCGTGCCTGTCCCCTTCCCCTGCCCAAAAACTCCCCGGCCCCTGCCGGTAGCCGCGCCCCCCACCCCTTTCCCCCTTGGGGGGCCCCCACTCCCCGGCTTTGCCTAATGGACCCCCATCCCCCCGCTCCGGCCGTGACCCCTTGGCCATACTGAGCGAGTTCAGTAAGTCGGTCAAACCCCGGCTAGCGTCCTTCCGCAGCCTTCGAGGTAGCCGGCGGGTAAGTGAGGCCTGGGGGCGGAGGCAGTGACCCCCGGCCAGCTTGGTGCAGGGCCCCTGGGGGTCGCTTCCTGCTGCCCACTGTGGGTCCCCTTTCCTGCTTGGCTGTGTGCATGGCCTCGCCTCCCCCATCCCCCGCCCCCCACCAAAGCCTGCCAGGGGAGGCTGGTGGACTTCCTGTGTCTCAGGAGTGAGCAGGGCAGGGACTATACGCTGACGCTCCGAGTCCCAGACTCAGTGCTCATCCTGCCTTGCAGACTGTGGTGACAGAAGATTTTAGCCATTTGCCCCCAGAGCAGCAGAGAAAACGGCTGCAGCAACAGCTGGAAGAGCGGAATCGAGAGCTGCAGAAGGAGGTGGATCAGAGGTGAGGAGGGGGAGGGGGAACAGGAGGAGGGGGGGGGAGTGCCTCGGGTCCTCACGCCGCAGGGCGAGGCGTGGCTTCGTGGGACACTGCTTGCCTGGCATGCACAGTGTCCTGGATCCCATCCCAAGCTCAAAAAAACCCCCAGTAACAACAGATTTAAATGCCACTTCAGGTACAGGCTGGGCAGTGGTGGCTCACGCCTGTCATTCTAGCTACTCAGGAGGCTGAGATCTGAGGATCACAGTTTGAAGCCAGCCCAGATAAGAAAAGTCTTTGAGAATCTTATCTCTATTTAACCAGCAAAAAGCCAGAAAAGTAGAGTGGTTGCTCAGGTGGTAGAACACCAGCCTTGAGCAGAAGAGCTAAGACATGCTCTTGGCCCTGAGTTCAAGTCCCAGGACTGGCACCAAAAAATAAAAAATTAAGTTCTGAGTCTAAGTGGCTCAGGCCTGTAATGCTAACTCCTCAGGAGGCTGAGATCTAGAAGATGGAGATTCAAAATTGCCTGGATAGAAAAGTCCATGAGATTCTTATTTTCAAAATAATCATCAAAAAGCCAGGCTGGCAGTGTGGCTCAAGTGGTAGAGCGCCAGGTGAGCAAGCAAGCCAAAGAAGCATGAGTCCTGAGTTTAAACGTTGGAATTTAAAAAAAAGTCCACAGTGGTAAATTTTATGTTATGTATATTTAACTGCAACAACAGAAGAGTTTTGAAAAAAATGAATTTTAAAATGCTTGAGGGGCTAGAGACTGATGGTTCACACCTGTAATCCTAGCTGCTCAGGAGATTGAGAGCTGAGAATTGTGGTTTGAAGCCAGCCTGAGGCAGGAAGGTCCATGAGATTCTTATCTCTAATTAACCACCAAAAAAGCCAGAAGTAGAGCTGTGGCTCAAGTGGTAGAGTGCTAGCCTTGAGCGAAAAAGCTCAGGGACCAAGTCCAGGCCCTGATTTCAATCCCCAGGACTGGCACCAAAAAAAAAAAAAGATGCTGAGGTCAGTGGTAGAATGCTTGGCTCTCATGCATTAGGCCCTGAGTTCAATTCCTAGTACTTGGGATGGAAGACACCTCCTCCCCAAACAGAATAAGGGGTTTTGTCTCAGCTAGGCAAAGATGGTTCAATACCAAAGGAATCCATCAATCCCAGTCTGTACCTTCTTTGGATCAAGGGAGAGAAAAGCACAATGGTTTATCTAGTGAATAACCAAAGCCCTTAAAACACTAACAAACCCCACCTGTCATCCTAGCTACTCAAAAGGCTTTGATCTCAGGATCGAAGTTGAAAGCCAGCCCAGGCAGGAAAGTCCATGATACTCCTATCTCCAATGAATCACCAGAAAAAACAGAAGTGGAGCTGTGTGGCTGAAAGTGGTAGAACACTAGCCTTGAACAAAAGAGCTCGGGGATAATGCCTAGGTCAGGAGTTCAAGACCCCGTGAATGACCAGAAAAACATAAACCAAAACCCTAGCATTAATAACCAAAGATCTGCCAGATTCCAAAAAAGAAGAAAATCTTTACTCATCCTTTCCAAACAACAAAATTCTCCCAGCCCAGTTACGTAACCATTGCTCCTCAGAAGGCAGCCAAACTCTTACATTGCTGTAGCCAAACAGTTCTGGATGCAATGCTATGTGGTTCCTGGGATTTTGTGTTGGGGATAAAGGGATCACACCTAGAATCAGGACCATTGCATCGTGGATCCTTGCCTGCTCAGATCTTGTCTAGCTTTTTTCTGTGTGTGTGTGTGTGTGTGTGTGTGTGTGTGTGTGTGTGTACATGCTGGCATTGGGACTCAAAACTTGGGGCCTTGCTCTCATTTCGCTTTTTCATTAAAGGCTGGCACTCATTAACTTGATCCACATCTCCACTTCTGGATTTTTGCTGGTTCATTAGAGCTAAGAGTCTCACAAATTTTTGTTTCCCAGGCTGGCTTTCAAACCACAATCCTCAGATCTCAGCTTCCTGAGTAATCGGGATTATAAGTGTGAGCCACAGAGCCTGGTTTTGCTGCAGCTTTTTTGTGTTTCCAGTTTCTCCATCTATTAAAAGAACAAAGGGGTGGCTGCCAGTGGCTTATGCCTGTCTGTCATCCTAGCTACTCAGGAGGCTGAGATCTGGAGGTTCAAGGTTCCAAGCCAGCCCAGGTAGAAAAGTCTGTGAGACTCCAATCTCCAAAAATAACTAGCAAAAGGCCATGTGGGAGATGTGGCTTAAGTGGTAGAGAGCCAGCTGAGCAAGCCAGCTGAGTAAGGCCCTAAGTTCAAGCCCTGGTATTGACAAGAAGAAAAAAATGTGAATACTATTTATGACTCATTGTGCACCGAGTACTATTCTGATGGTCTCGCTGACAGATACTGGTATGTTTTCTCTAGTTTCCAGGCAACCATCAGCAGTAAAGTTTCAATAACTTTCATTCACAACAGGACTGGAACTTGTTAGGCAGGGACAGCGTCACTTGAGCCATGCACACCCAACCTCCATCCTTTCGTTTACTTCTTAGGTAGGGTCTTATATTTTTTGCCACCTTGGACTGTAATCCTCCTACTTCTGCCTCCTGCGTAGCTAGGATTACAGACATGTGCTGCCGTGCCTGTGTATTTTAATAATGTGTCCTAAGCTCATACCACTAAGAAGAGCTCCAATGGAGGTTTGAACCTAAGCAGTGTAGTACTCCCATCTGTGAGTTTTTTGGTTTTTTTGTGTGTTTTGAGATGGGGTCTCACTGTGTTGCCCAGGCTGACCTGGATACTCTCTGTTCCAGCATTGCTGTTTGTTGCCTTAGCCTCTTGAGTAGCTGGGACTGTAGGTGTGAACCACTTCATACAGCTTCTGCATTTGAGTTTCTGTTTCCTATTTCATGGTCCTGCCATAGCCTTCTTAGAGCTGGGATTACAGGCATGCACTACCACATTTGTCTCTGTAACCACATCAAGACCCTGCTTTTCACTTGTGAACCTACACTGTACTTCTGTCTGTTGTCTGTCTGTCTGGGGTCAGGGATGCTCTGAAGAAGATGAAAGATGTCTATGAGAAGACACCCCAGATGGGGGACCCCGCCAGCTTGGAGCCCCGAATCACAGAAACTCTGAATAACATTGAAAGGCTCAAGTTGGAAGTTCAAAAGTATGAGGTAAGAGGAGAGGACTCTGGGGAGGGGTGGGGGCCGAGCAGGCCTGGCCAAGTGAGTCACTGCAGGGGGGGGGGAGGTTAAGGAGGTCTTGGGGGAGGGATCCAGCTGTTGTCCTTGGGCGTGCAAGGGGGAGACTCAGGAAATCTCTGGGTCCAGAGCTGGCTAACCTTGGACTCCCGCCCTACACCTGACATTGTGATGCTGACATCCCAGGCTTGGTTGGCAGAAGCCGAAAACCGGGTCCTGAGCAATCGAGGGGACAGCCTGGGAAGACACGCCCGGCCCCCCGACCCCCCGGCCAGTGCACCCCCAGACAGCAGCAGCAGTAGCTCCCAGGATAACAAGGAAAGGTACGTGGGGAGCCCCAAGAGGGTGTGGTCCTGGAGTTCCAGAGGGCCCTGCTCCCCCCTACCCTGTTTTATCTCTTTTGTCGTTGTTGCTTGTACTAGGTCTTGAACTCAGGGCCAAGGCGTCGTCCTTGAGCTTTTTTTGTTCAAGGCTGGCGCTCTACCACTTGAACCATATCTCTATTTGGTCAGTCATGGGGCTTGGACACAGGGCTGGGGCGCTGTCCCTGAGCTTTTTTACCACAGGCCACTTGCAGCTTTTTTGAGTTGTTCATTGGAGATAAGAGTCTCATGGACTTTCCTGCCTGGGCTGGCTTTGAATCGGGATCCTCAGATCTCAGCCTCCTGAGTAGCTAGGATTCTGGGTGTGAGCCATCAGTGCCTGGCTCTTATTCTTACTTTTTCCCCAACCAGTTCTGAGGAGACACCCTTGGAAGAGGGCCAGGACACCCCTATTTACACAGAATTTGATGAAGAATTTGAGGAGCCTACGTCCCCCATTGGCCAGTGTGTGGCCATCTATCAGTTTGAAGGTGCGGTTAGCCTGGCCAGGCCTGGTGGCCATTTGTATTGCCTTGGTGTGTGGGTATGTGGCTATGTTCTGGCTAAATGTGCCCAAATTCACCCCACCATAGGGTCCAGCGAGGGTACCATCTCCATGATGGAGGGTGAAGGACTCCTAGTGATGGAAGAGGATAAAGGAGATGGTTGGACGCGGGTCCGGCAGAAAGAAGGAGGCGAAGGTTATGTGCCCACCTCCTACCTCCGAATAACGCTCAACTGAACCCTGCCCGACCTGGGAAGAAGGGGGGCTGGCGGCTGCTGCTTCCGGGCCACGGGGGCCCCCCCAGAACCTATGCACTTTATTTCTGTCCCTCGTGGCTTCTGCCTATGATCTGTGTAACCTGCTGGCCCCGCCCCGTCCACCTGTCACCCCTCCGTGGCCCCGCTGTACCTTCCAGCCTGGATGTAACATACTCAAGTTTCCAGTCCTTTCTTCCTACCACTTGGCCTGGGCCATTTTTGTTTTATATAAAACGTTATATAAGACACCTGGGAGCGTGTGCCTTATCTTCATCACCCCTGTTTCAGGCCAGAGGAAATGAGGCAGGGGAGGTGAGCCTGGCCCATTTGTGCCTGTCTGGGGGTGACTTATTTGTAAGCTCCAGGAAAGAACTCAGCCTGCTGAGAACAGCTTGTGTTTATTGAGCACCTACTGAATGCCCAGCATGCATTTAATAAGCACGGAGCTTTCATTCCAGCCACAATCCCTAGAAAGCGCTTTTAAGGTATAAGGCAGGCTGGCACAGAGAGGTCAAGTGATCTGCTGGGAGGCCACATAGCTTTTCAAACACAGAAGGGAATTTGAACTCTGATACCACATCTGCAGACTTCAGGTTTGCCAAGTGTCCCGGCCGAGGGGTATGGCTTGGAGATGGCTCCAGGACGCCTGCATATTTTAAGAGGCAATTTCTTACCCACTTTTTTTTGGGGGGGAGGGGGTTCCCCGGCAGTGTGGCTGTCCCTAGGGTAAAGAGGGGCTGTCGGGCTCCAGGCGTTGGGACAAGACGCTGAGGACACGTTGGAACTTCTCCACGCGTTGGGCTCTGGGTGCCTGGGCGCCCCGACTACCCCAGAGCAAGCGGCGCAGGAAGCCCGTGGTCAGGGCCTCCCTCAGTTCCGGGTGAGGCTGGAATCCTGGAGACAGGTCAGGTGGGCTGGGGGCGGGCCCGGCGGCCGCGCCCCACCCCGCACCTGGCTTTTCCCTTGGGGACTTTAACCCGGGGGGGGGGGGGGGGGGGTGTGTGACCGAGGCGGGGACGTGCGGGGAACAAGGGCAGGGTGACTGGGGCCTCGAGGAGAAGCGGGGGAGGAGGCCAGGCACACAGCGCGGCAGATGGGATGGGGGTGGGGGGCGTGGGGGGCTGGGCTGCCCAGGCAGGGCGGGGGGGGCATTTGGGGGAATCTGGACGGACTTCGGCTCAGGGTCCCCTGGGAAGCGGGGGGGGGGAGTGTTTTCAGGGCAGGCCCCCGTTTTGGAGCGGAGGGCAGTGCTAGGGGGCCTCTGGTGAGAGGCCGGGGCTCCGGACCCGGCAGCGGGGCGCAGGGGCGCTCACCTCGCAGGCGCTGGGCCGCGGCCCGGCGGTACTGGGGCGCGTCGCGGGCCGCCAGCCGGGCGCGGTGCAGCGCGCGCAGCAGCAGCCCGCAGCTCTCGGCCGGCGGCGCCGCCAGGTCCTCGCCCTCCAGCAGGCGCATTGCGGGCGCCACGTGGGGCAGCGCCACCGCGCCGGGGTCGCAGGGTCCTGCGGAACAGGAGGGGGCGGTGGGCGGGGCCCGGCGGGGCGGGGCCGGGGCGGGGGGCGTGGTTTGGCGGCGTGGGCGGGGCTAGTAGCCTCGCGTGGAGGCCCCTGTGGGGGCGGGGCTATCTGGAAATGGACGCCTGCTAGGGGCGAGTCCCGGGGATGGTGTGGGGGACAAAGACTGAACTTTGCCTTCCGGGTGTGCGGGAGGCGAGGCCTAATAAGATAAGACCCCGGGGGGGGGGGCAGGGGGCGGGGCTCAGCGGAGAGGCGGAGCCTGGGTGCGAGTGGGGCCTAGGACCTGGGCACCGCCCAGAACTGATCTGTGACCTGGGTGAGGCCAGCGTAGGGGAGGAACCTAAGATTTGGGCGGAACTTATAAAAAGGGAGTGGCTACGGATGGGTGGGGCTTTTGACGGGGGAGGAGCTATAATAGGGGCGTGTCCTAGGGCAGGAGGAGGGCGTAGGACTAGGGCAGGGTTTAGGGTGGGAGGGGCACAGGATGTGGGGAGGTTTAGGACAGGGGAGGAGTTAGGATCTGGGCGGGGCCTGTGGTGAGGGGAGGAACCTAGGACTGGGCGTGGCCTGTGGCCAAGAGGTAGCCTGGGATCTGGCCCTGGCTTGTGGTGGGGAGGGGGTGGGTCATAGGAAATAGGTGTGACCTGCGATGGGGAGGGCCTTGGGATCTGGGCGTGGCCCGAGGCGGGGAGGGGCTTAGGATCGGGGCGTGGCCTAGGCCTGGATAGAGATTCAGGTGGGGCTCCCGGGGCTCCAGTGAATGTGAAGCCGGGGACGGTCCCTCACCGGAGCCTTCATCCAGAGCACGCATCAGTGGCTTCAGTTCCTGCTCGAAGGCCAGCGCAGCCTCCGTGTGGCTCCGACGCAGCTGGCGCCACGTGCGCTCCAGCCGGGACACCTGGGGAAAGTTACACCAGCCTGCCTCCTCCCCTCTACCAGGCACCCGCACGCCGGCTTCCTCCTCCCGCATTGTCCCCCACGCACCTGGGGCATGAGCAGGGCGCCCATGACCGCCGCCAGCCCCAGCAGGTCCCCCGCCGCCCCAGGCCGCAGCGCCAGCGCCAGCTCCACCAGGCCCCGCAGGGCGGCCGCGCGCTCCTCCAGGGGCCCTGAGCAGCCCAGCACCGCCAGCGCCCCGGCCAGCGCCAGCGCCTCCAGCCTGCAGAGGGGAGGGCAAGGGTCTGGGGACGGTGGGGGCGTTTGTCATGCGAGGGTGAGAGGGGCCTGCAAGGGTCATGGTCCGCCCCATTCTCCCTGGGTGGGGGTGTGGGGCAAGGAAAGGGAGATGTTTGGAGACCCTGTGGATTCAGGGACGCCCCCCCCTCACAGGACACCTGCTCACCTCTCTAGCAATTCCAATCTCAGGCGATGTCCATGGGGCAGTATGAGCAGCTCCAGGCCCGAGGCCACCCCCATGGCACTTCGCTGTTCCCTGGTCACTCCCAGGAGGCCTGCAGCCTTCCAGAGGCAATCAGGTAAATGGAGGATTGGTTGGGTCTCACCCTGATTTCACACCCTTGACCTGGAGGTTTGGGTGGGGTCTGGGGAGGGGGGTCCCTGGCAGGTGGCTCACCTGACAATCCACCAATAGCAGGTGCAGGGCGGTGCCCCCAGGATGGTGCTCCAAGAACAAACCACGGAGCTTGTGCAGAATTTGGGGGTCCAGGGGCCGATTCTGGCAGCCCAGCAGGCAGGAGGGGTGGTCAGGGGGGCAGAAAGAGACCTCAGCCTGTGGTCTTACGAAGCATCTGTCCTCCTCTTTCTCCTCCTCCTCCTCTGCCTCCCACCAACGGGCCTCTGGCTCTGGGCAGCTGTGGACAGGGGTTGCTCCTTGGGCACGGGGTACTCGAGGTACCAGCTCACAGTATGTTGGAGGGGGTCCAGAGGCCTCACCAAGCACCAGGGAGGGTGCCCGCAGGGGCTTGGTTGGTGCCTTGGCATGAAGCTGCCCATCTGAGCCCCTGAGAATGTCAGCCGTTTTTCCCAGGGGAGCTGGAGTCTTCAGCAACACTGAGTCACTGCCTATCCGGAGCAGGGCAGATCCGGGCACTGTAGAGGCTCCTGGGAGGGTCAAACAGGAGAGCAGGGAGGGATGGGAGCATATTCCCAAGACAATTGAGGCTCATGGGGAGCTTGTGAGAACCCTGCTTTAGCTACACATCCAGCCAAATCTTAGCAAAGCTTTTAGTCTTAAAACTTTCACCAACAACATGTTACACTTAGCAACAGAATTAATAGTGGTTTCAAAATAACTTTCTTCCATATTTCTGTAGTTTTGTGTATTCCCAATAACTTATTGATTGATTGATTGATTGATTGATTGATTGTGCAGGTACTGGTGCTTGAACTTAATGCCAGAGAGCTGTCCTTGAACTTTTTTTGCTCAAGGGTAGCACTCTACCACTCTACCACTTGAGCCACAACTCAAAAGCTCCCAACTGTTTGGTGGTTAATTGGAGATAAGAATCTCACACTTGAGCTCGGAAGGTGGCTCAGTGGTAGAGCGCTTGCCTTGCACACATGAGGCCCTGGGTTCGATTCCTCAGCATCACATAAGCAAAAAGAAAAAAGGCAGAAGTGGTGCTGTGGCTCAAGTGGTAGAACACTAGCCTTGAGCTGAAGAGTTGAAGGACAGCGCCCAGGCCCAGAGTTCAGGCCCCACGACTGAACCCAAAAGAAAAAAAAAAAAAAAAGAACCTCACACTTTCCTGCCCAGGCTGGTTTTGAACTTTGATCCTCAGATCTCAGCCTCTTGAGTAGCTAGGATGACAGGTTTGAGCCACTGGTGTCTGGAATAATTTATTCACTTATTTATTGCGGCTCACTGTCTGTCTATTGATTTGAAAGACTAGGGTTGGAGCATGAATAAGAATTTCAAGCGCAAAAGCCCAGGGGCAGACACAAGCCTGGGAGATTCCAGCAACCATTAGGGGGACTGTGGAGTTGTTTAGGAGTTGTTAGAGATCCCAGTCCTGAATAGAACATGTTGGGCTTCTGGGAATAATCAGAAACACACATTGTGAAAACACCTGTGTGTCACCATGACAACACTGAGAGCATTATTGTCTGCATTTTCCAGTGCAAGAAGCTGAAGCTTAAGAAGGTTAAATCATCTGCCCCCAAGATCACCAAAGTGGTGAGTAGCAGAGTGGATCTTGGAGCCATGGCAGACCCTCACCTGGTCCCTCTGAAGGGTCTTTTGACCGTCCTGAATGCTCCAAGTCTGTGGGCTGGCTGGTGCTCCGTTTCCTGGTCCTGGGGGATGTAGGTGGGTGAGAACTGTCATCCAGTCTGAGCAGTGCAGATCCCACCAATGCCTGGCACACCCCACATCTAGTCACTCTGTACCGGTGGCTCCAACCCACCAAAGGATCTACCCTTGGCAATCAATGTGTGAAGACAATTATAGTGACCACAGATCTCAAAGGAAGGAGGCAGGGTTCCGGTGGGTATCTCAAAGGGAGAGATCAGGATCTTTCACTGTACCCCAAAAGTGATTTGGGCTGGTGGGGTTGGTGGTATGGGAAAAGCAGAGGGACCAGACACCTGAGATGCTTGATCCCATCTGTGCTGTCCACAAGGGCATCCTCGCTAAAGCTGCGACGCAGACAGCTGGGCTGGGCCACAGGCCTGGAGGCCACGGCTCCTGTGGCTTGGGACAATGGACGCCCACTAGCCACGTAGCTGTGCACCAGGGCAGACATGGAGGAAAATCTCTCATCTTCCAGCTGAAAGAGAGCAGCAGGCCGACCTGGCCGGGGGCGCAGGGCCACGCGGAGCACTTCAAAATGAAGAGCAGACCCCTGCCAACGGCATGAAATCACAGGGTGGCCCCCACGGGACCTCGAGGCTCGAACTAGGAAATCTCCATCCTCCAGAAGAAGAGCTTCAGCCTTCTGAGAATAGAAGACAACTATTAATGGCGACTTACCTCTCCTTCACCCAGAAATAGCCACCCTCAGTGAAACATTTCTGGTGGAGGCAAATACTGGTTAGTTTCACACCAAACCACACCTTTTTGGCTTGCCAGCTGGTATCTGGACTACATTTCCCAGAATCCCGTGTAATATAGCCTCATCATGTGATATGTTGCATAATCCTGGCAGGCTTTGTTCTACATCATTGAGATGCCCCAAACACCAGGGGAAGTGGGGACTTTGAGTTCCTACTTCCCCAACTCTAACCACTTTGGATCATGATATGTACAAGTGATACGTTGATATGTTGATTACCAGCCATGTCTCGGGACTGTTGATTGCAGCTGCTGGCTGATGCTGACCAATGGGAATTGTACTCTTAAGTAATGCATAGAGCTTGGTTGTGCACATATGGCTTCAAGAAAAAGCCCTCAACTGGGCTGTGTGTGTGTTTGGGGGGAGGGTAGGTTATGCTTGTAATCCCAGCTACTTCAGAGTATATAAATTGGAAAGGTCACGGTTGAAGGCCAGTCCTGGGCAAAAAGTTATGGAGAACTTATCTCAATGAATAAGCCAGACATAGTGGATCAGGCCTGTAATCCTGCTTAGGCAGGGGCATAGGCAGGAGGCTTGTGGTCTGAGGCTGTCCCAGTGCACTCTGTCCCCCCACCCCCCAAAAAAAGCCTAATTGAAAACACACAAAAGGGCTAGGGGCATAACTCCTGAGAATGCGTGCCTGAGTTGGAGTCTGAATAGAGGCATTAGATTGAGAGAGAGAGCAGGAGAGGGTAGAGCCAAGGGAGAGAGGGGACAGGCAGAGTCGAGGAGGTCAAGGGGGAGGGGCATCTAATATCCATCCACACCCTCAGCAGTGATAATCTGGCAGTATGACAGCATACAGTCAAACTTGAAGACAGTCCCCAGTCCCTGCCCAGCCACCTGTCCCAGCTGACTTTGGCCCTAAGTCCTTCACCCAGTGCTTAGGAGTCCTCAGCCAGGGCTGGCAGCCCTCCACTAGGTAGTGTTCAAGCCCTGCAGAGGGAGATACCTGGCGGGAGAGGGGGCCATGGTACCAGGGCTGGCAGGCGAGGTCTTCTTCTCCATCCTGAGGCACCTGCATGAAGGTCTGGGGGGCGGGGGGCCAGGGCTGAGCTCTGAGCGCCTCCAGCAAGCCTCAGTCTTTCACAGCTGCAAATGGGAATAATGAAGCTCTGTGTGCAAGCAGCTGGAATAGGGGCTCCCCTCCCCGCCCCCCCCCCCGTCTTCCCCCCACCTCCCCCTCTTCAGTGGCTCACGCTTGTAATCCTTACTAATCAGGAGGCTGAGATCCAGAGAACTGAGATTTGAAGCCAGTCCAGGCAGAAAAGTTGGTGTGACTCCATCTGCAATTAACCACCAAAAAACCATGTTAAAGGCTTGGGTCAGGTGGTAGAGGACCAGCTAAGACCTGAGTTCAAGGCCCAGTACCAGTAATCAAACCATACCACATAAGGTAATATATAATATCCATTCTAAATTGAACAAGTTATTCATTCCCAGGTCTCACAACCATGTAAATACAGCTTTTGTATATTATGTATAACACCTACATACTACGTTTAAATATTAACTATATACTACATATATTTTTTCATGCTGGGGATCAAATTGAAGGCCTCATGCATGCTAAGCATGTACTATACCACTGAGCTACCTTCAATCCTGGAATACATGTTCTTGCCTACAAAAAAGTAATACATTTGTTTATAAATAAATGTTTATAAAAATAAAATTATTTGTGTTTTATAAAGAGAATCAATTTTTATATATTCTATTTGTAAATAAATTGGTTTATAAAACATTTTATATTATGTAAAATAGTTATATATAAATATAGTTATAAATATAATATAATAATATAATATAATAATATATAATAAATAAATTTAAAATGTATTTAAAAATAAAATATAAAATAAAAATAAAATATATTAAAATATAAATATATATATATATATATATATATATATATATATATATATAACCTGTACTGGTTAAACTGTATAAAGATATATATATATATATCTGTATAAAGATATAGATATAGATATATAGAAATAAACTCTGTACTGTGGTTTAAACCCAGGGCTTGGGCACTGTCCTTGAGCTTCTTTTACTCAAGGCTAGCACTCTACCACTTGAGCCACAGCACCATTTCTGACTTTTTCTGAGTACTTCATTGGAGTTAAGAGTCTCAAGGACTTTCCTACCCCAGCTGGCTTCAAACTGTGATCCTCAGATCTCAGCCTCCTAAGTAGCTAGGATCACACGCATGAGCCATAGGTGCCTGAGTTTACCTGAGCTTTTTTACTCAAGGCTGGTGCTCTACTTTTGAGCCACAGCACCACTTCTGGCTTTTTGCTGGTTAATTGGAGATAAGAATTCACAGACTACCCCTCGGTACAGTGTGTTCACAATAAAAAAAAGAAAAGAAAAGAATTCACAGACTTTTCTGTCTGGGCTGGTTTTGAATCATGATCCTCAAATCTCAGCCTCTTAGAGCAGCTAGGATTATAGGTACCAGGGGCACCAGGCTAAAGTCAATATTTTATTGTATGCTTATTACAGTAAATATATCTATGTCTTAGATATCATATTATACTATATATTATACTACATACTACATGTTATTATATAACAATATATAGACATGTGACAATATTTATAACATGTAAAT
Source organism: Dipodomys merriami (assembly GCF_024711535.1). NCBI lineage: Eukaryota > Metazoa > Chordata > Mammalia > Rodentia > Heteromyidae > Dipodomys > Dipodomys merriami. Next base: position 3,925,357 of record NW_027206291.1, read on the forward strand.
GACATGTTTATAATAAGTATAAATCTTTATTATGTGCAATTTTATGTATAAAATATATGAGGTTTTTGGTCATATATGAGACATATGCATTAAAAAAATGAATGCATGTAAGCCATCAAGAATACAAGCAACAACAAATGCTGTTGGGGATGTGGCGAAAATGGAGCCCTAGTGCACTGTTGGTGGAAATGCAAACTAGTACAACCACTCTGGAAGGCTGTTTGGAGATTTCTCAAAAAAACTAAACATAGAACTTCCCTAGATTCAGCCATTCCACTCCTGGGCATCTACCCAGGACATTACAAGTCAGAATACTGTGAAGACACCTGCACATCCATGTTCATTGCTGTACTATTAACAATATCCAAGTCGTGGGAACAGCCCAGATGCCCCACAATAGATGAATGGATCCATAACATGTGGTATCTATACACAATGGAATTTTACTAATCCACTAGAAAGAATAGTATGATGTCATTTGCAGGGAAATGGATGGACCTAGAACAAATCCTGTTAAGTGAGGTAAGCGAAGCTCAGAGAGACCAATGATGCTTGTTTTCCCTTATAAGTGGAAGCGAGATCTAAAATACAACTGGGCATGATAACTTACACAGAACTCAATGCATTCACACACAGTCAGATACAGGAGGATACCAGATGAGAAGGAATACAAAGGCGTAACTCCTCTGAAGTTGTAAAATACTATTTATCAAAACCAATTCCAGGAAATAGAAACAGGTTATTTATGTTGTTGTTGGTTTGTGTGTATGTGTGTGTGTGGGGGGGAGAATTATTTGCATGTGCTTTTTCTTTTTCTGGGGGAGCAAGCTGGGAGAAAGGTAAGGAGGAAGGGTGAACAAATGCAATCATGCTATACAATAGACACAATGTAGAAAATGAATTGTGCAACTTGTGGCCAGGGACAGGAGAGAGAAACTGGGGGAAAGCTAAGGAAGGGATGACAATGTCCAAAAAGGAAAGACATGCATTTCCTGACTTATGAAACAGTAACCCCCTCTGTATAACACTGTTTTTTGTTTTTTTTTTGGTTGGTTGTGGGGCTTGAACTCTGGGCCTGGGTGCTGTCCCTGAGCTCTTCAGCTCAAGGCAAGTGCTCTACCACTTGAGCCACGGCACCATTTCTGGTATAGTACTCTTAACAATAACAATGAAACTGTATATTAAGATATATATAAAATAGCGTGGGATGTGGCTATTCATGCCTGTAATCCCAGCCATCAGGAGGCAGAGCGAAGAGAATCTAGGTCTGAGGCTAACCTAGGCATACAATAATATACACTATTAAAAAAAAAGTTTCCCTGAGAGTCATTTATTTAATTTAGAGCCATAGTGACTTCCTGCAAGTGGTGATCATCTTTGATTCTTGCATGAAGGACGCATCACGTTCAAAGGCAGCACAGCAGGCCGCACTGACAAAACAAACTGACGCCCCCTCCTGGTGCCCTGTTGCATGCAACTCAGATGCACAAAACCAATGGGGCTTGAACCCAGAGCCTTGTGCCTCTCAGGCTAGTGAGCTGCACACTGAGCCACATCTATAGTCACTAACATGACTTGTTAGTGCCAGAGTTCTGGGTTCCTCCCCACACTGCTGGGGAGTCTTAAGCAGGGAGCAGGGCATAGGGGAGCCCCTGCCTTGTGGGATAATATGTGGGGACATTTATGAGTGGGAAAAGGATTAAGTAGACCTGATGATGCCTGTGTCGTAGCTAAACTAGGGATGTGAGCAATGGAGGCTGGGTGGATGGAGTGACTTGTTTGGCAGGGCAAGCAGACAGGGAGGTCTCTGAGGCTGGAAACATTCCTGGTAGGGGGAATTGAACTTGCAAACATCCTCAGTTTAAGCCAGGCACTGGTGGCTCACGCTTGTAATCCCAGCTACACAGAAAGCTGAGATTTGAGGATGGAAATTTGAAGCCAGCCCAGGCAGTTAAGTCTGTGAGACTCTTATCTCCAATTAACTACCCAAAAGCCAAAAGTGGGGCTGTGGCTCAAATGGTAGAAAACCAGCCGTGAGTGAAAATGCTAAGGGATAGTGTCCAGGCTATGAATTCAAGCCCCAAGATGGGCACAAAATAAAAGTCCTGAGCTTATTGGCTATCTCTCTGTACACACAGGGATCCCCTGGTGTGTGGAAATCCAAACTGTGCGTGGCTTTAGCATATAGTGTCACCTTTTCCCCCTGGTTAATTGGAGATAAAAGAGTCTCAGACTTTGCCGTTCAAGCTGGCTTCAAACCATGATCCTTGGATCTCAGCCTCCTGAGTAGCTAGGATTACAGGTGTGACCCACTGGTGTCCAGCTCCGTTGTGTTTTTATGATGGTCAGATGTAGGTGGCAGACTCCTGAGTGGATCCCTGACTGCTCTCAGGCCTTGGTGCCAATGTGTCTCCAATGAATGATAGGGAACACACCCTGGATAGAGGGCAAGAGAGTCATCTCCTTGCCCTTCCCCATTCACCCTCCCCCACCCCCCTATATCCCTTCCCCTTCCAAGGTCTTTAAAGATGTGGAGAGGTCTGTGGGTAAACAGCCACCTGGATTCTAGCCTCCTGAGTCAGAAAGGGCAGGAAGTTTCCAGATCAGCTCTGGTGGCTGGGCAGGGAGCTGGCTCCAGGCACTGCATACCTGAAGGCAGGTGTGTTCGGAATACCAGCACACTTCCTGTTTGCCAGCTGGGCAGGGCCCTGCATACTCAGCCTTCCAGTGTCCCAGTGTCTGTGGTCCCCGGTTAGTGGCGGTGGAGGTGAATCATGGCCGGGCTCTGGTTAATTTGGGGAGCAGGAGGGAGAGGGCAAGTCAAAGGCCCACTAAGCCATCCATCTACCTCTGCATGCTTCGGGATGACTTATCTGGGTAGGGGAGAAAAGACTAAATCGAGGAAAGGGACAAGGGTGCAGCCAAACTTGGGTAAAAAGAAGAAGGGGGTTATTTACACTCATGTCCACCTTCCACAGGGGCAGGTGGGCAGCCACTGGCACACACATACACACACACACACCACAAGGACACTGATGGAGCTCGGTGGATGGTTTATATTTGTGCTTGTCCGGTATAAACCAGATGCAGAGACCCAGGCCCCACCCTCTCCTCGAGTGCTATCAAAACCTCACACGCTGTGCAGAAAGAATGGAATTTCTTACTAATCAATGCAAGTGACAGAATGGGAAGATACGATTTAAAAAAAATAGACAAAAGGCTACCAGTTGTTTAAAATAACAAAGTCTCAAGGCTCCTTCCAGAAGATGGTGAGCCGATGCTTCGACTTCAGTGCGTGGAAGGAGGGAGGTGTTGCAAAGATTGGGGGCCTCGGAGTGGGGCCAAGGCCCAGTGGTCACACAGGGGCTTGCTTTTTACGTTTTATGTAAGATGCAAGAGTGAAGGTCAGGGAGGCTGGCAGCGGAGGGGCCGCCCAGAAACTGGCGCACCCAGAATTTTAATCCATTGCAAGGAAACAGGAGTCCAGCGAGCGTTATAAACGAGGGAGGGGCGCGATCTGATTCGCGATCTTTCAGGCAAAAAGGGTTTCCGTGTTGTCCAGGAAGCACACCTTGGAGGAACGCGCCCAGGTGTGCCCAGGTCCAACGACACGCGTGATGCGTCTCTTCTACCTCCGTGGACGCGCAGGTGCCTGGTGCAAGCCCGTGGCTTCAGCCCAAGCCCTAGATCCCCTCAAGACCCTCCAACTCACCTGAGCCGCACCCGCGGGGCTCGAACGAGGCGGGAAGCAGGCACAGACTTGAGGATCTGAGACTCGCGGACCCAGCTTGCCAGCAGCCGCAGCCAGCCAAGCCAAGCCTCACCTAGGGGGAACCCAAGCCCGGGCACCCGGCCACGCCCCATGGCCACGCCCACCAGACACCACCTCCAATAGAAACCTCCCAGGCCTTCGCCCTGCCACTCACTCTTGCCCCGCCCCCACAGAAGGGTTCTTCCCCGCTCGCCACGCCCCGCAGAACGTTTATGACCCTCTAGCCACGCCCCCTTCCGACGCACCAAACACCCAGCCTCCTTTGGGAACTCCGAGAGTGAGTTCTTTCCTCTTCATGGCCACGCCCTTCCGATCTCGGCCACGCCCTTCCGATCTCAGCCACGCCCTCCTCAGGCTGGCCACGCCCACTCGGCATCTCCCCTCGCCCTTACGGGAAACTAGAATAGACTTGCAACCTAGCAGCCGGGCCTTCCAATCACGGCTGGCCCAAAGTTCCTGTGGCCCCTTGGGGTGCGGGTGCGGAGTGGGGTGCGTCTCTCCGCCCCCTTGGGGGTTCCGGGTGGGGGCTGGGCGCCCTGGATGGTGGCAGCCCTGACGTAGTGGGTGTGTGTATGTGTGTGCAGGGCTGTGCTTCCTGCCGCCCCGTCCCCTGCGCTTCCCAGAAAGGAACCTCTGTTGGGCCGCAGGCTTTGTGGAGAGGTCTGGGGGGCTGGGGGGGGAGAAGGGGGAGGGCGGGGAAGGGAAGCATGGCGGCCCCCCACACCCCTAGGGACACGATGGAGCTGTGGCTCAAACGGCAGAATGCCAGTCTTGAGTGAGAGAGCAAAGGGACAGCACCCAGGCCCTGAGTTCAAGTCTCAGGAGCAACACACACACACACACACACACACACACACACACACACAGACACACACACACACACACAGAGTTACCCATTTTACAAATGAGGAAAACCATGCATAGAAGGCCATGGAAGTTTGATCAACGTTTGTGTGCAAACTCTCCCTCCTTCCTCAATTTGAACCAGGCTCAGGCCTTTCCAGCAAAGGCCTTTGTTGCCTTCTGGTGGCCACAAAATTAAGAAAACTGACAAGCTGGATCCTAGTAGACCTGAAAGTCTGGGGGTGGGGCAGAGAAGGCAACTTTGACCGGCATAGCAGAGCATGTTTGCTTGGTAATGAATGAAGGACACTCTGGCATGGAGAATCTAGAAGGAAAGGAAGATAAGGCTTGAGTTTGGGGAGTGGCCATGGAAGAAAGGCTTGGGATACAGCCAGACAAAAGAAGGAGCTTTCCAACATTTATTTGCTTCCCAACATTTATTTATTCATTCAATAAATATTTATGTGACATGTGAATGTGTTGGACATTGGGTGGGGAATGATCAGCAGAAAATGAAAGAAACAGAAATTCCTAAGCAGACAAGAAGAAGCATATCCCCTAAAGTGGGGTTGGTTCCAGGACCCCCAAGGATCCCCAAATCCCTGATGATCAAGTCCCAGGTGTAAAGTAGTGTTCAAGTTGTATAGAATCTATACACTGCTCCTTGTAGATTTTTTTTTTCCAGTTGAGGGGCATGAACTCAGGGTCTGGGTGCTGTCCCTGAGCTCTTTTGCTCAAGGCTAGCACTACCACTTTGAGCCACAGCACCACTTCCAGTTTTCTGGTGGTTTATTGGAGGTAAGAGTCTCATGGACTCTCCTGCCTGGGCTGGCCTGGAACTGTGATCCACAGATCTCAGCCTCTGTATCTGGGATTACAGGCATAAGCCATCAGTGCCTGACTTTTCCTGGTAGATTTTAAGTCATTGGTGAGTACTCATGACCCACTAGTACATCATCAGTATTGTGTAAATAGCTGTTACATTGTATTTGTGGAATAGCAAAAAAAAAAAAAAAAGTTTGCACCTCCTCAGTACAATTATTTATATCTTTGCATTTTTCCTGTGTGTTGATTGAATCCAACTATGCAGACTGTGTTAGGAGGACCAGCTGTATATTAAATATCAGGTTTGCTGGGGGCTGGTGGTTCACGCCTGTAATCCCAGCTACTCAGGGGGCTGAGATCTGAGTATCACAGTTTGAAGCCAGCCTGGGGAAGGGAAATCTGTGAGACTCCTATCTCCAATAAAATTACCCCTCCTCCCTTCAAAATAAAAACAAACCCAGAAGTAGAACTCTGGCTCAGCCAAAAGAAGCTTATGGAGGGTGCCCAGGCCCTTAGTTCAAGCCCCAGGACTGGCACAGACACCATACACAAAATGTATCAGGTTTGTAAGAAAACGGAGTTAAGTTTCAGGAAGTGAACATGGTGCTATGAATTGGGAAAACGAGGATGTGAGTGAAAATGGAAGAGGGGATTGGGAAGATCCCAGGAAAGGCAAAGACATAGAAGAGGTAAGGGTTCTACCTAGCTATGAAGCTGCTTACGGTGGATGGCACAATCTGTGCAAAGGTCCTGGGGCCCACTTGGGTCCATGGGTGAGGCCCTGTGGCTGAAGCGGAGTGAATGGCAGGAGGAAGGGAGAAGGGAAGCTAGGAAAGGGAATGGGGCAGGACATGAGTCTCCGAGAGGATTTTTTTCCCACGGAAGGCTGAAGGAAGGATGGGAAGAGAGCAGGGTGCTCCGGGGCGCCCTCTGGGAGCTGCGGGGAGGATAGACCGTCTGAGAGCAAGTTCAGAGTCAGGGGAAGCGGGCAGAGGTCCACGCGCTGGTGCAAGCTGCAGAAGGATGGAGTAGGCTGGGAGCAGGCTCCCAACAGCCGGCGCCCAGTGGGTGGAGGGCTCAGGAGCCGCCCTGGCCATCCACCAGGCTGCAGCCCTGTGCTCCTGGGTGCTCAGACCCGAGTTGGGGTGCGTGGGGCGGGCTGCTGCAGGTGCTCCCTCTTACCCTTCAGCTCCTCCCCTTCCACCCGCTGCGGGCCACAGCTACAGGCGCTGAGGAGGAAGTGGTGGCCTAGCCTGGCTGTCGATGCAGAGAGCAGCAGCAGCAGCAGCAGCAGCAGCAGCAAGGAAGCTGCCGGGCGGGCGCTGGGCAGCCTGGACCAGGACGCAGGCATGGAGTTGTGGCGTCAGTGTGCCCACTGGCTCATCCAGTGCCGGGTGCTGCCCCCCAGCCATCGGGTGACCTGGGAGGGGGCCCAGGTGTGCGAGCTGGCCCAGGCCCTGCGCGATGGGGTCCTCTTGTGTCAGCTGCTGAACAACCTGAAGCCCCACGCCATCAACCTGCGCGAGGTCAACCTGCGTCCCCAGATGTCCCAGGTGAGCCCCGAGGGAGAGGCTGGGGGGGTGGGGGCAGTGGGGAGGACACGGGACGGGGGCCAAGGGGAGGAATGGAGTGAGAGGAAGCCATGGGCGCCACCACTTTAAAACGGCCACACAGGGGTGAGGGAGGCCAACGCCCGGGGGGGGGCTGACCCAGAGGTTGAGGTCACCCTGTGACATCCTCTGATGTCTCCCCCCTGTCTCCAAGTAACAGAGCTCCCCCCAAAACTGGTTCATACACTCTGTCTAAGCAAGCGGAAGGGCTATCACTCCGTCCCCAGGCTAACTCTGTCCTGGGAAAATCTGGGGGGGGGGTGCTGCAGGCAGGGCTCTGGGTGCTCACAGGGAGTTTGAGGGGTTTGGCTTCTTTGACCACCACCCGCCCCCCCCCATGCTGGAGTGGGGGAGGGGCCTCCAGTAAGTCTCCCCCACATGTGGCGCCTCCTCTGGGGCCCCTGGGGGCCCCTTCCTTCCCTGTCCGCCTGCCTTCCTTCCCCTTGGCTTCCTGCTGGGGCCTGGGCTGGGTGGCACCCATGGGGGGCTGCGAATGCCCCCCACCTTCCCCTCTATACCCACTTGGGGTGTATTTTGAGGCCTAGCCTGGTCCTGTGTTCTGAAGTCGTTGTGGGGCTCTGAGGCCTAGGGGAATGGCAGTTTCTCTGCTGGGGTGTAGGCGAGGACACCTGAGTAGAGGGAGAGGGGGGGGGGACGGTCTGGCTGGGGCCCCCCAGCAGCTCAGGAAGTAAATTCAAATCTCCCATTTGAGCTCGGTGGGGGAGGGGGGACAGAGGGACACATCTAGGTTGTGGGATCTTCTCCAGTCTCCCCAGTGCCGCTGAGCCGATGTAGCCAGGCTGGCGTTGCTTCCCATGTCCCAGGGGTCTGAGGGGACACAGCTATTCCCCAGGGGAAGGGGGGCGGCTAAGGGACAGCTGGCCTTCAGATTCCCGTGGCAGTCTTGAGCCAGCATAGTGGGCCATGTTGGGCTGGAGAAGGAAGGGGGCCCTGGAGTCACTAGGGGGGCACTTCTGGAGGTGAGAGGCCCCCATGGTGAGAAGATGGCTGTTCTTTCTTTCTCCTCTACTTCCTCCGTGCCAGGGCCTGCCCACCCAGCCCTTGAAGGCTTCTGGAAAGGAAGAATGAGGCCTGAGCCCTCCTCTCATCCTCCATGCCCCCCCCTCCCTCTGGTGACAGGCCATCTGAAATTTGCCTACATTTGCTTGATCCTGGGGTGGCTTCCAGGCATGAGGAAGTCTGGCAGGACTTGCCAGGCCCCTGCCTTCACTATGCCCTGTGTGGCTTCTATAGCAGTGAGTGAGACCGCAGATAGACTTAAGGGTGAACTTCCCTGCCCTTCTCCGTGTGGGTCTTAGCCAAAGCTGATTTCTGAAAGGGCAAACAGTCCTGGTGTTTATCCCTCCCAGGGCAGCTCTTCTCTATGACAGCCCCCAGGTCCCGCCCTGTGCCATGTCCCACTGGGGACCCAGCCTGGCCCTCCAAATATGCCTGAAATCAAGGAGACAGAATAACACACTTCAAGACTGTGTGGTCTGGGACAGAGGGCAGAACATCGTGTAGAGTCCTTCAAGAGGACATAGTTACACTGGGTTTTGAAGAGTTAGTAGGTTTCCTGTCCCTTGGAAGGCCTGTCCTGGGCCCAGTACCTACAGGCAATGTATAGAGCCTGGGGAGGGGCCACAGGGAGGCCATCGGAATTAGAACTCTCTCATGCCCCTATCATTTCCTCTCCAGAGTCTTCTTCCTCTGAGGAGAAGGAGGAGGCAGGAAATAACAGTCAAGAAAAAAAAAAACAGCAAGGGAGGTGGGCTAGGGGTTTAGTGGCTTAGAGGAGCAGGACCTGGAAATAACATTATCTAAGCATCCATCCACCACCCATCCATCTACCATCCACCACCCACCCATCCACCCATCCATCCACCCATCCACCCATCCATCCATCCACCCATCCATCCATCCATCCACCCATCCACCACCCATCCATCCATCCACCCATCCACCCATCCATCCATCCACCCATCCATCCATCCATCCACCCATCCACCACCCATCCATCCACCCACCATCCACCCACCCATCCACCATCCATCCATCCACCCATCCATCCACCCATCCACCCATCCACCACCCATCCATCCACCCACCATCCACCCACCCATCCACCCATCCATCCACCCATCCATCCACCACCCATCCATCCACCCACCATCCACCCACCCATCCACCCACCCATCCATCCATCCACCCACCATCCACCCACCCATCCACCCACCCATCCATCCACCCATCCATCCATCCATCCACCCATCCACCACCCACCCATCCACCCATCCATCCACCCACCCATCCATCCATCCATCCACCCACCATCCACCACCCATCCACCCATCCATCCATCCACCCATCCACCCATCCATCCATCCACCCATCCATCCATCCATCCACCCATCCACCACCCATCCATCCATCCACCCATCCACCCATCCATCCATCCACCCATCCATCCATCCATCCACCCATCCACCACCCATCCATCCACCCACCATCCACCCACCCATCCACCATCCATCCATCCACCCATCCATCCACCCATCCACCCATCCACCACCCATCCATCCACCCACCATCCACCCACCCATCCACCCATCCATCCACCCATCCATCCACCACCCATCCATCCACCCACCATCCACCCACCCATCCACCCACCCATCCATCCATCCACCCACCATCCACCCACCCATCCACCCACCCATCCATCCACCCATCCATCCATCCATCCACCCATCCACCACCCATCCATCCACCCATCCATCCACCACCCATCCACCACCCATCCATCCATCCATCCATCCACCACCCATCCACCACCCATCCATCCATCCATCCATCCATCCACCCATCCATCCATCCACCTACCTACCCATCCACCCATCCATCCATCCACCCATCCATCCACTCATCCATCCACCACCCATCCACCACCCATCCATCCATCCATCCATCCATCCATCCACCCACCATCCACCCACCCATCCACCCATCCATCCATCCATCCACCACCCATCCATCCACCCACCATCCACCCATCCATCCACCGACCATCCACCCACCCATCCACCCATCCATCCATCCATCCACCTACCCATCCATCTACCCACCTATCCATCCATCTATCCATACACATCCACCCATCCACCCACCCATCCATCCACTGATCCATCCATCCATCCATCTATCCACCCATCCACCCATCCACCAACATCTATCATCTACTCTACCATCATCTACTCACACATCCATTCATCATCCACTTATCCATCCATCATCCACCATTCACCCATCCATCCGTCCATCCATCCATCATCCACCCACCCACCCATCCATCCACACATCCATCTATCTACCAACAAAAATCCACTACCCATCCATCATCAGTTCATCCAGCCATCATCCATTCAGACATCCATTCACCATACACTCATCCATCCATTATTCACCATTCACCCACCCATCCATCATCCATCCATTCATCCATCACCTACCCATCCATCCACCCACCAATCCATCATCCATCCATCCATCATCCATTCATCCATCATCCACCCACCCATCCATCCACCCATCTCCATCATCCATCTACCCATCCATCCACTCACTTAGCTGTTCATCATCCATTCATCCATCCATCTATCCATCCATCCATCATCACTCACCTACCCACCCTTCTTTCCTTCCTCCCTCCATCATTCATCCACCATCATTCTACCTACACATCCAATCATTTCCATGTACCCCAGGCCCCCTCTTTCTTGGTGTGTGTGTGTGTGTGTGTGTGTGAATTGTCTGGACTGTAGTTCAGTGACAGAGCACTTGCTTTGCATGCATAGGGTCCTGGGTTCTGCCAAGGAAGGTGAGGAGGTGGGTTGGGGATTCAGTGACTTAAAGGAGTTGGACCTGCTTCAAGTTGGGGAACTGCCACCTCCTGGCTTTGTCTCTCCTTAGCCTCAGTTTCCCCATATGTGAAACATGGGTACAAAGGACCGTGTTGGCTGGGTGTTAGCAGCTCATAGCTGTGATCCTTTGAAAGGCAGAGATCAGGAGGATTAAGGATTGAAACCAAATGTCCTCACAGTCTTCCCTTCCCTCCCTCCCGCTCTGCCTTCCTTTCTCCCTCTCTTTTTGCCGGACACTCTCTCTGTCTCTCTCTGTCTCTGTCTGTCTGTCTCTCCTTTATTGTACTGTGGATTGAATTCAGAGACTCACACTTGCTAGACAGGAGTCTACTACTTGAACCATCCTGCCATTGTATCTCTGGTTATTGTTTAGATTGTCTTGCTGTGTAGTGTCTCAGCGAGCCTGGACTGTGATCCCCCTGTGTATGCTTCCCATCTCAGCCTGAAGACAGGCAGGTACTGCCTGTGGCCAGCATTTTTTCAAGGTGGAGAGTCTCATGAACTTTTTTTGTCTCATGTGCTTTGAACTGTCAATCGTTACCTCCCAGAGTAGCGAGGACTACAGGCTTCAGCCACTGTACTCAGTTCTGTTTTTTTTTTTTTTCAATTTATGTGCCAACATATCTATTCTCCAGAGAATTTTCTTATGCAAACATAGCACATAGAAATGACTTATTTACAGGCGTGTATTACATAATGATGTTTCTTCTCCCTCCCTTCCTCCTGAGCTTGTGCTCTCTCTCTCTCTCTCTCTCTCTCTCTCTCTCTCTCTCTCTCTCTCTCTCTCTCTCTCTCTCTCTCTCTCTCTCTCTCTCTCTCTCTCTCTCTCTCTCTCTCTCTCTCTCTCTCTCTCCTGTCCTGGGGCTTGGACTCAGGGCTTGGGTGTTGTACCTGAGCTTTGTCACTTAAAGCTAGTGCTGTACCACTTGAGCCACATCTCCATTTCTGGATTTTTTTTTTTTCTGGTTAATTGGAAATAAGAATCTCAAGGACTTTCCTGCCCAGGCTGGCTTTGAATTGCAATCTTCAGATCTCAGCCTCCTGAGTAGCTAGGATTATAGGAGTAAGCCACTGGCCAAAATGATGTTTTGATAAATGAAATTCTAGGTAAAGATTGTGGTTCTCTAAGACCACAGAGAAGCTGAGTATGGGCCATGCCTAGTGACCTTGTACCCACATGAGATCTGGTGTCACACAGATAAAGGTTTGTATGATGCTTATGACACAAACTCACTGTACTGTCAGATTAAATTGTAGCCTGTACAATTGTGTGTGTGTGTGTGTGTGTGTGTGTGTGTGTGTGTGTGTGTGTGTGTGTGTGTGTGTGTGCGTGCGCCAGTCCTGGGGCTTGAACTCAGGGCCTGGGCGCTGTCCCTCAGCTCTTCAGCTCAAGGCTAGCGCTCTACCACTTGAGCCACAGTGCCACTTCTGGCTTTTTTCTTTTTGCTTATGTGGTGCTGAGGAATCGAACCCAGGGCCTCAGGCATGCAAGGCAAGCGCTCTGCCACTGAGCCACCTTCCCAGCCCTGTCTCTGAGTTTTTCCTTTAAGCTTGGCATTCTACCACTTCAACCACAGCTCCACTGCTGGCTTTTTGATGGTCAATTAGAGATCAGAGTCTCATGGACTTGGGCTGGCTTTGATCTGTGATCCTCAGAAGCCTCTTTAGTAGCTAGGATTATAGGCTTGAGCCACTGGTGCCCAGCAAGCACATATGATTTTTGGGGGGAAATGAGACAATTTATTTTTGCAAATGTGCATATAGAACAAAACTTTACCTCTAAATCAAGTATTAATGGCTCACACCTGTCATCCTAGCTACTCAGGAGGCTGAGAACTGAGGATCATGGTTTGAAGCCAATTGAAGCAGTAAAGTCCATGAAACTCTTATCTCCAAAGAACCACCAAAAAGCCAGAGTTGTGACCCAAGTGGTAGAGCACTAGCCTTGGGCATAAAAGCTCAGGGACAGCATCCAGGCTCTGAGTTCAAGCCCCATAACTGACCAAAAAAAAAGTTTACCTCTCATCTTTGTAGAGCACAGAAGTCTAGACAGAAAGGAGGCCAGGAAAGTAAAATTCTGAATAAGCAGAGAAGACTATTTCTGTTTTTACCATGCCATCTTTCCCATACTTTGTGTGTATGTGTGTGTGTGTGTGTGTGTGTGTGTGTGTGTGTGTGTGTGTGTGTGTGTCCTGGAGATTGAACTCAGGCTTGGGTGCTGCTAGCACTCTACCACTTGAGCTACAGGTCCACTTCTGGCTTTTGGGGAGTTAATTAGAGATAAGAATCCTTTGGACTTTCTTGCCAACGCTGCCTTTGAACCATGATCCTCAGATCCCGGCCTCCTCAGTAGCTGGGGTTGCAGGTGTGAGCCTCGGTGCCCCTGCCTATTCCTGGTTTTGTTTCTCTGTAGTCCTTCTGTCCTCTGTTACCATGGTTTTACTTTACTGCTTATTATCTTTGTCCTCCAGTGAATTAATCATGGCATGGTTTTGTTTTGTTTTTTACTTAGTTCACATCTGTATCCCCACTTAGAATAGCATCATGCCTGTAGGAGGTGCTTGCTAAAGTCTTCAGCAAAGGAATAAATGAGTGAGTCTATGTATTTCATTACTTATATTCATATATGTGTTTCAAAGGAATGAATGAGTGTGTCTATTGCATTCATTCAGCTGTCCCAGATGCCTGTTTTTTTTTTTTGTTGTTGTTTGTTTTTTTTTGTCAATCATGTGGCCTGAACTCTGTGCCTGGGTCCTGTCCCTCAGCTCTTCAGCTCAAGGCCTAGCGCTCTACCGTTTGAGCCATGGCGCCACTTCCGTCTTTTTCTGCTTATGTGGTGCTGAGGAACCGACCCAGGGCCTCATGTATGCAAGGCAAGCACTCTACCACTGAGCCACCTCCCCAGTCCCAAGCTGGCTAGTTTGTGAACAGATGTTCACTGCTAGTTATTAAGTGTGAGGTTCCTGGCTCTACCCTGCTTATGGAAGCTCCTGGTTGTGAGATTTTGGAAAAATACATAGGCTATATCATCCTTGGTTTGTGTGTGTGTGTGTGTGTGTGTGTGTGTGTGTGTGTGTGTGTGTGTGTGTGTGTGTGTTGGTACTAAAGCTTGAGCTCAAGGTCTTGGTATGGCTGATGATGATGGTGATGATGATGGTGGTGGTGGTGGTGGTGGTGGTGATACCAGGTGTAGACCCCCCTGCCTCCCACCTACTTTGTACTGAGCCATGACAATGTCATAATGACCTCACATGGCTGATGGGGCTAGGGTAGGAAATGAGCATTTAGAACACAGTAGACCGTGTTCAGCTATGAGTGGGTGGAGCTCATTTATTGAACAGTTTGCAAGCAGAGGTTGGATTTCCCCCAGTCCACCAGGAGCAATCCATGTAGGTTTCCTGGAGGAAGTGACATGCCATTTGAATGGAAGAAGTTGGGACATATTTGTTATCATGACTGGCACCAGGAAGTGGGCAGGAAACAAGAGTGCTTTGGCTGGGTGTAGCTTGGCTTCCAGAGATCTTGCCCTGCTGTAGACACAGGATGTCTTCCTTTGAGATCAGGGAGGAACTTAGGAGTTGTTTTTCTAGGGTGAGTGCAGAAGAAATAAAGGGTATTCACGTGGAGATATTTAAGGTTTGAAAAAAAATCTTGAGCTTTAGTTTGCAGAAGTTTCAACAAAGAGTCTTGGATCTTGTGACAGGAAAACGAAAAGGCAAAACCCAATTGACTTAGTCAAAAATAGTATTTATTATGCCCTATAGCAAATAATTCAGAGAAGGTGCCCTCAAGTATGGCTGGATCCAGGGTCTCAGACTTTGCTCTCTCCATCTTATGACTATTTTCTTTCAGGTGTTTTCTTCCACTATAATTTCTCCTCTAGGAAGTAAATACATTATTTCCACAACTTCACCAGAAAATGAAGAGGGTCAATTTTCAGGCTCAACCTTCAAATCTTAGAGTTCTTTTTCTTTGAACCTGTTATTCTGTAGTTCCAGGAATAAAACCTAGGTGCAGGCAAGCTCTCTACCACAGAACTACATTCTCATCCCCAGATAGAATTTTTCTTGGGGTGTGTGTGTGGGGGGGGTGTTACATGTCTATTCTTCAACTGATTTCTGTGGCCAGGAGAATACCATTCTCGAAGACAGAATTGCATGCTCCTTCTTGACCCAATTGCTGTGTCCAGGAGTTTACTATGCTCTGATTGGCCAGAACAGGGTCATATATTGACTCTGAACCAATCACTGTCCCCAGGAGACCACCAGGCTCTGATTGACCAGACCAGGGTCACATGTCTATTCCTGAACCAATTGCTGTTCCCAGTTGAATACTGTGTTCTGATTGGGCAGGCTGGAATCCCATGCCTTTTCTTTGGTCTTAAGTGTAGAGAAATGGATGGAAAGTGGAGGTCTGGTGCTGAGGGAAGGTTACCATATGAAAGACTAAGATGCCAAGAGGCAATTAGCGTTTACATGGGCATGAGGTTCCAATGTTAGGACAATATTTCTCAGCCTCTGTACTACTTGGGACCAAATGGTTGCTTGACCAGGTGTTGTAGGGTGTCTACTAATTCTCAGTCTGTGTCCACTGGATACCAGGACAGTTGTCCCCACAGAATCTCTCAGGACGGGGGGTCAGATGTCCCCCACGGAGCAGAATGGCTCCATGTGACAATTTACTGCTTTGTGGGGAGAGTCATAGCTTGATGAGATCCAGAAAGAGATGAATGATTACTGACAGCAAACAGGGACACACAGATGGATTCTTTAAGTAAATATACTCGTTCGTTTTATTTCCAGAGACAGGTGCTATGCCCAGAGCTGAGGAAGATAAGAGAGTAAGAAAGCCATCTCCCTATTGCCTTCATTCATTCAAGGCTCTCTGGGGATGAAGGCCATGCGCTCTTTCTTGGGGCTCCTGTAACCAGGTTCCACAAACTAAGTGACTTCAAGCAATGGCCATTTATGCTCTCATAGGCCAGAATCTGAAATCCAGGCATCTGCGGGGCCCACTCAGGTGAGCATGGCCACCGAGGGGGGGCGGAGCCCACTCAGGTAGGCGTGGCCACCCAGGGCGTGGCCACGGAGGGGCGGAGCTCACTCAGGTGGGCGTGGCCACTCAGGGCGTGGCCTCTCAGGAGGGCGGGGCCCAGGGAGGGGCAGAGAGTAATCTCGTCTTAAAGGCTTTTCCTCTGAACACTGACTGCTTCATTGAGGATTAACTTTGTTACACTTTGAAAATTAGTTGTATCAAATGATGGGCTTCCTTTCATCTTTATACTTGTATCCCTCACCTGCCATTTCCCTCTCTTGTCCTCCATTGCTCACTGCCCCTTCTGTTTCCATGTCTTTTTTATTTTTTAAAATTTATTTTGGCGGCTATGGAGCTTGAACTCTGGGCCTGGGCACTGTCCCTCAGCTCTTCAGCTCAAGGCAAACACTCTACCACTTGAGCCACAGCACCACTTCCAGCTTCTTCTGCTTATGTGGTGCTGAGGAATCGAACCCAGGGCCTCATGCATGCAAGGCAAGCACTCTATCACGGAGCCACCTGCCTAGCCCCGACTTTTTTTTTTTTTAAGGAAAACATAATCTAGATTCTGTAGATGAGAGAAAGCATACAATGTTTGTTCGTCCCAGTCTGGCTTGTTTCAGTGATGGTAGCATGATGCTCTTCAGTTCCATGTATTTTCCTGCAAGTCACTGGTTTTGTTCTTCGCTGAGATTTACTCCATTGGATCAAGAGATCACGATTTGTCCTTTCATGGATTGTGGGGCACGGGCATCTGGACTGATCCACAGCCCCGGAGAGGTGTCTAGAGCCTGTACACATGGTGTGCGCTGTCTTGCACGGTGTATTGACTCACCTCCCTTCCGTTATATGCTGGCGACTGGCACAGGCAGGTGGTATTATAAAGTCTACTTTCCATATTTCGAGAGTCCGCCATGCTGATTTCCATAGTGGCTGTATAATTTACATTCCCACCAGCAGTGGAGAGTTCCTTCCCCCCCCACCCCAGCACAAGGCTTTTGAGGGACACGGGGAACCACACCTACAGCCTGGCTCCTGAGGGAAGCGAGAGGGGCTGTGACCTTCCAGCTGAGCCTCTCTGCGGTGGGACACTGGGGGACACACCAATTATTTGTGCATCCCTCTGGGGGATTCTGGGAGATGGCAGGGTGGTGGGACACTGGTGTGTGTGTGTGTGTGTGTGTGAGAGAGAGAGAGAGAGAGAGAGAGAGAGAGAGAGAGAGAGACTTTGCTAGCTTTATTTTGGTTGCCCCCCCCCCCAGCATTGGCAGATCCCGCCATTGCCTACCCAGCCACACGGGCCTCTTTGCTTTCCATTCAATCACCCCATAGACACACACACACACACACACACACACACACACACACACACACACACACACACACAGAGTTTTTGCTCAGAGCCTTCACAGTGGCTGGGATGCTTTTCCTGAATCTCCTCCAACGTGATACTTGCTCCAAAGGTCACTCGGCCAGCCCTGCTTCCCTGCCTCTCTGTCTGAAGCTATTTTCTCAGGAACAATTCACTCCCCCCACGTATTTTTCTCTCTTAGCACTTACCAGCCTTTAGCCAGTGGGAGAAGACCCTGATGTCCTCCGTGGGAGCTGTTTCATGACCCCAAATCCACAGTGCTCAGATTCCTCATATACAGCCACTGTGTAAAAAACGTGTGTGCAGATGCTCTATCAGAGGGGCTTAGGGACCACCTAAATAAGAGTGTGGTTGTGGCCATAATGATTCTGCCTGCAGTCGAGTCCTCTGGCTTTGAATTCTGTCACATTTTCTCTCCCCAACATGTTTTTACTTAGCTCATATTGATTTTACCCATGGGGGTTTCACTGTGTGTTTCCACACATGCAGAAAACATAGCTGGGGACCAGTTGTTCCCGCCTGGTCATTTTAGCTCATGAGTTTGAGACCTGAAGATCATAGTTCAAAGTCAGATCAGGTAGGAAAGTCCATGAGACTTAATCTCCAATTAAGAACTAAAAGGCCAGAGACATAGCTGTGACTTAAAGTGGTAGAGCACCATCCTTCAACACAAAAGCACAGGGACCCAGGATCAGTGTACCCACACGGAAACTCATCCCTTGGATTATGTGTCCCCCTGCCTCTCACCCCTCCTTTAAAAAACTTTCTTGCAAAGAGGGGTTTCATCACATCTTTTTCAGACATGCATACTTCAGCCATTTCTCCCCATTATTTCTCCCCCTCCCACCTCCAGAACAGAAGCAAATTGCTTTTGGAGATTCTAGGGTTTGAACTCCGGGTTTTGTGCTCGCTAGGAAGGCATGCTAACATGAGCCACACCCATGGTCGGAGCCACGCCCCTATTGTTTGAGCCAAGCCCCTAGCTCCATTCAGGGCTTGGGCCTAAGTTCCTAAGCTCCTTTTGCTCAAGGCTAGTGCTCTACCACTTGAGCTAAAACTCCACTTTCAGCTTCTTCTGTGATTAATTGGAGATAAGAGTGTCATGGACTTTCCTGCTGGGGCTGGCTTTGAACTGGGATCCTCAGATGTCAGCCTCTTGATTATAGGTGTGAGCTACCAGCGCCTAGCTGGCTTTGGTTTTTGGATAGTATCTCATAGTCTCCTCCCCCCCCCCACTCCCACCCCTTTGGGTCTGCTTTGGACCTTTGGGATTACAGGCATGAGCTACCACCCTCTAGCTATCTACAACTCTGTGTGTGTGTGTGTGTGTGTGTGTGTGTGTGTGTGAGAGAGAGAGAGAGAGAGAGAGAGAGAGAATACTGGGGGCTTGAACTCAGGGCCTGGACACTGCTCCTGAGCTTTCTTGCTTAAGGCTGTCACTGTACCCCTTGAGCCACAGCTCCACTTTTGGCTCTGGCTTCCAACACTTGATCCTCAGATCTCAGCCTCCTGAGTAGCTAGGATAACCATTTGGTTTTTCCCGCAGTGTCAGGAGTAGGAACAAAAGTGAGGGAGAGGAAGAGGCTAGTTTGCAATGCTGATATCACTTTCTCCTCCTCCTCCCTCTTCTCTAAAAGCCTGGGGCAGCTTTCACTTCTCATGTTAGGTAAGACACCACAGCAGGACAGGCCCTGGCTGCTTTAGTTGTTGCTAGATGTCTTAGGAACTGGTCTCAGGACAGGCTACAGATTCCCAAACCACCCGTGCTCAAGTGAGCACCGAGCTCAAGTGACCCGTGCCCTGTGAGCCATGGCGGAGTGTCCAGCCCGGAGTGCCATCCTCGCGTCCCCAGTCCCTGGTGACTCTGTACCCGATGCTATGTGATGCCGGCCGAGTCACCGCGACACTGTGGTGCTCAGGGAACAGCAGCAGGAGGAAAGTGTAGGTGACCAGCACCTTAGCAATTTGTTCCTCCCCCCTCCCCCAATTTTAGCCACCTGAAAATGTCAACCTCAGCTTTTCCCTCACAGCTGGTGCCCTACCCTTTGAAACCATGCCTCCCGTCCAGCATTTTGCTAGCATTAAATTCAAGCCAAGTTTGATTGGTTCGGGACCTGCCGTTACAAAGGGAAGATGTATTAATCTTCAACAAATATTAAAAGACATTTGAAATGGGGCACCGTCCGTTGGCTTAAGCCTGGAACCCTAGCTACTCAGGAGGCTGAGAGCTGAGGATCCTGGTTTAAAGCCAACCCCAGCAGGAAAGTCCATGAGAATCTTATCTCCAATTAACCACACAAAAACCAGAAGTGGCGCTGTGGCTCAAAGTGTTAAAGCACTATCCTTGGGCACAAAGAGGCTCAGGGACAGTGCCCAAGCCCTGAGTTCAAGTCTCATGACCAACAGTAAAGAGAAAGGAAGAAAGGAAGAAAGGAAGAAAGAAAGAAAGAAAGACATTTGATATACAGCAAATATTAAAAGACACAGTTTCATGATATTTTTTTTTTGGGGGGGGGGTCTGGTCGTGGGGCCTGAACTCTGGGCCTGGGCGCTGTCCCTCAGCTGTTCAGCTCAAGGCCAGCGCTCTACCACTTGAGCCACAGCGCCACTTCCGGCTTTTTTTTTTTTTGCTTATGTGGTGCTAAGGAATCGAACCCAGGGCCTCATGCATGAAAGGCAAGCGCTCTACCACTGAGCCACCCTCCCAGCCCAACGATTTTATGATTTTTTTGAGGCAGTTTCATTATGTAGCAGCAGGCTGACCTGGAACTGATGATCCTCCTACCTTGGCCTCCTGAGTGCTGGGATTACAGGCAGGTGCTACCATGCTCAACAATGATTTGGTCAGTATGGATCTATGTATACACCTGTAAAATCAACCCCAGTTTCTGCTGTTCCTCAACTTTCCTGAGGACTCCCCTCACCCATGTCCTTACCTCCTGCAGCTACAACATCTTCTTATATTGACTACTGATTAGTTAGCATTGACTATTGAGTCATTAGCCCTGGCTATTGATTTGTTAGAATTTTTTTTCTTTTTGGTCAGTTGTGGGGCCTGAACTCTGGGCCTGGGCGCTGTCCCTCAGTTCTTCAGCTCAAGGCGAGCGCTCTACCACTTGAGCCACAGCAACACTTCCGGTTTTCTGGTAGTTTATTGAAGAGTCTCACAGACTTTCCTGCCCGGGCTGGCTTTGGACCACGATCCTCAGATCTCAGCCTCTTGAGTAGCTAGGATGACAGGCGTGAGCCACCGGCACCTGGCTTAGAATTTTGTGAGTTTCATACAAACAGATCAACAGGCTATGCTCTTTTGTGATTGGTTTTTCCCTGAAATAGTCCCCCCCACCCCCACCCCGGCCAGGCTCATTCATACTGTCACACATATCAGGGCCAATCTGTCCTTTGTCACTGCTGAATAGTATTCCATCACATAGACATCTTAAAATAGAGGTGTCGGATCTGAAAATCTGAAAAGATTTTGAACCTTGATATGAATGACAATACATGTGATTCCATCATACACTTGTGTGTGTGTGTGTGTGTGTGTGTGTGTGTGTGTGTGTGTGTGTGTGTGTGTGTGTGTGTGTGTGTGAGAGATTATGTGCTTATGTGCTGGTCTATCCTGGGGCTCAGACTCGGAGCCTTGGCATTGTCTCTGGTCTTTCTCAGTCAAGGCTGGTCCTCTACCATTTGAACCATACCTCCTCCACTTCTGGCTTTTTGCTGGTTCACTGGAGGTAAGAGTCTCACAGACTTTCCTGCTCAGCCTGGCTTTGAACCTCAACCCTCAGATCTCAGCCTGCTGCGTAGCTAGGATTATAGGTGTGAACCTCGGGCCCCCGGCTGTACTTTGATTGTTGATGTACAGGTCAGTAAACGGAGGCACTGAGTGGTGATGCGACTTACGCTGGGTCCCTGAGCTTGTGGACATGTCTTCTGGGAGTCACAAGAGACTGGACTCAGAGATGGGGCCTAGGGGCTGGATGGCAAGTGGGAGAGGAGAGTCAGATGGTTCACAGGAGCCATGGAAGTCAGAGAGTTTAAAAAAAATCCACAGCATGCCTACCCTCTCTGGGCAGCAGCTGGGTCTGTCCAGAGCCTGGGCCTGCAAGATAAAAGGGCAGAGCCTTCCCCCCCCCCCCCCATTGTTTTCTACCTTTCCCAACCAAATGTTGGTGACAGGCATTTCGTGTTTCATGTTTCTGGGATAGCTAGGATGACAGGCGTGAAGGGGACACCGGATGCAGGCTGGCTTCTGCCCAGCCTGGGGTGGGGTGGGGCTTTCCCCGGCCTCTGTCTGTGCCCGCTGGACGCTGCTTCCCTCAGCGGTGGCATTGTGGAACTCCAGGCCAGGGGCAGAAGGGGACCTGGCTTTCTGATTTGCATGTGGACACAGAGGCCAGCCTCAGGGTCCTGGAGGAGGCAGAAGGGGGAACTGAGAGGTTCCCTTCCCCCCCATGGAGAGAGACCAGCTCCATTTGCCCCTCCTACATTGACGAGGCTTCCTGTCTTTTGAACCTGCTTGCTTTCATGCCTCAGGGTACCGGGAAGTCCTTCTGGTGGTCTAACCGCAGTCATTGCTGCTGTCTGAGGGTGCCCCTTTCTCTGGCTGGGAGGGCTGATGAATCACACACTCTTTCCCCCTTTGGGGTGTCACATGAGTGGGGGTGTGTGTGTGCAGCAGTCTCAAAGCTCAGCTGATCCCCTGAGGCCCAAAGGGAATTTCCTTTCTTGGGCCACACAACCCTCTGTGGCTGAGACTGACCTGCTGGCCGTGTGTGTGTGTGTGTGTGTGTGTGTGTGTGTGTGTGTGTGTGTGTGTTGGGGGGGGAGCCCCATGGCCTGCTGGAAATGCCAGGTAGCACTTGTGGTTCCTGTCCTGTACCCCCCTCCCCATCCCCGGCCCATGAGACACCAGGAGGGACTCAGTGTGGCCCAAAGAGGCAGAGGAGGGGCAGTGGTTCTGAGCGTTTGGTCTCTGGGGTTTGAATCTGCTATGTGCCCGCCTCCCACCCCCCCATCTGTGTGGCCTGGGGCAGGTGCATTCCCTGGATGTGTCCCAGTTACTCCATCAGTTCCCCCTCTTGCCAGGCTTTTTCCCTCAAGGCTGGCACTCTACCACTTGAACCACAGTTCCACACTAGCTTTTTGCTAGTTAACTGGAGTCTCGAGGACTTCCCTGCCCGGGCTGGATTTGAACCGTGACCTTTGGATCTCAGCCTCATGAATAGTTAGGATGACAGCTTCAATCATTTAGAATTCTCCAGCTAGGGGAGTGACCAAAGGGCGTGGCCAGACGGGGGTGTGACCAAACGATGCCACAATTGGGTGTGGCCAAAGGGGGCGTGCCCAACCATGTAGGGCCAAATGGGCGTGGTTTACAAGAGGGCTTGGCTTAGGTGGTAGAGCCCCAGCCCAGCAAAAAGGCACCCGGGCTGGGAAGGTGGGTCAGTGGTGGAGCAC
Source organism: Dipodomys merriami (assembly GCF_024711535.1). NCBI lineage: Eukaryota > Metazoa > Chordata > Mammalia > Rodentia > Heteromyidae > Dipodomys > Dipodomys merriami. Next base: position 3,948,196 of record NW_027206291.1, read on the forward strand.
TTGCCTCGCATGCATGAGGCCCTGGATTTGATTCCTCAGCACCACATAAGCAGAAAAAGCCAGAAGTGGCGCTGTGGCTCAAGTGGTAGAGTGCTAGGCTTGAGCTGAAGAGCTGAGGGACAGCGCCCAAGGGATAGTGCCCAGGCCCCGAGTTTAAGCCCTAAGGCGGGGGGGGGGGGGGGAATGTTAGGCACTAATCTCAGTAATGTCAAAAATAATTGAAAAAAAAAAAAGATTTGTATAGGGAAAGAGCAGGTTGACTTGGCATTGTCAGGTACTTCATATGCTCATAGCCAGTTCGTAAACATACCATCCTTTGTCCCACCCAACGTGGACCTGTCTACCATGTCCAGGAACTGAGGGGCTGCCCTTCAATGACCACAGCCTCTGCCCAGCCTGCCCCACGTCCCATAGGCTACTCAGTGGCTTTCAGGAATGATCAGTGCTGGATCTTCTGTTGTTGTTGGTCGTGGGCCTTGAACTGAGGGTCTGAGCTCTGTCTCTGAGCTTTTTTTGTGCAAGGCTACTGCTCTACCACTTGAGCCACAGTGCCACTTCTGATTTCCTGGTTGTTCATATGAGATAAGAGCTCACAGACTTTCCTACCCAGGCTGGCTTTGAACTGTGATCTGGGGCTGCTAGGATGACAGGCGTGGGCCACCTGTACCTCACTCTTGCTTGCCAAGTGCTACCTAGATTTTTTTTTTTGTCTTTTTCTTGTTGTGTGTTTGACCAGTGGGTCCTGATGTGTAGCGCAGCTTGGACTTAAACCTGTCTCAGCCTCCTGACTGCTGGGATTATAGACATGAACTACCATGCTAGCCTTTTTACTTTTTTTTTTTTCCTGAGATTAAGTGATTACATAAATTTTACAAAATTCACAGTATTATGGGGTAGTGATGCTTAGTTAAAGTCACAAACACATTTTAACCTTCATGAGGCACTTGGTCATTATCATTGTACCAGCTACTTTTTTTTTTTGTCAGTCATGGGGCTTGAACTCTGGGCCTGGGCACTGTCCCTCAGCTCTTCAGCTCAAGGCAAGCACTCTATCACTTGAGCCACAGCGCCACTTCTAGTTTTCTAGTGGTTTATTGGAGATAAGAGTCTCATGACTTTCCTGCCTGAGCTGGCTTCAAACCACGATTCTCGATTTCAGCCTCCTGAGTAGCTAGAATGACAGGCATGAGCCACAGGCGTCTGGCTTCTTGCCTGCCTAAGTATTTAGATTTTCTAATTCGATTGGTGGGCTATTTCTAGCTTGTTGGTTTTGTTTTGTTTTACACTCCGAGAGGATGGTCAATAGCACCATTAAAAAAAATCTAAGTCTATTTTCCTTACAGAGAAATGTGAAATGCTTCACTTTCCTGGGCAATCAGTTCTGGTCAATCCGTTGTCTTACAAGACGCAGCAATTCTACTATGGTGGCTGCAACTGCTTGATGTGATTTTTATCACCCTGGGCATTTTTGCTTACTCGAGGGTTTGGCTACCAATGTTTCCTTCATAGTAACATATTCTGTTCCTTTTTGTTTTTGTGCCAGTACTGACTGGGCCTGGGTATTGTCTCGGAGCTATTTTGGTGCTACCACTTGAGCCACAGCTCCACTTCCAGCTTTTTGCTGGATAACTGCAGATAAGAATCTTACAGACTTTCCTGCCCAGATAGCCTTTGAACCAGGATCCTCAGATCTCTGCCTCCTGAGTACGTAGGATGACAAGTATCAGCCGCTGGTACTCAGTAGATTTTCGGCTTTGAAAATGTTTTGCCAGAGGTGGAGATGGAGGGGTAGCTCTGGCTTCAGATACAGCTCAGTCGTTCTCAGAAGTGTGTGCAGCTTTGTGGGAAGGACCCACACGTTCCCTTTTCCTTTTGTGTTAGTTTCTTAGCCAGGATTCCCGGGGTTCAGTGTCTCCCCTGTGTTAATTGCCCTCCCCCAACTTCTTTCTTTCCCTATAGTTCCTGTGCCTTAAGAACATTCGGACTTTCCTGTCCACGTGCTGTGAGAAATTTGGCCTGAAGAGGAGCGAGCTCTTTGAGGCCTTTGACCTTTTTGATGTGCAGGATTTTGGAAAGGTAAACTGAATATAGAAAGTCCAAGCCTCAAGGTCTTCCTTGGGTGACTCTGAGGATTCAGTTCATGGGGGAGGGGAGAATGACATGGGGAATGGGAAGGTGGAAAGCATCATGACTTGGGCTCCCTCCCAGGAGGCCTGGGGTTCAGCCTCCCTGAGGTCTAGCTGCAGGTGCTTAGGATGTGGGTGTAGAAGGGGGGTCACTGAACACCCCTGACTGCTGTCCCAGGTCATCTACACCCTGTCTGCTCTGTCCTGGACACCAATTGCTCAGAACAAGGGGATCATGTAAGTAAGGTTGGGGGGGGGGTTCTGCCAATCTTTGCCTACATGAAACCCCTTCCTGCCTGGCCCCCCAAGTCTGAGGCTCACACCATCCTTGTCCTCCAGGCCCTTCCCCACCGAAGAGGACACTGTGGGGGATGAAGACATCTACAGTGGTCTGTCTGACCAGATTGAGTGAGTGTGTGTCCTCGCTGAGTGCCTGGGTGTGGGAGGTCTCGGGAGACATGGGCAGGGTTTGGGGGTGGGGGTACAGTACTCGGTCTGGAATCTGGGGTGCCCAACCCTGGACCTGGGAGTCCTGGGGGCACACCCTCCCAAGAAGGCCCTGACTGGACCCGGCTGGGTCCCCGGCCCGTAGTGACACAGCGGAGGAGGACGAGGACCTGTACGACTGCGTGGAGAACGAGGAGGCCGAGGGTGACGAGATCTACGAGGACCTGATGCGCTCAGAGCCGGCGCCCATGCCGGTGCGCTTTGGGGGTGGGGGGTGGACGTGGGGTGGGGGTAAGGGGATGGGGACTGGGGGGCGACGACAGTGTGTCCTGCACCCCTGCAGCCCAAGATGACCGAGTACGACAAGCGCTGCTGCTGCCTGCGCGAGATCCAGCAGACGGAGGAGAAATACACCGACACGCTGGGCTCCATCCAGCAGGTGTGCGCATGCGCGTGGGGGTGGGGGTGGCGGGGGCCGGTGTCGTCCAGGGTGTTGTGCGCATGCGCGGGGTGGATGGCGCAAGGGCGTCAGCCTGCAAGACGGCGTCGTGCGCATGCGCGGACCAAGTTGCACAGCCATCTGTGAAACGATGGTGTGCGCATGCGTGGAGCGGCTCAGCAGGTGTGTGTTCACCTGTGTGTTGGCTGCCTGTGGCACATGGCGGGCTGTCCCTGCTGGTTTTGTGTTGCTGACATCTGCCTTCCTCCGTTTGTCTTTCTGACCTTGTAAGTCATCTTATCCCTATCTCTGGTTTTCCAGAATCCTCTTCCCATCTTTCTGGGTCTTCTCTCTTTTTGCTTTTTTAACTTTGTTCATTCATTCATTCATTCATTCATCCATTATTTTTCAAGTCACAAGGGCTTGAACTTGAAGTCAGGGTGCTGTCTGTCAGCATTTTCACTCCACGCCTCCACTTCAGGCTTTTTTCTTTTTGGTGGTTAATTGGAGATAAGACTCTCACCAGAGTTTCCTGCCTGGGGCTGGCTTTGAAACTCCATCCTCCAGATCTCAGCCTCCTGAGTAGCTAGGATGACAGGCGTGAGCCACCAGTGCCTGGCCCTTTATCTCTTTAAAAATAACTTTATGGCTGGGCGCTGGTGGCTCATGCCTGTCATCCTAGTGACTGAAGAGGCTGAGATCCGGGGATCATTTGAGAGCACTGGCTTTCAGCAAAAGAGCTGAGGGACCAGGTCCTGAGTTCAAGCTCCACCACCAAAAAATAAAACAAAAAGAATTTTATGGCACCAAACAATCCAGTCCCTTAAAATAAGCAATTCAGTGGTTTTGTTTGTCCACAGTGCTGTGCAGCCATGACCACTGTCTAAATTTAGAACATCTCTGTCTTTCTCCAAAGAAACGTCACACACCTCTCAATCTTTCATCATCTCCCAGGCCCTGCACCCAAGAGCCCACCTCCTGTCTCTGACGGCTCCTATTCTAGACTTTTCTAGACTTTGCCTGTCACACCCTGCCTGCCTTTTTTGGATCTGCTTCTCTCAGCAAGCATGGTGGCCTCAGGGCTCCCCCAATCTTGTCTTGTTCATGGTGTCATGTTATTCCATGTGAGCCATACTTTGTCTATCCGCTTATACATTATGATTATTTTCACCTGGGGGCTTGCATAAGTAAACTTGCTGTGAACATTTGTGTAGAAGGTTTTCTGTGGGATTTCTCCCCCCCACACACACACCTCTCTTGTCTGTTGTGGGTCTTGAACTCTGATCCTGCACACTGTCCCTGCACTCTTCAGCTCTACCCCTTGAGCCACAGCACCATTTCCAGTTTTCTGGTGGTTCATTGGAGATGAGAGTCTCACGGACTTTCCTGCCTAGGCTGGCTTTGAACCTTAATCCCCAGATCTCAGCTTCCTGAGTAGGTAGGATGACAGGTGTGAGCCATCAGCACCCCCCATCCCCCCACTCTTTTAAGATCATTCTGTCTTCTTTCTCTGTGGGTATCCCTCTTGTCCCCTTCTGTCTCTTCTTGTCCCTTTGTCTCCGGGACTCCACTGGGCCGGAAACCTCATCTTCCTGTCCCGCCCTCTCCCTCTCTCTTCCTCTGCACAGCACTTCATGAAGCCCCTCCAGCGGTTTATCAAACCTCAGGACATGGAGATCATCTTTGTCAACATCGAGGTGAGCCAGCTGGTCCCTGGAACTCTGGGGGTCCTCACTGAGTCAGTGTGTGAGGATTGGAGCTGAGCAATGGGGCCCCTGCCCAGCCCCAGGAGCCCCGGGATCAGCCCCAGCTCACCCCTCCCTCCCTGTAAGTAGGAGCTGCTTCACGTACACACCCACTTCCTCAAGGAGATGAATGAGACTCTGGCCACCTCAGGAGCGCCTACCTTGTACCAGGTGTTCATCAAATACAAGGAGAGGTGAGACTCAGCCCGCCAGTCAGAACCCTGGGATGGGGGTGGGGCCTGCTTGGGCAGGGCATTTGGGAGACCCCACCCTTGGAGATCCTTGTTCAATTCCCCCCTCTGCTGTGTGGCACCGGGAAGCCGCTTAACCTCTCTGTGCTTCTCCTCCCGAGCTGGAATCCAATGTTCACAGCAAGGGTTGAATACATGGATGCATGACGTGTCTAGCCCGACACAAAGATGTAAACAATGGGGGCAAACTGCCGATTGCAGCCTCTTGTGCATGATCTCATTGAATGAGTGGATGCTGCTGCCTTGAAGCCCATTTTACAGAGAGGGGAGACTGAGGCTCAGGAAGGCATCTAGCTGGAGAGGACGAGGCCAGGACCGATGCCTAGAACTGCCTGACCTTCCTCTCTCTGTAGGTTCCTTGTCTATGGACGCTACTGCAGCCAGGTAGAGTCGGCCAGCAAGCACCTGGAGCAGGTTACGGCAGCCAGAGAGGACGTGCAGATGAAGCTGGAGGTGAGGGCCAGCCTGCGGGGCTGTGCGCGGGGGTGGGGTCCTCCCTCTGCTTCCAGGGCCCTGGGGGCTGCCGGAAGGAGATGGGTCTGCTTCCCAGGTTTTGGGGGCTGGGGGGAGAGCACCTGCCAGCCAAGTGGAGCAACAGGAACGGAGCACTGAGTGTTGAGTCCTGACCTCAGGCCAAAGTCCTCACCCTGAGCCCAACTTGGACACTAAGCGGAATACCAGCCTCTGGGCTGAGTTCCAGGTTTACCTTGAGTCCCTGAGCCTGGAGAAACCCAGATTCCAGGGTGGGCTCCCATCTGAATGGAACCCCAACTTGGATCTGAGAGTCCAGTGGAAATAGGCAAGGAGAAATGACAGCACTCCTTCCTTCCTTCCTTCCTTCCTTCCTTCCTTCCTTCCTTCCTTCCTTCCTTCCTCCCTCCCTCCCCCCTCCCTTTCTCCCTTCTTCCTTTCCTCCCTCCCTCCTTTCCTTCCTTCCTTCCTTCCTACATTTGTTCTTGACACGTAGCCCAGGTTAGCCTTGAACCCAAGATCTTCCCACCTTCACCTCCCAAGTGCTGAGATTACAAGCATGTACCACCATGCCCAACCCCAATGGATTTTAAACTACCACCTTAACCCACTGCATCCTTGCTTCTTTGTCTCCTTGTGGGGAGATGGGGTGACTGTGGGCTCTAGAGAAGTGCCCTGGGCTCTGGGAGGGACAGGTGCCCACAGCTGGGTTGCGCTCTGTCTCTGCCCTCCTCCACTCTGGGCTCACCCTGGCCACTGCCTTGCCCCGGGTCCCCAGCACCCTCGGTGTCTTCTGACCCACAGGAATGCTCTCAGCGGGCCAACAACGGTCGCTTCACCCTGCGGGATCTGCTGATGGTGCCCATGCAGCGAGTGCTCAAATACCACCTCCTCCTGCAGGTGCGGGCACTGGGGCACACCCTTTACACATTGACCTGTTGTGCCCATGGGGGGAGGTGGGGTGGGCGTGGGGCTCTGGGGTGCCAGCCTCCTCAGAGAGCAGGGCTTAAAGGAGGACCTGGTGGGCCTCCTTTGGCATCCTTTGGAAGCCCTCTGCCCCAGGTGATGCCTGGCACCTCTGATTCTCCAAGGAGCTGGTGAAGCACACCCAGGACCTCACGGAGAAAGACAACCTGCGGCTGGCCCTGGATGCCATGAGGGTGAGCGGGTCACGCAGTGGTGGCCTCCGTGTGTGTGGGGGGCGTGTCCTGGGTAATCTGTGTGTGTGTGTGTGTGTGTGTGCCAGGCTCACTGCCCCCCTCCTCCGCCCCCAGGACCTGGCACAGTGTGTGAATGAAGTCAAGAGGGACAACGAGACCCTGCGGCAGATCACCAACTTCCAGCTGTCCATTGAGAACCTGGTGAGGGCTGGGGCCAGCGGGGCGGGGGGTCACCGCGCCCAGAGCTTGGCTGGGCCCCTTCTGGGCAGCCCCTGGTCAGACCCCTGCCCTCCCGCGTAGGACCAGTCCCTGGCTAACTACGGCCGGCCCAAGATTGACGGGGAACTCAAGATCACCTCGGTGGAAAGGCGCTCCAAGACCGACAGGTGGGCGCGGCCAGCGCGGATCTGGCCTGGAGCCTGCGTGGAGCCAGGCAAATGGGCGGGGTCAACGTAGATTAAAGGCGGGCCCTGGGAGGAGCCAGGGGGGGGCCTAGGAAAGTGGGCGGAGCCAACAGAGGCTGGAGGAGGAGCCTGGGTGGAGCCAGGGCCTAAGGGAAAATGGGTGGAGCCAGCATAGGTTGGAGGAAGGCCTTTTTGGGGCCAAGGCTGAACAATCATGGATTTGTGGGGGATCCTGGGTGGGGAAGGGGGGAATTTCTGGATAAAAGGATGTGGGGTGGTGGCAGGATCAGGAAGTGGAACATCGATGAACTCCCAGGTGTGCTCATCCAGGTGGCCAGGCCCGTGTGGATTGGGTGGGTGAGGTCAGGAGGAGCAGGTGCACAAGGCCCAGCTGGGAGAAGAGGAGGAGGAGGAGGAGGGGGAGGAGGAGGGGGAAGAGGGGGAGGAGGAGGAGGGGGAGGAGGAGGGGGAGGAGGGGGAGGAGGAGAAGGAGGAGGAGGAGGGGGAGGAGGAGCAGGGGGAGGAGGAGCAGGGGGGAGGAGGAGGAAAGTGAGGGGGAGGAGGAGGGGGAGGAGGAGGAGGAGGAGGAGGGGGAGGAGGAGGAGGGAGAGGAGGAGGGGGAGGAGGGGGAGGAGGAGAAGGAGGAGGAGCAGGGGGAGGAGGAGCAGGGGGAGGAGGAGCAGGGGGGGAGGAGGAGGAAAGTGAGGGGGAGGAGGAGGGGGAGGAGGAGGGGGAGAAGGAGGAGGAGGAGGAGGAGGAGAGGAGGAGGGAGAGGAGCAGGGGGAGGAGGAGCAGGGGGGAGGAGGAGGGGGAGGAGGAGGAGGAAAGTGAGGGGGAGGAGGAGGGGGAGGAGGAGGGGGAGAAGGAGGGGAAGGAGGAAAGTGAGGGGAGGAGGAGGGGGAGGAGGAGGGGGGAGGGGGAGGGGGGCGGGGGGGCAGGAGGGGGCAGTGGGCGGGAGGCGGGCGGGGCCGAGTGGGAGGCGCCAGGCCGGAACACCTGAGCCCTAGCCTTGTAGGTACGCCTTCCTGCTGGATAAAGCTCTGCTCCTCTGCAAACGCCGCGGGGATTCCTACGATCTCAAGGCCTCCCTGAACCTGCACAGCTTCCAGGTTCGGGACGACTCCTCTGGGGAGCGAGACAACAAAAAGGTGGGGGCCCAGGTCCAGGGGCCTGCCGGGGGCGGGGTGGGGGGGTCCCTGGGTGAGTGTGCACCCCCCAAAAAAAACCCAATCCTGCGTTCATGAATGAAATGAGCTCCATGGGTCTCTAGGCCCTGGAATTAAAATGAAATCAAGCAGACAGGGCCCCCTGTCACGTGGCACTTGGTTTTGTGGCCGTGACATCACGTACACAGGAAGGGCTGATGGGGGGGGCACAGCGCACAGGGGCTATGAACAAGGCACCATTGGTCAGGGCCTTCTCTGTGGAAGTGACTTGCCTTGATCTTGTCAACGGCAGGATATGGTAACTGTCCTCGATCTCCATAGTCCAAGAAGAGTCTTTAGGAGTGTTGGGTCTGCCCTCCACAGGGGTGGGGGCTTCAGTCTGAGCTCTGCCTCTCCCCCCCACCCCACTTTTGCAGTGGACCCACATGTTTCTCCTGATCGAGGACCAAGGTGCCCAGGGCTACGAGCTGTTCTTCAAGACTCGGGAACTGAAGAAGAAATGGCTGGAGCAGTTTGAGATGGCCATGTGCGTGACCCCGGACCCCCCTTCTCCCATGACCCCATCCCTGTGGTCTAGTCCTTGCTCTGCTCCACTGTGGGGCCACTCAGAATTTTAGTTTTCACATCTCAAGGCTACAACATCAGAGGTTGCACAAGACAGCTATCAGCCTGGAACTGGGGTTTGAACTCAGAGCCTGAGCACTGTCCCTTAGCTTTTTTTCTGCTCAAGGCTGGAGCTCTACCTCTTGAGCCACAGCACCACAGCCAATTCTGTTTTTTTGGTGGTTCATTGGAGATAAGAGTCTCGTGGACTTTCCTACCCTGGCCTGGCTTTGAACCACAATTCTCAGATCTGGGTCTCCTGAGCAGCTAGGATTACCGGCATGAGCCACTGGTGCCTGGATGCCTGTATCTTCTTTTGCTCCTTCTCCATCTTTCACTTCCCTTCCTCTTTCTCCTCCTCTTCTCCCTTCTCCTTTTCTTCCAACTCCTCCTCTATCTCTTCTTTCTCCTACTCCAGGCAAAATTTATACAACAGAAACCCCCAAACCATTACATAATATACAATTCCATCATACTTAATAAACTCACACTATACACTTGTCATCTTTCAGATCCAAAACCTTCTTGTCATCCCCAAAAGGACCACCCGCTTCCTTCCCCCCTTCCCCTCAGCTTCCTTTCTTTGAGGTTGCCTAAGCACCTCCAGCAGCAGGGTTGGGGCCGGGCCCAGGGGTGGGGGACCCCAGTGTGTACTGTGTGACTTGAGGGACAGCACCCCACCCACACCATGCTATGTGGCCATGGTGGGAGAGGACAGAGCAGAGAATCATAGCTTTGCTTTTTCTCCCCCAGCTCCAACATCTACCCAGAGAACGCCACCGCCAATGGGCACGATTTCCAGATGTTTTCCTTTGAGGAGACGACATCTTGCAAGGCCTGCCAGATGCTGCTGAGGTCCATGTGCGGGGATCCTGGACGCCCCCGGGCCTGGGGAGCGCCCCCACTTTAGAGACACCTCTCATTCATACTTTGTTCTGAGAGACGGGAGCCCTGATCGCTCTCCTAAGGGGACTCCCCTCCCCAGGGATGGTATGGCGATCCAGGTCTCTAACTCTCCTTTGTGCTCCTCGATATTTCAGGGGTACCTTCTATCAGGGCTACCGCTGTCATCGGTGCCGGGCTCCTGCACACAAGGAGTGTCTGGGACGCGTCCCTCCATGTGGCCGCCATGGGCAAGGTATGGGGCAGGGGGCGTGGCAGGGGCGTGGAGGTGTGGCATGGCTGAAGGGGGCGTGGCAGGGGCGTGGAGGTGTGGCATGGCTGAAGGGGGCGTGGCAGGGGTGTGGAGGTGTGGCATGGCTGAAGGGGGCGTGGCAGGGGCGTGGAGGTGTGGCATGGCTGAAGGGGGCGTGGTAGGGGCGTGGCTGCGCGGTGGGCGAGGCTTTGTGGAGGGTGTGGCACAAGGGGGCGTGGCGGGGTGGGGTGGGGGAGCTGCTCCCTGGAGAACCCCCCCTAAGCTGTCTTCTCCTCTCCCTTCCCCCCCAGATTTGGCGGGAACCATGAAGAAAGTAAGCCCAGGAGCTTCCTTTGCTCTGTGGGAGGCGCCCAGAGGTGCCATCCAGGGGCACTGTGCTTTGCTGGGCGGGGAGGGTCGGCATGGGGCTGAGAGGTGGGAGGGCTTGGGTGTCCAGTGCGCCTGCGCACTGCCTCCATCTGCGTCTATGTCTGTGTCTCCAGGACAAGCCACACCGCAGGGCGCAGGACAAGAAGAGGAACGAGCTGGGTGAGTGCACAGGCCACAGGGGCGCGAGGGGCCGGGGCTCCTGGGCTACTGTCCCAGATCCCAAAGGGAATTAGAAAACCATGAACTTCCAGCCGGGTGCTGGGGGCTCACACCTGTAATCCCAGCGACTCAGGAAGCTGAGATCTAGGGGGCATCATGGTTCGAAGCCAGCCTGGGCAGGAAAGTCTGTGAGACTCATCTGCTACAAATCACAAAAAAACCAACCCTGAAGTAGTGTTGTGGTTCAAGTGGTAGAGCACCAGCCTTGTGTACAAAACTTCAGGGACAGCGGCCAGGCCCTGGGTTCAAGCCCTGGGACTTGCACGTGTGCATATACAAGGAAGCACGCACACACACACACACACACACACACACACACACACACACACAGGATTTTAGCCAGGCCTACTCCACGTGGGGGGCCAATCGGTCATATGTTAAGGTATTTTATAGAACAGCTTTTCCTCTGCCACACACACATACATATACACTGCCAAGGAGAAATCAGACCCACACAACTGTGCCTCACTCTCCCGGAGTTCCCAGGCTGCTAGGGAAAGACAGATGCTGCTTTTAAATCATCTTGCTTGTGTTGGCAGATATACAGGGTGTCTGGGGCATAAAACTGGGGAGATGGATACATTGAAGCATTCAAGGAAGCCTTCCCCGAGGAGATATTTCAATAGGGATTTGAAAGAACCTTAATCCTCCTGCTCCATCACACAGACTACATTTCCCATGTTTGCCAGTCACTTGTAGCTGGTGGCTGCTGTTGAACAGAATGAGTTTGAAGTCTGAACATCAGAAAGTTCTGGAAGCTAATAATGCCCATTTTGCCTCCCAGAGTGGACCATTGTCTAACTTTGGCAATTGATTTTTCCTGTCCTATAAATCAAGCTTCCTATAAATCTAATCATACAAATCATATCCAGTTTCTTTTACTCAACCTACTGGCAATGAAATTTGATACTGGGCTTGCTCGTTCTTTTTCATTGCTGCATAGTACTCTGCAGCACGGTTGATGTTGGTTTTTGGCTATTGCCAAGAGTTGCTCTGGACATTCTTGCTGCTGACGTTCGAAGGGCCAGCTTGCATTTTCTTGTGGGTGCATCTATCTACTGGAGTGGGATTTCTTTGCTCCAGGCTGGTTGTGTGACTAGCTTTAGTAAATAACAGCCAAGAAGAGTTCTAGTTGCTCCTTGTCCTCATCAACACTTGATATTGTCGGTGGAGTTTTAACCTCTTTTGCTGGGTTTGCAAGTCCTTGACTTCTGGCCGACCTCCCTCCCCTGCTTTCCCCTCTCCATCCCACAGGCCTGCCAAAGATGGAGGTGTTCCAGGAGTACTATGGCCTTCCTCCGCCCCCTGGAGCCTTTGGACCGTTTTTACGGCTCAACCTTGGTGATATTGTGGAACTCACCAAGGCTGAGGCTGAGCAGAACTGGTGGGAGGTGCGATGGAGGACAGGGGCATGGAATTGGGGTGATGGGCACGAGGTGGGGTGCAGGAGGCCCAGGCTCTAGGGGAGGCGTCTGGGGGAATTGGGGGGGGCTTGGTAGGACTCTGGGCCATCCACTGTAATGGAGAGAGAAAGAGACAGAGACAGAGGGAGAAGGAAAGAGGGAGAGAGGGAGGTAAAGAGGAGAGGGAAGGAGATAGAGGAAGAGGGAGGGAGGGTCCTGTAATGTCCACTGGTGTCTTTCTTCCCCGGGCTTCAGGGCAGGAACACGGCCAGCAATGAAGTGGGTTGGTTTCCCTGTAACAGAGTCAAACCCTACGTGCATGTGAGTGTGGGGGAGGGGGTCCCGGGGCCCCAGGGATGTGTGCAGGCCGAGCCCGGGGCCACGGGGCGGTGGTGGGCAGACCGAGGAGCCCCGCTGGGCCGCGTCCACCCCATGCCCCGCTTCACCAGGTTGCATCTCCACTCAGGGCTTGGGGTCTGGCCTGCCCTGAGCTCCTTCCCATGGGCTCTCCACCCCCCGGGAAAAGTGGGGGCCAGGAGCTGGGCCATGCCCGCTTCACCTGACTCCATGGGTCCACCTCCATCTCCCCTTGCGTTCCTAGGGGCCCCCTCAGGACCTGACGGTGCATCTCTGGTGAGTAGAACCTTCCTCTCCTCCCCCTCCCCCTCCCCCCCTCTGCCCTTCCTCCCGTTCTCCCCTCCCCCCTCCTCTCTTCTCTCTATATTTAATTACACAGTTGTATGTTACATATAAGCATATTTTATATCTAACATATCTAATTGGAACATTACCCTATTATTCCATCTACTGTATCTATTCTATAACATAGCTGATATAATATGATCATTATCCAGTATGTGTTAGGTATAATCACCCACGGTGCCAAATTTTAAATATGGCCTCACAGACTCTCACATAAATGAATATTCACCACCACAAACCCAGTCAGGTGTACATTTCTGTCAGTATTACCTACATACGTTTACCACAGAGTGCAGAATGCTCTAGAACATTCCATCATGCCTAAAGCCCCCCATCCCTACCTGCCCCCCCATCACCCATCTACCCCCCAGCCCCAGTCCCCCAGGTCTACTCCTTGTTTGCATTCTCTATTCTAGAAGTTTCTTCTCCTCAGAGCCCCACACCGTGGGTCTTCTGTGTCTGCTTCCCGCACTGAGCGGTGGCCCCCCCAGGCCCTCCACATGAGTGTGGTCACTGTATCACCCCTTCCACGGCTGAGCTTTTATTTTCTTGGACCGTGTGTGTGTGTGTGTGTGTGTGTGTGTGTGTGTGTGTGTGTGTGTGTGTGTGTGTGTGTGTGTGCCAATCCTGGGGCCTGGGCACCATCCCTGAGCTTTTCTGCTGAAGGCTGGTGCTCTCCTACTTGAGCCACAGCTCCACATCTGGCTATTTTGGTACTTCAGTGGAGCTAAGAGTCTCATGGACTCTCCTGCCCTGGCTGGCTTTGAACCCAGACCCCGGAGTAGCTAGGATGACAGGTGTGAGCGCCAGTGGCCGGCTCTTTATTGCCTCTTTCCCCTGATGGCTGGGGATTTTAGCTCCCTGGTGCATCTGCCCCAGGGCTCCCTTCTCCCTGCCTGGCTCCGCTTCTGGGGGATCCTTGTGCCCCCCCACACGGGCCACCACCACGGGCTGTCTCGCAGGTATGCTGGGCCCATGGAGCGCGCGGGGGCCGAGGGCATCCTAACCAACCGCTCCGACGGGACCTACCTGGTGCGGCAGAGGGTGAAGGACGCGGCCGAGTTTGCCATCAGCATCAAGTGAGCCTCCCTCCCTCCCTCCCTCCCTCCCGCCACGCCCCCGCCCCACCCCCACGCCCCAGGGCCTGAAGCAGCTGCCCAGCCCCCCAGGGATGTGCTCGTACCGCAGTGCAGCTGGGCGCTCTGATCCTGCTTGCTAACTCATCTTTTTGTGGCAGTCCTGGGGTTTGAACTTGGAGCCTGGGTGCAGTTTCTTGAGCTTTTATTTCACTCATGCTTGGTGCTCTACCCCTTGAGCCACAGCTCCACTTTTGGCTTTGAGTATGTGTGTGGGGGGTTCATTGGAGATAAGAGTCTCATAGACTTTCTTCCCCTGGCTGGCTTTGAACCACAATCCTCAGACCTCAGCCTCCTGAGTAGCTGGGATGACAGGTGGGAGCCATCTAAAGCTACATCGTTTAGGGTCCCCGCTGGCCGTGTCTCCATCCGGCTCTGCTCACTAAGTTCAACCAGCCTCTCACCCAGCCTGCAAGCAGGGAATGTGGGGGGGGGTGGCGGGCGGGGAAGGGGGGCCTAGTTGAGAGGATGAAGGTTTAGGGGAGCCCGGGAGGCCCCAGGGGAGGGCAGGCCCTGGCACAGCCCCAGAATCAGGGGTCCCAGGGTCACCCCTTTCCTGAGGGTACCAGATTGCTTCTCCGTGGTTGGGAACTGACCCTGGGGCAAGCCCGATCCCAGGCTCGGGGTGCTCTCACGCAGTCAGCCTTAGGGTACACTCATGTACCCCCACCCTCTCCGCGGGTCAGGTACAATGTGGAGGTCAAGCATATTAAAATCATGACGTCAGAAGGACTCTACCGAATCACAGAGAAGAAGGCCTTCCGGGGAGTTCCGGTAAGGCCCTCCCCCCCACCCCAGCCGCCCTGTCCACAGCAGAGCAGCCCTTCCCGGCAGTGAGGGCCGATGGCTGTACACTTCCTCTCTCTCTCTCCTTTTCAGAAGTACTGGGCTTGAACTTAGGACCTCACACTTGCTAGGCAGATGTCCTATTGCTTGAGCCACGCCCTCAGCCCATTTTGTTTCAGTTGTTTCTTCGAGATGGGGACTTACTTTTTATTTTACTTTATTTATTATTATTATTATTATTATTATTTTGCCTAGAGCAGCCTGGACCTTGATCCTCCTCTTTGTATTCTCTAATGACTTTCCTTCTCCTCCTACCCCTCCTCCTCCTCCTCCTCCTCTTCTTTTTCTTCTTCTTCTCCTTCTTCTTCTCTTTCTTCTTCTTCTTCTTCTCCTTCTTCTCCTTCTTCTTCTTCTCCTTCTTCTTCTTCTTCTTCTTCTTCTTCTTCTTCTTCTTCTTCTTCTTCTTCTTCTTCTTCTTCTTCTTCTTCTTCCTTTTCTTCTTCCTCCTCCTTTTCTTCTTCTTCCTCCTCCTCTTCCTCCTCTTCTTCTTCCTCTTCTTTCTCCTCCAAAACTCAAGGTATTCTGTACTATGCAACATCCCACTAATTTTGCCTTGTCTGGTAGTCTTCTTGTTATTAGAGTCGGCCTGACCGCTGGTGGAAGGAAATATTCACAGGGGGCTGGGGTAGGATTTGAACTCAGATCCCAGGGGCCATGCTGCAGGTATGGCAGTCCCTTGTGCCCCCGGGCAGCACTGCTCCATGATCCCTGTCCAGCTGAGGGGCAGGGATCATGGTCTCTGTGTGACTCAGTTTCCATGGCGGAGGGCAGATCGTGAATACATTCACCGCGAGGTTTTGTCAAGGCGAGCGCTCTACCATTTTTGAGCCACAGCGCCATTTCCGGTTTTCTGAATAGTTTATTGGAGATAAGAGTCTCATGGCCTTTCCTGCCCAGGCTGGCTTTGAACCACGATCCTCAGATCAGCCTCCTGAGTAGCTGGGATTACAGGCGTGAGCCACCGGCGCCCGGCCGGCCTGGGCTTTTTCGGAGGTGAAGGACGCATCACCGGCCCTCTGGGCAGCCATGAGCTGCTTCATTTCTGTGATGAACAATTTGGCGAGCCACCCTGGCTCTCTTTCCCCATCACTCCATCCTGACCGAGCTAGGGGATGAGCTCCGGGTGGCAAGGAGCGTTCGAGGGAACGCTGGGGAAGGGGAGGGGGCTGCCCGCCTTAGTGCTGCCCCCCGCTGGTCGCAGCTGGTCACGGCGCTTCCTTTGTAGGAGCTGGTGGAATTCTACCAGCAGAATTCCCTCAAGGACTGCTTCAAGTCGCTGGACACCACCCTACAGTTCCCCTACAAGGAGCCGGAGAGGAGGGCCATCAGCAAGACGCCGGGTAGGGGGTGCAGCCAGGGTCAGGCCTGGGTCCTGCTGGGGTCTACAGTGGCGTGGGGGGGGGGGAGATTCTGGGGTGGTGGAGGTGTCTGTTTCCCGTTTTGGTGCTTTGCAGACTCCTTTGCTTGAATGGAAGATGGGGCAGAGGTCCCTTGGCTATTAGGAGCAGAGCGGGGCTGAGGGGGTCTCTAGCTGTACTTTATAGCCCTTTTCTTCTTTTGGTGCTGGTCCTGGGGCTTGAACTCTGGGCCTGGCGCTGTCCCTCAGCTCTTCAGCTCAAGGCGAGCGCTCTACCTCTTGAGCCACAGCGCCACTTCCGGCTGGTTTATTGGAGATCAGAGTCTCCTGGACTTTCCTGCCCAGGCTGGCTTTGAACCACGATCCTCAGATCTCAGCCTCCTGAGAGGCCAGGATTACAGGCGTAAGCCATGGTGCTTGGTTCTGACTCTCACCCCTCTCTGTCTTCTCCCCGGACAGCCGGAAGCGCCAAGTATTTTGGCACCGCGAAAGCCCGCTACGACTTCTGTGCCCGGGACCGGTCAGAGCTGTCCCTGAAGGAGGGTGACGTCATAAAGATCCTGAGCAAGAAGGGACAGCAGGGCTGGTGGCGAGGGGAGATCTATGGCCGGGTGAGGCGCTGGGCCAGGGCCGCCCAAAGGGCTGAGAAAGGGGAGGAAGCAACTCAGATTTCCAAGAGAGAAACGGACATGACGATTTCTAGTTTTCGGTGGTGGGTGCTGGGTAGCTTTTCCACTCCATTCTGGTGCTCTACCACTGGAGCCACAACTCCGCGTCTCCCTTTTTGTTGGTTCATTGGAGATAAGAGTCTCTTAGACGTTTCTGCCGAGGGCTGGCTTTGAACCCTGCTCCTCAGATCTCAGCCTCCTGATTAGCTAGGATGACAGGTATGAGCCACGGGCACCCTCGATGTTTTCAACCTACAGTTATTTCTTGAGCACCTCCTTATGCTCCAGGCATCTGCTGGTGAAGGAGGAGACAAAGACACTTGAGGAACAATCGGTGTCTTTGTGAAACTCTGGGTCTCATGAGTTGAAGGTCAAGGTGGAGATGGGGCAGACGGGGCCCCACAGAGACCCTGACCCAACCTAGGAGCAGGTCAGGTGGACTTCTGTGAAGAATAAAGTTAGCTGGGCCAAAAGGTCATACCTAGCACATGCAAAGGCCCTGGGGTAAGAGAATTTCAGGCATGTCTGGGGCACACAGAGGCAGGGGTGAGCGTCCACTCTTCACTGCAGAATGACTAGTGTGTGCAGCAGTGTTTGGTGCACAGTAAGTTTTTATTGAGTGCTCACTAAAGCTTGAGGGAAGATCCCACCGGGGACCAATAACTGACTTGCTACAAGTCAGACTGTAAGTAGACCAGGCTCTTCAGATCAGCTTGCTGCTGCTGGCTTCCCATGTGTGTAACATCTATGTTGAGAACCTTTTTTTTTTTTTTTATTATTTAAAGAAAATGTGAGTTGGGAAGGTGGTTCAGCGGTAGAGTGCTTGCCTAGCGTGCATGAAGCCCTGGGTTCCATTCCTCAGGACCACATACACGGAAAAAGCCGAATGTGGCACTGTGGCTCAAGTGGTAGAGCACTAGCCTGGAGCCAAAGAGGCTCAGGGACAGTGCCTAGGCCCTGAGTTCAAACCCCAGGACTGGCAAAAAAAGAAAAAAACAACAAAAAGAAAATGTGACTGTGTATGTTTGTGTGTGTATGTGTGTGTGTGTGTGTGTGTGTGTGCACGTGTGCGCATGCATGTACTGGTACCAGGGCTTGAACTCACGGCCAAGGCTAGCGTTCTTCCATTTGAGCCACAACTCCACTTGTGGAGAACCATTTTAGGAAGGAAAGTTCCATCCACCAAGGAGCTCGCAGCTGCTAGAATCCTCCCATGTGTGAATGGAGCCTCGGAAATGTCTGCGTGGGACTCGTGTTGGGCCCGCGGCGGGGGGGGGGGGGGGGGGCGGGCGCACAGGAAAACCAAAACCGGCCTGAGCGATTGCTCCAATGGGCAGATTTGTAAGCACGTTGGAGGTGAATCTAGTGAGGAGTGGAGATAATGAGGGTTGAAAATGCTTGTGGAGGTTATAGAAGGTTCTAGACTGTTCAGAGTGCATCCACATAGCCATCTATCTACCTTTCTATCCATCATCCATCCATCCATCCATCATCCATCATCCATCCATCATCCATCCACCATCCACATCTATCCTTCATCTACTCAACTACCCATCCATCCCTCCATCCATCCATCCACTCATCCATCTGCCACCCACTATTGACAATCTATCCTCTATCCGCCATCCATCATCCATCCCTCCATCATTCATTCATGTACCGACCCATCCACCTCTCCATCTCTCCATCCATCATGCATCTACTCACCCATCCATCCACCCACTCCTTATCCGCTTGTTCACCAACGCATCCATCCATCTACCCATCATCACCACCCACCACGCATGCACACACTAGTCTATGCATGCTCAGCCCCCCACCAGCTAGGCATGCTTCCCTCTATCCATTCTATACACAGTTGTGAAGTACCCACCATGTGCCAGCCATTGCTCTGGCCTGTGGGATCCAGGGGTGAGAAAGACAAGAGACCCTGGGTTCGATTCCCAGCACCGCAAGATGTTCTGTCAGAAGAAGAAAAAAGGAGGAGGAGGAGAAAAGAAGATGAAGAATGGAGGAGGAGGAGGAGGAGGAGGAGGAGGAGGCTCAGAGTGTGCATGGGGCTCATCCTTGTGGATGTTCAGACAGTGTATTTTCTAGGGGTAGAATTAAGAATGGCATGTGCAAAGGTCCTGGGGCAAGAGGGAGGTGTGCTGAGGCGTTCCTGATGAATCCATCTTCTCTTTCCAGGTGGGTTGGTTTCCTTCTAATTATGTGGAGGAAGATTATTCTGAATACTGCTGAGCCCAGCTGTTCTGGCGACAGGAGAGACTGAGGGGCCGGAGCCCAGGATGCGGGGGGCAGGCCAGGGGCCGAGACAGGTTTCCCCCCCCCCCCCAGGGGGACTTTCTGCATGGACTGTGGAGGGGCAGTGTCCCATCCCGCTGGCAGGGGCTCCAGACACCATGCCGTGTGCGGTTAATTTATAACACACTCATTGTCTCTTGGGGCCTCCAAGGAGGGGGTCTGGGGACTTTCACTTTAATAAAACAATGGCTGTGGGGACCAGGTGTGTCCTGGAGGTGTGGGGAAGGGAAGGCCGGGGTTCAGCTCCCAGCGTGCAGGGGGTGTGATGGGGTGCAGTGAGGTCCCATACCGATGCGCCAATGTCACCCACAGACCCAGGCCGCGACCATGTCCTGCCCACTGGCGTCTTTCTACAACAGCCGTGAATATTCCCATCCCCCCTTCTTTCCCGATTCCATGGACTGATGTGGAAAAGCTCAGCGATGGTGCTTCACCTCTTGAGCCATGTCCCCAGCCTGGCTCTTTGCTGGTTTATTGGAAATAGAGTCTCAAGGACTTTTCTGCCCCCAGCTGGCCTCAAACCTCAATCCTCTAGATCTTGGCCTCCTGAGTAGCCAGGATGACAGGCGGGAGCCACAGGCGCCTGGCAAACACTGGCTTTTCTTTCCCTGGCCTGGGCTCACCGCACACCCTGGCTGCTGCCTGGGGTGGTCATTCGTTAGTGGGGACTTTCTCTCCTCCAGTCGTCCTGATTTGGATGGTAAATCACATCTGGTCTTGGGCTGTTCCCTTCAGGTCTCATGGCACAGATGTCAGAGGGTGCCGTTCGTCTGGGAAGGGGCCCGAGGAAGCGACTGGAAGGGACGCACCAGGCAGGAGGGGCTGAGCCAGTGGCCAGAGATGACCAGGGCTGTGCACACGGGTCCTCTGTGCTGGGGAGGGGGACGATGGATTACTCTCCCCCCCCCCAGGTGGGCAGTGTGGCTCACACCCGGCATCCCAGCTACTCAGGAGGCTGAGATCTGAGGATCACGGTTCAAAGCCAGCCCGAGCAGGAAAGTCCGTGTGACTCTTAGCTCCAGTAAACCACCGGAAAACCAGAAGTGGCGCTGTGGCTCAAGTGGTAGAGCGCTCGCCTTGACCAAAAGACAGGGCCAGGGCCCTGGCTCTGAGTTCGAGTCCATACGGGCACAAAACTAAGTAGAGGTGACCTCATGGCACACTCTGCGAACCTCTGTTGGTGGGGCCATGGGGGGCAAAGCACAGCAGAGCTGTGTGGATCTTCTAGGCCCTGGGTGCAGGGGTGACCTGGAAGACCCCATTTGGGTGTGGGTTGGTTTGTAGACCAGGGACCTGGGGCTGGGGGGGGTCCCCATTCCCCCAGAGGGTCCCTCTCTCCTGTCTCCCTCCCACTGGAGAACTCAGCTTAGCTTTGCTGTCAGAGAAGCTGACTCGGGCTGAGTTTTTCTGCATATATATATATTATATATATATATATATACATACATATATATATTATTTATGCCCAGACTCTTCTTCTCCTCCCTCTCCTCCTCCTCCTCCTCCTCCTCCTCCTCCTCCTCCTCCTCCTCCCTCTCCTCCTCCTCCTCCTCCTCCTCCTCCTCCTCCTCCTCCTCCTCCTCCTCCTCCTCCTCCTCCTCCTCCTCCTCCTCCTCCTCCTCCTCCTCCTCCTCCTCCTCCTCCTCCTCCTCTTCTTCTTCTTCTTCTTCTTCTTCTTCTTCTTCTTCTTCTTCTTCTTCTTCTTCTTCTTCTTCTTCTTCTTCTTCTTCTTCTTCTTCTTCTTCTTCTTCTTCTTCTTCTTCTTCTTCTTCTGTAATCTAATAGATTTGATTTTACCCTTTGTGGTGAAGCCAGGGGCCAGTGACTCATCCCTATCTTCCTGGCTACCTTAGGATGCTGACATCTGGAGGATCCCAGTTCAAAACCAGCCTGGGCAGAAAAACTCTAAAGAGACACTTTGCTCCAGGGAGCCAACTGAAAGCGGAGGCATGGCTCAAGTGGTACAGCACCAGCCTTGAGCAAAAAAAGCCAGCTGGAGGGTGAGGCCCTGAGTTCAAGCCCCAGGAGTGGCACAAAGGAAAAAAATATGGTAAAAGTCATATTTGACCATACAGTTTGGCAGCATCAAGACTAAGGCTATGGAACCGTGAACTTTCTAGAAGCATCTGCTCATAGAAACACTGGGATTCACCCATTAAACAATTCCACTCCCCACCTCCCCCACGGGTCTCCGGGCAGCCATCCTCTGCCCAGATCCTCATTTGGCCTCTTTCAGGGTTTAAATTTTTTATGCTCAGAAAGTCAAGAGTCAGATTCTCTAAATAGAACTTTTGAAATTCAAAAAGCCAAGAAGTTACTTTTTTAGCAATTCTCTTTCAGGCTGCAGGAATAATTTTTACCAAGCAAAGAAGAAGAAGAAGATGAAGGAGGAGGAGGAAGGAAGGGAGGGGAAGGGGAGGAGGAGGAGGAGGAGGAGGAGGAGGAGGAGGAGGAGGAGGAGGAGGAGGAGGAGGAGGAGGAGGAGGAGGAGGAGGAAAAGAAGGAGGAGGAGGAGGAGGAAAAGGAGGAGGAGGAGGAAAAGGAGGAGGAGGAGGAGGAGGAAAAGGAGGAGGAGGAGGAGGAGGAGGAGGAGGAGGAGGAGGAGGAGGGGCTGCTGTGAAGGCTTCAGACATCAGTCAGTTCATTTGGAGAAAAATAATTAGAAATGCCCGCTAATAATTGAAGGCTTGGCCTGCTGTGCGGACCGCGGAGCCCCCTGGGGTTACCATGGTGAGCACTTCACTGTGCATTATTTAATTTGATATTTTTAAAAACCAGCTTTGCAGCCCAGACTCCAGGGAGAGCTGCGGGTCAGATCTCATCCCTGTAAAAGAATGAGCTAAAAGGTTTTGGAAGCCACAGTGTCTTCTGGGACAAGAGGAAGAAGATACAGAGGCTGGCCTGGCATTGGTAGCTCACGCCTGTCATCCTAGCTACTCAGGAGGCTGAGATCTGAGGATCGTGGTTCAAAGCCAGCCCAGGCAGGAAAGTTCAGGAAACTCTGATCTCCAATGAACCACCAGAAAACCGGAAGTGGTGCTGTAGTTCAAGTGGTAGAGTGCTCACCTTGAGCTGAAGAGCTGAGGGATAGTGCCCAAGCCCAGAGTTCAAGCCCCATGACTGACAATAATAATAATAATAATAATAATAATAATAATAATAATAATAATAATAATAATAATAATAATATGTAGGGCTGGCAGGGACTCTGGCTTTTCCTGGCCCTCTTGCTAGCTCCAGGCCAAGCTCCTGACTAGATGTAAGTCCCATCCAGGTGCTTGCCACGTCCAAGCAGCTGGGTTCTGGGGAGCATGAGGACGGATATGGGGGTGACAGGCATGGAAGGCGTTGGCAGCCACCTGAGGCTCGGTTTTGCTGCTGTAACAAGTGAGCCCTCATCTCAGTGTCTTTCCCACAATCCCATGCACAGGCTTCAGCTCTGTAGGGAAGAAGTTTCCAGAAGGAGAGGCTCAGAAGAAGTGTTGTTGGAGACACATATGCCAGGCCGAGGGCAGAAGAAGAGAGGGAGGGTCAGCCCCTGAGCTCGGCCTTCTTGTTGGAGCGCCGCCTGCCCGGCCCCTCGTGGCACCTCATTGGCCAAAAGGATGTCATGTGACCACAAGTGACACCAGCGAGGCCAGGGGTGATGGATAATTGGGACAATGCCAGCTGCTGGTGACGTTTGTTTGTTGTTTGCTGTCCTGGGCCTGAACTCAGAGCTTGAGCTCTGTCCCTTAGCTTTTCCTCTCAAGGTTGGTGCTCTGCCACTGGAGCCACAGCTCCACTTGTGGCTTTTTGGTGGTTCATTGGAGATCAGAGTCTCACAGACTTTCTGGCTCAGGCCGGCTTGGGACCATGATCCTGAGATCTCAAGCCGCTGAGTAGCTAGGATTACAGGCGTGATTACTGGTGCCCAGCGCACTTGTTTATTGATTCTTACTAACATCTGTGATAAAGTAAATGACCCCAGCTACTGTGGGCTAAATCATGTGTTACCAGAATACCCTTGGTGCAGTCCTGATGCCCAGAGCCTGCGTTCCAGGTAAAGGGAGGCCCGGTGGGAGAGGCTGGGCACAAGTGTGGGGACACAGCCCAGGAGAGGTGCACAGAGCCCCTCCCCCTCCCCGGCCTCCAACCCCGCCGCACACCGCACACCCAGCCTTCCTTTGTTTTCATCAGGTGGGGTTTTGCTATGTCGCCCAGGCTGGCCTGGAACTCCTGGTCATCCTGCGTCTGCCTGCCCAGAAGAGGGCTGGCAGGTGTACCACGGCACCTGGCAAGAGACAATATGCACACATGTGCACACACACACACCACACTCTCAGAGTGCCTCCTGCCAGCCTTCCTTCCTTCCTTCCTTCCTTCCTTTTTATTTTGCTGGTCCTGGGACTTGAACTCAGGGCCTGGGCACTGTCCCTGAGCCTCTGTGCTCAAGGCTAGTGCTCTACTACTTGAACCACAATGCCACTTCAGGCTTTTTCTGAGTAGTTTATTGGAGATGAGAGTCTCACAGACTTTCCTGCCCTGGCTGGCTTTGAACTGTGATCCTCAGATCTCAGCCTCCTGAGTAGCTAGGAGGACAGCCATGAGCCACCGGTGCCCGGCTCAGACAGACATCCTTAAAGACTCACCTTCTACAGCCTGCTGTATGAGATCATGCGAAGTCAGATACAGACTTGAAACACAGACGGACGGACAGACATTCAGATGGACAGACAGACCAACGACTGTCTCCTGGGATCCAGGGGGACATGGATAAACCAGGCAAAGCAGACAGCAGCAGGTGGACCAGCCTCAAATGAAGGCCGCGCCTGCCCCCTGGTGGACAATTCCAGTAGTGACCTGTCCTAAACTTTAGGGACAGTGCCACTGTCCCTAAACTTGACCCGCAACTCGTGGAATTCTCTGATGAGATACTGGTGGATGTGGCCGGGGACCCGTGTCTACAGTGTGCAGCGTTGAACATCCTTGAAGGTTTTTCTGTGTTTTTTTTTTTTTTTTTTTTTGTCAGTCGTGGGGCCTGAACTCTGGGCCTGGGCGCTGTCCCTCAGCTCTTCAGCTCAAGGCGAGCGCTCTACCACTTGCGCTACAGCGCCACTGCCGGTTTTCTGGTGGTTTATTGGAGATAAGAGTCTCACAGACTTTCCTGCCAGGGCTGGCTTTGAACCATGATTCTCAGAGCTCAGCCTCCTGCGTAGCTAAGATGGCCTGAGCCACTGGCATCTGGCTCCTTGCAAGCTTTAAGAGAGGATGTTGATTGAGACTTAAGAATGCAAGTGACTGGGCCTGTTGGCTCACACGTGTAATCCCAGCTACTGAGGAGGCTGAGATCTGAGAATAAGCCATTCAAGGGACAGCGAGGGTAGAAAAGTCTGGGAGAGTTTTATCTCCAGTTAATCAGCAAAAAGTAGGGCTAGGGGTGTGGCTCAGGTAGCAGATCACCATCGGTGAGCAAGAAAGTTAAGCCAGAGCTTGAGGCCCTGAGTTCAACCTCCTGGTCCTATTATTATTATGGCCAAAAAAATGAATGGATGAAGCCGGGCACTGGTGGCTCATACCTGTAATCCTAGCTACTCAGGAGGCTAAGATCTGAGGATCGCAGTTCAAAGCCAGCTCGGGCAGGAAAGTTCATGAGACTCTTATCTCCAGTAAACCGCTAAAAATCCGGAAGTGGTGCTGTGGCTCAAGTGTTAGAGCACTCGCCTTGAGCTGAAGAGCACAAGGACAGCGTCCAAGCCCAGAGTTCAAGCCCCACGACAAAAAAAAAAAAAAAGAAAGAAAGAAAATGAATGAATGAAGAAACAAGCAAACAAAATGTGTGAGTACTTGATTTGGGTTTAGCATCAGATGTTTGGTCTATAATTTTTCAGGAAAAGACTTGAAAACCAGGGCAGGGTCTTTATATTTACAAGCAATCATAAAAAGGGGGCGACATGGATTCATTGCAGGTTCTTTATAATTCTTTAGCCTGCTTTTGGAGGTTTTTCTTCATCTTAAGGCTCTGACTCTCACTGCTCTTTGCCTGTTATAAAGATGAAAAGGTCATAAGCAGGATTTGAGAACTTCTGCTTTCTGAGTTACAGTGGGCCCATGACAGCTACGGTTTGATTGTCCCTTCCACCTTCCATCCTCAGGAAAACAACAACAAAAGAGCTCAACCACGTGCTGGTGCTCATGCCTGTAATCCCAGCTACTCAAGAAGCGGAGATCTGAGGTGATTTGAAGCCAGCCCAGGCAGGAAAGTCTGTGAGACTCTTACCACCAATGAACCACCAGAAAACCAGAAGTGGCGCTGTGGCTCAAGTGGTAGAGGATTAGCCCTGAGCAAAAAGAGCTCAGAACCAGGACTGGCACACACACACCGAAGCATAGTTTTCCTCCACACTTTGTGATGCTTCCTTTTCTCTGCCCTGAGCACAAATACATTTTTTTCTTCCTTTGATGTTTGCTGGACGAACAGATTGGGGGTGAAAAAAAGTCACAGAAGCGCAGGACCCCAAGGTTTTCCCCACGGAGTCCCCATTTCTGCCCCATCCTCACACTGGCCCCCATACTGATTGCCGGGGACTCCCAGCAGGGACCCCCAAACCCCAGGGTCAGCCTCTCCATACCAGCCAGGTCTCCTGACAGATCATGAGGAGTTTTGCAACTATGAAATCGGCAGCTTTTTCCCTTCCCTTCCCTCCCTCCCTCCCTCTCTCCTTTCTTCCTTCCTCCCTCCCTCCCTTCGTTCCTTCCTTCCTTCCTTCCTTCCTCCCTCCCTCCCTCCCTTCGTTCCTTCGTTCCTTCCTTCCTTCCATTTTCCAGTCCTGAAGCTTAAACTCAGGGCCTGGGCGCTGTCTCTGAACTTCTTTTGCCCGAGGCTGGTGCTCTACCACTTGACTCACAGCGCCACTTCCAGTTTTCTGGTGGTTCAATGGAGATAAGAGTCCCATGGACTTTCCTGCCTGGGCTGGCCTTGAACCAAGATCCTCAGATCTCAGTAGCTAGGATGACAGGTGTGAGCCACCACCCCACCACCCCACCATGGCCATTCTGGCTCTACCTGGCCTAAAGTCATTAGAGCACACAACCTTTCTATTCTGTAAGGCCACCCGCCTCTGGCATTTAGTGGTGGCCATTCTGCTTTGCTAGAAATGGTTTCAGAGTTTCTTTCTGCAATTGCAGGCCCCTCTGGGCCGGGGCCCTGGTGTGTGTGTGTGTCTAAATCCCTGTTCTTGGGGAGTGAAGTTGACGGGTGATTATTTTCGTTGCATCTCTGTGGTTCCAAATCCTCTTCTCACCCCACTTTCGGGGCCGTGGCTGGCGGCGCTTCCTCTCATGCAGCCCCGGCTCCTGGCAGGCTGGAACATAAGAAAAGCATTCAGGGAACTGGCTTGGGGCTGACGCCACGATCTTTGCAGAAGTTGGCCCAGGGAGGGCAGGGGCACAGCGAGGTTTGCACATTCCGGGTGGGCAGACACCTGCCTGAGCGGTGGGCAGACCCGGCAGCCGGGGTGCACGGAGCAGCAACGCCAGCCAGCTCTCAACAGCCCCGGAAGGAGCTCCGGCTTGCAGTTCTGGACCCTCGGGGTGCAATTAGCAAACACAAATTGTATGCTTTTTTTTTTTTCTCTTTTAAGGAAGTAGAGGGAGGGAGTGGGGCCTGGCTTTCTAATGTCAAATATGCTCAGCATTTTGCAACGAGATGAACTTCTGTGCCTGGGTGCATGGCCCCACACAGTGACTCAGTAGGTGCTGAATTACGGTCCTGTATTCCACGGGGACAGGAGAATATTATACAGCAATGAAAAAGAAAAATAAACACAGAAGATAGGTGAATTGCTTTGTAGTACATGCACAAATAAGATACTCAACAGAATAGTAAATACTTGTGTGTGTGTGTGTGTGTGTGTGTGTGTGTGTGTATACGGGAATGCACATGTGTCAGTCCTGGGGCTTGAACTCACGGCCTGGGAACTACCTCTGAGCCTTTTTGCTCAACTAGTTGAGCCACAGCTCCATCTCTGGCTTTTGGGTGGCTAAGTGGAGCTAAGAGTCTCTCAGACTTTCCTTCCTGAGCTGCCTTTGTTGGAATCACAACCCTCAGATCTCAGTCTCCTGAGTAGCTGGGATTATAGCTTAGCTAGAAATGAGCAGGCCAGGGGTCTGGCTCTGGGGGTCATAGTCACCCCCTTTCTGGCCTGTCAGGGCGTCTCTGTGACCAGATCTTATATTCTTCTGCAATTACCTGAGTGAAGCAGGAGCACATGACCTTCATTGGTGGCACCTGGGAATCTGCATTTCATCACCGAGCAGCTGACAAAGGGGTTGGAGTGCGGGTTCCGGGGCCCCACCCTGAGCATGGAGTCTCTGATGGGCACCCCTCCCCCTAGGTGTGGACAGCCTTTCACCCCGGGCATCCCCAGTTCTCAGCCACGCCCGCATGACTCCACAGTGGGGGAGGGGCCTCTGGCCTGCTCTCACCCGATGGCACCCCGAGCGTCTTTTATATTCGTTGATTTTGCTTTAGGAACGCCCCCCCCTTCCTCCCTCAGGTCTTCCTCTGCAGCCTAGGCTGGCCGTGAACCTGTGATCCTCCTGCTTCAGCCTCCTGAGGGCTGGGATTACAGACGTGCGCCACCACGCCAGGCTGGAATCAACGGTTGTGTTTTTGTTGTGTGTTGACACTGCTTCAGTCACTGGACGAGCATCCTGGCGCTGAGCCGCAGCTCCAGCCCCGCACTGCGCTGTGACTCCTTCGTGGGGCGAGCGTGGGGGGGGGACAGGGAGGACACACAGCCTCCTCGCTCCTCGCTCTCCCCTGTGGCTGCCGTGTCAGATGGGGGATGTGGAGGGAGTACTAGCAGGGAGCATGTGTGGCTCTCGTGGTGGATGGGAAGCGGGGCCAGCAGGGAGTGGGGGGTCCTCCCTCAGAGACACCCCCCGTGTCCACCTCCCCACGGTCCCCGCTGGCTGGGGACCGAGGCTCACGCCTGTCATCCCAGCTACTCAGGAGGCTGAGATCTGAGGATCGCGGTTCAAAGCCAGCCTGGGGAGGAGAGCCCGTGAGACTCTGATCTCCAATGAACCACCAGAAAACCGGAAGTGGGGCTGTGGCTCAAATGCTAGGGCTGGGAGTGCAGGAGGCCATGGTCGGCTGCCGGGTTCCTCTGCTCAGTCTCTCCACACCACACTCAGCAGCCTTCGCCTCTTCCTTTGCGATGGAAGGCATTTGGAACCTTGTGTCTTGGGGTGCCAGGATCCAAGATGCCCTCCCCCCAACCGGGGGAGGGTAGAATAACCCCCTCCTTCCATGTCTCCCCTCTCCCCCATGTAGCCCCTCTGGGTGTTTCCCTGACTGTGGCAGCAGGCCGCCTCGTTGGGACTCAAGCCTCGTCCTGCAGGACATGGCGGAAGGTGGGGGGGCATATGCGGAGGCCGAGGTCAGGGGAGACAGCGAGGGCTGCACCTGGTGGCTCGGGCCTGCAATCCTGGCAGGATTTCAGACAGTGGAGGTTCAAGCTTCAAGTGGAGGCAGAGAGTGGGAGGTTCGAGCTTCAAGGATAGCTGGGAGGAGAGGAGAGTGAGGCCCTCATCTTAACACGTAGGTTGCACGCAGTGACAGGTGTCCCTTAGCTCAGCTGCAAAGGAAGTGTCCACGGGAGGAGGATCGTGGTCCAGGTGGGCTCTGGGCCAAAATGACAAGCCCGGTTTTGAAAAATCGCCCTCCCCCCAACCCTACCCCCCACCCCCCCCACCCCTCTACCCCCTACCTCTGCCGCCCCTGCTGCCTCATACAAGAAAAGCTAAAGCAGAAAGGGCCGAAAGCACGGCCGAGGCATGAATGATCAGTGCAGTTCTGCCAGCCGGGCCGGGCCCAGGGAGCCCTGGGCAGTGCCTCATCCCCTGCCCCTTGTCCCAAGTTGGGGGGGGGACACTCTGGGCAGGGGAGGTGCCCTTGGCACCCTCAGAACCCTATATCCTTGCTCCATCCTGGCTTGGAATGGCTGTTCTCCATTCTCCTCCCTCTTCCCCCCCAACAGCTGGCCTTTCCTGGGGTCCCCAGGATCCTCTCACCCCCAACTGGCCATCTTCAAAGGCCCCTGTGTCAGGATGGGCCCCTGGGCCCCCAGGACTCACTGCCAGCCTCTGTGTCTGTGAGGTGAGCATGCGTGCGTGTGTGTGTGTGTGTGTGTGTGTGTGTGTGTGTGTGTGTGTGTGTGTGTGTGTGTGTGTGTGTGTGTGTGTGTGGTGGGGACAGGGCAGGGAGAGAAGCGCAGGGCAGGCAGGCTGCAGGGGAAAGTCGGGGGCTTGCTGGGCTGGCGTCAGTGCCATTGTGCAACCCGGCCCCGCCCTCCCCCCAGATGAAAAGCTCTGCGCACAGGCCTCCCAGTTCCCTTCTTGAGCCACAGCTGCGATGTGGGGCTTCTGGCTGCTCCTCTTCTGGGGTGAGTGTGATTGGAGGGGGGCGCGCAGGGGAGCCAGGGCAGAGACAGGACAGAGACAAGAGGGAGGCCCGGAGGCTTCGAGCTGGAGGCTCCCGTGTCTCAGGGTTTTTGCAGGGATCGTTTGTCTGGCAGCATCTTTTCTTTTCTGGGACTTGAACTCAGGGCCTGCGCACTGTCCCTGAGCTTCTTTTTGCTCCAGGCTAGCACTCTACCACTTGAGCCACAGCGCCACTTCCAGCCTTTTCTGTGTATGTGGTACCGAGGAATTGAACCCAGGGCTTCATGCATGAGAGGCAAACATTCTACCACTGAGCCACCTTCCCAGCCCATGGCAGCGTGCTTTCTGAACCCTGGTCTGTGACCCACAAGGATCCAGCCGGGAGCAGACCGAGTCCCAGAGCCCTCAGGTCAGGCCAGACAGAAAGGAAGCCGTGGGGATTCATGGCCAAGCCCAGCACCCAGCATCATCCTGTGAACTCGAAAGCTGCCCTGTGCCCTGCACCGGCGCTGCTGGAGGCCCCTGAGCCACTGGTGGAGCAGAGGGGGGCCCTAGAGCTGAGCCCCACACCCAGAACCCCGTATCCCAAAGCGCTGGGGCCGGATGTGAAGCCAGGGGTGCTGCCTGGGGCAGGCTGGGGTGCTAGGGAAGAAGAAGAATTTAAGGTGTCCATAAGCTCTGTGCAAGAAGTTACCAGAACCACCCCGGGGCTGGGACACGGCTCAAGTGTCAGAACTCTGGCCTAGCAACCCCAGTGCCATGCAATGCACGTGCACACACGCACACACACACACGTTCATACACAGGCGATGCACACACATGGGCACCTGGGCAGACATGCACACCCAGACACTCACACACCCGTGTGCACACATGCACCCAAACAGGGACACACATGGACACACATTGCACTCTCGTGTGCCCACACGAGCACACACACATGTGAGCACACACACACACAGAATGCAGCTGGGGAAGTCAGGGGGCGGCAGCCATGCAATTGTCCTTCATCCAGCAGTGCGCTCTGCCCTTTCTCATCTGCCATATTCTGTATGCCATACAGGGAAATTCAAACCGTGTGTGTGTGTGTGTGTGTGTGTGTGTGTGTGTGTGTGTGTGCGCACGCGCATGCGTGTGCACTGCTGGTCCCAGGGCTTGAACTCTGGGCCTAGCGCTGTCCCTCAGCTCTTCACTCAAGGTGAGCGCTCTACCACTCGAGCCACAGCACCACTTCCGGTTTTCTGGTGGTTTATTGGAGATAAGAGTCTCACGGACTTTCCTGCCCGGGCTGGCTTTGAACCGTGATCCTCAGATCTCAGCCTCCTGAGTAGCTAGGATGACAGGCGTGAGCCACCGGCACCGGGCTAGACTATTTGTTTAAGTGTAAGGAGGGGGACTGTTTTAGAGTCCTGGGGATACATGTCCAAGAGTGGCTGGTGGAGGTGCAGGAAGCTGCGGCTTTCATCTTTCAAAGCGTCTCTGTGCTGCTGTCCACGGCGGTTGCACTAGCAGCACGGGACAGGCCGCTAGGAAAGACCCGCAGAGCCGCGCGTACGCCACTGTGCTCACAACCGTCAGCCAAGGTGTCCGATGGCTCAGGAGACATGGATGACACACACACGTAGCGAGGAATAGCAGTCAGCCATAAAGATAAGCAAAACATGGCCCCACTTACAGGAAAGGGTGGAGCACAATTCACTGAAGTGAGATAAACCAAGCTCAGTCAGACTGCAGTTGGTTTTTTTGCCTTAT
Organism: Dipodomys merriami; assembly: GCF_024711535.1. NCBI lineage: Eukaryota > Metazoa > Chordata > Mammalia > Rodentia > Heteromyidae > Dipodomys > Dipodomys merriami. The sequence continues at coordinate 3,979,348 of NW_027206291.1, forward strand.
TGGTAGAAGTTAGACCTAAAAAGACACATGCATGCATGTGTCTCCCTCTATAAGAAAAATTGTAACTGGGGGGGACTATCTGGGGTGAGCAGGGGAGGGGGAGGGGAACAGTGCATAGAGGAAGATCCATCGTGTAGAAATACATGACATCTATGCTAAGGACACTCACTGAAGGTTGTTGAACAATGGGAGAGCTGGGGGCACGGGGGGGGGGGGGGAGGAGAATCCGATCAACAGGGTTAATTGGATTAAATTCTAATAGAACATATGTGCATGCGAAATACCGTGACAAAACCTTGTCTACAATTAATATACACTAAAAAAACAAAGAATGAGAGAAAAATAAAACAAGTTGGATGCCGGTGGCTCACAACTATAATCCTAGCTACTCAGGAAGCTGAGATCTGAGGATTGAAGTTCAAAGCCAGTCTGGGAAGGAAAGTCCATGAGACTCTTATGGCCCATGAGCCACCAGAAAACCAGAAGAGATGTTGTGGTTCAAGTGGTAGAGTGCTTGCCTTGAGCAAAAGACAGGAAAGGGCTCTGGCCTTGAATTCAAGCCCCACAACTGACAAAACAAAACAAAAACCCCACCAGGTCATGGTAGGGGAGGAGAAAGGGGGAAAGAGGGTAAATGTGATTCCTGTATTTTGTATGAGTGTGTAAAATAAAGCAATGAGACCTGCTGAAATTATTTTAAAATACCAAGAAGGCTGAGGTTGATGGGGCTCATTGCATGTGTGTGGAAATGTCACAATGAAGCCGGGCACCGGTGGCTCACGCCTGTCATCCTAGCTACTCAGGAGGGTGAGATCTGAGGATCATGGTTCAAAGCCAGCCCAGGCAGGAAAGTCCATGAGACTCTTATCTCCATTTAACCACCAGAAAACCAGAAGTGGCACTGGGGCTCAAGTGGTAGAGCACTCACCTTGAGCTGAAGAGCTCAGGGACAGCACCCAGACCCAGGGTTCAAGCCCCACAACCACCCCCACCAACAACAAAAGAAATGTTGGGGCTGGGAAGGTGGCTTAGTGGTAGAGCACTTGCCTTGCATGCATGAGGCCCTGGGTTCAATTCCTCAGCACCACATAAGCAGAAAAAGCCAGAAGTGGCGCTGTGGCTCAAGTGGTAGAGCGCTAGCCTTGAGCTAAAGAGCTGAGGGACAGCGCCCAGGCCCAGAGTTCAGGCCCCAGGACTGACAAAAAAAAAAGTCATAATGAATATCTCCCTCCCTCCCATATGATTCATGTATGCTAATGAAAATGGCAAAAGGAGAGAGAGAAAACCCCAAGGGGGTATAGGTCCTCTGGGGCTGTATACAAGTTCTGGTTGTTTCCCCAGACAAAGCAGTAAACTGAGGCACGGAGAGATCAACGAACTCCTCCAAACGCCATGAAGCCTGTCACAGGTATCTGACTCCAGAATCTGTCTGGTCAAATCTGAGCATTCTGTCAGCGATGAGAGGTGGGGATGTTGGGAGTGAGGATTCGTGGAGCTTGTGGATTGGGGCGGCTTCCTTCGAAGGAATGAAAGACTTCTGGACCTTGAATGCATGAATGTGAGCCTGGGCGTGGGGACCCGCCATCCCTGCCCCTTTTGATAATGGCTGGTGATGAGCTGGATGCAAGGGCTTCCACCTGTAATCCCAGCTACTCGGAAGGCAGAAAAAGCTGGGGGATGGTTCAAGATCAGTCCAGGCAAAAGAGGGCCAGGAGACCCCATTTCCACCGATAGGAAGCTGGGTGTGGTGGGGTATACCAGCTACGTGGGAAATCTTAATAGAAGAGTCCTGGTCCAAGAGGCTGTTGGGAAAAAAAAGCCACAAAAGCAAAAAAGGGCTGGAGATACAGCTCAAGGGGCCAAGTACCTGCCCAGCAAGGTCTTGAGTTCAATCCCCAGTACTGCCAAATAAATAAAACAGGAGAACGGGTGGCGATTATGCTGACCTTGGTCATGAGGATGATGGTGCTGCTGCTGCTGCTGCAGGCGATCGTGGTGATGGTGCCAATTGTGCTGGGGATGAGGGTGGGTGGTGGTGCTATCTCAGAGGGCCAAATATTTCATGGCTGCATCGTTGTTAAGTGTCGCCTTGTCTCCTGTGAAGTTTGGAATCACAGACAGACCATCTCTCTATGTAGTATATGGACATCTTTAGGTACCGTATACAGAAAACAGTATGGTCCCTTATTTCTTCTTCTTCTCCTTCTCCTCCTCCTCCTCCTCCTCCTCCTCCTCCTCCTCCTGCTCCTCCTGCTCCTCCTCCTGCTCCTCCTGCTCCTCCTCCTCCTGCTCCTCCTCCTCATCCTGCTCCTCCTCCTCCTCCTCCTCCTCTTCCTCCTCCTCCTCCTCCTCTTCCTCCTCCTCCTCCTCTTCCTCCTCCTTCTTCTTGTGCTCTGTTATCTTTTGTCATTTATCTCTCTTCTTGGGTCCCCCTCGGGGAGACTTCCCACTTTTCAGAATGCACGTGTAAGTGTGTGCTTTAGAAAACCTTGGTGGTGTTCTTAGGTCCTTACTGTTTTGTTCTTTTTCATGTTTCTTTTGGTATTGGTTTTTAACATTCTCACTCAGATGATAAGTGGTGTCCTTATTTTACTGAACATGGAATGAATATAGAATCTCCTCTATTTCCTTTTTGTTTCTTGGCAGTACATAGATCCGCACTTGGGGCTTTCCCCAGTAGATAAGTAGATCTTCTATGACTCGAGCCTCATCCCCAGCACTGAAGCCACGCCTCTACTGCATGAACCACACCCCTAGGGTGAGCCATGCCCCCTCCCATGTGTGCCACACCCCAACCCTTTTTGCTTCATCTCTCCAAAAAGGCTTCACTTTTTGTACCTGTCGGCATCAGGCCGGGATTGTATTACCTATGCCTATTACCTATGTATTACCTATACCTCCCACTATCTGGGATCACAGGTATATGCCATCATACCCGGCTTACTGGTTGAGATGGAATCTTACTAACTTTTTTGCCTAGAACCAGGATTTGTCCTGACCACCCTATCTCAGAGTAACTGGGGTTCACAGACCACACTTGGGCCTTTCTCGCATGCTTTCTTCTTGTTATCTTACCGACTTGCCTTACAGGGGATTGTTTTGAATTAAAAGATTTCTTTCTCAGGGGAGGCTCATCGATTAGTGAGTGGTCGAGCTGCCTTCATTCACAGTCATTCCTGAGGCCTCCCTTTTCCACGCCTCTTGCGAGCACCGTGGAGCCTGGCATGGGGCTGGGGTGGGCTGCTGTGGCACCGCAGATGGAGTCAGAGAGTCACCAGCAGCCTCTCCCTTGTTGCCTCCTGCATGTACCGGGCCTTGGCGCTTCCTTTGAGCTACAGCCATCCGCTGTAAGCTCCTTCGTGGGTAATGGGTGCCAGCGGTGTGTGCCAGCGCCTCTGTGGGTGTTTGGAAAGGTGGTGGCAGAGCTCTTCTTGGGGATGGAGCCCCCACATGGGGTCTAAGCCATCTGCACATAAAACCAAGGGGTGGGCCACACACGCACAGAAGAATTTCTGAATTAGATGCTAGGTGTTCTGAAAAAGTAAAAGCTGGGTGCTGGTGGCTCACGCCTGTCATCCAGCTACTCTAGAGGCTGAGATCTGAGGATCCTGGTTTGAAGCCAGCCTGCGCAGAAAAGTCTGTGAGACTCTTATCTCCAATTAAAATACCAAAAAGCTGGAAGTGGAGCTGTGACTCAAGTGGTAGAGGACCAGTCTTGAGCAAAAAAAAAAAAAAAAAAACGCAGGGACAGTGCCCAGGACAGTGCCCAGGCCCTGAATTCAACCCCCAATACTGGCATGCGTGCACGCATGCACGCGTGCGCGCACACACACACACACACACACACACACACACACACACACACATGAACAACCCCAGTCAGATAAAAGAAAAATGAAGAAACCTTCAAAACACCATAAATGGAAACCGGTATTTGCATTAGGCAAGCTTCAGACAGAGAAAATGTATCAACTGAAACAACATCCCCAAATTTGCCAATTCTTGGGAGAGACAGGGACACAGACATCCAGGAGACTCTCAGAATCCTACTTGCATAGACTCAGCCTGAATAAAAGGCTCTCTCCTGGGCCTGGTGTGGTCAAACCATCAGAAGTTCTCCACGTGGCATGAGAAGAGCCTGCTGTCACACACAGGACACCCAGCAGGTGGTTGGCAGGTATCTCAGCATTAACCCCACAGGGGGGGAGGAGAAGGCCCTGATGATCCCCCCCACCCCAGCTGAGAAGCAAAATCTGCCTGCCTCAAATCAAGGAACTCAGCAAGCTACCCTGCAGAAGTGAAAGAGAAATGAACTTTTTTTTTCTCTGATAAGCAGAAAATGGAGGCGTTCAATCACCGCTATGCCAAGCGGAAACAGAACTATAGTTAGAAGTGGAAGGATAATCAGACACTGAACACTCACTCATAGAGGTCAAAGGCAACTTCAGAACCAGTAGAGATAAGTTCACTCTTTTTGTTTCCTTTTGCTGGTCCTGGAGCTTGAACTCAGGGCCTGAGCACTGCCCCTGAGCTTCTTTTGCTCAAAGCTAGCACTCTACCACTTGAGCCAGAGCCATACTTCAGGCTTTTTTGGGGGGGAGGGGGGAGGGTTGACTAATTGGAGAGTTGAATGGACTTTCCTTCCAGGGCTGGCCTTGAACTGCAATTCTCTGGATCTCAGCGTTCTGAGCAAATCAGATTATACATGTGAGTTACCAGCTGACAAATTTAAACTCAGAATTCTTCAATGACACCAGATGGCAGCCTAACCTATCTTATGTTTAAAAATGACAGGAAGGCCAGGTCTGGTGGCTCACACCTGTAAATCCTAGCTACTCAGGAGGCTGAGATCTGAGGACTGCAGTTCAAAGCCAGCCTGAGCAGGAAAGTCAATGAGACTCATGTCTCTCATGAACCAGCAAAAGGCCAGAAGTGGAGCTGTGGCTCAAGTAGTAGAGTGCCTTGAGCAAAAGTGGCTCAGGGACAGTTCCCAGGCCCTGAGGTCAAGCCCACACCGACACACACACACACACACACACCGATACACACACACACACACACACACACACCGACACACACACACACACACACACACACACACACACACACACCAGCTTTGATCATGCTTTTCTCTCCTCTCTCTGCAGGATGCAGTAGCACACACATCGGGCAAGTGACCACACCGTTCGCGTGGGGACTAAAGACACAGGGTAAGCTGGCGGACGACTGCCCAGTCTACCTGGTTGTCCTGGAGAGGGGGCAGGAGGTGGAGTCACAAACACATGATTTCTAGGCGCGAGTGGGGGAGGGTGAATACTTCATTTTTCTGATTCTTGCTATTATGTTTCATTTGTGTCCTCAAATTACTGCTGTCTGCCCACAGCCCTCCACAATTCCCACCAACCTCAGGGTAAAGCCCAAGTCCTCGCTGCAGCCCCGAGGGCCCTGCACAACCCACCCATCCCCTCTCTGCCTCCTCCTCCTCCCCCCTCTCTGCCCCTCATTCCTTCTGTTCCAGCCATACAGGCTCATTACTGTTCCTCCATCCTACCCCAGGGCCTTTGCACCAGCGATGCCCTAGGATTGGAACATTCTAACCCTGCATACACACAAGACTTTCTACCTCCCCTTCTTTTACTTCCTGTGTATTTAATCCCTACTCAGGGACTCTATTATTTTTACCATTATCACCAACTCCCATGCTTCTGCATTCTTGCTCTGTGTGTGGGGAGTAGGGAGGTGTTTGTGTGTGTGGTTATGTGTGCTTTGTTCCATGGTCAAATCTGTAGTGTGTAAGGAAGTGTCTGAAGTGTTGCCAATCACTCAGATGTGTCTGTGGAGATGACCACACACACACACACACACACACACACACACACACACACACACACACACACACACACACTGCATTATAAAGAACACGGTCAGCCGGGCACTTACACCTGTAGCTACTCAGGAGGCCAAGTTCTGAGATTCACAATTCAAAGCCAGCCTGCAGGAAAGTCTGTGAGACTCTTATCTCCAATGAACCACCAGAAAACCAGAAGTGGTGCTGTGGCTCAAGTGGTAATGCACTAGCCTTCAGCAAAAGAGCTCAGGAACAGCACTCAGGACCCAAGTTGCAAGCCCTATGGTTGAGAAGAGGAGGAAGAGGAGAAGGAGGAGGAGGAGGAGGAGGAGGAGGAGGAGGAGGAGGAGGAGGAGGAGGAGGACGAGGACGAGGACGAGGACGAGGACGAGGACGAGGAAAGAAGAAGAAGAAGAAGAAGAAGAAGAAGAAGAAGAAGAAGAAGAAGAAGAAGAAGAAGAAGAAGAAGAAGAAGAAGAAGAAGAAGAAGAAGAAATAATGAGTTTATAAGATTAGACAGGGCCTGATAAGTCTCAAGACCTTCAGGATGAGTCTGCAAGATGGAGACCTGGACAGTGTCACTCTCGCATCAGAGCCCTGAGCCCTGAGAACCGGGAGAGCTGAGGGTGTGGTTCCAATGTGAAGATGTGAAGATGGTGATACCCAGGAGGAGCTGATGCTCCATTTCTACTCAGGCCTTCAATGGATAGGACAGGGACCATCCATGCTGGACCCAGCTGGCTCCTTACTCCATTTACTTATTTCATTGTCCAACTCCTCTAAGACAGCCCTGCAGATGCACCCGGAGTAACATTTGACCAAATGTCTCAGTGCCCTGGGGCCTGGGGAGCTTTGCACATGAAGTTTCCTATCATATTACTAAGTAAATAGGTGTATTTGTTTTACTTTTCATTTCTTTTGTGCTGGAGCTTGACCTCAGGGATTCACGCTCTTAATCATCTCTTTCGCTCAAATCTGGTGCTCCACTACTTGAACCACAGCTTTGCTTCTGCCTTTTTGGTAGACCTAAGAGTTTCACAGACTTTCCTGCCAATGCTGGCTTTGAACCCTGTGATCTTCAGATCTTGTGCCCTGGTGAGAGGCCAAAATCTGAACCTGCAACTTTATTACCTTATAAAAAACCCCTGTCCAGGACATGGGGTATAGAACTTCTGTTTTGTCTTCCATCACCGCCCCCTCTGCCCTTTCTGCTGTTCCCTGGTAGTATCTTTCCCCCCCCAACCCCACACGAACACCCTTTGCTGCCGCCTAGATGTGAACGAGTGTTTGGACACCACTGCATGCCCAGCCTATGCTGTCTGTGTCAACACCGTGGGCAGTTACTTCTGCACCTGCAAACGAGGCTTCCGGCCCAGTAATGGACAGCACAACTTCAGTGACCCACAGGTGAAGTGTGACGGTGAGCTCGCGGCCGCTCAGCTCCAGCATTGGATGGGGGAACCGGTGCCACGGGGCTGGGTAGTGGATGGAGGGACTACCCATTCCCTCCTTTCCTTCATGTTCATCCGTCTATCTATCCACCAATATATCCATCCACCATCCATCTGCTCATCTATCCATCTATCCTTGGATCCGTCCATCCATATATCCATCTACCCATCCATCTAGCAATTCATTCCATGTGTACATCTATCCACGATCCATCTACCATCTATTCATCTATGCACTCATCCATCCATCCATCTATCCATCTGTCCACCCATCATCCATCCATCCACCTATCTTCCCAGTCATCCAATAATCCATCTATCCACCAGCCAGTCATTCATTCCTCTATTCATTTATCCTGCATCCATACAATTCATTATCTATATCCATCCACCCACTCACCATCCATCCATCCATCTACCTATCCATCATCCATCCATCCGCACATCTACCATCCACTTATCCATTCACTTATCCATTATCTGCCCACTCATCCCTCCATCCACCCATCTACTATCTATCCATCCACCCATCTACCCATCCGTCATCCACCCATCCATCCATCATCCACTCATCCATCCATCCATCCATCATCCACCCATCCATCCACCCATCCATCCATCATCTACCCACAGATGTACCATACACAATCTTTTCTTCCCTCCACTTTGTTTTCCTAATTCCTGGTCACTGAAAGTCTGCAGGTGGTTGAGCTTCCTCTCAGCATGGCAGCAGCGCTCCTGGACTGAGCGTGTCAGGAGAGCTCAGCAGAAGTGTGTGGTGTTCTCATGGCCTGGCACGGCATCTTAATTTCCTAGCCTCATTTCTACCCTGGTTGCAAGCAGGCTGGCACTCCAGGGGAGGTGTACACCTGCCGCCGCTTGCTTGAGGGACACAAGATCACACTGAGTGGGGAGTGCGTGGCTGGGGGATGATGTTTCAACCATCTTGGGAAAAACCCAATCTGCCACCAGGACTGTGTGTGTGGGGGCCAGTGTTGGAGCTTGAACTCAGGGCCCAGGTGCTGTCCCTGAGATTTTTCACTCAAGGCTGGTGCTCTACCACTTGAACCACACTTCCACTTCTGGCTTTTTTTGGTAGTGCATTGGAGACAAGAGTCTCATGGACTTTCCTGTCTGGGTTGGCTTTGAGCCACAGTTCTCAGATCCCAGCCTTCTGAGTAGGTGGGATTACAGGCGTGAGCCACCCTCTTGTGCTCCCCCCCATGTCTGTGCAGATATCAATGAGTGCGCGGAAAGCCCAAATCCCTGTGGCCCTCACTCCACATGCTCCAACCTTTTGGGGAGATACACTTGCAGCTGTGTTTCTGGCTTCTCGTCTCCCACCGGGAACAACTGGGCACCAGGGAAACCCGGCACCTTCGCCTGTGCAGGTAATGCTTCGGGGCTCCCCAGTGTGGAACCTGGGAGACAAGTGGCCCAGGGAGGCACGTGGCATCTGCAGACATGGCTTGTTCACTGTCTCTCACCCCCCCAGACATTGACGAGTGCCTGGCCAGCAGGATCTGCCATGAGCACGCACACTGCACCAACACCATGGGCAGCTACAGGTGCATCTGTCAGGCTGGGTTCATCGCCAGGGGCTCCGCTTGCGAAGGTATGGCAGTGTGCTTGTCACTTGTTTCTGAGGCGTTTTGGTGGCTCCAGGTATGGGGCTCAGGGCCTTGCACACACACACACACACACACACACACACACACACACCCAGTTACATCCCCCAACTTGTACTTCCTCAACAAAGCTCAACTCGGTCACCACCTCCTTGAGCAAGGGACCAGGGCTCTTACTGCAGGGCCAACTGGAGTTCAGAGAGGGGAAGTGACTTTTCCCAGGGTACACAGCTGGGAGGGGAGAGAGCAGGGTTGAACTGAGGGACTGTATCGAGGCAGCAGGGGTCCAGGCTGTCCTGAGAGTCACTAGGATCTCATCTCCAGAGTGGTTGATCCCATGGGACACTGACACCATGCAGACAGAGTTTTGATGGTCACACAGGTGGTAGGTGAAGGAGCTGTGTTCTGGAGGCATCTAGTAGGTAGAGGCCAGAGACATCAATAAATGTCCTGCAATGCACAGGAAAGACACCACCCCTCTCTCCCTCCCTCCCTCTCCCTCTCTCCTCCCTCCTCCTCCTCCTCCTCCTTCCTCTTCCTTCCTCCTCCTCCTTCTTCCTGCTCCTCCTCTTCCCTTTCCTCCTCCTCCCCTTCTCTTCCCTCCTGGTGTTGGAGTCAGGCAAGAGCCCATGCTCGACAGCCACTTCCTTACTAAGCAGAGTCTTCCTTCTTTAGATAGCTCCAGGCAGAGACAAGAGGCCCCAACAGTGACAACCGAAGCCCCCAAGTCCCTTGAGATCCCAATGTGACAGCTGTCACTTGGTGACACAGCCAGAGAGCCACCTGCAGTAGGGCGCAGAGACCAGGCTCCTGTACTAGGACATGGCCCATGGTGTGAGGCCTTTTTTTTGTTCCTAATCCTGGGGCTTGAACTCAGGGTCTGGGCACTGTCCTGAGCTTCTTTGAGCCACAGCTCCACCACTTCCAGTTTTGGGGTGGTTACCTGGAGATAAGTCTCATGTACTTTTCTGCCCAGGATGGCTTCGAACCACGAGCCTCAGACCTCAGCCTCCTGAGTAACTGGGGTGACAGGTGTGAGCCACCAGTGTCCCAAAATGGTAGTTTTGTTTTGTTTTGCTTTTTGTTTGTTTCCTGAAGCCATTTTTTTTTTTTGCAAACTGATCATCTTTGGGCTTCCGTATGTGGGGCCAGAATTTACCCTCTTGGAGGTGGCGAACTTCAGGGGTGGGGGCTGGGAAGTGTCCCCCCACCTGCTCAGGAGGAAGGGGAGGTGTGGTGTCGGGGTTTTGTGTCTGCTCCTCCTCAGATGTGGACGAGTGTGCGGATCCCGGAACCTGCCCCCCGTCTGCCGCCTGCTACAACATCCCCGGGAGCTACGTGTGCTTGTGCTCCTCAGGCCAGGAGCTGGGCAGCGGGCAGCGGAGCACCCAGGACCCGGGGAACGAGTGTGAAGGTGGGTGGACAGGCCCAGCAGCGGCCAGGGAGGGCTGGGCTTGCAGACACGCCAGGGAAGCACTGGGCTAGGGCTCGTAGGTTCACACCGGCCATGCTCACACGGCCGGCCAGCAGCCGGACCTGCTGCCGTCACTCCAAGCTCTCCTCACAGCAGCTTCTCCACAAGGTGGCTCGGGCTTTCCCACTGCCTCATTGCTGGCTTCCAAAGAAGTAAGATTTCCAGAGGGAGAAGTAAGCAGTCTCAGACCTTTCCTTACACTGCACCCTATTGGTCACTCACAGGGATCATTCCCTACACTGAACCCTATTGGTCATTCACAGGGACCATTCCCTACACTGAACCCTATTGGTCATGCTCAGGGACCATTCCTTATACTGCACCCTATTGGTCACGCTCAGGGCCATTCTGTACACTGCACCCTATTGGTCACTCACAGGGATCATTCCTTACACTGCATCCTATTGGTCATGCTCAGGGACCATTCTTTACACTGTACCCTATTGGTCATGCTCAGGGATCATTCCCTACACTGCACCCTATTGGTCATTCACAGGGATCATTCCTTACACTGCATCCTATTGGTCACGCTCAGGGACCATTCCTTACACTGCACCCTATTGGTCACTCACAGGGATCATTCCTTACACTGCATCCTATTGGTCACGCTCAGGGACCATTCCTTACACTGCACCCTATTGGTCACTCACAGGGATCATTCCTTACACTGCATCCTATTGGTCACTCACAGGGATCATTCGTTACACTGCACCCTATTGGTCACACTTGAAAACCATCCCCTTATATGTTTTGGTTTTACCATAAACATATGTTTTATGTGCATCATGGCAATGACAAGTGATGGATCGGTACTGTCTAGGCTTGTACCAGGGCAATCGGACCTCTGAATATCCCCAGCCATACTCTTGTCAGCCACACCATTAACTACAGAGGAGTCACCAACAGGCTCCAACCAACCTTCCCCCTCCCCACTGCCCTACAGACATAGACAGGTGTGACAGGTGTCCTGCGAACGCAACCTGCACCAACACCCCCAGGGGTCACTTCTGCACCTGTCACGCTGGCTTCACACCGAGCAGTGGACCACCGAACTTCACAGACCAAGAGGTGCAATGCACAGGTGGGCAGGGTCCAGCCGCACAGGGCGGGGGACAGGGGAGAGGTTTCCCACCGTTCCTCTGACTTTCTGGTCTATCTGACTTCGTTGCAGATATTGATGAATGCTCCCAAGACCCAGAGTTATGTGGCCCCAATTCTGTCTGTGCCAATGCCCTGGGCTCTTACCGTTGTGGCTGTCGCGTGGGCTTCCGGGCCAACCCAGGAGGCTCCCAGGCGCATGGCAACTTCAGCTGTGAAAGTAACACTCTCGTGAGGGGATATGTGGCTTCAAACTCCCCCTTCTCCTTCCCTTTCCCCTTCCCCTTCCTTCTTTCATCTATTTCTCTTCCTTTTTCCCCCTTCTTTTTCTCCCTCCCTCCTTCTTTCCCCTTCTCTTCCCTTCCTTCCTTCTTTCCTTTCCCCCTTCTTCCCTCTACTCATTCAATAGTCTATAGACCAACCATTAAGTAACTTAGCAGCCCCTCCCCCGGCATCTACCCCCCCCAATCGTGAATATGACAGGCATATTGGTGCCTTTCTATGGAAGGATCCACAGAGCACAGCCCACTCACTAATAATGACCACAGTGGGAGCCACAGTTGTAACACCATAGCAACTCTGAACTGAAGAACGTGCTGAGAAATATGCTTCGAGAAACTGAGGTTTTTAGGTTGAAACTTGAAGGAGGAAGGGTGGGAATGATTCAGATGAAGAGCAAAAGACCGTGCTCTTCCTGGTAATAGCATGTGCAAAGGTACGGAGGCTTCACACAGAATGACAAGGGAGAAGCAGCCTCAGATGGCTTTGGCGATGTGGGCAGAACTCAGATTTTTCAGGGTCTTGGGTGCCAGATCAAAACATTTGTCTTTTTTCTTCTTCAAGAATAATAGAAGCCAGGCACTGGTTCTAATGTTGAAAGTAAAAGCTCAGGGAAAGCGCCCAAGCCATGAGTTCAAGCCCTAGTACCGGCACACACACACACCACACACACACACACACACACACACACACACACACGCACACACACACCAATAGAGAACTGTGGTAGTTTTAAAATTTTGCCAGTCACATGTGGCTCACACCTGTGATCCTCGCTACTCAGGAAACTGAGACCTGAGGATCGTTGTTGGAAGCCAGCCTATGTTGGAAAGTCCATGAGACTCTTATCTCTAACAACTAATCAGAAAAAAGCTGGAAATGGAGCTGTGGCTCAAGTGGTAGAGTGCTAGCCTTGTGCAGGCCCAGAGTTCAAGCCTGAGAACTTGACAAAAAAATATGTTTTATAATTGTTAATGTTATTGTAAAGATGGTGTACAGAGGGGTTACAGTTACTTAAGCCAGGTAATGAGTACCTCCCCCCTCCCTTTATCAGCCCTGGGGCTTGAACTCAGAGCCTGGGTGCTGTCCCTGAGCTCTTTTGCTCAAGGCTAGCATTCTACCACTTTGAGCCACAGCTCCACCTCCGCTTTTCCCATGATTAATTGGAGATAAGAGTCTCACAGACTTTCCTGCCTGGGCTGGCTTTGAACTGCTATCCTCCGATCTCAGCCTCCTGAGTAGCTAGGATGAGAGGCGTGAGCCACCAGGGCCCAGCATGAGTCTATTTCTTTTTGGACAATGTCACCCCGTTGCTCTCTCTCAGTTTTTCCCTCCCATCCCCACACACTGAAATTTTGAAATAATACATATTTGGATACATTAACATATATCGGACTGAAATGTATAATAGCGGAACCAGTGTGTGTGAGAATGGCTTCGTTTTTCCTGAGGGCTCCTGACCTCCAACTTACCCTTTTGTCTCCTCAGAAAAAAAAATGGCTTGGAATTCATATTTATTAGCCCCCCTCTTTTACAAAGTACTTCCCTAGGGCCCCCTACCCAGACTGAGTATGTGCATCGAAGTGTCATCTTGAAATCCAGCCGCTTAGCCTTCCTGCCCTGTGCTGTAGCTGCACTGCAGGTTCTAAGCAGTGGGGTAATGAACTCCGATTACCTTGTCTTTTTCTTTTGGCAATCATATTAGGGCTTAAAGTCAGGGCCTCACACTCTTGCTTTCAAGGCTGGTGCTTTACCACCTGAGCCATAGTTCCACCTCTGCTTTTTTTTTTCTGGTGGTTCATTGGAGCTAGGAGTCTCTCTTTGTCTTCCCAGGCAGCCTTTGAACCACGATCCTCAGATCTCAGCCTCCTGAGTAGCTAGGATGGCAGGTGTGAGCCGCCGGTGCTCAGCTCAACTCACCCTGTCATCCTGTCTTGGAGACTGACATGACTGCTCTGCTTTTCTCTCTAGGGGTTCCCTTTAAGTGTAGGGAGGACATGATTCCTGACAATGAGCAGGTCCAGCAGTGCCAAGCGGGGACGGCTGCAAAACCTCAACATGTGAGTATTGTTGAGGATTCTTAGTTCTTGAGGTTTTCTGTGAACCTACTTTTTTTTTGTTTTTCCTTTGTGGGTCATGGATCTTGAACTCAGGGCCCGGGTGCTATCCCTGAGCTTTTTCACTTACGGCCATAGCTCCACTGAGGGTGCTGCTTTCTTCAATCTTCGCAAAGTGAACAATAATAACAAAAGAGCAAGAATAATATGGCTGCAACTAGATCCTGTTCCTTCTCCTCCTTCTCCTCTATGAAGTCTCACTTTGTGGCCCAAGATGGCTGCTCTAGCTCTGGATATCACATCTGCATCCCAGAGAATGGGCAGAGAGGAGGAAGTAAAGGACACAATCTTTCTTCTCAAGAATATTCCCCTGGGCTGGGAAGGTGGCTCAGTGGTAGAGCGCTTGCCTTGCATGCATGAGACCCTGGGTTCGATTCCTCAGCACCACATAAGCAAAAAGAAAAAAGCTGGAAGTGGCGCTGTGGCTCAAGTGGTAGAGTGCTAGCCTTGAGCTGAAGAGCTGAGGGACAGCGCCCAGGCCCAGAGTTCAAGCCCCATGACCCAGAAAAAAGAAAAAGAATATGCCCCAAGCGTGGCTTCAGTAGCTCACATTTATCATCCTAGCAACGCAGGAGACTGAGATCTGGAGGACTGACTGAGGCTCAGGGCCAGCCCAGGCAGAAAAGTCTGAGAGATTCTCTGACTTATGCTTCCGGCTTCTTCTGTCAAGATGGCGTTTTCAGAACTTTTTGCCTGGGTTGGTCTCAAACCATGATTTTCCTAATCTCCACCTCCAGATTAGCCGGGATAATAGATTTATTCTTATTTAATATTCGTTAACCAACTTGCCTCGACCTCTGCCCTCCCATACTTCCTAACTGCTAGTGAAAAATGTTGGTCTAGGGCTGTGGAGAGTTCCAGCAATAGGTGGTGGGGGCGTGGCCCAAGCTGTGGGGGTGTGGCTTAGCCTAGAGGTGTGGCTCCGGTGGGTATGTGTGACTCAAGCCGTGGGCGTGGCTCAGTCTGGGGGCGTGGCCAAAGCGGTAGGGGTGTGGCTAAGTGGCTGGGGCACGGCTACACACTAGGGGTGTGGCTCATACAGTATGGGCGTGGCTCCGTGGTAAGGGGTGTGGCCAGTGGTTGGGTGTGGCTCAAATGGCAGAACCCTGCCTAGCAAATGCAAAGCCCTGAGCTCAAACCTCAGGACAACCAAAAACGAGAGAGAGAGAGAGAGAGAGAGAAAGAGAGAGAGAGAGAGAGAAACCCATCTCCTCAGTTGATCTGCTGAGTGTTTATTCCCTGAGACTTTAGGGATTCAGGAACTCAGAGCAGGGCTGGCTGGCTGGCTGGCTATGTGGGTACCACACTTGGGGGACAGATGAGTAGATTCACAGGTGCTTTTCCTTCTGGGGCTCAGGTCTTCTGTGCACTTGTGAACGCCACCTTCAGCATCCTGGATGACACCTGTGAGAACAAGACCGGCGCCATGTCCCTGAAGGTAACCCCGGAGCCTCTGCAGTCATGCATATTAAGCTGAACACATCTTAGCGTTGCTCTGGGGGGCACAGAGAACTTTTGTTTATAGAATGACTGGCTTGTGAGTTTGCATTTAACTTAGGCAGTTGTAAAATTTATGAAAATGTACCTACCAGTCGGGTGCAGTGGCTCACACCTGTAGCCCTGGCTACTTGGAGGCTGAGATAAGAAGGATCTTGGTTTGAGACCAGCCTGGGCAGAAAAGTTCATGAGAAAACTTGACACATAGCTGGGCTTGATGCTGCCTGCCTGTCATCTCGGCTTCATGGGGAAGTGTAAGTAGGCTGATCACTCTCCAGACATTCACTAGGCAGGCAGCGAGCATCTCGAAAATAACCAGCATCCCAACTACTCAGGAGGGTGAGATCTGAGGTTGGAGGTTTGAAGCCAGCCCAGGCAGAAAAGTCCATAAGATTCTTATCTCCAATTTTCCAGCAAAAAGCTTGAACTGGAGGTGTGGTCCAGGTGGTAGAGCCTCAGCCTCGGAAAATCTAAGTGGAAGTGCAAAGCCCTGAGTTCAAACCTAGTACAAAACAGGGTTGAAGGAGTCCAAGCACCTGCCTAGCAAGTGTGAGGCTCTGAGTTCAAGCTCTGGTACTGCCCCCCTCCTCCAAATGAACCTACAGTGAAATTACTTTTTGAGCTTTGGGAGTGCACATTTCTGGGAAAATAGCAACACAAGCAGAGTAACCATGGGGCAGACATGGCCTGTCCTCTTCCCTGTGCTTTTGGGGACAGACCACAGGGCATCACCACTGCTATATGAATGCTCCATCACTGAACTACGCCCAAGCCCAGATGACCCTCCTATACCTGTACACCCCTAACCTGTGCCTTCTCTGTGCAATTGTGTAACTTCAAGAATGTCATATCACTGGATGCCAAGTGTGGTAGTGCACACCCATAATCCCAGTGCAGAGGAGGCTGAGGCTGCCTGGGAGCTAGACTTCATTGTTGTTTGTGTTTTTGATGATGGCTGATCGGACTGGGATGACATGGAATGTCACTTCATATTTGTTGGCGATTTGTAGTTCTTTTGGGGGAAATGTCCGTCCAGTTCACTTGCGCCTTTATTTGTTGGATTATTTGTTCTTTTGGGGCTTAATATTTTTAGCTCTTTATGTACTGATATTGATTAATCATGATTTAATCGATTAATAGTCAAACGATCATGATTACACTAATGGATTTCAAAAATTAGCATGATTAATTAACAATTGATATTATTAATGTACTCACTAGACATTGTGATGAACTCTACAACTTGTGGGTGGGGGTGGGAGGGAAAACCTGGGACAGAGCAAGGGAAGGGGGGACATTGTCCAAACAGAAATGTACTCTTTACCTGGCTTCTATAGCTGTAACATGTCTGTACATCACCTTTATAATCACAATAAAACATTAAAAGAAACAAGTTTTTTAAATAGAATGAACAATTAACTACTTGATGTTGGGTATAATTCATCACAAGTAATAATTAATCATCCAATTAGATATAATTAATAATATGATTAATAATATAATTGATGTGATTCATTGATATAATGCAGTTCATTAGTCTAACAGTTGATCTGATGACTGATTGATATAATAAATATGGGTAATAAGCCCTAATGGTCATTCATGTTAAATATGCTTCATTGACAATTAGTATTCACTGTGATGAATATTAATCCCTTGTCTAAGGAATAGCTGGGAAGGATTCTCTGCCACTCCCCGGCTGTCTCTGCAGTCTGCGCTGACCCTACCTGGTGTCTGTTGCCCCTTTTCTTTCCCAGGAGGTGGTTGTTCTGCTCTGAAAGGCGTCTCTAGGCCTCACTGCCTTTTCTTGCAGAGTCAGGTTGAGAGCTTCAGCTCAGTGCTCCAGGAAAGCCCCATGTGGAGGAACCTCAGCCAGCCCGAGGTGTCGGCCCTGGCCAGTGTGCTCCTGGCCAGCGTGGAGAGCAGTACCTTGGCTTCCCTCCTGACCCCGTCTGCAAACAACAGTCAGACCATCCAGACAGAGTACCTGGGTAACAGCCATCAGGGCAAGGCCAGGCCTGCAGGCCCCTTCTGAGGGCTGATCTAGTCCATGGCACTACCTGTAGCTTCCCCGCAACCCCAACATCTAACACCACTACGCCAAAATCCCGTCTTCTGCCTGGTGCCGTAGCTCACACCTAGAGTCCAAGCTAGTCTGGAGGCTGAGGTCTGAGGATCGTGGTTCCAAGCCAAGCCAGGCAGGAAAATCCGTGAGACTCTCATCTCCAATTAACTAGCAAAAAGCTGGACGTGGAGCTGTGGCTCAAGTGGTAGAGCGCTAGCTTTGAGCAACAAAGCTCAAGGACAGTTCCTGGGCCTTGAGTTTAAGCCCCAGGACTGGCACCAAAAATAAATAAAAATAAATAAACAAGTCCCACATTCACACAACACAGGTCTAATTGCATGAATGACATTTCCTACTTTTTATGGTGCCAGTCCTGGGGCTTGAACTCAAGGCCTAAGCTTAGCTTTTTGGCTCAGGGTTGGCGCTCTACCAAAGGAGCCACAGCTCCACTTCCAGTTTTCTCTTGGTTCATTGGAGGTAAGAGTCTCATGGACTCTCTTGCCCAGGCTGGCATGGAACCTTGGTGCTCAGATCTCAGCCTCCTGAGGAGCTAGGCTCACAAGCATGAGCCAGGAATGCTCACGTGAACTTCCACCAGTAGTGAGCAGCTCAGCTCTTAGGAGTCTTATGTATTTAGTGAGTCTCAAAAATCCCCTTTCCAAAGCCTGCTCCCCACGATGACGTCACGTCTTCCCAACGTCCCATCTCCTCTAACTTTCACCACCTCCCACTAGTGTCCTGGGATGGGGGACAGAGCCCCCAAGACTTGAGAGACATCTCAGATCCAGACAGCAGCAGTCACCCCATCCTCTGTACCCCCTAAGATGGGAGGCTCCCTTTTCCAACCCCACCTAGACCTCTTACTGTCTGGTGCTGGCATCTCCCCCATCATTCACTAAGGGGATTCATCATTCTTCTTTACAATGGAATTGGCCCTTCGTTTGTTCTTTGCTTGCATCTGTGGCTTAGGTTGTAATCTTTCTTGAACAGAAAGCAAATAGGGGACCTATTTGGGGGAATGACCTCATGCAGAACTCACGCCTTTGTCTCTTCAGATATAGAGAGCAGAATTATCAATGAGGAATGTAACAGGGATATGTCCATTCAGCTGAAAGCCAAAGGTGATGGGATAAAGATCGGGTGCTCCACCATTGAAGAATCAGGGCCTACAGGTAAGGGGGCTGCTCCTGAGAACCTCTGGGTTGTGTCTAAGTGTCCAGGTGGCTGAGAATTCATAAGGAGGGGGGATGGGGACAGAAGAGGCCCAGGCCCTCTAAGAACTAGCTATATGCCAGGGAAATCAGCACCTTTGCTTCCTGATCTCATGTAGCCATTGGCCCTAATTGGCTACTGAAATTCAACCAGGCTCAAATGGGTTGGTCAGTATGTAATATATACTGTATTTCAAAGACTTGGTACAAAAAAAGGAGACAAAATAGCTCACTTGTAATTTTTAATATATTTAAAATACATTTAAGTCAGAGATGGTGGGGCAAGCCTGTAATCCCAGCATACAGGAGGTCAAGGCTGGAGGAGCCTGAGTTTGAGGCCAAGCCTGGTTCCATAGTGAGGTCACTATGATGCAGTTACATGGAAAGAGCCTGCTTCATGAAGCCAAAAAAAAAAAAAAAAAAGCTTTTAAGATATATTAAGTGTATGCTTTAAGATATATAGGTCTTGGGGCTTGAACTCAGGACCTGGGCACTGTCCCTAGTTTTTGTTGCTCAAGGATGATGGCCTACCTCTTGAGCCACAATTCCATTTTTGACTTTTTGGTGGTTAATTGGAGATTAAGAGTCTCACGGACTTTCCTGCCTGAGCTGGCTTTGAACGTCAATCCTCAGATCACAGCTTCCTGAGTAGCAGGGATTACAGGCTTGAGCCACCAGCACCAGGCCTGTTATTCCTCTATTAAAAAAAAATAGACACACACACAAACTAGCTGTATACATTTACCGTGTGTAACATTATTTGGAGAAGGGAGCAGTCCTAGGCTTTGAGCTCAAGGCCTCACACTTACTAGGCCGGCACCACACTGCAGAGCCAGGCCTCCAGCTCTGCCCTTTGCTGGTTAAATGTGGGATTGAGGTCTGGCTTCCCACCCAGAGGGCCCTGAGCTACAACCTCTGACTTCAGGCTTCAGAGTTGTTGCTGGGGTGACAGGCACATGCCTGTGTACCTATGTATGTGCATGTGCAAATACCTGTGCATGCACCTGCGTGAGTACCTGTGAGTGTCTATGTGTGAGTATCTGTGTGTGCCTGTGTGTGTGAGTTCTTGTGTATGCCTGTGTATGTACCTGCATGAGTCCCTGGGCATGCCTGTGTGCGTGTGTATGTGCGCATGCGTGGGTTCCTGTATGTGGGCATGCGTGTGCCTGTGCGCATGCCCACGCGCGCATGCCTGCATACCCGCGTGTGTGTACGTGCGCATGCGCTTGTATGTGCGCATGCGTACGTGGTCACAGGTGCCGCCTGCTGAGCGCGCGCGCCTCCCGCCGCCCTGCCGGTCTGGGCCCAGGCCCCGCGGGCGTGGCGTTCGTCTCCTTCGCAAGCCTGGAGTCGGTTCTGGACACGCGCTTCTTCGGAGACCCTCGTGGCGGCGGGGCCGGCGCGAAGGTGACGCTGCGGATGAGCTCCCGCGTGGTCGGCGCCATCGTGACCGGGGAGAAGAAGGCGGGCTTGGCGGACCCCGTCATCTACACGCTGGAGAACGTCCAGGTGCGCGCTGCGGCCTGGCCCGGCCCGGGCCCGGGATCCTGGGCCCCGCCCGCCCCACCAGGGGCCCCGTCCGCTCCATAGTTAACCACAGACGATCCAGCACACACCCAGGTACACGTGCACGCGTGCACACATTCAGGAACACGTGCACGTGCGCACGCCCAGGTGTGTCTGCATGCAGCCCGTGCATGTGTGACACGCGTGCACAGGTGCGCGTGCATGCACACACGCAGGCTCACATGCATACCATTACCCTTCCACCACCCCCATCCCCACTCCCTTTTTGTGTGTGTGTCAGTCGTGGGGCTTGAACTCAGGGCCTGGACGCTGTTCCTGAGCTTTTCTGCTCAATGTTAACAGCACTCTACCACTTTGAGCCACAGCAGCACTTCTGGTTTTCTGGTGTTTAATTGGTGATAAGAACATTCTCATGCACTTTCTGCCTGGGCTGGCTTCTAACTGGGATCCTCAGATCTCAGCCTTCTGAGTAGGTAGGACAGGCGTGAGCCAACAGTGACAGACTACATAGCTCCTTATTTTTTTTTAATGACACTTTTTCTTTTGAAACAATCATAGGTTTCAGTGTAAGAATTGTGCAGACACATCCTGCTCACCGTTTGTCTCCATGATGACCTCTTGAGAAATGCAGGGCCCAGCACTACCATCAGGGTACTAATGTCAGTCCAGCTGAGGGACAGGACATAACAGTCATCACTGTAACCTCTCCACAGAGGCCTTTAGAAAGATTTGGTCTGGGGCTGGGAAGGTGGCTCAGTGGTAGAGCGCTTGCCTTGCAT
Source organism: Dipodomys merriami (assembly GCF_024711535.1). Taxonomy (NCBI): domain Eukaryota; kingdom Metazoa; phylum Chordata; class Mammalia; order Rodentia; family Heteromyidae; genus Dipodomys; species Dipodomys merriami. The sequence continues at coordinate 4,000,322 of NW_027206291.1, forward strand.
GCCTGAGGTCCTGGGTTCGATTCCTCAGCACCACATAAGCAAAAAGAAAAAAGCCGAAAGTGGTGTTGTGGCTCAAGTGGTAGAGCACTAGCCTTGAGCTGAAGAACTGAGGGACAGCGCCCAGGTCCAGAGTTCAGGGCCTACGACCGGACTCCCCCCCACCCCCCAAAAAAAGAGAAAGATTTGGTCTGTTTGTAACTGACACATCAACACAGAAACTCATAGAGGAGGGTCATGCTTCAGTCCCCACATACCTCATTGTCCACGGTGGCATTAGTCACCTGTGGTCTTGAGAGGATACATCAGCCTCATGAGAGGGAAGATGTCCTCTAGTTCCATTGCAGAGTCCTGGGCTCTGGGCTTCTGGCTGGGGGAGGGCTGAAGGCTTGGAGGGAGGACAGCTGCTCTCCTGGGAGCAGAAAGAGAGCGGAGCAGCACCCTTCAAAGGCAGCCCCTCCATGGAAGTCCACCTCCTTCCCATAGCCTTCAATTATCTACCTGTCAGTACTTCTTCAGATATATTGTTCTGTGGTGGGGGTTGGGGACTTGAGGTTGAATTCAAGGCTGTGGGTGCTTTCCACTCAAGGCTGGCACTCTACCCCTTGAGCCACAGCTTCATTTTTGGCTTTTTGGTGTTCGTTGAAAAGAAGAGTGACATAGACTTACCTTCCTGGTCTGGCTTTGACCCCAATCCTCAGACCTCAGCCTCCTGAAGTAGCTAGGATTACAGGTGTGAGCCACTGGTGCCTGGCAACATATTGTTATTTTGATACATTCTCTCCTCCCTCCCCAAAAATTGTTTTCTGTGCATATTTTTTTCATATTCATTCTTCCGTTTCCAGTGATCTTGCTGGAGACAGAACCACTCCTCTTACCAGTGGACATACCCTGAGGGTATGCCGTAGGTGCCCAATAAAAGCACAGCGAGCTGGCTCATGCCTGTAATTAGCTACTCAGGAGGCTGATCATGGGATCGCAGTTCAAAGCCAATCTGGGCAGGAAAGTCCATGAGACTCATATCTCCAGTAATCTACTAGAAAACCGGAAGTAGCACTCTGGCTCAAATGATAGAGTGCTTGCCTTGAGCAAAAGAAGCTCAGGGATGGTGTCCAGGCCCCGAGTTCAAGCCCCGTGACTCTCTCTCTCTCTCTCTCTCTCTCTCTCTCTCTCTCTCTCTCTCTCTCTCTCTCTCTCTCTCTCTCTCTCTTCTCTCTCTCTCTCACACACACAGGTGCAGGGAATGATCGAGCAAGTGAGTGAATTTGTGGCAGGCCTCATCAGCACAGACCACAGTACAGTGTCCCTAGAGAGTGCATCCCACATAGCTTAGCTCCATGTGGCTCTGTGTTTGGTCCCATTGACTGCATTGGAGCGAAGTTCTCAAGTGATTCTTTCTTTGGTACTTTCAGCCGAAGCAGAAGTCTGAGAGGCCCATCTGTGTTACCTGGAGCACTGACACAGAGGAGGGGAGGTGGACACCAGCTGGCTGTGTGATTCTAGAAGCATCTGAGCGTCACACAGTCTGTAGCTGTCACCAGATGGCCAACTTGGCCATCATCATGGCTTCTGGGGAGCTCACGGTCAGTACTGTGGTCTGTTCTCTGGCTCCGTGAGTGATTTAAAATCTAGTGATTTTTTTTTTTTTGCAGCTAGTTTTAAGGGTTCAACTCAGGGCCCAATACTCTGGCTCAGCTTTTTTGCTTGTGATGGTGCTCTACCACTTGCACCATGCCTCCAGTCCAGCTTTGTGTTGGTTAACTGGAAAGAAGAGTCTAGTGGCCCAGGCTGGCTTTGAACTACAATCCTCGGCCTCCCAAGTGTTAGGATTAGAGGTGTAAGCTGCCAAGGCCTAGCTCTCAGCTCATTTTACCTGTAGAGTGCTGCTGTCTTCCTCTTTGTTCCCTTTCCAGACTCATGGGAGCATCTCATTGGAGAATCTAAATTACAGTCAGAATCTCCAAGGGACTCTGGGGGATGTAGTTTGTAGGTGTCCAGCCCATCAATACAAAGGGTGAAAGGGTGGATTTGTATGTAACACAATTGGAGCTGGGCACTGATAATTCATGCCTCTAATCCAAGGCCAGGAAAGTCCATGATATTCTTTTTTGTTGTTGTCATTTGTGTGGCTACAACTCAGGACCTGGGCACTGATCCTGAGCTCTTTTGCTCAAGGCTAGTGCTCTACCACTTGAGCCACAGGGCCACTTCCTGCTTTCTGGTAGTTAATTGGAGATAAGAGTTTCCATGGACTTTCCTGCCCAGGCTGGCTTTGAACCAGCCTCCTGAGTTGCTAGGATTACAGGCATGAGCCACCAGTGCCCAGCTTCCATGATATTCTTTACTCCAATTAACCACTAAAAAACTAGAGTTGAACCTGTAGTTCACGTGGTAGAGTGCCAGCCTTGAGCGGAAAAAGCCAAGCGAGAGTGCAAGGCTGAGAGCTGAGGATCTGGGTTTGAAGCAAGCCTAGGAATATTCTTATGGCTAATTAACCAGAAAATGTCAGAAGTGGAACAATGACTCTAGTGGTAGAGCACCAACCTTGAGCAAATGAGAGCCCGTGGCTCTGAGTTCAGGTGAGAGAGACAGAGAGAGAGAGAGAGAGAGAGACTGGAGGGGATATCTAGTTCCTTGTAAGTGTCAGAGGGGAGATGAAGCGCCAACGCTCTCCTCCAGTTCCGGGAAGGCTGGGTGATTCTGGCTTCCGCCCGGGAGGAGTCAGGGTCTATTCTGAGAACGACAGCGAGTCTCTTCCCCACCAGATGGACTTCTCCTTGCATATCATCAGCCACGTGGGTACTGTCATCTCCCTGGTGTGCCTCATCCTGGCCATCGCCACTTTCCTGCTGTGCCGTACCCTTCGCAACCGTAACACCTACCTCCACCTGCACCTCTGCGGGTGTCTCTTCTTGGCCAAGATTCTCTTCCTGATGGGGATAGACAAGACCAACAGCCAGGTCAGCATCGCTCGGTCTGTGCTCACTGACTTCTGTCACCTCCCCTGTCTTCCTCTGCTCATCCTCGCCCACCTCCCTCCCGCAGGGCCTTTGCACATGCTGGGCTTCATGCTCTCCTAACTGCTCACCTAGTTGACTTCTTGTGACAAGTGTCAGTTTATCTATTTATATGTAATTTCTCCAATCATGACATGAATTGTGGTGGTCCCTCCTAGATTTTTTAAACCAGCCTTACAAGAGACCCTTGGCTATACCTAGAGAGATTGGTTTTTGTTGTTGTTGTTTTTTTTGTTTTTGTTTTTGTTTTTGTTTTTGTTTTTGTCGATTGTGGGGCTTGAACTCTGGGCCTGGGCGTTGTCCCTCAGCGTTTCAGCTCAAGGCTAGCGCTCTACCACTTGAGCCACAGCACCACTTCTGGTTTTCTAGTGATTTATTGGAGATAAGAGTTTCATGGACTTTCCTGTCCAAGCTGCCTTTGAACTGCCATCCTCAGATCTCAGCCTCCTGAGTAGCTAGGATTATGGGCGTGAGCCACTGGTGCCTGGTGATTGTTTGGTTTTCTTGTGATGTGGGAGGGTGTTATGTGTGTGGGTGGTGGGAGGTGAGGGATGCAGCTGAGCATCCCTCATTGGGATGTTTAACACCAATAGTGCCTCCCTTGACATGAGACCTGCCATGGGTGAGTCTCTACTCTTTTATATACTCCATTTTGTTTTTTTACTTTTCTGAGTTGTGTGTGTGTGCGTGCGTGTGTGCACATGCTAATCCTGGGGCTTGAACTTGGCTTACCTTAGCTTTTTCAGTCAAGCACTCTACCACTTGAGCCCACAGCTCCACTTCCGGCTTTTGGGTAGCCAATTGGAGATAAGAGTCTCATAGACTTTCCTGCCCAGGCTGGCTTCGAACATCGATCCTGAGATCTGAGCCTCCTGAGTAGCTCAGATTCCAGGCGAGAGCTATCAGTGCCCTGCTATCAACCATTTTTAAATGTAGGGTTGCAAGTGTGGTTATTTGTGGCACCGGAAGTCACATGTCCTGGGAAACCTTAAGGACAGATGAACACCAAGGGTGTTACCATCTAGGAATGGGCTTGCCTCTGATGGCCAACCACTGCCTGTTTCTAGAAGAATCTGTGGAGTGAACTGATAGGCCATGTGTATGGGTGTGGGAAATCCCAGCATGGAAGTCCCCCTGCCAGCCCCCTGTCCCCAGTCCTGCTCCCAGGGGGAAGGCCCTGCCACGCTTCTCCTCCACAGACGGGCTGCGCCATCATCGCTGGGGTTCTGCACTACCTGTTCCTCGCTGCCTTCTCCTGGATGCTGGTGGAGGCGGTGATGCTCTTCCTCACGGTCAGGAACCTGAAGGTGGTGAATTACTTCAGCTCCCATGATGTCAGGATGCTGTACCTCTGTGCCTTCGGCTATGGCTTCCCGGGACTCGTGGTCGCGGTCTCTGCCGGCATGCAGCCACAGGGTTATGGCATGCACAACCGGTGAGCAACAGCCGCGCTCTCTCTCTCTCTCCCTGGTGCAGAGTGAGAGCTGGGTGAACAAGAGAAAGAATTCTAGCGGTAGGACTGTGCCAGCCAGCTGGCTAGGCTCTTAGTCTGCCCAGATGGCACTCTGTACATGGGTGAGGAGAAGCTCTCCCAGGGAAGGCAGCCCCAAGCCCTCCGGGAGGCCAAGGCCTAGAAGAAAGGCGGGAAGACACAAAGGCTCACAGCTCCAAACCCTGAGATTGAGAGGCGTGACACTCCATGCTTCAGAAGCCAGAGACTTATGACTCTATGCACCGAGATAGGAGCGTGTGTGTGTGTGTGTGTGTGTGTGTGTGTGTGTGTGTGTGTGTGTGTGTGTGTGTGTGTGTGTGTGTGTGTGTGTGTGTGTGTGTGTGTGTGTGTGTGTGTGTGTGTGTGTGTGTGTGTGTACCTGTCCTGGGCCTTGAACTCAGGGGCTTTGGCACTGCCCATGAACTTTTTTATTTAAGGTTAGTACTCTACTACTTGAGCCACAGCTCTACTTCTGGCTTTCTTAGTGTACCTTAGAGGAGATAACAGTCCCTCAGACTTTCCTGCCTGGCCTGACTTCCAACCATGATCTTCAGATCTCAGCCTCCTGAGTAGCCAGGATTATAGGTGTGAACCACCAGCACCCAGTTTGGAGTTTCTAGCTCTTAGCTTTAGCCATCAGTGGCCCAGGAACTCAGCAGCTATTGCAATCCCCAGCCTCTAGCAGCAGTGTGTGGCAGTGACAGATGGCAGCAACTCCTGGTGTATGGTGCCTGCTGCCACTTTATCTTCTTATGTTATCAGCTCAGCCAGTCATGGCAAAGTATGCAAATGAAGATCTGTGTTTTGCACCAATCATGGTGCAGTACCTCATGCAAATGAAGGATCTTGTTGTACCAATCACAGCACCGGTTCTCATACAAATGAAGATCTGTGTTTTGCACCAATCACAGCACAGTCTCTCATGTAAATGAAGGTCTGTGTTTTGCACCAGTCACAGACTTTATACTTGATGGTCATTGAAAGCAGTAGCTCTTGGGCTTGGGTGAAGATGGCTGAAGGGTCATTAGAGTTCATTGAGGCTATGATGGCAAAATAGCCTGTGGAAGCTGTTTGGAGGCCCTGTTCCAGGGCCTTCTGAAACTCAAACAACCACGGCTTCCATGGAACTGCCTGCAGGCATCTGTGGGGTGTAAGGCTGCTAGCTTGGACTGAGGACTGATACTACTTTGCTCAAGGCATCCACATCACCAGGGAAGGGACTGACAGCTATAAAGCAGAGATTCTGTAAACCCTGGTCTCCAGCATCTTAGGTAAATAAAAAGAAAACTATAAACATTAAAAGCAGTGTTTATAGGCTGGGCATTGGTGGTTCACCTCTGTAACCATAGCTATTCAGGAGGCTGAGATCTGAGGATTGTGGTTTGAAATCAGCCCAGGCAAGAAAGTTCATGAGACTCACCAAAAACCTGGAAGTGGAGCTGTGTCTCAAGTGGTAAAGAGCCTTGAACACAAAAACTCAGGGACAATGTCTAGACCCTGAGTTCGAGCCACAGGACAGCACCCAAGCTCTGAGTTCAAGCCCCAGGATTAGTGCACACACACACACACACACACACACACACACACATACAAACTGTGCTTGCAATAAAGGCTTAATATTAACAGTGATTTTTACAGTATTTAACATCACTCTAACGATTCGTAACTCCCACATCTGTGTCCAGGGATAAAAGGATCCCTGTAAACTGTCTTCTAACAACTTAGGCATCTGAGATCTAAAGATCTCTGTTCGAATCGAGCCTGTGCAGGAAAAGTCCATAAGACCCTTATCTCTACTTAACCTCCACCTCCAAAAAAAAAGCCATAAGTAGAGCTGTGGCTTAAGTGGTAGAGTGCTAGCCATTAGCAAAAAAAAAAAGGAACAGGGGCTGGGAAGGTGGCTCAGTGGTAGAGCTTTTGCCTTGCATGCATGAGACCTTGGGTTTGATTCCTCAGCACCACATAAGCAGGGGGGGAAAATAGCCGGAAGTGGTGCTGTGGCCCAAGTGGTACAGCACTAGCCTTAAGCTGAAGAGCTGAGGGACAGCGCCCAGGCCCAGAGTTCAGGCCCATGACCGGACCCCCCCCCCACACACACAAAAAAAAAAGGAACAGCACCCTAAGACCCTGAGTTCAAGCCCTAGTACCAGCACCTCCCCTAAAAAAAAGAAAAGAAAAAGAAAAGTGACTTTTCTTCTGGATGTGACACTAGAGCTGATATTGGAACTACGCAGTGCAGGCAAACTTTCCAGGAACATTTGTCTTCAAGAGAAAGTGGTCCCAGGGAAACTAGAGTTCAGCCCGTAGCCCTGTGGTGAGAACGCTAGATCTGCCCTCCCAGCGCTCTTCCTCCATCTGTGTGAGCAGGGAGGCTGGGAGTTCAGCCCCCAAGACATGAGCTCACGCCTCCCGTCTCTCTCTACAGCTGCTGGCTGAACACAGAAACTGGGTTTATCTGGAGCTTCCTAGGGCCGGTGTGTGTGATCATCACGGTAAGCAGCTCTGTCTGGTGGAGCATGTCTCTGAAGGAGAAGCAAGGAGAGCCAAGAGAATAGCATGTGTCCACAGTGGGCCGAAGGCCATCTGGTCCCCTCTAAAGTGCTCATCCTTATGATCTTTGAATCTTGAGATTTCCCAGTTAGGGTATAAACCCTCCAGCTTGTGGCTTTGCTTTCACGCTGACATGCAAGTGCCTTTGGGAAGAACCCATGTGTTATCCATATTTGATGCTTTGGGGAAAATGAGTCTGTCAGCCTTTCCCAGGTAGAGACATTGAATGAGAAAAAAAATCACAAGAGAAACTGCAGAGGTTCTGAGAACTCCAGTGAGCTGAGGACTTGAAGACAGAGACCAAGGGAAGCCTGGGGAGGTCAGACGCCATTCCTTCCCTCCTTGTTGCTCATTTGTTCTTTGGTTTTGCCCAGCGACGTTTCTTCTGACAGTTGCTCATGGTGGCTTGCTTCCTTGTGCCTTTGCACTTCTTTCTTTGTATTTTTCCTTCTCAAATTCATTTTTGAGCATTTAAATCTTGGGGTTCCCTTCCAGGGAGGTCCAGGAGATGATTTGGGGGTTGGGAGGTGGCATTTGTTTCCTTTGTGGTGTTACAGCAAGGAGCAACATAAAGTTACAGTGTCTGAGTAGTTGCAGACCTCAGATTAAGAAACACACTAACCTGACCTCATTCAGCTCAGCTTCTTTCTTGCTAATGTGTGTGTGTGTGTGTGTGTGTGTGTGTGAGAGAGAGGGGGGGGGGGAGGGAGAGAGAGGGTACCAAGGCTTGAGCTCAGGGCCTGGATTCTGTCCCTGAGCTTTCCACTCAAGGCTAGTGCCCTACTAATTGAGCCACAATGACACCTCCATTTTCCCGGTGGTTCATTGGTGATAAGGGTCTCACAGACTTTCCTGCCTGGGAGCCATTGGGAGGTCCCTGGTTTGGTTCTAAATGATGGGAAGCATCATGAAGGAATAAGACAAATACAATCCATGGGTGGGCAATTAAAGGCGATTTCTCCCAGGACTGGTTGGGGTACAGCAGCAAGGAGAGAGCCACTACCACCATGTGTGCATGGCTGAGTTTCAAAGTCAGGCAGAAGCATGGAGAAGCCTCACAGAAAAAGGAAGAGGGGCTCTCTGGGCAACCCTTCATTGGCACAGGGAGGCTGCAAGCAGGCCTCTTTGATGCGGGGCGTCCTGGCTCTGGTGTGATGGCCTTTCCTGGGTTACCATCTGGCCTCCTGGCTTGGTTTCTAGAGACCAAGGATCAGGCTTCTTTTGGCACAGATGGTCTGGGATGGTGGGTTTCTGTGTCCAGTCCCTGACTCCCATGCTCCACTTTGTAGATCAACACAGTGCTTCTAACGGGGACCATGTGGATCCTGAGGCAGAAGCTGTCCAGTGTCAATGCTGAAGTCTCCACGCTCAAAGACACCAGGTGCAGCCAGCGTCCTGTCCTGTGTTTTGCTCCTTTCTTTCTTTGCTTTTTTCTTTTCTTACTTTTTGTTTTTTTGTTTTTGTTGGTCGTGGGGCTTGAACTCAGGGCCCAGGCGTTGTCTCTCAGCTCTTTCACTCAAGGCTAGCGTCTACCACTTTGAGCCACAGCTCAATGAGCCACGGAGATAAGAGCCTCATGAATAGTCCTACTCGGGCTGGCTTTGAACCACAATCATCAGATCTCAGCCTCTTGAGTAGCTAGGATGACAGGTGTGAGCCACTGGCGCCCAGCTTGCTCATTTCTTTTCCTTCCTCCTGCGAATGTTTGCTGAGCACCTTTTTGGCATTGCCTGAGGCAGAGGCGGAAGGTGGGTGCAGAGAGGCACAGGGTCCCCAGGGAGAGCCTCCAGCACTGGCCCCCTGGGTGCAGTGTGTGGACCTCAGACCACACCACATCCCCTCCAAAGCAGTTTTCTTCTCAGAAGCTTGCTTTCCCATTGCTTTTCTTGTTTATGTTCTTGTTTTTTAGGTTAACGCTTGGGCTTGAACTCAGGGCCAGGATGCTCCTGAGTAGCTAGGATTGCAGGTGTGAATCACCACTGCCCAAACTTAGCATTAAGAATTGTAAGCAGCCAGTTTATTTATAACCAACCTAGTTTCTTTCTTTTCTCACTATATTGGGAGTAGACTTGATTTTTTTTTTTTTTTTGGTCGGTCATGGGGCCTGAACTCTGGGTCTGGGCGCTGTCCCTGAGCTCTTCAGCTCAAGGCTAGCACTCTACCACTTGAGCCACAGCACCACTTCCAGCTTTTTCTGTTTATGTGGTGATGAGGAGTTGAACCCAGGGCCTCATGCATGCAAGTCAAGCACTCTACCACTGAGCCACCTTCCCAGCCCTGGGAGTAGATTTGATGCTTCTAAAAAAAAAAAAAAAAAGCCAGGCGCTGATGACTTATGCCTTTCACCCTAGCTGAGATTTGAGTATCATGGTTCAGAGTCAGCCCAGGCAAGAAAGTCTGTGGAACTCTGATCTCTAATTAATCACCAAAAAACTGGACGTGGAGCTGTGGCTCAAGTGGTAGAGCACTTGCCTTGATCAAAAAGAGCTCAGGGACAGCAACCAAGCCCTGAGTTAAAGACCCATAACCAACAAAAACAAAAAACCCATAGTTAAATATCAGGTTCATTTTTGAATCACTGCTTTTATTACTGCCTGCTGTGTCTCCTGTGAGTGATATTGGAAGTCACAACCCTAAGAGAAGAAAATGACCCCAAAAAGTGCACAGGAGACCCCTATAAAACTCAGATATACCAGTCTCAACACTTGAGCAACTTACAACACAGAAACACAAATACAGGAAAACAGAAGGCCAGGCAACTCCCACCATGCCTCAGATGGAACTCAAAGATGCTGAAATGGATGAAATACTGAACAAGGAATTTTTTTTGGGGGGGGGGGTCTGGTCGTGGGGCCTGAACTCTGGGCCTGGGCGATGTCCCTCAGCTCTTCAGGTCAAGGCTAGCACTCTACCACTTGAGCCACAGCGCCACTTCCAGCTTTTTCTGCTTATGTGGTGCTGAGGAATCCAACCCAGGGCCTCAGGCATGCAAGGCAAGTGCTCTACCACTGAGCCACTTTCTCAGCCCCTGAACAGGAATTTTTTTTTTATTCTAGGAACATTTTATTTTTTATTTTATTTTTATACGTATTTTTAATTGTGAAAATACTATACAGAGGGGTTATAATTACATGAGTAAGATAATGAGTACATTTCTTATCAAGCATTGTAGCCTCCTCCTTTGTTTCCCCTTCCCATCCCATCCTCCCCCCGCCCCCCCACCCAACTCTCCCCCCAACCCTCCCCCCCCACCAAAGTTGTAAAGTTCGTTTTCGACATAATGACTTGTACATCTCATTGTTTCAGTGGGTCCACCTGTACCCCTATTTAAACGATTTGTTTTTCCCTTCCCCTCCACAAATTATACCAACATCAAATACAGTGAAAGCAGGGGTTATACTGTGGGGAAGGGAGAACAAGGAATTTTTTAAAATATATTTTTAAAGTCATCTGTGACCTCAAAGGGGCCTCAAACATACAGAGGAAGGAAACAGGGATGCCAATTAACATCTGGATGTGAAAGTCACTGCCAAACTGATTTAACAACTCAAATGAAATACAGAAGGGGCAAAACAAAACAATACAAAGCATGACTCAGTGGCCAGAAACTATTGTGAGTTATAGTACACACTATGAATATAGACAGCAATAATATTTTAAACTATCATTAAAATACTGCTACATGTTCAAAAAGAAATGAGAGAGAGAGAGAAAGGAATAAAGAAAGAAGAAAGGAAAGAAGAATAAAGAGAAAGGAGAAGAAAGCACCATCGGTGAGGAATTCAACAACAAAACTGAGATTCTGAGCAAAGAATAAAAAAGTGGAGATGTTAGAAATGAAAACCTCAAAAGTTAAATAAAAGCAGATTAGAAAGCATCGCCAATAGATGGGATCAAGCACACTAATAACATCAGGGCTGGGGACACGACTGAGGGGATTTTACAGCCAGACAGCAGTGAGTAAGGAATTGCGTAAGCAGGACAGGACTTTCAAGTCCTGTGTGTGAGGAAGCACCAGCCATGCCTCAGACTCCCGGGGAGGAAGAAGGAGTCCAGATATAAACTAAACACAGAGAAATGTATCCAATGAAATTGTTATCAGAAAAACCACACATCTGGGGACAGATGGGGACTTCCCAGTCCAGGAAGCTTCAGCCTCAAAATAGACTTCACCAGAGACTAATCTTCAACTTTACGTTTGTTTTTTTTTCTTTGCCCCAGCATTGGGATTTGAACTCAGGGCTCACACTGTTCCCTTAACCTATTTGCTTAAGGCTGGCACTCTACCACTTGATCCCACAGCTCCACTTCCAGCTTTTAGGGATTAACTGGAGATAAGAGTCTCATGGACTTTCCTGCTTGGGCTGGCTTCGAATTTGGATCCTCAGAATCTCAGCCTCCTGAGTAGCTGGGATTTCAGGCATGAGCCACCAGTGTCTGGTTCTCTCCACATTATGTTATAAAGGCCAAGTCTACAGCACAAGGAAAGAACATTGAAAGGGGAAAGAGCAAAACATTAACATGTCAAGACAGACTCATTCCACTTTGGCATCAGACCTCTCTGCAGAAACTGTAAAAGCCAGGAAGGCCTGGAATGGATTTCTGAAAGTCCTGAGGATACCTAACAGCTTGCCCAGCAGAGGTCCCCATGGTAGGATAAGGGAGCTATTGAGAGGCTAGGGGTGCCGGCTGGAGGAGGCAACAGAAAATGGGGTGTATAGGAGTAACATCGCTGGTATGCACATATAGAAGAAACAAAGCAAGCCACAACAACAAAAACCACATAGAGATCTCCTCTCTCTCCACTCAGACTGGCTATCACCAAGAACACAAAAAACAACATATGTTGGTGAGGCTGTGGGGAAAAAAAGTAAGAACGGAAAGGAGACGGTCTATTATGTGCCCATTTGGAAATATCATAATGATATTTTAATCATAAATTTGGAAATATCATAATGATATCATAATGATAATTTCTATATGTACAATTTTTTAAAAATCCAACACCAGACCTTGAACTTGATACCAGATACTTTTGCTCATTTGGCAGGCACCCTACCACCTGAGTCATACCTCCGGCCCCTCTTGTACAGTCAATATACACTGAAAATGTCAATCCAAGCAAAGCAGGAAACCTCAGAACTCAGGGGGCCATGGTAGGAAGATCTAGAGCCTGAGGCCATCCTTGGCTAGCTAGCAAGACTCTGTCTTAAAAAACCAAAGTGCCAGGCACCAGTGGCTCACACCTGTCATCCTAACTACTTAGGAGGCTGAGATCTGAGGGTCGCAGCTCAAAGCCAACCTGGACAGGAAAGTCCATGAGACTCTTATCTCCAATGAACTACTCAGAAAAGCTGGAAGTGACACTGTGGCTCAAGTGGTAGAGCGCTAGCCTTGAGCAAAAGAGCTCAGGAAGTGTACAGTCACAGTGTACAGTCACAGCCGCTAACCACGCCCCCCCCTCCCCGCTGCCTCTCCTCTCTGTCCGTGTTACTGCGTCACTGTGCCGAGCAGCCCACATTCTTCACCACGGAGGAAGACACGATTGCACCATGCTGTACTTTGCATGACGCACAACTGGTTTTGTATCAGTCCTTGTGGCTGGCAGCAATGAACACAAATGTGTATTTTGTGCCAGCTGCTGTTCTGGGTCCTTGAGGGCCATGGCATCTTGCCTCCAAGTGTGTGGTGCAGGTATCCTGTCATTACTCCTGTGCCAATTGAGGAAACTGAGGCAAGCTGGTCCCATGGCTCCTGCCTGCCATCCTAGCTACTCAGGAGGCCGAGATCTGAGGATCATGGTTCCAAGTCAGCCCGAGCAGGAAAATCTGTGAAATTGTGATCCCCAATAAACTACTCAAAAAGCTGAAGTGGAGCTGTGGTTCAAGTAGTAGGGTGCTCACCTTGAGCCAGAAGGCTCAGGGACAGCACTCAGGCCCTGAGTGTGAGCCCCAGGACAGGCACGCACACACACACACACACACACACACACACACACACACACACACACACACACACACACACACACACACACACACACACAGAACAGGCAACATAAGGTTACGAAACTTACAATGACTATGGAATTAGATTCCATCATACTTGTGTGTGTGTGTGTGTGTGTGTGTGTGTGTGTGTGTGTGTGTGTGTGCACGCACGCATGTGCACATGCACACACAGGCTTGTGCCAGTTTTAGGGCTTGAATTCAGGGCCTAGGTGCTATCTCTGAGTTGTTTTTTGATTTTTGTTTTTGTTTTTGGTCGTGAGGCTTGAACTCTGGGCCTGGGCGCTGTCCCTCAGCTCTTCACTTCAAGGCAAATGCTCTACCACTTGAGTCACAGCGCCACTTCTGGTTTTCTGGTGGTTTATTGGAGATCAGAGTCTCATGGACTTTCCTGCCCAGGCTGGCTTTGAACTGTGATCCTCAGATCTCAGCCTCCTGAGTAGCTAGGATTACAGGCGTGAGCACCAGTGCCCAGCTTCTCTGAGCTTTTTTTGATCAAGGCTAACAACACTCTACCTCTGTAACCACAGTCAGTTCCACTTCCAGCTTTTGGAGTAGATAATTGGAGATGCGTCTCACAGACATTCCTGCCCAGCTGGCTTAGAACCGTGATCCTCAGATCTCAGCCTCCTGAGTTAGTTAGCATTTACAGGGGTGAGCCACCAGGGCCCAGCTCAGTGCCTTCATATTTTGAAAAAAGACACTCTGATTGAAGAGTCTGGACTTACCCAAAATGGCATCTCATGACTCTCCTGTTACTTAAAAAAAAATGGTTTTATAATCTCTGTCTGACTCTCTGAATTAGTTGGTCTATTTTGGATATTTTGTATAAGTCCCAAAGTACGTAACCCTCTTTGGCTGTGTTCATTTAGCACCAAATTTTGTAAGGTTTATGTGTGTCTTAGCATGTGCTATTCGTTATTATAGCTAAGTTATATGCCATTGAGTGGGCATAGAGCATTCTCTGCATCTTTCAGTCTCCTCTGGATGAGTGTGTGTGTGTGTGTGTGTGTGTGTGTGTGTGTGTGTGTGTGTGTGTGTGTGTGTGTGTGTGTGTGTGTGTGTGTGTGTGTGTGTGTGTGTGTGTGTGTGTGTGTGGTGTCTGTTTTCACCTGAGGGAAAGTGGAGTAGGGAATGACTGCTAAATAGGTCCAGGATTGGTACATCTCCGTACCCAGTGCCGCAGGGGCCGCCTGCAGTCCCAGCTCCCCACCTCTAGGCTGGGAGGCTTCCACCTTCTCCCTGTCCCCCTTTTGTGGCAGGCCACAAGCGTGCAGTGCCGGCGCTTCCAGGGCCCGGGCATGGGGACCAGCAGGTGCGTGCCAGCCCCCAGAACCGCTTGGTTTTGTTTTGTTTCTGTCTTCCAGATTGCTGACCTTCAAAGCTTTTGCCCAGATCTTCATCCTGGGCTGCTCTTGGATTCTGGGCATTTTCCAGATCGGCCCCGTGGCCAGTGTCATGGCATACCTCTTCACCATCACCAACAGCCTGCAGGGTGCCTTCATCTTCCTCATTCACTGTCTCCTCAACCGCCAGGTAGATGACGGCCACTGGCCTGCGTCTCCACCCCCTCCCCCCTCCCCCCACCCATTCCCCTTCACCTGTGAGCACCACCCACCCGCTCCTGGTGTCTCTGTCTCCAGGTGCGAGAGGAATACAGGAGATGGATCACCAAGAAGAAGGAGCCCAGCTCCCAGTCCCAGACCTTGGGGGTCCAGCTGTCGTCCATGCCCTCTACAGCCAACACGGTGAGGGGGCCCGCGCATCTCTTCCCAAGTGCTGATGGGAAGGAAGGCCTGCTGCCCAGTGTCAGACACACGGCTGGGGCCAGAGCCGCATGGGTGCTGGGTGTCTCCACCTCAGCTTCCTGTGTGAGGGACAGTGTGCAGGCGGGGGGAGCTCAGAGGTGTAGCTAGTGGTCAAGGGAGCGCCGTGCCTGTGCGCAGCTCCATTCCCATCACCCCGAGAAAGCTCTGGGCTCTCCCTAGTTTGTCACTTAGCCAGCAGCCTGTGAGCTTTCCATTTATGTTATTTGCATGGTGCCGAAATGGATGCACAGCTCCAGACATCACCACTAGGTTCCAGATGAGCAAAGAGAGATAGGGTGGGAACAGAGACCACACCTTGCATGGACCAAACCTAGCTGCAAAGGATGCTGAGCAACACACAAGTGTTGACTTCGTATGTCTGGACGAAGAGGTGTCAGGAGAATAGGCTGGAGACAGCTTCTGGGTTGGACAACGGGCCTGCCACACTCAGAACAATTACTTTTAAACTTTTATTTTTTATGTTTATGCTCACTGGTGGCTATGCCTGTGATGTGATCTTACCTACTCAGAAGGCTGAGATATGAGGATTGCAGTTCAAAACCAGTCCGGGCAGCAAAGTCCACGAGACTCTTATCTCTAGTTAACCACCAAAAAACTAGAAGTGGTGCTCAAGTGCCAGCTTTGAGTGAAAAAAAGCTCAGGCCCTGAGTTCAAGTCTTCAGGACCAGCATAAAAACACACTTCACTTTTTTTTTTTTTTTTGCCAGTCCTGGGCTTGAACTCAGGATCTCGGCTCTGTCCCTGAGCTTCTTTTGCTCAAGGCTAGCACTCTACCAGTTGAGCCACAGCGCCATTTCTGGCCTTTTCTGTTTATGTGGTACTGAGGAATCGAATCCAGGGCTTCATGGATGCTAGGCAAGCACTCTACCACTGAGCTACCTTCCCAGCCCATGCTTCACTTTTTAGGACTTTGTTGCTATATTTCGCTCAGTGTGTTTATGTTTCTGTAGATGTTTGAAATCCCAGTTTTATTTGTGATGAGTCAGATGAGGAAGAAATTCTCATTTCTGTCTTCCAGGACTAAAGCTTTGCTTTCCATACTCAGCGAACAGCACTGGAGGGTGTTAAGTGCCTGTGGGTCCTTCCTTGAAGATCTCTCCTTGGCGTAGTGTGCAAATTCAGAATGTGCCAACTTGAACCTCTGGGAATCCAGAGTACAGATGGGCGTCCATTTCCCAGTGTTTTGTGCAACTGTTCCGAGCAATACTTTTATCCTCTGTGCTTTGCAGTGCTCTGAATTTCCAGAGCTCTAGGAAATAACAACTTTCAGTCCAGTGTCAGATCTGAGGGCCTGTGGCTGCCATTTTATGTCCTGTGCTCCAAGCGGGAGCCCCTGGCATGGGTTGGGTACAAAATAGCTTGCAATAAATGGTTTTCCATCCATCTGAATGATTTAAACCAAGACAAAATCGCTTCCTGCTTTACAAAACAAGTCACACCTCATGCCAGTGGCTCACACCTATAATCCTAGCTACTCAGGAGGCTGACATCTGAGGATTGCAGTTTGAAGCCAGACTGGGCACGAAAAGAGCTGGAAGTAGAACTGTGGCTCAAATGATATAGCACCAGCTTTGAGCACAAAAGATCAAGAACAGTGTCCAGGCCCTGAGTTCAAGCCCCAGAACCAGCACCAAAACAACAGCGAACACAGCAACAGCAAATAAGCTGTGTCAACTGAGATTAACCCAACTGAAAAAAACAACAACAAAAAAACACAAGTCTAGACTCAAGATCCAGACCAGAAACTTACCCAGAAACTCTTGTGACTTGGTAAAGATTCTCAGCCTACCTTCCTTCCAATCTTGAATGCCAGGGAGGGAAGAAGGAGGTGACCAATTTAAATGTGTATGTCCTCCTTTCCAAGAATACTCTAGAAACCCCTCTTTCCTTAGAGTGTCACCCATCAACCGGCCACATAAGCTTTCTAGCAGACCAAACCTGCCATCACATCTTCCAGAGCTGTAACCCAAACCTGAATTTTAGCAAGATGCACATGATGTTCTAAAACATTCTACAAGTTATGTTAACTTTTATTTGTAAAGACTTGCTATGGGTCTAAAATAAGACTTTTGGGGGGAGTTTTCTGGGCTGCTGAGAAGAATATGGATTCTGTGGCCATTGCGTGGAAAATTCTGTGCTTGTTGGTTAAGTCTATGTGGTGCATACAGTAACTGGTTTTTCAACAGTAACTGGCTCAGCTGGGGAGAAAAGAAGAGTCATGAATCCATTTTACATCTATTCACTCATCTCCCCATCCACTCATTCATCTATCCATCCAACTATCCATTCATCCATCCTCATCCATCTATCCTCCATCTACCCATCCACTCACCCATTCATCATCTACCCATCTAACTACCCACCTACCCTTCCATCCATCCATCCACACATCCATCTGTCCACCCACCAATTAAACTCCTCCACCCATCCACCCATCTATCCATCCATCAATTCATCCATCTACCCATCCACTCACCCATTCATCATCTATCCATCCAACTATCCACTCATCCATCCTCATCCATCTATCCTCCATCTACCCATCCCCTCACTCATTCATCATCTACCCATCCAACTACCCATCTACCCTTCCATCCATCCACACATCCATCCATCCACCCACCAATTAAACCCCTCCACCCATCTATCCATCCATCAAGTCATCCATCTACCCATCCATTCACCCATTCATCATCTATCCATCCAACTACCCGCCCACCCATCCATCAGTCCACATATCCATCAATATACCCACTAATTCGACCCCCCATCCATCCATTATCCATCCATCTATACATCCACCTATTCACCCATTCACAATCCACCCATCTATCCAACCATCCATTTACCCAACCATCCATCCATCTACCCATCTACTCATCTACCCAAGTCCATCATCTGTCTATCCATCATTAATCCATCATTAATAATCCATCCATCCATTGGTCTATCCATCATCATCCATCTGTCCATCCTTTACCATTCATCCATGCATGCATGCATATATCACCCAGGGTGCTGAAGTGGATGCCAGGCAATGGCTTTCTCTACCACTGAGTGACTCCACCTGGCCTGTACTGAACCTAGAACCATCCCTGCCTTTCTGGGCCCTGCTGGGACTCAAGCATGGTGTTTCCAAAGTGAACAAAGATAAACATTCCATGTAGGCCTGAGGCAGTATGACCTGAAATCACTCTGCTACTTGAGCCACTGGAGCTAAGAATCTCACAGACTTTCCTGCCTGCCCTGGCTTCAGACCTTGATCTTCAGATCTCAGCTTCCCAAGTGGCTGGGATGACAAGCGTGAGCCACTATGTCTGGCAAGAAACAATTCTTTATCAACACTGGCAAAAGGGAAGCAGCATTTGAGTGTTGTGCTTTGAGTCTACACCCAAAACAGGGTAGTCTTTCCTCTTTTTTTTTCTCCTGTGGTAGCTGATAAAGATTGGCTTGTGGTTAGACTTAGAGGCAGCTCCTTGTTTGTGTAGGTGACTCTAAGCAGAAGCATCTGGGCCAAGTCATGTGAGTTAGATGAGGAGGGTGAGTGAGAGGAATGTTTATTAAGTGGGTGTCAGAGTCCAGGAAATCAATAAGGGATAATGGGGACTCTGTGGTTGGCATGGGGGGTGTATTATCACACCTTGGTCTAGAGAGGAAAGGGAAGGGAGGATTGCTGGAACCTGGCAGGGGCTTTAGCCTGCAGAAGTAGAAGCCTGCCACTGATCACAAGCGTAGTTTCTACAGAGGGAAAGAAATATTTCCTTTCTTTTTTGTCAGTCATGGAACTTGGACGTGGGGCCTGGACCCTGTCTCTGAGCTCTTCTCCCTCAAGGCTAGTGCTCTACCACTTTCAGCCACAACCTCATACCTGGCTTTTTGGTGGTTCATTGGAGATAAGAGACTCAAGGACTTTCTTGCCCAGGCTAGCTTCCAACCTCGATCCTCAGATCTCAGCCTCCTGAGTAGCTGGGATTACAGGCGTGAGCCACAGGTGCCCAGCTTCAAATTAATTTTTTAGTGCAATCCTGCACTATTTTAAATTAGCAAAAAGAGGACCAGTGATCTTGGCACTGGTGGCTCACGCCTGTCCTCCTGGCTACTCAGGAGGCTGAGACCTGAGAGTCATGGTTCCAAGCCAGCCTGGGTAGGAAAGTCTATAAAATTCTTCTCTCCACTATGGAGCTGGGGCTTATGTGGTAGAGCACTAAAAGCTAAAGGACAGTACCCAGGCCCAGAGTTGAAGCCCCCACATCGGAAAAAGAAAAAAAAAGAGAGAAGTAGTGGACATTGCATTATAGGCACACACCCTAATACACAGCCCAGCCCTTGTGCCCAGCCCCAAGAGATTCCCTGAGATGCTGAATTGCAAGATAAGTGAAGATGTACTTCCTCTTTAGTTAGCACTGAAGAGGCACCAGGCTGAGGAGAGGCTAAGTCTTCGGCACCTTGGGTAAGTGTCTGCGCGTTAGTAACTCCACACCCTGCACGGAAGGTGTTTTGCTTGGGTGTTTGAGTTGGGAAAGAAATATCCTGGCTTTAAAGAAAATTTCCAGGAGATGTTCCTTTTCCTGGCCCTGTGGCTTTATTTTTCTTGAAAGTCTGCTAGATGGGCATTGAGCCTGTTTGCTTTTCCATGTCTGTGTGTGAGAGAATGGAGGTACTGCTGTGTGGGTGATATGTTGTGGGGTGCTTTAAGCAGGTGCTAAAATGATAAAGCGTTAAGAAGAAAAGTCTAGTGCCCAGCACTGTGGCTCACGCCTGTAAACCCTAAGCTCCTCAGGAGGCTGGGATCTGAGGATCACAGTTCAAAGCCAACCCAGACAGGAAAGTTCATGAGACTCTTGTCTCCAATGAACCACCAGAAAAGCTAGAAGTGGAGCTGTGGCTTAAGTGATCGGGCACTAGCCTTGAGTGGAAAAGCACCCAGGCCCTGAGCTCAAGCCTTGGTACCAGCACAGAGAGAGAGAGAGAAAGAGAGAGAGAGAGAGAGAGAGAGAGAGAGAGAGAGAGAGAGAGAGAGAGAGAGAGAGAGAGAGAGAGAGAGCTATAGAAAAGCCTTGATGTAAATCCAGGACTGTAACATACAATGCACAGAACGCGGAAGAGCAGCTTATGCATTGCATCATCTTATACTTCTTCCCTTCCTCCATCCCTCTTCTTTCTTCCCATTCACCTCATGTGACGTCCCAGATGGAAGGAAAGAGGATTGTGGGAGAGACACTAAGTGAGCATTGAGCCCAGACTTCAGCCCCAGAACTGTCTCCAGGCCAGGGGAAGCACGAGCCAAGGTCCTGGAGCACCCCTTCTGTATCCATCCCTGTGCCTGCTAAGAGTTTTCTGACCTAGGCTGGGTCAGGGGCTCATCCTAACCAAGACCTTGAACTCCAGCCTGCCTAGTCTGCTTCTTCCTGGTCTCCAGGACCAGGGGTCCCAGTCAGCAATGAGGAAAGAAGCCATGACCCTCCCGAACATGGCGCAGTAAGCCAAGATCGCTCTGAAGCCGGATAGGGTCTGTTCTGGGGTTTGTCCTGAGGCAGCTTGTGGGTCTGTGGCAGGTAGAGGCCGCATGGTTCCAGCCTTCTGACACGGGGATGGGGTGCACATCCTTCAGGATGGAGCTCCTTGTGGGCAGGGGGTGGTGTTGAGGTGCTGCTGTTTTCCAGGCACAGGTCACCATCCTTCTCCACATCAGGGACAATTGGTGACTTCTTTCAGGGCATCAGCCTGGCAGGAGAGGCTGTTCATGTGTCTGAGAATTATGAGCCCTGAGTGTGTTCAAAGGCTGCCTTCCTGTGTGTGCATGTGAGGTGTGCCAAGATAGATTTGCAGAGCATGTTATCTTTGTTTAATACACCCTGGAAATTTGAAGTGTGTGTGTGTGTGTGTGTGTGTGTGTGTGTGTGTGTGTGTGTGTGTGTGTGTGTGTGTGTGTGTGTGTGTGTGTGTGTGTGTGTGTGTGTGTGTGTGTGTGTGTGTGTGTCCTGGGACTTGAACTCAGGGTCCCAGTGCTGTTCCTTAGCTTTTTTACTCAAGGCTAGTACGCTACCACTTGAGACATAGCTCCACTTCCAGTTTTTTGCTGGCTAATTGGAGAGGAGAGGCTCATGGAATCTCCTAGCCAGGTTAGATTTGAACCACAGTCCTCTGATTGCAGAGTAGCTAGGATTACAGGTATGAGCTTGGAAATGTGATGGCAAATCCCACTACCTAAATTATGCCCATCAAGCAAATACTTGCCACAGTGTTGTTGTGGTTGTTGTAGTTTAAACTCTTTGAAGGGTTGGAGGCTTGGTTCAGGTGGTAGAGTGCCAGCCAATGAGCAAAAGCATCAGATACTGAATCTGAGTTCTAGTCTTGGACCAAAATAAAACCAACTTTGAAAGGCACCTTTACAGTAGCATGGGATGCTTCTGTTATTTTGTCCTTTAGATGTGGATTTGGGGGGGGATTGGGGTGGGATATAAAGGACCTTCATTTGGTTCAGAATCAAAGCAGGTGGTTGAATGTAAAGTTTTTCTACCCCCTCGTTTTTCCGGCCACTCATATTTAAAGACAAGTAATGTCATTAATTTCTTGGGAATATTTACATTATGAAAATGCAGATAGGTGGTGTGTTACTACTCTGCTGGCTGGATTCTTGTTCCTCTGATGGAGTCGAACTCCTGAGAAGATAGCTCAAAGCTCTGCTAGTCCTGCCTTTCCCAGGCCCAGACCTGAGCAAGGCTGGGGCACTAGGCTGGCACCCAGAGCCTCACAGCTCAAACCAGAAGAGCTGCAGGCTGTGTGGCTCCAGGGTGGAGAAGGCCAGGTCTTCCAGCTGTGTGTGTGCAGGCTGGGAGCTTAGCGCCTCTGGGCTTTTGTCACCAGTGGCTCCAACCTTTGTAACCTTGGCTTCCTGCAGCAGTGAGTGGCAGCCCTGGGGAGTCCCCATGAGTGTCACAGCTTCTGGGTGGGTGCAGGTGTAGGGACCCACAGCTCTGACACTAGCCAGTGTGGTGGCTCTTGCTTGAGTCAAGGGCTTGGAAGCCTCCTGGAACTCATCCATTGACTGGGTCCCACAGTTGCTCATCTCCAGCGTTTGACACCCTTTGTCTCCTCTGCCAACTCGGCTCTCTTTGCCCAGTCACTTCCTGGTACTCTCCGGCCAACCTCATGCCATCAGCACTTCAGAACGGAGTTTCTGGACTGAATCACCTGGTTAGGTAGCCGGGAGGGGCACAGGAAAGGTTGTTTGTGCCAATCATGGCAGAGCCTTTCATGCCAATGAAGAATTGTGCTCCCACCAATCACAGAAGAGCCCTTCACGCAAATGGAGGACTGTGTTTGTTTGTACCAATCATAGCAGAACCCTTTATGCAAATGAAGGTGGTGTCTGCACCAATCATAGCAGGGCCCTTCATCCAAATGAAGAACTGTGCTTGCACCAATCTTAGCAGAGCTCTTCGTGCAAATGAAGAATTGTGTTTGCACCAATCATGGCTCAGCTTTTCATGTAAATGAAGGATCTTGTTTTCACCAATCAGAGGCCTTCTCGTGGGCCATCAGGTGAAGTACTTCTCTGGCTACAGGATCATCAAGAGTTCTGCTAGAATCTTGCTTAGAATACAAGTTCTCAAGGCCCATACGGTGCAGGCTGTGGAGCAGGTCTTAACCCCTGGTTGTGGAGGTCCTCTGCAGCTGCTGGAATGTCCTCAGAGTGATTGCAATGTTTCTAGAACAGCTGGGCTGCCACAAGGCAAATCTAGCTTGATGGCAGTACAGTGACTGTTCCTCACAGCTCCTCTTCCAACCATGCCAGACACCAGGGAAAAGCTGCTCTTTGTCTGTCTCTGTCTCTCTCTCTGTCTGTCTGTCTCTGTCTCTGTCTCTCTGTCTCTCTCTGTCTCTGTGTCTCTATCTCTGTCTCTATCTCTGTCTCTCTGTCTCTGTCTCTCTCTCTCTCTCCATAATAGGAATCAAACCCAGGTCTTTGCACATGCTAGTCAAGCACTCTACCAATTGAGTAAGGCCTTCAACCCTGTTGTTTTTGTATTTTACTTTTGAGATACCATCTTGCTAACTCTGTCCAAATTGGTCTTACATTTGCTATCCTCTTGCCTCTGGGAGACAAGAGAAACATGTGTTCAAGACTACCTATTGCATACCTTGGTGACACAGGTGATGATAATATACTGTGACTTTTAAACTTCCAAAAGAGCTCGTCAGAAGAAAAGGATAAATTTACAAGATGGATATGTTCTTTGTTTTTATTTACTTATCTTCCCATGGAATCACACACCAAGACATCCCACTGGACTTCACAAATACAGATGTGATGGTCAGTGACAAAATGGGAAGCAAATAAATAATAGGAGAGGGGGAAAATAATATCTGGATGGTGTGTGCAGGGAAATTTTCTACAGTGTGGATTTTGCTAAATGCAATAGACCAGGTTTTTAAATTCCAGGGACAGAGGGAGGGAGGACAGACAGACTTGTTTATCATTTGCTAACTGGAACCCTTGCTTCTGAGGACTTATTGGGAGAGAGATGAAAAGGGTTACACCGGACACTATCCGCATTTTGTTTCATCTTTCCAGGTCTGCTGAAGAGAGACTGTCGGCTTTGTGTTCCGGTGTCTCTGAGCTATGGGAAGCTGGTGCCTACCCATGCTCGCTGGTAAGTGAAACACAAGATTCGAACCTTGATCCTCAGATCTCAACCACCTGAATAGCTGGATTACAGACGTGAACCACCAGCGCTTGGTTCATTAGAAAGTTCTTCCTATCTCTATCAGTCCTTTTGTTTTGTTTTGTTTTGCCATCCTTCCCCCTTAGCTTTTTCTCCTTCCCTCTCCCATCTTTACAGTCCATGGATGAGAGAAAATATTCAGTTCTTGTCAGTGTGGGACTGGCTTACTTCATTTAATGTGGTGATTTCCACTTCCTTGATTTTCTTGCAAATGGCATGGCTTCATTTTTCATTGTGGCTAACTAATATTCCATTTTTTGCCTATAAATCACATAATCATTTATTGACCTGGTTGTGAGCATCTAATCTCCTCCTGCAATCAGGGCTATTGTGAATAAGGACGCGATAAACATGTGTACAAGAAGCTGACTTTGATTCTTCTTTTTAAAAAATATGCCCATGAAGTGGTTTGGTCAGATCATGTGAAAATGTTATTTTTAATTTTTTGAGGAACTCCTAGGATAATTTCCATAGTGGGCAGACAGACTTCCGTTCCCACCAATAGTGAAGATGCACATACATAACCTCACCATATGACTTCTTCGTTATTTTCTTGATGGCGGCCATTCTGTGTGAGGTGAACTGGAATCACAAGGATGCTTTGATTTGTGTTTCCTTTTTTTTTTTCTTTTGGCTAGTTGTGGGGCTTGAACTCTGGGCCTGGGCACTGCCCCTCAGCTCTTCAGCTCAAGGTGAGTGTTCTACCACTTGAGTCACAGCACCACTTCCAATTTTCTGGTGGTTCATTGGAGATGAGAGTCTCATGGACTTTCCTGCTTTGAACTGCAAAGTTCAGATCTCAGCCTCCTTAGTAGCTAGGATGACAGGCTTGAGCCACCGGCACCTGGCTTTTGTGTTTCCTTTACAGTTAAGAATGCTGGTATTGGGGCTGGCAAGTTGGCTCAGTGGTAGAGCGCTTACCTTGCATGCCTGAGGCCCTGGGTTCGATTCCTCAGCACCACATAAGCAAAACGAAAAAAGCCAGAAGTGGCGCTGTGGCTCAAGTGGTAGAGCCTAGCCTTGAGCTGAAGAGCTGAGGGACAGCGCCCAGGCCCAGAGTTCAGGCCCCATGACCGGACCCCCCCCCCCAAAAAAAGAATGCTGGTATTGCTGGATCCTTGAGTAGTTCTAAGTTTAGTTTTCTTCTTCTTCTTCTTCTTCTTCTTCTTCTTCTTCTTCTTCTTCTTCTTCTTCTTCTTCTTCTTCTTCTTCTTCTTCTTCTTCTTCTTCTTCTTCTTCTTCTTCTTCTCCTTCTTCTCCTTCTTCTTCTCCTTTCTTCTTCTTCTTTTTGAATGTCCATGCTGCCTTTCATTTATATTCCTCCAAACAGTGTAATACTAGGACTCCCCTCCACCCCACCCCCACCATTCCCCCATCCCCGCCGCATTTGCTGTTACTCATATTCTTGATGCTGGCCAAGCTTACCATGGATGAGATGAAATCTCAATGTTATTTGGACTTGCATTTCATTTATGACCAGGGATGTTGAATACTTTTCCATGTGTCTATTGACTATTTTTACTTATTTTGAGAAGTCTGTATTTCCTTTGCTTATTATTAATTGAGAGTTATTGATTTGAGGGGGTTTAGTTTATTGAGCTCCTTGTATATTCTAGATATTAGGCCCTTGTCAGATTTATAACTGGCAAAATGATTGATTGATAGATAGATAGATAGATAGATAGATAGATAGATAGATAGATAGATAGATAGAGATATTTTCTCCCATTCTGTAGGACTGTTTTTATAGCTTAGAAACTATGTCCTTCACTGTGCAGAAACTTTTGAGCTTGGTACAGTCCCATTGGTTGATCCTGTCCCCAAGTTGATGAGCACATTGGATGATAACATCTTGAGTGTATCTCATAAAATATATCATTGAGGGGCTGGGAAGGTGGCTCAGTGGTAGAGCACTTGCCTTGCATGCATGAGGCCCTGGGTTCGATTTCTCAGTACCACATAAGCAAAAAGAAAAAAGCCAGAAGTGGCATTGTGGCTCAAGTGGTAGAGCGCTAGCCTTGAGCTGAAGAGCTGAGTTCAGGCCCCACAACCGGACCCCCCCCCAAAAAAAATATATATCATTGAAATGAGTTTTTTAATTTGCCTGTGTGTGTGTGTGTGTGTGTGTGTGTGTGTGTGTGTGTGTGTGTGTGTGTGTGTGTGTGTGTGTGTGTGTGTGTGTGTGTGTGTGTGTGTGTGTGTGTGTGTGTGTGTGTGTGTGTGTGTGTGTGTCCTGGGGCTTGAAATCAGGGCCTGGGCATTGTGCCTGAGCTTTTGTGCTCAAGGCTAGTGCTCTATCACTTGAGCCACAGCATCACTTTTGGCTTTTTTTGTGTGTGTGGTCAATTGGAGATAAAAGTCTCACAGACATTCCTGCCCAGGCTGGCTTTGAATCGTGATCCTCAGATCTCAGCCTCCTGAGAAGCTAGGATTATAGGTGTGAGCCACAGGCTCTCAGCTCTTACTTGTTTGTTGTTGTTGTTTTCTAATGTGGCCACTAAGAAATGTTAAGTAACCCAGTAGCTTGTGTTCTATTCTACTGGTGAATAGGAGGTACAGGCCTAGACTGCCAGCCATTGGGGAATACCAAGAGGAGACTTCCAGCCTGGCTTTGGGGGCTAGCTAGTTTTGGGAGGATCTGCGGCATAAGGTGGTGGATTTTCAGAAGTTGGATCACATAACAATAGTCAGACCTTTCTCCCGTGCACCCCGAGCACATAGCCTACTCCTGGTGCTCATAGCCTGCCTGGAGACTCTGTGAGGAAGCTGGTACATGTGCCAATAGCTCTTTTCTGTGTATGGGGGGTGGGGGGGAGAAGCCCTCAGCTCGCCCCGGGGGAGTCCCAGGGGGAGCCTCACATGACCGCTTCCTCCTTTTTGTCTTTTCTCCCAGCCCTTGGCGTCTTGCTGGCTGTGTCAGGATGGGAAGTAACAAATTCTAAAGGTGAGTCTGTCTACTCATGGCCAAACACCAAGAGAAAGGAAGTGGGGCTATAGGACTTTGAGGGGGGGAAAGGGGACAGGGAGAAGGGAAGAATGTCTTTTCTTTTTTTCTTTTTCTTTTTTTTTTTTTATTGCTCGTGGGGCTTGAACTCTGGGCCTGGGCTCTTCAGCTCAAGGCATGCATGCACTCTACCACTTGAGCCACAGCAGCCACTTCCGGCCTTTTCTGCTTATGTGATGCTGAGGAATCGAACCCAGGGCCTCATGCATGCCAGGCAAGCACCCTACCACTGAGCCACCTTCCCAGCCCAGAAGAATGTCTTCTCAAGTGAGAGAGGACTGAGCCTCGGGCACTTTCTTGTGTTCTTTGGATAATGGATGTTTCCTGTGCTCCGTTCTCACCACCCATCACCAGCATTTTCAGCACCAATAGCACTTGCAAATAGTTAGGGTGGTGCTCGACCACTTGAGCCACACACCTCCACTTCGGGCTTTTTGGTGGTTCATTTGAGATAAAAGGCCTTCTGAGCCGGGCGCTGGTGGCTCACGCCTGTAATCCTAGCTACTCAGGAGGCTGAGATCTGAGGATCGCGGTTCAAAGCCAGCCCGGGCAAGAAAGACCATGAGACTCCTATCTCCAATAAACCACCAGAAAACCGGAAGTGGCGCTGTAGCTCAAGTGGTAGAGCGCTCGCCTTGAGCTGAAGAGCTGAGGGACAGCGCCCAGGCCCAGAGTTCAAGCCCCACGACCGACAAAAAAAAAAAAAAAAAAAAAAAAAAAAAAAGGCCTTCTGGACTTTCCTGCCTGGGCTGATCTTGAACCCCAAATCCTTAGCTCCCAGCCTCCTGAGTAGCTAGGGGTGAGTAGGCATGAACCTCGGGTACCCAGCTGTCAGGGATCATTTCTTGGACAAATGAATGAGCAAATGAACGAATAGACCTGTGTTCTGTGCAGCTCCCTGTCCCCACTGCCATGTCTACGCTGACTGCCACAACACCACCCACTGCATCTGTAAGCCTGGATTCCAGCCCACATCTGGGCCAGGCCCCTTCATCTGGCCCCAGGAGGCCTGCAAAGGTAAGGATGTCACTCAGTAGAAGAAGCCATCATGGTGTGGCGTGTGTGTGTGTGTGTGTGTGTGTGTGTGTGTGTGTGTGTGTGTGTAAAACACACCCCCTCCCCACAGCCTCCAGAGGATCAGAGGGCCTCAGAAGAGGTACAGCAATTAGTCAGGTATATTTTTTCCCCCAATCCTGGGGCTTGAACTCAGGGTTTAAGCACCGTTCCTGAGCTTCTTTGTGCTCAAGGCAAGCAATCTACCATTTGACCCACATAGCATCACTTGCAGCTTTTTCTGAATAGTTTTTTGGAGATAAGAGTCTCACAGACTTTCCTGTCCGGGTTGGCTTTGAACTGGAATCCTCAAATCTCAGCCTCCTGAGTAGCTAGGATGACCAGCATAAGTCATTGGCGCCTGGCTTAGCCATCTCCGTGCTTGGATAGAAAGAGGAAGCATGTGGCATCGGCCCAGAGCAGAGTCAGTCTGTGGGTTTCCTTTCTTGAACCTCAACTCTTGCCATTAGCTGCTAAACCAAGAGAGACTCAGAGCACAGATTCTGTGAGCCAGGACATAAGGAATATGGTCCTTCTGTGTCTCATGACATGTTTTCTACTTTATTCCACTACCAATCCCTGGGTGTTGGTTTATGTTTTGTTGTTCTGTTTTATTTTGTTTTGTTTTTGTGCAAGTCCTAGGACTTGAACTCAGGGCTCAGGTGCTATCCCTGAGCTTGTTTGCTCAACGCTCCAACTCTACCACTTGAGTCACAGCTCCACTTCCTACTTCATAGTGGCTCATTGGAGGTGAGTCTCACAGACTTTCCTGCCGGGGCTGACTTTGAACCCCTGACCCTCAGATCTCAGCCTCTTGAATAGCTGGGATGAAAAGCCACTGGCCCCTGCCACGCTCCACACTTGGATAAACCATGTTAGGCCATGAGAACTCTGTGGAGAAGAGGACATGGCACAGTTCTTGAAGAGTAAACGTAGCTTTCCTCTTGCCCATCAGACATTGATGAGTGCCAGACGCAGCAGGCGCGCTGCAGGAAAAAATCTTACTGCAAGAACAAGATTGGGAGCTACCTCTGCAGCTGCGTGGTAGCGGTGCCTTGGCTCAACTGGGTGGCCAGCATCATTGACATCGAACATCCACAGTGTTACAGTAAGCATCTCCAAATACTCCTTCCCTCATGAAAGAAAAGGGGGAGAAGGGAGGCACAGACTTCGGGGTAGAAATTCCTCTGGGCCCACTGGTATGATAAGTTTGAGTTCTCCTAAAAAATAAGTATAATAAATCTTTTAAAGAAAAAAAAAAGGCCAGGCACCAGTGGCTCATGCCTGTCATACTAGCTACTCAGGAGGCTGAGGTCTGAGGATCATGGTTCAAGGCCAGCCAGGGTTTATCTCCAATAAACCACCAGAAAACTGGAAGTGGTGCTGTGGCTCAAGTGGTAGAGCGCTCTCCTTGAGCCAAAAAGCTGAGGGACAGCACCCAGGCTCACAGTTCAAGTCCCATGACCAACAAAAAGAAAAAAAAAAAAAAAGAGGTTAAAGCCAGGTGCTAGTGGCTCAAACCTGTTATCCTAAATTCTCAGGAGGCTGAGATCTGAGGATCGCAGTTCAAAGCCAGCCTGGGCAGAAAAGTCTATGAGACTCTTATCTCCAATGAACCGCCAGAAAACCGGAAGTGGCACTGTGGCTCAAGTGGTAGAGCACTCGCCTTGAGCAAAAGAGTCAGGAACAGCAACCAGGCCCTGAGTTCAAGCCCCAGGATGGGCACCCCCCCAAAAAAAGGGGGGTTAGGAGACCATAGCTGGTGACAGCAACACCAGCCTCAAGGCAGAGTAAGAGAGCAGAGCTGTGTCCCAGCCTCTGTCCCTCATCGCTGTGCTGTCCCCCGTCCTTCCCAGAGCGAGGCTGTCTAAACCAAACCACCTAGCCAGTCCCAGCTCGCAGACTCCTGGGAATCCATGGCTGCCTTACAAGTCACTCTCCTTCCATTCCAAAAGGACTGGCTTCGTATTCTTCTGAACTTGGTTTTTTTAATGTGTGTGTATGTTGGTCCTGAGGCTTAAACTTAAAGCTTGGATGCTGTCCCTGAACTTTTCTGCTTCAGGCTGGCGTTCAACTACTTGAGGCACAGCACCACTTCTGGCTTTTTTTGTAGTTCATTGGAGATAAGAGTCTCATGGAATTTCCTGCCCAGGCTGGCTTTGAACTGTGATCCTCCAGATCTCAGCCTCCTGAGTAGCTAGGATGACAGGCGTGAGCTACCAGTGCCCAGCTCACAATTCAGCTTCTTGAAAGCAAGTGCGTGGAAGCCCTGGACTGGCCGCTGGTGGTTCAGCAGAGCTAGCCTCCATTTCCTAGGGACGTGAGCGTCTCTGCTTTGCTCCAATGTCGCACAGAGCTGGGAATGGCTAGAGGGTTTGAAGGGGAAGCTGCAGGATCACAGACTCAACATGCTGTCCCCTTTGTAGATGAACTGTCCCCAGGCCACATGGAAAGGGAAACCGTTCCACAGCAGGGTGAGTACCCAGATTCAGGACCCTGGCTGGCAATTCCAGATTCCTACTTCCTGGTATGCTCCTGAATCCCTGCCTCCCAGGAACTCAGGAATTTGACCTGTGGGGAAAGAGGATCTGTGAGGATGTGGTCAAATCAAGAAGAGTCTGTGCAAGATGAGGGAGTACAGCCAAGCAGGGTGGCTCATCCCCTTAATCCCAGCTACTCAGCAGGCTGAGATCTAGAGGATCACAGTTCAAAGCCAACTTGGGAACAACAGTCCAAAAAAGATTCTTCTCTCCAAAATAGCCAGCAAAATGTCTGGATGGAGATGCGGCTCAAGTGGTAGAGCGCCAGCCTCACAAGTAGGCTATGTGTTCAAATCCCAGTTACACACACAACACACACACACACACACACACACACACACACACACACACACACATAAATTAAAGTGGGCTCTAAATTCAATATAATCAGTAACCTGATTTCTTTTTCAAAAATTTTATTGTGATTAAGTGATTACATAATTTCACAAATTTCACAGTATTGTGGGATAGTGATGCTTAGTTTAAGTCGCAAACACATTCTAACCTTCATGGGGCAAATTGTCTATGGTGGCCTATGACGATTATGAGTTCTGTGGGCTTTGATTATATAGTTATGTCTTCCACATCAGATGAAATGTACATTCCTTTCTTTTTGCATAGTGTCAGCTGTTCCCTCCTTCCCTCTCATTCCCTCCCTCCCATCACTGCCATTGAGTTGTTTGGTTTGTTTTGATCAATGTCCAGGGCAGATGATGGGTTGTATGTTTTCCCCTGTTTCCCTCTGATTCTGTTTCCTCCTGCTAGTTTCCCTCCGATGTGCCCATATATACTACATATGTGGTCAGCAACACGGGGTCATTTAGTAATGATTCGACCAGATGAGTGGAGGTCCTTTGTTTCTCGAGTCTTGTTTACTTTGTCATATCACCTACATTTTGGATTTAACATCCACTTATCAGGGAGACCATGTGCCGTTTGTCTCTTTGGTCTTGACTTACCTCACTCCACATGATTTCTTCTAGTTCCATCCATTTCCCTGTGAATGACATTATTTTGTCTTTCTAATGTCTGTATAATATTCTACTGTATATAGATACCACAATTTTTTGGCTCCATTCATCTGTAGTGGGGCATCTGGGTTGTTTCTATATCCTGACTATTGTGAACAGTGCTGCAGTGAATATGGAGTTGTCCTTGTATCCTGGTTCCTGTTGTTCAGGATAGATACTTGGAGTGGTATGGCTGGGTCATAGGGGAGGTCATTATTTAGCTTTCTGAGGACCTTCCAGACTGCTTTCCAAAGTGGTTGTATAAGTGTACATTCCCACCAGCAGTGTAATAGGGTTCCTCTTTCTCTGCATCTCCTCCAGCATTTGTCGTTGGCTGACTTGTGGATGTGGGACATTCTGACTGGGGTAAGGTGGTATCCCAGGGTTGTCTTTATTTGCATTTCCTTTACAACCAGGGATGGTGAACATTCCTTTATGTGTTTCTTTGCCATTTTTATCTCTTCTTCTGAGAAGTCTCTCTTTAGTTCCCTTGACCATTTAGTAATTGGTTTGTTAGGTTTGGGAGGGATTAGTTTCTTGAGTTCCCTGTATATACTGGATATTAACTCCTTGTCTTATATATTGCTGGTAAATATTTTTTTCCCAGTTACTTGGTTGTCTTTCTAGTTTGGCAGCTATGTCTTTAGCTGTGCAGAAACTTTTTATTTTAAGGTAGTCCCATTTGTCGAGTCTCTCTCGAATTTGTTGTGACCCTGGGACTCTGTTCAGGAAGTTCCTGCCTGTGCCTATAAGTTCTAGTGTCTCTCCTACTCTGTCCTGCAGTAGTTTCAGAGATTCAGGATGATGTTAAGGTCTTTAATCCATTTTGAGTTGATGTTAGTGCATGGTGACAGGCTGGGGTCTACTTTTAGTCTTCTGCATGTGGCTGCCCAGTTTTCCCAGCACCAGTAGTTGAAGAGGCTGTGTTTCTTCCATTGTATGTCTTTGGCTCCTAGTCGAATATCAGCTGACTGTAGGCGTGTGGTTTTATTTCTGGATCTTCTCTTCTATTCCGTTGGTCTTCGGGTCTGTTTTTGTGCCAGTACCATGCTGTCTTTGTTATGGCTCATAGTAGAGTTTGAAGTCCAGAAACGAGATCCCACCCATATTGTCTTTTTTGCCTAGAATTGTTTTGGCTATTCTAGGTCTTTTGTTGTTCCATATGAATTTTTGGACGGTTTTCTGTATTTCAGAAATGACATCATTGGGATCTTAATAGGAATTGCATTGAATTTGTATATTAATTTTGGCAGCATGGCCATTTTCACTATAATTAAGGCTGCCTATCCAAGAACATGGAAGGTCTTTCCATTTCCTAGTGTCTTCTGTAATTTCTTTCTTTCAGTTTTTATAGTTTTCATTAAATAGCTGGGATTCATTAAATAGCTGAGATTCTGGGCCTGGGTTACCAGCCCCTGTCCCATTTTGGACTTAAATTTTTTTTTTTTGTTTGTCCTCATCTTAGGACTTGAACTCAAGGCCTGGGCATTGTCCATGAGACTCTCAGTGCTCAAGGTAGCCCTCTACCACATGAAGCTTTTCCTGAGTAGTTCATTGGAGATCAGAGTCTCATGGAATTTCCTGCCCGCGCTGGCTTTGAACTGTGATCCTCCAGATCTCAGCCTCCTGAGTAGCTAGGATGACAGGCGTGAGCTGCCAGTGCCCAGCTCACAATTCAGCTTCTTGAAAGCAAGTGCGTGGAAGCCCTGGGCTGGCCGCTGGTGGTTCAGCAGAACTAGCCTCCATTTCCTAGGGACGTGAGCATCTCTGCTTTGCTCCAGTGTCGCACAGAGCCAGGGACGGCTAGAGGGTTTGAAGGGGAAGCTGCAGGGTTGTGCGACTGGATCACAGACTCGACATGCTGTCCCCTTTGTAGATGAACTGTCCCCAGGCCACATGGAAAGGGAAACGGTTCCACAGCAGGGTGAGTACCCAGAGCCAGGACCCTGGCTGGCAATTCCAGATCCCTGCTTCCTGGGCTAGTTGCTGTGCTCCTGAATCCCTGCCTCCCAGGAACTCAGGAATGTGACCTGCAGGGAAAGAGGGTCTGTGAGGATGCGGTCAGGTGAAGGTGACTCTGTGCAAGGTCAGAGCAGAGCCAAGCAGGGTGGCTCATTCCTGTAATCCTAGCTACTCATCAGGCTGAGATCTGGAGATCACAGTTCAAAGCCAACTTGGGAATGACAGTCCAAAAAGACTCTTCTCCCCAATGTAAACAGCAAAAAGTCTGGATGGAGGTGTGGTTCAAGTGGTAGAGCACCAGCCTAACAAATAGGGTATGTGTTCAAATCCCAGTTACAGACACACACACACACACACACACATTAAAGTAGGTAGTCCCTAAGTCTAATATAATCGACAACCTGACTTTTTTTTTTACAAAAAGAGGGAGAATTAGGTTACAGAGACAAGATGGAGAGATGGAGAGACTGGATCTCTAATGCCACAAACCAATCCGGGGATGCCCAATAGCTCCCTCATTTTCCATTCATTTAAGTTTTCTTTGTGTCTTCCCTGCTGGTAATTTGTAAGGTCAGTCATCCAAGAAGCCACATTTTAAAATAGAGAATATTGGAGTCTTTATTATACAGTTAACAGCTGTAGGCCGCACACAGATACACATAACACAGCTAGGAAACATACTAAAGAGGAAAGAGATAACAAAAGCAATACCAACAAGCCAATTCGGCTGAACTGGGACGCCATGATGACCGGAGATGAGCCAGGAGATAGGACACAGGATACGATCACAGAGACACACATGGCATGGAGTCATGGCGGCTAGGCTGGTCTGGGCCTAAATAGGTCGGTGCAGGAGGCAGATCCTCAGGAAATTCCCAGTCCTAAGCACTGGATTGACAGATTCAGTAACCTATCATCAGCCAAGTGCCTGCTCCTGCCTCCAGGGGTCTGGGCACGCCCATTACCTGGGAGGCAGGTGATGGGGGTAGGGTGGGGGGAGGGTTTCCTTCCCCCAGCATGAAGACAAGATGCCAGACCTATAATCTACCATGTGGCCAATATGGTGCCAGCCAGACCTGGCCTCCTTACTTCAGTAACAGGGCTTAAACACAGGGCCTGAGCACTGTCCCTCTTCCTTTCCACTCAAGGCTGGTGCTCTACCACTTAAGTTTCTGACTTTTTGCTGGGTCATTAGAGATAGGTGTTTTATGGATTTCCCTGTCCTGGCCTGGCTTGGAACCATACTTAGATCTCCTCTGCCTTACTAGCTGGGATTATAAGCATGGGTTACCAGTTCTTGTCTCATTTTAGACTGTTTTTCCCCCCCCACACTAGTCCTGATCCTGTGGCTTTTTTATTTTTAATTTTTTGTTGGTCATGGGGCTTGAACTCTGGGCCTGAGCGCTGTCCCTCAGCTCTTCAGCTCAAGGCGAGCACGCTACCACTTGAGCTACAGTGCCACTTCCAGTTTTCTGGTGGTTTATTGGAGGTAAGAGCTTCATAGCCTTTCCTGCCTGGGCTGGCTTTGAACCTCGATCCTCAGATCTCAGCCCCCGAGTAGCTAGGATTACAGGCATGAGCCACTGTCACCTGGCTTTATTTTTATTTGTTGGTCGTGGGGCTTGAACTCTGGACCTGGGTACTTTCCCTGAGCTCTTCAGCTCTAGTCTAGCACTCTATCACTTGAGCCACAGCGCCACTTCCAGTTTTCTGGTGGTTAATTGGAGATGAGGTGCCTCACAGACTTTCCTGCCCGTACTGGCTTTGAACTGTGATCCTCAGATCTCAGTCTCCTGAGTAGCTTGGATTGCAGGTGTGAGCTACCGGAGCCCAGCGGTCCTGGGGCTTTAAGGTCAGGGCCTAGATGTTGTCCCTGAGCCTCTCTATGCTCAAAGCTAGGGCTCTACCACTTGAGCCACAGTGCAACGTGCAGCTTTTCTGAGTAGTTTATTGGAGATAAGAGTCTCTTGGACTTTCCTGCCCTGGCTGGCTTCAAACAGTGATCCTCAGATCTCAGCTTCCTGAGTATCTAGGATGACAGGCGTGAGCCACCAGTGCCCAGCATTTTGGACTTCTTAGGGGGAATCGGCATGGACTGCAGGAACCTCAGGGGTGGATGTGTTTTCCCTACATCTCATGACAATGTCCTCTTTCCTCCCCAGAAGACCAGGGCACAGAGACAGGAGGAACGGCCACCCCTCAAGTGAATATTTGGGTGAGTGTGGTCAAGTTTGGCTCTGGGAAACATCGGGTTAGACTGACATGGCCACTCTGCTATTCAAGCATTGCGCCGCTCACCAGTTATTTTCACACTAGCCTAGGTCCTACTTGGGGAAAGTTTTGCCTCTTTCCTGAGAGGCGGTGGGAAATAGCTAAGTTTTAAACTGGAGAGGTGGCAGCTACTCAGGAGGCTGAGATCTGAGGATCATGGGTTGAAGTCAGCCCGGGCAGGAAAGTCTGTGACACTCAACTAACCACCAGAAAATTGGAAGTGGAGCTAGAGTGCCTTAAGCAAAGAGCCGAGGGACAGTGCCCAAGCTGAGCTCAAGCTCTACAAACAACAACAACAATAATGTCTCATGGATTTTTCTACCCAAGCTGGGCTTCGAACCTTGATCCTCCAGATCTCAGCCTTCTGAGTCACTGAGAGGCACTGTACCTGATCCTATTCTTTCTTAACTAAGTTTCCATGAGAGTTCACCTACTTGTTTTTGTTTCTTGGAAAGAGAGCTATGGGTAAAAACGGAAACAGAAAAGACTTTGCGAAGAATGTCACCCAAATGCTTCGGCGTGTAGAATTCTTCATATGGAATCAAAGTTCTGATTTTCCAACAAAAGGAGAATATCCGGAGCTTGATATAGGTAAGAAATGGCAAGCAGATTCCTTCCAGCTACAGTAAGAGGCTGGGGGTGGGGGCAGGGAGGGCCTGGTGTTCTCTGCGCCTCCCATGAGATCTCTCTGCTCCCAGACTACAAACATGTCCATGTCAGCACTTGGTGTGACTGGGGCTCTTCTTGCAAAATGCCAAAATGCACGTGGGGCTGCGGATTAGTAGCTCCACCTGCAACCCTACTACACTTTGATCCACAACACTACTTCCAGTTTCCTGGTGGTTCATTAGCAATAAGAGTCTCACAGACTTTCCTGCCTGGGCTGGCTTTGAACCAGGATCCTCAGATCTCAGCCTCCTGAGTAGCTAGGATGACAGGGCGTGAGATACTGGCACCTGGCAAGCAAGCAGTTCTCTAAGTGTTATTAGCCCTGAGAGGCAGGGCCGGGGCCCGGTGCTCATCATCCCATGTCCCCAGTCTATGAAACCAAGAGATGCGACCAGAAGACTGTTCTGGCAGCTGGAAACAACACAATGGACATCGACTGCGCCAGCACCCTCACGGGATCTGGAAGGGAAGGTAAGGGTGGGGAGACGAACGCTCTGGGCGCTGTCCTGGGTGGCTGGACCCTTGGGTGGGGCTCGCAGCGTCCTCAAGAGAGAGTCTCACAACACCTCAGGCACACGGCAAATCCATGGGCGCCATGAGATGTTCGGGTTGCACTGAGATGACTTTCACCACAAATTCCGTTTTCTCGATGACCCCACAGAGGTCAGGGGTGCGTCCGCCCAGTCGCTGCAGCCCCCACCCCCTCACCTGTGCGTCTCGTTTTCAGGTGCCGGGAAGGTGGCTCTCATCACTTACCAGACTCTCGGGAACTTTCTGAACGAATCCTTCTTCCATCACAGAAAAGGGATGCGGGGAGTCAGGCTGAACTCTCAGGTCGTGACTGGCACCATTGGCTCGGAAGGCAAAGTCGACCTGTCAGACCCCGCACTGCTGACTTTTCAACACACTCAGGTGAGCAGGACCCACGGTGAGTTGGAGGTTCGTGGGTTTCACCAGCTTTCACCCAAATCCAGCTGCAAGCACTGATAGGTAAGAGGGCTGAGAAGACATGTCGAAGCACCCACCAGTGCATCCCACACAGAAACCCAGAGCACCAGTGAGGCTGAGGAAGACAGAGAACACTTGGAAACTATTAGAATTGAGAAGATGCCAGACGCTGGTGGCTCACACGTGAAATCCTAGCTACTCAGGAGGCTGAGATCTGAGGACATCAGTTCAAAGCCAGCCTGGGCAGGAAAGTCCGTGAGACTCTTATCTCCAATGAGCCACCAGAAAACCAGAAGTGGCGCTGTGGCTTAAAGTGGTACAGCACTAGCCTTGAAAGCTAAAGCTCAGAGACAGCACCCAGGCCCTGAGTTGAAGTCCCAGAACTACCACCATCAACCACCACCACCAACAACAACAACAACAACAAGGAGAATAAATTCCTCCTAACCCCCACACCCCGCCCCAGCAGGTATGGTGAGGCCAAACTTCCTCACCCATGCTCTCCCAAGCTGGTCCCTAACTCAGGACCTCGGATGAAAATCATGAACTCAAAAAGATGAAATCACCTTCACACCATCTCTTTCCAGCATGGCACCCTAAGAAGAAAGTGCTTGTGTGTGTCCTGGGAAGGATCCAAGGAAGGGGGTAGCTGGTCTACCAAAGGCTGCTCTCCAGTGAGAAGTAACGATTCTTACACCACGTGCAAGTGCTACCACCTGTCCAGCTTTGCTGTCCTCATGGCACTGGCCCCCAAGGTATCAAGATTCATGGGTCCTGGAGCTCATCTTACACTCATTTTAGGAAAATTGTGTGTGTATGTGTGAGTGAGTGCCAGTCCTGGGGCTTGAACTCAGGGCCTGGGGTGTTGTCCCTGAGCTTTTCTGTTCAAGGCCAGTGCTCTACCACTGCAGCCACAGCTCCACTTCCAGCTTTTTGTTGGAGATAAGAGTGTCTTGGACTTTCCTGCCCAGGCTGGCTTTGAACCGAGAGCCTCAGATCTCAGCCTCCTGAGTAGCTAGGATTACAGGCATCGCTGCCCACGCCCAAATTAGAAAAAGACTCTTCGGGGGTCACCTGGTCGTAACCTTCGAGGTGACCTCAGGGCATGGCAGTAGAAGGCGAGGGGCACGAAGTGGAGGGAAAAACAAGGTGGGGTGGTAAGTGTTCTGCTGGGGGCAGGAGCTGGGACTTCTCTTCCTCTCCCGTGGTGATGGCTCATGCTTTTACCTCCCTGGCTCCACCCATTGCTTGAGAGGGCACCCTGGGCATGATGGGAGGAATCATTTGAATAGGTGCCCAAAGCATCATGGGAGCAAGAACCACAATGATGGGATGCAGGTCATGGGCCGTGTGTTCTGTCCGCCATCTCCATCCCCATGTACATAACAGTCCCTTCTCTGGGAGTCAGTGTAGAGCTCACCCCTCACAGTTGTCACAACTGAGAAGTGAGGAGCTGGGGTACCATCTGCCCCCTGGCTCTGGGTAGATGTGGGGGGGGGATGTCCTTCATAGCTGTTAATGGCCTGATACTTTGTGAGCGGGAGTGGAGGGGGCTCGGGCCAGCGAGGGAAGTCCTGCACATCTGGCCATGGTAACATGGATAGAGGATTGGAAATGCCCTTTGGTTAGGCGCTGGGGGCTTGGGAGGCTGAGATATAAGGATGGCAGTTCGAGGCCAGTCTGTGACACTTGTATCTGCAATGAACCACCAGAAAACCAGAAGTGGCACTATGGCTAAACGTGGGTAAGAGTGCTAATCTTGAGCAACAGAGCTGAGACCTCGCACGGGCTCTGAGGTCAAGCCCCATGACTGACCAAGACAAAAGGCTCCAAGGGGATTTTGTTCCTGATAACGGGAACTGTGTCTCTCCTCTGGCGGCTTGCAGGCAGACTTCACCCTGTCTGTGATCACCTGCGTGGGGCTGAGCGTATCGCTGCTGTGTCTCCTCCTGGCGGCCCTCACCTTCGTCCTGTGCCGGCCCATCCACAACACAGGCACCACGCTCCACCTGCAGCTCTCTGTCTGCCTCTTCCTGGCACACTTGCTTTTCCTCACAGGCATCAACCGAACTGAGCCGGAGGTGAGCGGTGTCACTGAGTGATCTCATTGCCAATCAAAAGATGACAAGGAAGAGACATTCATCAGAGCAACGGGGTAGGAGAAAGAGAAAGAAAAACCAAACTAGAGAACCAAACTAGAGATCTTAAGGTTTCTTCCTGCAGAACGAGTGTCTGTTTATTCACTGGATGTCCAACTGGTGGAATTACTTCGGGTTAACATTAGCTGCTGTAACAAATAAGCCCCCAGCATATCAGAGGCTTAGCACAGTCCTTATTTCCTGTAGATGCGTCAGGGGTGAGCAGATTGAAAGTTGTCGATCCTTCACTTCCAAGCTGAAGGAGACTCTTCCAAGGCTATCCTGTTTTAAACAACACAATGGGCAAAGAGAGCATCACAGAGTGCTTTTAGAAAGGCTTAGGTTTATATGGAATGCACAGACTCCTTCAGCTCGTGTGTGTGTGTGTGTGTGTGTGTGTGTGTGTGTGTGTGTGTGTGTGTGTGTGTGCTGGCACTGGGCTTGAACTCAAGGCCTGCGTGTTCCCTTAGCTTTTTTTTTTTTTTTTCAATTAAAGTTGATGCTCTACCTCTGGAGCCACAGGTCCACTTCTGACCTTTGAGATAGCAATCTCACAAGTTTTTCCCTTCCTAAGCTGGCTTTCAACCATGATCCTGAGATCTCAGCCTCCTGAGTAGCTAGGATTACAGGCGTGAGCCACTGGCACCCGCCTTACATTGACTTCAGAGAGAAAATAGGATTTTTATTTCTCTGTTGCTGTGTCCATCATGTATTTGTGAGCTTCTCCAGTGACATTTATTCCATGTCATTTCTGACCTGCTGTGTTCACGGGAAAGGCTAATTCCAATAGCCAACAGATACTTCCAGAAATTGGACAGCCTCCTGGCAAAGGGCCGTAGGGGTTGGAGGTTGCCGGTCCAAGCCAAACTCTAAGCAAGACGCCAAGAAGATAGTGAGAGCCAGGTGCTGGTGGCTCACACCTATAATCCTGGCTATTCAGGAGGCTGAGATCTGAGGATCATGGTTCAAAGCCAGCCCAGGCAGGAAAGTCCATGAGACTCTTATCTCCAATGAACCACAGGGAAAATGGAAGTGGTGCTGTGGTTCAAAGTGGTAGAGTGCTAGCCTTGAGCAAAAAGAGCTCAGGGACAGCGCCCAGGCCCTGAGTTCAAGCCCTACAACTGACAACAA
Source organism: Dipodomys merriami (assembly GCF_024711535.1). Lineage (NCBI taxonomy): Eukaryota > Metazoa > Chordata > Mammalia > Rodentia > Heteromyidae > Dipodomys > Dipodomys merriami. The sequence continues at coordinate 4,040,667 of NW_027206291.1, forward strand.
CAACAAAGAAAGTGAGATCTGGCCCGCATGCGCCCCCACTGCCAGCTCCTCTCTCCCTTCTAGACGCTGTGCGCCATCATAGCAGGGGTGTTACATTACCTCTACTTGGCCTCCTTCATGTGGATGCTTCTAGAAGGCCTCCACCTCTTCCTCACCGTCAGGAACCTTAAGGTGGCCAACTACACCACCACAGGACGATTCAAGAAGAGATTCATGTACCCTCTGGGCTATGGAATCCCAGCTGGCATCGTGGCTGTGTCTGCAGCAGTTGGACCTAAGAATTATGGAACCTTTACCCAGTAAGCATGAAGCGGGGGGGAGGAGGGGTTAGAAATGAATTTCAGTGTTATGACACCAGAATGATTTTTGGTTTGTTGTTTGTTTTCTTTTGTTCCTGCTGGTTCTGGGGTTTGAACTCAGGACCTGGGTGCTGTCCCTTACCTTTTTTGTTTTTGTTCAAGGCTGGTGCTCTACCACTTGAGCCACACTTCCATTTCTGGCTTTGTGATGGTTAACTGGAAATAAGAGTGTCATATCTTTCCTGCCCAGGCTGGCTTTGAACTGTGATCCTTGGATCTCAGCCTCCTGAGGAGCTAGGATTACAGGTGTGAGCCACCAGAGCCCAGTTTAAAATGTTGTTTTCATCATAGCGGTCATTCTCATCCTAGCAATCCTTGTGGTCATCAGTGTATTTAGCATGTCTTACCTCTCTGCCAGGATCTATTTGTCCTCCAAACCTTCCCAGACATTCCAACTTCCCTACAAGTTCTATGACAGAAAAGCCACACAGGTCTACTGAGAGAATTCAAAGAAGATAGAAACAGGTGGAGAGACAGTCTGTGATCATGGACAGGCAGATTCAATCTTGTAAACCTGATTCCCACTTGATCTACAGAATCGATGCATCTCCAATTAAAAAAAAATTCCCAGGAAATATGTTGTGCCCATTCATGAAAATGCTTCTAAAGTTTATATGCAGAGAAGACCCAGAGTAGCCGACATGAGATTGAAAAGGAGGAGACTGGCGAGAACCTGAATCTTTGTTAAGATCGATCTGCTATAGTCAATCATTTGGTCTTCCCACCAAACTGGCCCTGCTTCATTCTTGGGGAGGCTAAGAGACTTGTTTAGCTTCCAGTCTAGAAGCCTGGACTCAAACTCTTCTTCCTCTCTGGAGGAAAAGGTAGCTGATGCCTCTCTTCCCGTCCACAGCTGCTGGCTCAACCTTGATAAAGGATTTATCTGGAGCTTCATAGGACCTGTGGCAGTCATTATCTTGGTATGTGGTAATTATTCATGGCTGTGCCTGGTCTTATATGGCCAAGCAGAGTATGTGCTTCTGGGGTGTGTGTGTGTGTGTGTGTGTGTGTGTGTGTGTGTGTGTGTGTGTGTGTGTGTGTGTGTGTGTGTGTGTGTGTGTGTGTGTGTGTGTGTGTGTGTGTGTGTGTGTGTGTGTGTGTGTGCACCAGGGCTTGCACTCAGGGCCTGGGCACTACTGTCCCTTAGCTTTTTCATTCAAGGCTAACACTCTACCACTTGAACCACACCTCCACTTTTTTGGTGACTCATCAGAGATAAAAGTCTCCTAAGACTTTCCTACCCAGGTTAGGTTCAAACGGTGATCCTCAGATCTCAGTCTCCTGAGTAGCTAGGATTACAGGTGGGAGCTACCAGTGAATCATTTTTATTGTGGTGCTGAGAATCAGACCCAGGGAAGGTCTCACAGGTGCTAAGCAAAAGGCCAACCTCTGACCTGTGCCTTTAGTGTTCTCTCTCTCTCTCTCTCTCTCTCTCTCTCTCTCTCTCTCTCTCTCTCTCTCTCTCTCTCTCTCTCTCTCTCCCCCCCCCCCATTAGAAAAGCCTGGCTTTCACTGAGTAAATGGTTATCTCCACAAGGGAACTAGGAACTTGTGGATTACACCTGCTATGGAGATGAATGATAACAGACTTCCATTTCCAGCACCCTGTTTTGAACAATTGAGGATCAATCTACCCAGCCAATCACCAGGTGTCACAGAGCACTCACTGCGCACAGTACAAACCGTACCACATCACGCTGGTCCAAAGAAACCTCTGTCTCTGGGGGAACGATTCTCAGATCCAGCGCAAGTTAAGGTGCCTGAAAGGGTCTCTGCAGAATAGCTCAAGTCGCTTTGTTTCACGCTGCTTCCATCCACAGATAAACTCGGTGTTCTACTGCCAAATTCTGTGGATTCTGAGAAGCAAAATTGCCTCCCTCAATAAAGAAGTGTCTACCCTTCAGGACACCCGGTAAGGAAAGGACCATCATCAGTGGTGCCCAGGGATTTGGCTTTATAAGACCATTCTTTCCGGGAGAGAAAGCCCATTAAACACAAGGTATGGGCTGGACACCGGTGGCTCACCCCTGTGATCCTAGCTACTTAGGAGGCTGAGATCTGAAGATTGAGGTTTGAAGCCATGCTGGGCAGAAAAGTCTGAGATGCCTATTTCCAATTAACCAGAAAAAAAAAGGGGGAGCTAGAAGTTCAGCTGTGTCTCAAGTGGTTAAATGCCAACATGGAGTGAAAAGGCTAAGGGATAGTGCCCAGGCCCTGAGTTCAACTCTCAGTGTCTGCACACATACAAAAACAGATGAGGAGTCCTGGCTCGGTGGTAGAGTACTTGCCTCGCCCATGGGTGGGTCCCTGGGTGCAATTTCCAGCACAGAATTCATGTAATAATGGACCTTATTTATTCAGGGAATATTCACTGATTTTTCTCCTTGGTAGACACACTGTATATGAAACCAAATCCAGGAGAATCAATGTTGTCTTTTTATCTCCCTTGAGAGTATATTCACTTCTAAGTTCACTCTTTGATAACAGAAATTTAGTCCTCATAGGTATCATTTAAATCTTAAAATAAGAATGAGGAGTTGGAGGCATGATTGAGGTGGTACAGCACCAGCTAATAATGAGCAAAAGCATCAGATACCAAGTTCACGTCCCTGTCTCAGACAAATAATAATAACAACAACAATAATAATAATGTTTATTTGGAACTTGTTATATATAAATGTCCTTTGTCAATATTATTTTATGGAACCCTTTTAACTACAAATCATGGGATTGATATTACTATCCCAGTTATGTCCCAGTTATTAAAATGAATCAAATACATGCTCATCTTTTTTTTTTTTTTGTCATGGGGCCTGAACTCTGGGCCTGGGCGCTGTCCCTCAGCTCTTCAGCTCAAGGCTAGCACTCTACCACTTGAGCCACAGCGCCACTTCTGGCTTTTTTCTTTTTGCTTATGTGGTGCTGAGGAATTGAACCCAGGGCCTCAGGCATGCAAGGCAAGCGCTCTACCACTGAGCCACCTTCCCAGCCCTTTTACTGGTTTTTTAAAAGTTGTACAAAGGGGGCTCAGTTTATGTGTACAATGTATCTTGACAGCGCCCTCTTTCCATTGTTCTCCTCCCGGGTCTCTCCCAGCCTCACCCAGCCCCTCATTTCCTAGTTCCATTTCCACAAATGGATACATATCTGGAACTGGTTTGTTATATAGATAAAAAACTACACTGCTCAACCTCTGTCTGACCCTGCGTTTGGTCTTATCTACTAACCAAGATGACCTAACATCTCTTGTCCCCAGTTTCCTTCATCCTTAAGGACCTAAGAATGTCAGCCTTCTGGGAATTTCCCAACCCTGTACATGTGTGTAAGTGAAGATTCGTGGTGGGGACACACACACACACACACACACACACTGCAAAGTTCTCAGTCAATTGCTAAACACCCAACGCAATTTTTGTTTGAGGAAACCCAGTAGGACAGGAAGTCAGGAAATCATCCAAATGCACCCACCCAAAATCGTACAAGGCATTGCCTACAAATCTCACAGTGATTCCATGTAGAGGACTTAGTCATCTTCAAGAATGGTCAGCAGCAGTGATTGAAAAGCTGGGCTCAGCCTCATCTTCAAGTAGGTGGCTATAAAGATCACTCAGCTGGTGGACACTGGTGGGTCACGCCTGTAGTCCCAGCTACTCAGAAGGCTGAGATCTGAGGATTGTGATTCAAAGCTAGCCCAGGCAGGAAAGTCCAGAGAGACTCTCATCTCCAATTAACTACAGAAAACTGGAAGTGGAGCTGTGGCTCCAAGTGGTAGAGCACTAGCCTTGAGCCAAAGAGCTCAAGGACAGCACCCAGGCCCTGAGTTCAAGCCCCACGACTGACAAAAGGAAAAAAAATGCTTATAGATAATAGTTAACATTGCCCTTTTCCCTGCAGAGTCATGACATTGAAAGCCATTTCGCAGCTCTTCATCCTGGGCTGTTCGTGGAGCCTTGGCTTTTTCATGGTGGAGGAAGTAGGGGAGGTGGTTGGCTCGGTCATGGCCTACTTGTTCACCATCACCAACGTCCTGCAGGGGGTGTGGCTCTTCGTGGTACATTGCCCGCTGAACCGCCAGGTGAGCCCTCTCCGCCCAGGGCACCGCCCAGGGCCTGCTCCCCCTCCCCCTACTTTGTGATGGGTCTCGCGAGATCCATCTTCTACTTGGAATGAGGAACCAGTGCTGCTTGGCCCTGCCGAGTCCTCTGGGCTTACCAACGAATCATCTCCATGGAGCTCTCTTTTTGTTTTTCCTGCCCATGGCGGGGCTTGAACACGGGGTCTCATGCTCTCTTAGCCCTTTGCGCTCTACCCCTTGAGTCACACTTCAACCTTCAACTTTTTGGTGGCGAATTGGAGAGAAGAGTCTCATGGGTTTTCCTGCCCAGGCTGGCTTCAAACCATGATCCTCAGATCTCAGCCTCCTGAGTAGCTAGCATGACAGGCCTGAGCCACCAGGGCCCCGCTTCTACCATTCTCTCGGGAGAGCATGCGTGGGTTGGGGTCAGGGGCCATGTTGCCTCTGGAATTGCCTTTCTGGATGTTTCCTTTGCTGTCAAGTGGAACTGGTAGCAGCTGCAGTGCCGGTGGTGGAAGGCCCGGCTCTCCCCCAGGTCTCAGCACTGCCTGTGGGCTCTGGGTTCTTCCTGCCCAGAAGAAATACAGTTTCAGTTCCCTGGTGAAGCAGGGCTGAGCGCTGACTCCTTCCCTGCCCACGTTCACGTGTCCAGAAGCTAAGTGAGGTTGACTTGGGGCATTTCCGGGCACGCAGTGGCATTTCCGTGTCAGGGCTGCGGGATTAGAATGGCAGATGTGTCCCGGCTTCTGGGTGACCTTGGCTGAGTCCACACACCTTCAAGAGAACTCACTCCGGCAGAGTCCAAGGAAAGGTGGAGGCCTGTCTTCACCGAGTCGAGGTGAGGGTTAAATGACCAAAGGGCCTCACACATAGCTAGTGTGCCATGAATGGTGCCGCCAGCACCGCATCAGTTACCTTGATGCCCATCACCACCATCACCGCCATCACCATTATAACTTATCACCACCACCGCCATCACCATCAAATGATGATCACCAACATCAGCACCAATATAACCACCATGGCCACCACTGCCCATCAAGGTCATCCAACACAAATACCTTTCCACAATGGAGATTAAGTTTCAATCAAATGAATCCCCCTGAGTGTGGCCAAGACAACAAGAAGGAAATGACCAGGACGTGCCAGTGGGGGACTTTGTTCTCTCGTTGTCAGGTCCACTGGCTGTAACCCCGGCTTCTCTCTCTCTCTCTCTCAGGTGCGGATGGAATACAGAAAGTGGTTTAGTGGAATGCGGAAAGGGGCTGAGGCTGAGAGCACGGAGATGTCCCATTCCACCACCCACACCAAAATGGTACGAGCAGCTCCCAACCCTCAGAATGCCTCCTCCCAGCCCAGCACTGGGTGTGGCCTGATCTGAAAGACAATTGCTTAGCTTCTTGACAATTGTTAGCTCCACACAAGAGCATATAATGCTTTCTCCCTTCCTTTCCTTTCTCTTCTCCCTCTTTACTTTCCACATCTTCTTCCCTTTTCTTTCCCCTTCTTTGCCATTTTTATTTCCTTCCTTCCTTCCTTCCTTCCTTCCTTCCTTCCTTCCTTCCTTCCTTCCTTCCTTCCTTTCTTCCTCCCTCCCTCCCTCCCTTCCTTCCTTCCTCCCTCCTTCCCTTCCTTCCTTCCTTTTTTCCTTCTTTTCTTCCTTTTTTCTTTTTGTGCCACTCCTGAGGCTTGAATTCAGGGCCTGGACACCGTCTCTGAGCTTTGATGTTCAAGGCTAGCAACCACTTGAGCCACAGCTCCACTTCCAGTTTCTGGTGGTTTTATTGGAGATAAAAATGGCATAGACTTTTCTACCCGGGCTGGCTTCAGCTCTCAGCCTCCTGAGTAGCTAGCATTGCAGGTGTGAGCCACCCTGGCCTGGCTTTTCTTTAAAGGATTATGTCATTTAAAAGGTGTCTCAGCCCGTTTACCCAACACACGTCCATTACCCACTCTGTATGCCCTGTCCAGTCATTGGGACACAGCACCAGACAAGTTGGCAGCCCTTTCCTTCCCAGTGTCCACATCCAAGCTGGGTGGATGCACAGAGAGTAAGCCACAATAACTGAGTCACACAGTCTGTTAGAAAACATTGTTACATTAAAAATACAACAAGCACAAGAAGTCAGGAGTCCACGGGTGGAAGTTCAGCTTTGTTCATTATAATCATTAGCTCATTGATTACACCAATGAGCCACTGGCACCTGGATGAAAATTCTTTATTCTATTGGTTGGCATCTAGGCCGATTCCAAATTTAGCTGTTAGGAATTGTGCCACAACAGACATTGAGTGTGCAAGTGTTTTGGTTCCGTGGTGCAGACACTTAGCAGCTACTCAAGAGGAAAGGAAAACAGGGAACACTGCCAGTGTCACACAAAAACAAACTAGCCACTTAAGATGCAGAAATTTAGGATATTAGGGTTTGAGGCCAGCCTGAGAATTAAAAAGAAAAAAATAGTTCACTGGGTGCAGTTGGCTCACGCCTGTAATCCTACTCAGAAGGCTAAGATCTAAGGATCATGGTTCCAAGCCAGCCCAAGTAGGAAAGTCCATGGGACTCTTCTCTCCAATGAACCACCAGTAAACAGAAAGTGGCGCTGTGGCTCAAAGTGGTAGAGTGCTATCCCTGAGCAAAAAGGCTCAGGGACAGCACCAAGGCCCTGAGTTCAAGCCCAATCACGAACAGCAACAACAAATTCACAAGACTCCCATCTCCATTAATTGCTGTGTGCAGTGGCGTGAACCTGCTGTTCCAGCTACAGAGAAGCACAAGTAGGAGGATCAATGCACAGGAATAAAGTGAACCACTAACTTAGCTTCCTGAGTAGCTAGGATTACAGGTGTGAGCCACAGGCACCAGGCTCCAAGAGAAGCTATGGAGCAGGTCTGTGGGCACAGGGCAGGTGCACTGGTCCCAGAACTCAGGAATCCTTGGCTTGGAGTCTGTATGTAGGGTATGTAGTCTTCTCAATAATGATGGGGGGGGGGGGACTTTAGCACACATACCCTGCAAGTCTCCCCCAAGTGAGCCTCTCATGAGGTTTGTTAAGGGAACCTTATTTAAAACTGAATTTTGGCCGGGCGCTGGTGGCTCACGCCTGTAATCCTAGCTACTCAGGAGGCTGAGATCTGAGGATCACGGTTCAAAGCCAGCCCGGGCAGGAGAGACCGTGAGACTCCTATCTCCAATAAACCACCAGAAAACCGGAAGTGGTGCTGTAGCTCAAGTGGTAGAGCGCTCGCCTTGAGCTGAAGAGCTAAGGGACAACGCCCAGGCCCAGAGTTCAAGCCCCACGACCGACAAAAAAAAAAAAAAAAACAAAAAAAAACTGAATTTTGCCGGGTGCCAGTGGCTCACACCTGTCATTCTAGCTACTCAGGAGGCTGAGAGCTGAGGATCACCATTCAAAGCCAGCCTAGGCAGGAAAGTCCATGAGACTCTTATCTCCAATTAACCACCAGATAACCAGAAGTCATACTGTAGCTCAAGTGGTAGAGAGCTAGCCTTGAGCTGAAGAGCTCAGGGACAGTGCCCAGGTCCAGAGTTCAAGCCCCACGACTAACAGAAACAAACAAACAAAAAAAAAAAACTGAAACTTGCCAAGTGCCAGTGGCTCACTCCTGTCCTCCCAGATACTCGGGAGGCTGAGATCTGAGGATCACAGCTTGAAGTCAGCTTGGGCAAGGATGTTCATGAATCATCTCCAGTGAACCAGAAGTTAGCCAGAAGGGAGGCTGTGGCTCAAGTGGTAGAGCACTAGCCTTGAGGGGAAAAAGCATCCTGAGTTCAAACCCAGTTTTTTTCACCCATATGCAAGCCTGCAAACATACACCTTTTGTTGTGGTCAGTCATTGAGTATAGACTCAGGGCCCAGCCACTGTCCCTGAGCTCTTTTGCTCAAGGTATCCCTTTGAGTCACAGCTCCACTTCGTTTTCTAGTGGTTCATTGTAGATAAGACTTATGGACTGGCTGGCTTTGAACTGTGATCCTCCAGTCTCAGCATCCTGAGTAGCTAGGATGACAGGCAAGAGCCACTGGCTAACTTTATAACTTCATAATGAGGTTATGGACTATAGACTTTCCTAAACTTTGGACCTTATAGAAAGCTTTGCCAGCTCCAAGGAAGGTAGAACTCTGGCCAGTTCTTGAAGTGTTTGTTTTCTTTTTCTTCTCAAGTAGGGGGACCCCGGGAAGTCATTGGAGTCCATGGAGAAGATTCATGGAGTTCATGGAGAAGATTCGTGCTGAGTCCATCTTCAGCCCCTGGCGCCCCTCCCTCTTGCCTCCCAGAATGGACTTGTGTGCCGCTGGCTCCCTCTGGTGGTTGTTGGTGGGTTGTGCTAATGTGCCTTTCTCGTGAAACACCCAGACTTCCAGCAGCAGGCTGGAAGACCATTTTTATCAGTTATTAATGCATTTTACTGTATATAGTTTCTCTGTGATATTTTCCATTCATTTTTATGTATCATGCTTTGATCAAGCCTTCCATCCATTCATCTCCTCCCCTGCCCTCTCTCCTCCCTCCCCCCCCCCAGCGTTTCTCCTTTCCTCCTCCCCATCCTTTGCTTCCAGTCACCTTCAACTCTAATAATTTGTTTTTTTTGGCCTGTCGTGGGGCTTGAACTCTGGGCCTGGGCACTGTCCCTCGGCTCTTTATCTCAAGGCTAGCACTCTACCACTTGAGCCACAGCACCACTTCCAATGTTTTTCTGGTAGTTAATTAGAGATAAGAGTCTTATGGACTTTTCTGCCTGAGCTGGCTTTGAACAGAGATCCTCAGATCTCAGCCTCCTGAGTAGCTAGGATGACAGGCATGAGCCACCAGCACCCGGCTACCCCTAATAATCTTTCAGGTCAAATGTATCTTGTTCTTAATTCCACATATGAAGGAGATCACCTGGTATTTATCTGTGCTATTTCTCTGAAAATAATGCCCTCCAGTTTAATGATGTAGCTGGGAATCGCAGGATATCCCTTTCTTCACGGCTGAATAATACTCTTTTGTGTCCATAGCATTGCCTTACCCACTCACCTGCTGAAGACTCCGTGACCTGGGCATTATTAGTACTGTAAATAAATGTCTTTGTGGTAGACTGTAGAATTTCCTTTAGAAAAATATCCATGGGTAGTATGGCTGCATCATCTTTTTTTTGGGGGGGGGGGGTCCGGTCGTGGGGCCTGAACTCTGGGCCTGGGCGCTGTCCCTCAGCTCTTCAGCTCAAGGCTAGCGCTCTACCACTTGAGCCACAGCACCACTTCCAGCTTTTTTCTTATGTGGTGCTGAGGAATCGAACCCAGGGCCTCTGGCATGCAAGGCAAGTTCTCTACCACTGAGCCACCTTCCCAGCCCTTTTTTTTTTTTTTTACAATGAGTTAACATGTACATGTAACATGAGGCAAGTTCATTGTGGTATTTGCTCACGTGTAGACACAGTGTACTTTGAACAGATTCACCTTCTCCATGATGTGTTCCCTTTCCTCCTCTCACCAAATCTCCCCTTTTCAGTGTTGACCTTCATTGTGCTACCTCCCTACACATCTGTTCTACACGTGTATATCACATCTTTTCCTCCTCTTCCCTTCAGTATCTTTCCCCTCCTCTCATTGATGTCCTCCTAAACAGTCCCTATTCCACACAATTGCTATTCTCCTCTGTTGAACACTTGATTTTCTCCCATTCTGGAGGGTGGGGGGGGGGGTTACTCACACATGCACTGGTCCTGGGGCCTGAACTCAAGACCTTGGTGCTGTCCCTGAGTTTTTTTGTTCAAGGCTAGCATTATTCCTTTAGAACCACACCTCGACTTCTGGCTTTTGGGTGGTTATTTGGAGGTGCGAGTCTCATGGAGTTTCCTGTCTGGACTGGCTTCAAACCTTGATCCTCAGATCTCTGCTTCCTGACTAGCTAGGATGACAGGAATGAGCCACAGGCACCCAGTTATCCTCTAATTTTTTTGTTGAGATTATTCGAACAACAATAAAAATCATTTCAAAAATATGCAATCTGAATAATGTAACAATAGTGCAGTGTACTCATCTCAAAAGGAATTGTGAAAGTGGCTTTTATAAGCACACAAAATTCACATGAGATGCAAAGTTTGTAAGAAAAATGCTGGGTAATTTGGATTAACTGACCAAGACAAAAACATATTGTAGTGTGTGTGTGTGTGTGTGTGTGTGTGTGTGTGTGTGTGTGTGTGTGTGTGTGTGTGCGCGCGCACACGCGCGCGCATTGGTACTAGGGCTTGAATTTAGAGCCTAGGCTCTTTCCCTTAGCGTTTTTGCTCAAGTGCTCTACCACTTGAGCCACACCTCCACTAGTTTTTTGGTCATTGGAATCTCACAGGCTTTCTGCCCGAGCTGGCTTTAAACTGCCATCCTCAGATCTCACCCTCCTGAATAGCTAGGATTACAGGCGTGCGTATTTTTTAGGCTGTAGGGGTCTGGTTCATTTCTCTTCCAGTTAAAGAACTAAAAGGCAGGAAAGGTTTTCAAGCAGACAGAGTGAGTGCATTGGAAAGGGTGGTAGAGTATGTTCTCCATGAGCAGAGCACAGCTGCGGCTGAAGTGCAGTGGGGTCCTCCTGGAGGGCCACTGTTACACTGCAGGGCTCCTCCCGTGTCTTCTGCCCTAGGCTTTGCACAGATGGCTTGATGGCTTGTCTATGTGCTGCCTCGCTCTTTCTATTGACTGAGCAGGAACCCAGGGCATTATGGGAAGAAGCATTTGAGCAGGAACCCAGGGCATTGTGGGAAGCAGCAGCACCATTGTGGGCCATGTGTTTTTTGTCATGTTTTCTGTCGGTAATTTCCTAGCCCTGTCTACCTCTCCTTCACATTTATTACCCAAATACATTCCATACGTTTAGATTATGGAAATGGAAATGATACATCTTTATATGTAAAGTGCCTGAGCACAGTATGTTTTTAACGACAAACTGGAGGAAATAAACCAAACAAGGCTGCACAGGTGAGGTAACAATGATGGGAGAACCGGGTCTCGCGGCGTCTTTGTACTGGGGAGGCCAGGGTGGGAGGTCCAGAAACGTGGGCCATCTGAATACTAATTACAGTGATTTTTAACATTAGAAACATCAAGACGTGGGGGCTGGGAAGGTGGCTCAGTGGTAGAGTGCTTGCCTTGCATGCTTGAGGCCCTGGGTTCGATTCCTCAGCACCACATAAGCAAAAAGGAAAAAAAAAAGCCGGAAGTGGCGCTGTGGCTCAAGTGGTAGAGTGCTAGCCTTGAGCTGAAGAGCTGAGGGACAGCGCCCAGGCCCAGAGTTCAGGCCCCATGATCGGACCCCCCCCCCCCCAAAAAAAAAAAAAAAAAAACATCAAGAAGTATCTCAAAGTGCACAAATCAATTAAGTACATACAAAAACACGAATCCAGTTAGAAATACAATAAGTACAAAAATACAATACCCTCCACAAATGTTCAAGTAGAGTAGGTTTTTGTTTGGTTTGGGAGGGGTTGGTGGGTTTTTGTTTGTTTGTTTGTGTTTGTGTGTTTGCCAGTCCTGGGGCTTGAATTCAGGGCCTGGGCGCTGTCCCTGAGCCTCTTTGTGCTCAAAGCTAGTGCTCTACCACTTGGGTCACAGCACCACTTCCAACTTTTTCTGATGGTTTATTGGAGATAAGAGTCTCACGGACTTTTCTTCCCAGGCTGGCTTTGAACTGTGATCCTCAGATCTCAGCCTCCTGAGTAACTAGGATTACAGGTGTGAGCCACTGATACCCGGCTCAAGTAGACTCTAGTTTTAAGAAAACATTACAGTTCACTATTGGGGGGAAAAATACCTTAAGTCCCAGTGATAACTTAAAATATCATTTATCTGGAAATGGGAACTACTTTTAGTGTTTGTACAAATTTACAAATAACATTAAAACAGAGAAAACCTGTACACCAATGGTATTACTATGCGTCCCCCCACCCCCACCAAGTCTGATGAGTCCATTAGTTTGGCCCCTCGATTCTTACGAGTCCCTTGGTGGCGTGGGCAGGTCCAGAGCCATCCAGTGAGGCAGGGAATGGCCACGCCAGCTCTTTGTGATCAGTCACTTCAGCACAGCACACCGCCATCTCAGCATCACAGAGCGAGTAGACACAGAACCAAAGCTGCGCCCTGCCAGGCTCCTCTGCAGTCCGGGGGTGTGGCAGGCTTGGCACTGGACTGTAATGGATTTCCAGTGCTTAGTCCATACTCCAGCACACACCCCGCACACACACCTCCCCAGGGTGTCTTCTCCTCCCCTCGGACTTGGCACTAAGAGTAAGGATTGTTTTTAAATGAAGAAAATGATGCGGAAGGCGGGAAGGGAAATCTTAGGACCGCTCTCTGTTAATGCTGCCACAACAATGTGAAGGACTTTGAAGCACAGTCACTAGCTTAGCCTGACACACCACTGTGTCTCTCAACACGGTATGAGAAGCTACGGTGGGCAACACCCCGTCGATGTAAAAATGCGAGATATCTCCATCCATGGGGTTGCTCCAGATGAGGGGACTCCACACCCCAGTTCAAGTGCTCCATTAACAAGCCATCCAAACCACAGGGCGAGTTGGGCACTGGTTGCTCATGCCTGTAACCCTAGCTAATCAGAAGGCTGAGATCTGAGGGGTGCAGTTTGAAGCCAGCCTAGGTAAGATATATCCAAGAGACTCTGATCTCTAATTCATCAAAAATTAACCACTGAAGTGGAACTGTGGCTCAAGTAGTAGAGCACCAAGTGAGAGCAGGAGACCACGTTCAAAGCCCAGGACTGGCACACACGCGCACACGCACAGACACAATGGAGCTTCATCCCATGGAGGAGGCCCACTTGCCATAACCACTGCAGCGTCTCACAGAGTAGCTGCCCAGAGCCCTCGTCTGGGCACAGGCTCTTGTACAGCCGTCTTCACTGGGGCCAAGCAGCTCAGGGCTGAGGTGAGAGACATGTCGGTCACCATGGGGAGAGGACACACCCGCAGGGCAATGGTGGCCTGCCTGAGTTGGGCTCCCCATTGCAATCTGCCTGAGGACCCACTGGGTCACCCCAGGACCAACTGATGGCAAGCTGCCATTATGGAGCGGTGCACAGTCGAATGCCTCAATCCTCCATTGCTCAGTGTTGTCCGGAAGTGTGTGTGTGCATGGGTATCTGGGGCCGAGGCACATGCTGGGCTGGCTGGATGGGGTACTTTTGGTGGTCTGGCCTGGGTGAATTCACACTGGTGTTTTGTGCATGAAAACGACTGTGGGAGCAGATCACGATACTGGGATGAGGGATTCTCCACAAGGTCTCCCCTGTTTCCAGGCTTGCTCATGTGACAAGGGCTGGGCAGTGTGGAAGGCATGTTCGTGGCAGATGACGGGTGCAGGTGAGGCCTTGGGTCACCCCGCTCTGTCCCCAGCAGCGCTGAGGCGTGGGAGCCACTCCAGGGCCAGATGTACTGTGGCTGTCAAAGTTGCCATTGCTGGGAGAGCCGGGCTCACAGGCCATGCAGAAAATGGTGACCGGAGCTGTCTCTCCAGCACTTTCCTGGCCACACGGAAGAGCAGCTGTTTCCTTGGCAGCTCTTCTTTTCTGGTGGTTTCCACTCCTGCCTCTCTCTGGCCCAAGCCACCACCAAGAACTCTTAGTTCCTTCCTTCTGCCCAGTGGATGTGCTGTGTCGGGTACAGGACAGCCAGTGAGTTCCCCGGAGCTGCGCATGCTCCTGAGCCCCCATGCAGATGTGCGACAGCCAGCTCCATCTCGGGCGCTCTGGATGGGCTGGCCCCGGGTGACGAGGTCAGCAAAGGGCATCACAGGCCGCAACCGCGGTGGGTGGCGTGGGTGTTGCGGCAGTGGCCTGGGCGGAGGGGGCTCTTGGCAGCTCACCCCCAGGTCCTGGAAGTGCTCACACAACTCCATCCCTCTGAGGTCCCCGGGTACTTGGGCGCTTGCCCCAAAGGACAGGATGTAGCACCGAGGGTAGCGCGGTGGAGTGAAAGGGCAGGCAGGGCCGCCCACATCCGGCTCCTCTGCAGCCGAGAGCGGGCGCTGTGCTCCTGCTGACAGGGCTGCGGGTGCTCTGTGCCCCCACGATGCCAGCGCCATCAAATGCAGCAGTGGTAGCCGCAGCCCTTAGCCAGCCAGACTCATGTGCCACCTCAGCCCTAGATTCGTGTGTGTGTGTGTGTGCACGCGCGCGTGCCAGGACTTGAAGACACTCGAGCTATGGCTGTAGTGCAGCTCTTCTGTTGACTCATTGAAGATGGAATCTCAAACTTTTCAGCTTTGAATCTTGATCCGCTGCATTTCAGCCTTGTGATTGCCCGGGGCTACATGTGGAAGCGCCTGGGCCCCCTCTGGATCTGTTATATAAAGCCTGGCTCCCCATTCCATCAGCAAGTCATGAACCGGTCATTGGCTCCAGCAAGAAGCCACCTGTCCACAGCAGCGAAGCTGAAGCTGCTCTGTTATTACACGAGACATTTGGAAACCCGCACCTTGACTGGAAAGCACTCTTGTTTCATAACTGTGCTGAGCTGATTTGCTCCTGGCCAGGAGGAGACACACAGGACATCTTTAAAGCAGACAGGAATCAAAACTGTGGCCAGGCACCAGGGCACCAGTGGCTCACGCCTGTCATCCTAGCTACTCAGGAGGCTGAGATCTGAGGATCACAGTTCAAAGCCAGCCTGGGCAGAAAAGTCCATGAAACTCTTATCTCCAATATACCACCAGTAAACTGGAAGTGGCGCTGTGGCTCAAGTGGTAGAGCACACGCCTTGAGCTGAAGAGTTGAGGGACAGTGCTCAGGCCCAGAGTTCAAGCCCCAGGACCGACAAAAACAAAAAACAAAAAAATTGTACCCACATCTTAAGGGTCCATTGATAGTCATTATGGACAAGTGCAACGAAACAGTCACATGGAGAAAAGTCTTTTCAACAAAATTGGTGCTGGTACAAACTGGAAATTCATAGAGGGAAAAATGAGGTTGGGGCTCCCACCAAATACTGCATTAAATTGAAGTCACAACCTAACTGCTATGTGTAATAAATACTCGTGTAGTAAACACCATGGGAAGAGGCATGGTCATAAACCCTCATGACTAGATAATAGGTATGACATGGAAAGAAAAAGGCCATCGGGCATCACCAAATGTGGCTGGAAATGCCAGCCACTGAGTGGTGGATATTTTAATATGTGTGTATCAAATATGAGTTAAGTCTAGGGCCTATCAGCCTCCCCTCCCCCAGCTGCCAGGAGAGCGGCCCTCAGCTCACTGGCAGCAAGAGGCCCTTCAGAGCGCCCCTCCCCGACCCCAGGCCAGGAAAGGCCACACCTCCACTTGCTGGGAGAGCACACCCCGCCCCCAGAATCCAGGAGAACCCCCGCTATCACCTGTCCCAGCAGGTGAGGAAGCTAAGGAGGGTGGGCAGAGGCTCTGTGCAGAGCTGTGGCACTGTGTGTGTGCAGCCCATCCTGTCCTGACTTCTAAAGATGGCGTGAGAACGGGGCACCAGTGGCTCATGCCTGTAATCCTCGCTACTCAGGAGGATCGAGGTTCAAAGCCAGCCTGGGCAGGAAAGTCTGTGAGACACTTCTCTCCAATGAAACACCAGAAAACAGGAAGTGGTGCTGTGGCTCAAGTGGTAGAGCTCTAGCCTTGAGCTGAAAAGCTGAGGGACAGCGCCCAGGCCCAGAGTTCGAGCCTCATGACTGACAAAAACAAAAAAAAACAAAAAAAAACAAAACAAAAAAGATGGCCTTAGAAAGGCAGGATATGCAAGCGTGACCAAGTCTCAAACCCCATCAGCTGCACCCTAGCACCAAATACCAATGAACAGCTGGCTGAACTTATTGCAAGGTAAAGGGGTGAACATTTGCACCCTTCCAGGGCCAGCAGTAGGTAGCTGTCATGCTTTTCCTTAGATGCAAATAGGGGTTTGGTGAAGCGGCCCAAGGAAATCCAGTGACAGAAGAGGCAGCAAAAAGGGGACTGTGCTGCCAGGCCCCTCTCCTCTCATCCATCCGGAGTGGCCTCAGGCCTGCCAGAGGAAGCCCCCTGGCGTGGGGAATCTCCTGAAGGCACCTTTGTTTATCAAACTCCTCCAGTGGAAGGTTTGTGGTGGTCTGGGGGGTCTGATCTGCCAATCTAGGCAAGCTCAAGAAGTAGGCAGGTCTCTGCATAGGGAGTCAGGAAGTATACAAAAAGAGGGCTGGGAAGGTGGCTCAGTGGTAGCGTGCTTGCCTTGCATGCATGAGGTCTCAGGTTCAATTCCTCAGTACCACATAAGCAGAAAAAGACAGAAGTGGCGCTGTGGCTCAAGGGGTAGAGTGCTCGCCTTGAGCTGAAGAGCTGAAGGACAGCGCCCAGGCCCAGAGTTCAAGACCCATGACCCACAAAAAAAAAGAAAAAAGAAAAAAAAGAAACCCAACTCCAGGTAAGGACACCTGGTCATTTGGACCAAATAGATGCATTGTAAAAGTTAAATGCTGTGTGTGGACATTATAGAAACACAGGTAATGTCTCCTCAGTCTGCACACACAGATCTGACTCTGCTCTTAGCTTTCTTATCTCACGGTTCTCTGGAACCACTTTGTCTTTAAAAAAAAAAAAAAAAAAAGGAAGTGGCGCTGTAGCTCAAGTGGTAGAGCGCTCGCCTTGAGCTGAAGAGCTGAGGGACAGTGCCCAGGCCCAGAGTTCAAGCCCCACGACCGACAAAAAAAAAAGGAATTGTCCCTAAAAAAAAAAAAAAAAAAAAAAAAATGCTAGTTGGATGCCAGTGACTCACACCTGTAATCCCAGCTACTCAGGAATCTGAGATCTGAGGATTGTGGTTCAAAGCCAGACCAGGGGGTTGGGATGTAGCCCAGTGGCAAAGCACTTGCCTAGCAAGTGCAGCATCTTGGGTTTGATCCCCAGTACCAAAAAAGAAGACAAAAAACAAACAACAAAAAAAAAGGTTTAAAAAAAAAAGCCAGACCAAGCAGTCTGAGATTCTTATCTCCAATGAACTACTAGAAAACCAGAAGGGAAGCTGTGGCTCAAAGCGATAGAGGGTTAGCCTTGAGCACAAAGAACTCAGGAACAGCACCCAGGCCCTGAGTTCCAGCCCCAGGACCAGAAAAAAATGCCATTTAGCTTTATGGTACTAATATGTGGAGGGATATTAATTTGTTCCTTATACTGTCTCTGTAGCTTATTTATCTCCCCTAACTTCTTACATGGTTTCCTTTCTAGTTTGGAGTCAAAGAATGCTCCTAATGACATGGCAAACGACAACTGAATTTTCCATGTCACCCGTAGATAAGATAGGATAAGACTTCAGGTTCCTGGCTAGGCAGGCTCAGATCCCCTACTCAGCTTGAAGCAGTTACAGAAGATGGATCTTTGCCCTTCTACGTCTCTTAAGACTGAGGGACTGAAGTCATTTTTTTAGAAAAAGCGAGGCAGGATAGATTAGGAAAATAGACTTGGGGCAGCAGTGGTGACAAGCAGAGACCCCTCTCTTGGATGGAGATATCTCACTTAGGAAAATGGTCACAGGCCAAAGCCTTTTATGGCTCCCCAGAAAATAGGAATCGCACTCCAACTTCAAAACCTGGGGAGTGAGAGTCTAGGTCACTGGCAGAGACCCAGGGGTCTCTTTTATCCACCAGAGACTCCTGTTGTCCCCACTGCCCCGTGCCAATTGGACCTTTGAAGATCCCCTCTGGCTCACGCTTTCAGACAGCTCTCCAAACCCCCAGGGCCCTACAAACCACCCTAAGCACTCCCTAAGGTGAACTCGTAGGATTTGCTGCAGGCCACTTGCGGGGTAGTCAATCCATCTATGCCAGATCGACTACAAGACTGCTGGCTCTGGCTTTAGTCCAGGCCCCCTTATTACATGGGGTGCTAAGCTCCCCACTGTCAGTCCTCTTCGGGTATAAAAATCATGCAAGTCCACAGGGCCATTTCATAGCCTGGGAGACATCCAGGAAAATGCCTTGTTTCGTTGCGGGCCCACTTAACTCAATTACCCAGATGCCTTGCATGGGGAATGCTACCCTGACAGGTAACATTGCTTATACTGTCCCTGAGGAAACCCATTGTGTGTGTGTGTGTGTGTGTGTAGATGGCCCAAAATCATGTACTGATGGGTCTTTTGAAAAGGCCTCTGCGTTTTAGTAGTTGTGCTGCCACAGGTCCAAGTATATGGAGGGGAAAGAGGTCTCAACCTCACGGCGCCCCATCCAATCCGCACCAATGCAGCAGGATCGATCGCTGAGGCCTCCACCATTGCAACCGCTGCCCTCAGGAAGGGGGCTGCTGACACCAAGACGCTAAGCAGGGCCAGCGACCTGGTCCTACAGGGCGTGGACGCGGCCCTCACAGACCTCCACACTCAGCTCAGCTCCACAGCACTTGGGGAAGGATGCTGCATTCTTGCCAATAAGTCAGGTATCAAGTTGGTATGGAAGTCTTTTTAACTAGAACTCATGACTAACATCCATCATTAGTAGAATCACTGGACTCATTTTACTCTTTCTCCTCACATGGGGCCTGAGCTTCCTTTAATAAGCATCTTGGCAGCAAAAATAGTATTACTTATATCCCAGTGAATTGAGCTACGTACTGGGTGGGGGGGGGGGGGATGAGTAACAAAGTTACCCCTCAGGTAAAGACTTTCCAGTATCCACAGTGCTGGAGTGTGGCCTAGCACATGGGTTGGGTGTGCACAGCGTAGGGCTATTGGAACAGATAGTGGGAAGCCCTCAAGGCGTTTTTAAAGCAACAATTCAGAAGGGGTAGTGGCAGGATGTCATTATCTCTGTACAACTAGAAAGGAATTGCCCATCTGGTCAAAAATTGATGCCAGCCCACCTGACATCCTTTTGTATATCTGATTAATGCCTATTTTGTGTATAACCAGCTTAGATAAAACCCAGGGTCAAGCTGAGAATGTGGCTTAGTGGTAGAGTGCTTGGACTAGCTGGACTAGCCCTGGGTTCAACTCCTAAGTCCACATAAACAGAAAAAGCCAAAAATAGCACCATGGCTCAAGCTGGAAGTGGCATTATGGCTCAAACTGACAGAGTGCTAGCCTTGAGCCAAAGAGGCTCAGGAACAACGCCCAGGCCCTGAATCCAAGCCCCAGGACAGAGAAAAATAAAATAAATAAATAAAATAAAACCCAGCATCTCCCCTCCCTTAAAATCCAATTTTCTGGCTGTAGCCCAGAATGCATTGCCAGAACACACACACACACACACACACACACACACACACACACACACACACACACACACACACACACACACACACACACACACACACACACACACACACACACACACACACACACACACGACTTCTTTATCCTCTCTTAAGAAAAAAGAAACTCAGGAAGCCATCAACAGTCACCTGGCTCCCGGGCGCTTCTGGGAGAGGATCCCGAGTTCCCACCTCTGCCTTGAGTCAAAGGACATAGGACAAGCACCAGTCTCAGCAATCCCACACGCCTGGGGGGAGGCGAGCCACATGCGCTGTGCACGGTGTTTTCCTCCTCCTTGTTAGTATGCCCTCTTCCATTTTGGGCCCTCAGCACCCCACCCACCCTGCCCTTCACCAAGAAGAGAGAACTCTTCCCAGGATCCCGCTGGCTTCTCCAGGATAGATAGGTCATAGGTAATAGGTCCCATTACCACCCTCTGCCCAGCCTAAACTCCACCCTGACTATGCGTGCACGATCTTCAGCATCCTGCGCATGCAGAGTGCCTACCCCCTCTAGTCCCCTGACTATATAAAAATCCCCCTGAACAAAGACAGGTGCCATTTGTCCCTCTCCCGTGAGAGAACTGGCCTTGTCAGCCCCACTGGCAATCAACTCCCTTTGCTGTACGTGACTGTGTTCATGTGGTCTTCTGGGCTGGTTACTTTCATTTCATTGGTGTGGTGACTCAGATCTAGGCTCTCTGGCAGTTTTTTTTTCCTCCCTTTGGGAAATCTGAGCTGTCCTGGGACCAAACCCCAGTCCCAGGCCCACCCAGAGGACTGTCGAGTTGACTTCCTTCTGACCGAATGCCTTTTCCTACATCCACCAGTGACCCATTTGCTTTCTTCCTGGGTGAGTGACCATTTCCCACCATTGGGGGCTTGGAGTCCTTTTTCCATATCGCTTTACAAGGAGAAAAATCTGGGTGTCACATTCTGAGCCCTTAACCCCCAGGCCTGGGCCACCAGGCCAGATAGGACAAGGGACTCATCACCTGCATGGTGACAACCCCTCTTGCTGCCTGTTCCAAGTTAGTTGACCAGAGAGCCTCTGGGGACACACGTGGTATCTCTAGCTTCAACTCAGTCACTCACCAGGAGAGAAGCACAGTCTAAACTCCCTCAGGATCTTCTCTGGCCTGTCTTTTTAAAGGCTCCTACTTACACTTGTACCAGACAGCAAGCCTCCTAAACGGGTACGTTTATGTAAGCAAATTGGGCCCTAATATTGGCTGCACCATCTGGCCACGTGGCCCCTTCATGGGACACTGGATCCCCACATTATATGGGACCTCTCGAAGTTTTGCTAGTGTTTGGGCAAGTTAAAGGAAGTTAGCTGTGTAGAGGCTCCAAGATTTTACTTCGCTCCTCTTGTTTACCTACGCAGCTTCTCCTGGCTAAGAGGCCACGGCCATCTTACCCAGACTCCTCCTCCTTCAAGCCAGGGGCTGCGCTGCCACCATTTCAGGCCCTGGTGGTGGTGGCTCCTCCTCCTGCAGAGGCGGTACTTCCGGCAGAGGCGGTACTTCCTCCTCCCACCTCTGCCTGCCAGCCTCTCGCTCTCACACTCTCCAAGGTCAGGGCCCTCCTCCATCAGCACCCCCTCTTCCTTTTCAGGCCCCCCAGGTTCCATTACAGGCCAGAGGTGTGTCCCACCCAGCCACTGTAAACCACCCGCCAAATGACAGACACACTGGAGAAACCCTGGGTGCCGCCCTGACCCAGGTCCTTGCCCAGGGGCCTGCTCCGACTCAGGGTTATGCCCCATCCCCCTTCTTCCCTTACACAAGGTGGTGGGGACAGAAGGCATCGTACGTGTCCATGTGCCTTTTTCACTGTCTGACCTATCCCTGATTGAGACCTGAGACGTGCCTGGGATCTTTCTCCTCCAATCCTACCACCTACATCAAGGAGTTGGGCGTGTGTTCCAGTCCTATGAGGTATAACCTGGCATGGTGTATATGTAATCTTGAGTAGCACTCTCCTGCCCCGGGGACAGCAGGAGGTTTGGGAAAGGGCCTGCCACTATGTGGCTGAGACCCACCAGACCTCCCCACCCCCATCACCCACTTGGGACTGAGGCGTGCTCAACCAGGAGCCTCTGGGACTACAACTCCCAAGTCAGTCGCCAAAACTGGAACTGCTTTATTGCCTGCATAACTGAGGGTTTCAGACAGGCAGGCCGCAAAGCCATCTCTTTGGACAAAATGACTGAGGTGATGCAGGACAAAAAATGAAAACCCACCTGCCCTTTGGGCTAGACTAAATCAGGCCCTCCTTCAGTTTACTAACCTAGACCCTGAGTGTATGGATGGACAATGCTGCTTAATGACTCATTGTATTAATCAGGCATCTCTGGACATTTGGGCTAAGCTACAGAAATGAGACAGGGGACCCAAGACCACCCCCACCCCAGGTCAAGCTAGGGAGGAGGCCTTAAAGATGTATCACAGCAGGGACCACAAGGCCAAAAGACTCAAGCCCCAGGCCTTGCCACCAGCCCCCTTCCCCACAGGGCCTGCCCCAGTCCTGTTATGGGTGTGGTGAGCGGCACTGGAAGGGATCCTGCCCCCTGAAGACAAAGGAAGAAGTCTCTAAGCCATTCCACCAGTATGGCCAGCAAGGCCATAAAGCCACAAAAGCCGACGGGCCATGACCCAGGTGCTGGGCTGTGCACCGTCCATCCTCCTCTCAGGGATGGTGGCCATCCACTAAGGCCTCATCACCTTCTTTGGACCTTCTGGGAGTGGCTGCTGAAGATGAAGGCTGAGGAGGCCCTGGACTCCCGGCCCAGGCCACTGACATCACCCACACGAGCCCAGGGTAACAGTTGTGTTTGCAGGTAGGCCAGTGTCACTTTTGGTGGATACAGGCGCTACATAGTCTGTGCTTACTGAGTTCTGGGGTCTGATCTACCTAGCTAAGACCTTTGTAGTCGGGGTGGAGGGTAAATCTTACAGGCCCCTGTAGCCTTTTGTCACTCTTCTCTTATCATTCCCCACTGCCCTGACCCACTGGGCAGAAACCTTTTAGCTACGTGTGTTACCTCATCACTTTGTGTCCCTCCCAACTGCTGGAGGGCAACGACTTGGCCTCCCCTGTGTTTTCTTTATTGATGGCGTCAGTAAATCCACCTATTGACTCCGTGGGTTTCCCCTTTCCACCCTCTGAAGTTGACCCCTCAGTGTGGGACACTCACAACCCTTCCATTGCTAAACATCATGCCCCCATTCATATCGCCCTGAAAGACCCCCCCAAAAGTTCCCCTCACATTGCCAGTATCCTTTCCCTTACCACAGCCTTTTTTGTTTTGTTTTGTCTGTCCTAGGGGCTTAAACTCTGGGCCTGGCGCTGTCCCTCAGCTCTTTAGCTCAAGGCTAGAGCGCTACCACTTGAGCCACAGCACCACTTCTGGCTTTGTTCTGCTTATGTGGTGCTGAGGAATCAAACCCAGGGCCTCATACGTGCGAGGCAAGCGCTCTACCACTGAGCCACCTTCCTAGCCTGACACCACAGCCTTTTAGGACTACAATGGATTGTTCAAGATCTGCTAAGAAAAGGGCTGTTATGCCCGCTAACTCCCCTTACAATACTCCCATCTTAGCAGTGGCCAAACCTAATGGCTTGTTTCATCCAGTGCAGGACCTTCACCTCATAAATGCAGCTGTTATTTCCCTGCATCCCCTGTGCCCAGTCCTTATACAATGCTCTCTACAATTCCGGCAACAATTGCCTTTTACTCAGTGCTGGATTTCAAGGATGCCTCTTTCCTTTGTCTCCTTTCTCTTAGGACCTCTTTGCCTTTACGTGGACTGACCCTGTTACCTGCACCTCAACGCAGCTCACTTGGGCTGTGCTGTCACAGGGCTTCTGGTGACAGCCCCCACCTGTTTGGCCAGGTTGGCATGGGAATTAAATTTAAAACTAACCACCCTTATCCAGTTTGCAGATAACATTCTCCTTTGCAGTCCCACCAAGCTGCTGTGTCATACCCATACCGTGGCAGTTCTTAATTTTCTTGCCTCTGAGGGATACCAAGTCTCGTCCAATAAGGTATAGGCCATCCAGCAGTCTGTAACTTATCTGGGAGTTCAACTTATTCCCTCTCACAAGGATATTACTACCCCCAGGAAACACTTATTACCCTGCACTAAGTCTGAGCCTCGGGTCCTGGATCCCCAACAGCTCCCTCCTAGCCACTCCTTACATGAGGCAGCCAAAGGTCACCTGAGAACCCCCTTTGTCCCCTTCCTCGTAGAGATTTTAGCAGGCCGTGTTACAGGCCCCTGCCCGCAGGCTGCCGGGTCTTTCACTCCCATTCTTCCTGTATGTTACTGAAAATCAATTACATTGGGTGTTCTGGGTCAACAAATTGGGCCTTCATTTGCACTGGTTGCTTACTTGTCAAAATGCCCAGACCCCACCATGAGGAGAGGGGCTCCTTACATCTGCACCCTAGCCACGTCCTCAGCTGTAATACAGGAATCAAACAGCTTAAGCTTTGGCGCAGCCCTTACCAAAATTCTTTCCCACCATTACTTTTCTGAGTTGTTAACTTATAAGGGGCTGTATACAACGCCTCCCTCCCATATTCTCTCCCTTCAGGGATCGCTGGTAGAGGACCCCACTTTAACCTTCCAGCCCTGCCTCCATTAAACCCATCCACCCTATTACCTGTCCCAGCTATGGGAACCTCGCCTACACACTCTGTGTGGAGACTCTGGAGGACCTGCTGCCTCATCCAGCCCACATGTGAAGGGCTGCTCAAGGACTCCCATTTTACTTGGTTTACCAATGGCAGCTCCTTCCTCTGGGAAGGCTCCCAGGTGGCTGGATACGCTGGTGCTGTGAAGTCTGGCCCCCTGCTTCCCCAAGCTACCAATCAACAGGCTGAACTAGTGGCCCTACCTTCCCACCAAGCTGCAGGCCATTCCCCGATGGTATAATGATACATGGACTCTAAGTACACTTTCTATACCGTCCTCTCTCATGCAGCTATTTGGAAAGAACAAGGCCTTTTGGCAACCAAGGGGACCTCAGTTATAAACGGTCCCTATATTACCAAGCTTTTAAAAGCCTCTTTTCTCCCCTCAGCCATTGGCATAGTTTACTGCAGGGCCCATCGGTCAGATGACTCAGTTATAACTAAGGGAAACAACCTGGCCAAGGAGACCGCCAAATGGGCTGCAATGTCCTCAAAAGTGTGAGCGTTCACAACGCCTGTAACAAAAGGCCCTCCTCCTGACCCTCCAGGCAGGATCTTCTTGAATACCTGCACCACCTTTTCCACCCCCATGGGGGTGCCTTAAGCGAGTTCCTCAAACAAAACCTCCCTCTAACCTTGGCCAACACACAGTTCCTTTCCAACACACAGCTTTCACAGACCTGTAAAGTGTGCCAAAAGGCCCACCCCAATACCAGTGTGAGGCCACCTCCCTTTCCAACCCGTCAGGCTCGAGGTAACCTCCCAGGTTTGGACTGGCAAACCGATGTTACTCACATGCCAACAGCCCAAAAGTACAAGCACCCACTGGTTCTTTAAAAGATGGGCAGAAGCATTCCCCACTACCAATAGGAGAGCCTCCTCTGTGTCCCAGCTTCTACTACAAGAAATAATCCCTCCCTTGGGCCTGCCAGCTTCTATCCAGATGGACAACAGCCCAGAATTTGTTTCCTCCATAACCCAGCTCTTGGCCAAGTCCCTAACCATTTCCTGATATTTTCATATTCCCTATCACCCTCAGTCCTCAGGGAAGGTGGAACATGCCAGCTGCTCCCTCAGACAGATTTGGACCAAACAGTCCCTTGAGTTACATTTAGATTGGTTAAAGCTTTTACCTTTGGCTCTTCTTTGCCAGCGAGTTTTACCTAAAAAGCCTTGAATACTAAGTCCTTTTGAAGTGACGTATGGCCTCTCACCTTTGCCTCCCATTTCAGGCCTCAGATTCTCCTATGCCTCTCCCAATGCTGTCTTCCCTCCTTCAGCACCCATGCACTTTTCTTTGGAAATATGCTGACCAATATAGCCCTATGCCCTCCTCCTCCTCATCCTCGGTGCCCTCCATAAATGCTGGGAACCTGGTATACATTTCTAAAAATTATCTTCCATAGGCACCGAGTTCCACCAAGTTTTCTGCTACAGGGGAGGAAACTTATCCAGTAACTCTCTGTTCCCACAGCTGTGCAGGTTCAGGGCCGTCCACTGGATTCATCTCTGCCACATCAAGCGTCACTTGCCTGATCAACTTTCATACACCTCCAAGCCAACAGGACCTTCGTCTCTATGGAGAAACAAGATTGGACCCAGTCTTCCCCGAGCCACTGAGGAACTAGAGGACCCCACTCTGAACAAGTAACATCATAACAGTCTCAGCCTTGGTCAACTCCGGTATAGAAATCATCTGTTTTTTTCTGGGTGTAGCTCTAGGAATGGCAGCCGCACCGGACTGGCCCTTATCTCATTGGATATTGGTGAGCCTGGGATACTATATCTTCTATACTTTGTTCTATTTCTTCTTGTGCTTTCTACAAGGAAGTTTCCTACAATGGCTGTAAATTTCTTTAGTCAGTTGTAGGGCTTGAACTCTGGGCCTGGGTGCTGTCCCTGAGCTCTTCAGCTGATGGCTAGCGCTCTACCACTTGAGCCACAGCGCCACTTCTGTAAATTCTTTACTGTACCAGGCTATAATTTTTTTTTGCTTGCTTCCCCTAAGCACTTGTGTAGTACAACGTGAAGGATCTTCCCCAGAATCCTTATAGGACTGCATGCATTACAATAACTGGCTGTGACGGACCCAGCTCTAACTTTTGTCTAAGCAGGAATGACAATTAGGACATATGCTTGGGTCTTGCCTACTCCCTGGTATGTAAACCCACATTAGCTATGCAAAATTAAACTATTTACTCCTCTGGTCAAATTAATAAACCTGTTACTTATGCTGGTTCTTATAGCTGGGGAAAAGGCCCTAGATGCACTGATGTTCCACACCCCTGGAGTTATAATCCCAAAAAACAAATTCAAAATTGCACTTACAAATGTAAGCAACTAAAAAGGGATAAATTTGCTTGTGCTAATTATGAACTCATTTTATATGCAACAAGCCACATTCCCCTGCCAACTGGCTGGTTCTTCACTTGTGAAAGGTATACCTTTGATTACATCCCCACCGGTCTGTCCCACAATTCCCACTGCTGTTTAAATTGCTTGGCCATTGTGCTACCCCAGAAGGAAATTTTTGAGCTTCACCAGACCCAAGAGACAAGAGTCTGGCCTTGGAAGAATCCTGCATTTATGAGCTACACTTTTATCTGAGGCAGAATATAATGGCCTCACATTTTCTCTGGTTGGGATACCAGGACTGGCAGTTGGAGTCTATAAAGCCATCATGCGCCTGGTATGTATAGTGGCAAAAAAAAATATTAACTATACCTCCTCCACCATAGTGTTGTTAAACCAAGAACAGCAGGAGCATAAAAAAGCCATTCTGGGCAAACATGCTGCCATCGATTAGGAGTGTGAGGAGGTAACGAACGTGTGCTGTTTTAATCTCACTGATAACAGCTATACCATCTGAGAGGAAATCAAACATCATAGAGAGCTTGCAGAAAAGATCCACCAGGATAAGGGAGGGTGGGAGGGTGGGCCCTATCTGGATGGAATGCTCCCTGGCTTACGCCTCTCTTGGGCCTGCTCACAGCAATGTTTTGCCTTTTACTAATTGTGCCTTGCCTATTCAGGTGTCTGCTAAACATTCTTATGGGAAAGATGAGGATCTTCACCAATCAGACTGTCAACCAAATGCTCCTAGGAGGGTACCCGGTTGAACGACATGACTACATCACCCCTTTCAGCAGGAAGCAGCTCCAGAAGAAACTCCACCCATCTCCCAGCCCAGTACCCATACCTATTAAATAACAAAGCATGAACGTCAGTGTGTCCTCTTCCATTTTGGACTTGACAGTCTCCATCCTAGGCCCTCAGCACGTATCTCTACCCCCAGCTGCATCAGAAGAATGCCCTCTATCCAGCCTTGAACTCCACCCTGCCCTTCACAAAGAAGAGAACTTTCCCAGGATCCTGCCACTTCTCCAGAATCAGTTGTGTTACCCTCTCCGGCCAGACCTAGACTCCACCCCATCTACAGGCTACCTTCAGCATCCAGCTGCATATGCAGAGTACTTCCCAACTCTAGTTGCATGACTATATAAACGTGCCCCTGAACAAGGACAGGCACCATTTCCCCCACACTTGTGAGATAACAGGCCTTATCAGCTCCACTGGGAATAAACTCCCTTTGCTCCACCTGACTTTGTCTGTATGGTCTTCTGGGCTGGTTACTTGCATTTCACACCTCACTGCCATTTCTTCATCCTCCATCACTTCTGGGTCTCCTCAGATCTGCCGTGAACTTCTCCTCTTCTCTGGCGGGAGTCTGGTACTGGATTTTGCGTTGATGAGCTGTTTTTGTTCACAGAACAAGTAACTTTGACTTTCTTCAGCTCATCCTTTTGCCCTGCCTCTGGCTAATGGGTTAAAAAAAGACCTCTCAGCCAGGAGCTGGTGGCTCAGGCCTGTAATCCTAACTGCTCAGGAAGCTAAGACTGGAGGATCATGGCTCAAATCCAGCTTGTGGAGCAAAGCCCATAAGAATCTCCAATTAACCACCGAAAGGTCACAGGTGGAGCTGTGGCTCAAAGTGGCAGAGCACCACAAAAGTTCAAGTCCTGAGTTCTAGCCCCAGGACTGACACCAAAAAAGAAAAAGACCCCTGAAAGCTGTAGGAAAATAGTGGAAACAGGAAAGAGTCAGAGTTCCCTCTAATCACTGAGAGGTACAGGGCTTTGGCAGGGAAATTCAGCTCAAGAGAACTCCACTCCAAGCAAGTTATAACCAGCCAAGAGTTTGGTGCCAATCAAGAAGCAAACAGAAATCTTAAAGGGATTTGTGACTTGGCAGAAATGCTGAGCTGCCACTGTACCCTGTATCAGCGGGCTCTTCTTTTCTTCTTCTTTTTTGCTCCTTGGACACACCTAACCACCACACCAGTGGAGGGAAACAAAACTGCAGTTTCAGATCTGGAGGCTTGGAGACTTGGAAAATGACAGAAATGGTGGTACGGAGAGTGACAGCCATTCTCTGAGAGTCCCAGAGAAACAGTTTACAAAGGACATTCACACCCGCCACACTGCCACTGCCTACTACTGAGAATCTCTCCACAAGAGGAATCCAGGAAGGAAGCCACACCCACTGTGCTCCCAGGGGTAAGATTCCACAGAATCTTCCAACAGCTCACCCCAAACCCAGACCTTGGACCCACAGCCCAGAGGAACATAGTCATCTACAGCAGCGGGTGCCCGGCACAAGCTCTGCAGGGCAGGGAGAAGGGCCAACAATGCAAGGCAGACACTGTGGCCCACCCCGTCCATTCACAGAGCCGATCCTCAGGCCACAAGTGCACGTCATCCTAAAGAAAAAAACCTCAAAACCTCTACAAGGACACTACTGACCGGATTGGGACCTCCTCCCCCACCCCCACCCTTCCCTTCTCTTTAGAGTGTGTGTGTGGGGGGGGGTACCAACATTTGGCTTGTGTTGTTCAGAGTTGATTTCATCTTGTTTAGGGGTTGAGACTTCTTTTTAGTTGTTTTTGAAGTTGATTGCTTGATTTTTCCTTCCCTTCCTCGTTCTCTCATCTTCTCTCTCATTCACCCTCATGTCCTTTCCCTCCCGCAGCCTCGCTGGTCCCTTACCTCGGCTGCTCATCTCTTCTCTTTCCTCTTAGGGCCTCACCTTGGCAATAACTGACCCCCACACCCTCGCTCAGTGTACTCCATCCCCTGCCTCATCAGCTACCCTGCATCATAGCTCTGGCCTCTTCCCTTCTACCTCCAAAAGCTTAGCTCTAACCCCAATGTAACCATAAAAGTCCAACCCTGGGGCTGGAGGCTCAGGTGGTAGAGCATGAGCCAATGAGCAAAAGCACCAGATACCAAGTTCGAGTCCCAGTCTTGGAGAAAAAAAATAATCCAAGCCTAAGGACAAATAGCAACCAATGGCATTCTGCTGTAAGATTTTAATCCATCCTGACTGGGGTAAAGTGCTAGAACTGATATGGGCTCCCATGTCAAGGGAAGGGCATGCCTTGTCCAACCTTCCAACATGGAGAACACAGAGAACAGCCCACCATGAAGACTAAACACCTGACATTCAATCCCAAAACGTGCCTTCAACTGGACAGGGCCCACCACAGGGATACAAGAATATCATAAATCAGGGAAATACAACAGCCCCAGAAAACAACCACCACCAAACAGAGGAACACAATGATAGTGAAGAAGAACCTCACGCATTAGACTCAAAGACCTGCTGAGTAAATGCTCAATGAAATGAAAGAGGGCAGACCTCAACAAGGAATGTCATGAACAGGATGAGCTTGAAATAAAAGAGGGATGGAAGCATGCATGGAGAACACAAATAAAAAGTTAAACAAGTGAAAGAAAAGGGGTTCAATGAAAATTGAGGAGGAATCAAGTTGGCAGCGTAGGGACAGGGACTAACCCACGCTCCCTCTGATCGAACAGAGGAGCTTGGCCTGTAACATAAAACCCCACTTCTAGGGACCACACCAAAGAAACTAGAAATAATCAGAGGTTGGCACCAATCAAGATTCATAATTAAGCCTCTACAAGAGGGGAAACAGACACTGAAGCAGGTGCTCAGCACAGCCGTGCTGCAGGCACAGGCTCTGGCATGAAAGCCATACCAGCTCTTCTTTTCCTCCAGTCCCCCTCTTTTTCCCCTGGTGCCCCTTCAGGGACTCAACCTCACCAGCAGACAGCAACAACTTACCTGGGGTCTAGAAGCTGAGCCTTGGAACTGGATAAGGCAGCCACAGCAGTGTGCACCAGGAACATCATTTTCAGAGACAACGCAATTCCACAAGGTAACTGCAAAAGCCTAGGAGGGCCTTGGGCCCCAGAAAGGGCCTCTGCAAGTCTCTAATGTCGGCAAGGGATCACGGCGGCCCGTGACCTCTGGAACAGCCTTGGCAGGAGCTCTAACACCAGCAAGCAGACCCAGCAGGGGTGGGGGCGTCTTACACGCTCATGCACTCATCTTCACACAGGATCCTGCCAGCACCTCATCAAGCATCTTCACCCAGCCTAATCCACCCATTTGTCCTCAAGAGGGACACTGAAGGCGGCCCACAGCACTAAGGATCTAAACCCAACCAGACCCAAGAGCCCAAGTGTGCACTCTGGCATGGGAAGCCCCACCCACAGTGTCTAGGGTTGTTCCCAGACAGCCCCAAAAGCCTATCCATGCTTTACTGCGCAGGACACCCTCACCCACAGCACCAGGGGTCTATGCCTAGCCCACCCCAGAAGCCCACCTGATCATCTGTGCAAGGGGAGGCTGCTGACAGCCCACAGTGCCATCCGTGGTTTGCATGTAACCAGGCACAAAAGCCTTCCATGCATCCCTATGTAGGACACCCTGGGACACATCATCGCCAGAAACAGCACTCTGCTGGACCCCAAAGCCTGCCCACAACTCTTCAGGGGACACCCACAGCACAGAACACCCAAGAAAACCTAAAAACCATAGCCCAGTACCACTGAACCTACAAACCCAGACACAAGATGCATAAATCACAGTGCAAGATTACAAAATTCACAAACAACTAAGACAACATGCCACTTCTCAAAAACCAAGAACAATTCAGAGGACTCTAGTGAGAGCAAAGAAGAAGAGAAAGAGAACAAAAGAACCATTAAAGGAATGATGAGGAAACTGGAAGACAAATTAAAAGAGCAGACCCACAAACAAATAGACAAATACAGGGATAAAATGATGAAGAAATACAGGATAGACATCCAAGATGACATCAATAAGAAGGCAAAAACTTTATACACCTCAAGGAAGGACATGAAAGACAAAAATAACAAGGCAAAAACACCATGAGAACTGACATCAAGGAAACATGAAAGGCTCTATCTCCGTATTGCAAAGCACAGTCGAAAGCATAGGCAATAGAATTAAGTAGAAAGCAGAGAATCAGGAGTTATAAAGCAAAGAAATTTGGACCAAAAAAAACCAAAGGCATGGAAAAAACACTTAGAACATAGAATTGGCAGATTCAGGCAAAAGGTCAAATCTACGCATAATCAGGATAGAGGAAGGAGAATTCAAAAGTGAAGGCAAAACCCTATTTAACAAAATAATAATAGAAGACTTCCCCAATCTCAAGAGAAAAAATACTACCCACCTGACAGAGGCAGGAACTTCTCATCACACATTGTTATCAAAACTTACAGTACTTAAAATAAAGGGAAGATATTTAAGGCCTCCATAATAAAAACTAAAACTATCACCACTAAGGCAGCACTTCAGAAGATATTCAAACACATCCTCAACTCTTTGACATTGTTTTTTAAGACAAAGTTGAGTCCTAGGCAGTGACAAAAATCAATGTTTACCAACATTAAAGGGTAGATCACTGTGGGGGTACTCTTGCATGAGGGGCTTTGTGACTATGGGATATGTTTTTCCAAGGAATGACTACCTTGTCACACAGTGCTCCTGGTCTCAATGATACCACATGCTAGGATCCACAAGCATGAAAAACATGTCACTCTGCCATAGTCTACAAGAAAGTTTAGGTTATGGCTTCATTGTTAGACTGCATGTACAGTACAAGTAATGGTGTTCCTGATCAAGCCTTTCTTTCTATTGGTCTGTAAAACCTGATAGCCCCATCTAGAAATGTTTCACCATGCCACTGCTGGTTGGCTTCTAACCAACACCAGTAACTGGGAATACCCTACTGGGAACCCTCAGGAGACCAGCACTAACCGTGACCCAGAGCGCCTGGCCTGAAGCCTTGGCCTGAGAAAGGATGCCATATTTGAAAAGGGCAAAGAAGTGAGCCCTCTTCCCACCACTTCTACAGCTACCTGCAAAAGATCACCAGGACACAGTCATGCCCCCAGGCCAGAAAACTACAAGATCCAGCAGTCTTAAAAACCCCAGCCACAGAACTGGGAATGTGGCTTAGAAGTAGAGTGCTTGCCTAGCATGCACAAAGCCTTGGGCTCAATTCCTCAGTACCACACAAAACAGAAAAGGCCAGACGTGGTGCTGTAGCTCAAGTGGTAGAGTGCTAGCCTTGAGCAAAAGAAGCTCGGGGACAGTGCCTAGACCCTGACTTGAAGCCCTAGGACTAGATAAAAAATCTCTATCCAGCCCAGCCCAGCTAGGACCTATCAGACAGCACGAGCCTCACGGTGGGACCCTGCTCCCAGGCTCAACCCCAGTGGGGGCCCATTAGACCCTTAGCACCACTCTGATGGATGCTACCAGGCTTAGCATCTAGCAGGGATCCAGTGAACCACATCCCACAATGACTGAACTTAATACCTAAAATGAATGGCCTCTACAAACCCTGACCCCAAATGAGTAAATCACAGTGAAAGAGCTAGCAGCCTAATATAAACCAGGAGAAACTGAGTCAGGGTCACTGTGGTCTGAGGGCAGTCCTGCACAGTCGCTTGGTACATGGATGTCTGAGCCATTTCAGTGCATGACCACATAGTACTTCATTAATATCTTCCCTGGAAAAACCTCACACGTAACCGTTAGCCTCTAAAAGCAGCCAACAGTTGATGAGGGTTGAGTGTGAGTGCTCAGATAGGTATTAGTCCTCCTCGCTGTTCTGTAGAACTGAGCCCCTTCCTTGCACCGTGGCTCAGTGGAGCATCAGAAGGCCAGGAGGCGCAGCTCTGCCCCTGCTCTGCCCATCACCAATAGCACATCTGACATCAGCTACCCACATCAGCTACCAAAGTCTTAATTTTTATTAAGACTTTGACTCATACATTTCTTAGCTCCCAAAGAGGAGTAGGCATAAAAGATTAGATGCGAGGATTCTGGGAAGATGGTAGAATAGTGACAGAAAAGAGGCAGAGTGCCCTCTGATCAAGCAAACAGAGGTACAGAGCTTCAGCGGGGAAATCCAGCCCAAGAGAGGACACCAGACAGTCCAGAAGTGATCAGTTTGGTGCCAACCAAGGGGTACCAAATCTTAAGCTTCAAAAAGGGAAAAAGAAAACAACTTAAATGGACTCCAAACCTGCTGGTGCTGCAGGCAGACACAAATGCCCAGCCAGTTACTCCTGTTTTAGTCTCTTCTTCTTTTCCCTGCATCTTTATTACTGCTAACACATGCATGCCCACCACACCAGCAAAGAGACACAGATCAACACCTCAGAGGTTTGGAAAATGACACCGATGGTGCTGGTGCCTACCATGGGTGTGCACCACTCCCCAAGGGCCCAAGAAGTCAGCTAACAGGGGACTTCCATGCTCCTCCCTCCCGTGGGGGGGAGGGAGTCACTAGAGGACTCCAGGAAGAACATGGGGCCAACCCCTACCACCACCCCAGGTGAGGGTCCCACTAAACAGTCCCACACAGCAGAGACAAAGTGGTCAAACTTTGTTCCACCCAGACAGCACACAGAGCCTGAGTGGAAGGCATGTGACACTTGACCTCACAAAGACAGTGAGAAGCATGGCAAAACCCCATCCCACACACAGGACAGAGACGGACTGAATGGATGATGAGGGATGGGCCCAATCCTCAAACCCTACGTGGGCAAAGGATCCTTACCTGGCACCCAGGGCTCCAGTGCCCTGGAGCCAAGAATGAGCGATTCATTCCACAGCAGAACAAAGGCAGAAAATTATGAGCCCTGAGGCTCAAAACCTATTCAAACCAATTCTCAGCACTGATCCTCAGATTGGGAATGCAGAGAATCCTCAGGAGAGAACACGGGGGCGGGGAGGGGGGGCGAGGAAGGGGGTGTACAAAACAGAAGAATGAGTCAAGGTAGCAGAATAGTGACAAGGATTGACCCAAGCACTCTCTGACCAAGTGGAGAAACAGTGTCCAGCACAGAACCCCATTTCAAGAGAACATACCATGCAAACTATAGTCATCAGAGCTTCACTCCAAGAAGATTCAAGATTTAAGGATTTATAAGAGTTAAAAATACACAGAGGAGCTCAAGCAGGCGACTCCTGCAGCAGCCAGGCTGCAGGCACCGGTCATAGAGTTTTTCCAATTATTTTCTTCTTTTTCTCACAAGCCTTCACAACCCTCCCACAACTCAGCCTCACCAGCAACAATATACCTGTGATCCAGAAGCTGAAGTCTTGGAACTGGAAGGTACAGCCATGGCAACACGCCAGGACCGTCATAGTCAAAACAAAGCATCAACACAAGGTTGTTAAAGGACTCAGAAGGATTTCTAACACCAGCAGCAATGAGTGTCTGGGCCGAAAACCCCACCTCCACCCTCCGCAGCCACCAAAGCCAAAGTCCAAGTAAGCCCCAGCACCCTGTCAGTACTCCACCAGGAAGAGTGCCCAATCAAACTACAATAAACTATCTGCGACACTCTGTGGGAAATTACCAGGCACCGCACCTGCAGGGACCCATGGAACTGCCCAAGTCTCTCTGGACAGGGCACTGCCAGACCTGGTGCCCAGTGGGTACCCACTGAACTGTCCATGTCCCTCTGTGCAGTGCCAGGCACAGTGTCTGGCAGGGATTCAATTAACTGCCCATACCTCTCTGCACAGGTGATACCACCAAGTGTAGCACTCAGCAGGAACCCAGTAAACCACTCCCATCACAGCTGAACTTACTCCCTAAGCCAAACATATGAGGAAACCACAACAAGAGATCCCAAAATTTATCAACAATCAAGACAACATGCCACTCTCAAAAACTAACAACTCAGAGGAGGACTTCAGTAAGAGTGAAAAGAGAAAAAACAAAAGCATCATTATTAAAGAAATGATGAGAGAATCAATAAAACCAATAGCTGATTCTTTGAAAAAATAAATAAAACTGACAGACCTCCATCTAAGTTTATGAAAAAAGAGAAAAGATTAAAATAAATAAAAGTAATGATGACCCAGTCACTGGGGGCTCACACCTGTAATCCTCCCTACTTAGGAGGCTGAGATCTGAGGATCATAGTTCAGAGCCAGACAGGTCAGCAAACCCTATGAGACTCTATCTCCAATTAACCACCAGAAAACCAGAAATGGAGCTGTGGCTCAAAGTGGTAAGCACAAAAACTCAGGGACAACCTAGGCCCTAAGTTCAAGTGCCATGACCAACAACAACAAATTCGTGATGATAAAGTTAACATCACAACAAACATCCAAGAACTCCAAAAGATTATGAGGGGCTACTTTCAAAACCTATACTCAAGTAATATGGGAAATCTGGCAGAAATAGGTAAATTCCTGGAGACATACAAGCTGTCTAAAGAAGATATAAACCACTTAAACAAATCAAAATAAACAATGAGATAGAGGAAGTAATAGTCTTCCAGCAAGGGGAAGTCCAGGTCCACACGGATTCACAGCTGAATTCTTCAAGGCATTTAAAAATGAACTAAACATCAGTATTCCTCAAACTTTTCCATGAAATAGAAATTGAAGGACCACTACACCAAACACATTCTTTGAGGCTAGCATTACACTAATACCAAAACCAGGTAGGAACTCAACAAAAAAAGAGAACTATAGACAAATCTCTCTGATGAACAAAAATGCAAAACTCCCTAATAAAATACTGGCCAACAGAATTCCAACAACTAATCAAAAACATTGTACATTATGATCAAGTGGGTTTTATTCCAGAGACACAAAGCTGGTTTACTATATATAAATCAATAAATGTAACATACCACATTAAAACAGCCAAAGAATCATAGATCATCTCAATAGACTGAGAAAAAGCCTTTGACAAAATCGAAAAGCTCTGGAGAAGCTATTCAGAAAGAACACAACAAAGGTTATATATGACAGACCATCAGCAAGGATCATAGTAAATGGCGAAAAGTTTTTTCTTTCTTTCTTTCTGCCAGTCATGGGGCCTGAACTCTGGGATTGGGCGCTATCCCTCAGCTCTTCAGCTAAAGGCTAGTGCTCTACCACTTGAGCCACAGCACCACTTCTGGCTTTTTCTGCTTATGTGGTGCTGAGGAATCGAACCCAGGGCCTCATGCATGCAAGGCAAGCACTCTACCACTGAGCCACCTTCCCAGCCCCTAAATGATGAAAAGTTCTTTCTTTAAGCAACTCACTTTGTTGCTAATCTCCCTCCCTTCCCTTAGAACTCAGCTTCTCCTCCTCTAGCCCTGGCATCACTAACTCACCAGCACAGCTAATCTCCAAACCAACACCGAGTGCATTCCAGTCCCCATCCCAGTGCTCTCTCCACACCCCATCTCTAGTTTCACCCCTCCAGCCCCAAAGAGCCTAACTAACCCCAACATTACCACAAAACACCAATCCTATGATCAGATAGTGATGCTGAAGAGGGATAAAAAGTAACAGCAATATCCAACTATGTGTAAGACTTTAAGTTGTCTAGACTGGGATAAGGTACTAGAGCTGACATACAACACACACCAGTAGAGGAAAACACCCTATCCAATCATCAGTAACCTCGTCAACAGGAGAAGATAGAGAACCATCCAACAAAATATTTCAAAGCCCATCACCAAAATACAAGAAACATGAGAAATTAAGGAACTGCCACACCCTCTCCCCTAGAAAACAACCACCATACAATGATGGAACAGAAAGACAGGGACCTCTTAGAGGACACCCCTCACACTGGACTCCAAGATCTTCTGATAAAATGTTCAATGAGAAGACAGAAAATAGGATCCAGGGGCAAGATGGCGGAGTCATGACAGGGAATAACCCCAGCTCAGCTCTAGTCAAGCAGAGGTGCAGGCCTACTACAGAATTCTACCTTAAGAGAGGACATCAAAAAAAAAACTGTAAACAGAGATTTGCACCAGGAAAATTCAAAATTTAAGCATCTATAAGAAAAGCCACAGTCTCTAGTCTGAGGTCTTTCTCCATTTTTTTTTCCCGCTCTCTATTCTGGGTGACCCAAAGATGCGCCTCACTAACAGTAACATACTTGCAACTCTGAGGCAGAAGGCTTGGAACCAGGAACGTGCACCACCATACTCAGAGACAAAGCAGTGCCACAAGGTTGCTGCCTGGCTCTGCAGGGACTTCTAACACCAGTGAGTGGTGAGCACCCAGCCACGGACCCCATATCATCAGTAGGAAAGGTACAGCAGACCAAGTCCCATTCCCAGCCCTGCCCACAGCCATCCATGTAGCTGGTGAGGGGGAACTCTCAAGTCTTCCTTGCTGAGGCAGCTGCCAGGGAGAGCACCTAACAGAGACCCACAGGACCTGCCTGCACTCCTCACACCAGAGAGCACACCCACCACACGACCCTGCACTGTGGACCACCCCAGCCCACAGCAGCCGCCAGTGCCCACAGAGCAGTGTAAGAATAGAGGAAATGGTGCTCCAGGCCAAGTCACGGCTGATGAGTGAGGGAACTACACCAGGCCAGCAGGAAAAAATGGCAGATGATCTGATCTCCAACCTATCATCGATCAATCTGCCCACAACCCCAGACAAGCAGAAGGACTGAGAACTTCTGCACAAGGCCTGGGGACTGACACCCCATCTCTCCCCTCCCCCAGCCCTAAACAACCAAGAAGATAGCTGCAGAACACAGAGGACAGCAAAGAAAGATGCCAACCCACCTAAACCAGCCCACAAAATAGCTCTCCAGACAAGATTCCTGAACATACTGAATAGAGAGGATACTGAAAGCTGTCAAGAGAGATTATTTACAAAGGAAAAGCTATCCAACTAACAGATTTCTTATCTGAAACCCTAAAAGCAAGAAGGGTTTGGTATGGTGTGTGCCAAGCATTGAATGCCAACAACTAACAACTGAGAATACTGTATCTAGTCAAGCTTTTATTCATAACTGAAGGGCAAATAAAACTAAAACAATTTATAGTCACCAAATCAGCACTACAGAAGATACTCAGATGTCCCACATATAGGAAATCAAGACAAACATGAAAGAGTCAGAGAAAACAGACCCCATCAGGTGAGCAGATAAGCAGTAAGAACAGAAGAGACACAACCCCAAAATAGGAGGTAGCACACTAGGATCTTTCACATACTTCTCAGCTCTAACATTCAATATCAATGAGCTCAATTCTCCAACCAAAAGACAGAGTGACGAGTCAGGTCAAAAGGCAAGACCCAACCATCTTCTACCTATAAGAAATCATCTAAATGACCAAAATATCCACTCCAGTTGAAAGGCTAGAACAAAGTCCCATTCTTGGACATTTATCCAAAAGAGTACAAACTAGGCTATAATAAAGCTATCAGCACAACAATGTTCACTGCAGCACTATCCACCATAGACAAGGTATGCAATCAGCTGATGTCTCAATGGACAAATGGGTTAAGAAAATGTGGCATTACATACATAATGGAATTTTACTCATCCATTAGAAAAAAAGTTGCTTCATTTGCATAGCAATGGAAAGACCTAGAAAAACTATGCTGTCAAGTCAGGTTACATGTTTTTCTCTTATATGTGGAAGGTAGAATTCATTTATAAACCTATAAGTAAATGCTAGGGTAGTATACATGTGTACATAAACATATTCATTGAATGAAATATGGTAGCTCCAGCGGAGAACTCACTGTAATTCCTTAGAAAAGATAAATCAAAGTTCAACAAAATAAGCACCAGTAAATGAGTACTGGAAGGGGTTGGGTGGGGTTAAGGGGAAGGAAGTAAAAAAGAAGGGACAGAGAATGCAGTCAAACATTCAACGTGCATCTTACAAAATTTTAAGAAAGGGTCCAGTTACCAGTGGTTCATGCCTAGAGGTGAGCTAAGATTACTGTCCTAGCTACTCAGGAGGCTGAGAGCTGAGTGAGGATCGAGGTTCAATGCCAGCTAGGCCAAAAAAGTGCATGAGACTCACACTGCCAATTAACCACCAGAAAACCACTATGGCTCAAGTGGTAGAGCGTTAGCTTTGAGCAAAAGAGCTCAAGGAAGGCTGAGAATGTGGCAATGATAGAGTGCTTTCCTAGCATGCATGAAGCCCTGGGTTCAATTCCTCAGTACCACATGAACAGAAAAAGTGATTCTGGGCTTCAAGTGGTAGAGCACTAGCCTTGAGCACAGAGAGGCTTGGGGCAGAGCCTAAACCCTGAGTTCAAGCCCTAGGACTGGCAAAAAGAAAAGAGCTCAAGGATAGCACCGGGGCCCTGGATTCAAGCCCCATGACTGACCAATAGATAAATACTTGCTTTAAAAAAAAAAAAAAAAGAACAGTGTTTTTTGATGCCCCCATGGAGGAAGCAATTGAATGGTGGTCAGAGACAACATGGTACTCTGTGGCAGGGATCCTCCC
Source organism: Dipodomys merriami (assembly GCF_024711535.1). NCBI lineage: Eukaryota > Metazoa > Chordata > Mammalia > Rodentia > Heteromyidae > Dipodomys > Dipodomys merriami. The sequence continues at coordinate 4,080,688 of NW_027206291.1, forward strand.
CTCCCCCAACAGAGCTGGTGGATTGTGGGCCCAAGGCTGCCACTGCCTCTTAACTTCTGAAGGGTCTTCTCTGAGTTCACTTCCACAGGACTACGATTCAGCACATTCCCATAACCTTCAATCATGTACACATGTTATCACCTTCGTGGTCACCTTGAGGCTGTACGTGGCCAGACACCACTTTTGTCTAGCTGGAGTACAAACTGCAGAGTCGTGAATCAAGCATGACCATCAGTCCTGCTGTGACTCACCTTTTCTTTAGCCTGCCCAAATCATCATTCAATCTGCCAGGATCAGAAAGTCTGTACAGCATTCACACTTTGCAAATTTGTGATTGCCAAGTTACACCTCCCCCCAGTGGTGAAAAATGGCACATCAACCCTGCTACCACCCACTCCTGCCGAAATGCAGAGTAAGTCAATGAAAAAAAATGTTCAGTGACCAAAAACCTCAAACCAGAAACTTCATTGTAATTTAACACTTGGACCTTAGATGAACAAATCTCAATATGGAAATTTATAAGACCTGAAAAGAAAGCCAACATGACACTACATAAAGCAAAGGGTCTAAATGACAGTGAGGAAAATGGTTAGAACGGTGAACTAGAAGCATCTGTGTGAGCCTGTAATCCACATTGAGGCCACCTGGCTTATAACTCAAGGACATCTGGACACAGACACTTCAGTAAATCAGTCATAAGAGGTGCATTGAGGCCAGGCGCCGGTGGCTCATGTCTGTAATCCTCACTACTCAGGAAACTGAGATCTGAGGATCGCAGTTCAAAGCCAGCCCCGGCAGAAAAGTCTGTGAGACTCTATCTCCAATAAACCACTCAGAAAACCGGAAGTGGTGCAGCGACTCAAGTGGTAGAGTGCTAGCTTTGAGCTTTGAGCTGAGGTACAGCATTCAGGCACAGAGTTCAAGCCCCATGACAGACGAAAAAAAAAAAAAAAGTGCATTGAGAAGAGATTCTCAAATAGTGAGAAGAGTCAGTCAGCTTAAACACTGGAAGTCTGGAAAGCCTGGCTGTACCAAAGACGAAAGCATGGGACCACACACAGCTATGGACACACCGAAGATGACAGAAACTCCCCTGATCTGGAAGAATCTCTCGGAAGGATTCAACCTCACTACCTCCCAGTAGAGAGGTATAAGGGAGCCAGTATGGAGGTCCCATGTGTGCATCACAAGAAACCCTCAGTCACTGGGCCCACCTCACAGACCAAAGGCAGGGATACAATGTGACCCTATGTAACATGCCGTGATACCAACCTGGGGTGCTGAGGGTCTCAGCAATAAACCTCTGTTGTTCTCCTACTATATAAGCCCAGGTGACTTGCCCATGCCCTCCTAGCTTGTGCTAGCAATAAATACAATATCTCCATGCAATTACCTCTGGCCACCTGTACCTTCTTCCAGTTGGCCACTGGACCTGCACCAGAACCACTGGCCAAGATGGTCAGTCTGATAAGCTGGGGTCATCAGCAGGATCAACTATACACTCCTCTGACAGATCTGAATGAAGTGCATGATATGGGGCCACTGATACATCTGTGGTGTCTGGTGGTGGTGGTACCCTGTGGTGACCTGTGGCTGCAATGGGTGCCTGCAGAGACCATGGAAGGATCCAGCAGCAAGGCCGCTATACTGCAAGAGGCACTTGGACATGTGCTGGAGATGTTCCTTGAAGAGCACTACAGATCCGCATGCCAGGTAGCATGGCTGTTCTTACACGATTACAATGTGTAGAAGATCCAGCCTTGCAAGACAAGTGCCCCATGAGAGGACTGCGCAGACAGCCCGGAGGCCAAGGTAACCATGCTGGACGAGCAAGCTTGTAGACTGCTGCCTCCAATTTGGGCAGATTATTCCTTCTACCTTGGTGATGCATAGAGGCCAAAGCATTGCAAAGCATCAACTGGAGCATGATCTGCAATTTGATAGCAGGGTGGGCAGGTGGGGTCCCCTGAGGTAAAACAGACTGCATATGTGCAGCACACCCTGAGGAGTTGCATGTCTTAGCCATGCAAAGCCAACAGCAGCCGGGCAAATCTATTAGGGCTCGACTACTAGGATTTGGGGTTAATAGGCAGATACCTTGATCCTCTCTTGAGAAAATATAACAATTGGTCTGAGAATGTGGCTTAGTGGTAGAGTGGTTGCCTGGCATGCTAGTTCTCAGTACCACATAAACAGAAAAAACCACAAGTGGCTCTGTGGCTCAAGTGGTAGAGTGCTAGCCTTGAGCACAAAGGGGCTCAAGGCCAGCACCCAGGCCCAGAATTCAAGCCCCAAGACTAGCAAGAAAGCAAGAAAGCAAGGAAGAAGGGAGGGAAAGAGGGAGGGAGGGACGGACGGAAGCAAGAGAGGGAGGGAGGGAAGGAAGGAAAGAAGAAAATATAACAATTAATCTCTATAACTACAAATCTGACCCTCTGGCAGCACATGTAGAATGTAATGCAGCAAGCACCAGATGGTGTGGGGACCCTTCAATGCTCAGCTGGCCCGTGGGGACAGCCAGGATGTATGGGTTAATGAAGGGGTATTGCCCTAGCCAAGCACTGGTAGCTCATGCCTGTAATCCTAGCTACTCAAGAGGCTGAGATCTGAGGATCCCAGTTCAAAGCCAGCCTTTGCAGGAAAGCCCATGAAACTCTTATCTCCAATGAATCACCAGAAAACCAGAAGTGGCGCTATGGCTCAAGTGGTAGAGCGCTCGTCTTGAGCTGAAGAGCTCAGGGACAGCGCCCAGGCCCAGAGTCCAAACCCCACAACTGATAAAAAAAAGGGGGGTGGATTTTTTTTCCCATTACCACAACACTAAGTGACTGTCCTGTGCTGAATGGTGCCAGTGCTAAGGGAAATGCGCCTATGCCACATATTGCAGCTATAACATACTAGCCCAGACGACCAGCAGTTCACCACTAAAAGGAGACCTGTGTGGACAGCCATGGCCCCAGCAAGACCATCTGGAACTCTCGGTATACTTCTCATGCCTGTGTGAACCATGGCATCTATGATGTCACCCTGACATTCAAGGAAAAAGATGCACACATAATGCAGTTTACAAGGCTTTTAAAACAAGGACAGAAGAACAAAGACCAATGCACAGAACCATTTACAGAGAAAAACAAGAAGAACCAAAATGGGCCTGGCCAAACGGACCATCATGGGTCCCAGAAAGGCGTCCCACCATGTAACATGGCAGTTCTGGTGGCTGCAGTGTAGACTCCGCTGATATAGATGGACAATCAACAGCTATGCTGTTCTCACTGTGCAAAGGTCTTTCCCTGAAACAAAAATGCATAAAACAAAAGGAAGGGCCACCTGGCAGGCAGACAAACCCCACCTAGGACCATTACAGGATTTGCAGGGAAGGATTGACAGTGGGGCTATGCCTGTGGGAGAGCAAGAATGACAAGTGGGAAGGGTCCAGAAGGGGGAGCAGACCCATGACAGGATTTATGGGAACTGAGGACATAAACAGGTTTCCCATCTTACATATTTTCAGCCCAACAGTCTACGAGTGACCTTGGACATACAGAGGCAGATGCCCTGTTCAAAAATATGTGCCTCAAGGGTCTCTACCCTTTGGGTGCTTCATGACCCCAGGAGACTCTGGTCACATATGTGTGTGGGCCATGGCAGCCATTGAGAATGACGGTTACTGTGGCTGAAGCCCACAGGAGGCACTGGAGATGAGACTGATCCACTGGGAGAGCCAGGACTGGGACATGACCCGGCTGTCCCGGTTCACTGACCGTGTGTCCCAGTTCATTGACCGTGCATCCCCTGTAGCCAGGAAAGAGGTAGAAAGGCACCATCTTGGGAGGACTTCTCTGGGAGCCCAGGGAATAGAGATGGCCACAGAGACCTGCCATCAGGACACTGTCCCATTGGGTTAAGAGGACTTGGAATGCCAGGCCAACAGACAGTAGCCACAGCTTCAGCTCAATACCCTCAGACTGTTAAAGCCCTGATCTGCCTACCCTGAGCACAGAGACCCTAGGGTCTTGAATGTGGGTTCCCAGAAACCGGGGAGGACACACAGCTGAAATACAGCTGTAATACAGCCCGAAGGTGACCTTTGACAGAGACCGCCACAAGATAGAGAAAGACATCTTTTGGTAAAATGCAGTTCTTTCTGCTACAGATTCCAATATGACAACAAAAGCTGCAGCCATGAGATATAGGATTTTTTTAATCCCCTATTCAGGGGATTACTCAGTGAGCCTAAGAGTGGAGACTTAAGGGGTGGTGACTATGGGTCACGCTTGCGGCATTGCTGGTCCAAGAAGATATAACCCACTTAAACACAGCCAAAACAAGCAATAAGACTGAAGCAGTAATAAAGCGTCTCCCAACAAAGAAAGCTCCAGGCCCCAAGGGATCACATCTGCATTCTGTAAGACCTTTAAAGAACTCTAACACCAATACTCAAACTTTTCCATGAAGTAGAAAAGAAAGGATCCCTACCAAACTCATTCTATGAAGCCAGCATTACACTCATCCCCAAACTGGACAGGGATCAGAGAGAGACAGAGACAGAGACACAGAGAAACAGAGACAAAGAGACAAAAGAGAGAGAGCTACAGACTAAACTCTTTGATGAACAAAGTTTCTTAATAAAACTACTTGCTGATTAACTTCAACAACTATAAGTTGGTTTCATCCCAGAGATGAAAAGCTGGTTTAGAATACAGAAATCAAGAAATGTGATGCATTACATTAACAGAGCCAAGGACAAGAATCATATGATCATCTCAATAGATACAGAAAAGGCCCTTGACAAAAATCTAACGAAATCTAACCTGTTCTGGCAATAGCTCTATGGAAAGTAGAAACAGAAGCAGCATACCTCAACATAATAGTGGCTACCTATGACAAACCTACAGCCAACATCATACTAAATGGTTAAAAGCTAAAGCCATCTCCTTTAAAATCAGGGACAAGGATGTCCACTACAGTCCTGGAATCTCTGGCCAGAGCAATAAAGCAAGATTACAAGGAATCTAAAAATGAAGGAAGAAGTCAAACTATTCCTACTGGCAGATGATATGACCTTATTATCATATTATCTAAAGGAACACCTGTCAAAATCCTAATGTCATTCTTCACTGAGTTGATAAAACAATCCCAAAACACATATGGAATCACAAAAGGCACTGAATAATCAAACCTGGGCCAAAAAAATCAATGCTGGAAGGATCAGAAATACATATAGAAGTATGCAAATATATAGATATATTTATAGAGCTATACATAAGTAGGTACATAAGTACATATACATAATGGATATTTACTCATCTCTCGGAAAGAATGTCATTTTCAAGGAAATGGATGAACCTTAAACATAAAAAAAAAGGGTTGAGAATGTGGCTTAGTGGTAGAGTGCTTGCCTAGCATGCAGGAAATCCTAGATTTGATTCCTCAGTACCACATAAACAGAAAAAGCCAAAAGTGGTGCTGTGGCTCAAGTGGTAGAGTGCTAGCCTTGAGCAAAAAGCTCAGGGACAGTTCTCAGGCCCAGAGTTCAAGGCCCAGGACTAGCAAAAATAAATAAAAATAAAGTAAAAATAAATTATGTTAAATGAAGTAATTCAAGCTCAGAGAAGCAAACAGGGTACGTTTTCGCTCATATATGGAAGTTAGATTTAAATTATAAACATGTATGAAAACATATACAAGGTCATATGCACAAGTGCACAAATTGAAGTATAAGCTCTGCTTCTGAGGGACAGTTAACTTACTCTGTTAGATAATCAGGGGTAGAAAATGATGACTGCAGCAAAGGCCAACATGGTGAGGAATAATGACACAGCACACTAGACTATTCATATTCTGTCAGGCCAGACAGCCTCCAAAATCTCCAGAAACATGTGCCCTACAAAGCGCAATGTGGAGGAGAATGAACCTTCCTACTTCCTCACTTGTGCTCCTAGGTAGAAGATCCAATCAGAGATCCCCAGAGGCCTGGGCAAAACTCAACCAATCAAAGAAGAGATGTACTTCCTGGGAGGGGGGGTGTTCTCAACCAATCAAAGAAGAGATCTACTTCCTGGGGGGGGTGTTAAGGAGGAGGGAGATGTTGATTTGAGTTTCTGCTGGGCTCCTTTTGAATCAAGGACTGTACTCCCTCTTCCTGAAAAGCAACCACATATAAGATGTCTCCTGTCTCTTTCCAACTCGGTAACTTTTTGTGATTGATGAGATATCAATGTCATATTCTCCTGTTCTCTCTTTTACTATGCCAGAGAGACAGATCCCTCAATTAGGACAGAGTATGTTGGCTCTTCTAAAGATCTATTCTTATGAGACTTGGCCAGTCTCTCATCCTCCCTGCTCATACAGACAGACATCCACCCCAAAGTACAGGCAGTCCAGGGCCCAGTCTTAAATTCAGACCCAGTACAAATTCATTTAAAGGCCTCCTCAAGTCCTTTCTCCATAGAAGCAATACCCTCTAAGACCAACACTCCAGGGGTTAGTGGATCCTCTCTGTTCTGTGGGTCAAAGACTAATGGACGCATTCTACACAATGCATCAGCCAAAGTTAAAAAGGAACTCAGACTAGCCTTCCCCAACCCCTTGCCCGAGGTTCCCTCTCAGTGTTGCAGGCAGAAAGGGGGATCCAAGGACAGTGAAGCTCACACCCAAGCCTTGTAGAATGGCAGCCGTGCTAGGTGCTGTTAACTGGATGGCAGATGTCATTATAACCAGGTGAGAGATAGAACTAAGTGTGGCAGGACTTTTGGGGAAAAGACAACAGGCAGAAGTGGGTCCTACTGTCTGTACAGATACAAGATGAGACCTAAGTGAGAATGGGGATTACATGCAAGAGTAGAGGAGAAATGACTGGCTCAACAGTGAAGTGGGGAGCAAAAGACATTTCTTAAAGATAGAAAAAAAGCTCTTCCATGGGAAGGGTGGAGGGATCCCCAGTCTTTATCTTTTCTGCTGATGACAAGCAGCCTTCTGCCACCAGGCCTTACTACCTTGGACCCACTTTCCGCTTGTCATCTCAGCAGGATATAAAGCTCTTGTAACTGACAATTCCCAGATAATCAGCAACATCCCCTTCTCCCCCTCACCCATCCCATCCCCTCTGCTCATCTCCTTTTTTTTGGTGTGAAATTGGAACTCAAACTCGGTATCTGATACTTTCCCTTTTGGCTAGTACCCTACCAACGGAACCATGCCTCCAATCCCTGCTCATCTCCTTAAAACCCTGCCTACAAGTAGGATGCCGAGAGTCCCTCTCAGGTTTTCAATAGAACCTGTGTCACTGAGAGTGTTCCTGTCTTTCCCATTGACCCTTCAGCCATTGAGCACCTTACTAACATGACCTACCTGGCCCAAGTCTTTGAGACTCTCCACCTAGTGTCCCACATCTGCTTATCTTGACCTCCCAGTATCCTGTCTTGTGCTCTTTAAGACAGAATCTGGCTTTTAACATGGAGGGACCTCATTGGGTCCCTCTCATTATTCCCTCAGTAAGGGAGCCTAAAGCTTAAGACGCCCTATAGTTATTTGAGGGTTGCTGTCAAAGCCTATTACCTGTAATAGGAAAACAGTCTGCAGAAGTAAATGAAGGAAAGGCTACACCCCACTTACCAACACAGTCTAGCAACTGACCACGTGTATTGCCTCCAAGGTACTGGGTTTCAGGAAATGCAAGGCCTCCTAGTGTAGGAATTACTCTCTTCTTTGGTCTGAGACCCAAACTCAAACTCGGTACCTGAATATTTCCCTCACTGACAACGCGCTACCAACTGAGCCATACTTCCAACTCTGGAATACTCTTTTTATCTGTGTTACATTCCTTTGTAAGACTATTTTTCTGGGTTCTTTTTCTGAGTTATTTCTCTGCTAATAATAAACCCCTCCTTGCCCAGACTAGCCAGGTTCTTCCAGTGAGTCCTTTGTTAAGAGCCTGCCAACAAAACTCCCCACTCCTGATTCAAATGCTGAGTGTTAGCTGATCCCAAAGACTGTTAACCCTGAGCTGAACCGATCCAGGAAGGGGGGAAAGGCTCACTGTGCCACGTTAAAAGATGGCACAGAGGGTCATTCTGCTTTACAACTCTTTTGGTGTACTCATACTGCCTTCTGCACAGAAGTGAACCTTTTTTGTTGTTGGTTGTGGGGCTTGAACTTGGGGTCTGGGTGCTGTCCCTGAGCTCTTTAGCTCAAGGCTAGCACTCTACCACTTTGAACCACAGCACCACTTCCATTTTTCTGGTGGTTCATTGGAGATGAGTCTCACAGACTTTCCTGCTCGGGCTGGCTTTGAACCTCGATCCACAGAGCTCAGCTTCCTGAGTGGCTCAGGTTGTAAGCATAAGCCACAAGCATCTGGCTCAGAAGTGAACTTGCCTTGCCAAGTTCAAGTTGTATTCCTTTGCAACACCTCAATATCCTGAGGCATTTCTAACACCAGCTAGGTAGAAAATGGCAGCTGATGGGGCTGGGAAGGTGGCTCAGTGGTAGAGCACTTGCCTTGCATGCATGAGGCCCTGGGCTCGATTCCTCAGCACCACATAAGCAGGAAAAAAAAGCCGGAAGTGGCGCTGTGGCTCAAGTGGTAGAGTGCTAGCCTTGAGCTGAAGAGCTGAGGGACAGCGCCCAGGCCCAGAGTTCAGGCCCATGACTGGACCACCCCCCCCCCAAAAAAAGAAAGAAAATGGCAGCTGAGGCTGGCTCCAACATGGGGTAGGGAATGACTTAAGACAGATGGTAAGATGGAGGAACAAATCATGAGTCTTGCATGTCCACCCTACTACCAGTGGGACCAGGAGCACACCAAAGGAGGAGAGGCAAGAAACCCCATATAGAGGGAGACCTGGGAGACGGCTCCAGGAGTCCTTCACCCTACTACCAGTGGGACCAGGAGCACACCAAAGGAGGAGAGGCAAGAAACCCCATATAGAGGGAGACCTGGGAGACGGCTCCAGGAGTCCTTCTTTACAAGGAGTCCATTTCACTGTTCCTTTCACCTTCAAATAAATTCACTCTGTCTGCCTTTAATACTTTCTTTCCCTTTGATTCTTATCCATAGAGAAAAGGAACCTGAACCCAAGACAGTATCAAATAGAGGTGATCATGGGCAGGAAGAAAATACAGGGGAGCCCCAGGACTAGCAGAAACAGGGAGGCAGGGGAGCCTGGCTGTCTGGAAGAGTCCAGCATAGCTGAACAGTGAGTGGGCTCAAGGTAACACACCTATGCTGTGCTCTGCTGCTGGACCAGTGGCCTCAGATTCCGTCTGGGGCTTTCTCTGGTTCTGCCTCTGAGCTCTGTCAGTGAGCTGACTGATAGTAGGAGAGGGTAAGGTGACCTTTGGAGGCTAGAGCTGTGAGGAACAGTTAGCTGGAGGTCCAGAAATCCTGATGAGCATCCTGACCAGGCCAGTGAAAGATGAAATAATTTTTAAAATATTTCAAAGAATATGTGGAAACAAAGCAAGCAACAAAACATCTTGCCTCAGACCACACCTAGTCCCTTCTAGCTCCTCAAGTTCCAAGAGCCTTCGGTGGGAGGGAATTTACAGAAGGAACCTGGTTGGGAACTAACAACAAATTAGAATGGTGAGGACTCAATGAATACAAGTCACCTTCCAGCAGGCCTGCCTGTAATCCTAGCTACTCAAGATGAGGATCGGGCTGGGAACGTGGCTCAGTGGTAGAGTGCTTGCCTTGCATGCATGAGGCCCTGGGTTTGATTCCTATATACCACATAAGCAGAAAAAGCCAGAAGTGGTGCTATGGCTCAAGTGGTAGAGTGCTAGCCTTGAGCTGAAGAGCTGAGGGACAATGTCCAGGCCCAGAGTTCAGGCCCCACGACCAACCAAAAAAAGATGAGGTTCTCAGCTCAAAGTCAGCCTGGGCAGAAAAGTCTTTGAGGCTCTTATCTCCAATTATGTAGCTCAAGTGGTAGAGCACCAACCTTGAGCACAAAATCTCAGGGACAGCTTCCAGGCCCTGAGTTAAAGCCCCAGGACCAGCACAAACACACAAAAAGTCACCTTATCAACAGACCTAATAGGGAGAACTAGAGCACAGCCCAGGGTATAGCTACTAGGTTCAGCTACTTGGGACACAAAAGCAGCTGGGCACTGGTGGCTCATGCCTGTAATACTAGCTACTCAGGAGGCTGAGATCTAGGGATCACTGTTCAAAGCCAGCCTGGGTAGGAAAGTCCATGAGACACTTATCTCGAATAAACCACCAGAAAACTGGAAAGTGGTGCTGTGGCTCAAGTGGTAGAGTGCTTGCCTTGAGCTGAAGAGCTGAGGGACAGTGCCCAGGCCCAGAGTTCAAACCCCATGACAAAAAAAAAAAAGCAGCTACTGAAATACTTCTCTCTTAACTAAAGTTCATTGCACTCACTAATCCTTCTCTGTGGACCTCATTCCTTCAGTTCCTGAGACGACAATCAACCGCAACACTAGCAGGTGGTGCCTGCTTCAGGGCTGCAACCTTGGGAGTCTTGGCAGGCTGCCGAGAGCACTGTAACTCAAGCTGAGTGCTGATACTTTTTTTAATTGTCCCTCCTGGGGCTAGAACTCAGGATCAAGGCGCTGTCCCTGAACATATTCACTCAAGGTTAGCACTCTACCACTTTGAGCCACATCTCCACTTCTAGTTTTTTGGTTATGAAGTAGGTTATGAAGCCTGACAGAAGTAATGCCATTTTGTCCCCCAAAGGAAAAAGGCCCCAGAGCTGTTGTTTAGTGGGTTTTGTGAAAAACTGCAAATTGTTTGCTCAGCAGGTTTTACACACAAAAAAAACCCAAATGTTTCATCTGCCCAGTATTCCAGGAAATAAGTCTGGATTTACTAATAATGTTTATTTTTGCTTGTGTGTATTCTTTGCAAACTAAAAACAAAAAAAAACTTTACATTTTTGCCAAAAAGGATGTGTTTTTTGCCTTTAAAATATTAACTCAGGGCTGTCTCAGTGCTGCATGATTTGGGGACATCTATGCCCCCATGCAGTCACCAGCCTGAGTAATAAACTCCTGTAATTTGGATTATTAATTGTGGTGTCCTTTGTTTTCTCACTGATTGGGATACATTTTGGAGGCCCCAACGGGATTGTGCCTACCAACACTTGGGAAATCTTTCTTGGGTCAGACACCCAGGAACTGCTGGCCTCTCCTTCCCAGTTGTCAGTCTCTATGGATCCTCTAGGGGAGGTGCCCCTTGAGACATTCCAGGGCTCCAGAAGATTCCAAGGGAAGTTTTGACACCTGCATCAGTGTCTCCTCTCCACATCCCAGGATTCTGCCTGCCTTTTTGGAAGTGGGTCATATCACTTCATTTATCTGGGTAGTTGTGTGCATGGTGGACTGTGGGAGGGCCAGATGCAGCCTGAACTCCCTGCCACCAGCTCCCCCAATATGTTAGTGGGAACTGTTGGGGGTCCCTAGAGTAGGACCTATTTGAATTCTTGTGAGTTGTCCTGTGATGTATGTGGGCCCTTTTTGTTTTTCCTGTTAATTTCAGTTGTTTGTATCTACTCTCCTTCAGGATATTTTCTTCTTCTTTTTCCCCAAGGATTTATTTTCATGGTTTGGTTATTTCTCATACTGTAAAGAGTCTTGGCTCTTAGGACAGTAGAGTTCTAGTCAGGTCTGAACTGGGAGGGAGGCACGCATGGTGCCCCAACTCAGCCTTTGATTTTTGTGTTCCTCTCTGGTCTCATATGGTTTTCTGTGTCTTTGTTCTTCATTTGGATATCTCTTGGGGAAGTCAAAGTTCTAGCATCTGGCTATAGCCACAGCTTGCTCAGCACCACAGCTGGAGGTTGGAGGCAGGGCATGGGTGGCCTCAGTGTCCTGGTTCTGACCCCTATTAATTTTGGAAACTTAAAAATTGGAATTGTAAAGTGCTCTTGTCTAAAATTGGGTAAGACATAGTCAGAATAGTTTAGCTTCAAGTAACCCCCATCCTACTCTTTCTCCATCTGAAGGTATTCAAAGGTCAATTGGAATATTAATGCCTTGTTAAACAAGCAAGCCCTGAAAAATGGAGCTGGGGGATGCTAAGTTGATTTGTTAATTTGTTAGCAAAGTTTTATCTTAAATCTTGGTCATCTGTAAGCATGAGATTGGTAAAGGTATCTCTTGCCACTGGAATTCCAAAAATGTTCAGTCAATATTCATTTTTGTACATTTTAAGATCTTTGTGCACAAGTGTCTGCGTGTAAACATGTTCTAAATAAAAGCTGTTAGCACTGTAATCAAGAGTTATCTGGCTTAGCAAAAAGTATATCTTTTGAGGATTTAGGATTTATTTCCTCCAATGTTAAAAATTCAGGGTTAAGTATCAGATATTTGAGTATAAAGGTGTTTTTTTTTAAATCACTGTTAAAGACATTGCCCATTCTGCCTATCTGTCAGAAACTCAAGTCAGAAATCAAGAGGAGGAGAGGGACTGGGAAGGTGGCTCAGTGGTAGAGCGCTTGCCTTGCATGCATGAACTTCTAGGTTCGATTCCTCAGCACTACATAAGCAAAAAGAAAAAAAGCCAGAAGTAGCGCTGTGGCTCAAGTTGTAGAACCCTAGCCTTGAGCTGAAGGACAGCGCCCAAGCCCAGAGTTCAAGCCACACAACCGGACCCCTCTCCAAAAAAAAAAAATCAAGAGGAGGGGTGGTAGAGTGCTTGCCTAGCATGCATGAAGCCCTGGGTTTGATTCCTCAGTACCACATAAACAGAAAAGACTGGAAGTGGCGCTGTGGCTCAAGTGGCAGAGCACTAGCTTTGAGCACAGAGAGGCTCAGGGACAGTGCCCAGGCCCTGAGTTCAAGCCCCAGGACTGGCACAAAAAAAAGATATATATTAAAAGGAAAGTATCCGGGCACTATTGAAAGGAAATGCCAGGCTAGCCAAAGGAGGCCTATAGGCCTGCTTGTTGATATGGCCCTACAGATACAAGTAGGGCCTAACCTGACTCAAAACCCAGCCGTCCCCCTCCCCCAACAGCTACTCCTTTGGGAGACAGACCAGTGTGGTTCCAGCCACCAATCTCCTCTGAGATATCCCTTCTCACCATGTTAAACACCATCCATCAGGTGGTAAACAATATTCAGTCGGGGCTAGGGGCAGATCTGTTTAAATTCAAAACCCCTTACTATATTGGGCTTGGTCTTATTGATTCACGGAATATGCTGCCAATGGTACCTACTCGACTAAAGCTAGGAGATGTGCAGAGATCTGGGACTTGCTTGCTGTGGCCCAATTACCTTCTTCAGTACTCCCCCTATGCTTCAGTTTGCAATAATACAAGTGTAGTAAACGACAGCTTTCAAGTACTCTACCAAGCACCTAACCATACCTGGTTTACCTGCACAAATAGGCTGACCAAGGGTGCCTCCTCTCTACGTTTAAAAGCACACCTCTACTATGCATTCTAGTGGATATTCTTCCCCAAGTGTACTGGTATGATGGGCATGAGGGAGGGACCCTCATCTACCCTCCACCATCCTTGTCCCAGTGGAAGAGTACTAATGCTGGTACCGGTACTACTGGGACTGAGAGGCGCTAATAAAAGGGGACATGAACCTTGGAAACTGTCTACTCAGACACTGACCCTGGCCACCTAAAAAAACTTGGTCTCACAGCTTGAGAGCCAAGAAGATTCCCTAGCTGAAATGGTCCTGCCAAACCAAAGGGGTCTGGATTGCCTCTTTCTCCAACAAGGGGGTCTATGTATGGCTCTGGGAGGAAATTATTGCTTCTTATGCAAACAATTCAGGGGTCCTAAGAGACAGTCTGTCACAGGTGAGAAAGAACATCCAGCTACAAAGGGAAAAGGACCGGCAAGAGAAAGGAGGGTCCCAAAATTCGATTCGTCTTCCTGGATAACTACATTCATCGCAGCCACGGCAGGTCCCCTGCTCTGTCACTGCTGACCATCACAGTCGGGCCTTGCATCATAGATTAGATTATTGGAACCGGTCCAGAGAAAATTAGCGCTATCAAACTTCTCATGGTGGGACAGACCTACACTCAAACTCCCAAAAACACGGATGGGAAATAGACATCAAAGACTCAATTCATGTGCGAACACAGGCTGAGATCGGAGGATCTGCTGGAAGCCAGCCCGGGCAGCGAGGCCCCGTGAGACCGACCTCCAGCTAACCACGCAACACCCCGAAGTGAGTGGGGTCCCGAGCCCAGGGGGAGGGCGCTGCGGAGCGAGCGATGGAGTGTGGGAGAAGAGCCTATGGGGGGAGGTCCTTGGGGGGAGAGGCAGGGCCTAGGGGGCGGGGTGGTGTGAGGGAGGGGCAGTGGGGGTGAGCGCTGATGTCCCCGTGGGGGGAAGGAGCCGTGGGGGGGGAGCGGTGGAGGGGGGAGGGGCAGTATCGGTGTGGGGGAGGGGCCGCGTCCTGGGGTGGGTCCGTGGGGGAGGGGGAGGGGCAGTGTGGGGAGGGGCTGCGTCCTGGGGGGGTCCGTGGGGGAGGGGGAGGGGCGGGACAGGGAAGTGGGGGGGATCAGTGGGGTAATCCGTGGTGGGGGGGGCGCCCAGCCGTCCCGGAAGGGGGCGGCCATGATTCTAACACCCCCGCAGGCCCCGGGCGGTGCTGGCGCACACGGTGGGTAACGGCCGGCTGACCCCAACACCACGCCCTGGCCCGGCCCTGGCCGGCCGCTCTGCCTCTCCCTGGGCTGAGGCACAGCCCGCACACGCGCCCCAAGCTGTGCTGCCCTGGGCAGTCGCAGCACCTCACCCTGGGCCGGGAGGCGGCGGCTCCTCAGCGGTGGGGAAGGCAGCCGTGCTCAACGTCCACAGCGGGCAACCCTGCCGCGCGGGTGGGGCGGGGCCGCGCGGGTGGGGCGGGGCCGCGCGGGTGGGGCGGGGCCGCGCGGGTGGGGCGGGGCCGCGCGGGTGGGGCGGGGCCGCGCGGGGGCGGGGCCGCGCGGGGGCGGGGCCGCGCGGGGGCGGGGCCGCGCGGGGCGGGGCCGCCTGGGGCCGCGCGGGGGCGGGGGCAGGGCCACCCAGGGGCGGGGCCGCGCGGGGGCGGGGGCAGGGCCACCCAGGGGCGGGGCCGCGCGGGGCGGGGCCACTCAGGGGTGGGGCCACTCAGGGGCGGGGCCGCTCAGGGGCGGGACTCTCGGATTGAGGGGGGGGGGACAGCCAGCCAGGGGCGGGACTCTAGGGTGGGGCTGCGGGGAGGGGAACCAGTCGCAGGGGCAGGGCTGTACGGGGGTGTGGCCATCCAGGGGTGGGACTCGGGGGCGGGGTGGGGTCAAGTGGGGGCAAGGCCGCGGGATCTCCCTGTGCACATAAATACATCTGTGTGCACACAGGTCCACACAGGTGTGCATACATCTATGGGCACACACACAAGTGGGCACACACAGGTGCACACATGTAGTTGCACACATGCACATGTGTGTACATACAGGTGTGCGTGGACACACGCACACGTACACACCCTTTAGGGACAATGCAGGTCTGCCACCCTGGTAACTGCCACCCTACCCCCAACTCCTGCTTAGGGCGGCACAGTCTGAGCCCTGGAACACAGCACCTTCTTGTCTTCCGTTCTCCCTCACCTGAACAGTTTGAAAATGTGCTTTTGTGCTGAGTGGCTCACACCTACTAAGGAGGCTGAATTCTGAGGGTCATGGTTCAAAGCCAGCCAGGGCAGGAAAGTCCATGCGACTTTTATTTCCAACTAACCTGCAAAAGGATAGAAATGAAGCTGTGGCTCAAGTAGTAGAGCGCTAGACTTCAGAAAGAAAGCTAGGGGAGAGTGCCCAGGACCTGAATTCAAGCCAGAAACTTGTTAGAGCAAAAGGTAGGCACCATAGGTAGCTTCAACCTTGCAGAATAACTGGTGCAATGTTTAAGGACTTTTTATAAGGCAAGAGGCAGGGAAGCTGGGTGCTGGTGGCTCACGCCTGTAATCCTAGCTACTCTGGAGGCTGAGATCTGAAGATCACCTTCAAAGCCAGCCTGGGCAGGAAAGCCCATGAGACTCTTATCTCCAATTAACCACCAGATAACCAGAAGTCATACTGTAGCTCAAGTGGTAGAGAGCTAGCCTTGAGCTGAAGAGCTCAGGGACAGTGCCCAGGGCCTGAGTTCAAGCCTCACGACCAACAAAAATAAAAATAAAATTTATAAAGCCAAGCCAAAAGTATATGTGTGGCTAAAATGGTAGAGTGCCAGCCTTGAATGAAAAAGCTAAGCAAGAGCGTGAATTCCTGAGTTCAAGCCCCAGCACCGGCACAAAAAACAAAACCCACAATACTAAGAAAGAATTGAGACCAAAAAGGAGAAATGAAGCCTTTTGAAATATTATGTATTAATGTTGTACTCAACAAATACATATAAGTAACAAATGATACTATTTTAAAAGATAGGAATGGGGCTGAGAATGTAGCTTAGTGGTAGAGTGTTTGCCTAGCATGCATGAAGTTCTGGGTTCCAGTCCACAGTACCAGATAAACAGAAAAAGCCAGAAATGATGTCCTGGCTCAAGTGATAGAGTGCTATCCTTGAGCAAAAGAAGCTCAGGGAAGTGCTCAGAGAACAAGATGCTTGAATTTGGGATAAGTAGCTAAAACAGCTCAGGAGCCATTGTGTCCGTCCATCTTCACAGGACCTCAGACACAGGACCTGCCCTTTCTGTCTTCCACACACCCTGTCACACTGACCAAGAATCTACTTGAACCAAATTTCAAAATTGATCTTCACTTCATCCTTAACTTTAAATCTACCGTGTCTCCTGCTCCCTCTAGTGGTCATACCAAAACCCACAGTCAAGGGAAGAGGTTAAGTGCAAGAATGTCCCCAGAGATCTGGAATTACTAGTGTTTTCCAGTCTGACACCTGGGGTTAATTTATAATCTCCCAGGAACACTCCTACTTATGGGAATATTGAGAAACAATTTCATAAAAAAAATAACTGTGGGCCTGGGAATGTGGCTTAGTGTTAGAGTGCTTGCCTAGCATCATTGAAGCCCTGGGCTTCAGTACCACAGTACCACACACAAAAAAAGCTGAAAGTGGAGCTATGACTCAAAGTGGTAGACCTTGAGCAAAAGCAGCTCAGGGACAGGGCCTAAGCCAAGAATTATGGGCCACAGCCCGGCACTGGCGGCTCACACCTGTAATCCTAGCTGCTCAGGAGGCTGAGATCTGAGGATCACAGTTCAAAGTCAGCCGGATCAGGAAAGTCCATTAGACACTTATCTCCAATAAAATACTCAGAAAAAGCAGGAAGTGGTACTGTAGCTGGCCTCAGGGACAGTGTTTAACCCTTTAGTTCAAGCCACAGGGCTGGCAAAGAGAAAAAAAGGAGAGAGAGAAGAGGGGGAGGAAGAAGAAGGAGGAGGAGGAGGGGGAGAGGGAGAGGGAAGGAGGGAGAGGTAGAGAGAGGGAGGGAGGGAGGGAGGAAAGATAGATTATGGGCCAAGCTGGGTAAATGTACTCATAGCCATTCTTTGCTCCCTAAGTGAACCCCCATTCAAGTGGGACTGGTTTGAGGCTGTCTAGGCTGTCAGCATCATCCCAGTTTGGAGGCCTGTGACTGGTAATTTATGTAATAGGAGACTCAGAAGAGCTAGGGTGCTCAGAGTCTGGGCGGCTTCCCTCCCAGCCACTCCCTAGCCACTCCCTTGCCCTTAACAGCCTCTGTGATCTTTCAACTCAGCCCTACAAATCCCATGCCCACTTCCTCTGGCCTTTTTTGGTGGTGAGGGAGGCTTGAACTCAGGGCCTGGACATTGTTCCTGAACTTTTTCCCTCAAATCTAATGCTCTACCACTTTGAGCCACAGCTCCACTTCTGGTTTTCTGGTGGTTAATTGGAACTAAGTCTCTTGGACTTTGCTGCTCAGGCTAGTTTTGAAGCACGATCCTCAGATCTTAGCCTCCTAAGTAGCTAAGATTACAGGCCTGAGCCATCAGTGCCTAGCCCTCTGGCCTTTATGATCCAAGTTTCTTCACGGTTCCTCTTCATCCAATTCATCAGTCCTATCAATCAGCATTGGTGTGATTAGCAGTGCACTGGAGAGAAAGTGTGGATCCTTTTCCTAGGGTTGCTGTAATAAGGACAGCATACAGGGAGCTTTAAGCAGAAATGTTATCTTGCCTTTCTGAAGTTGTCATTCTGTGGCCAGCTGCCAGCAGGGACGAGCAGGTTATAGAGGACCCTTCACTGCATCTCCCAGGTGTCAATGGCTGGTAATTGACACCTGGTTTACAATGTTAATAAAAAAGAAATACGTAGCTATATGTAAAACCTGGGAAGAGACTTTATTCCAGAATGCTAGGACAGGCAGAGACCACTGGAATGGGATCTTGGAGCTGGGAAGAGACTGGACCCAACTTCAAGCAGAATCTATACCCAAGGAGCATGGAAGGAGGAGCTATATGGCGAATATATATGGAGCATGACCGAGGAACCTCAGGGCTGAGGGTGGTTCCGGCTACACTGGCCTAACAGTCCTAGCTGCAGATGGACAGATGACCAGACATCACCTAGGCGGTGGTAGTGGTGAAAAACAGCCAATTATCAGACATGGGGCTGTTGTTGCTTCCAAATCGATGGGAGTTCTTTGGTCACACTTCATTTTCCAAGTGCACGATTAGGCCTAGGAGCCCACAACTCAAGTTCGGACAAGCAGGGATCTGCCAGTTCCTCCACACACACCCTTCCTGTTCTAGAAAAGACTCTTCACTCCTTTGGATCATGTTGAGTCCATTTTTTCCTCAGGTGAGTCATGGGAGGGAGCTGGGGCAGAAGGCTCTGGTGAAGGATGCTGGTAGGGAGGGAATTAGACTATTTCTGTTGTTGACAACCCAGTGTGGAGTCCGCAAGGAAGCCCCTGGAGCCTCGGATGGCAGGCTTGTGGATCAGAGACTCCTTGGTTTGCACATGTCTCTGGTGATGGTGTCAGGGGTCCTAGTGACCTGACACAAACAGGGACATGGAAGCTTTGGGGGGAGGGAGGGGATCCCTCATACCCCTTCCTCATGGGACTCCTGATCTAAAGACCTGAGGGCTCTTCAGGAAGTCTTTTCATGCTCCACACGGCTCACACTCTGCGCTAGATGGGATGCATTCACCACTTTGCTGAGACCAGATCCTGGGCCCTGGGAGCTTCAAGGCTTTTTCCCCATCAGGGACCTGCCTGACCCTCTCAGCTTCCTGCAGTACCTAGCTCAGCCACCAGGACACTCAGAGACCCTTCTCCCACCCACGACACCCAGGGAGGGTCACAGAAGCTATGGACATCTCTCTATCTTGGCTCCAGTGCAGAGGGCATCAGACATCTGCACATTTCCCGACTAAGTCCTGACATGGGCATACCACAGGGGATCAAGAAATAAAGACCAGGTTCAGGGCACAAATAAAATATCAGCAAAAAAATTTTAAAACAACAAATGACCATCACAAAGGTATTTGATTTTTAAAAAATTATGAAAAAGTGACCTCTGAGTGTGCTGAGAAACGGAGAGCACTGGCCTGCAGTGCCCTCTTCAGAAGCCTTGGCCACGCACGTGGGTCTGTGTGTGGTCAGGAGGGTCAGGACTCGGGGCACAGGCCATGGGCAGCAGCTCTGAGTCCCACTGGCCACCAGCAAAGGACAGACCAGGCTCCTTCAAGGCCTGACCGCCTCCCCCCCCAGGGTCTGCACTCTGGGTGGCCTGGGGCTGGCAAGCAGCTGGGAGGACCTCCCCATGTCACACGGGATGTCCAGAAGCCTCAGAGCAGGGGTGTCGATGGTCAGTGAGGATCAAGAGCAATCAGAGAGGAAGGAATCCAGACTCAAATCTAGTGCCTCTTGCTGCCGACCCCAGACTCCAAGGCCCAGAGGCTGACTGGGCAGAGTAGCATCTGTGTCCTCACCTGTACCCCCCTCCCCCAACCCAGACCACCAAGGTGAGCCCAGCTTCCTGCAGGGCAGCCCCAGCGCCACTGCAGGCCCTCGAGGGAGTCAGGGGGCCACAGCTGACCCACCCAATGACCTTATCCCCAGTGAGCCATAGAGTAGATGGAGGGGTGGGCCCCAGGGTGAGTCCACTCTGCAATGAGCAACTGCCTCAGAGTAGAGCAGATGCTCTGAGATACTCAGGGAACTAGTTATGCTCAAGCCCCAGATATACTTCATGTCTAGCAGAAGCAGCATCCACCACCCTCTGGGAACCTTCCTTCACCCACAAAATAAAAGAGGGGCATTAAAGGAACTGAGGACAGGCCACACTGAATGCACAGGGCTGGCAAAGGCACCTCGACATCTCCAGTCCAGTACCAAATTGCCACTGCTGTCAGCTTGGGATGCTGAGTCCTGTCCAGAGCCCACCCTGGCTGCCTGTCCAGGAACTGGGAACCCAGAGGACAGTCCTGGCATCCAGGTCAGGAGGAAGCGGCCGGGTACCCGTAACGGTTGGACTCAGCCTCGCCAAGGGTCAGCGTCAACGCCAGGCTGGGCTTGCGCTCCAGCTCCTCATCATCCTGGCAGGGCAGCGGGGGCCGAGATTTGAAGAAGTCTGAGACGTAGTGGACCTGGGAAAGAAGAATCTGTGTCATGAGGTAAGCGGGCAGACAATGAGCAGGACAGGAGGAAAGGCGGGAGGAGGAGGAAGAGGAGGAGACCCAAAAAGGAAGGCCTGTGGAGGGCACTGAGGAAAATGGAGCCTGGGATGGGAGACTGAGCAAGGATAGGGCACCGGGGAAACTGTAAGGCTAAGGTGGGCTGGGGTCCTGCAGGCGTCTAGAGGGGTGAAGGGGTGGAGGGAGGAGGAGGCAGAATCCAGGGCTCACAGTGAGGCCAGCCACCAGCGCCCCCTGCAGGAGACCGACGAACACATCGCTCCAGTGGTGCTTGTGGTCAGACACGCGGGTGTACCCCACATAGAGGGCAAAGGCCACCAGGAAGAACTGAACTGTGGGCCGCAGCAGCCGTGCCCACTTCCAGCAGAGCCGCGCCTGCACGTACAGCTGGGGGGGGGGATTGCGGGAGAGAGGGCATCAGCCTGGGTACTGCCCACAACCTCCTGGTCCCAACCAGGACAGAGGATGGCGGTGTAGAGTACCCAGGCCGTAAGCCCCCCCAGCACCACCTGACACCTTATCTCTCCGTGCATCTGGGGAGACCGAGGCTCAGGGAAGGGGTGTGGGGCTCCCCGGCTAGCATTTGGCAGAGAAACTCACCGCCAAGAACACCATACAGTACATGCCGAAGGAAGAATGTCCGGAGTAGAAAGACAGTCTAGGAAAGAAGAGTGCAGGGGAGAGTTCAGTGGGGCATGGGGCAGCAGGGCCAGGCTCCCAGCCACTCCCTCAGCATCGCTTCCTCCAAACCTCCCGGGTCTCAGCCTGTGACTGGCAGTAAGCAACCGCACAATGGAGCTCATCCCAGCACGATGAAGTTGTCATTATTCCCTTCCACACAATGGAACCAGATGTCAGATTAGGGCTTACAGCCAGCACTGCAGGCTTTTCAGAACCCAGGTGAACCCCCATCCATCACCCAGGCAGCGGGGGCCCCTTCTGTGTCCACAGACTTTCTCCTAGGACTGTTTCTTACCTAGGGAAATCGAGGGAGCACTACACCATCTGTCCTGTAAATCCCAGATCTAGCTGGGTGTTGGTAGCTCACACCTGTAAATGCTAGCTATTCAGGGGGTCTAAGATTTGAGGATCACAGTCTGAAGCCAGCCTAGGCAAGAAAGTCCACGAGCTCTTATTTTCCTCCAAGTAATCAGCAAAAAGCTAGAAATGAAGCCTGTGGCTCAAGTGGTAGTGAACCAGCCTTGAGTGAAAAAAGTCCTAAGGGCCATCACCCAGCCACCTCCTCCTATACACAGCCACATCTACACACAACCCAGATTTAGCAACAGATGACAGAGATAACAGAAGGGACAGAGCAAGGCATAGTGTGGGTGGCAAGCAAGCCACAGCAGGGCAGGGCCATTGCCTGCAGCCCTGCAAACCAACCAGAAGCGACAGCAGCCAGAGGGCACTGGGACACGAGGCCCCGCACCACCATGCAGAGCCAGTGTCCCATGTCCTCTATTTTGCTCCTAGAGCAGACACAGCACCCACGGCTCACGCCTATAATCCTAGCTCCTGAGGAGGTTGAGATCTGAGGATTGCAGTTCAAAGCCATGAGCCTCTGATCTCTAATTAACCAGCAAAAAAGAAAAAGAAAAAAAAAAAGCCAGAAGTGGAGCTGTGGCTCAAATAGAGGGTACTAGCCTTGTGCAAAAGCAGCTCAGGGACAGCACCCAGGCTCTGAGTTCAAGCCCCAGGGCTGGCACTCACCTGGCCTCGGTGACATTGGCCGCGCTTCCCCTGCACACTCTGTCCAGCTGCACATAGGCCGAGCAGTTGACCCGGCTCCAGTCAGGGTCACAGACAGCCAGGAAGTTGGGACGCAGACGGCCGATCATGTACTTGGCCAGGTCAGTCAGTGATTGGCTCACGGCCGCCCCAAACAGGAAGGTCCCCAGGACCTTGTAGACAGCAGCCACATAGTTGTTGAAGTCGGAGCGCGAGTAGAGGCGGTCCGTGTACACCAGGTAAGCCTCGCCGGCTGACACCTGCCAAGGGATCGACTGCTGCAGGCCCAGGGGGGCTACAGGCCCAGGGGGGACAGGGCTTGGCTTGGCCTGGGAGGGCTGTGTCCCCACCCCCAACCCACCCCCTCCCTCCCCTCCAAGCCCTTCCTGCCTTACGAGGAGGACAGTGGCTGTGATGGTGACCCCGGCCATGACCCCGTGGGTGATGGTGTCCGGGCGGTAGGGGTAGCGGATGGAGTCATCGCCACAGTAGAACCCCCGCTTGTACGGTGTGTTCACCAGAGTCAGGATGACGAAGGGCAGAGAGGCTGTGGGAAACCACACAAGGCATATGGCTGTCCCTAGAGGTACCTGGGAACCCACACATCTACCTACTCTGCTCCCCTGCTCCCCTCCTCTCCCGTGATGTCTGCTACCCCCCTGCTGCTCAGGCACCTTCAAGAGGCGCCATGTCCATTACAGTCCCAATAAACCCAACCAGTGGCACCACCCACCTCCACCACCTCCCTCCCTCCCTCCCCACCCTCAGCCTCTCTGGCTTCCTTTCTGCTCCTGGAAATGTGGCCAGCACCCAACCCAGGGCCTTTGCACATGCAAAGCCCTCAAGCTGCCTTCCATCCACCTTACTGAAGCTCCCCTCCCTTTGGCCCCCAGTATCAGTGTCACAGTCTAGCCCCCATTTGTCTGAGGCCTGGCAAGATTCACCATATGCATTTGTGTGCCCTGGTGCCTGATGATGTAAGGGAGACATCTACCAATACCAGGAAGGCTAACAGGGGCCATTGAGCTCCACAGCACACGGCAAGGTGCAGGTAGACATGCCTTCTGCAGGCAAAGGGGCTCTAATTTACCTTTACACCAGGACAGAAGCCAGACACAAGGTGGCCCAGACAGACCCAGCCCAGCCTCTACATTGTAATCAAGTTGTCAAGCGCGTGCCAGGCAGGAGGGCCCTGGGAGCCTGGGCCCTGTGAAGCTAGCCTGGCAGGAAAGCAGGACCCACTCTCAAGGCTGGGGCAGGGGACAGAGCTCCGGAGAGAAATGCAGCAAAGATGCCCTTTGTCCCAGGGCAGGGCAGTTTCCTAGGTGCCCAAAGCTGGAGGGCATGATGGGAGGGCCTCACCCCTACACAAGACCTTCCAGGCCTGGGCTGAGCTCCGACTAGGAAGATACTAAAGTCAGCCTCCAGGGAGGGGGCAAGGATTTAGGCCAGAAGTGGAGGGCAGGACAGGAAGTGGGGAGCAGGAGATGAACAGAGCACAGGCAGGATGGGCACCCGGTGTGTAGGAGCTAGCACTTAGCTGTGGGGGGCTGGCCGGCTTCACGGGCTCTCTCCTCCCCTTGGAGATTCTTCCCCAATGGGAACAGGAGTTGGGTGGTGACAACGCGGGGGTCTTGGCGCTTCCGTAGGTGGGGAAAGCTGGGGACCGGCAGGCAAAGCCTCCCTGGCTCCCACTCCTCCTTGTACTTAAAACCTACACCGACTGAAATGTTTAGGAACTCAGATTTCCAACCTCGGCCTCGGCCGCCACCACGGGGCACCTAGCAGCAATATGCAAATGCCTTCCGCCCTGCAGCCTCTGTGTGACCTCCACCAGGTGACTCAACCTCTCTGGGATCAAAATTGCTTGGAAGGAAAGGTGCAATTATTTGTTCTATCCCCACCTTGGTGCCTGCCACAAGAAAGGTTCACAGAAAAACAACTAAAAACCTGGGCACTGCAGAAAACGGTAGCTCAGGCTGGGAGGCCAAGGGGGAGCTCCCCACCCCCACCCAGAGCCTTAGGGTACCATTCCGGGGCCATTGTCCGGTTGGCCAAGGGCAAACACTCGGCCTTTGTTCCCGGCCCAGGAGGGGCGGGGAAGGGGGCGGGGAGGGGGGGGAGGAGAGTCCGGATGCACCTCCCTCTCCCCCCCTCTCCTCCTCCCAACCCCCGCCCGTCTCAAACCTGCCAGGCAGGTTTGGCTCCCGGGGCCCCGGCCCAACACGGCGACCCGGCTGCCCTCGCCCCCCACCCCGGCCCCGGGTCGGAGGGGCGGGCGCCGGACCTTGCCCGCAGCCCCGATCCCGGCAGCCGCGCCCGCCCTCCCCGCCCGCGTGAGTCACCGTCGTCCCGCGGCCCTCGGGCCACTTCCTGAAGTCTGCCGGCCGGCGGGGCGGGACGGCGGGCGGGAGCGGCCTCCCCCGGGGCTGCCGGGCACCCCGCGCCCCAGAAAGCCCGGGACGGGCCGGGGGGCCGCGAGGGAGGCTCCGGGGGACACCGGGGACGCGACCCCGGGTCCCCACCTGGCGGCCGCGCTCCGGAGCGCGGTCGCGCGGGCCCCGCCCCACCACCATCACGGGCCGGGGGCGTGTCCGCACCGGGAGAGAAGGGGACCCCCGCACCCGGGTGCCCGCGGCTCTTACCGACCAGCACGCACAGCACGTCCAGCAGCACGAAGACCCACCTCCGCTCCATGCCGCCCTCGCCCGGGCCCCGGCCCCGCGACCCCCGGCGCCCTTCCCAGCTGTGCCGTCCCGTCCCAGCGGCTGCAGGGTCACATGGCTGCGGCGCCGGCCCGGAGCCCCGGGAACCGACGGGGCAGGGGCGGGGCGGAGGCCGGGGGCGGAGCGAGGGAGGGGGCGTGGTCCGGAGTCGGGGCGGGGCTAGGACGCGGGAAGGGTGGGGCGAGCAGGGGGCGGGGCTGGGGGTGGGCGTGGTTAGTTGGCAGTGGGTGGGGCCGCGGGGGCGGGGCGGCGCCGAAGATTCACCGGGAGCCGGTGTCAGGCACTGGGGATCCCGAGAGTGCAGGGCTCCCGGGGGTGTCCTAGCTGCTGGAGGGGTCGCCGCACTCTCAGGGACCGTGAGCTCGAGGTCACCCGGGGCGACCCCCGGCTGCGGGGGCAGCAGAGTCCTCGCGGGAGAGGCTGCCCCCGCGGGACGGCGCGGCGCGGGGTGCATTCCTTCTCTCTCCTCTCCCCCGACGACGACGACGCTCGTGCTGGACACCCCCGAGCTTCTGGAACCAGGAAGAACCTAAGGGCGGGGCGGCCTGGCGCCATCGACCTCGTTCCTCCGCACCTCGAGTCCTGGGGTAGGAGGCCCAGAGCCACGGCCTCCTGCTCCGCGGGCAGATAGGCCCCTGGAGATGGAAAGGCGACTGGACCAGCTCTGCATTTCCTGGGGAGGATCCTGGAAGCCCACACCGGGGGGACGGGGAGAGGGCGGGTGTGGGAGGAGGGAGACAAGGGTACCCAGCAAATCCTCCCCTTTGGTTATTCCAAACACCATATCAGGTTTCTTTGGGCTGGTCAGACACCACTATGGTCAGACACCACTTCCTGGAGACCCTGCCTTAACCTTAGGCCTCCATCTAACCTTAGCCCAAGGCTGCAGGGGGAATGGCAGGGCTGGCCCCAGAGTCTGAGGGTTTTGACCACCTGGGCCAAACTCCATCAGCCCTTCACCTCAAAAACCCCAAGATAAGCCGGGCGCTGGTGGCTCACGCCTGTAATCCTAGCTACTCAGGAGGCTGAGATCTGAGGATCGCGGTTCAAAGCCAGCCCGGGCAGGAGAAACCGTGAGACTCCTATCTCCAATAAACCACCAGAAAACCGGAAGTGGCGCTGTAGCTCAAGTGGTAGAGCGCTCGCCTTGAGCTGAAGAGCTGAGGGACAGCGCCCAGGCCCAGTGTTCAAGCCCCACGACCGACAAAAAAAAAAAAAAAAAAAAAAACAAGATAGAGTGAGTCTCAAATCTCAAGGCTGTGTGTGTGTGTGTGTGTGTGTGTGTGTGTGTGTGTGTGTATAGACTAGAGGTCATCAGAAGTTAGGAGAAGAGCATCCCTCTATCCAATATCAAATCAGAGACTCATCCAGACACTAGTGGCTCACACCTGTAATCCTAGCTACGCAGGAGGCTGAGATTTGAAGATTACAGTTTCACAGTTCAAGGCCAGCCTGGGCCAGAATAGTCCCTGAGATTCTTACCTTCAATTAACCACCAAAACGTCACAAGCAGAGATGTGGCTCGAGTGGGACAGAGCCCACGCCCTGAATTCAAGCCCCAGGACCAGCACGTACACAACACACTCACACACATAACCAGAGACTCCACATCTGGTAGTAAGTATCGTAGTTGGGAGTTCTAGGAGAGCCTAGGCACCCACCCTTTGGTGCTGAGTCAGGCAGAGCAGGGAGGGAAGGTCTCTGTGGCCAGGATGAAGGGCCTGGGAATGAACAGATAGAGCCACCCCACACTTAGATTTCTGCTCTATGCTCAGGCAGCTGGGTGGGAGGAGTGTGGGGAAGCCCAGTGCACATCGCAAATGCATTGTAGAGACCTCAGTGGTCACAGTGCTAGCTTCAGGTCATCCTGGGGGCAGGCTCTGCCCACTGGGTTCCTACTGAAAACCCAGAGTGCACCGTCCTCAACCCTTATTTGCTCATTCATTCATTCACATGGAGATTGTGTTAACAGGATTGTGAGGATTACCCCTACACTATATGGCTTGTGTCCTCAGCCAGCAACTGGCATAAACAGACTATAAAGACATACCCACATATGAAACCATCCAACCTCAGAGAGGACCTAAAAGTACACCTGTGTAGGTGCAAGGTTGTATTGAAGCCAAGGAAATGTGAAGTTCCTTTTTATTAATTTTGCCTGCTGCAGAGTTTGAATTCAGTGCCTTTGAGCTTACTCAACTTGCTTGCTAGGCTGGTCTTCTGCCACTTAAGCCATGCCTCCCACCCAGCTTTTTGCTGGTTATTTTGGAGATAAGAATCTCATACTTTTCTGTCCCAGCTGGCATTGAACCAAAAATCCTCTGGAGTGGGGAGATCCTCTGGATCTCAGCCTCCTGAGTAGTTAGGATTATAGGTATGAACCCCCAGCACCCAGCTCAAGTTCTTTAACAGCTGATGTGTGCTGGGAATGGGGCCTCTGGGGACACTGGGAGAGGCTACTGCAGGACAGAGTCTGGCTGGAGGCAGGAGTAGGTGAATTTGAAGGAATGAGTAGTGGAGGTTAAGGTTGGAGTGAAGCTGGAGGGGTGAGACTAGAAGAGGGGTGAATCTGGAGGGTACCCCCTCTCCCACCCTTCCTCTTGATCAGGATTTAGGTCAGTCCTGGAAATCCCTGGACAGAATCAGGATTAAAACCTGGTGGGGGCAGCAAAAATGAGGATTAAGGTTAGGATTGGGGTCAAGGCTCCTACATCCATTCCTGGGGCAGCCCAGAGTTCTCATACCCGGCCCCACTACAGACCCAGCTGCTCAGCCCCATGGGGCACCCAGCCTGCCTCCTGGCAGATGGCAGCCATGGAGGGACTGATTGGTTTTGGGGTCTTGCCCACATCCCCTTCATGGCAGACCCCACTGCCCAAGGCCTGGTGGTCTTAGGTATGGGGCCCAGGGCTCTGCATTATAGCTCTGGCCCCTGAGCTCTTTCTCTCTATCTGGCACTCCAGGGTTTATTTTGGGATTTTGTTTAGTGGTGCTGGTCCTAGGGCTTGAACACAGGGCTTAGGCACTGTTCCTGAGCTTTTTTTGTTCAAGGCTAACACTCTACCACTTGGGCCACAGCTCCACTTCTAGCTTTCTGCTGGTTAATTGAAGATAAGAGTCTCACAGACTTTCCTGCCTGGGCTGCCTTTGAACTGAGATCCTCATATCTCAGCTTCCAAAGTAGCTAAAATTATAGGAACTGATGCCCGGCCTCAGATTTTGTTGTTGTTGTTATTGATATATATTTTTGTTTGTTTGTTTATTTATTTATTTGTCTGTCATGGGGCTTGAACTCTGGGGCCTGGGTGCTGTCCCTTAGCTCTTCAGCTCAAGGCAAGCACTCTACCACTTGAGCCACAGCGCCACTGATTTATTGGAGATAGGTCTTACAGACTTTCCTGCCCAGGCTGGCTTTGAACCTCAATCCTCAGATCTCAGCCTCCTGAGTAGCTGGAATTACAGGCGTGAGCCACAAGAACCCGGCTCAACTACTTTTACAAAACACAGAGAGACTGTGGTGCCAGGCCTTCCTCACACCCTGCACGTTACATTCCCACTGTAAGCCAGGATGTGATGGAGCTAAGGAGTTGCATTAGCAAGCAACACCCAAAAAGTCCTGGATCAGAGGCCAGCCACCAGCAATCTGAATCCTCTGTCTCAAGGAGACCCTATTGCCAACACTCTTCCCCACTGGTGATGGCCTGGGCTCATGTCCCCAGGTCAGGCCTAGTTCCCAAGTGCAGGTGGTGACTATGCAATTCCCCAGGGAGGCTCAAGCCAGCTGGGCACACACCGGCTCTGGAATGCCACCATCATCCACCTGCCTGACCATTAATCACAAAGGCACAGCCACCAGTGCTAGCCCGGAATATGCCTGGGAAGTATCTTGTGTGCGGGCACAGAGTCAGAACTTCACACTCAATCTCTATGTCCTGGTATCAGCCCGAGAGCAGAGCTGTGGTTGCATGAGTTGAATGAGCGCAATACTGGGCTGGCACAGGGCAATAAGCCACTTTAAAAAAAAAATTACTTGAGGGCTGGGAAGGTGGCTTAGTGGTAGAGTGCTAGCCTCGCATGCATGAAGCCCTGGGTTCAATTCCTCAGCACCACATAAGCAGAAAAAAGCCAGAAATGGTGCTGTGGCTTAAGTGGTAGGGCGCTAGCCTTGAGCTGAAGAGCTGAGGGACAGTGCCCAGGTCGAGTTCAGGCCCCACAATCCACAAAAAAATAATAATTACTTGAGTGTATATGCTTGTACTGGGTTTGAACTCGGGGCCTAGAAACTGTCCCTTAGCTTTTTTGTTTAATGTTAGCACTCTACCATTTGAGCCACACCTCTACTACCTCCTTTTTGGTGGCTAATTGGAGATAAGAGTCTCCCAGACTTTCAGCTGGCTTTGCATCTGTCCTCAAATCTCAGTCTCTTGAGTAGCTAGGATTACAGGTGTGAGCAGCCAAAATCCAGGCTAACAAGCCATTTTTTTTTTTTTTTTTTTTTGCCGGAGGTGGGCTAAACTCTGGGCCTGGGTGCTGTCCCTCAGCTCTTCAGCTCAAGGCCAGGGCTCTACCACCTGAGTCACAGAGCCTCTTCCAGTGTTCTGGTGATAAGAGTCTCACGGATGTTCCTGCCCGGGCTGGCTTTGAACCTTGATCCTCAGATCTCAGCCTCTTGAGTAGCTGGGATTACAGGCGTGAGCCACCAGCATAAACCACTTTTTAATGTAATTATGTCACCATACTGTAGTAGCAATACATGTGTATATTAAGAACTTAACTGTATTTTACTCTACTGAGAAGCTACAAACCAGGAAAGAAAGACCATCAGGAAAAGGTGGTCTTCTAAAAGTCTGGATGGAGCCCAAATGTCCACTGCTTCCCTGGCCAGGGAGGCCATGGTTGGAGCAATGAATTCAGGACCCTATACTCTGGGCAACTTTCTGGCTTCCAGAAGGAAGGCGCCTGGAGAAGGTACAGGTGGAGGCTCAGTTTTCAGGTCCACATCCACCAGCTCTGTGCAATGCTGGCTGAAGTGCAGGGGTCCCAGAAAGGCCTTCACACCTGCTGGAAAAGTGAAAAACAAACTTTTCTTCAAGTTTGTTCCAGAAGGAGGGAATTCTAACTGGTAGGCCTTGTCCTGAGGGCTGGGAAGGCAAGAATTGGAACATCTCAGGCCCTTCTGCAGATCTGCCTGGCATCGACCCCAGCTGGAGACAAGGGGCCAACAGCCTGGGCTGACTTTCCTATTGGCTCTCCTTATACACACTGTGTAATGTACAACCAGAAACACATCATTGGCAACAACTGAAAGCCATCAGTCAGTAAGTGCTCAGGGCCTGGCCACAGGAGCGTGGGCAGAGTATTCATGAGACCTAATCATCAGTTGACTCATTCAAAACCACAACATAAGCCAGGCACCAGTGGCTCCCACATGTATTACTAGCCACTCAGGAGGCTGAGATCTGGAGGTTTGAGGATCAACCAAAGCCAGTTGGAGTAGCAAAGTCTGTGAGACTCCAAAATAACCAGCAAAACTGGGCTCAAGTGATAGGCGCTCCAACCTAGCAAGCAAGATGAGCCAGGGTGAGGCCCTGAGTTCAAGTCCTTGTGTCAACAAAAACAACAAAATCCCCATAGAATATGGCCATGTGTGGTGGCACACACTTGACATCCTAGCTACTTCTGAGAGGCAGAGTAAGAGGATCAGGAATCAAGGCCAGCCTAGGTGAAAAGTTACTAAGACCCCACCTAAAAACGTGACTGACTCAAGTGGTAGAGCATCTTCCTAACAAATACAAGCTCCTGAATTCAAACACCAATACCAATTTTTTTAAAAAACGGGCAAAATAAAAGGATAGAAAGGATTTAAGTAATTGTGTAATTCTTATCTCCAATTAACCAGCAGAAAGCTGAAAATGGAGCTGTGACTCAAGTAGTAGAGGACCAGTACAAAAAAAAAAAGGCAGGAAGGGGCTAGGGAAGGAATACCACAGCTGTGGTGGGGGTCCCATGCAGGACAAGGCCACATGCTCAGAGCCTAAGTTCAAGACCATCCTCACTAGAGAAGTTTCTGCTTGCCGCATCAGCAAAGCACTCCTGGGAGCGTGTCCAGACAAGCCAGACCATTCAGAGATCCCTGAACATGAATCGACAGCGGCTGTAGTGCTATCTCCACTCCAAGCCATTGGAGGGAACCCAGGTGCCCTGCAGTGGCTGACAGCATTGAGCAGTCGTGCACTCCTCTAATCCCAGCACTCAAGAGGCTGAGAAAGGAGGAGAGTGACTTTGAGCCAGCCTAGACTATGAACGTAGCAAGAATTGGTCTCAAAAACAAATAATACAAAATAAAAACCAAGCTGGGTGCCAGTGGCTCCCACCTGCAATCCTAGCAACTTAGGAGGCTGAGAGCTGAGGATCATGGTTTGAAGCCAGTGTTGGAAGAAAAGCCCATGAGACTCATCTCCAATTAACTACCAAAAAGCTGGAAGTAGAGCTGGGCTGCAAGTGGTCAGAGTGCTGGCCTTGCATGTAAAAACCTCAGGGGCAGTGCCCAGGCTGAGTTAGATGCCTACTCAGAAGCCGAGGAACCTTAAAACATTCTAGACACCTCAGCACACTTGGAAGCCACCGGACTCTAAAGCGGCACACTGTAGACACTAGGCACAATCTAGTCAAACTGGTGAAAACAGAGGTAAAGGATAAGGTAATCAAGGTGGCTGCCAAGATCCGCAGGTGTGGGGATGGAGGACATTTGTGACAGATGGGGAGCTGCTGGCTCACACTTTGCTCTGACGATGGTAGGCTGGCACAGAAGAGCTGAGCCTCTAGCTCTGGGGGACCCCCACTCTCACATCCTCATCCTCTGCCTCCACCCTGTCCAGGCCTTGGGGGTCCTCCCAGGGAGCAGCAGCCCTGCCTGCAGACCGGGAGGAAGCTGTGAGAAGCCAGGACCCCTTCCGATACCAGCTCTCCCTGCATCCCTGCTGGGTCCCCTCCTCAGAGCTCCCACGATCCTTCCGCTTTGTACTTTTTGCTAAGCCCTCCCTGCAGTGAGGACCACCCTCTGTGCCCCCCAGGAGAAAACCAGGCACCCTGGGCTTCAAATCAAGTTTAATAAATAAAACAGCAACGGGCAAAGGCAGGTGCACTTCACAGTGTGCCCTCGGTGGGGAGGGAGTCGAGTCCAGCTGCAGAGGCTCGAACACAGCACCGCTCTGCCGGCCTGGGGGCGGGAGCTGCCTGCCCCAGGACCCCACTCCAACTTGTAAACACCAACATAAATAAAACCAAGAAGGCCAAAAAGAGGACAAGGCGCCCCAGCCATTTTGTTCTGGGACGTCTCCAACAGAAATAAGACCTACAGGGTCAAGGGTGGCTGGCGGCCGGAGTTCAAAAGGCGATGGCCAGCGCTTCCAGACCGGAACTCCCTCAGGTCCAAGGGAGGGGCAGGAAGGGGTGAGTCACCATCGCCGTCTCCTCCCCCGTGAGGGGCTGCTGGGGGCCCCCCTGACCCACTGACTGGCCTGTGGGCCAGGGCAGGATAAGGGAGGCAGGAGGCAGGTGCGGGAGTAAAGTGCGGCTTTTCCTGAAGTGGAGATGGGCGGGAAGCAGAAGGCGGGCGCTGGGCAGCGAGGTATATGGCTCTGTGGCCCACAGGTCCAGCACGGAGCCTCAGCGCCCAGCCCTGCCAGCCACGCTGAGGCGCCCGGTCTGAGGCTGCTGGTGCGGGGTAGTGTCCTGCCTGTCCCCGGGGCAGCGCTGCCTGCCCTTGCCTCGGCCAGCTGGCAGGAGCCAGGCAGCCAGCTCTGCCCTACATCCTGAGGGACAGGCCTTCTCTGCGCCCGGCTGCCCAATGGGTCCCACGGTGTGGCGGCAGCCTGGGGTGGGTGGTGGTGCCAGATGCTGGGGCCTGGTCCAGTCTGTGTGAGAGGCCAAGGTCAGCGGCCTGGTCACCTCGCTGGGTCCCACTGTGTGAAGCAGAGAAGCTGTCCCCAAGGCCCGAGTCAGGGAGGATCAGGAAGACAAACAGGCAAGCCTGGTGGCAGGGCCCTGTCCAGTCCGGGCCACGCACACCTGCCTGCAGCCAGGGATCAACAGGTCATCACATTGCAGCTAGGAGAGACCAGAACACAAGGTCACAGGCTCGGCAGGGCACACAGCTCCCAACTTCACCTCCCCCATGGAGAAGCAAGCTTCTGGGTGCCTCAGTTGAGCTCCTGAGCTGAGCACAGGAGCCCTGGGGACTAAGGGACCAGGCAGGGTCCCTTAGTTTGTCCCCGTTTGTTACCTTTCTGCATTTTGAGCCAGAGGAATGCATTACATTACCTAGTCAAAAAATCAAGTGGATGGGGAGGCTGTCTTGGCCCCGCCCCCTGGGCCCATGCTGGCCTGTGGCAGCCCGCACACTGGTGGGGAGGGACATGGAGGGCAGTACTCACTGTGACAAGGGCTCCGAATGCAGTGCAGGGGCCGGGCACGCTGGGTGGCCAGCCAGGAAGGGATTCACATCCCCAATGCCAATGAGTCCAAACTCGGTGACTGACAAAGCCACCTGGGCAGGGGCCACAGGCTCCTCTGGGTCCCCACTCAGACCCACGTGGCTAGACACAAGCGGTAGCTCCTCAGGCAGGGTGAAGTCCACGGCCAGCCTTGGGCTGGCACCTGGCTGCGGAGCAGCTGCGGCTGATGGGAACTCAGCTGGGTCAGCCAGGGCAGGGGGCCGCTGGGGCAGGGGCACAGTGGAGGGTTCATCCAGCTGCTGGAATGGGCAGGGCCCTGGCTCCGAGGAGGGGAGGCCATCAGAGCCCACTCCAGGCTGCTCAAGACCACCAGCTGTGCTGTCCACGTTCAGTGGCTCTGTGGGGAGCAGACGAATGGGAACAGAGGGTGGGAGCCAGCCCAAGCAGGGATGGCAGACCTTCCAGCCCAGGGGGCTCCTGTAGCAAACATGCCACTCCTGCTCAGCTCTTACTCACACTGGGGGCTGCAGCTGGCCCCACCCAGACTCCCAGGAGCGCACATCCATACCACAGCAACAGGTGGAGAAGCTAGGAGACCAGCCACACTCAACTCTGGGCCAGGACAGCCCCAGAGAGGCCGTAAGAGCAGGCCAGTGGGTCACTCACCTCCGGTAACTGGGATTCTGGGAACTTCTGTCCAATATGCACGAGTGCAAACAATGCATGCAGCCTGTGTGCCCCCTCCTGGCTGCTCTGGCTGAGCCGACAGACCCAGGCAACAAACTTTGTGCCCATGTCTCTGGGGTCAGCCACAATGGAGGAGCCAGCTGGGGCCCTGTCGGGCTCCTTGTGGCTCTGGGCTGGGATGCTA
Organism: Dipodomys merriami; assembly: GCF_024711535.1. Classification (NCBI taxonomy): domain Eukaryota; kingdom Metazoa; phylum Chordata; class Mammalia; order Rodentia; family Heteromyidae; genus Dipodomys; species Dipodomys merriami. Next base: position 4,115,045 of record NW_027206291.1, read on the forward strand.
GAGAGGGCTGGAAACATCCTGTCCTCCCTCATGGCCTAAGGGCTAAGGGGTAAGCCCTCACCTGAGGCGGCTGGGCTCCACCTGCCCCTCCATGGGGCAGCTCGGTCTCCCTCCGTGAGGCCTGACCCTGACAACACACCTGCTGACCAGGTGGCACCAACACTATGGGTTGGCCTGAACCAGCCTTTGGCTACCTGGATGCTCACCACGCACTGAAAGACTGTCCTGGGCAGGTGCATGGGCCCAGCCTTACCTAGTCCCCAGCTGCTGCCTCTGCACTCACCTGCACGCACCCCTGCCAGGGGCTCCTGCTCCGGGCGGGTACGGGTAGAGCCATCAAGGTCAAGGCCTTCCAGGTCCTGGTCAGCATCCCTGTGAGAGCAAGCTGTAAGGGGCAGGAGGCAGGGAGGACAGAGGCCCCCACCCTGGGAGGGACCATCATGCCCACCCAAGCCACAGCCATATATTGTTGCTGAGGGACATGTGCACGCACGTGGTTCCAGGCGGAACAAGCTTCCTCCGGCCCAGCCTTGTCTGCTGGGCAAAGTAGTCATAGCGTTCAGACTTCTTCCACAGGTAGTAGTACTCCACGCACTCTCCCACTGACCGTGTGCGCACCTGGGAGGCGGGGGGACAGGCATCTTCTCAGCCCTACTGCCCCGCCATGGCCTGCAGGGATGAGCTCGCCCTAGTGACCAGACCCACGCTACTCATGCTCTACCTGGGCTCACGGCCCGCCTGCAGGCTCTCCTGGTCTGCTTCTTGCAGGCTATGGTGCACCCCAAGCTCATGGCTGCTACAGATAGGGGGCCCCACCAGAGGCCGACATGTGCACCAAGGGATACTGGACTCAGCCTCACCCTAATTTTCTGAGGTAAAATCACTCGAGCCAACCAAGAGGCTGTGTTCTGGGAAACCCAGACTCAAAAATCATACTTGAAAGCTAAGGATGCAGACAGGCAGCAGACCAGGGCAAGGAACGTGTGAGCTCACACCTTTCCCTGGTGTATCTGATAGGCGGACACACAGCTGGCCACCCCAACAACCATGGTGGCCATCACAGGCACCTCCAGCAGGAGGCTCACCCCAGAGCTGGAACAGCAGGAAGGTCCCATCAAAACAATCCCTGGCTTACAAGCCCACACCAGACCAGCATGTGGCACTGGCACATGGCCCCACAGGAGGCCCGGACGGCCCTCTAGGAAGTCCGTGGGTGCATCTAGCTCTTGCTCCTGCCTATGTGAGGTGGGCACCCTCAAGGAGGGCAGCTGACTACACACTAGCCCCAAGACACCATCTCACCACAATTCAATGACACCAAGACCCCTACAGGGCACGAGGCTAGGGCAAGGGCCAGGCCTGCCAGCCTCGAAAGGATCCAAGCACCCAAGGGAGAGGTAGCTTGCTGTGGCCATCTGTGGCCAAGACAGCAAACCATCCCCAAAGGCCAGCGGCCACCCAGGGAAGAACTCCAGTGAGAGCGAAAAAGAAATGGAAGACAAAAATTACATCCAAGAGTTGATAGAGCCAATAACTCAAGAATTAAAGCAAGAAATGGATGAGAAATTTAAAGAACAAAGAAACGAATCATCAAAAGAGAAACAAGAGATGTACTCAAGGATAGATGTAGTAGTACACACTTCGTTAAGATGAAATTAGTACTTTGAGAACTGACATAGAAATCATACATGGTTCAATTTCTTCCATGCAAACCACAATGGAAGCCATAGTTAATACAGTGAATGAAATGGAAAATAGAATATCAGGTAGTGAAGATAAAATGCAGCAACTGGGAAAAAAAAAGTCACAGATATGGAAAAAACACTCAAAATATGCCTAAGGGAAGTCTAAGAACAAGCAAACAGTGCCAAGAAATTTAACCTTCGTATAACTGGGGTTGATGAAGGTGAGGAATACCAGAACAGAGCAACACTTATTCAATAACATTATCACCAAAAATGTCCCCAATCCTAAAAGAGAAAATCTCACCTACATAACAGAAGCATACAGAACACTAGCAAACAGGATCCCAGGAGGTACACTTCTAGGCACATCACAGTAAAAACGCTAGATCTGAACAATAAAGAAATGATCTTGTATGCAGCAAAAGCAAAGAAGGAGCTATGCCACAATGGGAAAAAAAAATCAGAATCACTGCAGATCTCTCCACACAGACACTGAATGCAAGGAAAGCCTGGGAAAGTACCATCCAAGCCCTGAGAACCAATAACTACCAACCCAGACTGGTACATCCAGCAAAAGTAACATACACATTTGACAGAGAAACTAAAATTTTTAATAGTAAAGAAAAACTAAATGAATTCATAAATAAGCCAACACTACAAAGAATACTAAGAGGGGGAATACAATCTGAAGAAAACACGATCAGGGATCCACACCAGAGAGATAGAAGACCAACTTAGTAAGTACAGGAAGAAAGGAAAGAAGAAAAACTTAGGAAAGCAGGAAAATGACAGGAAACACAATTCACCTCTCTATAATAACCATATTAATGGACTCAATTCACCAATCAAAAGAAAAAGAACTGCAGATTGGATCAGAAAGCAAGATCTAACCATTTGTGGTCTTCAAGACACCCAGATCACAGCCAAAGATAAAAACAAACTCCAAATGAAGGGCTGGAGGAAGATCTAACATGCAAATGCTCCCAGCAAGAAGGCAGGAGGTGCCATCCTGATATCTGACAAAATAAATTTTTCATTAAAATCAATACAAAAAGATAAAGAGGTTATCACCATTATAAATTTATACTCTCCAAACATTGGAGCCCCACATATGTTAAGCAAATACTCTCAGACTTACAGAAAAAAATAGATACAAATACAATAATACTAGGAGACTTTAATACTCCATTCTCACCAAAGGACAGGTCTACCAACCAGAGAGGATTGGCAAAGAAGCCTCTGAATTAAATGATGTCATATCTCAAATGGACTTAATTGACATCTACAGTATTCCACCCAACAACCCAGTACACATTCATCTCAGCAGCCCATGGAACTTTCTCCAAAACAGATCGTATCATCGTTCATACAAAGAATTTAAGCAAATACAAAAGGATCGACATAATCCTTGTATTCTATCTGACCATAGTGGAATCATGCTAGTTCTCAATAACAAAGCATACTGTAGAAGTTACTCAAATACATGGAAATTGAACAGCACATTTCTGAGCAACTCGTGGGTCACAGAAGTTAAAGAAGAAACTAAAAAGTTCCTACAATTCAATGAAAATGAATATGCATCACAAATCTGTGGGACATGGCAAAAGCAGTCCTGAGGGGCAAATTATTGATCTCAGTGTACACATCAAGAAAACAGAGAGAGACCAAGTAAATAATCTCATGATACAATTAAAACTGCTAGAAAAGCAAGAAAAAAATTGAACCCAGTTACTAGACAGAGGGAGATAACCAAAATAAGAGCTGAAATTAACAAGATAGAAACTAAGAAAACTATAAATAAAATTAATAGAACAAAAAGCTGGTTTTTTTTAAAAAATAAAATCGTCGGACCTCTGGCAAGATTAACTAAAAAAAGAAGAGAGGGGATCAATCAATAAGATCAGAGATGCCACAGGAAAAATTACAACAAACATCTAAGACATCTAAATGAGTATAAAGACTATTTCCAGAATCTATCCTAAGAAAGGAAAACCTAGCAGAAATGGACAAATTTTTAGAGAAATATAAATTGCCCAAATGGAACCAAGAAGATATAAATCAATTAAATAACCCAATAATTTACAATGAGATAGAGAAAGCAATCAGAAGTCTTCCAATAAGGAAAATCCCAGGCCAAAACAGATTCACTAGGAATTCTATAAGACCTTTAGAGAGGAACTAACACCCATACTCCTCAAGCTCTTCCACTAAATAGAAGCAAAGGGAGAAATCCCAAACTCATTCTATGAAGCCAATATCACACTCATCCCCAAACCAGGCAAAGATCCAACAAAAAAAAGAGAACTACAGACCAATCTCCTTGATGAACACACATGTAAAGCTCCTCAATAAAATTTTAGCCAACAGAATCCAGAAACATATCAAAAAAATCATACATTATGATCAAGTAGGCTTTATCCCAGATATGTAGGGATGGTTTAATATATACAAATCAACCACATACATAATCCATCACATCAACAGAGTCAAGATCAAGAACCACATGATTATCCATTGATGTGGAAAAGGCTTTTGATAAAATACAACACCCATTCTTGTTAAAAGCTTGAGAAAACAGGAATAGAAGGAACATTCCTTAAAAAATAAAAGCCATATACGACAGACCAATAGCCAATATTATACTAAGCCAGGAAAAAGTACAACTAAGTCTCCTAAAATCAGGAATAATGTAGGTCTGGAATCTTTAGCCAGAGCAACAAGAGAAGAAAAGGACATTAAAGAGATCCAAATAGGGAAGGAATTAAAACTATCCCTACTTGCAGATGACATGATCTTATACCTAAATGACCCTAAAACTTCACTCCTAAACTCTTAGAACTTATAAACAACTTCAGCAAAGTAGCAGGATACAAAATTAACCATCAAAAATCAGTTGCCTTTCTGTACACCAACAATGTACAAGAAGAAAGGGAAATCAGGGAAACAACCCCATTCACAATAACCCCCCCAAAAAACAAATATCTAGGAATTAACTTAACCAAATAGGCAAAGGCCCTATTTAGTGAAAACTATAAAAACCTAAAGAAAGAAATCAAAGAGAACACCAGGAAATGGAGGCAGAATCAATATTGTGAAAATGACCATACTGCCACTAGGCACTGGTGGTTCATGCCTGTAATCCTAGCTACTAAGGAGGATCACGGTTAAAGGTCAGCCTGGGCAAGAAAGTCTGTGAGGCTCTTATCTCCAAAAAAATAGAAGTGGTAGTATGCTTGTCTTGAGCTGAAGAGCTGAAGGACAGTGCTCAGGCCCAGAGTTCAAGCCCCATGACCAGCAAAAAAGGACAAGCAGAAAAGCTCAAAAGCTTTTGGTACATATGACCATATAAGATGATGCTAAGTGAAATGAACCCCAAGATAAAGACACAGGTGGTTTTATCTTTCTTGCTGTTGTTTTTAATGTACTTATAATGTACCATGTGATTTTTTTGTTTCTTTTGTATATTCTCCCTCTATGGTATAATCCCTATTTTCACTGTATTTGATTCCAGTGCCCTGAATCTGTATATACGTTTTTCTAATTTGGGGAGGGGAAAGGAAATAACAAAATGCTGAAATAAAGATATAGGTTGACCCATTGTAACAATAAGATGTACAAGACACTATGTTGAAAATGAACTTTAAAACTTTGGGGGGTGGGGCGGAGGAGTTGGGGAGGTGGGGTGGGAAGGGATGGTAGGGGAAAAACAAAGGTGGAGGTAACAACACGTGATAGGAAATGTATTCATTACCTTATCCATGTAATCCCCTGTGCAATAAAAAAATATACAATAAAAATATATACAAAAGAAGCCGGGCGCTGGTGGCTCACGCCTATAATCCTAGCTACTCAGGAGGCTGAGATCTGAGGATCACAGTTCAAAGCCAGCCCGGGCAGGAAAGACTGTGAGACTCCTATCTCCAATAACCACCAGAAAACCGGAAGTGGCACTGTAGCTCAAGTGGTAGAGCGCTCGCCTTGAGCTGAAGAGCTGAGGGACAGCGCCCAGGCCCAGAGTTCAAGCCCCACGACCGACAAAAAAAAAAAATATATACAAAAGAAAAAAGAAAATGTCCGTACTGCCAAAAATGATACACAAATTCAATATAATTCCCATCAAAATTCCAATGACATTCTTTACTAAATTAGAGAAAACAATCCAAAAATTCATATGGAACAACAAAAGACCTAGAATAGCCAAAGAAATTCTAGGCAAAGAAACAACGCAGGAGGGATCACAATACCAGATTTCAAAGTCTACTATAGAGACATAATAACAAAGACAACTTGGTATTGGCACAAGAACAGACCCGAAGACCAATGGAACATATTAAAAGATCCAGAAATAAAATCACATACCTATAGTCAGCTGATATTTGACAAAGGAGCCAAAGACATACAATGGAAGAAACATAGCCTCTTCTACTATTGGTGCTGGGAAAACGGGGTAGCCACACGCAGAAAACTAAAAGTGGATCCCAGCCTGTCACTATGCACTAACATCAACTCAAGATGGATTAAAGACATTAACATCAAACCTAAAACTCAGAAACTACTGTAGGCGGGCTGGGAATGTGGCTTAGTGATAGAGTGCTTGCCTAGCATGCATGAAGCACTGGGTTCAATTCCTTAGTACCATATAAGCAGAAAAAGCCAGAAGTGGTGCTATGGCTCAAGTGGTAGAATGCTATCCTTGAACAAAAGAAGGAAGCTCAGGGACAGTGCCCAGGCCCTGAGTTTGATCATGCCCCAGGACTGGTTAAAAAAAAAAAAAAAAAAAAAAGTAAAGAAAAGGAACTACTGCAGGACAGGGTAGGAGAGACACTAGAACTTACAGGCACAGACAGGAACTTCCTGAACAGAGTCCCAGGGTCCTAACAGATCGGAGAGAGAATTTATAAATGAGAATACCTTAAAATAAAAAGGTTCTGCACAGCTAAAGACATAGCTGCCAAACTAGAAAGACAGACAACTAATTGGGAAAAGAGATTCACCAGCAACATATCAGACAAAGGCCTAATATCCAGTATATACAGGGAACTCAAGAAACTAATCCCTCCCAAATCTTACAAACCAATTACTAAATGGGCAAGGGAGTTAAAGAGAAACTTCTCAGAAGAAAAGATAAAAATGGCAAAGAAACACATGAGGAAATGTTCATCATCCCTGGCGGTAAAGGAAATGCAAATAAAGACAACCCTGAGATACACCTTACTCCAGTCAGAATGGCCCACATCCTAAATTCAAACAACAATAAATGCTGGCAGGGATGTGGAGAAAGAGGAACCCTATTGCATTCCTGGTGGGAATATACACTAATACAAGCCCTCTGGACAGCAGTCTGGAGCTTCCTCAGAAAGCTAAATATAGCATACCCTACAACCCAGCCATACCACTCCTAGGCATCTACCCTGAACAACAGGAACCAGGACACCACAGGGACATCTACACCTCCATGTTCATTGCTGCACTGTTCACAATAGCCAAGATACGGAAACTACCCAGATGCCCCACTACAGATGAATGGATCCCAAAACTGTGGTACCTATATACAATGGAATATTATGCAGCCATTAAAAAGGACAAAATAATGGCATTCGTAGGGAAATGGATGGAACTAGAGCAAATCATTTTGAGCAAGGTAAGCCAAAACCAGAAACTAACGGCACATGGTCTCCTTGATATGTGAATGTTAAATTCAAAATGCAAAGATATATGACAAAGTAAACAGAACTCAAGAAACAAAGGACATCTACTTGTCATATAATTTCTAAGTGACTCCATATTCTTGACCTCATATATGGTACATCTTTGTGCACATCTGAGGGAAGCGAGGGGAGGACACAGAATCAGAAGGAAACAGGAAAAAATACAGCAGAGGGGCCCATCAGCTACACTGGACATTGATGAAAATGAACTAAGCAACTCAAGGGCAGGAATGGGAGGAAGGGAATGAGAGGGAAAGAGGGAACAGCTGATACTAAGCAAAAGGAAAGAAATACACGTATCACCCAATGTGGAAGAAATAGTTGTATTGTCAAAGCGTATAGAATTCACAACTTTACTGACCAAGATAATGATAATTTGCCTTGTGAAGGTTAAAATGTTTGTGACTTTAACTAAGTATCACTATCCTACAATACTGTAAAATTTATGTAATCACTTAGTCTCAATAAAAAATTATTTAAAAAAAAGAAACTCATTGCCTGACTTATGTAAATGTAACCCCTCTGCCCATCACCCTTACAATAATAAAAAATAAAAATTTAAAAAAGGACTGCCAGCCAGGAAAGGGCAGATGAAGATCTGTGTCCCTGGACAAGGGAACAGAAGAACCTCATCTCCACATATGGAGCCAATAGGCTCCACTCAGGATGGGGTAGAGCTGAGTAATGGTGTGAGCCAAGCACATGTATGAGATTGCTGACAGACTGGTCCCCAAACTGGAGCCTTGCCCTTTGGGGAAGGGAAGGTAGCAGAGGAGAGTAGGGAGAGGCAGCGAAGGGTGCAGGGGAGGAGAGGAGCCAGGCCCTCTGGCATGGGTACCTGCTCACCCAGGCCACTCGGTGCCTCACCTTGTTGGCCTGGATCAGGTGGAAGTTCTTGCCATGGACACGGAAGCCATGCTCAAAGTTCCTGCGCTCCTCCTCACTCCAAGCACAGAGCCCATCTGCAAACGGAGTGTGGGGTCAGCGGGCCCAGCAGGCAGCAGGGGACAGGGAGGGATGTGTGGGCCATGGCTTACCTCGGATCACCTTCACGTTGAACCTCAACCTTCGCAGTGCCTCCTCCACATTGAAATTGCACTTCACCAGCTCGTATAGTGCCTGGAAAGCATGGTGTGCCATTCCCACCCAGCCATAGGCTCCAGGGACCATGGGCTCCGGGGGCAGGGCACCACTGCCCCCAGGCATCATGGGAGGCAACATGAATGCCTGCACTACTACATCCTCCCTTCTGGTCTGGAGTGACCTCACACCACATGGGCCTGTGCTAGGCTGCTGCCCCGCCCAATCTGGCATGTCTCCCCGCCGCTCCTAGAGGCATCAGGGCAGGTGCCCTACCTGCTCACTATCTTTCACAGGCTCGCCCTCCGGGAGCTGAGGGCCCGCCATCTCGTGCCACCGCCGCTTCACAGCTCTGTACAGGAACTCCTCCACCTCCCTCTCTGGGAGGACATTGGGGACCCAGAGCAGCTGGTCTTCATTCTCGTAGACTATGCAGGAAGAGGGCAAGGGTCAGGCAGCAGACACAGCCCTTGGTTCAAACTTTTGTTCTCTGCTTTTCCAACCTTACGAGGTGGACAGCCTCCAACAACCATACTCTCCCACTGCCATGATATTCTGCCCAAGCAGAATGGGGGCCACAGGAACATGGACTGAACCCACAAACATAACCTTCCTTCCTTTAGCTGTGTCTGTCAGAAACTGCTCAAGGCATACTGTGGATTCACTTGCAGGAGGCTGGCACTACAGGAGGACTCCTCCACGAGGCCCACGGCAGCTCCCAGCACAGAGAAACACCAGACACCACTTCCGCACCCACTCAGAGGCCATTTTAAGCAGATCAACTAGCCGGGCGCCAGTGGCTCACACCTATAATCCTAGCTACTCAGAAGGCTGAGCTCTGAGGATACCAATTTGAAGCCAGCTTGGGCAGGAAAGTTCATGGGACTCTCATCTTCAATAAACTTCTCAGAAAAAGCTGGAAGTGGTGCTGTGACTCAAGTGGTAGAGTGCTAGCCTTGAGCAAAAGAAGCTCATGGACAGTGCCCAGGCCCTGAGCTCAAGCCCAAGCCCTAGAACTAGCTGACAACACAAAACACAAAACATACCACAAGGTGGTCCTGAGGAAGGAGAGGTGCTCTTCCTGCCCAGCCTCCCCCCCCCCCCCCCCCAGGCCTGCAGCCTCTCTGCGCACACGCACCAGGATGACTTCAAACATGTGGTCACTGCTGTTTGGGGATCAGATCATGAGAACTGACTGAGGAAAGACAACACCTGGTGGGCAGGAGAGGTGACTGCTGTTACCTGTGCAAGAAAAGCCCTTCCACACATCAGAAGCAGCACCTGACATGGGACAGCAGGAGGACAGAAGGGCTTTCTGACTATGGAGATCTGAGTCATAGCCCTCCACACAAACCCTCAACACCCTCCCTGAGCTGGGCCACAGGCAAGTTCGTCCTCTGCTTCACTTCACCTTGACCTGTACCAGCAAGTACAGTGAGGGAAGAAGAGATGTGGAGATCAGGCTTAAGAAACCACAAGAGGCCTGGCACCGGTAGGTCACACCTATAATCCTAGCTACCAGGAGGCTGAGACCTGAGGATCGCTGTTCAAAGCCAGCCTGAGCAGAAAAGTCCAAGAGACTTATTTCCAATGAGCCACCAGAAAATCAGAAATGGTGCTGTGGCTCAAGTGGTAGAGCGCTAGCCTTGAGTTGAAGAGCTCAGGGACCATGCCCCAGAGTTCAAGCCCCACAACTGACATAAAAAAAAAAAGAAAGAAAGAAAGAAAGAAAAAGAAACCACAAGAAATACAAAAGGATGTACAAAGCATTGGAAATTAGGCACTTAGCACAGTCACCAACAAAGCATACCTCAACTAACAAAAGCAAAATAGAAAATGCAAACGTTTTACGTATCCTTTCTAATAGTATCACAGAGTTCAGTCTGTTACAGTAAGCACCACTCTGACCAGATCTGAATCAGAGGCAGGTGACCTCTCACGTGGAGAAAAGGAGGGATCCAAACCACAGGCAAACACAGATAAATTCACATCCAGGGACAGGAACAACAAAGACGGACATGGGACAACTAGGAAGGTCTGTGACAAGACACCCAAGGGAGAAAAGCCTCAGGGAGGAGGGGCTGAGGGGCAGTGGGTGTTTTAAGGTGCTGTGAGGGCAGGGGACCATGAGAACAAAAGCTTAGGCAGAAGCCAGGTTCACAGACAGTGACCCATGGATGGCCACCTCCCCACTGAGTGCCTGGAGCTCTAGTGGGCTCTAAGGGTAGGTACCTGACCCAACTTGGGTTCTCCCCAAGAGCCCGACAAGCCAGCCAAGGACCAGTTTCAGTTCTGCTTTCCCTGGACCACTTACTCTTCTCGCTATGTCGGTTCAGGTGCAGGCTGCTAAGGTCAGCTTGGAACTGAGGCCCCACCATGATCTCCTGCAAAGGCAAAGGAGGGTCAGAGCACCTGAGAAGCCTCTGGCCACCAGAGCCCTGCTACAGGTTCTAGGCAAAAGGCTGCTCCCAGGATCCTTAAGGATCTTCCTGTAGATGCCAAGCTCTGCACGCTCAGAGTGAGGCCTGGATGCAGTGGGAGACAGAGCATACTGCTGCCCAGCCCAGCAAGTCCCAGACATGATGCAGTCCTCATCACCAGGGCAGAGGCAGACCTCTGGGGTAAGGATACCGCAGCTGGACTCCATCTCTGGAGCCATATGGCTGTCCCTGGGAGGAGGGACACACCCAGCAGAAGGCTCCTGGGTTTGGGGCACGTCTAGATACAGCCTCGCACCTTCTTACACTTGTTGGCAGGAAGAGAGTCCTCCTCAGTGTCAGAGGAGGGAAAGGAGCGGGGCTCTTTGTCTTCGTCAGCCAGGAAGCGGGCTGTGGGAGAAGGGAAGTGGTGAGCTGCATCGTAGCATTGGGGGGACAGCCCCCAAGCTGTACAAGCCCAGGTTCCCAACATCTGATCTCTCCTCAAACCCAGGAGCAAAACCACCCACAAAGGGACCTCTCTATGCTGTCAGGGTTGTGAGCGGAGCAGCCTGAAGGGCCGTTTTGATGGCTTCAGCTTGCTGTCTTTGCTGACCTGCCAAATGTGCCATCACATACCCTCTTGCTTCAAACCAAGCCCACCATGCCATCCAGCTCACAGGCCAGAGCACCCGACCCCCATCCCAAACAACGCCAGCCAAGGCCCTGTGTGTGTCAGAGCCCAGTACTAGGGCTACAGTCAGGAAGGGACAATGACACCTACACCCACTCTGGTTAGGGAAGAGGTTGGAGGCCTCGTGGGAGGTGACAGATGGAGTGAGGTCGTCTGCTGAAGACTGTGTCTCCTCTTCTTCCCCTGAAAGCAAATCCTTTGCAATCTGGTCCTTGGAACAAGAAAAGAAAGAGAACATCTCTGTACTTCAGCCATATCAAAACTAGCAGGACACCACCACAAGCAGGCCACTCAGCAGTGCCCTAAAGCTCCCGGAGATGCCAGGCAGAAATGCAGAGGCAGGCCAGCCTCGGGTGCAGGGACACGAGGGCTCCTGGCTGTCCACCTGTGTGACTGGTGCTGCCGCACCACCAGCGCTGCTCTCCCTTCCTGGCTGCATGGGCCCAGCACAGGTTCCCTGTGCCTCTCCCCAGACCACAACACTGATCAGCCCAAGCCACAAACTCTTCCTCCCCTCAATCCACCTGTCACCCACTGGGAGGTGGCCATAGCGGCTGTGCCACTTAACAACTAACTCTGCTCTCGTGCTTGCCAATCACATGTTCCCCATACTGCCACCACCCCCAGCCAGGGATGACCAGGGGATCCTCATGCCCATGCTGGGACTTACCTTGTCCAGGGTCATGTCCGGGAGGTTGGGGGCCGCATCGCCGCCCTCGCTCTCCTGCTCTGATATGGGATCTGACTCTTCGTAGCCATAGAGGGCAAGCAGCTCGTCGAGGGGCATGTCACTGCTCTGAAGGGGAGGGCATGGGCAGTCTGAGGGATGGGCAGTCTGGAAGACCTAGTCCACCTCCTCTGCCTGAGCTCCACTGGCCACCACAACCAAGACCGCTGGCCACACCCTCAGCAAGTCCCTGTGCCACAGTGCCGCCCAGCCAGACCCAACCCATCCAGCATCAGGACAGGCAAGAGAGACATCTGAGCCAAAGCCAGGTGCAGCCACCCCCACTACCCGCCCCCCTCACAGGGACAGTCCTATGAGGGAGGACACCCAGGGTCCAAGGACAGCTTGACATCTGGCCATCTACTACCACAACTCATGATGCCAAGTTGAAGGGGAGAAAACAAATCTAAAGTCGGCATTTGGTAAAAGCCAATATCCACTCCTGATTTAACAAACAACAACAAACACCTCACTAAACTAAATAACAGACAGGCACTTCAAAGAACAGAAAGGCTGTTCAACACCAGGTCAACCCCAGTCAGTGGACGGAGCCCATGGGAGGCCGGCTATGGGTCCTGATGCTGCACGGGGCAGCACTTGCAACACAGGAGCCAGAGCAAGGTACCACGTCCTGGGAAGGAGATACACACCATTCCCCTCCCCTCCCCTGGGGCCGAAGCAGCTGGTAGACAACTTGGCCACCCACAAGCACACATGAATGCAAACCACAGCCACCCCACAGGTCTCTGAACCACGGCTACTCTAGGGACATGGCACCGATGTGGTCTCTGTGTAAACCAGGGATGTACTTCAAGGAGCCAACATGGCTGGCTGCTACAATAAGGTTCAACTTTTAAGCACAATACTATAGTTTTAAAAATATAGCTAGCAGCTAGTGGCTGATAACCTGTAATCCTAGCTTCTCAGGATGTTGAGATCTGAGGATCATGGCTTGAAGCCAGCCCAGGAAGAAAAGTCCATGAGACTCTTATTTTCAATTAACCAGAATGCTAGGCTGGAGATGTGGCTCAAGTGGTAGAACACCAACCATGAGCAGGGAAAAGGAGAGAGCAAGAGTGCAAGGTCCTGAGTTCAAGACCCCAGTACCAGCACGCGCGCGCATGCACACACACACACACACACACACACACACACACACACACACACACACACACACACACACACACACACACACACACACACACACACACACACACACACACACACTCCTAAATCCATACAAGAACAATGGACAGTGAACTGCTCATGTGTGCAGTTACCCACTGTCGCTACATTTGAAGGTAAGACCTTCATAAAAGCAGCTATGGTACAAGCTCACAGGGCAGGCGCTGATATGACAGCAGCAATGTCTAGACATCAGAGTTCTCAGTAGCTGGAAAGGCAGCATTCAAGAGCCATACACAGCCATGCCAGGAACCCATCCTAATGGCCTGGAGCCTGTACCTCCTGCCCAGGTCTGAAGTGCATCATGGTGGCCTGTGTCATTCACAAATGTGGGGTGGGTTTATACTGAAGACCTACATGCTAAGCACTCAGCCAAGGGCTCCCCCACACCGAACTGACCAGTCGTAGTGGCTAACGGTCAGTGGACTCAGAGCGTCTGGGCTGTGGCCTCTAGGGGCACCTGTTCTTTAGGAAATGTCTCCAGCTGACTCCACAGCAACACCAAAGAGAACCAGTCACAGTCTTGGCAAAGCCTGCCAGGTGCACCTCCCCTGAGCAGCAGCAGGCCTACCCCTGGGCCACAGAACAGGCCACGGTGAACAGACAGATTCCCACGCAGCAGCTGGATGCACAGAGATTTGGGAAGTGCAACATTCCCCGTACTCTTCCTCTTTTTTCATCTCCACAAACACATGCCGCTTCTATCAACAGGCACTGTTGTTATGGGGTGCTCAGGTGGAGCCCCGGGCCTTGCCATGCCTCTAGAAAGCACCCTGCCTCTGAGCCACCCACAGCCCTGCCACTGCCATCACTACCACACACGCATTAGTAAACAAGAAGTCTAAAGGCCATGGACTTGCAATACAACACAGTGAAAGGCCGAGACTTGCCGACACACACAGGCTCAAGCACCTCTGTGACTTTTGGGAACAGAGGGGGGATCAGAGGTCGTGTGAGCCCCGGTGGACTCAGCACCCAGCAGGGCACCCAGCACACTGCAATCTGTGTGCACACATGGCACAGGGCCATGGGCTCCACGCACCTGGGAGATGAAGTCCTTGTCCAGTTCCTCGTCGGGCTTGTCAGGGCACCTTGAGGCCTCTGCACAGCCCTCCCGGAGGTTGTAGTTCTGCGACAGGATCTCTGTAAGGCTGAACTGATGGTCTGCAGAGCCCATGGACACCACTGCGGAGGAGACCCCCAGCCCCGTGAGCCCAGCCTGTCCCCAGCCACCGCACACACAGAACGTGTCTGAATCCCCAGCAGGCATCAGGGTGCACAGAGGCCACTCAGCAGGGCCAGCCCTCCATGAGGGACCCCAGAGGACACGGCCAGCAGGGTGCTGAAAGAGGCACAGCTAAACTCCATATGGACAAGTGTCTGTGTTGGCACAGAGGCCTGCAGGGTAGGGAGGAACTTGTGCACTGGGCTGGTGGGCACCGGTCATGAGAGGAACGGTAGGGCCCACAGGTCACACAGGGCAATGCCCACAGGTGGCTGCAGGGCCAGCTTGGAGGACCAGGCCCTTTTATCTGGAGAGCAATGGGCTTGCCATGTGAAGAAGCCATGCTCCGGGCATGGCCCACAAGATGAGGACTATCCCTGACAGGCTTTCCCCAGGGTGAGGTGCTTTCCAGGCTGCCTCTCCACTGCCATATTCAGTAGGTCACATTGAAAGAAAGCACCCAACAGGAAGCAGCCAGGACTCCATGGAAACTAAGCCAGGGGTTGGGCCCAGCATACATACTACATGTATACTGCCCGTCCTGTCAGGGGCGGCTGTAAAGGGGGGGACGCCACAGCTGCCTGACACCCCCAACCCTATGACCAGTCACTCCTCAGAGGAGTCACGTATGGGGAGACAGAGACAATGGGGGAGGGGGGGTGATACAGCTCTATACCTGGCCTGCAACAGGAACCCAATGGCCGAACCCTCCCCATAAACATCAACTCCTCCCCAAGAGTCCAAAAGCAGCAGCCAGAATGAGGGAGCTGGAGACGCTGATGCCGTCTGCCAGGTGGCGGCTCAGGGCAGGTGCGGGGACCTCCTGAGGCCACTCTCTCTCAACCGGCTGCCTTCCAAGGCTCCAAAGCTCAGGGACAGTCCTGGCGGCTCTGCCCACACCTCTGCCAGGTGGAGTAGGGGCTGGACTCAGACTCTGCAAGTCCCTGCACCTGTCCTGGCTCAGCCAGGCCATGGGAGGGCTTGGCCTCTCAGAGCCACCGAGGCAGGACCAGGCATGGAGAGCGTACCTGCCGTAGTCTGCAAGCTGGACTCCCTGGGACACAGGCTGTGAGTAAGGCAGGAGGCCACACGAGGACTCTGCCTCTCCAGGGAGGAGGCCTGCGAAGGAAGGGGGCAGGGTTAGCTCCGGACCCACCACCCTCTTCCTGATGGCTCAGCATGGCTGCAGGAGCTGGCTCCTGGGCACTGACTTCACCTCTGCCTCTGATGGGGAGTAGGCACTGAGAGGGAGGAGCAGCAGCCACGGTCTCCCACAGCAATCCATCCAGTCACCTGAGCACCACACTCAAAAACTCCCCAACAACCCTACCAGTCTCAACACCAAACTACCACACCAATGGACCTGGAAGACATTACCGTGAGAGAATGAGACATAAAGGCCCCACGGTGTGCAGCTCTACTGATGGGAAATATCCAGAAAAGGAGGTCTGAGAGGCAAGAAATGAGCCTGGTGCTGATGGCCCACGCTTGCAATCCTAACTAGTCCGGAGACTGAGATCTGAGGATCACAATTCCAAGCCAGCCTGAGTAAGAAAGTCCATGAGCCTCTTTATCTCCAGTTAACCACCAGAAAACCAGACTTGGAGCTACGACGCAAAGTGGCAGAGCGCTTGCGTTGAGCAAAGCTCAGAGACTGCACCCAAGCTCTGAGTTCAAGCCCCCAGGATGAGAGAGAAAGAGATAGAGAGAGAGAGAGAGAGAGAGAGAGAGAGAGAGAGAGAGAGAGAGAGAGAGAGAGAGAGAGAGAGAGAGAGAGAGGATCCATGGGTGCCAGGGATGAGGTGACTGCTCATGAGGATGGGCTGGTATGTGGGGTTATAAAAATATTACAAAATTAAGGGGCTGGGAAGGTGGCTCAGTGGTAGAGCTCTTGCCTTGCATGCCTGAGGCCCTGGGTTCAATTCCTCAGCACCAGATAAGAAAAAAGAAAAAAGCTGGAAGTGGCGCTGTGGCTCAAGTGGTAGAGCGCTAGCCTTGAGCTGAAGAGCTGGGGGACAGTACCCAGGCCCAGAGTTCAGGCCCCACAACCGGACCCAAAAAAAAAAAATTACAAAATTAAACAGAGGTGGCAGCTGAACAAGTGTGTGAGTGTGTGGACCATAAACTGTATACTTTAAGTGTGAACCTATGGTATATAAACCCAGGAACTGCCAGCTTAATGGCTCATACCTGTGAATCAAGCTATGCAGGAAGCAGAGGCAGGAAGAGCAAGGGTTCAAGGCCAGCCCAGGCAAATGGTATGGAGGTATGCCTCAAAAATAAAACACAGGGGCTGGGAAGGTGGCTCAGTGGTAAAGCGCTTGCCTTGCGTGCATGGAGGCCCTGGGTTCGATTCCTCAGCACCACTTAAGCAAAACGAAAAAAAGCCGGAAAGTGGCGCTGTGGCTCAAGTGGTAGAACGCTAGCCTTGAGCTGAAGAGCTGAGGGACGGCTAGACCCAAAAATAAATAAATAAATAAATTAAATAAAACACAAACAGAAGTGTTGTAGTGGGTCAGGTTGTTTAACACTTGTCTCCCATGAGAAGCCTTGGATTCAATTCTTTTTTTTTTTTTTTTGGGTCCGCTTGTGGGGCCTGAACTCTGGGCCTGGGCGCTGTCCCTCAGCTCTTCAGCTCAAGGCTAGCGCTCTACCACTTGAGCCACAGTGCCACTTCCGGTTTTTTTTTTTTGCTTATGTGGTGCTGAGGAATCGAACCCAGGGCCTCAGGCATGCAAGGCAAGCACTCTACCACTGAGCCACCTTCCCAGCCCCTTGGATTCAATTCTAAATAACAAAAGTAAGAAGACTTCCAGGAGTCAGTGACTCATGCCTATAATCCTAGCTACTCTAGAGGCTGAGATCTGAGAATCACAGTTCAAAGCCAGCCTGGCAGGAGAGTCCATGAGACACCTGTCTCCAATTAACCAATAGAAAACCACAAGTGGAGCTGTGGCTCACACAAGTGGTAGAACACTAGCTTTGAGCAGAAAAGCTCAGGGTCAGTGCCCAGGCAATGAGTTTAAGTCCCAGGACTGGCACACAAAAATATTTAAATTGAAAAAAATAAATAAGACTTCAGCAAGACTGCATCATCTAAAATATCCACCTAATTTCTATGTACTAGCACTGGACAAACCAAAAGCAACAACAATCCATTCACAACATTAAGAAATACACTGCCCTCCCAATTTCAAAACATGCTACAAAGCCACAGCAACCAAAGTGTGTGGTGCTGACATAAGGAGAGGCATATGGAGAAGAAAGCTGACACATTCACAATCAGTTGAACTTCAAGGAAAGTCAAAACAATGCCAAGGACAAGTCTTTTTTTTTGTCGGTCATGGGGCCTGAACTCTGGGCCTGGGCACTGTCCCTCAGCTCTTCAGCTTAAGGCTAGCACACTACCACCTGAGCCACAGCACCACTTCCAGTTTTTCTGCTTATGTGGTGCTGAGGAATTGAACCCAGGGCATCATGCATGCAAGGTAAGTACTCTGCCACTGAGCCACGTTCCCAGCCCCTGGACAACAGTCTTTTTAACAGACAGGTACCAGGATAAAAGGTACCAGGATACAAAAGGATAAAGATGACCACTGCCTCATACCATATGCAAAAAAGTAACTCACAATGGATGAAAAGAGCTGCAAGTGGAAAGCTGTAGGCTGGCTAACACCTGTAGTCCTAGCTATTCAGGAGGCTGAGATGTGAGGATCACCTTTCTTTTTTTCTTTCCTTTTCCTCTTTTTTTTTTTTTTTTTTTGGTCAGTTGTGAGGCTTCAACTCTGAGGATTGTAGTTCAAAGCCAGGCCAGAGAGGAAAGTCAATGAGACTTTTATATCCAATAAACTACTCAGAAAAGGCTGGAAGTGGTGCTGTGGCTCAAGAGGTAAAGCACTAGAGGCTCAGGGACAGCACCCAGGACCTGAGTTCAAGCCCAGGACCAGAAGAAAAAAAAAAAGAACAGCTGGGCTTCAGTGGCTCGTGGCAGTAATCCTAGCTACTCAGGAGGCTGAGATTTGATGATCACGGTTCAAAGCCAGCCCAGGCAGGAAACTCTGTGAGACTCTTATCTCCAATTAACCACCAGAAAAGCAGAAGTGGCACTATGGCTCAAGTGGCAGAGACTGGTCTTGAGCTGAAAAAGCTGAGGGACAGAGCCCAGGTTCAGAGTTCAAGCCCCACGACCAACCGGAAAAAAAAAAAGAACAAATATTTATAATCCTACATTTGGCAATGATTTCTTAGATAAGAAGCAACTAAAGAAAGAATAAACTTCATCTATACAAAAAAAGTGAAAAGAAAGTGAAGGAAAGAGGGGTAAGAAAGAGTAAAGGAGCCAGACAGGATAGGTCATACTTGTAATCCTAGCTATTTGGGAGCAGAGATTGAGAGAATTGAAACTCAAGGCCAACCAGGCAAAAAGTTTGAGGAATCCCATCTTAACTAATAAAAGCTGATATGGTGACACTCACCCATCATTCCAGCCACAAAGGAAGCGCAAAGAGGAGGATCTTAGTCCAGGGTGACCTCAGACATAAGCACAAAACTACTTGAAAAATAACCAAAGCAAAAAGGGCTGGGAGCCTGGCTTAAGTAGTAAAGCACCTACCTAGGAAGTGCAAGACCCTGAGTTTAAACCCCACTGCCACAAAAAAAAAGAGGAAAGGATAACAAAGTGAGTATTATCAAAATATATTACAAGCACTATGAAACTATCCCTCCATATTGCACAAATAATATGTACTAATGAAAACGTGGGAAAAAAAGAAAGTAAAAAGACAATTCAAATAGCTAGGTGCCAGTGGCTCACACTTGTAATCCTAGCTACTCAGGAGGCTGAATGAGATCTGAGGACCGAGGTTCAAAGCCAGCTGAGGCAGGAAAGTCTATGAGACTCTTAGAAAACTGGAAGTGGTGCTATGGCTCAAGGGGTAAAGCGCTCGCCTTGAGCTGAAGAGCTGAGGGATAGTGCCCAGGCCCAGAGTTCGACTCACTTTAAAAAGAAAAAAAAAAAGACAACTCAAAGAATGGAAGAAAAATATTTATAAATCATGTATCTGAAAAATTCTTCTTTTTTTTTTTTTTAAGTCTGGTCGTGGGGCCTGAACTTTGGCCTGGGCACTGTCCCTCAGCTCTTCAGCTCAAGGCTAGCGCTCTACCACTTGAGCCACAGTGCCACTTCCAGCCTTTTCTGTTTATGTGGTGCTGAGGAATTGAACCCAGGGCCTCATGCATGCAAGGCAAGCACTCTACCACTGAGCCACCTTCCTAGCCCCTCTGAAAAATTCTTGTACAACTCACTAAGATCAATACAGGATCTACATATATACTTCTCCAAAGAAGATTTACAACATCTTTTTTTTTTTTTTTAAAGCAGATTTGGGGTTTGAACTCAAGACCTATGCTTGTTTGACAGGGCTCAAACTACTTAAGCCATGCCCTGAGCTTTCACAGAAGGCATGCAAATAGCCAGGAAGTACATGAAAAGATGCTCAACATTGGCTGGGAATGTGGCTTAGTGGTAGAGTGCTTGCCTTGCATGCATGAAGCCCTTAGTACCACATAAACAGCCAGAAGTGGCACTGTGGCTCAAGTGGTAGAGTGCTAGCCTAGAGCCAAAGAAGCTCAGGGAGAGTGTCTAAGCCCTGAGTTCAAGCCCCACAACTGACCAAAAAAACAAAAAAAAAAAAAACAAAAAAAAAAAAGATGCTCATCATACCCCACCACTACAAATCACTTCTTAATCCTAGAATGGCTAGGAATAAAAAGACAGACAATAACAAGTGTTGGCAAGAATGTAGACAAGTCAGAACCTTCACCCCCTCCAGGCAGAAGTGTACTATGAAGCAGCTATTTTGAAAAACAGACTGGTAGTTCCTCCAAAGTCAGGCAGTGGGTTATCACATGAAGACAGACACCAGAAGTCTGCACACGAATGATCATAGCAGGACTATTCATAATATGAAAAACTGAAATAATCCTAACGTCCAAGTGCAAATAAACACAAAGACCCAAAGGCTCTCACACATTCTACATGATAGACCCCGAGGACGCTTCACGAGAAGAATACAAAATACAAATACCATTCCCAAGGCCAGTGCAGAACGGGAGAACCCAGAGGGAAAAGCACTATCTATAACTAACTGGGTCTTCTTTTGAGATGAAGAAAATG
Source organism: Dipodomys merriami (assembly GCF_024711535.1). Taxonomy (NCBI): domain Eukaryota; kingdom Metazoa; phylum Chordata; class Mammalia; order Rodentia; family Heteromyidae; genus Dipodomys; species Dipodomys merriami. Next base: position 4,135,941 of record NW_027206291.1, read on the forward strand.
TTCTCAAATTGATTGTGTCTGTTACGCAACTCTTCGAAAATATGAAAAGCCACTGAATTGTACACTAAAATGGGTGCACTGTATGGCAGATGAATCACATCTTCTGCCCAGGGACGCTTTGTTCTTGCAAAGAGCCTTGGCTACAGGAGGAAACCCTGAGGGGCCACACTTTGGAAGATAAGTTGGGAGTCGTCGCAGGTGGACTGTGCAGAAAGAATGAGAGAGGAAGTGTTCTGACAGGGACCTGAGCAGTCTCACTTGCCATCTAAAGAGTTCCAGGTTTCAGGAAGAGGGGAGCAGACCACAGCAAGAGACAGCGGGAAGAGCAGACAAACAGAAAGACCTCTGAATTCCTCAAAACTTGCCAGACATTCCCCTCTCCACGTCTGATGCCTAGGTGAGTTCCCAGCTGGGCACAAAGGCTCACAACTGTACCCAGCCACTTGGTGATAGGCAGAGATTGGTAGGATCCATGATTCAAGTCTAGCCCAGGCAAAAAGTTACTGAGATCTCATCTCAACCAACAAGACAAGCATGGTGGTGGGCACCTATTACCCAGTTAAGCAGGGGCATAGGTTGGGGAATCATTATCTGAGGCCAGGCCCAAGCAATAATTCATTACTGTACCTCAAAAATAAAGTAAGCCAGCTGCTGGTGGCTGTAATCCTAGCTACTCAGGAGGCTAAGATCTGAGGATACAGTTCAAATCCAGCCCAGACGGTAAAGTCTTATCTCCAATTAACCACCAAAAAAACCAGAAGCAGAATTGTGATTCAAGTGACAGAGCATTAGCCTTGAACCAAAAACTCTGAGACAGTGCCTAGACCCTGAGTTCAAGCCCTAGTACCAACATAAAAATAAATAAGAGAAAGTAAAAATGGCTGGAGATAGGGCTGAAGTGGTGGGGCACTTGCCTAGCCAAGCAACAGGCCTGAGTTCAAGCTTCATTCTCTCTCCCTCTCCCTCCTTCTCCTTCCCTCCACCCTCTCTCACCCCTTCTCCCCCACAATGGGTTTCAGGTATCTCTTCTATCTACTCAGAACACTCAGGATGCTCCACCAGCACTAAAGGCCAATAAAGCCTAAATCTTCCTCAGTGGAGGGAAAAGAAAGGTGGGCCTTAAAGACAAAAGGAAGAGAAGGAAGAACAAACAGCATTCCAGAGGCTTGATCATAAAGGAGTCAGAGCCAGGCACCAGAGGCTCACACCTGTAATCCTACTCAAGAGGCTACGATATCTGAGCATCAGGGTTCAAAGCCAGCCTGGGCAGGAAAGTCCATGCGACTCTTATCTCTAGTTAACAATTAGAAAATCAGAAGTGGAGCTGTGGCTTAAAGTAGTAGAGAGCTAGCCTTGAGCAAGAAAGTTCAGGGACAGCACCCAGGCCCTGAGTTCAAGCCCCACAACTGACAAAAAATAAAAAAAATAAAGGGGTCAGAGGCCAGTATGCCATCAGTATTTTTGGGAAGGGAGATATAGGCTGCAGCCCCAATTCTTAGACAGAGTGCAGGTCAGCCTTCTTACCAGCAGCACCTAATTCCTGCTCACTTGCCTTACAGAACTTAAACCAAAGCCCCACTGTAGCAGATTCTAGTCTCTTAGAGGGTGGCTGTACGCACACCTCCTGCCCCACACACTCTTCCCTCTAGTGCTGGGCAGGCAGGAGACATAATAGAGGGCTGCCTCCAAGGCTAGGTTACAGAGTACAATTCGGTTTCTGCCTGGCAACTCTTGGAGGAAGCCCAAGCCACAGAGAGGCTGCACACATGTATCTCAGACAACATCCTCACATGGGTGAGAAACCTCCCAGGTAATGCTAAGGAGAGACTCCAAGTAAGAACTCCTTAGTGGAGCCCAGTCAGCCCTGAGACCTCCAAAAGCCCAGAATAAACTGGCTGCTGCTGTGTTTGGGGGTGCTAAATTCCCAGTGACCCACTACAGCAATCCTCACCTGGAATGTCCTCCTCCTTAAAAGTCTTCCCTGACCACTGACCTCCTACTGCTCATACCCGTCCCAGGCACTTGGTGAGGCTCCAGCCTCCTTCACTCATTGGAGCAGCTGAGAAACAGGTTCCACCTGTCTCCACCCACATAGGGATCCCAGTCTAGTCAGGACCCAGATAACAAACAGGTGACTGAGAATGTATCATGGCAACAGGAATGAAGAAAACAGTATGGAGGCTAGGAACAGTGCTGGCGGTCACCTGTGGCTGAAGGGAGACTGAAGAGCTCACAGGCCAAATCATAGGCCTAAAGCACAACAGAAAATGAAGGAGCCCATGGGCTGGGGACCACTGAGACCACACCATTGAGCGCAGTCAACAAATTCAGACACCTTATCCCAAGAGTCTTAAAAAGCCACAAAGGGTCCACACAAGAGTCCAAGATGGCATGCTTCAATTTTCAGAAGATTAATTTAGTGGACTCAAGAAAAGGGAGAACAGGGGGAGGAGGCTGCTGAAGATGGGTCTGAGACAACCTTTATTAGGTTACAAATGCCCTATTTTATGGGTTAGGAACAGCTGGATATCAGTCTCTGCATAAAGTGCAGCTCCCACATACAAATCTCAGGGCCAAGATCCCACGAGCCTTCCAGCTCTGGGAGGTCCACCACTGACTTCCCATGTGAGAGATAAGAAAACCAAGTCTCAGCCCCTGAGTTACAGGGTTGGGGCCAGAAGAGGACTCTGGGCAGAGGCTCACCACAGTGGGGAAGTAACTACACACTTATGACTCCTTAGAGTCTGTTGGAGATAACAGACTCTAAATCCCTCCAGATCAGCCCATTGGTTTTACTCACTGTTGAACCCCAGGTACCAACATGGAGCCAGTAACAGAACTCATGGACCTTTAGGAGCTCGTATGGGCAATGTAGAACCCAGAAGCCCCAATTCAGTAGCTCTAGGGGGAGCCTGGCTAGAGTCTTCCCTGTGAGGCCAGAGTGTACTCATCACTCCACTCAGCTCCCAGGTGCACCCATTCAAACCACCATACCCTGTTGTCCTGGCTTCATGTGTGCTGGTACTGGGGCTTGAACTCAAGGCCTCTTGCTTTTGCTTGGCTTTTTCCACTCAAGACTAATTCTCTACTACTTGAGCCACACCTACACTTCTGGCTTTTTTTGGTTATTGGAGATAAGGATCTCACACTTTCCTACTTGGGCTGGCTTTGAATAACGATCCAAAGATCTCAGTCTCTTGGGTAGCTAGGATTACAGGGGTAGCCACCAGTGCCCATATGCCTGCCATTCTTGAAGTCAGCTTTCATCCCATGAGGACTCAGTTTCCTTAAAAGGTCCCCTAATAGGACTAAAAAAACCTTCTGGATCCAGACACTCAGTGAAAAGCAGGAACTAGTGGATGAAGTCCAGTCTAACACATAGGCACCCACACTCTCTCACAAACCACAGGGCCTGCTGCTGCCCTGAGGCCACTGAAGGGAGCGAATGGCCCATCCCCTCCCCCCCTTTCACAACGCCTACACATGGTGAACCAAGGCATAAACACTTGGCGTGGCTTCATGAGCACGCCAATTTCTAGTCCCAGATTCCATGAAGCTGGTGTGCCTCTTGGGGTGGGGGGTCGCCTCTCCTCTCTGGTCCTCACAGCTCTACTTGAGATAAGGGTCAGTTCTTGGGCATGTGGATCTGCTTCAACGTGAGCGCAACTTGAGCTGAACACCAAAAGCACTTAGTAGGTACCACAACTAACAAATTCCCTCTCCCCTGCCTCCTGGGACCCAACCCATTGAGGGAAAGTCCTACGGTCAGTCAATCATGTCCGTCATTCATTCCCAAATCAAGAAAGTTCCTAAAGCAAAAAAAAGTTTCTTTAGGGCAAGACCATGGAGCTATCTTTCTTCAGCCCAGAGTCCTGGTGAGCCTGATCACACGTCCCTAACCTCAACAATTCGTCAAGTGGTAAACAAATAAATAAGAATAAAAATAAATTCGAGATTGCAGAACATAGCTTGCCCTCAAGGATTTACCAGAAGTAACTCCGTGCCGGTGCAGGCCGATCTAACTCAGCCTGAGGTCAGCCCCAGCAGACCACCCGCCGCGCCGGTCCTCCATCGAAGGTTCAAATACCCGGGGGGTCGTCTCTGCCCACCCCATGCACGGGCGAACCCAGAAACAGGTAAAGTTGGGCGAGCAAGAGCGAGAGACCATTCGCCCCTAGCCCACCCCCGACCTGGAGCTACCGCCCCGCCCCGCCCCGCCCCCACCCCGCCCCGCCCCTCCCTGCGCCCCGCGCCCGCGCAGGCGCACTGCAGCCCGCGATGTGGCAGCCGCGGGGGGGGGGGGGTGCCGGGGCCGGGGGCGGCCGCTGACGAAGCCCCGCGCCCCTAAGGACCTGGAGGGACGAGGACCCCGCCCAGTCCGAGCATAGAGCTCCAGAGCGGAGGTCTTCGCCCCGGGACCCAGCAAGACCGACCCCAGCGGCGAGGACGTGGGCGCGGGGCGGGGGGCCGGCTCCCCCGGCCCGCTCACTCACCTCCGCCATGGCCGTGTGTGCGCGGGAGGCGGTGGCCGCGCCGGGATCCCCGGATGCGGGGCCGTGCGCTCATTGGCTGTAGCCCTTGAAGGCGGGTCTTGGGCGGGAAGTGGGCGGGGACAGCGAGCGGCGCTTAGTAGGTGCGCGAGGCGGCTGGGCGGTGCGCCAAGTTCCACAGTCGGTCGGCGCCGCTCTTCCGGCGTCCTCCGTGGCGGCCCGGTGGTGCCTGTGATGGACCTACCCTGAGCCCGGCCATGGCGGGAGAAAGATGTCGTTGATTGAAATAAAAAATGCAAACTCCTGACAGCTCACCTGCTCAGGGGGCACCTGGTCCTGGGCCACGGTGAAGACGACGGTTTGGGGGCGCCTGGAGGGCGCTTCAGGGCCTGCGGGCAGAAGGTGCGGAGAAGCCGGGCTCGGGTGCTGACGCCTGCAGTCCCACCCACCCAGGGGGGCTGAGATCTGAGGATCGCAGTGCGAAGCCATCCGGGGTAGGAAAGTCTGGGAGACTCCAATCTCCAGTGAACCACCCAAAAAAGCCAGAAGTAGAGCTGTGGCTCGAGTGGGAGAGCGCGAGCCTTGAATGGAAACGCGTAAGGGACAGCGCCCAGGCCCTGAGTTTAAACACAGTGCCAGCACGCACACACGCAAACACAACACGCCCAGGCCCTGAGTTTAAACACCAGTGCCAGCACGCACACACGCGCACGCACACAACACACAGAGGCCCTGAGTTTAAACACCAGTGCCAGCACGCACACACGCAAACACAACACGCACAGGCCCTGAGTTTAAACACCATTGCCAGCACGCGCACACGCAAACACAACACGCACAGGCCCTGAGTTTAAACACAGTGCCAGCACGCACACACACGCGCACAACACGCACAAGCCCTGAGTTTAAACAGTGCCAGCACGAGCACACACGCACACACACGGACTGTTCTTCAAAAAAAATTTTTTAATAGCAACAATCCTTTGGTGTTCTTTCAATATGGCTTTCGAAAACAGCACAATGAACAAGGCATACCTTAAGACCATCTTAAAAGAAAGAAACATTGGTTTACCTTAACAAAGTCATTTATGCAGCTGAGGTTTACCTCTCCTGATAGTAATATCTCCTAACTTCAAAACTTTTTGGGGGATCAGTCATGGGGCTTGAACGGAGGGCCTGGGCACTGCCTGTGAGCTTTTGTGCTCAAGGCTATGGCTCTACCACTTTGAGCCACAGCCCCACTTACTTCAAAACTCTTAATGCCACCAAAAAAAAAAAAAAAAGTGTCCTGGTCAAGTCAACAAAACTGGAATTTAGATGTTGATTAAAGTCTTGGCTCAGCATGAAGTTTGCCAAAATCAATAACCATCCTGTGGTTCTCAGAAAATAGTCTTATTTGAATGTGCACGCTAATGTCTATATGGTAGTGTTGTATGTAGGTAGCTTATTCTCAAATAGTTCAGAAAAACATTTTTTGTGTGTGCCAATGCTGGGGCTTGAACTCAGAGCCAGACCAATCCTCCTTTAGGCTTTTCACTCAATGCTAACACTACCATTTGAACCATAGCTCCACCTCTGCCTTTTTGGTAGCTAATTGGAGATTCAATTCTTAATGGACTTTCCTGCCTCAGCGGGCTTCTAACCATAATCCTCAGATCTTAGCCACCTAAGTAGCTAGAATTAAGGTATGAGCCACCAGTGCCCCGATAAAACATACGTTCTGCATGTATGAAAGAAAAAATGGTAAAAAACTAAGTCTGTTAAAATGTTTATTAGCTGACTGTAGGAATGGATTTGTGCTGGCCTTATTTTTTTTTTTTAGTACAAGTATTCTTGCAATTATTCTGTAAGTATGAAATGACTTTCAAATAAAAAGTAAGTAACACCCAGAGCCAGGCGAGATGACTCATGTCTGTAATCCCAGGTACTCCAAAGGTGGAGATGGGGAGGATTAAGATTTAAGATCAGTCAAAGCAAATATAAGTTTGCCTGACACCACAACCAACAAGCTGAGTTTGGTAGTGCTTGTCTGTTATCCTAGCTACAGGGGAGACATAAATAGGAACGTAGTCCCTAGGTCAGCCAGGGCAAAACCTCGAGACCCTATTCAAAAAATTACTAGAGCAAAAAGGAGCTGGACACCAGTGGTTCCCATCTGTAATCCCAGCTACTCCAGAGGCTGAGATTGGGAAGATTCCAGTTTGAAGCCAGCCAGGGTAGAAGAGTTTGCAGGACTTCCCTTCTCAACTGAGAGCTCGATGTGTTTTCTTACATGTTATCATGGCTATGACAAGAAGCCTAAAATAGGTAGATCATGGGCCTGATATTCACCGGAGCAGAAAGCAAGACCCTGATCTCAAAATAATAACTAACTCAGCAGGAGAGCAACGGCCTAGTAAGTATGAGGCTTTGAGCTCAAACCCCAATACTAATATAGAGAGGGAGGATGGAGAAAGGGAAAAGGAAAGGGGGCTGAGATTGTGTCTTAGTGGTTGCCTAGCATGCATGAAGCCCTTGGTTTGATTCCTCAGTACCACATACACAGAAAAAGCCAGAAGTGGCACTGTGGCTCAAGTGGTAGAATGCTAGCCTTGAGCTGAAGAGGCTCAGGGACAGTGTCCAGGCCCTGATTACAAGCCCCAGGACTGGGAAAGAAAGAGAGAGAGAGAGAGAGAGAGAGAGAGAGAGAGAGAGAGAGAGAGAGAGAGAGAGAGAGAGAGGAAGGAAGGAAGGAAGGAAGGAAGGAAGGAAGGAAAAGGGAATAAAATGAAAGAAAAGGAGAATAAAAAAGGAAAGAGAAGGGAAGGGGATCAGAGTCTCAAGCTGAGACCCAGGAAAGCTGGAGGAGGGGTCCTAGCAGCAGGATAATCAAAGCAGAAGGTAGAGCTGTAGGCTAGAGCTGTACATATGTGTCCATGCAGCTATCTCTGTTCCAGTTTCATGATGATGGGTAGGGGTGCAGTGACCACAGGCTTGGAGACGAGGGCCAGATCACCATGCCACAAAAGCCTGGAGGAGAAGTCAACATTTGACACCTGTGAGGTGGGATCCACTCCACCCTAGTAGCTCCCTCAGAAGATATGTCCAGGAAGTTATTGGTGGGTCTGAGCAGTGCACGGTGGTTAGACTTGGACACTGCTAAGTATTGTCCAAATGCCTCCAGAAGTACAGTCCTCCAAGAATACAGTCCTCCAGGAATAGAATCCTCCCAGGAACTTGGTCCTCCAAGAGCACGGTCCTCCAAGAACATGATCCTCCAAGAACACTGTCCTCCCAGGAGCACAGTCCTCCAGGAACATGATCTCCCAGGAACACAGTCCTCCCAGGAGCACAGTCCTCCTATGAGATGGCCCTCTAGAAACAGTCCCAGAACACGGTCCTCCAGGAGCACAGTCCTCTAGGAACACAGTCCTCCCAAGAACATGGTCCTCCGAGAAGGACAGTCCTCAAGGAACATGATCCTCCCAGGAGCACAGTCCTCCCAGCTCCCCAAGAGTGTGAGAAGAGGCTCTGTCACCATGGCTTGCAGCTCTGCCAGCTCCACTCCTGGCTGAAGCCGACCCCAGGTATTGTCTTGCCCATATCCTGCGTCAGAAAACCTGCTTTCTGGGGGCCGCACGTATGATACAAGCATGAGTCATATTTTGAAAGATGTTAAAAACAAGCAAAAGGAGCTGTGTGTGTGCAAGTATAACAGTGCGACTGACTGAGGTGCTGTTACATCCTTAAAGTTTCAGCTGCGTGAGAGGCAGACGGAGACGCAGAAGGTCACTTGAGCCCAGGGGTTGAAAACCAGCACAACAACATAGACTACATGTCTACACACAGCACACATGCACACATGTGTGTGTGACCACACACATACACATATACATACAGAGACTGGGTAGTTTATTTTTTTTAAAAAAATGTAAAGCAGGAGTGGTAGTGCATGCCTGTAATCCCAGCATTTGGAAGTAAAGATAGAAGGATGTGAATCAGATGACAGACTGAACAGCATAGAAGGTTCTAATCCAGCCTGGACTGTATAATGAGAGAAAGAAAGAAGAGAGACAGAGAGAGGGAGAGAGGGAGAGAGGGAGGAGAGAGAGGGGAAAGGGAGGGAGGGAGAAGGAGAGAGGGAGGAAGGGAAGGAAGGAAGAAAGGAAGGATGGAAGGAAGGGGAGGGAGGGAGGGAGGAAGGGAGGAAGGAAGATAAGACTCATGGTGGTACATGCCTGTAGTCCTAGCTACTCAGAAGGGAGAAATAGGAGATCTTACTCCAAGGCTAGAGACTAGAACACAGTGTGGCTCAAGTTGTAGAGTGCCTGCTTGGCACTAAGAATGGAAGACTGCAAGAAAGGAGAGAAGAAGGGGAGGAAGAGGAGGAGGAGGAGGAGGAGGAAATGGAAAGGAAGGGAAGGGGGGTAAAGGGGAGGGGAAGAAGGGAGGAGATAAGGGAAGGAGGGAGGGAGGGAGAGCTGGACACCAGTGGCTCTCACCTGTAATCCTAGGTAATCAGGAAGCTGAATTCTGAGAATTTAAGTTTGACAGGAAAGTCCAAGACAGTCTCCCCCCCACCCTCCGCCTCCCATCATGGGGCTTGAACTCTGGGCCTGGGTGCTGTCCCTCAGCTCTTCAGCTCAAGGCTAGCGCTCTACCACTTGAGCCACAGCACCACTTCCAGTTTCTGGTGGTTGATTGGAGATAAGAGTCTCCTGGCCTTTCCTGCCCAGGCTGGCTTTGAACTACAATCCTCATCTCAGACTCCTGAGTTGCTAGGATTACAGGCGTGAGCCACCAGCACCCGGCTTTCCAGGAGACTCATCTCCAATTAACCACCAAAATACCAGAAATGGAGGTATGGCTCATGAAAAAGAGCACCAGCCTTGAGCGAAAAAGCAAAGGGAAGGGCTGGGAAGGTGGCTCAGTGGTAGAGTGCTTGCCTTGCAATGCATGAGGCCCTGGGTTCGATTCCTCAGCACCACATAAGCAAAAAAAAAAAAAAGAAAAGAAAAAAGAAAAAGCAAAGGGACAGCATCCAGGCCCTGAATTCAAGCCCCAGGACCAATATTTGCGTGTGTGTGCACACACACACTCATGTCCTAGTGACCACATTTAGAAAGGAAAAAGAAAATCAATTTCAATGATATATTTGAAATAAAATGCAGTACAGCTGTGTGTGTGTGTGTGTGTGTGTGTGTGTGTGTGTGTGTGTGTGTATGTGCATGTGTGCGCCAGGACTGGGGGGGATTTGAACTCTGTACCTTGAGCTCTTACTTAGCTTTTCTTCTCAAGGCTAGAACTCTACCACTTGAGCCACATCTCCAGCTTTTGGCTGGTTAATCAGAGGTAAGAGTCATATACTTTCCTACCCAGGCTGGCTTCAAACCTCAATCCTCAGATCTTAGCCTTCTGAGTTGCTGGGATTACAGTCGTGAGCCACTGGCACGTGGCTCTTTTTCTTTTCTTTAGGTGATACTTGGTCAAACTCAGTGCCTCATGCTAGGGGGGAACCATATTAATACCTCCAGTCTCCAGCCATTTTGCTGTTTTTCTTTTCCTTTCTTTCTTTCTTTCTTTCTTTCTTTCTTTCTTTCTTTCTTTCTTTCTTTCTTTCTTTCTTTCTTTCTTTCTTTCTTACTTTCTTTCCTTCTTTCTTTCTTTCTTTTTGCCAGTCATGGGGCCTGAACTCTGGGCCTGGGCACTGTCCCTCAGCTCTTCAGCTCAAGGCTAGCGCTCTACCACTTGAGCCACAGCACCATTTCCGGCTTTTTTCTTTTTGCTTATGTGGTGCTGAGGAATCGAACCCAGGGCCTCATGCGTGCAAGGCAAGTGCTCTACCACTGAGCCACCTTCCCAGCCTCCTTATTGATTGATTGATTGATTGATTGGTGAGTCTTAGGGCTTGAACCTGCGGCCAGGATGCTGCCCCTATTGACCTCTTTTCTTCAAGGCTGGTGCTCTACCACTTTGAGTACCACTTCTGGTTTTCTGGTGGTTCACTGGAGATAAGAGTCTCTCGGATTTTCTTATCCATGCTGGCTTCTAACCTCAATTCTCAGATCTGTCTCTTGACTAACTAGGACTACAGGCATGAGCCGCCAGTACCTAGTGGGCAAGACTTTTACTGACAAATACCCAGGGGAGAAATTGTGAAGTTATAAATAATAAGCAGGTGAAGTTATAAATAATAAGCCTCCAGGTTTCTCTATCTGTTGAGTAGCTATGGGTGCACAACCATGCCCAGGTTTGCTTCTTTTTTTTAATTTATTTATCTATTATTTATTTTTGACAGTTTTGGGAGCTTAGACTCAGGGTCTGGTTGCTGTCTCTGAGCCTCTTTGTGCTCAAGGTGAGCACTCTACCACTTTGAACCACTGTGCCACTTCCAGTTTTTGAGTGGCTAATTGGAGATAAGAGTCTTACAGGGACTTTTCTGCCTGGTCTGGTTTTGAACCGTGATCCTCAAATCTCAGCCTCTAGAATAGCTAGGATAACAGGCATGAGCCACCAGCACCCAGCTAGCCTGACTTGCTTTTGGGATATGTCTTGACACAGTTTGCTAGGGCTAACCTAGAACCTCCATCCTTCTCTCTGTCTCCAGAGATATAGAGAGTACAGGTATGTACCACCACACCTGACAAGTTCCTTCCATTCTTGCATACTCAAAAAATATCTGTGTCAATGTGTGTGTGTGTGTGTGTGTGTGTGTGCGTGCGTGTTCGCGCACACACACACACATCAGTCCTAAAGCTTGAACTCATGGCCTTGTTGGTATCCTTGAGCATTTTTTTGTTCAAGCTTAGCACTCTATTACTTGAGCCACAGTTCCACTTCTGACTTTTTGGTAGTTTAGTGGAGATAAGAGTTTATGGAGTTTCCTGACCTGGCTGGCTTCAAACCATGATCCTCAGATCTCAGCCTCCTAAGTAGCTAGAATTACAGATGTAATGTCCAATTAGCCACCAAAAAGCCACAAATGGAACTGTGATTCGAGTTTTGAGAGAAAAAACTCTGCCCGGGGTTGGCTTTGAATTGTGAAGATCTCAGCTTCCTGAGTAGCTAGGATTACAGGTGTGAGCCACCAGCACCTAGTGGGCAAGACTTTTACTGACAAATACCCAGGAAGAAATTGTGAAGTTATAAATAATATGCATTTTCAACTTTTCTATTGTGGTCAAATTGAACATCAAAGCAATGTCTTAGAGAGAGCAGGGGGAAAAATATGTGTTTAGGTCTCCCTAACCAATTACAAAATAATGTTTTTCTGGATAAAGCAGAATAATTTTGTTGTCAGAAGTATTTAAGAGACGCAAAGTGTTAAAGTATGGCTTTGGCCAAGCAGCAGTGGCTTATGTTGTAATCCTAGCTACTTGAGAGACTGAGAATGGAGGGATTGTGGTTTGAGGCTAGTCTGGGTAGAAAGTTCTTGAGACTTTATCTAGAAAATAAGTAGCTAGCCAGGTGCCGGTGGCTCACACCTGTAATCCTAGCTACACAGGAGGCTGAGAGCTGAGGATCGTGGTTCCAAGCCAGACTGGGCAGGAAAGGTCGAGAGAGTCTTATCTCCAATAAACCACCAGAAAACTGGAAGTGGCATTGTGGCTCAAATGGTAAAGTGCTCACCTTGAGCTAAATAGTAAGCGACAGTGCCCAGGCCGAGTTTTAGCCCCATAACTAACAAAAGAAAAAGAGAAAGAGAGAGAGAAAGTGATACAGTACCAGCACCATTGTGTTGCCCAGTGAAAACTGGATGAGTCAGTCTGCTCAAAGGAGCTGTGAAATTCTCCCTACTCCCATTGTTATTCTGGTGTTCCTGTGACTTGAATTCAGGGCTTTGCACTTGCTAGGCAGATGATTTTCTTTGCTTGGGTGATGTCTCCAGCTGTGTGTGTGTGTGTGTGTGTGTGTGTGTGTGTGTGTGTCTGTCTGTCTGTCTGTCTGTGTGTGTGTCTGTGTGCGTGTGTGTCTTTATTTTTCAGATAGTATCCCATGCTTTCTGCCCAAGGCTAGTGTCAGGCTTTGGTGATCTTCCTGTATATGTCTCCTATGTATCTAGAACTCTGCAGACATGCACTCCCCTGCCTGGCTTGAGTTGTTTAGGGTACTACTGGGATTTGAACTCAGGACCTCAAGATTGCTAAGCAGGTACTCTACATTTGAGCCACCCTCCAAGCTTGGTTTTGTTTTGTTGTTGTTGTTGTTGTTGTTTTGCATTACTCATTGTTTAGATAGGGTCTCACATTTGCCTGGGATTAGCCTTAGGCTTTGTTCCCCTTCCTATGCTTCTCAAATGGCTCAGATTGTAGGCTTGGGCTACCCTACCTGGCTTATTTGTTGAGATTCAGTCTTGTTCAAGTTTTTGGCCTGGTCTGACCTAGAATCCTGATCTTCCAAATCTTCATCTCTTAAGTAACTAGGATTACAGGCATGACCCATCTCTATCAGCTCAGGCTGGTTTTTGAGAAAAAGTCTCAGTAACTTTTCCCTGGGCTGGCCTCAGATCATGATCTTCCTATCTCTGCCTCTGTACCAGCTGAGATTAGTGGCGGGAGCCTCCGGTGATATGCTTGAAAGATTTCACTTCAGGGGAAAGTTTGGTTCTTAGGTTGAGTAAGAACATTAAAATGTGAGGTGGGGCATTGGTGGCTCACACCTGTCATCCTAGCTACTCAGGAGGCTGAGATCTAAGGGTTACAGTTTGAAGCCAGCCCAGACATGAAAGTCTGTGAGACTCTTCTCTTAATTTACCAACAGAAAGCCAGAAGCAGAGGTGTGGCTCAAGTGGTAGAGTACCAGCCTTGAGCAAAAAAGCTCAGGGACAGCAGCACCACCAGGCCCTGAGTTCCAGTCCCGGGACTGGCACTAAAAAATAAAACAAAATAAAATAGTGATATGATATTTTCCAGAAAAGAATATACATCACCTTGGATGTCAATTGATTTAAACAATTTTACTTTTTCCTCCTAAGCTCCGTTTCCCTTGGTTCCTAGATTGGGACATGGCGGTCACCTGACCCCTCATGGGGTCTCTGTCCCTTTGAAACTCAGTGCTCACTACCAGTCAGCCTCCGTGGTTGCTCGTTTGTATGAGTTATTGTTTGCTGTGTAACAGGTGTTCACAAATTCACATATTCATCATCTGGAGGTCGGAATGGACTGAGAGGCCGAACAAGGGCCATGGTGGTGATGGCTGGGATCTGAGGATCATGGTTCAGAGCCAGCCCAGGTACGAAAGACTCTTAGCTCCAAAGAACCACCAAAAGCAGCTCGGGCATTGCCCAGGCCCTGAGTTCAAGCCCCAGACAGACACAGACAGACAGACAGACATACACACACACACACACACACACACACACACACACACACACACACACAATCCTTTCTACCCATCCCATCTCAGGATCTGTATACAACCACCACCAAGCCCTTGGCTGTGAGGGGAACATGTCCTCAGGCTAGGTGCCTGGCTCTAGGGCCTCAGTCAAGTCTGCTGCCCCACTCCAGGCTCACAGGCCATTCCCATGGGCCACCTGGATACACCCAGGGCTGGACTGTCCTCCTCCATGAAGATAGGGTCTCCATCAATCCACGCCGGCCCTTCTCATAAGTACCTTTCTTTTTGGTCAACCTCACCTCTTCCTTCTGAACTTCGTGGTGTTTTGACAGAGCAGATGTTTAAGCAAAGCACAGACATGGGAGTCTATGTGAATGCTTCTTCACTGAACCCCAGGCAAGCAGGAAGTTCCCCTCCCCTCCCAGTTCTCCCCCATTCTCCCCACTCCCTGCCCCTCCCCCTTCAGATACCACCCAACCTTCTCAGTCTACCCCTTGCCTACCCCCACTTCATCCCCACCTGCCTTCTCCTCAAAGTCCAGGGGACCTCTCCCTTCTCTCCATCTAGGCTACCTCCCCTCCACCCCTATGTCTCCCCCTCCTTGCCCTTCCCCTCACCTCTCCTCTCTTATCCATGAAGAAGCTTCATGGTTGTTACAGAAACGGAAGAACTCTGCCTCGGAGAACTTGGCTGTTCAGGGTCTCTCATAGCTGATGAGCTGAGATGGTGAAGACATTGGTTTTATTTCTTTTCCTTCTCCTTCTTTCTTCTTTTTCCTCTTGCCAGTTCTGGGGCATGAACTCAGGGCTTGAGCTCTGTCCATTGCATTTATCACTCAAGGCTAGTGCTATCACTTAAGCCACACCTCCAGTTTCCAGCTTTTTCCAGTTAAGTGGTGATCAGAGGCTCACAGAAGCTGGGCATCAGTGGCTCATACCTGTAATTCTAGCTACTCAAGAGGCTGAGATCTGAGGATCATGGTTCAGGTAGGAAAGTCCGAGAGACTCATCTCCAATGAACACCAGAAAACTGGAAGTGGCGCTGTGACTCAAGTGGTAGAGCACTAGCTTTGAGCTAAAGAGCTGAGGGACAGCGCCCAGGCCCAGAGTTCAAGCCCCATAACCCAAAAAAAAAAAAAAAAAAAGAGTCTCACAAACTTTCCTGCTTCCAACCATGAGCCTCAGATCTCAGACCCCTGTATAGAGAGAATCGTAGGTGGGAAGCCACTGGTGCCTGGCTTCATTGGTTCTTTTGAATGGACCTATGTCTGAGCTCATAAACAGTCACAACCATTTTCTGACTTTCTTTTTAGTGCCAACCCTGGGATTTATATTCAGTGTTTCATGCTCTCACTTGGCTTTTACCTTCAAGACTAGTGCTTTACCACTTGAGTCATAGCTCCATGTCTGGCTTTTTGCCGGTCAATTAGTGATAAAAGTCTTATGGACTATACTGCCCAGGCTGGCTTTGAACCTTTATTCTTAGAACTCAGCCTCTTGAGTAGCTAGGATTTCCAGGCATAAGCCATAGGCACACAAACATGTTCCCTAAATTATTGAAGGAATAAATGTACTCAGAGAACTTCACAACCTGGTAATAAGGTTGGGTTCTTAGGCTCACGATGCTCTGAGGCTTAGAAAATAACACTAGAGGGGGAGTAGCCACACGCATGGTGGACATGGCTGCTGGTTCCCTGGCGACTCAACCAGAGTCTGCGAAGAAGGGGGCTGAGTCTGGGCCTTTGCCCTGTGGTGGTATGGAGGACAGCGTCTACAGAAGTCCTGGTCCAAAGCAGGGCGCCGGTGGCTCACGCCTGTAATCCTAGCCACTCAGGAGGCTGAGATCTGAGGATGGCGGTTCAAAGCCAGCCTGGGTAGGAAACTCCATGAGACTCTTATCTCCAATAAACCACTCAGAAAACCAGAAGTGGTGCTGTGGCTCAAGTGCTTTGAACTGAAAAGCTGAGGGACAGCGCTCAGGCCTAGAATTCAAGCCCTATGACCAACCAAAAAATAAACAAATAATAAATAAATAAAAAGAAGTCCTTACAGGATAAAAAGGACTTCTATTCTTTTCTTTTGTGTTGGTTGTAGGGCTTGAACTTGGGGTCTGGGTGCTGCCCCCAGTTCTTTTTTGGTCAAGACTAGCGCTCTGCCACTTTGAGCCACAGCATCACTAACAGTTTTCTGGTGATTCATTGGAGATGAGTGTCTCATGAACTTTCCTGCTCAGGCTGGCTTTGAACCGCCATCCTCAGATCTCAGCCTCCTGAGTAGCTAGGATGACGGCTGTGAGTCACCAGCACCTAACAGGGACTTTTTCCTTCACATGAAGAAATGGGGATCATTGTGGATCACCAGGGGCCCAGTGTCACATGGGGTCCCCATGGCAGGCAGACAATAGATCAGAAGCAGGGCAACAGGAAAGGCTATGCTGCTTCTCTGAAGAAGGGGCCACGGGCCGAGGGATGCTGGCCTCTGGGGGAGCTGGAACAGGTGGAAGGCATCTCCTCCTCAGGGCCTCCTGTAGGGATCAGCCCTGTCCCTGTGGACCATAACCCAGGGAGGTTCATGCCAGACTCTGTCCAGGGGACAGAGAATAAGAGAGGATGAATGTGTGTTGTTCTTTCATTTTTAATTTTTTTTTTCTGGGTCCAGTCGTGGGGCCTGAACTCTGGGCCTGGGCGCTGTCCCTCAGCTCTTCAGCTCAAGGCTAGCACTCTACCACTTGAGCCACAGCGCCACTTCCAGCTTTTTTCTTTTTGCTTATGTGGTGCTGAGGAATCAAACCCAGGGCCTCAGGCATGCAAGGCAAGTGCTCTACCACTGAGCCATCTTCCCAGCCCCTATTTTTAATTTCTTTGAGATTAAGTGATTACATAAATCTCACAGTATTGTGGGGTAGTGATCTATTTAGCTGACATCCTAAACACATTTTAACCTTCAAAAGGCGAATTGTCATTTATCATGGTCTATAAAGCTTATGAACTCTACAAACGTGGACTATACAACTATTTCTTGCACATTGGATGATATGTTCGTTTCTTTCCTTCCTTTTGCTTAGTGTAAGCTGTTCCCTTCCCTCCCTCCCATCACTGCCCTTGAATTGCTTAGTTTACTTTTTCATCCATGTCCACTACAGCTGATGGGCCCCTCTGTTGTATTTTTTCCCCTGTTTCCCTCTCATTCTGTGTCCTCCTCCCTCAGATGTGCACATGTGTATACCATATGTGTGGTCAAGAACAGAGAGTCATCTAAAAACAATGCAACAAATTAAGCTGTCCTTTGTTTCTTGAGTCCTGTTTACTTTGTCATATATCCTTGCATTTTGGATTTGACATCCACATTTCAGGGACCACGTGCCGTTTCTCTCTCTGATCTTGGCTTATTTCACTCAACATGATTTGTTCTAGTTTCATCCATTTCCCTGTGAATGCCATTATTTTGTTCTTTCTAATAGTTGCATAATATTCCATTGTATATAGGTACCACAGTTTTGGGATCCATTCATCTGTAGTGGGGCATCTGGGTAGTTTCCGTATCTTGGCTATTGTGAACAGTGCAGCAATGAACATGGAGGTGTAGATGTCCCTGTGGTGTCCTGGTTCCTGTTGTTCAGGGTAGATGCCTAGGAGTGGTATGGCTGGGTTGTAGGGTATGCTATATTTAGCTTTCTGAGGAAGCTCCAGACTGCTGTCCAGAGGGCTTGTATTAGTGTACATTCCCACCAGGAATGCAATAGGGTTCCTCTTTCTCCACATCCCTGCCAGCATTTATTGTTGTTTGAATTTAGGATGTGGGCCATTCTGACTGGAGTAAGGTGTATCTCAGGGTTGTCTTTATTTGCATTTCCTTTACCGCCAGGGATGATGAACATTTCCTCATGTGTTTCTTTGCCATTTTTATCTTTTCTTCTGAGAAGTTTCTCTTGAGCTCCCTTGCCCATTTAGTAATTGGTTTGTAAGATTTGGGAGGGATTAGTTTCTTGAGTTCCCTGTATATACTGGATATTAGGCCTTTGTCTGATATGTTGCTGGTGAATCTCTTTTCCTAATTAGTTGTCTGTCTTTCTAGTTTGGCAGCTATGTCTTTAGCTGTGCAGAACCTTTTTATTTTAAGGTATTCTCATTTATAAATTCTCTCTCCGATCTGTTATGACCCTGGGACTCTGTTCAGGAAGTTCCTGCCTGTGCCTGTAAGTTCTAGTGTCTCTCCTACTCTGTCCTGCAGTAGTTCTGAGTTTTAGGTTTGATGTTAATGTCATTAATACATTTTGAGTTGATGTTAGGGCATGGTGACAGGCTGGGGTCTACTTTTAGTTTTCTGCATGTGGTCGCCCAGTTTTCCCAGCACCAATAGTTGAAGAGGCTATGTTTCTTCCACTGTATGTCTTTGGCTCCTTTGTTGAATATCAGCTGACTGTAAGCATGTGGTTTTATTTCTGGGTCTTCAAATCTCCATTGGTCTTCTGGTCTATTTTTGTGCCAATACCAGGCTGTTTTAGTTATTATGGCTCTATAACAGAGCTTAAAATCTCGTATTGTGATCCCTCCAGCATTGCTTCTTTTGCCTAGAATTTGTTTGGCTATTCTAGGTCTTTTGTTATTCCATATGAATTTTTGGATTGTTTTTTCTATTTTAGTAAAGAATGTTATTGGGATTTTGATGGGAATTGCATTGAATTTGTGCATCGTTTTTGGCAGTATGGCCAGTTTCACAATATTGATTCTGCCCATCCAAGGACATGGAAGGTCTTTCCACTTCCTGGTGTCCTCTTTATTTCTTTAGGCTTCTCTAGTTTTCACTAAATAGGTCCATCTTTGGCTAAGTTAATTCCTAGATATTTTATTTGGGAGGGGGTGGTTATTGTGAATGGGGTTGTTTTCCTGATTTCCCTTTCTGCTTGTACATTGTTGGTGTACAGAAAGGCAACTGGTTTTTGAGGGTTAATTTTGTATCTTGCTACTTTGCCAAAGTGGTTTATAAGTTCCAGGAGTTTGGGAGAGGAGTTTTTGAGGTCATTTAGGTATAAGATCATGTCATCTGCAAATAGGGATAGTTTAATTTCTTCCTTCCCTGTGTGGATCCCTTTAATGTCCTTCTTTTGGCTTATTGCTCTAAGAATCCCAAAACTGTATTGAAGAGGAGTGGAGAGAGTGGGCATCCTTGCCTTGTTTCTGATTTTAGGGGAATTGGTTGTAGTTTTTCCCCATTTAGTATGATGTTGTCTGTTGGTCTGTCATATATGGCTTTTATTGTTTTAAATATTGTTCTTTCTATTCCTATTTTCTCCAGAGCTTTTAACGTGAATAGGTGTTGTATTTTATCAAAAGCCTTTTTTCACATCAATAATCATGTGGCTCTTGACCTTGACTCTGTTGATGTGATGGATTATGTATGTGATTGATTTACATATTTTAAACCATCCATGCATCTCTAGAATGAAGCCTACATGATCATAATGTATGATTTTTTAAATATGTTTCTGAATTCTATTGGCTAAAGTTTTAATGAGGAGCTTTATATCTGTGTTCATCAAGGAGATTGGTCTGTAGTTCTCGTTTTTTGTTGAATCTTTGCCTGGTTTGGGGATGAGTGTGATATTGGCTTCACAGAATGAGTTTGGGATTTCTCCCTCTGCTTCTATTTAATGGATGAGCTTGAGGAGTGTGGGTATTAGTTCCTCTCTAAAAGTCTTACAGAATTCTGTAGTGAATCTGTCTGGGCCTGGGCCTTTCTTTATTGGAAGACTTCTGATTGCTTTCTCTATCTCATTGTAAGTTATTGGGTTATTTAGTTTATTTATATCTTCTTGGTTCAATTTGGGCAATTATACTTCTGTAGAAATTCATTTCTGCTAAGTTTTCCTTCTTTAGTGAGTATCGATTCTAGAAATAGTTCTTTATGATCATTTGGATGTCTTGGATGTTTGTTGTAATGTTTCCTGTGGCATCCCTGATCTTATTGATTTGGGTCTCCTCTCTTGAATGTGTCTCATTTTAAATTTCCCTGTTGCTGTGATTTGTTACAAACAAGGGTTGTACCTCAGTCCTGTTGGTGCTGCTGTGACAAAATACTATAGGAGGCTAACCCCAGCAGTAAAGTCTGTGAAACTCTATGTATGTATGTATATATGTATGTATTTGCCAGTCCTGGAGCGTGAACTCAGGGCCTGGGCACTGTCCCTGATCATCTTTTGCTCAAGGCTAGCACTCTACCACTTGAGCCACAGTGCCACTTCCAGCTTTTTCTGTCTATGTGGTACTGAGAAATAAAACCCAGGGTTTCATGCATGCTAGGCAAACACTCTACCACTAAGCCACATTCCCAGCCCCATAAGACTCTTATCTGCAGTTAACAAGCAAAAAGTCACTAGTGGAGCTGTGGTTCAAGTGGTAGAGGGGACTGGTTATGTGGCCAGGCCCTGAGTTCAAACTCCTGGACTGGCACCATGCACACACACACACACACACACACACACACACACACACACACACACACACACACACACACATTGGTAGAGTGCTACCCTTGAGCAAAAAAAGCCAAAGGACAGCACCTAAGCCCTGAGTTCTGAGTTCAAGCCCTAGTCCTTGGACATGCATACATGCATACACACACACACACACACACACACACACACACACACACACACACACACACACAGAGGCACAGATAAAGTGAGTGGCTTATAAACAGTAGAAATCTGTTTCTTGAAGTTCTGGAGCTGGGGGAGTCAAGATGGGGGTGAGGATTAGGCCAGGTCTGGCCCTTCCCCCGGCTGTGCACTGCTGAGGTGTACTGTGTGTTCTCCCATGACAGAGCGAATTGGGGTCTCTCTTGGGTTTCTTTCATAAGGGCAAAGGGCCTCACCTCCCTGGCCTCCTCCCTTACTCCATTCTCCACCCTACCCCCCCCCCCCCGTAATATCATCACTGAGGGAGCCAGCATGTTACCATATAGATCTGGGGGTTGGCAGGCATTTTCCTGACCTCTTTGAGATTTGGTTCTACTTCTGCAGCACAGAGATGATAATCAATAAGCATCCTAAAGATCAATGTCATGCAGTGTGGCTTTCAGGTTTATTAGGGACCGCCCCCCCTCCCTTGAGTGTAAGGTACTCAGTGCAGATTAGAGACTCAGGAGGAAAATTCTAAGGAGGAAGCTGAAGTCTCAGGTCAGGGATGTCCGAAAGGGTGGGTGAGTGACTTGGTCTGCAGCCAATCTCAGGAGGGAAGTGAACAATCAAAGTTCTCATTGTTCCAGTCTCATCCTGGGACCTCCACCTCTGCCCGCCCCACCCCCCCAGCTCACCCCCCCATCCCCGCCCTTGTGGTCCAGGCTGCAAAGCTTACAGAATCACACACATGGGTGAGAATGCACTTGAGTGTTTACTAGGGAAAGGGGTGAGGGACAGAAGGCGGCTGTCACACTTTCTTGGTAACGCTTTTGGGGATGGCAAGCTCGTAGATCCGGGGGGATGCATGAGCCACCAGAGAGGCCGGGGAGACCCGGAAGGGGTTGTAGCCTTCGTTGAGATCCTTGCGGACCTTAGGCCGAGCCAGGGAGAGGATCCGCTCACTGGCCACTGCCTTCTTGGTGCCATTCAGGACCTCCCAGCGAGGACTGCGGTCAGGTATGCACTGTTCCCACTGGGCCTTGGGCACTAGCATGTAAGGAGAGGGACAAGCACGGGGCTCAGAGTTTCAGCCAAGCTCTAAGCCCTAGTGGGGATATCTGCACAAGAAGGACAGAACACAGCTAGGTCCTTCCACCCTGGAATATCATGTAGCACGAATAAGACAATGTTACCGTGTGAGAGGGCTTTGAGGACATCATGCTCAGTGAGGCACAAAAGGCCCCACAGGCCAAGCATGGGTGGCTCACACCTGTAGCTACTCAGGAGGCTGAGATCTGAGGATCACAGTTCAAAGTCAGCCCAGGCAGGAAAGTCTGTGAGACTCTTATCTCCAATTAACCACCAGGAAACTGGAAGTGGTGCTTGGCTCAAAGTAGGAGAGTGTTAACCTTGAGATGAAGAGCTCAGGAAGAGCATCCAGGCCCTGAGTTCAAGCCCCATGACTGACAAAAAAGAAAAAAAAAAAGGCCTGTGCTAGGGCTAGAGAGGACACTGGGTGACAGCTCACAGGGGGACTCAACTTCTTGTGGGGGTGAGAGAAGGTTTAAGAACTGAATAGTAGTGATGGTTGCACAATTCTAAGAAGGTGAAATTATCCAGGCACCGGTGGCTCAGGCCTGTAATCCTATCTATTCAGGAGGCTTAGATCTGAGAAATGCAGTTCAAAGCCATCCTGGCAGAAGAGTCCTTGAGACTCTTATCTCCAATGAACCACCAGAAACCCAGAAGTGGTGCTGTGGCTCAAGTGGTAGAGCTCTCGCCTTGAGCTGAAGAACTCAGGGACAGCTCAGGCCCAGAGTTCAAGCCCCACAACTTGGGGGGTGGGAGGTGGGGAGGGGGATGGAATTTTAAGGCCGGTCAGGTACCAGTGGCTCATGTTTATAATCCTAGCCTGAGATCTAATGATTGAGGTTGAAAAACAGCTCAGGGAAGGAAAGACTGTAAGACGCTTATCTCCAATTAACCAGCAAAACTTCCAAAGTGGAGCTGTGGTTCAAGTGATAGAGTGTCAGCCTTGAACAAAAAGGCCAAGCAAGAGCACACTAGACCCTGAGATTGAGTTCGAAGCCCAGTGTTGGCACAGAAACAAAGTAAATATATATATATATATATATATATATATATATATATATATATATATATATATATATATATATATATATATATGTTTTTTTTTTTCTTTAAAAGTCTGGTACCAGTGGTTCAGACCTGTAATTTTAGGAGACTGAGATCTAAGGATCACTGTTGGAAGCCAGCCCATGTGGAAAAGTCCACGAGAGTCTTAGCCTCTGATGAGCCACCCAAAAGCTGTAAGTGTATCTGTGGCTCAAGTGGTAAAGTACTAGCCTTGAGCAGAAAAGTTCAGGGACATGCCTAGGCCCTGAGTCCCAAACACACACACACACACACACACACACACACACACACACACACACACACACACACACACACACACACACACACACACACACACACACACACACACACACACACACACACACACACACACACACCAGTTTTGGCCCCAATGCAGACAGACAAGGGCACATGCCTAGGCCCTGAGTCCCAAACACACACACACACACACACACACACACACACACACACACACACACACACACACACACACACACACACACCAGTTTTGGCCCCAATGCAGACAGACAAGGGCACAAAGGCCATCCTCTTCTGGAGGGACAGCCTAGGCTCCTCAGAGGTCCATGGGGGAAGGGAAGGCCGAGCCCCTTTCCCTAGCTGGCAAACACCAGTCTGGAGGGACAGCCTAGGCTCCTCAGAGGTCCATGGGGGAAGGGAAGGCCGAGCCCCTTTCCCTAGCTGGCAAACACCAGTGGCCACCAGGTTTGACCAGTGCTCTACGACAAACACCTTGGACTGGGAAAGGGGCCTCAGTGCCCCCTAGGGGCAAGGAGGACCAACTGCCTTTGAACTTTGTTGTATGAGTGCTCTGTGCACTTGAATTCAGGGCCAGTTTCTCTGTCTCTGTCTGTGTCTGTCTGTCTGTCTGTCTGTCTGTCTGTCTGTCTGTCTGTCTGTCTGTCTGTCTCTCTCTCTCTCTCTCTCTCTCTCTCTCTCTCATTTCATTCAAGGCTGATACTCTACCACTTCAGCCACAGCTGAAGTGGTAGAGGATTTTGATGACTAACTGGAGATAAAAGTCTCATGAAGGGGCTGGGAAGGTGGCTCAGTGGTAGAGTGCTTGCCTTGCATGCCATGAGGCCCTGGGTTTGATTCCTCAGCACCACATAAGCAAAAAAAAAAAAAAAAAAAAAAAGTTAAAAAAAAAGTCTCATGAAGTTTTCTTTTTTTTTCTTTCTTTCATTTTTTTTTCTTTTTGCTAGTCCTGGGACTTGAACTCAGGACCTGGGCACTGTCCTTGAGCTCCTTTTGCTCAAGGCTAGCACCCTACCATTTGAGCCACAGCGCCACTTCCAGCTTTTTCTGTGTATGTGGTACTGAGGAATTGAACCCAGGGCTTCATGCATGCTAGGCAAGCACTCTACCACTAAGCCACATTCCCAGCCCCATCTCATAGACTTTTCTTGTCTGCATTGGCTTTGAACCGCAGTCCTCAGAATCTTAGTCTCCTGAGTAGCTAGAATTAGACAGGAGCCACTAGCACCTGGCTATATCTGGACTTTTCAACTCCGTGCATTACAGCCTTATTGATGGTGGTGACAACCTGCCACCCAGTGCCGTGAGAACTCGGGGGAGTGCAGCCACCCAGTCCACAGTACCACATGCCCTGCCTGTGTAGGGCTTGCCGTAGACTGGGGTGTGACTGAGTAGCAGGGCACAAGCTTGTATGCACAAGCCCTGGCTTCATCCCCAGAAATAGACATGTGCACGCACACGCGCGCGCACACACACACACACACACACACACAAAATCTCCCATGAATGAACACCTACTGTGGTGAATATTGGTGGTCAGCCAGGCAGGATTACAAGTCACCCAAAAGGTTAATAAAGCACACCTCTGAGTATGTCTGTGAAGGCATTTCCAGAGAAGATGGACAGGTGCAACCATGAATGAGATGCAAAGACCCTCCCTAAATGTGTATAGCACATTCCAATAGGCTGGGGATGCAGAGGAACAAAAGTGAAAGAGACAGGTGTACCGGCTCACACCTGTAATCCCAGCTACTCAGGTGGTAGAGATCAGAAGGATTGCACTTCAAAGTCAGCAGACCTCTAAAAATATTAGCGAGGTTCCCATCTCAACCATCTAGCTAGGCATGGTGACATGTACCTATGATCCCAACTAATCAGGAGGCCTGGGTCTGAGTTTAGCCCCAAGCAAAAAGAAGAAGCCTATCTGAAAAATAACTCAAGTGCACTAGACATTGATGAAAATGAACTAATCAACTCATGGATGGAGATGGGAGGGAGGGAATGGGAGAGAATGAGGGAACAGATGACACTACAAAAGGAAAAGTAGCTGGGCGCCAGTGACTCATGCCTGTAATCCTAGCTACTCAGAAGGCTGAGATTTGAGGATCGAGGTTCAAAGCCAGCCCAGGCAGGAAAGTCCATGAAACTCTTATCTCCAATAAACCACCAGAAAACAGGAAGTGGTGCTATGGCTCAAGTGGTAGAGTGCTAGCCTTAAGCTGAAGAGCTCAGGACAGTGCTCAGGCCGAGTTCAAGCCACATGACCCAACAACAACAACAAAAAGGAAATGTACTCATTACTTGACATATGTAAATGTAACCCCTCTGTATATCACCTCTGTAATAATAATAAGGTAAATTGATACATTTTTTTTAAAAAAAGAAAAATAAAGCAAAAACTGGGGGTGTGGCTCAAGCAGTAAAGCACCTGCCTACCAAACACAAGATCCTGAGTTCAAATTCTGGTACTACAAAAAAAATGTATAGAAAGGAAGCCAGCTAGTGTGTAATCTTCTCTGCCTGGGTGGATGTGACTCTCTGGTACTGCTATCCCTTGGGGACACCACTCTAGTCTGTTCAGCTTCTTGTTGGTCATGGGGCTTGAACTCAGGACCTGGATGCTGTCCCTGAGCTCTTTTGCTCCAGACTAGCATTTTATCACTGTGAGCCACAGTCCCACTTCCAGTTTTCTGGTGGTTCATTGGCAAGGAGAGTCTCATGGGGTTTCCTGTCTGGGCTGGCTTTGAACCTCGATTCTCAGATCTCAGCCTCTTAAAGTAGTTAGGACTACAGGCGTGAGCCATCAGTACTCAGCTTCCCTTAGTTGTTTGTTTAAGCAGATTTACACTCTCCAGAGAGCTCCCGGGCTTTCAGCCTAGGACCAGGGGCTCCATGACTGCTTCTGCATCTGGGGTTCTCAGGTTTATTCTGTTTGAATAGTAGGTGTTCTAGCTTCCCCATCTTCAATCATGTAAGTCAACCCAGGAAGTCACCTTTGATCACTCTGTGTGTGTGTGTGTGTGTGTGTGTGTGTGTGTGTGTGTGTGTGTATACATATATGTGTGTGTATATTCTACTGGTTCCGTTCTTCTAGAGAAAGAGACCCGTAATACACCTAGTGTTTGAAAATACAACCTCAAGCTGTTCTCAGCCAGTGGTGTGGCCATGTATTTATCTGTGCCCTGGACGTGGATGAGCGTAGATAGACCAATGTGATGTGTACCTCCACTCATGCTTCTTCTCATTTAACTCTCTTAATGAAGGGAAAGGAACAAGCCAGTGAATGAGTGGACAGGAGACCCTACAAGCACATTTAAAAGATAAGAGAGCCAGGCACTGGTGACTCATGCCTGTAATCCTTGCTACTCAGAAGGCTGAGATCTGAGGATGGCAGTGGGCAGGAAGAGTTTGTGAGACTCTTATCTCCAATTAACCAAAAAAGACAGAAGTAGTGCTGTGGCTTAAGTAGGAGAGCACTGGCCTTAAGCAAAAATGCTCAGAGATAGTACTCAGACCCCAAGTTCAAACTCCAGAACAGCGCGCGCACACGTGCACGCACACACACGCACACACACGCGCACACACACACACACACAGAGACAGAGACAGAGTAAGAAAGAGACAGACAGAGAGAGAAAGACAGAGACAGACAGAGAGAAGATAATATGCAAAACTGGGAAGGGGCTGGGAAGGTGGCTCAGTGGTAGAACGCTTGCCTTGCATGCATGAGGCCCTGGGTTCGATTCCTCAGCACCACATAAGCAAAAAGAAAAAAGCCGGAAGTGGCGCTGTGGCTCAAGTGGTAAAGTGCTAGCCTTGAGCTGAAGAGCTGAGGGACAGCGCCCAGGCCCAGAGTTCAGGCCCCACGACCGGACCCCCCCCCAAAAAAAAAAAACTGGGAAGAATCATTTCAGTGTGTTCTACACTAAAGGGATAAATAACCATCTTACATAAAGAGTAGGTCCAAACTCACTACCCCAAAACCCAGGACAGGAAGGACTATGGAAGGGATGAAGAAGAGCAAACCTACCAAGGGCCAAGAGCTGAGATGCACAGTGATATTTTTAGGCCTTTGGCCACTGGAGTTTGACTCACTGTAGGTCACCCATGATGAAAAGACACACAAACATATATCATTCATAAAAGGGTGAGTGCCATGGAGAAAGGACCCACAGATGGTGGCCAGCACCCAGAGATGAGCAAGTTCTGGAATGACACAGGGGCAAGGAGCCCTGGGATCACCAGACTTGGCTGGCTGCAATATAGAAGACTAGGGAGGTGCCTGGGGCTGGTGGCTCACACCTGGAATCCTCGCTACTCAGGAGACTGAGATCTGAGGTGGATCAAAGCCAGCTCAGCCAGGAAAGTCCATGAGACTTTTATCTCACATAAACTACTCAGAAAAAGCTGGAAGTGGCACTGTGGCTCAAGTGGTAGAGTGCTAACTTTGAGCAAAAGAAGCTCAGGGACAGTGCCCAGGCTCTGAGTTCAAGTCCCTGGACCTCCAATAAGTAAATAAATAACAGTGGATGTTATTTTTACTTTCTTTGTGTCAGTACTTGGACTTGAACTCAGGGCCTCAAACTCTTGCTTGGCTTCTTTGCCCAGGGTTGGTGCTCTACGCTCCATTTCTGGCTTTTTTTTTTTTTTTTTTTTTGGTGGTGGTTAATTGGAGATAAGAGTCTCACAGGACTGGGAATGTGGTTTAGTGGTAGAGTGCTTGTCTAGCAGGCATGAAGCCCTGGGATCCACTCCTCAGTACCACATACACAGAAAAAGCCAGAAGCGGTGCTGTAGTTTAAGTGATAGAGTGCTAGCCTTGAACAAAAGATCGAGGACAGTGCCCAGGCCCTGAGTTCAAGCCTCATAACTGGCAAAAAAAAAAAAAAAAAAAAGTGTCTCACAGACTTTCCTGCCTGGGCTGGCTTTGTACCTCAATCCTCAGATCTCAGCCTCCTGAGTAGCTAGGATGACAGGCCTAAGCCACCAACAGCCAGATCTTTCTTCTTTTCCTTCTACCTCCTCCTCCTCCTCTTCCCCTCCCTCTCCTTCTTCACCTTGAACCTCAAAGGCCTGGACACTCTCTCTGAGCTTTTGTGCTCAAGGCTAGCCCTCTACCACTTGAGCCACGACTCTTATTTCCAGCTTTTTGCTGGTTAATTGGACATCAGAGTCTCACAGACTTTCCTGTCCCAGGCTGGTTTCATACCTCAGCCCTCAGATCTCAGCCTTCAAATAGCTAGCATTACCGATAGACACGAGCCACCAGCACCCAGCTCTTACTTTCTTCTTCGAGCCTTTTCTAAACCTTTTCAAAATTCTCCACAACTAGCCCTTATCACGTTTGTCTTGTGAAGCAGAAGATGGAAACAAAGCAAACACAACTGCTCCATGCTGCCCTTCTCCCTTGGCCCTCTGCCCTGTTCTCACTCTGTTCCCTCCCACTGCCAGCCCCATCTCCTGCACCCACTTTCCTTGCTGGGGAATCACAGACAATGGCTTCTGCTGTGGGTTCACAGCCTCCAGTGTCTGCCTCTGTTCAGCGGAGGCTCTCCTGAGGGAGACAAAGTGTACCTAACTAATCTGAGGTTCAGGGAGGAGGTAAAGGAAGCAGGTGACACACATTTGGCAGAAGCAAGCCTGGCCCGTCTCCTGGCCTCAACCCCCATCTCTCCACACCCACAAAGACACTGTGGGAGCCAGCTCCCCCCTACCCCACCCCCCGTGGGTCTACTCACTGGCCAGCTGCAGAAGACGACGGTAGTTTGACACATGGGTCTTGGGTTTCGGCATGGGGTCCCACTCTTCCAAAACGGGGGCTGGGACCTTGGGCTTTGCTAAATGCAGGATCCGTTGGCTGGGGACTGCTGTCTGAGCTGCCCGGGACACCTGCAACACCTGGAAACAGAGATCCGTGGGGAAGAAGTGAAATGGCCCACAATCCCTTGCAGAGTTTAGAGCCAAAGATGCCCCGCCCCCAACCCTTGTCTCAAAGCAGCACTAACAAACAAACAGCAGCAGCTCAGCCAGCACCAGCGGTTCCTACCTATACTCCTAGCTACTCAGCAGGCTGAGATAGAAGAATCACAATTTGAAGCCAGCCCAGGCAGGAGAGTCTGTGAGACTTATCTCCAATTAGTCACCAAAAAAAGCAGAAAGTGGAGCTGTAGCTCAAGTGGCAGAGAGTGAGCCTTGAGCAAAAAAAGCTCAGAGACAGTGGCCAGGCCCTGAGTTCAAGCCCCAGGACACTCTCTCTCTCTCTCTCTCTCTCTCTCTCTCTCTCTCTCTCTCTCTCTCTCTCTCTCTCTCTCTCTCTCTCACACACACACACACACACACACACACACACAGATGCATTTAGCAAAAAGATTATATATAAAAAGTTCCTTTTTGTGGGACATCAATGGCTCATGCCTGTAATCCTAACTACTGAGAGGCTAAAGATCTGCTAGAGGCTGAGATCTGACAATTGTGATTTGAAACCAGCACAGGCTTGAACTCAGAGCCTAGGCACACTGTCCCTGAGCTTTTGTGCTCAAGGCTAGTGCTCTACCACTTGAGCCACAGCTCCACTTGTGGCTTGGTGGTAGTTAATTGGAAATGAGAGTCTCACAAACTTTCCTGACCAGGCTGGCTTTGAACCTTGACCCT
The DNA here is from genome assembly GCF_024711535.1 of Dipodomys merriami. Classification (NCBI taxonomy): domain Eukaryota; kingdom Metazoa; phylum Chordata; class Mammalia; order Rodentia; family Heteromyidae; genus Dipodomys; species Dipodomys merriami. Next base: position 4,165,451 of record NW_027206291.1, read on the forward strand.
CAGATCTCAGCCTCCTGACTAGACAGGATGACAGGCGTGAGCCATCAGCTCAGCCTGTTGCCTTCTTGTCGCCTAACCTGGATGCTTCAAAGTGTTCTCTGTCACCGTACCCACTGTCTGGGCCTGCGCAAGGCAAGTGACAAGCTCCACCTACCTCAGACATGTCCATGTTCCAAATATTAGTACGGATCTTGGGGACTGCCAGTTCCTTCAGCCGATCGGTGGGGTGGTATTCCAATGTGGGCCGAGGGATGGGCCAGATGGGCGTAGTCCTAGGGAGCATCCACAGTTTAGGTTAATCACCAGCCTGTCCCAGGGGATGGGGGTGGAGCGTCAGTGAGCCTTTGTGCATGTGTGTATCCATTACTGAGCCTGTTTCTAGAATAATGGGAGTCTAAGAATTTGCCGGGGGGGGGGGGGGGTGATGAAAATGTCTCTAAGAGTAAGCCAGGCACCAGTGGCTCACGCCTGTAATCCTAGCTACTTGAGAGGCTGAGATCTGTGGATTTCCAGTTCGAAGCCAGCTCAGGCAAGGAAGTCTGTGAAACTCTTACCTCCAATTAACCACCAAAAAGCCAGAAGTAGCCCTGTGGCTCAACTGGTAGAGTCCCTACCCTTGAGCAGAGAAAGCTCAGGGACAGTGCCAAGACAGTTCAAGGCTGGCATAAAAATCAAACAAAATTAAAAAAAAAATCAGCATGACTAGTAGAAGTGTCTCTGTCCATAGGAGACCACTGTAAATTCAGAGACATGGTATAGATGCCTTTCCACACGCGTGTGTGTGCATCGCCACCTTTTCTGTTCATCTCGGTATCTTAGGCTGAGCACAGGTAATTCTGACCCCATGTGTAGCCAGTGATGGTGGATTCAGATTTCTGCGTGTACAGCTACTCAGAACACACGAGTAAGGACAGCTTGGGACTCCTGCCAGCTGGCCTGCCATGTTTATAAGCTATGTACAGCCTCAGTTGGGCCATTGCGAGAGTCAGCCTCACCAGTACCAGTACAGTAAGATTTGCTTTTCATATCTGTGAGAGAAAAACTGTCTTTTCTATCAAAGTGTGTTGCTTAAAAGTTCCTGCTTTGCCAGGCACCAGCGGTTCACACCTGTAATCCTCGCTACTAAAAAGGCTGACATCTGAGGATCATGGTTCAAAGCCAATCTGCACAGGAAAGTCCGTGAGACTCTTATCTCCAATTAACTACCAGAAAACCAGAAGTGGAGCTGTGGTTCAAAGTGGTAGAACACTAGCCTTGAGCAAAAAGAGCTCAGGGATAATGCCCAGGTCCTGAGTTCAAGCCCCAGGACACACACACACACACACACACACACACACACACACACAAAAGAGGTCTGGGTGCTAGTCGCTCACACCTGTAATCCTAGCTACCCATGAGGCTGAGATCTAAGAATCTCAGTTCAATGCAGCCCAGGCAGAAAAGTCCATAAGACTCTTATCTCTCTAATAAACTATTCACAAAATGCCAGAAGTGTCACTATGGCTCAAGTGGCAGAATGCTTGTCTTGAGCAAAAGCAACTCAGGGACAGTGCCCAGGCCCTGAGCTCAAGCCTCAAGATAGGCAAAAGAAAAAAAAAAAAAGCAGAAGGTATGGGTATATTTTGAGATTATCTGTGTATTGTTAATCCTATACATTTTACCCTAGTCAAACTAGCCAATCCTGAGAAGATTGTGAACCTGAGCTCAACCAATCAGAGCAAAGGGGCGGAGCCTTCTGCATAAAGTGATAAATAGGGAAGCAGCCAGCCTGCTCTGGGTGCTTGCTTGCTTGCTTGCTTGCTTCCCAGATTTCTGGCTGATGATGCATATTTTACCTTGCTGAGACAATTCTTTATTTTCCTGTCTATCGTGACTCCAGTAGTTCTAAGCCTCATAGATCAGGTCTCAGTCTCCTGAAGCTAGGATTACAGGCATGAGCCACAGGTGCCTGGCTTCAGTGATGTTATTGAATATTTCCTTACTTGCATAAAGATGGGAAGTTTGTGTGTGCATAGCTCCAAAGACCACTTTCACATGCATGCGAGGTGAGAGAGAGCCACCAGCCATGTGTCCTGAAATCGGAGCATAAGGTAACTGCTCATCCTGCCATTTTTATCTTTAAGTCAACAGAATTGTGGGGCTTGAAGAGGCTTTTTGTTTTATTTTGTTTTGGCAAATGCTAGGGCTTGAACGCGGGACCTGGGTGCCATCCCTGAGCTTCTTTCACTCAAGGCTAATATTTTACCACTTGAGCCACAGCCCCACTTCTAACTTAATTGGAGATAAGAGTCTCACAGACTTTCCTGTCCAGGCTTGGGAACTGTGATCCTCAGATCTCAACCTCCAGAGCAGCTAGGATTACAGGCATGAGATGAGCTACTGGCACCCGGCTTGTGATGCTGCTATTTGAGCTCTCATTCTCGCAGATGCCTGCTGGGCTTCTTGTGTATGCAATCTCTGTAAGCCCCAGTTTGTAGGTGGGGTTAGAGTCACAGGGCAAGAGCTCCTCAGGCCATCATCTAGGAGCCCAGGTGATCCTAGGATCTAGACTCTCTCTGGCCGATCCAATCCAGGGAAGGGAGAAACAGGAAACACTTCCTTGCCCACCATGCAGCACCTGCTCAGCCCTCCTCCCTCACCTGTTGTTGCTATAATACTCCAAGTAGAACCTCCTGGGCCTCGACAGTTCCTCCACTCGTGGGGACACAGCTAACGGAAGAGAAAATGACCCAATTGCCACCGTGATGCTGGGCCCTAGCATGAACCACCTGCCCATCCCAGGGTCTCTGCGTGCTCTGCTCTGTTGACCGTAGACCTAGGCAGGAGGCACGGGCTGAAGACACTGCAGATGCCTCTCAGTACCAGACACATGGCAGACAAGTGGGCTCTGCTGCTCTGGGGTGGGGACAGCAGGCTTGAGGGCTCTCAGGACAGGTCTGAGCGGCTGGAGCTACAGCCCAGCTTATGCCTCCTTTCTAGCAATCAGCATGGACACTGGGAAACTGGATTTAGGTCTGAAGTGTGTGTGAGTCTAGGGTTTCCAGTGTTCAGGGAATCATTGGAATTGCAGGTGAGAGCTTGCACCATTACTCCTCTCCAAAGATGAGCTCTTTGGGATCTTTGGCTTTCTCTTTCTCTCTTTCTCTTTCTCTTTCTCTTTCTTTCTTTCTTTCTCTCTCTCTTTCTTTTGTTCTTTCTTTTTGTTTTGTTTTGTTTTTTTGTCGATCGTGGGCCTGAACTCTGGGCTTGGGCTCTGTCCCTCAGCTCTTCAGCTCAAGGTTAACGCTCTACCACTTGAGCCACAGTGTCACTTCCGGCCTTTTCTGCTTATGTGGTGCTGAGGAATCGAACCCAGGGCTTCATGCATGCAAGGCAAGCACTCTACCACTAAGTCACCTTCCCAACCCCCCCCCTCTCTCTTTCTGATGTTGGGTATTTAATTTGGGGCTCTACGCTTGCTAGACAAGCTCACTACTACAGAAAGCATGTCTTCAGCCCTTTGTCTTCTGAACAGTATCTTCCAATTCTGCCTACGCTGTCCTTAGGTTTGGATCCTTCTACCTCCACTTCCAGAGTGGCTGAGATTACAGGCATTCCCCCACCATGCCTGGCACATTACGGTGTTTCATTAAAGGGAGCCACACCCTCAGAGCAGGGTAGAACCTCTCTTTGTCAATCAAACACTGCTCCCTGGAGATCCTATCCTGTGCCCCTTACACCAGAACTATCTCCGAGGGCTTGGGCTACTCAGGCAATCCAGTCCCTAAAATGGATCAGGGAGAAGAGCCCCCCACCCCCCAGGGGGTCGATCAGAGTAGGGAGGGAAGTGGTTGCCCCTGCTTTGTCTCTGACCCCAGGAAGCCAGGTGCCCAGCACACCACACGGAGATGGAGGCCATCTGGGCTGCCCGGAAATCACCCTACTTACTGGGTACCGTGATGGTCAGAGTGGTATCCTTAAGGAATCGCTCAGTCCAGTACACGGAGGGCCTGGAATACAGCCGGATGGCTCAGAGCAAGGCAAGTAGAGGCCAGAGCCTGCGCCCAGCTGCAGAGGGGAACCTGGGAACGCCTCCCCCACCCCACCCCCCAGCAGACAGGAAGTCCGCGGCCTGGGGAGAACGGAGGGAGAAAGTGGAAGAGCAAGAGGGTCCAGTCAGGGAGGGGAGACACCATAGAACATCTGGAGCTGGCCACTGGTTCAGAGATAGGGGCAGCTGGAACAAGAGAACCCAGATTTCTCAGGGAGCAGCGACTGCCAACGTTGAGAAGAGAGAAGAAATGAGAGCTCTGGGCCCACCCGCCCACCCCTCCCCCCTCCCCCAGTGCCTGAGAGGAAGAGGATGGTGGCTTCAGTGCAGCCTGGGAGGAGGCATTCACGGAGGGGGACAGGACCACCCCCCAACTCACCATTACAGGCAGAACTGTAATGTAATGTCATCTTGCGTGGGGGAAATCCAGGTATAGCCCTTACAACAGCACCCCGGCCTGCGGGGAGACAGGGACCCAGGCCCTGCCTTTGGCTCTGGGTGCCTGACTTGCTCCCCATTTCCTCTTTGTTCTTTGGACACCACCCAGAGGGCACCCAAGGGTCACCTTGTCCCTGGGTCCCCACTTCCAGTGTGCTGGCCTCTCCCAGAAACCCCTTCACTGTCTAGGCTTCCTGACCTGATGGTGAGGGCGAAGGTGTCCATGGTGGGGAGGGTGGGGGGCCAGTGGGGTCAGGAAGGCTGGGGAAGGAGATGAAGGGGTCCCCTCCACACTCAGACTGGCTCCTCTCACCTGTCTGTAACACTTTGCCAGTTGGTCTTGGGCCTTGACAACTCATAGAGCCGTGATTGTCTCCTGTTTCTGGGCCTGGAGAGACTGACGGACTTATCCGTGATGGTCAGCTGACTGTGGGAGAGTTCCTTGTTGGGGGGGGGGCCTGGTCCACACCCCCCAAGGTATCTGGACCCTCAGAGAACTCTCAGGCCTTGCTCAAACATCTTTCCTCGGTCCTGAGCCATGAAACCCACCGCTATCTAATCCTGGCCTGAAATGGGGTTTTCAGATGCTGGGGTATCGGCTTCCTCCCCACACCCAATCGTCCCCCACCCCTCCACCGAGCGCCCACCTCGTCTCAGGAATGTCATCCTCCCTATCCTGCCCCAGGGCCTTTATGAGGCTCTGGACGTCTGGCAGCAGGTCCTCCTGAACCATCTCCTCCTTGGTGATGGACCCATGCTGGGTCCCCAGCTCCACCCCATCAGGGCTCTGGGTCCGGGGCTCCGAGAGCCACTGGCTCTCACTGAACGCACTCGGCGACTCCACAGGGGCATCCTCCGACTTCGTTGACTGTGAGGTGGTGTCTGTGGGCAGACTCAGCTGGCACTCTCCCATGGACAGGGTCCCCTGGGAACCCTCAGCCCTGCTCCCTGACATCCCAAACATATCTGAGCTCACCACGGCAACGGGAGAATGGCCCTCCCCGGCCCTGGGTTCTATCAGCCTCATTCCAAGCCCGAAGTGGAATGTGGCTGTCAGGTGGGATGGGGCAATATGCAGTTCCGTCCTTCCTTCCTTCCTTCGTTCCCTCCTTCCTTCCTTCCTTCCCTCCCTCCCTCCTTCCTTCCCTCCCTCCCTCCTTCCTTCCTTCCTTCCTTCCTCCCTCCTTCCTTCCTTCCTTCCTTCCCTCCTTCCTTCCTCCCTCCTTCCTTCCTTCTTCCCTTCCTTCCTCTCCCTCCCTCCTTCCTTCCTCCCTCCTTCCTTCCTTCTTCCCTTCCTCTCCCTCCCTCCTTCCCTCCCTCCCTCCTTCCCTCCTTCCTTCCCTCCTTCCTTCCTTCCCTCCCTCCTTCCCTCCTTCCTTCCTCCCTCCTTCCTTCCTTCCCTTCTTCCCTCCTTCCTTCCTCCCTCCTTCCTTCCTTCCTTATCTCTTTCTTCCCTCTCCCTCTCCCTGTTCCTCTCCATCCCCCCCCCTCAGATTTTTCTGGTAATGTGTGCTGGTCCCAGGGCTTACCTGAATGCTCTCCCTTAGCTAGAAAGGCCTTCTTGCTCAAGACTGAGGCTCTACCAGTTGAGCAATTTCTTCACTTCTGGTTTTTCTGCTGGCTAATTGTAGATTTGGATTTGTCTGTCTGGGCTGGCTTCGAACCTCCAGCCTTAGATCTGAAACGCTTGAATAGCTGGGGCTATAGGTATGAGCCAATGGTGGCCAGCATGATTCGTCTTACATCTTCTCATGTCAGGAAATGACAGCAAATAGATTCAGGATTTGAAGTCAAAATGAACATTTTAAAACTTACAGAAAAAAAAAAAAAAAAAACTAAAGGAGCCAGCCTGGCTCACACCTGTAATACTAGCTACTCAGGAGGCTGAAATCTGAGGATCGTGCTTCGAAGCCAGCCCAGGTAAGAAAGTCCGTGAGACTCTTATCTTCAATTAACTACCAGAAAACCCTAGCGGAGCTGTGGCTTAAGTGGTAGAGTGCTAGCCTTGGGCAAAAACTCCGGGATAGTGCTCAGGCCCAGCCATGAGTTCAAGCCCCACGACTGACAAAAAGAACAATAGACAATATGAACTGGGAGAGAGTGAATGAAGGAAGGAGTGACATTGTCTAAAAAGAAATGTACTCAAGCCAGGCACAGGTGACTCATGCCTATAATCCTAGCTACTCAGGAGGCCAAGATCTGAGGATCACAATTTGAAGCCAGCCTGGATAGAAAAGTCCCCTTGAGACTCTTATCTCCAGTTAGCTATTCAAAACTTGAAAGTGGGGCTGGGAAGGTGGCTCAGTGGTAGAATACTTGCCTTGCATGCATGAGGTCCTGGGTTCAATTCCTCAGCACCACATAAGCAGAAAAAGCTGGAAGTGGCGCTGTGGCTCAAGTGGTAGAGTGCTAGCCATGAGCTGAAGAGCTGAGGGACAGCGCCCAGGCCCAGAGTTCAGGCCCACAACCAAAAAAAAAAAAAAAAAAAAAAAAAACCCTGAAAATGGCACTGTGGCTCAAGTGGTAGTGTGCTAGCCTTGAGCACAAAGAAGTTCAGGGACAATGCACAGGCCCTGAGTTCAAGCCCCACAACCAACCAAAAAAAAATGTACTCATTACCTGACTTATGAAATGGTAAACGCTCTGTACATCACCTTAACAGCAACAACAACAATAATAACAATAAAAAGATGAGATGGTGAGCTCCATACCAAGAAATTTGGACAGGTTGGAAAACAACTGATATCTCACAAGGTTGAGTACTTTATGCCTAGCCCTGAGTGGGTTCCCTCCTGGACTGTCCCTGGCACCGCAGGGACCTGGGGATGGCTTAGAGCAATGCCATGTGTGTGGGCAACACATGACTCTCAGGGCCTGCTGGAAGGGGAGCACTAGGCAGCAGTGAACCAGAAGAGGTTCATCTGCATGGTAGCGTGTTGGAGTCATTGGGAGCTGACAGTAAAGCTCAAAGGTCATCTTGACCCCTGTGCTCGCTTAAAGGCACGCACAAGGAACTGGCTTACTTAAAAGACACCAAGTGCCCAGGATTGCTTTGCTGTGTCTGTTTTAAATTTTCCTTGTTTTTCTGGACTATAGTAGAGTGGCCTGAGTGTGGGGGCCCATGAGGATGCACCGAGCAGCATGTGTGGAACTCCCAATACCCAGGCTGCTCCCATACTCTGAAGAGGATGACCTTACAGGATACTGACTTTTATATATGCCCAGGAATTAATTGAACTGCTTCGGCCATTTCTAACTGTAGCAGGGCTGATGCTTATTACTGTGCTAGGTGGGGATGTGAGGTAACTGGGATGGGCTCTTGGATCATGCACGAGGGCCCTCCCTATCCTTGTCTGGAGAATCTCGCCCCCCAGAATTGCCTCGAACCCCCTGCATGGCCAATGCTATTCTTACCAATGTAATCCTGTTAAAACAACCTTTACAGAGGAGGGAAAAGGATAACTAACTGGGAGGTGGGTCTGCAGGTGGCTCGGTGGTAGAGTGCTTGCCTTGCATGCCTGAGGCCCTGGGTTCAATTCCTCAGCACCACATAAGCAGAAAAAAGCTGGAAGTGGCGCTGTGGCTCAAGTGGTAGAGCACTAGCCTTGAGCTGAAGAGCTGAGGGACAGTGCCCAAGCCCAGAGTTCGGGCCCCACGACTGGCAAAAAAAAAAAAAGGGGGAATCTGTAGAGCACATGGGCAGCAAAGATGGCACTGAGAGGGAGTTGAGTGGACAGAGCCCGATTTGCTTTACGTTCAGTGCATAACCAGCCCGTGGACGCTTAGGTGCATGATAGGGTGTGACCTTGACAGTGATTGGTTCCTCTTCCTCCCCTGCCATGCCACCCGCTCTTTTTTGCTTTAAAAAAGGCTTGCTCTGTGTTAATAAAGGAGTTTTCCTGCTTGACTTGACTCCCCGCTCCGTCTGATTGTCTCCCGGGCTGAGGGAGGCTGGGAACGGGCAAGCGGACACACTTACCTTTCCTTGGACCAGTAGCATAGATCCAGCTCAGTAATACAGAAGGAGCAGGCCCATGGTCTCAGAGAGCTTTGACTTTCAGCCAGACAGATGGTGAGAACAGTTCCCAAGAGGTGGAAGGGCTTCACAGGGCGGCGCATGCGCAGGTAGAAGCCCTGACACTGGCGGGGAGGGGTTTCCTGCCACCTCCTCCAGGCAGCTGGGATGTGGGAAGGGCTCAAGCCTGCTGGAAAGAGGTGTCAGCAGTATGTACTAATGAAAACTACTTTACAGTGAGCTAACCCATGCTCTTGTAATAAAGATGGGGTCGGAGGCATGGTTCAACTGGTAGAACATCTGTTTAGCAAGTGCAAGGCCCTGAGTTCAAACCTCAGCATTTCCCCTCCTCCAAAAGAAGACTAGAGTGGTCAAATGGCAACAAAGATCTAGGATGGTGGGGGAAGTGATGGCTGGGGTCCCGATGCAGAGCTGAGAAGGAGCGGGTGTGGGCCCTGCGTGATGGCTTGGGTCTGAAATGCTCCCCCTCCCCCACCAAGGGCTTATGTGTGGGAGTCTTGGTCCCTTGTGCGGCGGTGTTCAGAGTTAAGGCTTCCAGGAAGTGCTTGTGACCTGGAGTTTTATTTGGCTATTGCTCAAGGTGGGCAGAGCCTGCTCAAATCACAGCCCTCTGGCCTTGCAGCTGGCAGGGTCACAGCACGGCAGCAGACAGCTCCTGCTAGTGTTACAGGGTTGTCTAGAGATAGATGATAGATAGATAGATAGATAGATAGATAGATAGATAGATAGATAGATAGATAGATAGATAGATAGATAGATAATCGAGGGATAGATCTATCATATCTTTCTTCCTCCTTCCTCCTCCCTCGCCCTTGCCCTCTCCTCCTTCCTCTCCCTCTCTGTCTCTGAGTCTAAGGGGTTTTGATACCCTGAACTGCGCTCACATTGGTCGCTGCTATGCAAATGAGGTATAAGACAACTGGCCAATCAGAGAAGACCTGCTGAGTCACCAGTGAGTCTGCAGACCTGAAACTGTAGTCCTCAATTAGGTCCGCCTCCTACCTCACCCCCCCCCCCAACTAAGACTGAGAGAGGAACTAGAAAGGATGAAAGCAGACATTGTATTCCCCTCAGCTGGGATTTCCAAAACAGTCTAGCACTTTCTATGGTCTGGTCTCAGCTCACTAAGACAGCAATGCATTCCACGGCAAGATGTTATGGAGGGGCAGGGGCAGCCTGGGCCCTGATTTATCTACAGAACCTTCTAGCTTTTTAATTGCTTTTGCCCCCATTCTCTTGGATGCAACCACTGATAGATGGGTGATCTGATGCGATCTCTTTGAGGTGGAAGTAGTGTTGGGAGACGTGGGCCATGGGGGACAGGGGCTTGAAGGATTCTCTCACCCACTCTTGCTCTTTCTCTCCCCTTCCTGGCTCCCCCTCCCCACTGTCCCTGTCCCCTCCCCCCTCCTCAGCACCAAGCTCCACCCCACCCCACTCACCTCAGGCTCAAAGCTCCAGGGCCAACTGAACACAGACAGAGCAAAACCTCCCAAACCAGAGCAAACCTTTCCTCCTCTAAGCTGTTTTTCTCAGTTCTTCTGTGATAGCTAACAAGTGTTCCTCACCTGTTGATAAGCAGACCGCTCTGCACACTGAATTCAGAGCCCCCAAATTTCACCCTGAGCAGAGGATGGAGGAGCAGGTCAAGGAAGAGGAAGGAGAGGGAGAGGAGAAGAGAGAGGAGGAGGGGGGAGGAGAGAAAAGGGAGGAAGAGGAAGGAGAAGGGGAAAAGGAGGAAGAGGCAGAGGAGGAAAGCCTGCGAGATTGTGTGTGTGTGTGTGTGTGTGTGTGTGTGTGTGTGTGTGTGTGTGTGTGTGTGTACCTGTCCTGGGGCTTGAACTCTAGGCTTGGGCACTATCTCTGAGCTCCTTTTTTGCTAAAGGCTAGCACTTTAGCACTTGAGCCACAGTGCTACTTCTATTTTTTTGTTGTGATTCATTGGAGAGAAGTCTCTCAGACTTTTCTACCCAGGCTGGCTTTGAACCACAATCCTCAAATCTCAGCATCCTAAGTAGCTAGGATTACAGGCGTGAGCCAGCAGCACCTGGCTGTGGGGGAGGGGGTTGCGAATTTGAGGGAGGCCGAAGCAGTGTGCAAAATTCTGGAGAAAAACAGAAGTAGATGCAATGCCTATCATGACCACAAGGTGATGCCCTGCTCCAGGTCACAGGAGTCTCCATCAGAGACTTGCCGGTGGACCCACTGTCTCTGTCCTATTATACTGAGGATAGCTGAGCTCAGATAGGCAAAGCAGGGCGCTGGTGGTTGCACAGCAGGGAACTTAAACTCCCTCCAGTTGGGCTGTATTTGCAAAGAAAATGCATAGCAAAAACTCAAGGAAGCCAGAATGGACGGCAAAAGCCTTCTGGGTCTCAATTCCTCCGGGATTCCAGACACTGTGCACTCAGTAACCTTCCACAACTTCCACATTGTGCATAGGCCAGGCCAGACGCTGGCTGTTCACACCTGTAAATCCTAGCTACTCAGGAGGCTGAGATCTGAGGATCACACTTTGAAGCCAGCCATGAGACTCTTACCTCCAATGAACCACCAAGAAGCCAGAAATGGAGCTGTGGCTCAAGTAGTAGAGCACTAGCCTTGAATGAAAAATCTCAGGGACAGTCCCCAGGCCCTGAATTCAAGCCCAGGATTGGCACACACCAGCAAACAAATCTCCTTGGAACCATGCCCTGGTGGCTCAGGCTTTATAATCCTAGCTACAAGAGTCTGAGATCTGTGAATCGAGGTTCAGAGCTAACCCAAAGAGACAAATGTGAGAGATTCCTACCTCCAATTAACCGGCAAAAAGGCGGAAGTAGAGCTGTGGCTCAAGTGGTAGAGCACCATCCTTAAGTTAAAAAAGCTAAGGGACAGTGCCCAGGTTCTAAGTTGAAGCCTCAGTACTGGTACGCGCATGCGCGTGCGCACACACACACACACACACACACACACACACACACACACACACACACACACACACACACACACACAAGTTGGACCTTTTCCAGTGCTCTCTTGTTTGGAAACAGCAGGCTCAGTCTGGTGGTGGCCATGAAACCAAACCTTTCTTCTTCCCAGTTGTCCACACACCTTTCTGGCTGGGCTGCTGTTCTTGGAAACAGGGCAAGCATCCCAGGAAAGTGGGGAGCATCCTGAGGTTTTCCCAACCCGGTGGGGGGAGGGGCAGGGGATGGCCGGCCAGTGGCTGTCTTTTCCCAAACCCCTGGACCCCCCAATGCTCAACTGCCCCTGAGCAAGGTGAAGGCTGTGTCCACCTGTTCCTCCCTCCTCCCAGGTCTTTGTGGGGTGAGGGAGGGGGGACTGGGAACTGCCCAGGTGTCTCCCCCCCCCCCCAGGCACAAAATCACTGTGTGCTTCCTGGGGAGGCCGGGGCCTCTGGGGAGGGGGAGGGGGAGGAGGCAGAGCCCAGCGTCTGTGGCCGTTCAAGGCGCAGTCGGGTTCCTATGGAGATGCCCAGAGCGGAACTCGGAGGAGAGCTAGGCTGCGGGCCACACGCCCTGCACAGCGCTCCCCCAGAGGAGACTAAATTAAGTCCTTCAGGTGTGGGGGGGGGAGGGAAAATGAGCTGGGAGTTGAGTCAGCCCCGGGGAGGTGGGAGGGGCGGGGAGCTGAGGAAGATGGGGGGGCTCAGTCCCCCTGCCCCCACCCCAGCCCAGCCACTCAGCAGGGAAGAAGGAAAAGATGCCAAGATGCCTCAGAGATGGGGGGGGTGAGGAGCCTGGCTGCTTGGCGCTGTCAGCACCCCCCTCTGTTTTGTTCATACGCAGTCTGCAGCCTGAACAAAGCGTGGACATTTGGGATTTTCTCTGTCCCCCACTCCTCCACCCAGGAGCACCCCAGCCAAGACTGCTGCCCACACCCTCCACATAGGTCTCAGGGGAGGAGGGCTCAGGCTCCGTCTCAGGGGATCCTATGCCCCTCCCCCACCCCCAAGTGGTCATGAGCCCCTGTCCTGCTGCTGGAGCCCTGGGACGCTACCCACTCCCCTTTGTAGGGAGAAGTCAGTTCCAGAAGCTGGGGTCCCTCAGCTCACCGTGCCCGGTGAAGACAGAGATTAAACACATATGTTGGGGGGGGGTTGTTTGTTTGTTTGTGTCTGTCATGAGACTTGAACTCAGGGCCTGGGCACTGTCCCTGAGCTGCTTTTGCTCGAGGCTAGCACTCTACCACTTGAGCCACATCCAGCTTTTTCTGTGTCTGTGGTTTTGAGGAATGGAACCCAGGGCTTCATGCAGGCTAGGCAAGCACGCTACCACTGAGCCACCTTCCCAGTCCATTTATTTTTCTATCTATCTATTCTGGTGTTTGAACTCAGAGCCTGTGCGCTGTCCCCCAGCCATTCCACTCAAGATTGGTGCTCTACCCCTTGAGCTTGTTCATTGGAAATAAGATTCTCCTGGGCTTCCCCCCCCCCCCCCCAGGCTGGCTTTGAACTGTGATCTCAGCTCTCAGCCTCTTGAGTAGCTAGGATTACAGGTGGGAGCCACCCAGCTTTGATCTCTTCCTGCGTAATTAACAGGGATTTTTCCCTCTGAGTGGTGGGCAGTAGGCTGGGCTGTCCTCGGGGCCTGCAGGGAATAAAGCAGCATCCTTCCCCCCTCCGCCCCCCAGGATCTGCCCAGTCCCAGCAACCGCACTTATCTCCAACATCAGCCAGACCCACTGCAGTCACCTTGAGGAAGGAAGAGCGAGTGGAAGGAGTCAGTGGTGGGCAGTGGGCAGCCGGGAGCTGCACGGTGGGCTGCACACCATCTGTTCTTGTCTGGAACATGCAAAGCACCCTCCTCTCAGAGCTAAGGAAGCATCAGCCCCAAAGGCAGCTCTTGCTAGGCTCAGGAAACTGAGATCTCAGGATTGTGGTTCAAAGCCAGCCCTGGCAGAAAAGGCCAGGAGACTCTTATCCCCAATGAACCACTGAAAAAAAATGGAAGTGGCACTGTGGCTCAAAGTGGTAGAGCACCAGTCTTGAGCAGCAAAGCTCAAGGACAGCACCCAGGCCCTGAGTTCAAGCCCCACGACTGACCAAGAGAGAGAGAGAGAGAGAGAGAGAGAGAGAGAGAGAGAGAGAGAGAAGGAGGGAGGGAAGGAGGGAGGGAAGGAGGAAGGAAGGAAGGAAGGAAGGAAGGAAGGAAGGAAGGAAGGAAGGAAGGAAAAGAAAAGCAAGAGACACACAGAGATGAGCAGATGAGGACAGAGGTGCCAACAGGCAAGGAACACCCGGCTGGCAGCCACGCCAGAGCCATGAGGGAGGCGTGATTGGAGTCTCCCTCTGGCAGGAACTCACCAAGAGGAGGGGGAGGATGATGGGGGGATTGTGGGAGGACGATAGAGGATGATGAAGAAGAATTGGGGGGAATCATGGAAGATGATGGAACAATGGCGAAGAATAATGAAAAGATTGGGGAGAGATTATAGCGATGGAGAATGATGGAGGATAATGAGAAGATGATGGATGGGGATGGGAGAATGATGGGAGACCATGGGACGAGGAGGGAAGAGCATGGAAGGAGGGTGGAGGATGATGGAGGATGATAGATCGAGGGAAGACGATGAATGGTGGGAGAGCCAGGCACCAGTGGCTCACACCTATAATCCCAGCTACTCAGGAGGCTGAGTTCTGAGGATCATAGTTCAAAAGCAGCCCAGCAAGAAAGTCTGAGAGCCTCTTACCTCCATTAAACCACCAAAAAAAAAAAATGCTGGGAGTGGCTCAGTGACTCATTCAAGTGGCAGAGCACCAAGCGTGAGCAAAAGGAGCTCAGAGACAGCACCCAGGCCCAGTTCAAGCCTGAGGACCAGCACCCAACAAGAAAAGGATTGTGGGAGGATGAAAGGATTATGGGAGAATGTGGAGGAGGATGGAGAAGACAATGGAGGATCGTGGAAGATGATGGGGAAGATCGTGGAAGATTGTGGAGTGGATGGAGGGTCATGGGAAGATGAGGAGGATGAAGGAGAATGAGAGGATGGTGGGTGGAGGAATGGAGGAACTAGAATGACTTGGGCCAAACCCCAGTGGCAGCTACTGAAGGCAGCAGAGTAAAGAGTCCACTTGTGGGGCTGGGAAAGTGGCTCAGTGGTAGAGCGCTTGCCTTGCATGCCTGAGGCCCTGGGTTCAATTCCTCAGCACCACATAAGAAAAAAGAAAAAAGCCGGAAGTGTCACTGTGGCTCAAGTGGTAGAGCGCTAGCCTTGAGCTGAAGAGCTGAGGGACAGCGCCCAGGCCCACAGAGTTCAGGCCCCACGACCGGACCAAAAAAAAAAAAAGTCCACTTGTGAGATGTTTGGTCCTGTTTTTTTAATTATAGTTTTTATACTGGGAAGGGCATGGACCCATAAGTGAACTTTTATTATCGCTCATGAAATCACATTAGCCATTTTACTTACTTATTGTCAGCTCTGGGGCTTGAACTCAGGGCCTGGGCGCTGCCCCTGAGCTTTTCAGCTCAAGGCTAGGGCTCTACCACTTGAGCCACAGCACCACTTCTGGCTTTCTGGTGGTTCACTGCCTGGGCTGGCTTTGAACTGAGATCCTCCAATCTCAGTCTCCTGAGTAGCTAGGATGACAGGTGTAAGCCATCAACACCCACAGACAATCCTCATTTCTTCTGGGGACTGACTAAGGATTCTTGGCTCTCCTTTATCAAGGACTGCCCCCCCAGCTCCTCCCCAGTAGGCTTCTCCCACACTACCTTCTGACCAACGGTGAGGAAGCCTCAGCTTTCCCCCAGCTGCTGTTTACCTCTTTCTTGATTGTAGACATCTCGTGGGCGTGAAGTGCTATCTTGTTGTACTTTGGGACTGCGTTTCCCTAATGATGAGTGATGTCAAGCGTGTGTTCCTGTGCTTGTTGGCCATTTGTGGGTCTTTAGAGAAATGTCTGCTCAATCCTGCGCTTATTTGTAAATGGGTGGTTTGGCATTTTGTGGCTGAGGTGTAATTATATATATAATTTTTTTTTTGGATCTGGTACTTGACCATTTGGAATCCAGTAAGCATTTATAAATAAACTGAGCCCCGCCAGCCACCACCCACCACCCAGCCAGCAGATGAGCTACCCACCACGGCAGTGCTGTCTCCTCCCCCTTTCTGGCTGTGTGCGCTCTGGTTCGTGGGGAGATAAGAGTCTCAGAGACTTCCCTGCCCGAGCTAGCTTTGAACTGCCTCAGATCCTCTGGGTGCGGAGGTCAGCTCTGGGGAGGACACCAACACTCCAAGGATGCCCGTGGAGCTGTCAAAGGATTCGCCATAGGGTCCTAACTTCTGGAAGGAATCAGCAACCAATCAGCGAACAGCCACAGTGGGCCTACTGTGTGCAGCTAGCACACACTGAGCACTTTGTGAGTACAGCTGACACGTAGTGAGTACTTGCTGTGTTCAGGGGCCGTGCTGAGCGCTTAACTGTGTGCTTCCCATGTGCACTGAGGGCTTCCGGTGTATGGGCAATGCTAGGCAGGTCACATGACTTCCCTCCTATCATTCCCAGGTTAAGAAAAATCCAAAGCTTGGAAAGGAGTGAATTGTGGTTGTCTGAAGTTACCATGGAGGCCATGGCTCTCCCTGTAGCCTGGGGATGCTGAGCAGGTCATCCTTGGCAGTGGAACTGCCCAAGATAGCTGATCCCTTGGAGAGCTAAGACTCATCCACCAGACCACACAGTGGATCTTGCTGACCAGCCCTGCCCTGACCAAGAGGTCATCTACATGGAGCCAGGCACCAGTGGCTCATGCCTGTAATCCTAGCTACTCAGGGGGATTGCCATTCAAAGCCTGCCAGGGTAGGGAAAATCTGTGAGACTCTTATCTCTAATGAACCACTAGAAAACTGGAAGTGGCGTTGTGGCTCAAAGTGCACTAGCCTTGAGAGAGAAATGCTCAGGGACAGCGCCCAGGCCCTGAGTTCAAACCCCATGGCCAGAGGAAAGAAAGGAAGAAGGGAGGAAGGAAGGAAGGAAGGAAGGAAGGAAGGAAGGAAGGAAGGAAGGAAGGAAGGAAGGGAGGAAGGGAGGGAGGGAGGGAGGGAGGGAGGGAGGGAAGAAAGGAAGAAGGGAAGGGGAGGGAGGGAGGGAAGGGGAGGGAGGGAGGGAGGGAGGGGAAAAAAGGGAGGAAGGGCTGGGAAGGTGGCTCAGTGGTAGAGTGCTTGTCTTGCATGTATGAGGTCCTGGGTTCGATTCCTCAGCACCACATAAGCAGAAGAAACTGGAAGTGGTGCTGTGGCTCAAGTGGTAGAGCACTAGCCTTGAGCTGAAGAGTTGAGGGACAGCGCCCAGGCACAGAGTTCAGGCCCCAAGACCAACAAAAAAAGGAAGGAAGGAAGGAAGGAAGGAAGGAAGGAAGGAAGGAAGGAAGGAAGGAAGGAAGGAAGGAAGGGAGGGAGGGAGGGAGGGAGGGATCATGCAAGTGTGACAGACAGAAGCCCCCTCTTAGAGGCCAGCTCACGGGGCAGGTGAGATTCTATCCAGAGAATACACTAGTCTCTCACTCATACCCTCCAGCTGGGTTCCTCAGGCCACCAGAACAGAGTACCATGTGTGCACCTGTCTGTGCCAGTATACAAGGGAAGGTGCAGGGTGCTGGAGAGGAAACTGAGTCACAGAGACATGGTGGTGCCTTGCTAGGATTTGAAGGCTAGCAGGAAGAGGTGGCTCTGGGACCAGACTTGAGGACGGGTCAGAGGGTATGAGCCAGGCAGAGGGGCCTCTGGGTGCCCTCCCCCTACGCATGCCTCAGTTTTCCCATCTGAGAGTGAGGCTCAGGGTGGAGGGCCAATTTGCCATCCCACTCACTCAGTGAGAGTTTCTTGTTCATTGTCTTTTTTTTTTTTTTTTTGTCAGTCGTGGAGCTTGAACTCAGGGCCTGGGCACTGTCCCTGAGCTCTTTCACTCAAGGCTAGCACTCTACCACTTGAGCCACAGCGCCACTTCTGGGTTTTGAGTGGTTCATTGGAGATGAGCGTCTGAGACTTTCCTGTCCGGGCTGGTTTTGAACTGCAATCCTCAAATCTCAGTCTCCTGAGTAGCTAGGACTTACAGGTGTGAGCCACTGGCGCCTGGCTCAGTGAGGGTTTAATACACAGGTCCTTCACTATGTGGAGAGAATGTATATAACCCTGGAGCTGGTAACCTTCCCATCACACAGGAGGGGAAACTGAGGCTCAGGGAGCTGTGGAGCCAGGATCCAAGTTCACCTGCTTCTAAGAGCCCTCCCAGGAGAGGCAAGCTCTCCTCTCCTTCCCCCTTTCAGGGAAGGTTTTTTTTGTTTTGTTTTTTTGTTTTCCAATCAGCTGAGCTGGCTGCAATCCCTCTCCAACCCAGAGCAGCTGAGAAGAAAAGCGAATGCTGACTGGGATGCCTAGGTGGGGCCTAGGGTGAAGGGTCCCCTGAGGAGGAGCCGGGCAGCCTGGGGAGCCCACCCCACCCACCCACCCACCCAGAACCAGACTGGGCTCAGATCTGAGGACAGCCAGCTGGTCATCTTGGTCCTAATGCGATTCCTTCCGTTATCCTGGCCGTGCCGTACAGTTCTGTAGAATGATCTGGTGAATTCAATTCAATTAAGCTCTACCACCACAGAGCCTGCCAGCGCTCCCAGTACACATAGCCTGGATGGGGGGGGGGGGAGGCAGGCGGGCAGGGAGTGAGGGGGGACCCAGAGATGCCTCTGGGCTTGCCCAGGGCTACACAGGGAAGTGGAAAACTCAGCTTCAATCCCAGCCATCCCACACAGACCTCCCCTTCCCGCATCGGAGGCTGGGGAATAGAAATGCCCGTAATGTCTTGATCAAACAAAGACAGAGCGCGTGGGCTCAGCGAGAGGCAGGCAGGGCCGCGGGAGCCATGCACGGAGTCAGGGCACAGCCTGAAGGGGAATGGAAGTGGTGGGAGGGGCACAGATCTGGGTGTGGAATCCTGGGATGTCCCCAGGACACCTTGCTACCCGAGGCCCCTCTGTACCTCCCTCTACATTCGATTCTGTTCCTTTCCGTCCATTCACCCCCTCACTCCAGCCTCTCTGCAGATTTGGGTGCACCCAGCTCAGGCCTCAGTAAATGGGGTCCATTTCTTGTGCCTCCTCCAGTCTGAGGGTCCCACAAGGCAGGGCCCCGGGAGGACACTGCGACCAAGCTCTTGGCTGCCAATGGAAGAAATCAATTTGCTTGAGGGGGGAAAAAAGTTGGGGTGGGGGAGGGGGGATTTTCTTGGCCTGAAGTGAAACAATATGCAACCATGGGCTTCAGATCCGGCTGGATCTAGTTGCCCAACGTGAACGGAATCCTCCTTTCTTAGTTCTCCCGTTCCCTGAACTGATTCGACTCTGAAGGAGGGGCATTTATATGTGATGATTTACACCCACTTGCCTGTGGTAGCCTGGGGGCCCAGGACCTTCTCTGAGGGGAGCCAGACTCGGGGCAGAGGGAAACGCTACGCATGCTCCCATGGAAGAAAACCACACAATCCCAAGTACTTGGTGGCAGCCAGGGACATTGTCACACAGAGGACAGAGCTCTGCTCCAGTCAGCATCTTCTGGCAGAGCAGTTACACTGGCCAGGTGTGCAGGGGTGCATCCACTTGGGGGTGTGGCCTGAGGAGGAGGTGGGGGCCCAAAGGGCCAGGGGCTGGCAGGAGGAGGGACACTGCTGTGACCTCCAGAGGATCTGAGGGCAGGGGACAGCCAGAGCCCCACAAATGCACATGATAATGACTCGCCGCCGCCAACATGCTCCCGGTACATGCAGACACGTGTGTACACGGTAACACACAGCTACACATGCGTGCTGGACACACTGCCATCCGTATACTTGTTCGGTCATGAGCCAACACCCGTAGGATACACACACACACACACACAGGCACAGAGTGGCGGCATGAATCTTCTTGGCACACAGATGCACGCACACACACACACACACACACACACACACGCACGCGCACGCACACCCGCACACTGGGGGCCTGGGGATGAGAGGCCGGTGGGGAAGAGCAGAACCCGGTTGCCCTGGCAACACATCCTGGGACCCGCTGGGCCTCGTCGCGTGGCTCGTCTGACAGACAAGCAGCAGGAAAGAGCCTGCTGCGGACCCACATCCTGCTGGACAGTCCATGCATGGTCCATGGTTGCATCCTGAGCGATCTGGGTCTCAGCAGGGGACAGTGAGCAAAACAACCCAGCCTGGAGTCAGAAGAGGTCACCGGGTCCCCTCCTGGGAGGTCAGGGATAAGACCCCAGAAGACCACAGGGGTCACAGCCTGTCCTGATGGCTCAGGTGGGTCCCCTTGTACTAAGCCAGAAGTCAGGAAACAAAACCTGGGCCCAGTTCCCTGCTGCCCAGTGGCTTATGGACTCGGCCAGCCCAGTGGTCCCCACTATAGCCCTAGGACCCCGGGCCTTCTTTCACCCCCTCATCTGTCTAGAGTAGGAAGAGAAATCCTAGAATCCCTGCAGGCAGAAGGGGACATCAGATCCCATCCACAGGCCACAGCATGAGCCCACGGGACTCAGTGGCCAGTGAAGGGGTGAAGGGCAGGGTGGACCTTGGCCGCCCACCCAGTGCCCACCCTTGACATCCTGCAGATATGGTTCTCCACCCAATGCCCCTGGGTTCCCGGTACCAGTGGGGAGTTGGGTAGGCTAGAGACCAGTGTGAGGTGCAGGGAAAATGGGGGGAGGGCAGAGAAAAAGCCACTCCCCTCCCCCACCCTCCCTGCCCAAGGTGGAAGCGAAGTCCAGCCTCCCCTCACACCACCAGACAGGACAGGCCAAGCTGGCTTCTGTCTGACCAGGGGCTTTCCCTCACCTTAACAGTGGGTCGTGTTGGAGGGTCCCCCTGTGGGCAGGAGCCAAGGTCAGCTGACTCCGGCTGTGATTAGAAAGCTCAGCTTGTGATAGGGCCCCCTTGAGGTCGGTGTCCAGCGCCCAGGCTGCTGAGCATCAGGCTCCCCACTGCCCTCACCTCCAGGCAGCGGAGGTGGAGGAGGTAGCCCGAAAGGACTTTCCCTACCCAGCCTCCCGGAATTCAAGGCCAGACTTCCTTCCCTATTACTCCACAGCAGAGCGAGCAGACCGCCACCCCCACATTCCCGAAACACCTTTATTGCACTAAAAACAGCATTTTATAAACAAACACATTTGGGAAGAAGGTGTCATAAAGATTCGTCCACAGTCAACTTCAAACACAAAGATAGCAAACGGTGCAGAGATTAGAAAACGCGTGTGGGGGTGTGGGGGACCCCAAGGGGAACAGGGCAGAGGTCAGAGAATAGACAAGGCAGTTACAGGCTCCATGCAGGGTCCCCCTGCCCACCACCCTGGCCTGACCAGCCCAGGCCCCAGGGGTCCCCCACAACACAGGGACCCATTTCAAGGTCTCCCTCATTCTGTCTCAAGGGGATACAGATTTCTCTCATGGATGTACAGCAGGGGGCATAAGTTCCCTCTGGTCTTGGATGGGGGTCAGTTCCCACAACCCCTCTGTAGTGAGACCTAGGAGTCCGGAGGTACAAAACTAGCAAAGAGATTGACAAAGGCGCATCCTGAACCCCACAGCCGTGGGCCCAGCAGGCAGCCTGTTCCGACCTGCATCCTACAGTGTGGCAGAACTCCAGCGAGAATCCACACAGCCCTGCCCTGCACAGCTGTCCAACTCCCCGAACAACACAAACTCCACCCCCAGGGCCTCCAACCTGCCCCTGAGCCATTCGACCTGCCTGCCATAACCAGATCCTCCATACACAAGTGGAACCAGGGGCACTGGCCAAGGGGGCCGGCTGGCCGGGAGGACAGAGGGGTGGTCCTGAGGAGTGGGGAGGGGAGCTTCTGGCAGGAGGCTTCAGCCAGGCTGGCAGCTGAGGAGCCCAGGCTGAGGAGCTGGCCTGGAGGAGACAGCCCACAGAGCGCCGCCACCCTGAGCAGCTCCGAAGCCTTCCCTGCTCCAGCCTGGTGGTTGTGCTGTCAGGCATTAGCCGTTCCAGCCATGGTGATGGCAAGGGATTGCCCAGAGCCAGGGAAGGGGGGTGAGGGGTGGTGCAGGAAACCTTCTTCAGTCTGGTGAACATCGCAGGCAGAAGATGGTGTCATCAGGAGCTTTCCAGTGGCTCAATGCCTGTTTATCCTAGCTACCTAGGAAGCTGAGATCTGAGGGTCCAGGTTTGAAGCCAGCCCAGACAGGAAAGTCTGTTAGACTCTGACGTCCAATTAACCAGTAAAAAAGCCCAAAGTGGAGCTCTAATTCAAATGACAGAGAGATATCCTTGCAGGAGGGGGGGGAGGGGCGGTGAGCTAGGAGGCAGTGGCTCACACCTATAATCCTAGCTACTCAGGAGGCTGAGCTCTGAGGGTCACGGTTCAAAGCCAGCCCAGGCAAGAAAGTCTGTAAGCCTCTTATCTCCAATTAACCACTAGAAAACCAGAAGTGGAGCTGTGGCTCAGGTGATAGAGAGCTAGCTTGGAGCAGAAAAGCTCAGGGACAGTGCCCAGGCCCTGAGTTCAAACCCTGCAACTGACAACACACATACACACACACCAAAAAAACCAACAATGAGAGCTCAAGGCCCTGAGTTCAAACCCTAGTCCCAGCACACACACACATAAAGAGTTTTTAGGGCATCAGGGCAGAATGGGGTGGTGGCAAAAATGTGGGGAGAAGCTGATACCCACACGTCATCAAAGGGAAAGACTGTGTTCAACCTGGGAAGAGCAATCTTGGTGTACCCCCACAAATCCCTGGGTCCTTCACAACACTTGAAACTCTGGGGCTCTTCGAAAGAAAGAAGGAAAGAAGGAAAGAAAGAAAGAAAGAAAGAAAGAAAGAAAGAAAGAAAGAAAGAAAGAAAGAAAGAAAGAAAGAAAGAAAGAAAGAAAGAAAGAAAGACAGAAAGAAAGAAAGGAAGGAAGGAAGGAAGGAAGGAAGGAAGGAAGGAAGGAAGGAAGGAAGAAAGAAAGAAAGAAAGAAAGAAAAAGAAAGGCAGGCAGGCAGGCAAAGAGGACATTGTGGTCAGCATCAGTGCCCCTAGGGACCCCCCTAGTGCCAAGCCCAGGCTGAGTGAACCCCATCTCCCCACCGGGTCCCCAGCCTGTTGATCTGCCTCCACCGCCCCAGGTACAGGGGACGTGGTCCCCTCCTCCTGCCCCTGGCCGAGGGCACACCGGCCTTACAGGAAGGGGAGCAGGGAGGTGAGGGGCAGTTCCTTCTCCCCGAGCAGCGTGTCCCGCTTCAGGCTGCTGCCCTTGTTCACAACCTTGATCCTCAGGGCCAGCTTCCGGACGCTGGCCGGCCCCAGGCCGTCGAAGAAGAAGTCCTCGTTGAAGACGGGGTGGCGGCTGTTCTTGATGATGGTACTCCGCTGTTTCTGCAGCTTGCCGGGCACCAGGCACAGCCCCACGCAGCAGTTGATGCTGCGGGCGTCGCACGGCCGCTCGTACAGACCCTCGGCGGCCAGCAGGCGCACGCGCAACCGCGCCTGCGCCGCCTCGTACTCGGCCAGCAGCCGCACGCTGCCCCTCACCCCCATCCGCACCGTGTGCTCCCCGCGAGGGGTCTGGCCGGACTCGGGGCCAGGTTCCGGGGTGGCCCGGCGGGTGAGGCGCCGCCGGACCCCGGGGCTGGTGTCGGGCGTGCTGTCATCGGCGGACAGGGACCCGTGGCGGCCCACGGAGTGCTTGAGTTGGCTCACCTTGGCCTGGCTGTCCTGGGCAAAGCCCTTGAGCAGTGACACCGAGCGAGACAGCAGCGGGGACCCGAACGGAGACGACTCGGCCGAGGACCCTGTGTCGCTCTCCCCGCCACTGAAATAGCGCCCCGGGCTCATGAGGGCCCCCCCGGATTCCCGCGGGCCCCCCTCGCCCCCGTTGGCTTTGCCGCCGGCCCGGCGGCGCCCCGCACCCGGCGAGCCCACCTGGGCCAGGGCCCCGTGCTCACTGTGGAAAAGGGACTCCTTGCGGCGAGTGTGCGGGCTCTCCGCCAGCGTGGCGAAGCCGTAGGAGGTCTGCGCCTTGGGCACCGAGGGCAGGGACATGGCGCCTTGCGCCTGGGGGTCGGCGTTCGTGGCCTCCTCGGCCGGCCAGTCCTCCGCGCTCTCTATCTGGATGACATGCCTGGTGGCTGCCTTCAGGAGGCTGCGGCTCTCCGCAGCCAGCTTGGCTGGCAGCCGGGGGCTCCGCGGAGCTCGGCGGGGAGCGGCCGAAGCCAGGTTCTGATCCGACGGGGAGGGGCCCAGCTCGGCCTGGCCCTCGCCCGCCTCCGAGGGGCCCGAGGGCAGCTTGGGAGGGATGAAGAAGTCGGGGATCTTGTCGGGTGTCAGCACATTGCTATACAGAGGCCCCTTGGAGGCCTTGTCCCCGGCCTCGCCCCCTAGCCCCCGACCCCCACCATTCTCCCCAGACCCCCGAATCCGCTCCAAAAACCACATGTTGGTTTTTTTCATGAGGACAGCGAGCCCCGAGGCCGGGGAAGGGGCCGCACACAGCGCCTGGGGAGAGAAGGGGGAGGGGGTCAGGGGCGGGCACCTGTCGGAGGGAGGGGGGCACCTGTCAGGCCCCCCCACACACACCCCCGGCCAGCAGGGGCGGTGGACGGTCACTCTGGGGCGGTGGCCTCCGCTGGGGGGGGGTGGGGCCCGGATTCCTCTTCCCAGAGAGCCGGGGCTCAACTTCCCGGCCGCGGGGGAGGGGGAGGGGGCGGGCGCAGCCCCCCTCCCCCGGCCGCCCGCCCGATCCCAGCGCGCTCTCGACCCGCCCCCCCCTCCCCCGGGGAGGACCCGGGAGTGCGCGGGCCCCAGGTGCCCCGGCCCCGCCCCCAGCGGTCACCCACCTGTGGCTTCTCCCGGATGCGGCGCGGGATGGGGGAGGAGGGCGGTGGGGTCCCGGGGTCCCGGGCGCAGCGAGCCGATCGTCACCCCCGGACTCGCCTGCGGCCTGGGGTCCTAACGATCCGCCCCCGGGACTGGCCCTGGGCTCACCTGCCGGCGGGACCGCGGTGGCTCTGGACCGCTCAAGGCTCGGCGACAGGCCCGAGCGCAAGCTCCGGAGCCCGAGGTGGCAGCGCAGTCGCCCGCTCGGCGGGAAACCGCCCACCCGGCCGTATTCCTCCGAGTGAGGCCGCGCGCTCCGCCCCGCGCCCCCGCCGCAGGGCGGGGCCTCCGGATGGGGGCGGGGCCTCTTTGGAAGGGCGGAGCCTTGGAGGGGCGGTGACCCGGGGGAGTGGCCAGCGTGGGGCTGAAGCTTCAAGTCGGGGGCGGGTAAGAGGGTGGGGCCTCTGATGGGCGGGGCCCAGGGTGGGGTGGGGCAAACGCGGGTCCCATGTCGGCATCAGTGGGGACAGGGGGCGGGGGATGGTCCTTGCGAGGGGCGGGGCCTGTGTTATGGGCGGGGCCAACACGGGGTTGAATCTTAGTATCGTGGGGCGGGGTCAGCACCTAATTGGGCACAGAGGAGGGACCTCCATCACCTGGCCAGGTGGGCACCACTTGGGTACCACTTCCTCAGCTTCTGTGAGCATGTTAGGTATTAATGACCGACTCCCTGCCCAGTCTCCAACGGCCTTCCCCACGTCTGGACTCCAGACCCCCAAGCCCCTCTGCCATAAGTCTATTACTGTCCCCAATATGTAGATGAAGGTGAGTGTTGTTCTCTATATATAAAGATTAAGCCAAAACCTAGGCGCCAAGGCTCATGCCGGTAATCCTAGCTACTCAAGAAGGTAAGATCTGAAAATGGAGGTTCAAAGCCAACCTGGGCAGGAAAGTCTACGATTCTCATCTCCAATTAACCAGCAATAAGTCAGACGTGGACCTGTGGCTCAAGTGGAAAAGTACCAGTCTTGAGCAAATAAAAAGCTAAGGCAAAGCACCCAGGCCTTGATTTTAAATTCCAGTATCAGCATGCACATTGGGGGGGGGGGGGAATGGCGTGTGTGTACGCACACATACAAACTACACCAGAGAAATGTAAGACAAGAAGGAGGGGGCAACCAGCCAAGCCACTCGGGAGAGGAGTAAAGCCAAGAGGGACGTGTCCAGGGCTCAGACCCAAGCAGGCCCTCCAGGTAGCCAGACCTTTCCTGCTAGCCCCAGACTTCACTGCTACCTGACCCTCCCCTTCTCTCTTGCCTCAGTTTCCTCTTCCAGAACCCAGATGGCTACTTCCCTGACCAGCCTTAGCTTGACAAGCCAAAAAGATAAGGTATCAACTGGCACCCAGCAGTCATCTGGTGCTTTATTAATGATTGTCAAGAGCCACCCATATTCCAGAAATGTCCCTAAGTGCCACCGTGACCCATGCTAGGATACTGGCAGGATGAGTGACTGCTTGCCTATCAGCTGAGGAGTGGGTATGGGACCCAGGTCCTGTCCCCTGATACCTCCACACATCCTGGAAGCCAAGTGGGGTTGGAGGTTGATCATCCAGATAGGAGCAGGAGGCCAGAAGGAGCTGAGATCACCCCCAAGAAGGCCATCTCAGCTCGATTCATTGAGAGGGGTCCCACCCACTTTGGGCCAGAAGCCAACAGGAAAAGTACCATGGAGATCTTGTTCCTATAATGTCCCCAAGGCCTGCTCTGGGCAAATTGAGGGGTCTTCAGTAAATATTTGCCAGACACCAAGCATGGTGGTGCACGCCTGTCATCCTAGTGTGCGGGAGGCAGAGATAGGAGGCTTGGAGTTCAAGGCCAGCCTGGGATCCTGTCTCAAAACAAAGCAAAAAAAAAAAGAACAAGTCAGACAATTGTGCAACAAGAAAGATGGTCCTGAGAACCCTTGCTCAGTTCTGCAGTGAACTCCTCCAGGGCTAGGGAAGGGGTTCAGAGCCCCCTGTTTATTGCATAGTTGGGGGGTGACAAGGCCAGGTCTTGAGGATCACAGCTCAGCACTTGTGCTAAGTTGGAAGCAGCACCTCTCCTCCCATGTGGGGATCTCAGCTTCCTGAGTAGCTATGATCACAGACATGAGCCACTGGTGCCTAACCAGCATCACTTTGCCAAGCACCCAGCATCTGCAGAGAACCTGCAAGGTCAGTGTGGGCTACCGTTGTTCCCCAGATGTTCCACAGTGTAATCAAAAGTCTCAGCCATGATCCAGTCCTGGAAAAACTCAGAAGATGACATCACCAACAGGAAGTCCCGCCCCCTACCCCTACCTCCTTCACACCTGGAGAAAGAACCCTGCGATGAAAAGTACCTACTCACCCATACCCGCCCCACCGACAGCTGAGGACGCTGCCACAGAGGGAAGGGAGCCCAGCCCACCCAGCTGGCAGTGGGCAAACAAACACTAAGCAGTCTGGGCTGGCAAGGGTGAGGTACCCCCAGGATGCCCGGCCTTCCTGGAGCCTGAGAGGGTGCTGCAGCTGTAATTGCACACTAAGAAAAAGGGGGCACAGGTGGTATTGACTGGCCCTGAGTCGTGCCACCTCATGCTGGGTGGCTTCAGCGCCAGCCCCAAGCTGGGGACTGGCAGGAGGAGCGATTCTCAGATGCTTGAATCCCATCAGTATCCAGCACAGGCTTAGAAAGGTATAGATGGCTGAAAGAGCCAGAACCCAGGGCCCCAAGACCCAAGATCCAGGGCCAGTCCCAAAGAGGCCATGTATGCTCATGAGGCTCTGGCAGGGACCACTTCTATACTATCTTCTCCATCAGAACAGGGAAGGTGGCTCCAGGAGCTGGAGGAACAGCCCGTCTGAAAACCCCCAAGTAGGATTCCCCTCATTCCCTTAGGATCCTGCCCACAGCTTCCCTGTAAGCTCCAGGTGTCTACAGATAGCAAGGCCCTTGTTAGAGCCTCACAAAGCCTCCACGGCAGGGCAGGGGGTGGGGGAGCAGGACATATCTTGCCTAAATTGCACAGACTCTGAACTTGAACTCAGGACTCTCCTACACCCATCCCAAGTCTCCCAGGACAGGTTGGGCCAAGGAATGTTGGCTGACTGAATAGCTGAGGGTAAAAAAGGGGAGTAAGACTGACTTCACTGGAGTCAGAGCTGAGCTTCCAGCTCCCTGTTTGCATCAGTACCTCAGACTTTTCAGCAAAAAGAAAAGCAGGATGGGATTGGGCTGGGCCACAGCGTGATCTTGCTCTCCTCCTCGCCTGCAAAGCAGGGAGAACTTGAGCATCTGAACTTGTACAGGTAATAGCTGTTCTCACCAGGGCACCAGACACCTGGACTTCAGAGTACAGGATGGAGGCAGGGAGCCCAGGCCTCACAGGACCCAGGGCTAAGGGCGAATGAATTTGTGAACCCATAAAATACACTTAGACCTCTGTCATCAAGAGCTGGTATTTCATGACACTCCTCTGCTCAAGACCCCACTGCCTCCTCTCTATCTTCCCCTCCCTTCCTCATTGGAATGCATGATCTGTTCTTGAGTGTGCTGGGTCCATGTACCACAGGGCCTTTGTACTTGCAGTCTCTTTCGCTGAACTCTACCTCTACTTGGCCTGAAACATCCTCACAGAGGCCCTCCACATGTCCCGGAATATCTGAGTTGTAGGACTTTTGTTTTCATGGTTGTCAGTGCACATTTAGTGGTGATTTGCTCATGAGTACCACAAGGAAAAGTCTGACTGGGCACTTTTGTGTCCCTGTTGTTTACCAGAAGGTGTTTAGGATGCTGAAGGATGTTGGGTGGATTAAAAGATGGATATATAGATGGGTGGATGGATGGGTGGGTGGGTAGATAGATGGATGGAAAGGTGGGTGGATGGTTGAATGGATGGATTGACAGATGGATGGGTGTGTTAGTGGGTGGATGTGTGTGTGTGTGTATGGATTGATGGATGGATGGGTGGCTGGCTGGCTGGGCAGATGGACAGATGTGTGGATGAATGGATGTGTGGACTGATGGGTAGATGGGTGGATGGGTGGGTGGATGGGTGGAAGGATGGATGGATGGGTGAGTGGGTGGGTGAGTGGATGGGTCAATGGTTGGAGGGGTCACAATGAGTGCTGTCCCTGAGCTTTTTTTACTCAAGGCTGGAGCTCTACCACTTGATCGATGCCTCCACTTCCAGATTTTTGTTGGTTAATTGGATATTAGAGTCCCATAGACTTTTCTACCTAGGCTAGCTTCAACCATAATCCTCAGCTCTCCGTCTCCTGAGTAGCAAGGATGACAGGCATGAGTCACCAGCAGCTGGCAGGGGAAGAAAGTGTGGAAGTCTGGGAGGGAAGAGGGACTACAAGATGTTGGAGATAAGCTAGGTGAGGAGGAGCCAGAACATTGGACAGAAAAGCAGAAACCCAATTTATCTGGCAATAAAAATCAGAGGCATGGTGTCAGGATTCTGGAGGGAAGGCCACTTCCAGGGCTCTCCTCCCACCCCAGATCCCAACCCACCTTCTCCTCCTCCAGTCGGTTCCTGAGGACAATCGGGGACTCCTGAGCCCCCTCCTTAGCTGCCCTCTCAGGAACCTCATTCTACCCATGGAACCCATCCCCCAGCCCTGCCAGGACCCTGCGTATACAGGTGGCTGGCACTCGGTGTTGGGTCATTCCAGGTTTAATTACAAACAGAGTCCAATGTCCAGGCTGCATTAACAGCTGGGAGGCAGAGCAGACAGCCATCCCCGGCTCCCCTCCTATTCAGAGGGGGGAGGGGAGGGGAAGCGAACCTCACAACTGGCCGCATCAACTCACCTGGATGTCTCCCCGACCTGGTAGGTGAGCCACAAGGCCCCCTCCGCCCTCCCTCCCGTAGGCCAAGGTCAGCACATGCCTTAGATGAAGACCCCAAAGCACCATAATATCTCCCCTCAAAACAATGGTGCACCCAGTGTCTCTGGTAGGAAAATGGGAGCCCAGCTTGGGAAGAAATCCGCGTCCACACAGGCCTGGGACCTTCTGTTTCAGGGGACAACCTGAATCCAGCTGGGGGCCTAGAGGGGGACACAGAGCCCCCTTCTCTGCCCCATCAGATACCAGAGGCCAGGGCTCCACGCAGAGGCGGTCTGTGCGTGTATCTTCGTTAAAGGCGAGGAGGTCAATGTCTTTGGTATGAGCACCCTCTCTCCAGCACAGGTGGGGGGGCAGGGCCCTTCCCCATTTCCAGCCCAGGCAGATGATGGGAGAAAGATTCCCCAAGCTCATGCGAGAAAGGCGAGATGGTGGCGGTTCTGATTCCAGCGGTTCTGGGCTGATGGGGGTCGGAGAGA
The DNA here is from genome assembly GCF_024711535.1 of Dipodomys merriami. Lineage (NCBI taxonomy): Eukaryota > Metazoa > Chordata > Mammalia > Rodentia > Heteromyidae > Dipodomys > Dipodomys merriami. Next base: position 4,195,123 of record NW_027206291.1, read on the forward strand.
AAGGCTGAGAGACGTTAAGACTCAACAGGGACAGGAGCCAGGCTGAGGACGGCGACCTGTGGGCTGATGGGAAGGTGAGATCAGGGTCACCGTGACCACAGCTACAGACGTGGGTTCAGGTCCCAGCCATACCCCTGCTTCCTGTCAACAAGAGGGCTCCCGGGCCAGATGCCACTGGCTCACAACTGTAACCCTAGCTACTCAGGAGGCTCAGATCTGAGAATCCTGATTCCAAGCCAGCCCAGGCAAGGGGGGGGGCGGAGGGGCGGCAGGAGGGGGAGTGTAGGATACTCTTATCTCTAATTAATCACCAAAAAGCCAGACGTTGAGCTGTGGCTTAAAGGGTAGAGCATCAGCCTTGAGGGGAAAAAGAACTAAGCAAAAAAGTGAGGTCCTGGTTTTTAAACATCAGAAGAAATCTATACATGGGCAAAAGCATGTACCCCGGCTGGCACCCAATACCCACCTGACTCAGGGCTCCCGTGAGACCACGCCGCGCAGGTGCAGCTCGCTCTCTGCAGCGACGATGGGCTGTCCGTTCTGGAGGTGGTAGTCGATGAGGTGACTAATGCTCTCAAACAGGACATCCTTCGTCCGCACCTGTGGGATGGGAGGCCTCAGCATCAGTACCGCCCCACCCCCACGCCCACCCCCACCCCGGAGCTCCTCCCAGAGGGAGGCCTGGGCCCACGGCACTGCTGAGCAAGGCCTGCTCCCACCGCCCTCCACAGGACTAAAGTCAGAGTAGGAGGGCTCCAATTAGCCTCAGATCCAACACCATGGGCCAGGAGGCAAGAGAGCATACGCCTGCAATCCCAACATTCAGAATGCTGAGCAGGAAGACCACAAGTTCCAGGCCAGCCTAAGCCACAGAGAGAAACTTTATTAAAAAAAAAAAAAATCTGGGTGCTGGAGGGGCACGCCTGCAATCCCAGCTACTCAGGAGTTTGAGACCTGAGGATCGTGGTTTGAAGCCAGCCTGGGCAGGGAAGGCCATGAGACTCAACAAACTACTCAGAAAAAGCCAGAAGTGGCATGCATTGTGACTCAAGTGGCAGAGCACCAACCTTGAGCAAAAGAATCTCAAGGACAGCGGGCCAAAAAAAAAAAAAAAAAAAAGTTGGTAGGCACCCATGGCAAATGTATCTACTCAGGAGACAGATCTGAGGATGGAAGTTTGAAGCCTGCTGGGGCAGGAAAGTCTGTGAGACTCTTATCTCCAATCGACCACTAAAAAGCCAGAAGTTGAGCTGTGGCTCAAGTAGCAGAGCACCAGCCTTGAATGAAAAAGCTCAGGGACAGTACCCAGGCCCTGAGTTCAAGCCACACACACACACACACACACACACACACACACACACACACACACACACACACACACACACACACACACACACACACACACACACACACACACACACACACACACACACACACACACACCTCCTTGGAGCTAAGACTGGTGGCTCAGGCCTATAATCCCAGCTACAGGAGGCTGAGATCTGAGAATTAAGGTTCAGAGCCAATCTAGGGAGACAATGTGAGAGACTCTTATCTCCAATTAACTAGCAAAAAAAAAACTGGAAGTAAAGCTGTGGCTCAATGGTAAAGCACCAGCCTTGAATGAAAAAGCTAAGGGACAGTGCCCAGGTCCTAAATTCAAGCCCCAGTACCAGTACAAAAAGAACCAACAGGGGGGAGGGAGGATGGGAAGGGATGGGAAGGGGAAACAAAGGAGGAGGCTACAATGCTTGATAAGAAATGTACTCATTATCTCGCCCAAGTAATTGTAATCCCTCTGTACAGTATTTTCACAAAAAAAAAAAAAAAAAAGAAGAAGAAGAACCAACAAACCTGAGACTCCATCTCAATCAATGAACTGGAAAGGATGGCTCACACCTGTAATCCCAGCCTCAGGTAGAAGGACTGAGGTCTAAGGGCAGCCCTAGGCAAAGGCAGACACCCTACCTGACTGAAAAATGCCTGAAGCAAAACAGGCTGAGGGTGAGGCTCAAGGCAGCACTCCTGCCTAGCTAGCACAGGCTGAGTTCAAATCTCAGTACAAAAAAAAGATCCCAGAGGTGTCAAAATAGACAATGGATACTTTTCTCTTTCCTTTTTCTTTAAAAAAAAATTTTTTTTCCCACTCAGTTTGCTTGCTAGGCTGGTATTCTGCCACTTGAGTCACACCTCCAGCCCTACATTTTGCTGGTTCTTTGGTGATGAGTCTCACGGACTTTCCTGAACCACAGAGCCTTCAGATCATAGCCTTCTGAGTAGCTAGGATTACAGACGGGAACCACTGGTGGAGCTGGAGATGTGGCTCAGGTGGTAGAGCGTCAGCCAATGAGAGAAAGCGTCAGACACTGAGTTCGAGTCTGTCTCAGACCAGAAAAAGAAAAAAAAAAAGGGAACCACTGGTGCTTGGCCACATTTTAAAGTCAAACATCCAGTGCCATGCATCTGCTGATGAGGGGGGGGGGGAAATTCGGAGCTTGGTGAACCTGGAAAAGCCTTAAGATTAGAAATGTTTCTGTACACCCCAAATGCTCTGCAGACAGAGTAGTCCCTTGAACACTGGAAAATACTTTGCAATTCTATGGGAGCTGGAAAATGCTCACTGGACCCTGGCATTGGGCCCTGGCAGCCTGTCCCCTCCCTGCCCCCTTCCCAACCTCCCCCCCACCATCTTACCACACCCTCAGGGTCCACCAGCAGCAGGTGCTTGGGCTGCCCGGCTTGCATGCCGGTGAGGACATACTGCCCCGGGTTGGTGACACTGTCTCGCACAAGGAAGTCCCCGTCTGCTCGGAGCAGCTTCTCAGCCGCCCTGCGGCTCATGCGGCCGTGGTACCAGGGCTCCTGCCTCAGTTGCTCCTCCGTTGGGGCTATAGGAGCCCGACGGGTCGGGGGGCTGGGCCACTGGTCCTCCAGGGAGAGTGGGGTTGCCGTCATGCCTGACGCCACCGAGCACTCGTGCAACTTCAGGGCATCCTCAAAGGGGCCTGCGGGGGGGCGGGGAGGAACAGGAGGGTGGGGGAGGCAGGGGTGCGCAGCCTTGCCCTTGTTAAGCAGGTGCTCTTCCAATTGGGCCCCGCCCACTGGGTGGCTACGACTCCCCTTGAGGAACACCCTTGTCAGGACGCCATCTGAGAACCAGGTCCATGTAGGACACGCCCACCATGCCGCCACGCCCACTCTGGAGCCACACCCACCCACATGACACCATGCCCATTAGGGCACGCCCACTGCAGCTCAGGCCTCCTTCCGTCTGCCTTCCCCTGCCAGCATTTCTTTCCTTGGAAGCTCGCACACATTACGTTTTCTTGTCGCCCTGGCCTGCCCACATGTGAGCCTGTCACATGGCTCCTTGCTGTGGCAGGACCTCAGCACACACCATTGTGGCAGGTGACAAGCAGACATTTCCCATCCTAACTCAGTGGAGTGCTCTTTCTGCTCTGAGCTTCCTACAGACTGCCAAAGTAGCAGGGAAATACTGAACGTTGCCCCCCTCCAAGCCACAGGCCCTCACCACCCATGGAGGCAGGTGGCACAGATCTGTCATCCAGTCGCCAACCCTTACAATCCGAGGCTACAGCCCTGGCTCACACAGAACCTGACTTCCAACCCCAGGCCACCAACCAAGCCCACAAGCAGCCTAGCCAATCAGCACATGCCATCCTGTCCTCTGGACTAGGGGTTGGTCAATCCTCACACAGATGTTGTCTTCCTGGCTGGGGATTGGTTGAGGAATGACCATGCTGGGGGCAAGGAGCACTGGCTTGGCCAATCCACACACGTGCTGCATCCTCCTGACTGGAGATTGGCTGAGGGACACACACCATCCCCTTACTCAGCCAATGGGAAGCAGTGGCTTGCTTAGGGAATGTCCACACAAGCAGCTCTCTGGGATCCTCAATCAAGGAGAGGATTCAGCCTCCCTCATCAGATAAGGAAGTCAGTAGGGAGGCCTCCCCCATCAGGCTGTGGCCCACAGGAAGCAAGTCTGGACTCCCCTGGTCCCTTGTGGACTCCCCCCACATACCCCTCTCCCCCACCTTAGGCTGCAGGGGGGTAATAGGACAAACTTACGCATATCAAACAGGTCCTTCTTGGGACTGTCCTCAGGTGGCAAAGAGTCCTCAAGCTCTGGGGCATCCAACCCCTGGGTGTTGACATACAGGTGTTCCTCGTAGTCCCGTGGTCCCCTGGCATCTGCCTGCACATAGCCATCCCCAGGCGGGGCTGGGGAGCGAGGAAGGCCATGGGGTCAGGGACAAGACTCCGGGCAGGGGAGTGGGAACACCAGAACCTTCCTGTGTGGCTCCAGATGGGCAAGATGCAGGAATTTCATGCAAGTCCCCTCCGGAACACCACGATGAGCCCCCTCCCATCAGCACTGAAAATCCACAGGGCCCCCAGCTTGGGACACAAGTGGAGGATGCTCCCAGGTGGGGGCAGCTCCAGGCCAGCCATCCGCAGGCGGGAGGCCGGAGGTGCCGCAGGAAGCGGGCTCAGATGTTTACGTTCAATGCCCACATTTAAGCAGTAACAGCAGCAGCTCTGCCACCCTGTAATTATATTATCAGCGAGGCTTTGTTGGGTCCACCCTCTGTCTGCTCTATTTTAGAACTGACTTGCCTCTCTTCTTTTTAATTCTATTTCTCAATGCATAATGCATCCACATGGTTCAGAAGCCACAAATGCTTCACAAGGACCCTTGAGAGTCTCTCTGTAGGACCCTTGCCCAGGGGCCCGCGTGACAGGCAGGGGCCCACCGTCCCCTCACCCTCAGGCCCCTGGACCACCAGACTGACTTCTGCTTATCTGATGGGTGAGGAAAGGCATTGGGAGAAATTAAATCTGCAGTTTTCTTTCTTTTTTTTTTTTTTGGTTGGTCATGGGGCCTGAACTCTGGGCCTGGGCGCTGTCCCTCAGCTCTTCAGCTCAAGGCTAGCGCTCTACCACTTGAGCCACAGCACCACTTCCAGCTTTTTTCTTTTTGCTTATGTGGTGCTGAGGAATTGAACCCAGGGCCTCATGCATGCAAGGCAAGCGCTCTACCACTGAGCCACCTTCCCAGCCCCAAATTTGCCGTTTTCTATCCTGAGAAGGCTGGAAGCTGGGCGCCAGTGGCTCACACCTGTAATCCTAGCTATCAGGAGGCTGAGATCTGAGGATCACAGTTTAAGGCCAGCCTTGGTAGAAAAAAAAATTCTGTGAGACTCTTATTTATAGTTAACCAGAAAAAGAAATGGAAGTAGAGTTGTGGCTCAAGTAGTAGAGTGCCAGCCTTGAGCAAAAAAAAAAACAAAAAAACAAAAAAAACTGAGAGAGCCCAGGTCCTCAGTTCAACTCCAGTAGCAGCAGCAGCAGCAGCAGCAGCAGGAGGAAGAGGAGGAGGAGGAGGAGGAGGAGGAGGAGGAGGAGGAGGGGGAGGAGGAGGAGGAGGAGAAGGAGGAGGAGGGGGAGGAGGAGGAGGAGGAGGAGGAGGAGGGGGAGGAGGAGGAGGAGGAGGAGGAGGAGTCAGCAGAGCATCTTGGGTATATTCTTCCAGAACCTATTGCTAGGCAGGAAAGTCACAGTCTGAGAACCCAGCCAGCCCAAGGCCTGTGGTTGTGTCTCTGCTGTGTGGAATTGTATCATTAACCTCCAGGGATGTTGATTCCCACCCCAGCTCTACCACTGACGCTGCCAATTACCCAACATTCTGTGCCTCTGTGAAACAGGGAGAGCACTTGTTAAATAGTGAGAGCCAGCCCTTGTGACCATGTCTATAATCCCGGCACTTGGGAGCCTGAGGCAGGAGAAGCTCAAGTTCCAGGATAGGCAACATAGCCAGATCTAGTCTCAAAAGAAGGAAGAGAGGGCTGGGACTATGACTTAGTGGTAGTGCTTGCCTAGCATGCATGAAGCCCTGGGTTCGATTCCTCAGTACCACCTACACAGAAAAAGCTGGAAGTGGTGCTGTGGCTCAAAGTGGTAGAGTGCTAGCCTTGAACAAAAGAAGCTCAGGGACAGTGCCCAGGTCCTGAGTTCAAGTCCCAGGACTGGCAAAAAAGAAAGAAAGAAGGAAAGAAAGAAAGAAAGAAAGAAAGAAAGAAAGAAAGAAAGAAAGAAAGAAAGAAAGAAAGAAAGAAAGAAAGAAAGAAAGAAAGAAAGAAAGGAAGGAAGGAAGGAAGGAAGGAAAGGAGGGAGGGAGGGAAAAAAGGATGGAGGAAGAGGAGAAGAAGAGAGGGAGGGAGGGAGGACAAGGCATGAGAACGACAGCAGCAACTAGAATGATCTGGATGGTTGTTGGGAGTAGAGGGGTTCAAACCCAGTCTTGCCATCCACCAAGAGGAGCCCCTCTTAGAACTATATGGAGAAAGGAAGCAGACTATGGAGTAGACAGGTGGAAGAATTCCCAGATGCTGGAGCTAAGGTTCTGACGTGTTGGCAGGAGTTCTTGGTCAGAACTATTAGAAGGGGCTGGCTGAGCCGACGTCCCGGTGACACAGGATGAGGGGTAGAATCGGCAGTGCCACACAATGAGACCCCACCAGCGACCATGGCTGGACAGGACACACAGCCACACGTGTCAAAAATCTTGGACACCCGTTTGTTAAACATCAGAAATGAAATACAGACATGCCCCAGACATGGGCTGGCAGGCTGAGCCTCACATTCTTCTATAAGACAGGACACTGGGGCAGCTGCTGGCATAGAAGCTGGCAGCCCCTGGAAGGCAGGCCGGGGAGCACACTGTGTGAGTTACCAAGCTGACAGGGGTGGCTGCTCACCTAGGGTGAGCACACAGCCCTTGACTGAAAACCCGGTACCTGCTTGTGGCTCTACCTGTCATAGCAAACACCTGGACTCCACACAGGGAAATTTATATGGAGAAAGACCATGCCGTTGTGGCAAAGGACAAGGCATCTACCGTGCCTGGGAGTATGGGCATGGTGGCTCACGCCTTTAATCCCAGCTACTTCAGAGATGGAGGTCAGGAGGCTCTTGGTTTGAGATCCACCCAGGCACAAAGTGCACAGTTGGATGAAAACTCCATATCAAAACAGAGAGGCTGGGTATGGTGGTGTGTCACTGTAGTCTGAGCTGCACAGGAGGCATATCTGGAAGGATGGTAGTCTGAGGCCAATCCCTGGGGGCCTACTTGAAAAATAAGCAGAAAAAGAAAAGGAGGAAGAGGAGGAGAAAAGAAAAAAGTGTGGGAGTGGGGGGGGGGTGGGGGCGGCAGATGCAAGACACAGGTGGGATTCCCCAGCTTCGAACCTTGCAGGATCTGACCCCCAAATGCAACAGCTCCACCAGTACAGGGAACAGAATGGATGGCTCAACCGGAACAGAAAGAGTGAGGGGCACACATGCAGCCTTGGGGGTGAGCTGAGAAAAACAAGTGGGGAACAACAGTGGTGGTGGGGGACAGGAGAGGGCCCAATCCCCCATGGGCGAGAGGGGGGGTGGCTAGGGAGGGCCTACCTGGACCAGACACACCCAGGTCCCACTGCAGGCCACGGGCATCTCTTCGCACAGGAGAAACTCCCTGAAAGAGAAGCGTGGGTGGGGCTGGGAAGGTGGCTCAGTGGTAGACTGCTTGCCTTGCATGCATGAGGCCCTGAGTTCGATTCCTCAGCACCACATAAGCAGAAAAAGCAGGAAGTGGGGCTGAGGCTCAAGTGGTAGAGTGCTAGTCTACAGCTGAAGAGCTCAGGGACAGCGCCCAGGCCAACTTCAGGCCCCACGACCGACCAAAAAAAAAAAAAGAGAAGCGTGGGTACCCCTGGGAGTGTGCAAGCCCCTTTCCCAGCCTGCACCCCCCCACTGCACCCTCAAATAGTCTGGGGGCTGCTCCCCACCTGGCTCTGAGTACATCTGGTCTCCGCGCTGCCCCCTGGTGGTGGCTGCAGCCCTGGCTTTCTCTTCCTGACAGTGGGTCCTCCCCTGCACCACCTCACGCCCACAACCAGTGCCACTCATGCTCTGTAACACCCCCACCCCAGTCACACCCGGGGTCCAGCCCCTAGCGGCCATGTCAAGAGCGGCCCCAGGCCCCATCCCTCCACGGGGACAGCAGAGCTCACCTGTCCGAGGGCCCCGAGGGCTGCCAGCGCACAGGGCTGGGTGACAGCCAGCCTGGAGTCCACCAAGCCACCCAGGGGCGGCTCCTTTCCCGGGATGCTATTATAGTAGTTGTGTTCTGAAGACTCTTCCTCATCCCCCCAAGCTGACTCCTCCAGCCCGGTCAGCCTGGGGAGACAGAACAAGGCATCAGGGGTGAGGACACTCAAGTCCCCATCTGGTGCTCCACCTGTCAGTAGCACCTGCTCCCCGAGAAAATGTGAATGCCTGGGCTAGCTGGGTGCTGCGGCTCACGCCTGTAATCTCAGAAGGCTGAGATCTGAGGAGCAAAATTTGAAGCTAACCTGGGCTAAAAAGTCCATGGGACGTGTGTGTGTGTGTGTGTGTGTGTGTGTGTGATGGGAGTGTGTGTGTGTGTGTGTGTGTGTGTGTGTGTGTGTGTGTGTGTGTGTGTGTGTGTTCCAATACTGGGGCTTGAACTCATGGCCTTGGCATTGCCCCTTAGCTTTTTCCCCTCAAGGTTAGAACCCCATCACTTGAGTCATACATACACTTCTTTTTGCTGGCTAACTGGAGATAAGAGTCTTGAAGCCCGGGTTGGTTTTGAATCTCACTGCTCAGATCTCAGGCTCCTGAGTAACTGAGATTACAGGTATGAGCCACCAGCACCTGGCTCACCAAGAACCACACAGGGGACAAGCAGCAGGAGCCACCACCAGCAAGGGAAACCCAGGGATGCCCCCAGCCCATGTGAGGGGACAGACATGCCCACGCTGCCCTGGATGCCAACCTCACCACAAACAACGTCCAATGCCCACCCCATAAATTAATGAAGTTATGTTCTTTTTCTTTTAGCAGCACTGAGGTTTGAACTCAGGACCTTGCACTTGCCACACAAGTGCTCTATCATGTAAACTATACCTCCAGCCCTTTTTTGGCTTTTCTTTTTCAGAGTCTCACGTTTTTGTCCCAAATGGCCTCAGACCATGGTCCTCCTATTTACACCTCCTGAATAGTTGGAGTTATACCACCATTCTCATCTGGTTGATGAGATGGGGTCTCAATAACTTCTGATGGTCACAAATTATGATCCTCTCGATTTCTGTCTCCTGAATGGCTTGAATTACAGGCAGGTGCCACCACCCCTGTCCTACAGTCTGAACTTCTGAGAGTCACAAATGTTCCAGGATCAAATCTACCTGTCATCTGTGCTTGCTCAGCTATAAGCTATAAAGGTATGTTCCCTGATTTCAAATCCTAAAACTTCAAATGGTTGAGAAAAAGCCCAAAGGATAATATTTTTTGTTGTTGTTGCAGCATGGGTAAAGTTATCTGAAATTTAAATTTCTGTGTCTATAAATAAAGTTCTGCAGGCACCCGGCCATATGTATCCATTTATGTACATTTTGAGACAAACTGGACACAATTTGCCCTTGAGGTTGGTGACGCTCACTGTCTGGTCCCAGAGCAGCAACAGCCAGGGCTGAGCTCTGGAACTCATCTGGGAGGGAAGGAAGGAGGAAGGGAGGAAAAGATAGAGGGAGGGACTGGATGCTGGTGGCTCACACCCAGAATCCTAGCTACTCAGGAGGCTGAGATCTGAGGATCACAGTTCAAAGCCAGCCTAGGCAGAAAAGTCACTGAAACTCTTATCTCCGATGAACCACCAAGAAAACCAGAAGTGGTGCTATGGCTCAAAGTGATGGAGTGCTAGCCTTGAGCAAAAGTGCTCAGGACCAGGCTCTGAGTTCAAGCCCTACAACCGTGGGGGCGGGGGGAGGAGAGAAATGGAAGGAGGGAAGGTGGGAGAGAGGGAGGGGATATTCTCAGGACCCAAGAGGGACAGATAGAGCCAGGTCCATGGGTGAAAGGCAGAGCTGGCCACCTGGCCCAGCAGATTCCTGTGTATTTACCTTTCGGGGGGCACAATGGCCTTGGGGGGACTGTGCAGATACTGCTTGAAGCGCAGCTCAAAGGCTTGGCCCACGGTGCTGATGACACTCTGGGCGAGGCCCTCACAGCACTCGAGGATGTGACAGGCTGGAGGGACAGGGACAGGGGTCACCGTGACTGTTGTACGGCATCACCCCCTCCCTGGCTATTGCCTGGGCCCTCAGCTCTGGCCTCCCGCCATGGCTCACCTCTCTGGTTAATAGGGTCCTTGGCGACATAGGCCACGTAATCCGCCATGTCCTGGGGAAGAGGGCCGGTGGGAGGGTCAGCGGGGCCGGGCCACCGTCCGGGTCCTGCTCCCCAGCCGTGGGAAGGGTGGGGGTCACGGGCAGAGCAGGTGGGGTCTGGGGAAGGCGAGATGGTCTCGAGGCTGGAAGGGCAGTGGGCACGGGGCCTCACCCCTCCCCAGTCCCTGCCCAGCCTTACCGTGTCACCGCCCGACGCGAAGGAGATAGACTGCATGTGGTGGCTGGCGATGACCTGTGATGGCAGGGGGAACTCGAGGTCACAGGCGGGCAGGGCGGGAGAGTGGGGAGAGGGGACAGGAGGAATAGACCAGGCTGCCACAGGGGGCGGGAGAATGGCTGGGGCAGGGATGTGGGGCTGAAGATGCTCCCCAACTGGTACCCACCACAGCTGTCCCAGAAGAACATGAAACCCCTGGAAGAACTGGGGCCTAAGGAGGGTGTGACAAGACTGGGTCACACAGCTACATGTGTAGCAGGACAGACCACCCACTGGAGACACCGTCATGTGTGCACCTGCCTGAACCCACAGAGACAGAGACACAGTGACACCCCAACACACACACACACACACACACACACACACACACACACACACACACACACAGAGGCAGGTGCAGAGACACACAAACATTCAAGTGAACACATTCACAGATGAGCACACATACACACAGATACACACACATTCCAGGCTCCCATCTCCTGGCAGTGGCATCTGCATGCTCATTTGCATGCTCGTTTGCATACCAATTTGTATTTGTTGGCATACCCCCACTTCATCTGCCACCTGTCTCTGGAATCCCTGCACAATCCTTTGGAAGGACTGGGCCGGCCTTGTGCTCCCCACAAAACAGCTATTAATCAGCTCCGTTACCTTTGAGGCTCTCCAGGGCCCAATTCCCCTGTGGAGAGCCCTAAGGGGGCCACAGAGATCCTTGGTGGCCCGTTTGCAGCACTGTGGGTCAGTGCCATTCGGGCTGCGCCCCACAGCAATCTCCAGCATAGTCCATCATGCCGCAGCTGTGCCCGGAGCCTGGCCTCTCCACCTAGTATCTAATGCCAGCCTTCACACTGTCTATGTCTCACACATCCAGAACCAGCCTGCTGAGCCCCAGCCCCTCCCTACGGTCCCCACTGCCCTCTTCAGCTGCCCCTCCTGGCTTTCACTTCAGGCTGCCACTGGGAGCCCGCTCCTTCACTCTTAGTACCAGCCTCCCTACCTCCAGGAAGCCTCGGGATACCCTTCTGAGTGATTGGGAAGCTGCAGTAGTCTTTACTGTAGCACAGCTCTTCTCCAGCCTAATACGCAGCAGCACCCACGGCCTTCCCATGTGCGCAGGCAAGACGCCAGCCTCCCAAACTCCACTCCCTACACAGGCAGTACGGTCCAGCTAAGAAACTCCCCACAGGCCCTCAAGGCCCAGAGCTCACTCACTGACCCCCAGTGGCTCCCGTGGCAACGTGCCTTATCAGCTTCTCAGGGAGACAGGACTCAGCCCATGACTACAGAGTCCTCCCACAGATGGGGCAAACAAAGCACATTTCTGACAGGAATCTGTGGGCTGATCAAAGCTCAGCCTCAGGGTGTCTGGTGTGGTTGTATATGTCCTCTTGTGCCCCAGCCTTGAGATCTGGGATGGCAAGAGGTCAGGGATGCGCACAGACCCATCAGCCTCCAGCTGAATGCATGCTCACTACCTTGCAGCTGCAGTAGGAACTGTTTTGTTATGCAGCCCCTACTTCACTAGCTGATACAATTCCATTGGCTGTACCACTGGCCTTGTCCATCAATTGTCCCTGATCCTGCTCTCAGAACAGACGACAAACTCCCCTCCATGACCCAGGCTGACCTCTTCCATGAGAAACGCCCCCTCCTTGTCAGTGTGGTCTCCACTGGCCTACCAATGCTCTCAGAACTGATCATTATTCCCTTATTCAGTTGCCATTTTTCTATTTCTCCCACAAGAGACTGGAAGCCTGTCTCCCTCCCATCCCCCACCCCACGCCAACACTGTGGATACTAGGCTAGGTCCTGAGCACTGCATGAAGCTGGGCAGCACCCCCGGCTTCCACCCACCTCAGACCAGGAGATTCTTCCCTGAGTCCTGACAGGGTGGACAGACAGGGCCTGGTGCCACCCCAGTTCTGTAGTGTCCTCTTAGTTCTAAAAGGGGCTCTTAGAACATGTTGATGGTGCCAGGCGCCAATGATTCATGTCTCTGATCCTAGCTACTCAGGAAGATGAGATCTAAGAATTGAGGTTCAAAGCCAGCCCATGCAGAAAAGCCTGTGAGACACTTATGTCCAACTGACCAGCAGAAAGCTGGAAGTGGAAATGTGACTCAAATGGTAGAACACTAACCTTGAGTAAAATAGCTAAGCTAGAATGGAAGGCCCTTTAATCCTCAATACTAGTGTGCACCCACAAGTGCATGCGCACACACATACAGAACACGTCTGTGGTTGATGTCATATGCTCTATAAAGCCTGCACCTACCCTGGCTCCACTTGGGTGTGACATACTTCTACAGGTCAGGCAAGTCACAGGGTTAGATGAGCGCTAAGGGAGGGGGTAGGAGTGTGGCCAAGGGTGGGGCGGGGCTGAGGACAGAACTGGTTGGGGCGGGGCTGGGGCGGGGCTGGGGCGGGGCCAGGCTGAGGACAGGGTTGAGGGCGTGGCTAAGGGAGAGTGAGGCAGGGCTTGGGCGGGGCCAGGCTGAGGACAGGGTTGAGGGCGTGGCTAAGGGGGAGTGAGGCAGGGCTGGGGCGGGGCCAGGCTGAGGACTGGGTTGAGGGCGTGGCTAAGGGGGAGTGAGGCGGGGCGGGGCGGGGCCAGGCTGAGGACTGGGTTGAGGGCGTGGCTAAGGGGGAGTGAGGCGGGGCGGGGCCAATGACGAGCCACACCCACCTGGCGCGTGGCGGGCACGGAAAGGTTGAGTCCATCCACCGATATGTTAACAGAAATGCTCATGCCGGCGAAGCGCAGGTTGCTCTTGCCCAGGATGGAAGTCAGTGTCTTGTTGGGGGCCTAGGAGTGAGGGCCACACAGTGAGAGGCTTGTGTGGGGTACAACTTGGCCTGAAGCCACAAGGGGCTCTTGGGGAGGCCACGCTGCCCCCCACCATGATCTCAGGAGACACCCACCAGCCCGGCCTCAGGCCTCACCCACCTTCTTCTTCCAGGAGCCCCGGACGCCGGGCACGGCCTCGTGGAGCCGATTGATGGCTTCCCTGCAGTTGAAGGGGAGAGGCTCAGACAGGAAGGGACTGGGGGGGGGGGCACAGGGAAGAGGCAGGAGCTCAGGAGGGAGCTGGGGTCTAAAGGGAAGAAGGATAGGGAAGAAATGGGGTCCCGACATGGGGGTGCCATCTGGCGGGGACAGCAGGGACACTAGCCCTACTTTTAGCCCCCAACCTCAGCTCCTGACCCCCTGGCTCCCTTTACCTTCTCTGTGGCTGTGGATCCCTGAGAGAGGGTCAGGCTCAGGGAGCCAGGCACCACAAATAGAGGTCCTGGGCTCTGAGCCTCCCTGAGAGGTCAGGAACCAACCTCTTCAGGACAGGAAACAGAAAAGCTGCTGGTCCCTGGGAGGCAGGATCTGTTCAGAATGCTAGGGTTACAGGAGGGGAGGGAGGTGGCCACAAAACAGGCCCTCAGAGATGTAGGTGTAATGAGCTACTCAGGAGACTGAGATCTGAGGATTAGAGTTTGAAGCCGCCCTAGGCAGGAAAGTCCAGACTCCTTATCTCCAATTAACCACTAAAAAAAGTTAGAAGTGAAGCTGTGGCTCAAGTGGTACAGCACTAGCCATCAGCGAAAGTGCTAAGGGACAGTGCTCAGGCCCTAAATTCAAGCCTAGTGGCAGAGAGAGAGAGAGAGAGAGAGAGAGAGAGAGAGAGAGAGAGAGAGAGAGAGAGAGAGGTGAGAGGTGTCAGCCAGGTACGGTGGCTCATGCCTGTCATCCTAGCTACTCAGGAGGCTGAGATCTGAAGATTGCAGTTCACAGCCAGCCAGGGCAGGAAAGTCTGTGAGGCTCTGATCTCCAATTAATCACCAGAAAACCAGAAGTGGTGCTATGGCTCAAGTGGTAGAGCGCTAGCCTTGAGCTGAAGAGTGCAGGGAGAACGTGAAGGCCCAAAGTTCAAGCCCCACACTGACTAAATAAATAAATAAATAGAAATAGTGTCAGAAATGACCCACCCAAGGGCTGGCAATGTGGCTTTGTGGCAGAGTGCTTGCCTAGCATGCATGAAGCCCTGGGTTCAATTCATCAGTACCACATACACAGAAAAAGCCAGAAGTGGTGCTGTGGCTCAAGTGGTAGAGTACTAACCTTGAACAAAAAGCTCAGGGACAGTGGCCAGGCCCTGAGTTTAAGCCCCAGGACTAGCACACACACAAAAAAATGCAAGAGAGAGAGAGAGGAAGGAAGGAAGGAAGGGAGGGAGGGAGGGAGGAAGGAAAAAAAGAAAAGACCCACCCAAGACTGGGGCCAGAGATGGGGCAGCCACTGAGGAAGCAATCCATGCTTCCACACAAGGGTAAAACCTGTCACCCTGTAACCCAGAAATTCCTCTCCTAGGGGGTCTGCCCAAAATAAGACACCTACACTAAGATTTAGTGTGTGGCTTCACTGACAGGACACATCCAGAACAGGTGGATCAAGACACAAGCAGTGGATTTGTGGGGGAAGAGGGAGGGAAGACAGGGTCACTGAATGGGATTTCCTTTGGAGTGATGGAATGTTCTAGAACTTCTAGGCAGAAGTTGTGCAACTTTATGGAAATACGTAAAACCATCATTTTGCCAGGCACCAGTGGCTCACATCTTTAACCCTAGCTACTCAGGAGGCTGTTAGCTGAAGGTTGCAGGCAATCTTCAGCCCAGGCAAGGAAGTCTGTGAGACTTAACTCCCCCAAAAAGTTGGAAGTGGAACTGTAGCTCAATTGGTAGAGTACTAGCCTTAAGGACAAAAGCTCAAGAATAGTACCCAGGCCCTGAGTTCAAGCCCCAGCACCTGCCAAAAAAAAAAAAAAAGTCATCATATTATACAGTCTTTAGAGATTGAGCTATTAAGAAAACTGATGCCAAGCCAGGCACTGGTTGCTCACGTCTGTAATCCTAGACACTCAGGAGACTGAGATCTGTGAATCTTGGTTCAAAACCAGCCTGGGAAGGAAAGTCCATGAGACTCTTATCTCCGATTAACCACTAAAACACCAGAAGTGGTGCTGTGGGTAGGGTGCTAGCCTTAAGCAAAAGAGCTCAGGGACAGTGCCCAGGTCCTGAGTTCAAGCCCCATGGTGAAAGAGAAAGAAAGAAAGCAAGAAAGAAGAAAGAAAGAGAGGGGGGGGGCTGGGAAGGTGGCTCAGTGGTAGAGCGCTTGCCTTGCATGCATGAGACCCTGGGTTCGATTCCTCAGCACCACATAAGCAAAAAGAAAAAAGCTGGAAGTAGCACTGTGGCTCAAGTGGTAGAGTGCTAGCCTTGAGCTGAAGAGCTGAGGGACAGCGCCCAGGCCCAGAGTTCAGGCTCCACGACCGGACCCAAAAAGAGAGAGAGAGAGAAAGAAAGAGTTGATCCCAATGAAGTAATTTTTAAACCCAGAGCAAGTGCAATCTATGAGTTCCCAACGAAAGAGGTGTGGATCCCGTTCTGCAAGGCCTGGCTAGGCTTCCTCCCCTTACAGTTCCACCCCAGGCAGCTCAGAGCACTGAGCTCCACCTGCCTCTCTGCATCCCCTCCAGGATAACCCTGGCAGTCACAGAAAACAAGCCAGCCTCTGTGGGTCCCAGCTCCGCTCCCCAAATCACACCAGGTTCTGCAAGGCAGGCGGCTGCTCCATCCTTCAGAGGGAAACCGAGGCTGGGAAGGGAGGGTAATTACCATGCACAGTAGATGAGGAGAGAGAAGAAAAAAATGCAGACCCAGGATGCTGTCCAAGCCTGTGCTTGCCCTACATAGCAATGTCATCCGTCCACCCACCTGCCACCTGCAGGAAGCTTCACCCCAGCTGGGTCTCACCTGGTCACCTGGGTCCGAGTGGTAAAATCCAGGGAGCGCATCGATCGAAGAACTTCAATGCATCCCATGTACTGAGGAGAGAGGAGAAAGTCAGCAGGAAGAGCCCCAACCCAAGAACCCACGGTGGTCCCCCTCCCCAAGGCCACCATAGGCCCATCCTCCCTCCCTGGACAATTCCAGCCTCTACCTCAGGGCCTTTGCATATGCAGTACCCACTGAGGCTCCATTCTCCTACCTGCTGGATCTCTCCCCATCCCCACACTCAACTACAAGGTCACCAGAGGCTCCGTGGTGGCCTTACTGTGGTCACCAGCCACATGGGCATGGCAGGCCAGAAAGACAGGGATGTGACAATCCAGTTCACTGGATCCTGGGGCCAGGCACAAAGTCTGAAGGACAGTTTAAGACAGAGAGCTTCCAGCTGATAAATCACAAACACGGTGGCTCACGCCTGTAAATCCCAGCTACTCGGGAAGCTGAGATCTGAGGATTTCAATCTGAAGTCATCCCAGGGCAGGAAAACCCATGAGACTAAAGCCAGAAAGTGGAACTATGGCTCAAGTGGTAGAGTGCCAGCTTTGAGCAGAAAAAGCTAAGGGACAGTACTCAGGCCCTGCGTTCAAGTCCTCATAGTAGCGCACGTGCACGCACACACATGCATGCGCACACAGGTGCACGCATGTGTGCACACACACACAAAACCATCCCTTGCAGACTCTATTTTAACAACTATTTCCGCAGGAGGGTGACTCATGTCCCAGAGGGCAACAAGTAGGTAGAACCCGACTGCCCTGGCATTCTTCCAACCCCATGTGGCTGGTGGCTAGGAGCATGTGCAGCCATATGGCCTCCAGAACACCCAGAATAGGCAAATACAGAGGCAGGAAGTAGACTCATGGGTGCCCAGGGCTGGTGAGATGGGGTGATTGCTCATGGGGACAAGATCTCCTTTAGGATGATGGAATATTCTGGAAATAGCCCTTTATCTTGCTTCCTGTCTACCATGATGAGAATTACACTGTTCTGCTACACCCTTCCCTGCTCTGATGAACGGATACTCATGAAACCATAAGCCATAATAAAGAAAGAAAGAAAGAAAGAAAGAAAGAAAGAAAGAAAGAAAGAAAGAAAGAAAGAAAGAATTCTGCCTTAAAAGAAAAAAACAAAGTTCTTGAAGTAGAGGGTAGCAGTTACACAACTCTGTTCATGTACCAAATGCCACCAAATTGTATACTGGAAAGAGATTCGTGGCTATTTTTGTTTTTATGATTTTTAGTCATTTTCTTATTATGTGTGTGTGTGTGTGTGTG
Organism: Dipodomys merriami; assembly: GCF_024711535.1. Classification (NCBI taxonomy): domain Eukaryota; kingdom Metazoa; phylum Chordata; class Mammalia; order Rodentia; family Heteromyidae; genus Dipodomys; species Dipodomys merriami. The sequence goes on from NW_027206291.1 coordinate 4,212,734, forward strand.
TGTGTGTGTGTGTGTGTGTGTGTGTGTGCGTGCATATGTGGTGCGTGCACCAACCTGGAGCTTGAACTCAAGTTCTTAAACACTTGCTTGCTTTTTTTGTTCAAGGCTGGAGCTCTACTGCTTGAGCTATAGCTTACTTCTGTCTTTTTGGTGGCTAATTGGAGATAAGACTCCTTCCCTAGCTGGTTTTGAACTGTGATCTTCAGATCCCAGCCTCCTGAGTAGCTAGGATGACAGGCATAAGCCACCAACACTTGACTAATTTTTTTTCAGGGTCCAGCCGTGGGGCCTGAACTCTGGGCCTGGGCACTGTCTCTCAGCTCTTCAGCTCAAGGCTAGCGCTCTACCACTTGAGCCACAGTGCCACTTCCGGCTTTTTTCTTTTTGCTTATGTGGTGCTGGGAAATCGAACCCAGGGCCTCAAGCATGCAAGGCAAGCGCTCTACCACTGAGCCACCTTCCCAGCCCTTTATTTTTGAAATGGAATCTTGCTGGTTGCCTAGGCTGGTCCCCAACTCTTGAGGGCTCAAGTGATTGTCCTGCTTTAGTCTCCCAAGCATTAAGATGACAGGCATGTACTACTAATTAGGCTCAGCTTGCTTTGTGATTTTGATCTCAGGGATTTTTGTTGTGGTTGTTGTTGTTGTTGGTGTGTGTGTGTGTGTGTGTGTGTGTGAATACTGTGGCTTGAACCAAGGCCTCAAACTCACTTGCCTTTTTCCTTAAGTGGAGATCTACCACTTGAGCCACAGCTCCCCTTCTGGCTTTTCTGGTAGTTAACTAAAGATAAGAGTTTCATGAACTTTCCTTCCTGGATTGGCTTCAAACCAAAATCCTCAGATCTCAGCCTCCTGAGGGGCTAGGATTACAGGCACAAGCCACCACCCATGTAGAAACAAGTAGTTTTATCTATTTATATGACATCATTTCTAAGACAGTTTTAAGTAGCAAGGTGTAAGGCTGCAGGATAGCACGGGAGTCTTCCAGTGAGAGGGGGAGGAGGACCATGGGGTAGGAACACTCAGATTGAGCTTGCATGAGTGTAAGTGGACTGCAGGGCCCCATGCAGGGTCCCTGCCTCCAGACAGGACCTGGATGCTGATGGAGGATTGTGAAAACAGCCACATGCCACTCCCTCTCAACGGCCCGCAGGTCGGCTGTGCTACCTCTTTTGCCAATGGGATGCCAGAGAACGTCATACATCCTGGGAGGACATCTCGCCTGGCTGTGCCCCTTGCTGCACCCGGCACCTTGCGACCATGCCAGGCTGCCAGGCTAGCCGCTGGATGACGAGATTCACACCAGCTGGCACCTTGCCACACAAGCAAGACTAGGGAGACCACTCAGCCTTTGCCAACTACAGAACCACAAGAAGCAAGTGTCTGTGTCTGTGTCTGCGCTTCCCCCCAGAAATCCATGTGAGCAAAAGCTCACAGATGCAGGCAGTGACAACGAGGAGGAAAGGGCAGCACGTGAGGCCCAGGAAAGGAAACAGTAAGCGCCAGGCAAGAGGCAGGAGCCAATGTGGTCTCCACCATAGCTCATGTGGAGGAGGCTGGAACAGAGGAAGCAAGCAGCAAAGAGAGGAGCGGATGGGGGTGGGAGGCTAGAGGGGGAGGAGTTCCTTCTGAGAAAGCTGAAGAGCCATGGAAGAATTTCAGGAAGGGGAGTGACCTGATTTACCTGTTGGATGGGTGGAGGGTGGATGGATGGATGGATGGATGGATGAATAAGCAGATGGATTAGTGAATATATCATCGGATGGGCAGATGAAGAGTGAGTGGGTAAATGAATGAGTAGATGACGGGTGGATAAAGGGATGAATGGGTGGACAGATGGATGAATACATGCATAAATGGTAAGTGGGAGTACAGGTGAATAAATGGTTGGATGAATAAATGATGGGTAGTTGGGTGGCTGGGTAGATGAATGGACAGGTAGATGGATAAACAGATGAACAGATGTGTGGATGGATGGATAAGCAGATGGACGGGTGGATTAGTGAATGTTGGATGGAAAGATGGGTAAGTGAGTGGCTAGATGAAATAGTGTATGAATGAAATGGATGGGTATGTAGGTGGATGGACAGATGGATAAATGGATGAATGATGGGGGTAAATGGGTGAGTGGATAGATTAATGGATGGATGAACTGGTAGATAAATGAATGGATAGATGAATCATGGTTGGATGGATGGATGGACGATGGTTGGGTGAATGGGCAGATTGATTGGATAGATGTATGGATGGATGAAAGGATGGATGATGGGGATAAATGGGTGGATGGATAGAGATTAATGGATGGATAATTGGCAGATAGATGAAGACCGGATAGATGAATGATAGGTGGGTATGTAGATGGATGGACAGATGGATGAGTGGATGGACAATGGGGGTGGATGGACAGATGGATGTATGGATTAATGAATGGAAGAATGGACAGATAAATGAATAAAATGGATGAATGGATAATGGATGGGTAAATGGGTGTGTGGATGGATGGACAGTCAGATACATGAGCTCAGATGGACCAAATGCCAACCATGTCTCAGACAGGTAGTACTTCAAAAGGACCTGTGGACCCTGCCTCAGACCTGTAGTGGACAGCCTTGGAGGGACCGGGGAACAGGCAGTGCTAATGCCCCTGGTCTGCAGACCACACTCCGCTCTCATTGGCTGAGACTTCTTTGGTGAGCCCTGTTTTCCCCACCACGGTGTAGGAGATACCTCTTACAAAAAGGAAGAGGAGGGAAAGGCAGTCTTTTCTTCCCATGGACATGCTGGGTTCCGAAAAGCAGTGTCTGGAATTATGGCTGCCACTTTGTAACTAGGAGGGAAATCAAACCAGCCTGGTGGGGATAGCCATTCAAAAAGACAAAAAGAAAGCCTAGGCACCTGTGGCTCAGGCCTGCCATCCTGGCTACTCAGGAGGCTGAGATCTGAGGATAGCAGTTCAAAGCCAGTCCAGGCAGGAAAGTCTGTGAGACTCATCTCAACTACCAAAAAACTGGAAGTGGAGGTGTGGGTCAAGTGGTAGTGCACCAGCCTTGAGTAGATAAAAATCAGGGAGAGCATCCTGCCTTGAGTTCAAGCCCCAGAACTGGCATGGAAGGAAAGAAGAAGGGGAAGGAGGGAGGAAGAGGGGAAGGGAGGAAGGGAGGGAGGGAAGGAAAGAGGGAGGGAAAACTCCCCCAAACCTCCCTGAGAGCATGGACCACCTCTTTCTCTTGTTCTCCGCATCACCAGCACATGACAGTACACATACGTTAAATATTCTCTCCATTGATCAAAGCCTCACATTCATATTAACCCCAAACCCTGAACCCCAACTTGAGTATGTGCATTCTGGGGGTGACTTCCAATCCCAGCATCCCACACAGACCTGGCAGCCACAAGTTAGTCCTAAACCTCCAGGTCTGACTGGCCTTGGGAAGTGGCTCCATTCAAAGGAGCACACTTCCACATCCAAGGTCAAAGCCAAGGAGAAAGGGATGGCCCATCCCTTCCCCAGGGCGCAGCAAAGAAGTTTCCTAAACTAGACACTTGGCACAGCAGCAGTGGATGCTCACACTTGGAGAGGCGCAAGGGCAGCTCCAGGTCTGCGCAGAGTGCTTGTTCTCTGACCCTTCCAGGGAGCCTCCGTGTCTGGGGGCTCCCCACCATCTTTCCTGGGTCTGGGGTTGAGCTCCCTGAGTAAAACTTCCTCCTCTGCCTGGTAAAGACACCACATATTGCCTGTCATCCCTGACTACAGAGAAGGCTGAGATCTGAGGATCCTGGTTTCGAAGCCAGCCCAAGGCAGGGAAGTCCGTTGAGAGACTCTGATCTCCAGTGAACCGCCAAGAAGCCAGAAGTGCAGCTGTGGCTCAAGTGGTCGAGCGCCAGCCTTGAGCGCGGACCTGCTCAGCAACAGCGCCCTGGCCCTGAGTTCAAGCCCCAAGCCTGGCACAAAATATGACAAACCAGACATACACAAAAGCACGTGGGGAGCCCCGCCTGTGCTCGCCTGCTTGGAACCCGGGGTTCCAGCGCCCCGCCCGGGCCTGCGCGAGGGGGGGGGCTTCTGGTTGGGGGTCCACCCAAGTCCTCTTTCTCTTGACTCTCCCTCTGGGAACCGCGCGTTGTGTGTGTGGGGGGGGGTGTCCTTCACCTGCGCATGCGTGTCCCGCTCCCACCCACCGCCCTCTCCCCGCCCCTCCGCGCGTGACGCCGTGGGAACCCGACCCCCCCACACACACATACCGGGGGCGGGTGATGAGGGGGGCGGCTGTGGAGCGCGGGCTGGGCGTGGGGGTCCCGGGTGCTGGGGAGAAGAGGAAAGGCGGGCGGTGGCCACCTGGATCTGGGGGTGCGGGACCCCGGGACTGGGGAGGGGGACCAAGCCGAGGGTCGCCCGGCCCGTCCTCCCCCGCCTTCCCGCTGGCGCACTCACCCGCACGATGTAGGAGACGCCGGGCCCCAGGACCCTGGCGTCGGGGTGCAGCCAGCCGTGCGCCGGCTTGTGGATGAAGCCCCCCTTGCGCGCCCACTCGTCGGCGGCGTCGGGGGCCCCGGCCGCCCCGCGCGCCCCCCGCGGCCCGCGCGCCCCCGCCGCCCGGCAGCGGCCGAGCGCGGGCAGCGGGCAGGGCGCGGCGCAGCGGGGCTCGCAGGCGCCCAGCACGGCGGCGGCCAGGGCGGGGACCCCCGCGGGGGTCTCCGCGGGCTCGGGGTGCGGCTCGGGCGCCCCCGCCGCGCGCGCCGCCGCCGCCGCCGGGCCGCGGCCCAGGAACCCCGCGGGCGCCGCGAACTTCCACTGCGGCATGCGCGGCAGCAGCGCGCAGAAGGTGGTGGGCGCCTCGGGCTCGGGGGCCGCGGGTGGCGCGGGCGGCGCGCGCCCGCCCGGACCCTGCGTCATGGCCGCGGCCGCCGGACCGGACCGGACCGAGCCGACCCGGCGAGCGCCTGGCGCGGAGGCGGCCCCGGCGCCCGCCCGCCCCGCCCGGTGATGTCACCGCCCCGCCCCGCGCGCAGCCGCGGGGGGCTGCGCCCCTGGGACCCGCGCGCCCGGCGGGGCCCCGCGTGGCCGAGGCCGGCGATCCGCCCCGCGGGGGAAGCGGGGAGGCTGCGCACCCCGGACCCAGCGCGACACCCCCGTCCCCCCCCCACTCTGCCCAAGTTCCCCCAAACGGCCGGCTGGAACTGGGGCGGGGGAAGGGGGGCGGACAGGGGAAACTGAGGCCGGGGGCGGGGCAGGGGGCGCGGTCGGAGGCGGAGAGAACCCCCTAACCTTGAAGTCAGCCCTCGCCGATCGCGCCCAGCTCTCTTCCGAATAAAGGAAACTGAGGCTTGGGGAGGGAGGAGCGCGGCCCAGGCACACAGCGGGGGGGGGGGTGTCAGCCAGCCGGGCCGAGCCTCCTCGGCCTCAGTTTCCCTGCCCTGTAAGCCTCTCCCCCCCTCGTGTCTGGGGTCCCCTCCCTGGCGCCCCCTCGTCTGAACTCCAAGGCCTCTGCGCCCCGGGCCCGCGGGAGCCCCGAGGGCCTCTGGGACGGGCGACTCGGCTCCAACCCCGGGGAGAGTGCCTGCTCGGAGCGGCTGGGGTGTCCCGGTCGCCGGGGGGGCGTGGGGGGTGCAGCCTCCGGTCTCGGCGCCCCACCCAGGCCCAGCCAGGGCCGAGGAAACAAAGCCGGGGCCGGGCGCGGCGGCTGGAGGGAGGGACGGGGAGGAGCGGGAGCCAGATCGATAATCGGAGAAATGAGATCACGGCGGCGAGCTGGGAGAGGAGAGGGGGAAGGGCGCCCTACGCTTCGGCCGCGCAGCCAGCGGGGCCCAGCCACCGGCCAGGGCCCTGTGGCCGCGGCGTGGGGAAGGGGCAGCGGCCTGGCGCGGCCCGAGCCCGCCCGGGCTCCCCTCCCCTCCCCTCCGCTCCCCTCCCCCTTCCCCTCCAATTCCCTTCTCTTCTCTTCTCTTCTCTTCTCTTCTCTTCTCTTCTCTTCTCTTCTCTTCTCTTCTCTTCTCTTCTCTTCTCTTCTCTTCTCTTCTCTTCCTGTGTCAGTACTAGGGCTTGAACTCAGGGCCTGAGCTCTATCCCTTAGCGTTATGGCTCAAGGCTGACCCTCTACCGCTTGAGTCACAGCTCCACTTTCTAGTTTATTTTTGCTGGTTAACTGGAGGTCAGAGTCTCCCGGACTCTCCTGCCTGGACTGGCTTTGGAAGGAAACCCTCAGATCTCAGCCCCCTGAGTAGCTGGGATTACAGGCGTGAGCCCTTGATGTCAGGACCCTCCAGTCTCTCTGCACTCTGCTTCCTCTGGGTGAGCAGCACACCATGTGTCTTCTGAGATGCTATGCAGCCTGGAAGATCTTTATCAATATCCAGAATATGGTAAGCATTGTTGTGGGAAGGTACTAGAACACATCAGACTTGTATACATCCTTCAAAACCCAACTTGAACCCCCACACCTGGCTCCCAATCAAAGCCTGGGCTCTACCTCTGGCCTCCCCCTGCCCCCCAGCCCTCCTTGGGTCTCATCTGAACACCTCAGCAGCTGGAGAATGTGTGAGGGCAGTGTTCAGGTCGCCTTTCTGCGACACAGAGACAATGAAGTGCAGCCACGTGGTGACGCTGAGGGCACTGAGGAGAGATTTATTGGCAAGCAACTCTAGAAGGTGGAGGCCTGGGACCGGGACGGGCCTCGGGGAGGCGGCCTCCAGCCAAGTCTGGCAGCCACATCCCCGTGAGCAGCTAGGGCCCAGCCAACCAAAGTTTGTGACAGAAACTGGAGCTAAGCTGGGGACCCAGCGGGGCCGAACACTGAGTTCTAGGACACCAGCCTGCGTCTCTGGCTGGGGAAAAGAGACACTTCTTCCTGCCTGGCCCAGCCTGGCCTGGGGTGACCTGTGGGAAAGAAACTGGGGCTGTGGAAGGAGAATCCCTCATACCCCACACAGGGCCTCGGGTCGAGGCCCCCAGGGAAGATCAGGTGGCCAGGAAGGACCTCAGAGGGAAGGACCTCAGACAGCAGAGAGGGGGAGGAAGGAGGCTCCTCTGAGCCTCCTCTGTCCCCCACCCCACCCCCACCCCCTTACCCCTGTCCCAGGACCCCCAGGAGGGAGCTGGGAGGGCCTGTGCCCTGTGGCTGTCAGGGTGTCATGTCCCCAGCCAGCGTGGCGGCCCTCTTGGAGTGGCGGATGCCCATCGTATATGCGGGAGCCCTGGTCTTGTTCAGGGTGACCTGCTCGGGGCTGTGGGTGCCAGGCCCTGGGGTGTCCGCCAAGGGCCGTGGTGCCCGGGGCCGCCCCAGCATGGTGAAGGCCGGCCGGCGGCGCTGGTAGGTGTTGGGGTCCGGGCTGTCGTACTGGCCCGGGCCTGGCATCTCGGCCGGGTCCTGCGGGGGTCGCACTGGAGGGGTGCGGCCCCCCGCCGTGTAGCTGGGGCTGCTAGGCTTGATGAAGACCTGGGAGCCCCAGAGGGGCGGCATGGTGTAGGCATTGGGGGCGGGGGCCGTGGTGTCCAGGGGCTTGGGGCGCAGGCGGAAGCCCAGGGTGAAGGCTGGGGGGTTCCTCTGGCCGGCAGGAGGCACTTTCTCGGGGCTGTAGGCCCCGGGGCCTGGGGTCACCTCCAGCTCTGCGAGAATAGATGGAGAGTTGGCACAGGAGGGGGATCCTCGCCTGCTCCCCGCACCCGCTTCCTCCCGACAGTGACTTCTCACCCCTCCAGCAGGCCCTGAGTGTAGCATCATGTGGGACCCATGGGGAGCAGGGCCTCCCAGCAGCTGAGAGACTCTGCAGCACCCAGCGGGCATGGCGGGGGGCAGACCGGGGAGTGCTGGGGGCAGGGAAAGCAGACTTAGGAAGGCAGAGTGTGTGGGCAGCTAAGGGGGGGAGAAGATAGGGAGGTAGAGGGTGAAGGGGGGTGGATGGGCGGTAGATGGGTAGATAGAGTAGGTAAGTAGATGATGGATGATGGGTGGGTGGGTGGGTGGGTGGATGAGTGGGCGAGTGATAGGTGGGTGGATGGAAGATGAAGTGGTGGATGGAGGGTAAGTGGGGGTGTGGATGGATGGATGGATGGAAGCATGGACTATGGATGGCTAGGTGGGTAGATGGATGGGTGGATGGTAGAGGGGTGCGTGGGTGAATGGGAGGGTGGACGGATGGGTACAGGGATGGATGGATAGATGGATGGGTGAGTGGATGGGTAGATGGATGAGTAGTTGGATGGATGGATGGATGGATGTTCAGTGGATAGACAGGTGGATGGATGGATAAATAGGTGGATGGAGGGACAGATGGGTGGATGTAATGATGGATGAATGTTGAATGGATAGATGGGTGTGTGGATGGATGGATCGATGGGTGGATGCATAGTTGGGTGGATGAAAGGATGGATGGAGGGATAAATTGGTGGATGGATGGATGGGTAGATGGATGGATGATGGATGGATGGGTAGATGGATGGGTGGGTGATAGGTAGATGGATGGGTGGATGATGGGTAGATGGATGATGGATGGGTAGATGGATGGACAGGTGGATGAACAGCTAGACAATGGGTAGACAGATAGGTGGTGAGTGGAGTATGGGTGGACAGGCAGGGATTATGGGTTGGCGGTGGGGAACCAGCAGGGGGGCTGGTTCTCTGTGGGAGGGTAGGGGGACACATGGAGGCTGAGCAGATGGTGGGTAGATGGAGGGGTGCGGGGGGGGGGGACAATCAGATGCTGATGGTGGGGGACGGATGGGACAGTGAGTGGATGTGTGGGACATGGGGGGTGCAGGGTCAGGAATGGCTGGGTCAGTGGGGGTGAGTACGTAGCCACAGGCCAGCAGATGCAGAGGTGGGGTGGGGGGAGGATGGGTGTCTGTCCCTGGGGGCGGGACCAGCCTCTGCCCTCCAGCTCTCACATGGCTGCAGTCATGGGGGTCCAGCCACTTTGCCCGTCAGATGCTCCCAGAGCTCTGTGGCCCCTCCTCTGAGCCCCTGGACTTTTGGGGAGGGAGGAGGGACCCCCCATGAGATGTGGAGTACATACTCACCCCGCGATTTGCCGCGGCCCTGTATGGAGTAGGCGGGAGGACAGATGCGGCCAAACCGGGTGACTTTGGGGTCCAAGAAGTAAACCGGCCCCGGACTGGTGTCCTGGAGAGGCACTGGGAAGACGAGACCAGCGTCCCTCCAGATGATTCCGTACCCAGGCCAGGCCTGAGGTCCCAGGAGAGCTTGACTAGTGTCCCCCCACCCCCACCCCCACCGCGGGAGCTGCCACTACAGAGGTGCTCAGTGGAAAATGGGGGAGACAGCCTGGACTCCCCTACGGGGCTACGTGCAGGGTGGTAAGAATGACGCACAGGCTGAGTGTGGTGACTCAGACCTGAAATCCCAGCGACTCAGGAGACAGAACTCCGGAGACTTGCCATTCAAAGCCAACTCAGGGCAAAAAGAGAGAGCCAGGCATCAGTGGCTCACGCCTGTCATCCTAGCTACTCAGGAGGCTGAGATCCGAGGATCGCGGTTCCAAACTAGCCTGAGCAGGAAACTCCGGGAGACTCTTATCTCCAATAAACCACCAGAAAACAGGAAGTGGCGCTGTGGCTCAAGTGGTGGAGCACTCATCTTTGAGCTGAAGAGCTCAGGGTCAGCGCCCAGGCCCAGAGTTCAAGCCCCACAACCGACAAAAACAAAGTTAAGAGACATACACACACACACACACACCATCTCCATCAACAAACCAGGTATAGTAGCACACCTCTGTCACCCCAGCTACCCAGGAGGCATAGGGGATGCCTGGTCCAAAACCAGCCCTAGGCAAAAAAATGAAACTTCAGGGGGAAAACAAACAAACAGTGGGAGCAAAAAACAGCTGGGGGCATGGCTTAAGTGGTAGAGCACCTGCCTAGCAAGCCTGAGGCCCTGAGTTCAGACCAAAGAAAGAAAGAATAGAAAAGATCAGGGTGATGGGACCCCAGAAGCACACACAGCTTCTCTCTTTAGCCCCAGGGGGGCGTCTCCCAAGGACTGGGGGTGCCTGGGGTCGCCCCTCCTCAGCACATCCCCTTGAGGTAGGCCACAAGCATGCAGAGCGGCCTCTGTCCTGCATTTTCCCCGTCAGTCCGGAAGGCCAGGGAGCCCCTGGCGTTCCCCCATGTTTCAGGAGTCACTGTGGCTCTGGGATCTCTCTGGGAAGATAACCATGGCTCCTGTCCCAGCCTGTCCTCCTGTCCCTCCCACCCTCCGCAGCAGCACTCGATGCCCCAGCCTCACCTCTGAGGCTCCTACCCAACTCCTACTCATCCTACACAGCCCAGATCCCCACGCTACCCCCAGGCCTTCAGCAATAGATTTCCTTTCCCCCTTGTGCCCAAGTTTTGTCCCTCATCCAGGAGGTGTCCGGAGACCAGGATTTGAACCCAGTTCCCTTCATCTTGCCAATGTCTCTAAGGGATGAATTCCTACTGCTAACCTTGTAACAACAAAGTTGTCACATTGCTAACATTGTACAGAGATGGAAACTGAGGCACGGAGCAGTGAAGCAACTTCCCCCAAAGCCAAGCAGGAAAGGGTCACAAAACACAGGTCTTAGCTAGGGTATACCCTTTCTCCTGTCATTCTCCTTTTTTGAGTCTTGGTACTAGGCCTTGAACTCAGGGCCTGAGCACTGTCCTAACGTCTTTTTTCTTTTTTAACTCAAGGCTGGCACTCTACCACTTGATCCACAGCTCCATTTCCAGCTTTTTGGTGGGTAATTGGAGATAAGAGTCTCACAGGCTTTCCTGCCTGGGCTGGCTTCAAACCCTGATCCTCAGGTCTCAGCTTCCTCAGTAGCTGGGATTACAGGCGTGAGCCAGTGGGCCCGGCTTGGCATTCTCCTTATCAGGAAGCAAACAGGACCAGAGAACACAGCAAGTGTGAGGTGTGCCCAGCCCTGCCTTCCTGCCTCATCCCCCTCCCCAGGGAGCCTGTATGTGAGGACTGGGAGGCCCCCACAGGCTCCAGGACCACCTGAAAACTAGGACACCCCTCACCCCCTTGCCCCCCCCCCCCCCCGCCGCCGGCAGCCTTACCTTCACTGGGCCTACGAGCGAGCGAGTAAGCAGGACTGGCTGTCTTGGTGCAGTCATGGTTGATGTAGCCCACGGTGGATGGAAGGACATACAAGCCAGGCCCAGAGCCTAGGACCCAGAACCCAGGTCAAGGCTGGGAACCCCAAGACCAGGACAAGCCAGGGGCAGGAGGGGGGCCACCGAGGTATGACTCCATCTCCAATCACACAGTGGGACAGGACTGGAGACCATACAGAGCATTTCAGGATGAGGAAGAGGCTGTGCAAAGGCCCTGGGGCAGGGGTGAGAACTGAGCCTAGACCTTGACAGGTGGGGCTGGGAGGCGGGGAGGGTTGTCAGGGAATTGAGGCCAGAGGCAGAGAGAGAGAGAGAGAAAGTATCCCAAGTGGGGAAACTGAGGCCAGGCAGCAGAGACTCTGGCCCAGGTGAAGAGCCAGGCTCCTGTCTCCTGCCCAGCTCCAGATCATTGCAGGGACCCCCCAACAGGGCACAATAATGGTTCTCCTCCATCTATCTCTCTAGTCCCACTCTCCCCCCCCCCCCAGCCAGGCCAGGCCAGCACCCACCGTTCTCCAGTGTGGCCATTCCACAGGTCTTCCTCAGACCAGTCTCTGGGATGTGGCCCTCAGCCACGCGCCGGGCCAGGGGCACCGTGGCCCGACGCGTGGCAGGGTCGCAGCTGAGGGTCCCCATGGAGAGACCCTGGAGCCGGCTCCTCTGTCTGCCGCTCTGGCACCTCAGGCCGGGCACTGCCCTCAATCGGTGCTTGGCAGAGGTCTGGCCCTCACCACACCCTTGCATCAACCATACAGACAGCTCCTTGTCCCCCGGCCACAGAGCGCGGGGCCCCGGGGCCCGGGCCAGGCTGCTCGGCCGGACGCTGGCCTGGAAGTGGAGCTGAGATCGAGTGTCACCAGGCCCGGCTGCGTGGTCCAGGAAGGAATCCGGTGTCGGCAGAGCAGGTCCCCAGGGAGCCAGCCAAGCTGGGTGGCCAAGGCCAAGCCAGGCCCCAGGGAGCCCGCTATAAACAAGACACCCACAGCGGCCGCAGGGAAGGCACAGCGTGCTCACAGCTCGGTCCCCAAGCCTCTTCCCTTTCATTCCTTCCTTCCTTCCTTCAGGCTTCTAAGCAGCTACCGTGTGCCAGGCTCTGATGGAGGCCACGGGACAGGACAGGTGCAGACAGGTAAAGGACTGGCATCCCAGGAAGAGGAGACACCAAAGCCAGGCACCAGTGGCTCACGCCTGTCATCCTACCTACTCAGGAGGCTGAGATCTGAGGATCGAGGTTCAAAGCCAGCCCGGGCAGGAAAGTCCGTGAGACTCTTTATCTCCAATAAACCACTTCATTAACCACTTTTACCTCCAATTAACCACTTAAGTGGAGTTGTGGTTCAAGTGGTAGAGTGCTAGCATTGAGGGAAAAAAAAACCAAAAAACGAAACTCAAAGACAGTGCCCAAGACCTGAGTGTAAGCCCACAGAATGGGACAAATAAATAAATATATCAGGAGGAGTGTGGACCAGTATTGTTAGTGTAAGGAAATCAACTGCCTACCCCCCCAACACACACACACACACACACACACACACACACACACACACACACACACACACATTCCTGCTTCCTTTTAGAATGGAATAGGCTTTTGTTTTTGTTTTTTAATTGTATGTGTCAGTCCTGGGGTTTGAACTCAAGGGTGCTATCCCTAAGCATTTTTTTGGGGGGGGGTCTGGTCATGGGGCCTGAACTCTGGGCCTGGGCGCTGTCCCTCAGCTCTTCAGCTCAAGGCTAGCGCTCTACCACTTGAGCCACAACGCCACTTCCGGCTTTTTTCTTTTTGCTTCTATGGTGCTGAGGAATCAAACCCAGGGCCTCAGGCATGCAAGGCAAGCGCTCTACCACTGAGCCACCTTCCCAGCCCCGCATTTTTTTTTTGCTCGAGACTGGTGCTTTACCATTTGAACCACAGCTCTACTTCTGGGGTGTTTTTTTTTTTGTTCTTGGTAGTTAATTAGAGATTAGAGTCTCACCAATGTTCCCACCTGGGCTGGCTCCGGACAGTGATCCTCCTGTCTCAGCCACCTGAGTAGCTGGGATTATAGGTGTGAGCCACGCACAGTGTCCAGCCCTAACACAGATGTTAGGTCACATTTGCCAGCTCAGCCCTCTGGCGATATTAAGATTCTCCAAGCTCTCAAGTGTATGCAGACCCTGCACATCCCTGTCCCCATCCCCCCGTACCCCCTCTGCTCCCTGTCAGCTCTGGGCATGACCTCTGCCTCAGCTTCCACCCCTGCACCTAGGGGGGACTCTGTCAGCCCTGGCAACTCACCCCCCAGTTGCCAACCTTCCTGCTGAGCCCACTGAGTCTTCTCAATTCATCTTTTATCTTTTAGGTGGTGCTGGGGTTTGAACTCAGGACCTTGATCTTGCTAGACAGGCTTCTAGCCATTCTTTGCCTTATTTTTGTTTCAAATAGAGTCTCATGTTTATGCCCCACATACCCAGACCCACGAGCCTCTCCTTTACCCTTCCTGTGTCACAGGCATGACAGGTGTGTACCACCATACCCAACCTTGTATCGATTCAGAAAGGGGTCTTGAGACTTTTCATTATCTAGGCTGGCCTAGAACCTCAATTCTCCAGATCCCAGCTTCCTGAGAGTTGCTAGGATTGCAGGCATGAGCCCTCAGAGCCATCCGTACACCCTTTCCAGCCTGTGTGGCTGAAGCACAGGGAGAAGAGGGAGGAGGAGGAGGGAGGGCTGTGGGGAGGACTTGGAGGGAGCCAGGGAAGATGATGGTCCTAGCAAGGGACCCAATAGGCTGTGCTCACAGGTGCCCTCTGGTGGTGTCTAGCAGAACAGACCCTCAGCAGTGTCCTGAGACCAGGACCAACTACATGTAGGTCCCACTGCAAGTAATGGAAAAAGATGATGCCAAGGAAAGGGGCAGAGGAGGAGGAGGAAGAGGAGGTGGTGGTTTTGTTGTGCTAGTCCTGAGGCTTGAACTCAGAGCCTAGGTAGGCATTGTCCCTGATTTTTTTTTCTTGTTATTGGTTATGGGACTTGAACTTGGGGCCTGGGTACTGTCTCTGAGTACTTTCACTCAAGGCTAGCACTTTCAAACTTAAGCCACAGCACCACTTCCAGCTTTCTGATGGTTCATTGGAGATAAGAGTCTCATGGACTTTCCTGCCTGAGCTGGCTTTGAACCATGATCCTCAGATCTCAGCCTCCTGAGTAGCTAGGATGACAGGAGTAAGCCACCAGCATCCGGCCAATGATAGTATTTCTTATGTACTTTATGTGTGCAAACCGTATGTTTCTTGCTTTAAGACATTGAAAGTTTGGCAAAGTTGTCGGAAGTCGGTGTCTCACGCCTGTAGGCTGAGATCAGAGGATCAAAGTTTGAGGCAAAAAAGCGTGGAGACTGTCTTCAGTTAACCAGCAAAAAGAGGGGCTGGGGGCATGGCTCAAGTGGTACAGCACAACCCATGAGCGAGTCAGCCAAAAGAAAATGCAAAGCCCTGAGATCAAGTTCCAACACAGGCAAATGAATAAAATAATAAGAGGTTTGCCAAACCTGCTTGTGCCCCAGGATTTGTTTCTGTCTTGGTGCCCTCTGCTGGGAGAGTGTATTTGTTCTTGTGGTTGATGTAACCAATCACCGACTGGCTTAAAACAACATAGGTTTAGCTGGGCATCCATGGCTCATGCCTGTAATATTATAACATGTGAACACACAAAGCATAGACACATGTGTATGCACACACTGATGCACATGTAATGTACACAGGAACCACACATGGGTGTGCAGAACACAGGCACCCACAGATGCAGGAGCTGCAGAGCAGGACCCCTGCATTCTGACATTTAGACTCGGCCTGCTCAGCAGGTGTGTCTGTTCTGGACACCATGTCCAGAACAGACGTGTGTATACAGCAGTGTTGCCGAGCCCAGTTCCCTGTCTGTCTGTATTCAGGTGTCTGAACTCAGGGCCTTATGTTCATTTGCTGGTTTGGCTGGTGCTCTACCACTTGAGCCATACCTCCAGCCTGGCTTTTTTGCTAGTTCGTTTGGAAATGGAATCACACAGACTTTTCTACTCAGGCTGACTTCAAACCACAGCCTCCTGAGTAGCTAGGATTACAGAGGGTGTGTGTGTGTGTGCGTGCGCGCGCGCGTGTGTATGCGCGTGCATGCGCACATATACACACATGCGTGGGTCACTTGTACAAAGTTTGATGTCCCATGTAGGCAATGTAGGCAAATTTTTTGGCTTTTTTTGTTTTAGTTTGTTTTTCAGATCAAGTCTCGCACTTTTGCCCAAGGTCATGCCTTGGATCTTTTTCACCTCCAGAGTAGCTGGGACTCCAGGTCACCATGCCCTGCTCCATCTTTTTAAAAAATAATCCATCTGGTGGGTCATAAGCAAAGATGCCAGCACACTGAGGAGGTGTATCCCAGGGGACTGGGTTTCTTGGGTGACCTGTTGTTCCCTGTGTCCCTGGCACGTGGTGGCTGTGAGACTGGTAGAGGCCACGGCTTTGTGGGTGACGCCTCCTGCACCCTGTGCCAGGGCACACTGTGTCACAGCTATCTCCCTGGAGACCAGGCCCTTTGTGCTCTATCCGTACCGGGCGCTCTGACTCAGACTCACGCGGCTCTGTGGCTGCCTGCCCTTTTTGTCCCCTGGGGACTCGAACAAGGGACACTTGTCCTTCCCCTGAGGACACGGAGAACTTGCCGGGCTCCCAGTTCTCTCCTCTCTCCAGAAAGGGCTGTTGTCCCTGCAGGTCAGTGAGGACCAGCGCAAGGCTGGCTCATGATCTTCTGGGAGTCTAAACTCAAGCCCAGGAGCCCCCATCCACAGGAAGGGGCTGTGTGCAGGGAGCGAGAGAAGAATGCCAGCAGGCTCTCCTCTGTGTGTGTGTGTGTGTGTGTGTGTGTGTGTGTGTGTGTGTGTGTGTGTGTGTGTGTGTGTGTGTGCCAGCCATAGGTCTTGAACTCAGGGCCTGGGGGCTGTCCTTGAGTGTTTTTGCTAAAGGCTAGCACTCTGTCCCTTGAGCCACAGAGCCACTTCTGTTTTTTTAGCAGTTAACCGGAGGTAAGAGTCTCACAGGAACTTTTCTGCCTGGGCTGGCTTCAAACCAAGATCCTCAGATCTCAGCCTCCTGAATAGCTGGGATTACAGGCATGAGCTACTGGCCAGAGATTCTTATCTCCAATAAACCACCTAAAAAAGGGAAGTGGTGTTATGGTTTGAGTGGTAGAGCGCTAGCCTTGAGCAAAAGTGCTCAGGGACAGCGCCTAGGCCCTCAGTTCAAGCCCAACAAAGGACAAAGAGAAAAGAAAACCCGAGTGCTGGTGGCTGTCATCCTAGCTATTCAGGAGGCTGAGATCTGAGGATCATGGTTCAAAGCCAGTCCAAGCAGGAAAGTCCGTGAGACTCTTATCTCCAACAAACCACTAGAAAACCGGAAGTGGTGCTGTGGCTCAAGCGATAGAGCACTGTCTTGAGCTGAAGAGCACAGGGACAGCACCCAGGCCCAGAGTTCAAGCCCATGACCGAAAAAAAAGAAAAGAAAAGAGTTGGGCTGGGAAGGTGGCTCAGTGGTAGAGCACTTGCCTTGCATGCATGAGGCCCTGAGTTCGATTCCTCAGCACCACATAAGCAAAAAGAAAAAAGCTGGAAGTGGCACTGTGGCTCAAGTGGTAGAGCACTCACCTTGAGCTGAATTGCTGAGGGACAGCGCCCAGGCCCAGAGTTCAAGCCCCACGACCAGAAAAAAAGAAAAAAAAGCTGAAGCCACTGGCTGGCTGGCTCCTGCAGGTCTTTGCTCTCTCCATCTGCCTGCCCAGTTTCACCCCCATTTCTGCTCTGTGTGTTCACACCATAGGGATGGACACACACTTGGCTCCAGATCAGGACTTTGTGTTGATGCTTAGCAGCACACTCCTGCCTGTTTATCATGCTTTGGCTTGGTTCTGGGTGTCCTAAGAGCTCGTGTCCCCAGCATGGCTCCCTGGTAGGTACTATTGGGAGGTGGTAGGAACTTTACAGTGGGGACTAGTAGGAGGGTCATTGGTCACTGACGTCATGACCTCAAAGGGACCTGGGGGAACCTCCCTATTCCTCATTCATTTTCTCTTTCTCTCTCTCCTCCCCCCTTCTCTCTTTCTCGCTCTCTCTCTCTCTTTATCTGGCCCCTCCATGGCCAGGAAAGTTACACAGCACAATGTATAACTTCACCCACAGGCCCCCCAAACAACAACCCCAACAAATCACAGTCTGGAACTTCCAAACTGTGAGGCAAAATAAATTGATCATCTCATTTTTTTTAATTTATTGTTATTCTAAAGGTTATAGTTATGTAAGTCTGGGAATGAGTATATTTCTTTAGTCTTTCCCTCTACCCCCCAGTCCAGGGGCTTGAACTCAGGGCCTGAGCCCTGTCCCTGAGCTTCTTTTGCTCATGGCTAGCACTCTACCACTTGAGTCACAGCGCCATTTCCGGCTTTTCCTGAGTAGTATATTAGAGATAATAGTCTCACAGAGTTTCCTGCCCAGGCTGGCTTCAAACTGCGATCCTTGGGGCTCAGCCTCCTGAGTAGCCAGGATTACAGGCATGAGCCACTGGTGCCCAGCCTGATGAGTACCTTTCTTTTTGGACAATGTCACCCCCTTTCTCACAATCTCCCAGTTTTTCCCTCCTGTCCACACCCACAAGCTGTATAGCTCATTTAAAATGTAGTGTCTTATTGAGTATCATATTTCTTTAAATGTGTGTATTTGTGTATGTGTGTGTGCCAGTCCAGTTCTAGGGCCTGAACTCAGGGTCTGAGCTTTTTTGGGGGGCTCAACACTAGTGCTCTACCTCTAGAACATCAGCTCCACTTCCAATTTTTTTTGGAGCTTAATTCCTGCCCAAGCTGGCTTTGAACTGCAATCCTCAGATTTCAGCCTCCTGAGTAGCTATGATTACAGGCACAGAAGTAAGACTTAAGTTCCATCAAAACAAACTCCTTGGGGCTTATGTCCATGCACCTCTTACTCTGCTTGTGTCCCTGATGCCTTTAACAATGTTTGTTATATAGTAGACACTTAGTAAATGTGTGCTGAACAGGACCCTGCCCTCCAGGTCTTTATACCAGTCCTCACAAACACCCTCCAAACCTTAAAGCATTCAATTTCCCCAACACCATCAATAAAGCAGGCCAGTTCCTCTTCCTCTTCTTTATTGCCATCCTGGCAATAAAGTCCTGGTTCTTAGCAACCTCATCATCATAAGCCCAGTCCCTAGCAACAGGGATCCCACTTCCTAGCAACAGGACGCAGACACAAGCAACTGAAGCCCATATCCCTAGCAACAGGGTCCCAGACTTAACCAACCTGGTCCCAGCCCTTAGGAACAGAGAGGCTGGCCCCTAGCAACAGGATCCCAGCCTTGACAACCTTGGTCTCAGCTCTAGCAACAAGGCCTGCAGCCTTGGCAACGCGATCTCAGACCCAAGCAATAGGATCCTAGCCCTACGGCCCCAGCACCACGAAGCCCGCTCCCTCCCAACGCTGCAGGGCTCTGGTGCATTTGGCAAAATGCCTGCAGGCCGGAACAACACACCCGAGGAGAGGCCAGGGGTGACTAGATCTCCCCAGGAGCGAACCAGGGGTGACAGCCCCACCGCCCACTGCAGACACCTCCTTCCTGCGGGCCAGTGCGGTGGACTGAGCCCAAGTCAGGCAAGGAGGCGCGAGGATGGCCGGGAGCTGTGGGCGTGGCCCAGGCTTAGAGGGGCTGGGGCTGAAGTGGGGGCGGGGTCCTAGAGCAAAGGGGCGAGGCTTGGGGAATGATGGACAGGATCCTGGAGGAATAGGCGGGGCGGACACGGAGGGGCGGGGACACTGGGACTGGAGGCGGGGCGGGACCTCTGGTGTAGGCGGGGCCTTTGTGCGGGCAGGGCAGAGCGTGAGTTGGGCGGGGGTTCTTGACAGGGAGTGGTTTGTGGTGATTGGACTTTGAGAGCAGTGTTTGTGTGGGCGTGGCTTGTGGTGAAAGGGTGAAGGGGCGTGGTTTGTGGTGGGCGTGGCTTCGTGAGGGTAGGGGTCTGTGTGGGGCTGCTTAAGGCAAGCAGGTGTCTTGGGGCATGGTTTGTGATGGGCGGGGCTTTATGGGAAAGGGCTATGTGTGGTTTGTGTTGTGGGCGTGGCCTGAGGTGGGCGGGCATTGTGGGCGTGGCTTGAGAGGTGCTGTGGTAGAATGCCATGCTGGAGCAGACAAAGCTAAGGGACACTTGGGCGTTGGTAACACACACTTGTGATCCTAGCTACAAAGGAGCCTGAGATCTGAGGATCTTGGTTCAAAGCCAGCCCAGGCAGGAAAGTCCGTGAGACTCTTATCTCCAATGAACCACCAGAAAACCAGAAGTGATGCTGTGCTTCAAGTGGTAGAGCGCTTGCCTTGAGCCTAAGAGCTTAGGGATAGTGCCCAGGCCCTGAGTTCAAGACTCACCATCGGGAGGAGGGGAAGGGGAAGCCAACCTTATCAAGACAGTCAATGAGACTCTTATTTCCAATTAATTACCAAAAAACAAATAAAGTCGAAGTGGAGCTGTGGCTCAAGTGGTACACGCTAGCTTTGAGCAAAACTACTCAGGGACAGCACCCAGACCCTGTACTGTTACACACACATGTTTGAGCCCAGGCAGAGGTTAGCCAGACCTTTGATCTCACCCCATCTCCATCTGTGTATAGCAGGTCTCCTGGGGGAGCCCCTCCCAGTCCACCATCCATCTAGATTGTGGGGTGCTCTGACCCTACCAGGCCAGGCCAGCTCAGCAGCCCGTGTGATGTGTGTGGCCCCAGGACCATCCCCTTATTGACCACTAGAGGGAAGATTCTAGCTCTGAACTGCCTAGGCCTCCCCAGAGCTTCTTTCATTCAGCATCTCTTCATGGACTGACCTCCAGCCCTTCCCACACCCCTGCCCCAGCCACTCCCAGAAATGTGACACTTCCTTCCAGCCGCCTCTCTGTGTCTGCTCACATTCCTCTCAAGTATTCTCCCATTTCTTTGGCGACCCCTAGCTATTCCTTCACCCCCAGTGGCCCTTTTATCCAGAAATGCAAAATGTATAAGTGTTCCCCTGGCCAGCACCAGCCCTGTCAAGTGCACCTGTGTCTAACTATGGGGCTGATGAAGAAGGCACAGGGTTCTGGTGTTTTCCAACAGGACACAAAGCACCCGTGGTGGGACCACACAGACTTTATTCTCCAGCTCTGGATGGGCAGGTATAGGAAGCCCATGAAATGGGCTGCTGTCAGTCCTCTTGTTCCAGAACCCTGCAGCTGGCTGCAGAGAGAGGCTGACTGCTTGTGCCTCTCATTCTGGCAAAGGCAGGAGCCGCAGGGGAGCTGGAAGGTGTGTGTGCTCTTCAGCTTGGGTCCGCCAGTGTTTCCACAGACAATAGGTAAGCATCGCCAGCAGAAGCAGCCCCAAGACCAAGCTGCCTACCCAGGGGGCAGTGGGTGGTTGGACAACCTCAGGACCCGGTGCTGCAAAAGCAGGAAAAAGCATGGTCAGGCCTCTGTAGGCCCCCATCTCATAGTACTGACCCGA
Organism: Dipodomys merriami; assembly: GCF_024711535.1. NCBI lineage: Eukaryota > Metazoa > Chordata > Mammalia > Rodentia > Heteromyidae > Dipodomys > Dipodomys merriami. The sequence goes on from NW_027206291.1 coordinate 4,233,391, forward strand.
GTTTCTCAAGTCTGACAATGGACTTTCTAATTGAGATTTTTCATAGAACTTTACAATTCAGAAGTGGAAGCTGGGTGCTGGTGGCTCACACCTGTCATCCTAGCTACTCAGGAGGCTGAGATCTGAGGATCACAGTTCAAAGCCATCCTGGGCAGGAAAGTCCATGAGACTCTTATCTCCAATGAACCACCAGAAAACCGGAAGTGGCGCTGTGGCTCAAGTGGTAGAGCGCTAACCTTGAGCTCAGGGACAGTACCCAGGCCCTGAGTTCAAGCCCAAGAAATGGAAGAAAAGAAAAAGAAAAAAAAATCAAACAATTTAGAAGTGGGTTCACCAATGAGGTGGCCACTGCTTTAACTTGCATGTGAAATGCAGCCAGTCTGTATAGAAAACAGCCATCCCTTACAACCACACTGCTTCCCAGAGACACAGTGCAAAAACTTCAGAACGTATTAAAAAGAACCAAATGTTCAGTCTCAGATTCACATACTATACATGATATACATACATAATATACTGCAGGGCCCAGTCTTTTCTAGGCAGGCCCACTGACACTGAGCCACCCCTCCAACCCAACCTTCTTATATTTTGTTTATTTGGTGCTGCTCCTGGAGCTTGAACTCAGGGCCTGAGCATTGTCCCTGAGCTTTTCTCAAAGCTGATACACTACCAGTTGAGCCACAGCTCCATCTCCAGACTTTTGCTGGTTAAATGGAGATAAGAGCCTCACAGACTTTCCTGTCCAGGATAGCCTCAAAGCACAGTCCTCACTTATCAGCCTCTTGAGTAGGTAGCTAGGATTACAGGCATGAGCCACAGTACCTGGCTTCCAGTCCTTTTTGTTTTCATTATTTTTGGAAGTGCCTGTTTTTTCAAGGGTCAAGTCAGAATTAAATATGGGTTTGGAACCCTGGACCTTCAGATTAAAAGTCTGATGCACTGCTGACTGAGCTATCTGGGCCCCTTTGCTTTAGTCAATTTGGGATAGGGTCTTGTGCGTTTGCCCAAGCTGGCCTCAAACTCTCTTACAAAATGCTTTGAGATTTACATGATCCCTGGAATCTCCAAAGGATTCACAGCCAGAGGCTCACTGGACAGATGGGGAAACTGAGGCTGCACAGGAAATTGCAACATCTTTTGTTTTTGTTTTTTGTCTGAGACCAAAACTGGAACTGGGTATCTGATGCTTTTACTCGCTGGCTGGTGTTCTACCACCTAAGCCATGCCTCCAACCCCAACAATTTTATTTATTTATTTATTTATTGTCAGTCGTGGGGCTTGAACTCTGGGCCTGCGCATTGTCCCTCAGCTCTTCAGCGCAAGGCTAGGGCGCTACCACTTGAGCCACACACCACTTCTGGTTTTCTGAGTGGTTTATTGGAGATAAGAGTCTCACGGTCTTTCCTGCCTGGGTTGGCTTTGAACTTCGATCCTCAGATCTCAGCCTCCTGAACAGTTAGGATTACAGGCGTGAGCCTGGGCACCCTGCCCCAACAATTTTTTTTTTTTAAGGTCCAGTCGTGGGGCCTAAACTCTGGGCCTGGGCGCTGTCCCTCAGCTCTTCAGCTCAAGGCTAGCTCTCTACCACTTAAGCCACAGCGCCACTTCCGGCTTTTTTCTTTTTTGTTTATGTGGTGCTGAGAAATGGAACCCAGGGCCTCAGGCATGCAAGGCAAGCGCTCTACCACTGAGCCACCTTCCCAGCCCCTCCAACAATTTCTTATGTAAAGTTTTGATATAGGGAGTCTTGCCCCTCCCAATCTGTCCCAGGCACCAGTACTCACAGGTTTTCGGGAACACTTGGCCAGGTACATACAGGCTTGCCACCTGGCCACCTGGGTCCAGGCGACACTGGAACCAGCCCCCGGGGACGGAAGTGGCTGGTGGCACACTCAGCCATGCCCGGGCCCCAGCTTCCTTCCTATGATAGGCAGCCAGGCCCCCGGGAGCCAGGGTCCAGTGCACAGCCGTGCCGGAGCCACAGGGTGCCTCACATAGAAGCTCCCAGGGGGAGTCCTTCTCCACCGTCCTGGAGACCTGGTGGATCTCAGGGTGACAGGTCCCAGAGGAGCCGAGAACCTTGGGGCTATGTGTGGAGCTCTGCTGGGGGGTGGTGGGTAAGGAGGAGGTGGCAGGGTGTTCTGAGGAGACAGTGAGGGCCAAGTCTCTGGAGATGGCTTGGGGGGCGTCTGTGAAGGTCACGCTGGAGGACTCCCAGGAGGTGGCGCCAGGGGGCGCTGGTGAGGTCTGGCTGTGCTGGACTGAAAACAATGATTTTTTTTTTTTTCTTCTTTCTTTCCTGCTGCCCCAGGACCCTTCTTCTCCTGCTACAGCTGCCCCATCTGGACCCTGAGATTGGGCCAGAACCCCTCCACAAACCCCCTTCCACACAGGACATGACAGTGGGTTGGACCAGGCTGGTTGTCCCAGATTCTACTCATTCAGCAAAGCCAGCAGTGGGAGGCTGAGACAGATATTGGAAAAACTAGAGCTTTGGGGCTGGCACCTATAAGGTGAATTAATAAGTGTCTCTTGTGGGCTGGGAAGGTGCCTCAGTGGTAGAGCACTTGTCTTGCATGCATGAGACCCTGGGTGCGATTCCTCAGAACCACACAAGCAGAAAAAGCTGGAAGTGGTGCTGTGGCTCAAGCCTTGTTTGTTTGTTTGTTTGTTTTTTTTGGGGGGGGGGTCTGGTCGTGGGGCCTGAACTCTGGGCCTGGGCGTTGTCCCTCAGCTCTTCAGCTCAAGGCTAGCGCTCTACCACTTGATCCACAACGCCATTTCCGGCTTTTTTCTTTTTACTTATGTGGTGCTGAGGAATCTAACCCAGGGCCTCAGGCATGCAAGGCAAGTGCTCTACCACTGAGCCACCTTCCCAGCCCCGAGCACTAGCCTTGATCTGAAGAGCTGAGGGACAGCGCCAGGCCCAGAGTTCAGGCCCCATGACTGGCAGAAAATAAAAATAAAAAAATAAGTGTCTCTTGTTATCACGTGAGAACATGCTTAAAAAATAAAGCCCAGCCAGGCACTGGTAGTTCACTCTTAAAATCCTAGCTGCTCAGGAGGCTGAGATCTAAGGATGTGGTTCAACAAAGACAGCCCAGACAGGCAAGTCCAAGAGACTCTTATCTCCAAAAGGCTGGAAGTGGAGTTGTGGCTCAAATGGTAGAGCACAAAAGTTCAGGGACAGCACCTAAGCCCAGGGTTCAAGCCCCAGGACTGGAAAAACAACCAAGTCCAGGGCTGGGAATGTGGCTCAGTGGTAGAGTGCTTGCCTACCATGCATGAAGCCCTGGGTTCGATTCCTCAGTACCACATAAACAGGAAAATCTGGAAATGGAGCTGTGGCTCAAGTGGTAGAGGGCTAGCCTTGAGCAAAAGAAGCTCAGGGCCAGGCATTGGTGGCTCACACCTATAATCCTAGCTACTCAGGAGGCTGAGATCCGAGGATTACAGTTCAAAGCCAGCCTGGACAGGAATGTCCATGAGACTCTGATCTCCAATTAACCACTAGAAAACCAAAAGTGGTGCTGTGGCTCCAGTGGTAGAATGCTAGCCTTGAGCAAAAGAGCTCAGGGACAGTGCCCAGGCCCAGAGTTCAAGCCCCATGACACAGAGAGAGAGAGAGAGAGAGAGAGAGAGAGAGAGAGAGAGAGAGAGAGAGAGAGAGAGAGAGAGAGAGAAGCAGCAGCTTCTCAGTGCTGCTCAGGCCCTGAGTTCAAGCCCCATGGGAGAACACTATGACCAGCCTTACAGAAAGTGGGGTTCTGGGTGTGGACCGCAGGCTTACCTGGAAAGGCTCGGCAATGGCTTTGTTCCAGGCCAGGTAATCGCATGGTAACCCTGCAGAGGAGGGCAGGCAAGGTGGAGATTGCCAAGGCGGGCACCAACCAACGCTCCGTCACTTGGAACAGGGGACCCTCTGCTTCCTGGAGATCCTCTTCTTCCTCCTCACGACCCAGGGCCTGGACACCCTCTAGTTCTTGGTCTCCTAGGAGCAGGGTGAAGAAGAGGGTGTCCGGGCCCACGGGGGTGACGTTGTGAGTTGTGCAGGATACTTCTTGGCTCTGTCCAGGCACCAGAACTGTTGGGGACACTGCCAGCTGGTCCGGGAAGGCTGGGGAAGAAGAGGGAAGCCAAGGCTGAACCCAATGGAAAGTGTGAGTCCAGGATGAGGAGGTTGTGGGCCCCAAGTAGCCAGGACAAGCCGGGGCTGGGAGAATTCGGGGGAGAGAACAGTGAAGCATGGCAATCTGGGGAGGGGAGTCTGGCAGGATGGGGAGGGGCAGGGCACAGGGAAGGGCAGAGCAGGAACGGGACTGAATGGGACCTCACCGTACACGAGGATCTGCACGGAATGCTGGAAGTTGCGGGCCCCACAGGAGCCCACGCACCTCCGGGTGCCCGTGGCTGACAGCGTAGCCTCGTGCACAGAGAGCACGCTGATGCCAGGGCTGGACTGCACGGCGCCCTGGGTGATGTCCAGGCCATGCCACTTCACCAAGGCTACCATGCCATCCATGCAGGATAAGCTGCAGGTGAGCTGGCATGACCCACCCATTGGCACAGAGATCACCGGCTCCGGGGGCTCCACTTGGAGGGGCTGGCCTGAGGGGACAGGACGCTCAGTGCTGCACAGGCATCCAAGCCAGGCCCCCCGCCCTGAGCCCCCTCTGCTGCCTGAGTCAGTGGGGAGCCAGAGACCCCCACCCCCCCGCAGCCTTCCTCAACCTGGCTTCTTGGAGTCTCCCCTCTAAGAGCGTCCTCAAGCACCCCCTTTTGGAGCCCTTCCCTTCCCTGGGAATTCTTTGCTTTCCCCTAAGCCACCTCTCCCAGACTCCTCCCTTCTCCAACCCCTTCCTTTGTTTTTTTGTTTTGTTTTGGTGCAGGTACTGGGGCTTGAACTCAGGGCCTAGGCACTGTCCCTAGGCTTTTGTTTTGCTGTTGTTGTTGCTTTTGCTCAAGGCTAGCACTTGACCACTTGAGCCACAACGCCACCTCCAGCTTTTTGCTAGTTAATTGGAGATAGGAGTCTCCTGGACTTTCCTGCCCAATCCTTAGATCTCAGCCTCCTGAGTAGCTAGGATAACAGTAGTGCACATCAGCCTGTGTCTGCCTTTCTCCTGAGCCCTCTCCCCTCCCCAGCTCCACGTGTGTCCTACACCCCCTCCCATCCCCAACCCCTTTCCTTCTGTAACCCCCTCCTAAGCCCCTTCCCCTCCCAGCCCTCACACTTACCATGGCCTGGCTGGAGGAGCCCCAGGGACATGGACAGGGCCAGCACGATGGTTAGGCCGTGCTTCATGCTGGTCCCCTCTGTCCTGCTGCCAGAGCGGGAAGCGGTTTAAATAGCAGGGGCCCCGGCTGCTTCCCCACCCCCTCCCCTTGCTGCTCCCCAGGGGGTTTCCTGGGGGGGCTTTCCCAGCCTGACCCTCCACCCTGGAGATGGCCGACAGGCAAGGGCTGGAGGCCAGATCTTGAGCCAGCACCCCAAGACCGCAGTTGGAACAGACTGGATGGAAAGGTGTGGGCTGGTTCCCAGCCCTGTGTTTTATGGACGGGAAGGCAGAGGCTGAAGGCTTGAGGCGGAGGTGTTGAGCATGGAGGTCAAGTGTATGGAAATCGCAGGCTGCACACTCGCAGCTCCCCCCCACCCTCCCCCAGGTCAGCCAAGCTACACCTTCACTTCCGCAGACAGCCACCCGGGGGCAGCAGAGAGCAGCCTTCAGGACTGCATGCCAGAGAACCTTTGAGACCCTGCCATACCTGGAAAATATCTCCATGACCCTGCACTGCCTCCCTTCATCGTAAGACGAAGATCGGGGCCAGGCTGCTGTGATCCTAGCTTCCTCAGGAGGCTGAGATCTGAGGAGCATGGTTTGAGGCCAGCTGGGAAAGGAAAGTCTGTGAGATCTCCAATGAAGCACCAAAAAGCCAGAAGTGGAGCTGTGGTTCAAGCGGTAGAGTGCCAGCCTTGAGCAAAAGAAGCTCAGGGACGGGCTGGGAAGGTAGCTCAGTGGTAGAGCGCTTGCCTTGCATGCATGAGGCCCTGGGTTCGATTCCTCAGCACCACATAAGCAAAAGAGAAAAAAGCTGGGAGAGGCGCTGTGGCTCAAGTGGTAGAGCGCTAGCCTTGAGCTGAAGAGCTGAGGGACAGCGCCCAGGCCCAGAGTTCAGGCCCCACGACCGGACCCCCCCAAAAAAAGAAGAAGAAGAAGAAGAAGAAGCTCAGGGACAGTGCCCAGGCCCTGAGTTCAAGTCCTAGGACTGGCACCAAAAAAAAAAAAAGATGGGAGACTTATTTAGGGGCCACTTGATGGATAGGACTGGGCCCTAATCTCCCAGCTGCCTTTCCTGGATCTGAGATTGTTTTTATTCCAGTCCTGAGGAAAACCTAAAGTCAGTCCTTCATGACCTGCCCCCATCTCAGGCAACTACAGGGCCTTTGCTCAAGCTGTTTTTGTTCCTTGCTCAGTCTCTGCCCAGATGGCTCAGGCAGTGCCCCTCACCTGCCAGCCTCCTCCTCTGACTTTCTCTAGGTGAGGGCGTGGCTGCGCGTGAGGTCCTTGCGCCTCTACCTGAGGGGTGGCTGTGGTCTGCTTCCACCAGGACCTCACACCTCTCAGGCATGCAGGAAGAGAATAGAGGGGCTCAGGATTGGCCTCGAAGGACCTCTGGTGTGGCCTGTGACTCAGTTTCCCCTGCCTACCAGCCTGGGTCCTTTCAGTTCCTACAGTCCAGGAACATGGGAGCTGAAAGTAGAATTTGGAAACTGAGGCATAGACAGAGGAGTCTGGCCTGATGGGTCCAGGTATGAGGATGCCCCGACCAGGCTCCCTGGGGCCCATCCCCCCCATGCCCAGTGTGGTGCCAGGAAGTCAGGCAGGAAGGCAGCCTCCAGGACACAGGCCCTTCTTCCGGAAACTGGGCCCTTGACCCGGGCGGGGGGCCATGAGCCTCATGAATGGGTTGCTTCCCTGCCCTGAGCTGGCTTCCTGCCACCCTCACACCAGCCCGGGGAGGGGTCAGGCAGCTGGAGTCCTGCAGGCCACTCCTCAGCCTGAGACACGTACCACCACGGTCCACCCACATCCCAAAACCTTCCACACTCACTGTGGTGGGGAAGGGATGGGTGGGCCGGACAGAGGAAGAGCATTTGCAAAGGGCTGGGAGGGGAAGGCAAGGTTGAGAAGCACAGGGAGACAGAGGGATAGAGACAGAGAAGCAGAAGCAGAGAGAGACGGAGACAGAAAAACAGAGAAGCCGGGCGCCGGGGGCTCACACCTGTCATCCTACCTACTCAGGAAGCTGAGATCTGAGGATCTCGGTTCAAAGCCAGCCTGGGCAGGAAAGGCCGTGAGACTCTAATCTCCAATAAACCACTAGAAAACCAGAAGTGGTGCTGTGGCTCAAGTGGTAGAATGCTAGCCTTGAGCTGAAGAGCTGAGGGACAGCGCCCAGGCCCAGAGTTCAAGCCCCACAACTGACCAGAAAAAAAAAAAAAAAAAAAAAGACAGAGATAGTGGCAGAGACAAAAAAAAAAAAAAAAAATAGAGACAGGTGGGCTGGGAAGGTGGCTCAGTGGTAGAGCGCTTGCCCTGCATGACTGAGGCCCTGGGTTTGATTCCTCAGCACCACATAAGAAAAAAGAAAAAAAGCCGGAAGTGGCACTGTGGCTCAGGTGGTAGAGCGCTCGCCTTGAGCTGAAGAACTGAGGGACAGCGCCCAGGCCCAGAGCTCAGGCCCCACGACCGGACCCAAAAAAAAAAAAAAAAAATAGAGACAGAGAGAGACAGAAGCAGAGAAAGCGAGGACACAGAGACCGGAAACACAGAAAATTCCAGGGATAGAGACAGACACAAAGAGAGACAGAGAAAAGCACAGAGACAGACACTGAGAGACAGAATCACAATCAAGAGAGAGAGACATGGAAGGGATGGGCCTGGAGCTCTGAATGAGGTAACCACGGTCACCCATGCCCTCACCCCACCCCCAGCATGGCTGGACCCTGTTTGAGGCCACACCTGAGGCATCTCTCATCCTCAGCCTCTTCCTTGGGAGCCCGGCCTGGCTTCCTGTGGCCCTGGGCCCTGACCCTGCCTTCCTCTTCCCGGCATTGCATTGTCCTGCTGGGAGGAAGTCCTTAGGCCTCCCTCCACCGAGGGGCTAGCCCTCCCTGGAGATCTGACATTCTGGCCTCCTAGTCCACAGTGCAGTGAAGAATGTTTCAGAAGACTGCCATCGTGCAATGAGAAGGGGCTGCGGTGGGGAGCCCGGAGCACCCCCCCGGGACCTGACCCATCCTTCTCACTGGTCAGTTTGACTGATGGCTCCTTCTTTAGGGCTGGGAGACCCCCAAGAAGTGTGGATATTCAGCTGCTGGAGGGTGGCTCGGGCTTCTAGGCCTGTGGTGTGGGCCCCTAACTTTTAGATCTTAGGTAGTGTGGAAGGCTGGATGAGGATCAGGCTGCAAAAAGACATATTTTGTGTGTTTGTTTTCAGTGCTAGTAGTGGGGCTTAGACTCTGCCCCTTCGTTTTTAGCTACTACTTGAGCCACAGCTCCACTTCTGGCTTTTTTGGTACTTAACTGGAGATAAGAGTCTCACAGACCCTCCTGCCCCAGCTGGCTTCAAACTGAGATCCTTACATCTCAGTTTCGAGTAGCCAGGATTACAGGTGTGAGCCACCAGCACCTAGTCAGATGATGATTTGAGGTCAACCTAGGCAGGAAATGTTCAAAGGACTGTTTCTACTAATGGCTGGGCCAGGTGATATCTGCCTGACATCCCCAATGAGACCAGGAGCACAAATAGGCCCAGGATGGCCTAGGCATAAAGTGAAAGCCTACCTCAAAAATAACCAATGCACCTGGTGTTGTTGGCTCACACCTGTAATCCTTGCTACTCAGGAGGCTAAGAACTGAGGATCACAGTTCAAAGCCAGCCTGGGCAGGAAAGTCCATGAGACTCCTATCCCAAATTAACTACTAGAAAACTGGAAGTAGCGCTGCGGCTCAAAGTAGTAAAGCACTAGCCTTGAGCAAAAGAACTCAGGGACAACACCAAGGCCCTGAGTTCAAGTCCTATGACCAACAACAACAAAAATGCATTCAGGCACTGGTGTCCATGCATGTAATCTTAGTTATCCAGGAAGCTGAGATCTGAGATCATGGTTTGAAGCCAGCCCAAGCAGGAAAGTGTATGAGACTTTCATTTCCAATTAAGTACCAAAAAATCCAGAAATAGTACTGTGACTCAAGTTGCAGAATGCTAATTTTAAATAACCCTCAGGAGCAGCACCTGGGCCTTGAGTTCAAGCCCCAGGATTGGCACATGCAAGCAAGTGCCGTGCATGCACACACACACACACACAAGAATACAAAAATGGCTGAAGGCATGGCCCAGGTTGTTGGTAAAGCTTCTGGTTGGCACAAAGGAGGCCTTGAGTGTAATCCTTAGTATCACCACATAAAAGTAAATAAATGTGTGTGTGTGTGTGTGTGTGTGTGTGAAATGTTCACAGTGAAAATTAGGTGTCCTCATGGACATTTATGCAATAAAAAAGTGTTTTTGCTGGGCACAGTGGCACATACCTGTAATCTCAGCATTTAGGATTAGGCAGGAAGACAATGGGTTCCAGGCCAAGTTGGGCTAACAAGACCCTGACTCAGATTTTTTGTTTTTTGGTTGGTTATGGGGCTTGGACTCAAGGTCTGGGCACTGTCCCTGAACTTTTTGCTCAAGGCTAGCACTCTACCACTTTGAGCCACAGCGCCACTTCTGGTTTTCCAGTGGCTATTTGGAGGTAAGAGTCTCACAGACTTTCCTCTCTGGGCTGGCTTTGAACCGCAATCCTCATATCTCAGCCTCCTGAGTAGCTAGGATTACAGGCATGAGCAACTGGCACCAGGCTTGTCTCCGATTTTGTAGTATGTGTGTAAAATATTCAATAAAATACTTATTGTCAATAATGTATAAAAACAATTATATTTGGGTGAAATAAGAGATTTTTGTTTGGTAAAATTTTATTTATATCACTCAAGAAATTTGCTGGGCATATAAGCTGTTTCTGAAAAAGATTGGAGTATTCTTTGTGTCTGGATGGGATACTCCCCATGCCAAGGACACTAGAAAATAAGCACAGCTCTTGGCTGGCAGGGTGCCTGCCTTGGGGTAGCTGACCTTTTAGGGAGGTCCTCTTGTTTTCCAACCTCAGATGGAAACCTGAATGTTCCATGAGCACAATCACCTATCCCCGCTGCCCTATGGAGTTAGGACAGTGAGCCTCACTGGGCTATTTCTGTTCATAGAGGGCAATGTCTAGAAGGCGTTTGTGGAGTGGGTGCTCCTGAAGACAAGTAGATGGAAACTAGAGACATTGTTCTAATGTCTGTAAGGAGGAGTACTGGGTTGGGGCCAGCAAGCCTGTGCTTGGACATTCTGGCTATGCAGAGGGGCAGCGAGCCAGATGCAGGGCTCAGCAAAGGTTCCAGGGCCACTGTGAGGGTCAAGTTCCAGGTCCAAAGATTCTTTTTTTTTTTTGCGGGGGGAGGGGGGGCCGGTCGTGGGGCCTGAACTCTGGGCCTGGGCACTGTCCCTCAGCTCTTCAGCTCAAGGCTAGTGCTCTACCACTTGAGCCACAGCCCCACTTCCGGGTTTTTTCTTTTTGCTGATGTGGTGCTGAGGAATTGAACCCAGGGCCTCATGCATGCAAGGCAAGCACTCTACCACTGAGCCATCGTCCCAGCCCCCAGGTGCAAAGATTCTTAACAACAACAGAAAAGGATCTGTGGAAGTAATTCCAGCACTTGAGCAACTGAGGTAAGATTATGAGTTCAAAGCCAGCCTGAATTACATTGGAAGCTTTAAGTTTAAGCTACCTAGTGAGACCTTACCCCAAAAGTGGGGAGGGGGGGTGGAGGAGGGCAGGGGAGAAGATTTTAACTGGGTGAGAATGACTGTAATCCTACTCAATAGGCTGAGCTCTGAGGATAGTGGTTGGAAGAGCCAGGCCAGGCAGGAAAGTTCATGAGACTCTTAACTCCAATTAACTAACAAGAAAGCAGGAAGTGGAGGTGTGGCTGGAGTGCGGTGGAATGCCAACCTTGGACTGGGAATGTGGCTTCGTGGTAGAGTGCTTGCCTAGCACGCATGAAGCCCTGGGTTCGATTCCGGAAGTGGCACCATGGCTCAAGTGGTAGAGTACTAGCCTTGAGCAAAAGCTCAGGAACAGTGCCCAGGCCCTGAATTCACGCCCCAGGACTGGCAAACAACAACAACACCAATAAAAGAAAAAAAAAAAAGAATGCCATTGAGCAAAAAAGCTCAGGGACAGCACCCAGGCCCTGAGTTCAAATCCCAGGACTGGCACAAAAAGAAAGGAGGAAAAGAAAGAAAGAAAAAAGAGGGGCGAGCGAGGGGTGGGGGGAGGAAGGGGAAGGAAGGAAAAGGAGAGAAGAAAAAACCGAGACCAGGAGTCAGGTTGAGTCCACCACAGCTGCTCCCTCAGCCCGGGCCTTTTTGGTACCCAGGCAGCCTGGTTGCTAGGAGACCATGCTAACGAGATCTCGCCCACAACCAAAATGGCCAGCGAGCCAGCTTCATTCCCGAAACCAAGTCCTTCCCGGTGAGCCATTTTGGAGTCTGGCAAAACTACAGTTTCCGCACTGAGTCCAGGAAACACGGCAGAGTACCAGTGAGGACCTTGGGAAACGTGGCCGGCTGCAGTTATTACCAGGAGTCTTCCCGAGGGAGTGGCATGGGAAAAAGCATGCTCTGCCCTTAGGCAAAATGGCCGCAGAGCGGCCTCATGGTGCCATCAAAGATGGCGGCACTTCCGGTCCTGCTGCCCTCAGCGAAGATGGCGGCAGGAGAGAAGCGGCGGCCGTTGGTAGCCACGGCGGCGAATTACACGGACGGCGGCCGACCCTCGGTGTCGCGGAGCGCGGCGGCCGCCGAGAGCGAGGAAGACTTCCTGAGGCAGGTCGGCGTAACCGAGATGCTGCGTGCAGCCCTGTTAAAAGTGCTGGAAGCGCGTCCCGAGGAGCCCATCGCCTTCCTGGCGCACTACTTCGAAAACATGGGCCTGCGCTCGCCGGCCAACGGCGGCGCCGGGGAGCCTCCCGGGCAGCTCCTCCTGCAGCAGCAGCGCCTGGGCCGCGCGCTGTGGTACCTTCGCCTGGCTCACCACTCTCAGAGGTGCGGGCCGACGTTTGGGCGGGGCGGCCGGACCACAGTTCCCGGCATGTCTTGCACGAGCCCGCCCTTATCTCCAGCGCAGGTTTGCTGGGAGTTGAAGCGCAGGGCATGCTGGGAGTTGTAGTCCGCATCCTCCCCACCCCATTCCCCTTCTTGCATGCATTTCTGACCGTGGGGTGGCTACCATGCTGGGCCTGCAGACCTGCAGCCGAGTCAGGCCCAGCGAAACGGGCGGAGGGGCCCCACAGAATTCACGGCCGTGGGCAGGAGGCCTGGCAGGTGCACTGTTGGAAATTGATCTAGAGCTGGGCACAGAACCCCCACTTCACCTCCACCCCCCCCCCCCCCCCGTGAGGCTCCAGCCCCTAGCTGGAGAGAGCAATCTGGAGTCAGGGATTGTTGGGAGCCTTGGAGGCGGCTAAGAAACGCATGTTCCATATGGATGAAGGGACTTGGGATGTAAACCAGGGGTGATTGACTGGAGATGAGTGGGCTTGTGTCTGCTGGTCCCCAGAAGCAGAGCCTGAGATGGGTATTTGCATGGACCTGGAAGGAAGTGGGAGGAGGGGAAGGGCCTGGAGCTGACAAGAAAGGGTGACTTCCCCCAGTCCCCAAGGGAGCTAAAGTCCAGGGTTTGTAAACAGGTTTTGTTTTGCCTGGTTTTGTTTCTTTGTACCAGTACTAGGGCTTAAAATCAGGGCCTAGATGCTGTCACATAGCTGGGGGGCGGGGGGTGTGCATGCGTGAACATCACTGTTTAAACTCAGGGACTAGGTGCTGTCCCTGAGCTTTTGTTGCTCAAGGCTAGTGTTCTACCACTTGAACTACAACTCTTCTTCTGACTTTTTCCGTGTTTAGTTGGACATAAAAAAATTCAGACTTTCTTGCCCAGGCTGGCTTTAAGTCTCAGTCCTCAGATCTCAGCTTCCTGAGTAACTAGGATTACAGACATAAGCTACCAGCATCCGGCTCCCTTAGCTTTTTTTGCTTAAAACTAACACCCTACTACTTGAGCCACAGCTCCACTTTTGACTTTCCTGTAGTTAACCGGAGATAAGAGGCTCACATACTGTTCTGTGTGGACTGGCTTTAGATTTTGATCCTGAGATCTCAGCCCCCTGAGTAACTAGGATTACAGTTGTGAGCCATTGGCACCCAGCTAGGGTTTATAAATGTGACGATTACCCCCTTACCCCTTGTTAGGGCCTGCCAGAAAACCACCGTGACACCCAGGCACATAGAGCAAGCATAGGGACTGACAAGGCCAGTTCTCACAGGAAGAAGTGCCCGTCTTTGTCTGAGGTGATCTATATAACCTAAGGGACTAGGAGGTGGGGACCTTGGTGCAGAGATGTGGGCCAGGGACTTCATCATGGCGGGCTAGAATTTATAGCAGCTGCCTAAGTAGAGGATAAGGGGCCTGCAGCTGGCCAGTGAAGGTCACTTTAAGGGGGTTCTGTTACCTCATATGGTTGTAACTGCCCCAATGGAGAGTCATCTTAAGGTGAGGAGGAAGGAGGCCGATTATTTACTGCCTCCACCAAATTGGCCTAGTGCTCTATTTGCTCTAAGAAAGGTGCCTGTTGGACTAACATCCCTCCGAAGGAAAGTCTCCTTAGAATCAAAGGTGAGGATACAAACCAAATGGGAAAGGAGCTCCCAAGATGGCAGTGAGGAAGGGAATCTGCGGGGTGTGGGACGCTGTTGGGCCCCAGTGTCTATGAGGACAGAACTGATGAACCTTCCCACTAACTTAGAGGAAGTTAGTTGCAGTTCACTTGGGGCGGTGCTTGGCAAAGAAGGTAGACAGGCTGTGCAGAGACAGGGAGGGAGGGGGTGAACTGGGAGGGCCTGGGAGGTTTCCCTGAAAGAACACAAGCAAAGACCACAATCTGAGGAACCCAAACCTTACAGAGCCTACAGAGAAGGAAGGAGCAGGAAAAAGCTGGCCGGCCACTGGTGGCTTATCCTGTAATCCTAGCTACTCAGGAGGCTGAGATCTGAGCATTACAGTTCAAAGCTAGCCCAGGCAGGAAAATCTGTGGGATTCTTTATCTCCAGTTTACCTCCAAAAAGCCAGAAGTGGAGCTGTGGCTCAAGTAGTTGAGCACCACCCTTGAGCAAGAAAGCTCTGCATTCAAGCCTAGTACCAACATAATCAGAAGTGACTCTTCCAAGGGGGAAAAGTGATCAGTGGCAGCACCATCCAGCCTGGATGGAAATATTTCTTTTTTTTCTTTTTTTTTTTTGGGTCCGGTCGTGGGGCCTGAACTCTGGGCATGGGCGCTATCCCTCAGCTCTTCAGCTCAAGGCTAGCGCTCTACCACTTGAGCCACAGCGCCACTTCTGGCTTTTTTCTTTTTGCTTATGTGGTGCTGAGGAATCGAACCCAGGGCCTCAGTCATGCAAGGCAAGCACTCTACCACTGAGCCACCTTCCCAGCCCATAGATGGAAATATTTCTATGAATCTGCAGCTGCCCTCACAAATTACCACAAATGGAGGAGCTTCCAAAAAACAGAAGCTCATTCCCTCATCCTTGAAGAGGCCAGAAGTCTGGTGTGAAGATAGCAGGGTCACGTGGCCTCAAGAGGGGAAGCTCCAGAAGAGGATCCCTCGGCCTCCACAGCTGGCAGTCCCTTGACTTGTGGTCACATTGCCCCATCTGTGTCACTCCCCACTTGCTTCTGTGTGCCTGATGTCCCTTCTAAGCACACCAGTGCTGGCCTATTCCAGCCGGACCTCTTCTCAGTCAATTACACCTGGAAAGACTGTGTTTGGAAAAGGCCATGTTATGAGGTTGTGTATGGATATGGACTTGGGTGAGGGTGGATTTACTCAGCCGCATTGCATTATTTGGAAGCAACTTGGGAATGTGGCTCAGGTGACAGAGCACCTGCCTTGTATGCTCAAGGACATGAGTTCCATCCCAGTCCAGAGAGAAAGGGAAAGTAGGAAGGAGGGGATAACGGGAGGACCCAGCAGGCTAGCCCTACTTCGTCTCCCAGAGTCAGCCGATGAGGAAGTCGGGAGACAGGTTCATAAGCCTCCGCTGCATCTCAGAGCCACACCTGTCCTCTCCTCCAGAGGACAGTTGGGAGCAGAAGCCGGGGCTGCTCTGTCCTCTCCTGGCTTGGCATGTTATTACCCAATGTTGAGGGGCTGACCAGGCCATCCTGGGGTCTGATATGAAGGCCTATGGTACCCCCAGTTCCCTGCGGGAGTCTGTGGCTACCAGAGCCAGGGACAGTGGCCACGGTCTCCATAGTCAACCTACCCGCTCAGAGCACAAAGGCCACCACAGAGCAGAGCAGGAGTCGGACCCAGATTGCATAGCTCCTGGGGCCAGTGACAGCAAGGACACTGACTAGTGTTTCCAAGGAGAGCACTGCCGGGGAGACACAAGAAGGAGAGGCCAGGCTAGTCCAGGGTGCCTCAGCCTCAGACTGTGCTCTGTGCCCTGCGGGGCATCCTGGACACTCAGGGTGCCAAGCAGTTTCTCTGGCCTCCACCCACTCCATACTGCATACAGCAACCATACAAATCCCTCAGACACTGCCTAGAGTGCCCCCTGCTGGCCAAAGGTAGGAAGTGGCTGCCCTGGCTATGGAGACATTGTACAAATGTATTTCCTCTCTCTCCCTCCTCTGTTTCTTGTGCTGATCCTGGGACTTGAACTCAGTGCCTGGGTGCTGCTCTACCACTTGAACCCAGCTCCACTTCCGGGCTTTTTGGTAGTTTTTAGGTGAAGATAAGAGTGTCACAGACTTTCCTGCCCAGGCTGGCTTCAAACTGCAATCCTCCTATCTCAGCCTCCTGAGTAGCTAGGATTACAGGTGTGAGCACCAGCCCCCGGACCTCATATTTCTTTTTGCTGTCTTTTCTTTTAGCTACTTTGAGCTTAGGGCTTCCTCCTTGTTGCTAGCCTTGCTCACTCAGCTGTTGCCTTGCGACTTGATCCCTGCCCCCATCCTTGCCATTTGCTGTTTGTTTTGTTAGAGTCTCGCTGACTTTTGTGCCTGGATGGCCTCAAACTTCAGTGCTCCAGATCTTAGCCTCCCAAATAGCTAGGATTACAAGCATGAGCCTCCCAGCTTCTGGCTTATTTCCTTATTTCCAAGACATACTTCCCTGGCTGAGGGCCCTGGCCCCATTCTACAGACCAAACCACCCAGGCTTTTCCAAGTCCAGAGCTCACTTGATGCCTGGCGCTGCCCACCTAACACCTGTTGGTGATTCAGCCGCTGATCTCAGGAGCGGATGTGAGGCAGCTTGGAAGGTGGGCGTCCCTGCCTCGTGCCTTCCTTGCCCAGGCCGCTCATTGTTTTACTGTCACAGGGCTGTCATTGCCCAGCTGTGGGTTTTTCTGCCCACAAGACCGGAAGCCGCTGTAAACAGCTTTGGACAGCGAACCTGATCTAAGTTCCCCAGGAGATCAGGACGCAGAGAGGTAGAGACATGCAAAAACCCCACAGGCAATGACAGCAGGCAAACTGCGGAAGGCAGGTCTGGACTGGCACATGCAAACCCAAGGTGCCCAGTAGCTGCAAGAGAGCCAAACAAGAACTGATACTGTGCCCCCTCCCCCCTCCATCCTGGCTGCTGCCACCTCCAGAGATTTCCAGAGAAGTTGGACTCTGCTCAAGAGAATTGATGGCCAGACAGATTTCCATCACATGCAGCCCTGGGGAAAACTTGGCTCCTGGTCCTGTGAGTCAGGATGATCTGTGTCACAGCCCCTCAGTGAGTCGCACAACCACGGCTCTGCTGTGGGCTTACACGACCACACCTTGGGAAGTTGACCCTAGGGAGTGGCTGGTGGCTCTTAAGCCTCAACAGAAGCAGATCGAGTGCTCACCTGCCATAACCACAGCAAATGGCTGGCTTGGCCTGACCTGGGGAGGGGAATGTGTGTGGAAGAAAAACCTGGAAAGGTTGGCTGGACCCGCGTGGCCATCCAGTGGCCCTGGAGAGCCTGGAGGGGTGTTTGTCCCTGGCACAACCCTCAGATGCCAGAGCTATCTGCTCATGATATCCCAGAACGGCACCAGTGGCTCACACCTGCCATCCCAGCTACTCAGGAAGATGAGATCTGAGAATCGTGGCTCAAAGCCAACCTGAGCAGGAAAGTTGGATTCTTATCTCCAAAGAATCTTCCAAAAAGTCAGAAGTAGAGCTGTGGCCCAAGTAGTAGAATGTTAGCCTTGAGTGAAAGCTAAAGAACGATGCTCAGACTGAGTTCAAGCCCCAGCACAGACACACACATATGAAGAAAAACCAAATTTTTTTGACAAGTCAGTGCCCCCCTTGGGAGTCACACGCTCCACCTTTAGGGGAGCTTGGAAGTCTTCAGGGCTCTAGCCACAGCCAGCAAGTCTTGTTTGAGGCGACAAGTCTGAGGGTGACTTGTGACATAGCCACATGCCACTGTGGATGGACCGCTGCCAGCCCATCTACCTCAGGCTTCACAATCCTCTCCCTGGCCTGGGGGCACCTAAAAGGACTTACAAAGGGCACCGGGTACGGATGTTCCCCCCCCCCCCACGGAGCCAGGGTCAACTGAGAGTGACCACCACCTCTGGCTGGCCAGGACAAAGCCTCTGACCACAGGGCGCCTGCCAGTGTGAGCAGATGGCAGGCTGGCAGACGCCAGCCTGGCTCCATGACAGCCAAGAACCAAATCCTCAGGGAGGGATCAGGCGCATCTCAGTATCTGCCGCTCCAACCTGTTTTAGTGCGCAGGCTCAGACCCTGACCTGAGTGGCCATCATGACACAGGTGGCCAGGATTCCTGAGCATCTGCTACCCGTGGGGCCCCAGAAGATGACAGCGCATCCACTTCACAGGAAGGTCAGGGTATAATAGAGATGAACAGCCCCGCGCCCCCAACTGAGGAACAAGTGTAAACCCTGGATTCAACACCTCCTGTCTGGGATCCTCAGCCAGACCATTGGTCTGCGCAGATCCTCAGTTTCCCAATAGGTTGCATAATGCCTTTTGTGCTAACCACTACAGTTTACCTTCAGCAGGCATACAACACATAGTAGGGCCACGGACCCCCCACCCCCTCCGGCCAGGGCTGGCCACAGCATCAGCCAACCTGTGAAGAGCAGGGAGCATAGGAATCTTTGTGACCACCCACCTCCCACCTGGGAGCGTGGTACAACTATAAGTTCATGTAGGACCACTGAGGCTGGGCCCCAAAGAAAATGAACTTCCCAGCCAAGCATGGTGCTGCCCATCTGTAATCCCAGCATTTAGGAGGCTAAGGCAGGAAGATCATGAGTTCAAGACTAGACTGGCTACACAATAAGAACCTGTCTTAGAAAAACCGGTCTAGGTGCTTATACCTGTCATCCTAGCTACTCAGGAGGCTGAGATCTGAGGATCATGGTTCAAAGCCAGCCTGAACCAGATCCATAAGACTTATCTCTAGCCACAAAAAAAAAAAAAGCTGTAAGTGGAGCTATGGCTCAAGTGGTAGAGTGCTAGCCTTGAGCACAAAAACTCAGGGACAGCGCCCAGGCCCTGAGTTCAAGCCCCAGGACTGGCACTAAATAAATAAATAAAAGAGGGGCAGGACAAGAAAGATGACACTGGAACCAAGGCAGGTCTCATGCAGACACGGAAGTCCTTCCAGCAGGGAGCACGGTGATGCAAAGGCCCTGGGGTTGGGGAGGGGGCCAGCAGGAGTGTGCATGGGTGGCCGCCTGGCCCTCCACACTCCCCATATCCGGTTTTCCCCGCCCACAGGACAGCCTTCAATAACAACGTGAGCGTGGCCTACGAGTGCCTCAGCGCCAGCGGGCGGAAGAAGAAGCCAGGGCTGGATGGGCGCACGTACAGCGAGCTGCTGAAACGCATCTGCAGGGATGGCGGAGCCCCTGAGGAGGTGGTGGCACCCCTGCTCCACAAGATCCAGTGCCGGGACCACGAGGCCGTGCCCCTGGATGTCTTCCGCACCGGCATGCTCACCTGCTTCGTGCTGCTGGAGTTCATGGCACGCGCCAGGGCCCTCTTCCAGCTGCTGGAGGACCCAGAGCTGGCGGTGGCTGACCGCCGAGTGGGCCAGGCGGTGCTGGACACCCTGGAGGAGGCCCTGGGCACCAGCGACCAAGCCACCGCCCCCGTGTGCTACCTAGAGGCCGGCTCGCGCCTAGGGCCCGACAGCCTGGCTCTGGCCATGGACAGGGCAGCGGGCGGGCGGCGGCCCAGCTCTCCCATGGCCCGGCAGGAGTTCTTGGAGAAGGCCGTGGCCCTCTTCATCGCCAAAGTCAAGCCAGTGAGCTGAGCCTAGCCTACCGCTCCCCCCCCCCCACCGACTCCCAAAACCAGCCATCCAGCTGCTGCTCCTGGTGCCACAAGGATCTGGCCCAGGATATCCCCCGCATGCAGGTGGGGGCTCCCCACCTTTGGACTTAGGACATGGATGATCCAGCGGGACATGGCTTCTCCACAAACAGCTCCACCACCTTCCATGCTGGCCTGACCAAATAAAAGCTATCTGGAAGCCGCAACTGGCCGTCGTGTGGGGCTGCCGGCCTTGTCTCCACACACCCCTGCCCTAAGGGGGGGAGGGGGTCGCCTCCCACAGCCCGGAGCCCACAGAGGACACGGGGACCAAAGCCAGCCCTGCCACAGACAGGACTCTCTCACCAGCCCTGCCCTGCCCGTAGCTCCTCCCTGGCCTCAGTTTCCCCAGCTGTCAGAGCAAGAGGGTAACTGCAGCGAGCAGGGACTTCTCTCCCCCTCTTCCTAACCATTGCCTAACAGGAAGTAAGTCACAGCCAGTGGGGGGGGGGGAAACTGAGGCCCAGGAAGAGTCCCGTTTAAGGTGCCCAGTGCTTCCTTGGTGATGTTGTCCAGGTGCAGTACCCCCTAGCACCCAGAGATTTCAGAGAGCAGGAATAGGATGGATGGAGAATCCAGGCCATAACAGACCCCATATGTAACTGGCTCCTCACCCCTGAAGCTCAGTGTCCTATTACCTGGGGCTCCTGACCGGCTGTGCTACCTCAGGAGTCCCACATTCTCCAGATTGCCAATGACACCCCACACCCATTCCTACCCAGGCTGAGTTGGGCAATGGGTGCACCAGTAAATGGGTACTGGCCAAATCATGGCAGCTGCCTAGTTTCCAAAAAATCCCACAACAGAGCTCATCCCCACTGCCCAGATCAGCCAGGCACCAGTGGCTCACACCTGTTAATACTCGCTGCTCAGGAGGCTGAGATTTGTGGATTTCAGCTCCAGCCCAGGCTGGAAAATCCATGAGACTCTTAGCTTAGAAAACTGGAGGTGGCACTGTGGCTCAAGTGGTAGAGCGCTAACCTTGAGCAAAAGAGCTCAAGGACAGCGCTCAGGCCCTGAGTTCAAGCCCCAAGATCGACAAAATAAAAGATCAGAGGTAGAGCCTCCGCCCCCTCCTTCAGAGGTACACCTTAGGACCGCTAGGTCGCAGAGGTGGTGGGCCATGTGGCTTTTGTCCGCATCTCTCCCAGCCATCTGCCCTGGGGCCTGGCCTTGTGAAGAAGCCTGTGCAGCTGCACCTGTGCTCAGCCAGTTCCTCTGCATAAATGACTCATCGGCTTGTGGTTTTATGCCACTGGTTTGGGGGCAGTTTGTTGTGCAACATAGGTCACTGGAGTATTAATATGTCCCCTGTCATAGACCCATACCTGAGCCTCACCCACCAGCCCAAGTGGGCTGTGCTTAAGAACAGAAAACAAAATGTGGGTTATTCCCTGTGGAACTCACAGTCAGGTGGCCAAGGGCAGCTTTACTTTGTGCGTGTGCGTGTGTGCATGCGTGTGTGTGTGTGTGTGTGTGTGTGTGTGTGTGTGTGTGTGTGTGTGTGTGTGTGTGTGTGTGTGTGTGTTGGTCCTGGGACTTAAACTCAGGGTCTAGAAGCTGTGTTTGAGCTTTGTGGCACAAGGCTGGCACTCTACGACTTGAGCCACATTTCCACTTCCAGTTTTGGGGGTTTTTTTGATTAGTAATTAATTGGAAATAAAGAATTTCATAGACTTTCCTGCCTGGGCTAGCTGCAAACAGTGATCCTTAGATCTCAGCCTCCTGAGTAGCTAGCATTATAGGCATGGGTCACTGGGGCCTGGCTCCAAGAGCAACTCTAAATGTGGGTCGTCCAGGAGATGGAGATAGGAGGTGGAGTTCAGGCCTTTGTTCTGGGACAGACAGCTAGCAAAGGGAGTGACTGCCAGAGGCCTCTGTCCTCTGTCCACCCAGCTCACCTTCGGCCTCTTGGAGGACCACTAACCCCAAGGCACCCTCCATGATGCCTGCCATCAGCTTCACAGGTGTCCAGGCGTGGGCCTTGCTGACACAGCCAGCACTGGACTGTCTTCCCTGGCCTGCCCTGGATTTACAGCAGTGTTGAACACTTCATCCTGAGTGTGGAGGGGGCAGGCTCAGTTACCTCCTGGTGACCAAGGATTCTCAAGTTCACATTGCAGCTTTGCCATGGAGCCATCCAGACAAGAGAACCAAACACCCTCCACATCTCCGCAGTCCCGCTGAGGACCAAGCCCCCCCTCACCCTCCCTACATGCTGAGCAGAGCGTGGATGCCTCCCATCCTGGACCAGTATCTACTGCGTCCTGATACAAGCCCCTCATCCACTGCCCCTCCCTCTCTCTACTGCCCCATGCTGCAGGGGTGGGGGGGCCGAGGGAGAGACATCCATGGTGTCCAGACAAGGGTAAGACTTCCACTGTCCAGGGCAATGGGCTGGTGGGCTGGCAGGTTCTGGGCTCAATTCTGCCGTCATCTTGTCACCACAAGGCCTGTGAACAGAGTCAACTCAGGAAGCTGAGCTAAGAGACTCCACCGCTGTTTCTTCTTTTTTGTTCCAGTGCTGGGGCTTGAACTCAGGGCCCTCCCCTTCTCATTTGCTTTCACTCAAGACAGGCACTCTATCACTTGAGTCACACCTCTACTTCTGGCTTTTAAAGTCCAGGATGGCTTCAAACTAAGATCCCTAGATCTCAGCCTCCTGAGTAGCTAGAATTACAGTCAAGAGCCACTAGCTCCTCAGTTTGTTTCTGCCTGTTCCCCGCTCTCACACTGCCCAGATACACTGGCCTCTTGCTAGCCTGGCTTGCTGAACCTCAGTGCCTTTGCATGTGCTTTTTTTCTGGAAACACTTCTTCCTCTGGGTGTACATGGCTCACTTCTTCACTTCAGTCTGTTGACTCAAATGCCCCCTCCTCAGTAAGAAATTCTGCTCCATTCTCACCACTCCCTGACCCTTGACCTACCTTGTGTTTCTTCATCGGAATTGTTTTTACCAGAAATGACTTGTCTGTTTATATGCTTGCTCACCCTCCTTGCAGCCCCAGAAGCAGGACTTAACGCTTTTTTTTTTTCATTGCTATTTCCCCTTGACTTGCCCAGACAGTGGGAGTGGAGGAAATGAGGAAGTTAATCAGCTCAGGGTGGAAGAGTGAAACTCAGTGAGAAACATAAGTGTGTTCATCTCCTGTCACTTCTGTAATAAAGTAGACCAGGCACCCGTGGCTCATCCCAGCCACTCAGGAGGCTGAGATCTGAGGATCATGGTTCCAAGTCAAACTGAGCAGAAAAGTCCATGAGATTCTTTTTTTTTTTTCCGGTCGTGGGGCTTGAACTCTGGGCTTGGGCGTTGTATGTGCGCTCTTCAGCTCAAGGTGAGCACTCTACCACTTGAGCCACAGCACCACTTCCGGTTTTCTAGTGGAGATAAGACTCTCACGGACTTTCCTGCCCAAGCTGTCTTTGAACTGTGATCCTCAGATCTCAGCCTCTTGAGTAGCTAGGATGACAGGCGTGAGCCACCTGGCCCAGCCGTCCAGGAGGTTCTTATCTCCAATTAACCACCCAAAAGCTGGAAGTTGAGCTGTGGCTCAAGTAGAAAACATCAGCCTTGAGCAAAATGACAAAAAAAAAAAAGCTCAGGGATAATGCCCAGGCCCTGAGTTCAAGACCCAGGATTAGCATAGAACTAAATTTAAAGAAAAATTACATTAACCCATGCACAGGCAAACTGATCCTCCCAAGTGCTCCCAGGAGGATATGCATGTGGCCTGTCCCAGCTACTAGAGACCCTGCATCGCTAGGCTGGTGGCAGCTCAGTGGTCCCTCTCCCCTTGGGGGCACTGAAAGGCCTCCCCAAGAAAATCACTCAGACACATGGTCACATACAAGGAAAAGGAGTTTAATGTCAGTAACTTGACTGGCTACCTAGAAGGTAAGAGAGTAGCCGCTAGGTAGGACAGTAGCACAGAATGTGAGAGTGGGAAACTGCATTGTGGAAGGGGTTAATATTTACAATTGTAGCTCCACAAACAAGGGAGAGGGAAATTGCATTTTGGGGAGGGGCTGCCATTTGAGATTGCAGCTACCTGGCTTTTTGGAAAAAGCCTGTGTCACCTGCTTTGTGGGAAAGGCCTGTGTCATCTGATTTTGGGGAAAGGCAATTTTGTTTTTGCCAAAGGTCTAAGGTAGAAGACTAGGTAGGAAGATGGAGGAGATTAGGCTAACATTCCTCCCTTTTTGTTTATTTTTGACAGAGGTACCACGTTAGGGTGTAGGGGTGAAGGTCCCTCTTCTGTAACTAGTTCCTGCTGGATAATGGGCAAAGTTACATGGACGTGTTTGGATGAGGAGCAGTGTGGTATTGTCCCAGGGACATTTGATCGACCATCTGGTTGGTGAAGGCTCTTGCTCTTTCTGTGAGGATGTTTTGCAGGCATCTAACAATGCAAGGTAATATTAAAAGTAAACAAAGATGGCTGTAAGAGGACCCAGCAGGGGAACATTCATGTGGCTAGCGGGCTCCATAGGGATAGCTGCAGAGATGAGGGAGGGTTTCCAGCACATAAATCTGTGACAAGCTCATCTAGCGTCTGGATAATTTGTTTACCTGTCCTGACATGTTCACATAGTGGCAACACTTCCAAGAAAATGCATGTCCCACCTTTTTCCATAGTGAGGAGGTCTAGTCTAGGGTTCTCCCATTTTGGAGTGTGACATCAGCCAAAGAATTGAGCTTGTGAAAGGCACAGGGCCTCGGAGGAGCCCTCAATACAGGAGAGTAGACATTCGCTAAGTTGGTTAGATGTTATGGAATGGTAGAGACTTCCACCAGATAGCCCTATGGAGATGATGGAGGATACTAAACTCACCCCCACCAGGACTGGGAGAAAAATGGCCTGTCTCTGTCTGCCTGGATGTGGGTTTGAGATGAGGGTGCTTCAGGTTTTGAACTTAGTGTGGGAGTACAAAGTGGATTGTGGAATTGGAGAGACCAGGATGCGGAGGTTAGGGAGAGACTGGATTGATAGACCTGGTCAAGGAGGAGCTGTACCAAAAGATGGTTCCACTGGGGCTGTCCAGGGACTTAGTAATGGAGATGATTGTTTGCCACATGTTGGGATTTGACTGGACACTGGAGGAGTTATAAGTTGTATGGCATGGCATGGGGAAGTCAGTATAAAGTTGGAAGAGATTTGAGGGCCACGGTGTGATGGATGAGGAGCAGGTTTTATTTTTAGCAGAAATGTGAAGTTGAACCAAGGCCACAGGGGATTTTCGTAGCTGAGCACAAAGAAAGCCATTTGTTGTCATCAAAAGCTTGGAGAGGGCTGGGAATGTGGCTTAGTGGTAGAGTGCTCACCTAGCATACATGAGAGCCCTGGGTTCAATTCCTCAGCACCACATAAACAGAAAAGGCCAGAAGTGGCACAATGGCTCCAGTGGTAGAGTGCTAGCCTTGAACAAAAGAAGCTCAGGGACAGTGCCCAGGACCTGAGTTCAAGCCCCAGGACAGGCAAAATAAATATATAAATAAAAGCTTGGAAAAGAAAAGATTGGTTTAGTAGATTTCCCTGGGTAAGGGCCTTATAGGAGGATAGAGAATTTTTAAGGCTGTGAGAGGATTTTTTTTTAATGATATGGAGGGCTGCTTTGGGATTGATAGGCTCATATACCTGGTAAATCTGAGTTGTTCCCTGAGGTATCTTGGCATTAGTTGTACCCATGACTCTTACTTCCCACTTTGGTCCCACGGGTCATTTATTATAAAGGTAATGTTATGGATGTAGTTTATAAAAAGTTTTATTTTCCACAATAAAGAGTATCTCTTTGGTTTTGCTTTAAAAAAAAATTATTTTCCAGACTTAAAACTAGCCCATAGCAGTGGGTGGAGGCCTCGGGGATCACAGGCATGATATTTGCAGCTCCAGGAAGAGCAGCCATAATAAGTAGTGTCCTGTTTACAATAGTCTCTGTCCCAATCTGAGAGGAAACAGAGGTATTTGGGAACATAGTGGTAAATTTTTTTTTTTGTCGGTCATGGGGTTTGAACTCTGGGCCTGGCCACTGTCCGTCAGCTCTTCAGCTGAAGGCGAGCGCTCTACCACTTGAGCTACAGTGCCACTTCTGGTTTTCTGGTGGTTTATTGGAGATAGGAGTCTCACTGTCTCTCCTGCCCGGGCTGGCTTTAAACTGTGATCCTCAGATCTCAGCCTCCTGAGTAGCTAGGATTACAGGCGTGAGCCACCAGCGCCCAGCTGGTAAATTTCATTTTTGACGTAATTACATCCCGAAGTACAGGCTTGTCCTAGATCTAAAAGAAAAGATTTCATGGAGGGACACTAGGCCCAGAAGAGTACCCGTTGGAAGCGTGTGTGATACTATAAAAATGCCGTGCCTCGAAGTGTCACTGTGGCTCAAGTGGTAGAGCACTTGCCTTGAGCTAAAGAGCTCAGGGACAGTGCCCAGGCCCAGAGTCCAAACCCCACAACCAAATATATATATATATATATATATATATATATCTCAGATCATTTAGCCGGGTACTAATGGCTCATGCCTGTAATCCTAGCTACTAAGGAGGCTGAGCTCTGAGGATCTCGGTTCAAAGCCAGCCCGGGCAGGAAAGTCCATGAAATTCTTATCTCCAATAAACCACCAGAAAACTGGAAGTGGTGCTGTGACTCTAGTGGTAGAGCTCTAGCCTTGAGCTGAAGGAAGAGCTCAGGGACAACACTCAGGCCTAGAGTTCAAGCCCCATAACCGACAAAAAAAAAAAAAAAAAAAAAAGCCAGGCATATGGGGTATATGTCTGGGACTCTGCTTGAATATGGGTCCACAAATTACAGAGAAATTGATAGTAGCAGGATGGGGAGAAAATGGGGGTTACTCATCCATGGAGACCAGGTCCTCAGGATGTTTTCATGTTGGCAGGTGTTTCAGAATATTGGGCAAGCTCAGCTCTACTTCTTTATAATCCGCAGAGACAGAAATCCTATGGGAACTGCGGTATAAGAGAGCACTGTGGGCTAATGGAGCTTTATATTACAGTTGTGAATCCAATGTGGATGGCCCTGGACTTTAGAGGTTGTTGGGGTAGTAAGAATAATGGGGTGAGGAATCATCCCATTCAGTAGGAAGGCTGAAGAAGTAAGTGGAGGATTGGGGTTGTTGGGTATTGGAGACTTAGGTTCAATCTCCAGCCTGTAAGGGTGATGGGCAAAGGTATAGGGAGGGCAAGGAATCTTTTTGGTTACAGAGATAGGCCTCAAGTGTTGAAGAAGTGGTGGGAGCAGATGAGGAGGCAAGGGGAAGTGGTAGCCTGGAAAAGAGGAGGCAGGAGGGGGCGTTGACATTAGAAGTAGAAGGCAGAGTTGTTGTCCAGTCCTGGAGTAGGCTGCAAGTGGCAACTGTTCATTGGATAAAATCTGAAAGAAATCTTACAAGGCAGAGGCTCAGCAATAAGAAAAAAATATTAGAGGGCACACAAATGGCAAAAGGAAGGGTTCAGGGCAGAAAATTAAAAATTGCTGGGCGCCGGTGGCTCACGCCTGTAATCCTAGCCACCCAGAAGGCTGAGATCTGAGGATCGTGGTTCAAAGCCAGCCTGGGCAGGAACGTCTGTGAGACTCTTATCTCCAATAAACTACCAAGAAACTGGAAGTGGTGCTGTGACTCAAGTGGTAGAGGGCTGGCCTTGAGCTGAAGAGCTCAGGGACAGGGCCCAAGCCCTGAGTTCAAGCCCCACAAGTGACACACACACAAAAAATGAGCTGCTGATTTTATACTAGTGTACTAATCTTGACCTTAATTTAAATCACAGCCAACTTAGTTTCATACCAAATTTACTAACTTTACTCATAAACTCTATCTTCTAAAATTGTCACTTTATTATTTTTTTGGCCTGTGGAGACAATTACCAGAAAACCTTTAAAACAATTTTGGTGACAAGACACCTCAGCACATAAATTAACCTTTAAACACTTGCTAGAAGTTGAGATGAGGGAGCGCACATGAAAACCCACCACATGGCCAAAATGGCAAGAAACAAATCAGGATGGTAAGAGAATTTGGTGGCGCTCTATTAAGTGAGCAAGCAATAAAACAGGAGACAAACAGACAAGTAGAAAGTCAGAAAAGCAGAAAAGCAGGGTCACCCAGTAACAGAGTGTGGGTGTACTGGAGAAGAGACTGAGGGAAACAGACAGGATTTTTTTTTGTTTTGTTTTGTTTTTTGTCAGTCGTGGGGCTTAAACTCTGGGCCTGAGTGTTGTCCCTCAGCTCTTCAGCTTAAAGCTCTTCCACTTGAGCCACAGAGCCACTTCCAATTTTCTGGTGGTTTATTGGAGATAAGAGTCTCATGGACTTTCCTGCCCAGACTGGCTTTTAACCAAGATCCTCAGTTCTCAGCCTCCTGAGTAGCTAGTATTACAGGCGTGAGCCACCGGTGCCTGGTTCAAAGGTTTATTTTATTTTATTTATTTATTTTGCCAGTCCTAGGGCTTGAACCAGGGCCTGGGCACTGTCTCTAAGCTTCTTTTGCTCAAGGCTAGCACTCTACTACTTGAGCCACAGTGCCACTTCCAACTTTTTCTGTGTATGTGGAACTGAGGAATCGAACCCAGAGCTTCATACATGCTAGGCAAGCACTCTACCACTGAGCCATATTCCCAGACCAGCTCAGAGGTTTTAAAGTCAGAAGAATTTCAGCAGGGGAGCAGGAGGTTAGTCCTTTAATGAAAAGGACATGTAAGGATCATAGGAGACACCCCAAAGGAGTGTCCCAACTTGGAAGAAATGTAGAGAGGGAGTCTGGTTGTTGTTGTGAGGGAGGTTGGGTTGAGCTGGTTTGAGTGGTAGGGGGGGCCTAAAGGGAGCAAGTGTGGTGCACTCATTGTCAAGAGTGTAAATGGGCCAAATTTGGTTACACACCTGAATGAGCCTGCTAAGAACACATCCCAAAGGGGGAGTGGGAGGGGATGTGTGAGGAGAGAACGGTACCAGTTAGGAGGGACAGTGGGCATCCCCCAAAGTTCCTCAACCAGTAAAAGTACTGAGGAGACAGGGTGCGGGGTTATCACCCGTGATCCTCATATCCTGGGCAAAGGCCTGGAGGACAAAGGCCCAGAGGGAGTCCCAGAGCTTCATACCAAGACTTCTGGAAGTCAGCATCTGAATCTGGGTTTCTGGAACGGAACTCACTCACCAAGGAAGATCAGTAGATGTAGATGGCCACTGTTTGAGGTGAGGTCAGAGTGCTCGGAGATGGGAGAGATTACCTCAGGTGATTTTCTAGGTGGGCCAGAGGGGTCAGGGTTCCCAAAGCAGCTCAGATTCCCCAAGAGAAAGAAGAGCAAGGTCGACAGGAAGGCTTGATCCAACTCACGGCACCAATGAAAGGCTTCCTCAAGAAAATCCCTTGGACACATGATCACAGACAAGGAAAAAGGAGTTGAATGTCAGTAACCTGACAGGCTACCTGGAGGGCAGAGAGTAGCAGCTGGGCTGGATTCATATGGAATGTGAGAGCAGGAAACTGTGTTGTGGAAGGGGTTAACATTTATAGTTGTATCTGCACAAACAAGGGAGAGGGAAATTACACTTTGGGGAAAGGCTGCCATTTAAGATTGCAGCTATCTGCCTCACCTGTTTTTTTTTGGGAAAAGCCTGTATCACCTGTTTTGGGGGAAAGGCCTGAGTCACTAGATTTTGGGGAATGGCAGTTTTGTTTTTGCAGAAGGTCTAAGGTCTAAGCAGACTGAGTAGGAAGATGGAGGAGGTTAAGCTAACAGGCACACGCTCTCACATGTGTCTGCTTTAGCTTAACTTCTGCAGCCCCTTTGTCTCCTGAGACCACCGCTTTCTTCCTAGTAGGACAGGACAGCAGCAAAACACTATTGTGTAGGATTCCATAACATCTTTGATCTGCATGCTAAGAGCATTTCACACATTATTTAACATATTTTTTATAGCTAAGCAAACTTGGTTTAGCATTGGAGATACATGTCCAAAATCACAGCAGAACTTAGCTTTGAATGCAAGGCAGTTCTGCTATATGTGATGGAAGGCTAACTCAGAGTGGCTTAATAGAAAAAGAAGGAATGTATGGGCTTGACCATACGCATATTCTTGACTGTCCAAAGGAGGTCTGATGTGGCTGGAACCAAGCGCATACAGCTTTTTCTCTCTCACCCTCAGGCTCAGCTGTGTTAACATTGTTCATAGGCCTCAGTGACAAGATAGTCCCATAATCCCAGCTCAGGGCCTCTAGGCTCCCAGAAAAATGTCCCAGGACTGCATTGTCATTGGATGCCCACTAGTTCCAAGTTTGCTCCTGAACCAATCCCTGCAGAGGAGGGGAAGCTAGAACTGCTCTGATTGGATGACCCATCCTTTAGTGGGCAGCTGGAAGGCTCTGATTGGATGGTTTATCCTTGCAAAGCAAGGGCTGGGAAGTTAGTTCAACCGGAATCTTTTTTTTTTTTTTTTTGGGTCTGGTCGTGGGGCCTGAACTCTGGGTCTGGGCACTGTCCCTCAGCTCTTCAGCTTAAGCCTAGAGCTCTACCCCTTGAGCCACAGCACCAATTCCAGCTTTTTTTCTTTTTGCTTATGTGGTGCTGAGGAATCGAACCCAGGGCCTCATGCATGCAAGGAAAGCACTCTACCACTGAGCCACCTTCCCAGCCCCCTCAACCGGAATCTTTTAGACAGTGGGGATTCCCCCCTCCCCCGAAAAAAAACAAGTGTAATAACAGGGTGGCAAAAACTTGGTTACAATTTGCACCCACCCCTTTGGATGTTCTAGAGCCTAGGAACAGGTTCTCCTGTGGGCTAGCAAGAAGGGCTGAAAGCAACACCTCCTTCTACCCACTCAAGATTTCCTAGGGTATGAGGTGTTCAGAATAAGATCTTGGGCTATGATTAATTCTAATTATTGTTTATGGACAAGCTCCCTCGTGCCAATTGTATGACATCTCAGCATGGACAGCCCTGTCGTGGAGAATGAAGGTCAGAGAACACTCAGAAGCCCCCCCCTTTTTTTTGGTCGGTCATGGGGCTTGAACTCGGGGCCAGGGCACTGTCCCTGAGCTTTTCTGCTCAAGGCTAGCACTCTATCACGTTGAGCCACAGCACCACTTCTGGTTTTCTGGTGCTTAAGCGTCTCATGGACTTTCCTGCCTGGCGCTGAACCGTGATCCTCAGATCTCAGTCTCCTGAGTAGCTAGGATTATGGACCTGAGCCACCAACACCCAGTAATTCAGAACCCTCTTGAAGATCACATTACTGCCAGATCCCCAGGGCACTGGGAAGAAGGGCCTGAGAGAGGAAGCCAGAGCCATTCAAGGACAGACAAGGTGTGATCTGAGCAGCACAGGAAATAGGGATCTTCCCTGGATCCCACTGTCCACCTTTGGCATTTTCCTCTGGCTAGACAGGTTTACCTCCGGTCCTCAGCTGAGACACCAGTATCACGTGGCCAGTAGCTGGATGCTGGCACACTTGTGAGAGAGAGACTCACCCTCCACCCCAACCTGAGATGTTGATGAAGCTGTTTGTGTCTGGGATTGATGCAGCCACCCACCATTACAGGTCACAGATCCCTTATCCACCCTCCTGGAGAGTTTGCCTAAGCTGCCATTACCACCCCCAACACTCATGACCAAGTGTCCAGGCAAGAAATGAGTAGGTGTGTGGACCAGGACATAGCAGGCCCAAGCTCAGGCAGGGTGAAGCCCAGGGGCAGGGTTCAGCAGAAATCTTAACTAGCCCAGGCCTTTGCTTGTCTGCTTTCTCTTCCCCTGGACGCTTCTTCTTGCATTCTGGTCTGCTTCTGCAGGATTCTGGCTGGTCAAAGAGCAGCCTGAGATGACAGGAGGAGTTCTCCTACAGTCACAAGGTTCGGGTCTCAATGGGGGTCGCGGGCGGGGAGAGGGGAGTAGGGAGGGCAGTCGGTGGGATGAATGCTGAATGGCAGAGGTGAACCGGTTTCTCCTCCAGTTGCCCGGCCCCTTCCCCACCTGTCAGACACACCCCTGAGGAAACTGGGGGAAGCCGGTCCTCGCCACGCCCCCACCCGCCCCAGATCTCTTAGGGCCCAGAGGGACCGGC
The DNA here is from genome assembly GCF_024711535.1 of Dipodomys merriami. Taxonomy (NCBI): domain Eukaryota; kingdom Metazoa; phylum Chordata; class Mammalia; order Rodentia; family Heteromyidae; genus Dipodomys; species Dipodomys merriami. The sequence continues at coordinate 4,265,008 of NW_027206291.1, forward strand.
CCTGAGGGGGCATCTCCCACGCCTTACAATTCACAGAGGACCCGGGGCCCAGCGGCCCCGAGGCCCAGCCCCTACCCCGGCGCCACCCGAACCGGAGCCCCGCCCCCCTCCCCGCCCACGGCCCCACCCCCTACGGGGACGTCACAAAAAAAGGCCCACAAAGCCCAGGCGAGCCGGTGGGATCACGCAGCCTTAGCTCTGCCCGCCTCCCCGCGCACAGGCGACGGCAGAGCTCGTGCAGGCGGAGGTGGCGGCAGCCTCCGGGGAGCCGGAAGCGCGAGGCGCCTGCGCGGCGCGGCGGGGCGGGGAGGAGACTCCGCTTCCCGACGTGCCCCGCGGGCGGGCGCGCAGGCGCGATCCGGACCCGGTGGTGGCGCGCGGGCGCATTCGAAGGCTAGGTGGTGGCGCGCAGGCGCACTCAGGACCCGGCGGCGGCGGCGCGCAGGCGTATTTGGGGTGGGTTGCGGGGGCCGGACCGAGGAGAGCGCCGGGCGGGCGGCGGCAGCGCCAGAGCGAGTGGAGCCACCGGGGGCCCCGAGCGGCGGCGGCGGCGGTGGCGGTGGCGGCGGTGGCGGTGGCGGCGGCGTAGAGGAAGAAGGCGGCGGCTCTCCCGCGGCCAGCGAGCAGCCCGGCCCGTCACGCGAACTCGCGGCGGCTCCGCGGCCCGGTGCGACGCCAGCCCCGGGCCCGTCCACCGCCGCCATGGCCCGGCCGCTGGTGCCCAGCTCGCAGAAGGCGCTGCTTCTGGAACTCAAGGGGTTGCAGGAGGAGCCGGTGGAGGGCTTCCGAGTGACGCTGGTGGATGAGGGAGACCTGTACAACTGGGAGGTGGCCATCTTCGGGCCCCCCAACACCTACTACGAGGGCGGCTATTTCAAGGTGAGTTGGGCCGCGCTGGCGGCGGCTCAGTTTCCCCTTTGTGTCGTGATCACCCTCCCGGCCCTCTGCCCGAGTCCTCCGCGGCCTCCCCCAGGGGTCTCTGGTGGGCCCCCAGTTCTCTCAAAGCAGCTCCAGATTCCCCCATCCGTCTCCGGGAGAGAGGGGGGCGGGACCCTCCCCGTTTGGCTCCGAAATGGGGCGCTTGTTGAATTAACTCTTGGGAAGGCGCTGTCTATGGCAGCTTCTCTTCCCCCCCCCCCAGCCCCCGCCCCATCCCCCAAGGCAAAGAGCCCCACCCCGATCTAGCGAGCACTGCTCTTGGGGAGAGTGGCCCCATGGGAAAGGAGGGGTAGTCGGGGTGAACTGGCTCCACCACTTGCTCGGGTTCCAGCAGAAGCCCGGATGGGGCCTTGGCAGCCGGACCTGCTTGGAAAGTAGCCACCCTTGCCCATAGCAGCTGGCCAGGCCTCTGAGCCTCACCCTGGCTTTATGTAACCTGTTTCCTCGGATCGCCACGCCCACCCCTGTCCCAGGAGCCACAGTCCAGGACCCTGCCAAAGTCCTGGACCCTTGAGTGCTTACTGCAGAAGCTCAGGGCTCCTGTGTCACTTTTGACCAGCCTTTCTCAGGTTCCACTTAATACAGGCAGCTTCTTGGGTCGCCTTTCTTGCCAGTTTCCTCTGCCCTCTGGTGGTTTAAAGCCAACTGCTTGCCAGATTGTTAGAAGCAGGAAGCCTAGGGTGGTTCCTGGACTTGGCTGTGTTTTTGTCTGGTGTGACCGAAAACCAAGACCCCACATTGGGGGAAATTTTCTTAACTCACCATCTCAGCCCAGCGGCGTCCTTGAACTCCTCCTCTGTCAGGGTCTTAGGATCTTAGAAGAGCAAAATAAGGATCTAATAATGCCTTAGAGGTAGGGGTAGATGGGAGCAGGAAGTCACTGCCCTTGACTTCCTGGAAGCTAGGACTCACTGCCCTTGATGGGACCCAGGCAGATAGATAACCTGTCTGCTTTGCACTTGGAGCAGATGTTTTGTTTTCCGGTGATGGTTACTGGGGGTTTAAATTCAGGTCTTAGGTACTGTCCCTTAGCTTTTTTTCCCTGGCATTCTACCACTTGAGCCAGTTTTGCTTTCAGCTTTTTCAAAGGCGGTTAATTGGAGATAAAAGTCTAACAGACTTTTTCCTTTCTGGGCTAGTTCTGAATCACGATCCTCAGTTCTCTGCCTCCAGAATAGCTAGGATTACAGGTGTGAGCCACCTGTGTCCCGCTGGAGCAGATATTTTAAGCCACCTGCTCAGTAGCAGGGAGAGTAGTTGTGTCCTCCAGTGGGGTGTGTTCCTCGTCAGTAGAGGTTCCAGTTATAAGATAGACATGAGCAGGCTGTGGACAACCTTGCCTCCCTACACTGGGACAGAATCTGAGCTGAGAAACTTCTGAGGTTGCCAGATGGTATGAGCAGTAACACCCCCTCCAGTTCCTTTTGTGTATGTTTGGGAGTAGGTGGCTGTAAGGATGAGGGCTCTGCTCATAGCATGGCTAGCTGCATTCCACCTTGAGGCCAGCCCAGAACTCCAGACAAAAAGCCTCAATCTGGCTGCTGCCCACTTGCAAAGGATTGTGGGTAGAGCCTTTAGGCTGGCATTTGGGAGATTATCTATACTTCTAGAAACAGCTGCTGTGGGGCCCTATTGGGTACAGATCACATCATGAGGTAGCATGGCACCCTCCTGTCTTCAGTGTGGGGTGTAGGGTGTGGGGGACCCTCTTGCCAAGTGAGTGTGGACACATGTGAGTTGTGGGTGCCCCAGCCACCATGTTCCCTAAGTACTTGCTGCAGTGCTTCTTCTCATCCAACCTCACCCACTTCCCTGTTAGGAGCCATAGCAGGTCCTTGAGGCAGAGGACAGGCCCCTGGTAGTGCCCAATACTAAGAAAGGGAGAGAAAGCTTTCTCAGGCTCACTAGCCTTGTGTGACTAAGATGATTTTCTTCTCTGAACCTCAGCTTGCTCAGCCATGCGAGGCAACTCTGAGCTGGATGTTGATGGCTCATACCTGTCATCCTAACTGCTCAGGAGGCTGAAATCTGAGCATCATGGTTCTAAGCCAGCCGGACAGGAAAGTCCTTGAGACTCTTATCTCCAATTAAGCACCACAAAAGAAGTCGAGCTGTGTCTCAAGTGGTAGAGTGTTAGCCTTCAGCACAAAAGCTTGGGGACAGCACCCAGGCCCTAGGTGTTCAAGCTTTAGGACACATGCACAGGCAGATGCGCACGTGTGTGTGCGCGCACACACACACATGAACACAAACACTTCTGGGTCTTTTTGTTGTTATTTTGTTTTTTTGGTGTTAGTACTGGGGTGTGAACTGAGTCTTGTTTGGCTTTTCCATGATGGCTGGAGCTCTTCCCTTGAGCTCCATTCTGTCATTTTGCTGCTTAATTGGATATAATCTGCCTGGGCTAGCTTTGAGCCACAATACTCAGATCTCAGCTTCTTGTATAGCTAGGATTTAGGGGTGTGAGGCTAATGATGCCCAGCTGTGTCTTGAGTTTTTTTTGGGGGGGGTCCGGTCGTGGGCCTGAACTCTGAGCCTAGGCGCTGTCCCTCAGCTCTTCAGCTCAAGGCTAGTGCTCTACCACTTGAGCCACAGCGCCACCTCCGGCTTTTTTCTTTTTGCTTATGTGGTGCTGAGGAATGGAACCCAGGGCCTCATGCATGCAAGGCAAGCGCTCTACCGCTGAACCACCTTCCCAGCCCCATGAGATGTTTAGAATAAGTACAGCCAGGCACTAGTGGCTCCAATGGCACACACTTATCATTCCAGTTACCCAGTAAATAGTTGAATTGTGATCTAGACTCAAAAAAAAGCAAGACCCTGTACTCATAGGTAGGTGGGGGAAGTATAACTCAGTCGTAGAAGGGCTGTCCACCAAGTTTGAGGCCCTGAGAGACCAAACCCCAGTACTGCCAACAACAACAAAACAGGTGTAATGGGACTTGGTACAGAGAGGGTATTGCCCTTGCTTGTTGTTCCCAGGGATCCAGGCTTAGGAGCCAAGCCCTAAGCTTGGGGGAACCATTGGGCAGGTTCTCAGGCCCAAATTCCTGGATTACTGTGGCCACAGAGTTCTCCCCTCTTGGGCCTCACTCTCCATGAGAAACCCCACTCCCTGTGCCTTCCCTGCCCAGAGATGGTGAGACCAGGCTTCCACTCTTTCTCTGAAAACATCCCAGGATCCTGGCAAGCAGCAGCTTCCTTGTTTACCTGCTGAGAGCTGGGAGGCAGTGGGTGGTGCCAACCTTGGCCTCAGGCTGAGCAGCTGGCGCCCAGGCAGGTGACTCACATCCGCCCCTTGTGGCCGCCCTTGGTCTGGACAGCTGACCTGGGATGATTCCCTGCTGGCTCATCTCCCCCCTTGGTCAGTCAGCTCCTAGCCAGGTGGACACTCCGCTGAGCTTAAACACCAGGTCCTAGGATAGATTCCCTTAGGGGAATCTACAGTACCCTCCTTGCTCCTACCAAACTCCTTTCACAGATAGCTTTGCTGGCTGGTGCCTGAGGCCTGGGCTGCCTGGGACCTGAAGGTACCCTGGTGGCAGGTACCCATCTTCTAGCCCCACCCCCCACCCTGTGGCTAGACCAAGCCTGGCTCCTCCACGTAGACTTTGAGGGGGCAGTGATCAGCTCTGGTGATTTCCAGGCAGCCTTTTAGGCACTTGATTGCGGGCCTCCTACATGCCTTGACCCAGATGGAGAGGCCCTTAGTTCTCACAGGCAGCCACCCAGCACGCTAGAGCCCAGACAATGCTGGGCCTCTGTTACCCTATCTGTGACGTGTGGGGCTCCACAGGAGGACAAACAAGCCCACTTTCTACCACACACAGGCTCGTCTGAAGTTTCCCATTGACTACCCATACTCTCCACCTGCCTTCCGGTTCCTGACCAAGATGTGGCACCCGAACATCTATGAGGTGAGCCCCACCCCCATCTCATGTGCCTCGCTCACTCCTGCCTCCCCATCCTCCTCCTTGCCAGTGCCTGCCTGCCTGCCTGCCTGCCAGCTTTGCCCTCCTCCAGACACATGCCTGACCCACATGCTTCCTGACATACCTGCCTTGCACGTGCCTCACCGCCCCCCTGTACTTCCCTTCCCACTTCCCTCGCACACCTCCCTGCAGCCTTGCACTCTTGTTAAACCCTGGTGTTGGGAGCCCCAGAGCTGCGTCTGACCTGTGCACCCTCCTCCTCACAGACAGGGGATGTGTGTATCTCCATCCTCCACCCCCCAGTCGACGACCCCCAGAGTGGGGAGCTGCCCTCCGAGAGGTGGAACCCCACACAGAATGTCAGGTGAGGCTGGGCTCCCGCATGCGAGTGTGTGTGTTGCCTGTGTGCACCATGGTGCTGGCTCACCCCAGCCGCCAGCCATGCTTCCTGAACCCCTGGCTGGCCCCACATGTAGAATGAGCTTTCTTCCTCCCCCAAGTTGTGGTAGGCTCCCCATACAACACACTCCTGAGCCCATGCCAGCCGGACCCAAGGAGACCACCGCAACTCCTCCCTGCTCCGCCCCCACTGCCCCGCAGCACTCCCGAGGTGTGAGGCATCAGATGGGTCCTCCTGCCAGATTGGGGCACCGGCCTGGGTGTCCGAGGTTGCCTGTGCCTCTGTCAGCTCTCCCTATGGCCTTGCCCTCTGACCTGCTGCTCCCCCAGGACCATCCTCTTGAGTGTGATCTCGCTGCTTAATGAGCCCAACACCTTCTCGCCGGCCAATGTGGACGCCTCAGTGATGTACAGGAAGTGGAAAGAGAGCAAAGGGAAGGACCGGGAATACACGGACATCATCCGGTGAGCGCGTGCTTCTGGGGCTTCCGGAGTAGGGCTGCCCGCTCCCGCAGTCCCCAGCCCTGCGCTGCTGGTGGGACACAAGGACCTGTCTGCTGGCCCTTAGGAAGACCCTTCTCCCCCCAGGTCAGGAGGGGCCCTGGAGTCCTCACCCCCACCATCCAGGTGGCCACCCAGTGTCTACCATGTTGCCACAGCTTCTCTCACAGCCACAGGCCCTGACTCACGTGGTCATCCCTCTACCCACCTCAGGATGGTGGCCTGTGTCATGCTCGCTCTGTGCTGGCCTGTGTCATGCTTGCTCCGTGCTTGTGGATCCACGCCAGACTCTGCACTTTCTTCCCCTTCTCGGTCTTGTCGCTCAGCTTTGTCTTCACATGTGACCTCAGTCACACACTAGGCAATGATTTAGTACTTTTCTGCCTAACCATCACTAGTTGCAACTTTGAAACTTGGAATGATTTTCAGAAGAGGAATGACTGGTGGCGGGTGTGTGCTTGAGCCGCCCTCCCGCTGTGGAGCAGCACGTAGTCTTGGGGCTCTACAGACCCTCTTGTCCTTGTCACCCTGCCCCATTGCTTCCAGTCTCCCTGCCAGGAGCCAGCAAGTGGCACCCACGAAGTAGGGTGTGTGGGACGGCACCCTGCCCTCCTCTGCCCTCCTTGTTCTGTCTTGCTGCCATCTCTAGCTGCTCTGTCTCCATCAGCCATCATCACATTTCAGTGGGGGTTACTGTTTTCAGTGAGGGTTTTGGTATGTGGTGCTGGGTTTGGAATCAAGGCCTAGCACATCCTAGGTAAGATCTCACCACTGAGCATACCCCAGTGCTACTGGCTTGATTTTGTTGTTGTTGTTCATTTGTTTTTATTTTTTTCATGTTTTTATTTTATTTTTATTCCCAGATACTTTTTTATTTTTTTATTTTTTTTGGGTCCGGTCGTGGGGCCTGAACTCTGGGCCTGGGCGCTGTCCCTCAGCTCTTCAGCTCAAGGCTAGCGCTCTAGCACTGGAGCCACAGCGCCACTTCTGGCTTTTTTTTTTTTCCTGCTTATGTGGTGCTGAGGAATCAAACCAAGGCCTCAAGCATGCAAGGCAAGCGCTCTACCACTGAGCCACCTTCGCAGCCTCAGATACTTTCTTTTTACCTTTCAAACAGCACTTCACACCTTATGTTCCATTCCTTATTGTACCCAAGAGGAAGGGAGGCTCTTCTACACCAGCACTGACCTGAAAATGTGCACAGGGGCTTTGTTGTTCCCATGCTGGCAGCAGCCCAAGTGTAGTTGGCAAGGGAAGCGTGCACAAACTCCTGGCCCGGACCAGCCCATGTGACCCACTGTCGTGGGAAGTCAGGCCAAGCATGTCAGCAGATGGGATGAGGGGGCTGAGTGAGGTCACTGTGTGCGGGTCAGAGCTCCTCACGTACCACAGACATTGGTGGCTCACAGTCTGGGAGTGGCACTGCTGTACGAGAAAGCAGGTCCTGCACGTACAAATAGAGGTGAGGAAATTTCACTCCTAATCCCTGTGCCTGGCAATCAAGACTTTGGAATCTTCCCAGACTTCTCAAAATGTATACATGGTGCTTGCCTCACATTTGTGAGGCCCTACCACCCAAGTGAATAACAATTTATGTATACGTTTCTCCTCAGAAATGGCTACCTGCAATTTTCCTAGTTGTTGCCAGGACTGATGCATGATCTTAGGCGCTGGGGACTGCCCTAGTTATTTTGCTCAAAATTGGCACTCTACCACTTGAGCCATACCATTTTCCTGGTTAATTAGAGAAAAGACTCTAGTATTTGCCTGGGCTAGCTTCAAACCACAGACAGATCTCAGCCTCTTGAGTAGCTAGGGTTATAGGCCAAACCACCAGCACCTGGCATAAACAGAGTATTTTTAAGCTTGAAATACATGGACACCTGTGCTCCACATGCCCTTGCCTACACACAGGGCCCCAGGGCCACACATGTGTATGCATGCAGCAGCTCCAGCCTTCCCACCATCGGGCAGCGTGACTTGGCACCTGGTGTTCTGGGCAGCCATCCCTGGCTGGGCGTCACTGCTGGCAAGCAGGGCTGTGGGTGCAGGGGGCTTCAGAATGGCTAGATGGACGCCACCTGCACTGGTCACCCTGAATGCCCTGCAGTCACTTGCCACTGTGGTACTTGCTCTTGCTCTTGGTCCATGGTCCAGGACAGTTTCCCAGCGGGTCCCTGGCCCGCATGGCTGGCCATTGGCCCAGTTCTTACCAGCTTGCATCTCCCTATCTCCCCACAGTGCCCCCCATCCCCCTCCCAGCAGAAATAAACAGCTGACTATTTTTACCTTAGAGCTCCCTGGGAGCCACTCACATGTCCCCACGTGGCGGGCTGCAGCATGCATGCCTCTGCCCTGCTCAGGCCAGGAGATGGCGCCTGCGGAGCCATGACTAGGTTTGCTTCAAGCTGCTGAGCAGCTCATGGGGTAGAGGCTTGGGAAAGCCAGGGTTGCTGGAGCGTGCCTGTCCTGCTACAGCCATGTGTAGGGCTAAGGAGGGAGCCCCCTCCCCTGGGGGGGGATGAGATCTCCCCCTAAGGTGTCATCACAGGTGCCCTCAAGTGTGGGTCTCCCACTGTTTTCTGTAGGAAGCTTCTGGGCAAAGGCCGGGATCCCTGGGCTCCTCCCATGTTCTGCTGCCTGGCCTCCCAGGTGGGGCTGCTCCTGTTCATAGGCCCTCACCTAGATGTCCTGGCGCTGGGCCAGGCCCATCCACCCTCCCAGCCTTGCTTTTGGCTTTGGTGGTTCTGAGGTGGGGGTCTCACTGTGGTAGCCTCTGTCCTCGTGTGGCATGTCCTGTATTGTGGGCTGAGCGCGTGGGTAGAGTGGCATTAGGCCAAGCCCCTGGCTGCCTTAACTCCTGTCTGCTCTGCTTCCCACCAAGTCTGGATGGGAGTCTGGACAGGGCTGGTGCCTCGAATCTTCACAGCAGGCGGCCATAGCCATGGCCCGCTGCCCAGTCTCCTGCCATTCTAGTGGCTCTGGGGCTGAGTTCACAAAGCCAGCTCCTGCCGTGCCTGTCCTTAGACCCAGCCGCCTAGCTCCTTCTTGCGCAGGGAAGAGCAGGCTGTGCTTAGCACATTTGTGGCTGCACTGTCACTGCCTGCCTGGCGCCCTCACCTGCCCTGTCCCCGCAGGAAGCAGGTCCTGGGGACCAAGGTGGATGCAGAGCGCGACGGGGTGAAGGTGCCCACCACGCTGGCCGAGTACTGCGTGAAGACCAAGGCACCAGCCCCCGACGAGGGCTCCGATCTGTTCTATGACGACTACTACGAGGATGGCGAGGTGGAGGAGGAGGCCGACAGCTGCTTCGGGGATGACGAGGATGACTCCAGCAACGAGGAGTCCTGACGCCGTGGCCCCCGCCCAAATAAACTTACAAAATTTTACCTCACTAGGACGGACCCGTGTGGCTCTCAGACCACAGACTACCTCACGGGGGCGTGGGGGCGCGTCCCCTCCCCGGGTGGTGGCCGTTAGGTTTTCTCCTCCCTCCCGTGTCTGTTCCTGGGTTTTCCTCGGCGTCTGAGAAGAGCAGTGCCCGCCGCCCTCACTCGGGCACCCAGGCCAAGGACGGGGCGGGCGGGCCCAGCCTGGATCCAGAGACTCTGCCCAGCCCAGGAGTGGACAGATCACCCGTGGCCACCTCTTCTCTGCTTTGGTTTGTTTGAAATTAAATAAAACTGCTTTATGAGGAGGCAGACAAGGTCTCCTTGGGGTGGAGAGGTGGTCTCCACACTGCTGACCCGCTCGAAGCCTCGATGGCAGGCTCTTGCGGGGTTTGGGGTCTGAGCAAGGAATCCTGGTGAAGCCAGCCCAGAAGGCAGGTCCCTGCCCCCTGCCTCTCACGTGTGGCCCAGGTCCAATGGCTTGGGGTTGTCAGCAAGCTCCTGGTGGAAGCTTCCGACCTCTAGCCATGGCGGAAGGAAGCGGCTCACTTTGCTTCTTAATCAGCTTGTGCCATGTAAGGGCTGAAGACAGTCTTGAGGTTCCGAGGGCTGGAAAGGATCCTCAGAGAGGTGGCTGCTGCGGCTGCCTGCAGTCCTTCAGCCCTCAGCCTGTGTCTACCCTGGCTGCTCTCAGGAAGCTCCAGGCCTCTTTTTTTGAGTATATGCTAATAGTACAAAAGAGTTTTGTGATAAATGTATACATGTGTGTATTGTACTTGGATCAAATTCATCCCTGTTCCTCCCCACCCCCGCGTCACTCAGGCCTTCCATAACACACCATTAGGACAGACGGGGACTCTCATCGAGAATTGAGCTCAGCCTCAGCTTCCTTGACCGTGGAGGCCTCATGTAGCTGATGGCCAGGGCCATGAGCATGGTTTGGCCAGTTAGTGTGGCAAAGGACTGGCTGCATGGCTGGAGTCTGGGTGGGGGACATGACAAACCTGAGGGCCCTCCAAATGGCCAGGCCCCTGACCACACAATACCACAGGGCTGGTTTTGCAGTTTGGTCACTGCAGTTTTGTCTTTAGGTTGTAAGTTTTGCTCTGTGTGCACACGTGTGTGCACATGAATGCACGTGTGCCAGTGTCAGTGCCAGTCCTGGAACTTGAACTTGGGTTTGAGTCCCTGAGCTTTTGTGCTCAAGGTTGCTGCTCTACCACTTGAACCACAGCTCCATCTGGCTTGTTGGTAGTTAACTGTAGATAAGACTTTCTTGCCTATCCTCAGCCCCTATCCTCAGATGTCAGTGATGGATAGTTAGGATTACAGGTGTGAGCCACTGGCACCTGGCTTGTCCTTTTGAGGTTCTGGGGAAGCAGAGTCCAAGACCAGCCTGAAAATTCTAATTCTGCTTTCTCCCAAGTGTTGGGATTAGAGATGTGTATTACCACACCTGGCCAACAATATTTATTTTTTATTTATTTATTTATTGTCTGTCAGTCACAGGACTTTTATTACCACACCTGGCCAACAATATTTATTTATTTATTTATTTATTTATTGTGTGTCAGTCACAGGGCTTGAACTCTGGAGCTGGACACTGTCCTTGAGCTCTTCAGCTCAAAATGAGCACTCTACCACTTGAGCCCCAACACCACTTCCAATTTTTTTTTGGTGCGTATTGGGAGATAAGAGTCTCATGGAGAGCCGGGCGCTGGTGGCTCACACCTATAATCCTAGCTACCCAGGAGGTTGAGATCTGAGGATTCCGGTTCAAAGCCAGCCCAGGCAGGAAAGTCCGTGAAGCTCTTATCTCCAATAAACCATTAGAAAACCGCAAGTGACGCTGTAGCTCAAGTGGTAGGCCTGGCCTTAAGCTGAAGAGCTGAGGATAGCGCTCAGGCCCAGAGTTCAAGCCCCATGACTGACAAGAGTCTCATGGAGGGCTGGGAAGGTGGCTCAGTGGTAGAGTGCTTATCTTGCATGCATGAGGCCCTGGATTCAATTCCTCAGCACCACATAAGCAGAAAAAGCCAGAAGTGAAGCTGTGGCTCAAGTGGTAGAGCACTGGCCTTAAGCTGAAGAGCTCAGAGACAGTACCCAGGCCCAGAGTTCAGGCCCCACAACCGACAGAAAAAAAGTCTCATGGACTTTCCTGCCTGGTCTGGCTTTGAACCGTGATTCTCAGATCTCAGCCTCCTGAGTAGCTAGCATGGGTGCCCAGCTGACAGTTTTGCTTTTTTTTTTCTTTTTGCTGGTCCTGAGGCTTGAACTTGGGGCCTGGACACTGTCCCTGACCCTATTTGTGCTCAAGCCTAGCACTCTACCACTTGGTTAATTGGAGGTAAGAGTCTCATACTTTCCTTCCCAGGTGAGCTTTGAACCATGAACCTCAGATCTCAGCCTCCTGAGTAACCAGAGTTGTAGGTTTGAGCCACCAGTATTGGGTGAACCCAAACTTTTTAAATTTTGTTTGTTTGTTTGTTTGTTTGTTTTTGGTCCGGTCATGGGGCCTGAACTCTGGGCCTGGGCACTGTCCCTCAGCTCTTCAGCTCAAGGCTTGTGCTCTACCACTTGAGCCACAGCGCCACTTCTGGCTTTTTTCTTTTTGCTTATGTGGTGCTGAGGAATTGAACCCAGGGCCTCAGGCATGCAAGGCAAGCACTCTACCACTGAGCCACCTTCTCGGCCCCAACCCAAACATTCTTTACCTAACTTCTTTTTTTTTTGGGTCCGGTCATGGGGCCTGTACTCTGGGCCTGGGCGCTGTCCCTCAGCTCTTCAGCTCAAGGCTAGCGCTCTACCACTTGAGCCACAGCGCCACTTCCGGCTTTTTTCTTTTTGCTTATGTGGTGCTGAGGAATCGAACCCAGGGCCTCTGGCATGCAAGGCAAATGCTCTACCACTGAGCCACCTTCCTAGCCCCTCTTTACCTAACTTCTGTGTGATTCTTGTATTGCTTAGGTTTTGTTGGCTGTCCCAATGATGGTATATTTACTTCCTTTCCTTCCCTTTCTTCCTTTCTTTCTTGACTGGAACTCAGGGCCTGGGCACTGTCCCTGAGCTGCTTTTGCTTAAGGCTAGTACTGTTGTAGTCATAGCATCACTTCTGGCTTTTTCTGTTTATTTGGTACTGAGGAATCAAACCCAGGACTTCATGCAAGCTAGGCAAGCACTCTACCACTAAGCCACATTCCCAGCCCCCATTTTTCTGTGTTTGTACATGCAGAGTATTCATCCTGGGAAGGTAAGAAAGTTCTGGAAATGGATGATGGAGGTAGCTGCACAGCCTTGTGCAAAAGCTAACCCTTTGAGCTTTATTTGTAAAAATGACTAAGAAGGTAAATGTATCTTCTCACAAGAAAAAAAGCTGAGATGGTGGTATAAGCCATCCAGCACTTAGGAGGCCAAGGCAGGAAGATTTGATTTCCTGCCAAATCAGGGTTATTACAATGTGACCTGTCTCAAAAGAAAAAAAAAGAGGGCCAGGCACAGTGGCTCATGCCTGTAATTCCAGCCACTCAGAGGCAGAGATCTAGAAGATTATGGTTTGAGGGGGAAAAAGTAGGCAAGAGTCCTTACCTAAAAGCAGTAAAGCAAGATAGGGCTAGGGGAGCAGCTCCAGTGGTAAAATTAGTAAAGTATAAAAAGAAAGCATGGGGCTGGGAATGTGGCTTAGTGGTAGAGTGCTTGCTTAGTATGCATGAAGCCCTGGTTCAATTCCTCAGTACCACATACACAGAAAAGCCCAGAAGTGATGATGTGGCTCAAGTGGTAGAGTGCTAGCCTTGAACAAAAAGAAGCTCAGGGACAGTGCCCAGACCCTGAGTTCAAGCCCCAATACTAGCAAAAAAACAAAGCATGTGTTAAAATGCCTAGCAAATGTGAGGGCCTGAGGTCAAATCCCAGAGTTGCTTTAAAAATGGTGCTGGGGGTGTAGTTCTGCAGCACAATTGTCTAGCACATACCAGGCCTTGGGTTCCAATCCCAGTGACCTCCCTCCTCCCCCAAGAAAAATCAAGTTATAGCTATGTACTAGTGGCTCATGCCTGTAATCCAACTACTCAGAAGGCTGAGATCTGAGAATTGAAGTTCGAAGCCAGCCTGGGCAGGAAAGTCTGTGAGACTCATCTCTAGTTAACCACCAGAAAACCGGAAGTGGTGCTGTGGCTCAAAGTGGTAAAGTGCTAGCCTTGAGCAAAAAAGCTCAGGGACAGCTCCCAGTCCCTGAGTTCAAGCCCCATGAATGGCATGCATGCATATGCACACGCATACACACACACACACATACACAAAGTCATACTAAATATCACACAGTAGCATAGGATGGAGGATTTGGACACATCAGATGGTAAATACTTAGGTAATTGTGAGACTGTGACCTTTTGTGGTTGATGAGGATTTTGTCTCCAGTGCAGTGAGCTGCTTGTGAGTAAAGTGAGCCAGCCATAGGTGGAGTTGTCACCTGGTATACAGGGTGGAGCTGTGAATGTCACTTGTGCCCACAGGATGGGGACAGGGGACACAGACCCTGCAGCAAGATGGAGGCTCGCTGGTTCCTGCTGCTGCTGCTCGCCTTGGGGGCACTGTGGGCAGGTGAGGGGGGAGCTGGGAGCATGATGGGGAAACAGGCCTAGAGCTCAGGGTCGGAGCGAGGTGGGCTTGAATGGGAGAGCAGTCGATGTGGGAATCCTAGGTCTGAGTGAAGAAGTGGGAAATAAACCAGGCACCAGTGACCAGGCCTGTAATCCTAGCTACTCCGGAGGCTGAGATCTGAGGATCACAGTTTGAAGCCAGCATGGGTTGAAAAGTTCTTTAGAATTCTCTCCAATTAACCACCCAAAAGCCTTCTGGCTTTTAAGAGAATGTACAAGAAGCCTCTTGTACACCGTTAACATTAAGAACAGGAGGGGTTGAAGGAGGAAAGTTTTGCTTGTACTTTTCCATTGCTTTGCTTCTTGAGCTAGGGTCTCAGTCTGCAGCCAAGGCTGGCCTTGAACTCCAGATCCTTCTGTTGTTCAACCTTCTGGTGATAGGATAACACTCAAGTACCACAAGGCCTGACTCCAACTTGGTGCTTTACATGTTTTTGTGCCATCCACATAAAATACAGGAAAACAGCAGTGGGTTTTTTGTTCTTGTTTGGATTGGATTTTTCTATCAGTAATGAGGCTTGATTTCAGGGCCTTCATGATCTTGCTCAGCTTGCTTGCTCACAGCTGGTATTCTACCAGTTGAGTCATACCTCCAATCAGGCACTTTGCTATTTTGGAGACAGTCTCAGGAAATTTTCTACCCAAGCTGGCTTTGAACCTAGATTCTCAGATCTCACCTTCCTGAATAGCTAAGATTACAGGTGTGAGCCACAGGGTTCAGGGAGTGTTTTTGATATGTGGAGATGAACATGGGGTTTAGAAGCTGTGAACCAGGGCTGGGGGTTGTTTGTGACTCAAAGTAGTAGAGTGCCTGCCCAGCAAGTGTGAGGCCCCAAGTTCAAGTCCCAGTATTGCCCAAAAGGAAAAGTGCCTTATAGCTAAATAGGGATGACATCCAGACCATCAGCTACCATGACAAGAAGCGTAAACTTCCTGACCATGTTAACTCGATTCTGGGCTTACAGAAATTACAGAGCATTGCCTAGTGAGCTCCCTTCACCCTCAGCTGAGGACATTTTACCACAGTGGCACTTGCGTGTGCGTGTGCGTGTGCGTGTGTGTCTGTCTGTCTGTCTGTCTGTCTGTCTGTCTGTCTGTCTGTCTGTCTGTCTGTGTCTGTCTCTGGGTCTTGTCTATTTTGAGCCACTTGAGAGTGAGCTATGGGAGCAAACTACACTCCTCAGTGCTACCATGTGTTTTCTTTTTTTTTTTTTTTATTGTGAGAATACTGTACAGAGGAGTTACAATTACATGGGCAATACCATGTGTTTTCTGAACCCAGACAATCGTGTGTGTGTGTGTTTGTGTGTGTGTGTGTCCCTCCCTCCCTCCTTTCTTCCATCCTTCCTTTCTTTCTTGGCTTGAACTCAGGGCCTGGACACTGTCCCTGAGCTGCTGCTTTTGTTCAAGGTTAGCACTTTACCACTTGAGCCACAGCACCACTTCCAGCTTTTTCTGTGTATGTGGTACTGAGGAATTGAACCCAGGGCTTCAGGCATACTAGGCAAGCACTCTATCACCAAGCCATACTCCTAGCCTTTCTTTTGTCAGTTGTAGCACTTAAACTCGGGGTCTGGGTGCTGTCTCTGAGTTTTTTCACTCAAGGATAGTGCTCTACTACTTCCAGCCCCCAAGGCCACTTCTGGTTTTCCAGTGGTTAATTGGAGATAAGAGTGTCTACAGATTTTCCTGCCCCAGATGACTTTGAACCTCAATCCTCAGATCTCAACCTCCTGAGTAGCTGGTATTACAGGTGTGGGCCACCAGTGTAGCACCCAGCTATCTACTTATTTTTGATTTTGATTTACTTATTTACTTATTTTTGATGGTGAGGTTTGAACTCAGAGTATTCACTAAATCATACCCTAGACCCTTTTCTTGGCTTTGGTTATTTTTTAGGTAGGATTTCATAGTTTTTGCCCAGATTATCTTAGACTTTGAATATCCTACTTCAACCTCCCTCATAGCTGGATTATAGCCATGAACTACAACACAAGGTTTGTTAGTTGAGATGGAGTCTCACTGAATTTTGCTTAGGCTGCCCTGGTACTACCATCATTCACATCTCTGTGTCAAATAGCTGGGATTAAAGGTGTGAGTCTGCATCAGGCCTCAGTGATCCTTTATAGGGAGAGAAGTTGCATAGTTCAGGGCTATAGCTATCACACTTTCTGTCTTCCCTTAGGTGTGGAAATGATGGGCCCTCCCTGCCTGAGGCCCTTTTGCTGCTTCCTTGGAGGGTTTTAGTCTGTGCCAGTGGCAGGATGTTGTGCCCTTACTGCCCAGGTGTCAAGGGTACCCACCAGCTCTCTCTAGCTGAAACTATAACTTGGCTGGTCACTAGTGGCTCACACCAGTAATCCTCACTACTCAGGAGGCTGCAATCTGAGGATCACAGTTCAAAGCCAGCCTAGGCAGGAAAGTCTGTGAGATTCATCTCCAATTTACCTCCAAAAAGCCACAAGTGGTGCTTTGGTTCAAATGGCAGAGTGCTATCCTTGAGTGAAAAACTCAGGGACAGAGCCTAGACCCTGAGTTCAGGCCCCAGGACCGGCACGCACGCACGCGCACATGGGCTAAAAACCCCACTGCTTTCCCTTTGCCTTGGGGAGAAAGGTTGACCTGCAGGGTCCTCTTGTGCTCCCTGGCGCTCCCACAGCTGCTGTCTTGGGTGTCGCAGCTGTCCTTTTCATCGCTGATGGAGGGGAAGCTGAGGCTCAAGGAATAAAGAAAACTGCCAAGGCTGGGCACGGGTGTTCACACCTTGGAATCCCAGCCACTTAGGAGGCCAAGATCTCAGGATTTCAATCCAAAGACATCCTAGGCAGAAATCCATAAGACTTTTCTTTTTTTTTTGTCCAAGACCAGAATCAAACTGGGTGTTTTCTGCTTTGGCTATTTTTTTTTATTTTTTTTGTGGGGGGGTCCGGTCATGGGGCCTGAACTCTGGGCCTGGGCGCTGTCCCTCAGCTCTTCAGCTCAAGGCTAGCGCTCTACCGCTTGAGCCACAGCACCACTTCTGGCTTTTTTCTTTTTGTTTATGTGGTGCTGAGGAATCGAACCCAGGACCTCAGGCATGCAAGGCAAGCACTCTACCACTGAGCCACCTTCCCAGCCCCTGTTTTTGCTCTTTGGTTAACACTCTACCTGGTGCAGTAAACCTCTAACACACCCTCCCTAGTTTTTGTTTTGTTTATTCTGTTGGTTGTGGGACTTGAATTCAGGACCTGGGCACTGTCTCTGAGATCCTCTGCTCAAAGCTAGTACTCTACCACTTGAACCACAATGCCATTTTCAGTTTTCTGGTGGTTCATTGGAGATAAGAGTCTCTTGGAGGGCTGGGAAGGTGGCTCAGTGGTAGAGCGCTTGCCTTGCATTCATGAGGCCCTGGGTTCGATTCCTCAGCACCACATAAGCAAAAAGAAAAAAAAAGCTGGAAGTGGCACTGTGGCTCAAGTGGTAGAGCGCTAGCCTTGAGCTGAAGAGCTGAAGGACAGCGCCCAGGCCCCACGACCGGACCCCCCCAAAAATAAACAGTCTAATGGACTTTCCTGCCTGAGCTGGCTTTGAACCACGATCCTCAGGTCTCAGTCTCCTGAGTAGGCTCACTCCTGTAATTCTATTTTTTTTTTGGGGGGGGGTCCGGTCGTGGGGCCTGAACTCTGGGCCTGGGCGCTGTTCCTCAGCTCTTCAGCTCAAGGCTATCACTCTACCACTTGAGCCACAGCGCCACTTCCGTCTTTTTTCTTATGTTGTGCTGAGGAATCGAACCCAGGGCCTCATGAATGCAAGGCAAGTGCTCTACCACTGAGCCACCTTCCCAGCCCACTCCTGTAATTCTAATAACTCAGGAAGTTGAGGTCTGAGGATCGTGGTTCAAAGCCAGCTCAGGCAGGAAAGTCCATGAGACTCTTTTTGTGTGTGTGTGTGTTTCTGTCGTGGGCCTGAACTCTGGGCCTGGGCACTGTCCCTCAGCTCTTCAGCTCAAGGCGAGCGCTCTATCACTTGAGCCACAGCGCCACTTCCAGCTTTTTTTTTCTTTTTGCTTATGTGGTGCTGAGGAATCGAACCCGGGGCCTCATGCATGCAAGGCAAGCACTCTACCACTGACCCATCTTCCCAGCCCTCCATGAGTCTCTTATCTCCAATGAACCACCAGAAAACTGAAAATGGCATTGTGGCTCAAGTGGTAGAGCGCTCGCCTTGAGCTGAGCAGTTCAGAAACAGTGCTTATGATAAGAGTGCTCACTTCAGCTGCACATACACTAAAACATGATGAGAAATCAGGAAGGTTTTTCAGCTGATTCTCATGATCCGTTTTTATCAATTCCTTAAATGATTGTTTTAAAATAATTTTAGCCAGGCCAAGTGCTGGTGGCTAACACATATCTCAGGAGAATGAACTATATCTAGGTTCAAAGTTAGCCAGGGCCAGAAAGTCTGAGACTCTTATCACCAGTTAACCTCCAAAAGGCCAGAGGTGGCGCAGTGGCTCAAGTGGTAGAGCACTTCCCTTGAGCAAAAAGGCTCAGGGACAATGCACAGGCCTGAGTTTAAACCCTAGGACCGGGCTGGGAAGGTGGCTCAGTGGTAGAGTGCTTGCCTTGCATGCATGAGGCCCTGGGTTTGATTCCTCAGCACCACATAAACAGAAAAAGCCGGATGTGGCACTGTGGCTCAAGCGGTAGAGAGCTCGCCTTGAGCTGAAGAGCTGAGGGACAGCGCCTAGGCCCAGAGTTCAGGTTGACAGGCAAAAATAAAAAATAAAAATAAACCCTAGGACCAACACACACACACTAGAAAAATTAAATCTACAGTTGTGATAGGCTTATGGAGAAATAATTCACATGCTATACAATTCACACATCCAGTTTACAAATCTTATTTTTAGTGCTTTTCTAATTCTAGAACATTCTATCACACACACACACACACACACACACACACACACACACACACACACACACACACACATTCCTATCCCATGAGACCGTATATCAACAGAATAAACCAGACATGGAGGCACTTGCTTGCTGCCCAGGAGGCATAGGTAAGACAGTCATGGTCTGAGGCAAGAGAAATGCAGGCCGAAGCCAGAGGATCAGGGTCAGAGGCTGGCCCTGGGAGCCAAGCAAGAGACTCCATCTAAAACTAACTAATGGACCAAGGCCTGAAGGCATAACTTAGGCAATTTTAAGGCTGTGAGTTCAAACCCCATCTCCTCTCCAGCCCTGAAACCTACAAATCTACTTCTGGTCACTGGATTCATCTGTTCCAGATGTTTCCTGCCAAGGAAGCCCCACATTGCCAGGCTCTCTGTGTCTGCTGCTCTCACGGAGCATTGAGTCCCCAAAGTCCTTTTGCGTTATAACATCAGTCACAGCCTTGCTCTTGTTCAGGGCTGTGTGATATTCCAACGTGGACGGAGTGTGCTATGTGCTTCTTGTCTATGGAGGGACACTGCAGATTTTCGTGACACATGCCACTGTGCACCAGGCTGTTCAGGTGTCCTTGTGGATAAAGCACTGTGTCTTTGGGCACAACCACAGGGCCAGAATCTCTGGGTGTTTGGCACCCACTCTATGACTGACTTTATTTATATTGCTCGTATTAGGGTCTCCTGCTTGTTCAACTGGCACTTAGCCACTTGAGTCACACCTCCAGCACAACTTTTTGCTGGTTAATTAGACATGAGTTGGTTGCCCTCACACCTGTAATCCTAGTTACTCCGGAGGCTGAGATCTGAGGATTGCAGTTCAAAGCCAGCCTGGGCAGGAAAGTCTGTGAGATTCTTATGTCCAACGAACCATCAGAAAACTGGAAGTAGCACTGTGGCTCAAAGTGGTAGGGCACTAGTCTTGAGCTGAAGAGCTCAGGGACAGCGCCCAGGCCCAGAGTTCAAGTCCCACGACCAGGCCCAGAGTTCAAGTCCCACAACCACCACCAAAAACAAAAAAGGAGTGGGTTACCCATCTTCTACCTGCTTGACCTTGAACTGAGATCCTCTGAATCCCAGCTTCCTGAATAGCTAGGATTATATATCAGACCTATTGGTGCCAGATTATGATGGATATAATTGTGTGTGTGTGTGCACACGTGTGTGCGCATATCCATGCACAAATCCATGTACCTGTACTGGGGTATATACTCGTGGTCTCAAGCTCTCCTTTTTTTCTCTAAGTTGGTGTTCTACTACTTGAGCCATACCTCCACATCTGACTTTTTGTGGTGGTTAATTGGAGACAAAATTCTCATGGCTGGGCACTGGTGGCTCACGCCTGTAATCCTAGCTACTCAGGAGGCTGAGATCTGAGGATCACGGTTGAAAGCCAGCTCAGGCAGGAAAGTTCGTGAGACTCTTATCTCCAATGAACCACCAAACAATTGGAAGTGGTGCTGAGGCTTAAGTGGTCAAGTACTTGCCTTGAGCTGAAGAGCTCAGGAACAGCACCCAGGCCCAGAGTCCAAGCCCTATGACTGAAAAAAAAAAAAAAAAAAAGTCTCTATGGAGCTGGGAAGGTGGCTCAGTGGTAGAGTGCTTGCCTTGCATGCATGGGGCCCTAGGTTTGGTTCCTCAGCACCACAGAAGCAGAAAAAGCCAGAAGTGGGGCTGTGGCTCAAGTGGTAGAGTGCTAGCCATGAGCTGAAGAGCTGAGGGACAGCGCCCAGACTGGAGTTCAGGCCCCATGACCACCAAAAAAAAAAAAAAAGGTCTCATGGACTTTGCTGTCCGGGCTGGCTTTGAGCCTGGATCCTCAGATCTCAGTCTCCTGAGTAGCTAGGATGATAGGCATGAGCGTTTTTTTTTCTTTCTGTCAGTTGCAGGGCTTCAACTCAGGGCCTGGGCACTGTCCCTGAGCTTTTCTGCTCAAAGATAGTGCTCTACCACTTGAAGCACAGCTCCACTTAAGGCTTTTTGGTGGTTGTTTGGAGATGAGACTCACAGACTTTCTGTTCGGGCTGGCTTCAGACCGTGATCCTCTGATCTCAGTCTCCTGAGTAGGTAGGATTACCAGTGTGAGCCACCAGTGCACAGCATGATTGACGTTTTAAACCTCACCAGTGGCTGCTGAGCAGAGGATAGGACTTAGAATGGGGAGCAGGTCAAAGATGGAGGCCCTAGGGAGCCCTGGGGGCTTGCTTATGATGACAGCTCAGTGGGGTTCAGGGTCTCTGAGTGGAGTGGGCACATGAGCCCTCACTGGGCCTATCTGTTCTCCTTCCCCAGCTAGCAATTCACTGGAGACCAAAATCATTGGGGGTCATGAAGTCACCCCCCACTCTCGTCCCTACATGGCTTCACTGCAGAAAGCTGGCTCGCACCTATGTGGGGGGGTCCTGGTGGACCGCCAGTGGGTGCTGACCGCAGCCCACTGTCTGAGAGCGCCGTGAGTACTCCCTCCTCTCTGTCCCCAGGTGCTCCATTCTCCATTCCCCCCGGACGGCTGATTCTGAGAGATTTGGTTCCTACCTTGGGGATGGCTAAGGCTGGGGGCACAGAGGGGCTCCATGTTCCCTTGGGCTGGGAAGGTGGCTCAGTGGTAGAGCGCTTGCCTTGCATGCTCGAGGCCCTGGGTTCGATTCCTCAGCACCACATAAGCAAAAAGAAAAAAGCAGGAAGTGGCACTGTGGCTCAAGTGGTAGAGCGCTAGCCTTGAGCTGAAGAGCTGAGGGACAGCGCCCAGGCCCAGAGTTCAGGCCCCACGACCGGACCCCCAAAAAAAAAAAAAAAAAAAAGAAAGAAATTTGTGTTCCCTGTGGTCACCAGAATAATATGGCCTGCCAGAGGGGCAGAGCCAACATCAGAGGAAACTGAATCTCTGACATCATCAAAGAACTACTAAAGAGAAGCTAGGTACCGTGGCTCACACCTGTAATCTTAGCTACTCAGGAGACAGATCTCAAGATTGTGATTTGAAACCAGCCCAAGCAGAAAAGTCTGTGAGACTCTTATCTCCAATTAGCCAGCCAAGTGATAAAATGCAAGTTTTGACCAAAAAAAAAAAAAAAAAGGTGGGTGGCTATAATCCTACCTACTCAGGAGGAGGCTGAGATGTTAGGATCACAGTTCAAAGCCAGCCTGGGCAGGAAAGGCCAGGAAACTCTTATCTCCAATTAACCACCAGAAGACTGGAAGTGGTGCTGTGGTTTAAGTGGTAGAGCACTCACCTTGAGCTGAAGAGCTGAGGGACAGCGCCCAGCCCCAGAGTTCAAGCCCTACAACCAACAACAACAACAAAAGAATCTCGCAGACTTTTCTTCCTGGACTGGCTTTGAACCATCATCCTCAGATATACCTAGAATAACAGGTGTGAGCCACCCCCACCTGTCCTGGTCTATCCTTTTGTTTTGTTTTGTTTTGTCGGTCATGGGGCTTGAACTCTGGGCTTGGGCGCTATCCATGCACTCTTTTTTTTTTTTTTTTTTTTTTTTTGTTGGTCGTGGGGCTTGAACTCTGGGCCTGGGCGCTGTCCCTCAGCTCTTCAGCTCAAGGCGAGCGCTCTACCACTTGAGCTACAGCGCCACTTCCGGTTTTCTGGTGGTTTATTGGAGATAGGAGTCTCATGGTCTTTCCTGCCCAGGCTGGCTTTGAACCACGATCCTCAGATCTCAGCCTCCTGAGTAGCTAGGATTACAGGCGTGAGCCACCAGCGCCCGGCTTATCCGTGCACTCTTCAGCTCAAGGCGAGCGTTCTACCGCTTGAGCCATAGTGCCACTTCCGGTTTTCTGGTGGTTTATTGGAAATAAGAGTTTCACGGACTTTCCTGCCCAGGCTGGCTTTGAACCATGATCCTCAGATCTCAGCCTCCTCAGTAGCTAGGATTACAGGCGAGAGCCACTGGCGCCCAGCCTCCTTTTTTTTTTTTTTTTTTTTTGGCCAGATCTGGGGCTTGGAGCCTGGGCACTGCCACAGCACCACTTCCAGCTTTTTCTGTTTATGTGGTACTGAAGAATCGAACCCAGAGCTTCATGCATGCTAAGCAAGAACTCTACCACTAAGCCACATTCCCAGCCTGGGGTGGGGAGTGGGGATGTCTGTCCCTTTGATTCTGCTCCATCCACAGGATACAGCTGCTGAGGCTGGTTCTGGGCCTCCATGGCCTCCACGATCGCCATGACCCCGGCCTCACCTTCCACATCAAGGCTGCTGTCCGGCACCCAGGCTTCAAGCCGAATCTGGAGAATGACCTCATGCTGCTGAAGGTATGTATGGAGGGGGCTGAGGGCCTGCCATGGGGACCCCGTCTGGCCCCGCCCCACCCCACACATTACTGCCCCTCCTGTCCTGCCACAGCTGGATGGAAAGGTGAAACCCAGCAGGACCATCCAGCCCCTGGCAGTGGCCAGAAGGCGCCGTGCCATACCAGCAGGCACGAAGTGCAGCGTAGCTGGCTGGGGAGTGACCCACCCCACTGGGCGCCTGGCCCTCAGGCTGCAGGAGCTGGATGTCCGTGTGCTGCATGCCAAGATGTGTAACAACAGCCGCTTCTGGAATGGAAACATCACCCACCACATGCTCTGCCTGGCTGCTGACGCCAAGGACCAGGCCCCCTGCAAGGTTCTGAGTGGTGGGCATTCGGGGCAGCCCAGGCTGGCAGGGTTGCCTGGCTAGAGTCCCAGCTGAGCCAAGACCAGACCCTGAGTCTCATTCCTTAGGGAGTCCAAGAGGGCAAGACTTAACAAGAATACATTAAAACACTGGGACCTAGCCAGGCGCTGGTGGCTTACACCTGTAATCCTAGCTATTCAGGAGGCTGAGATCTGAGGATTATGGTTTGAAGCCAGTCCAGGCAGAAAAGTCTGGGTGACTTATCTCTAATCACCAAAAAGCTAGAAGTGGAACTGTGGCTCAAACAGTAGCATACTACTCTTGAATGAAAAAGCCAAGTGATAGTGAAGAGCCTTGAGTTTAAGTTCCAGTAGTGGCCCCCAAAAAACTAACCGAACCAAAAACAAAACCTTTGAGGCACAAGTCACCTAGGGTCTCACCCTCAGGAAACAGCAAAAACCCCAATATGAACTCTAGTACCATAGAATAGACAATCTGCGCAAATGCCCTGGGGTGAGGAGGAGCAGAAAATACCATCAGATTACAAAGAAAGAAAGGAAAAGGGAACAGACTCAGCTGTCTCCTTAGACACAGAGGCTGACCAGGATTGTGTTGATTCCCACAGGGTGACTCAGGTGGGCCGGTCATATGTGACAAAGGCCAGGTGGATGGAATTCTGTCCTTCAGTTCCAAGACCTGCATCAATGTTTTTAGGCCCCCCGTGGCCACTGCTGTGTCCCCCTATGTGCCCTGGATCAGGAAGATCATCGGCCGCTGGTCACCCCAGCCTCTAGCTTGATATTCAGGGCGATGGGAAGGTCGGGCATGGGACATGGGACGGGGCTAGGTGTCTTGGAGGGCCAATAAATGGTGACTGAAGAAGAATGTCTGAGTCTGGAGCTGACTGACGTGGCCCATCTGTGGCCCATCCCAGTGTCCTTGTTGGATGGTTGACAAGATCCCTCTCATGGTGACCCAGCTGTGCAGGTGCCAGAAGGGGGAAGGAAGAGGGCGCTCGCTGGCACAAGGGGCTGCTAGGTGGGCAGGGCACATAGTTGTCATCAGCTACTGAGCCGGGTGAGGACGCTGGCACTCATAAGGAAAAGGAACAGAATGTCCTTCAAGTTTCTGTTAGTGCCCATCCTGGAGCTTGAACTGAGGGCCTTGTCTTTAGCTCTTTTGCTCAAGGCTAGCGCTCTATCACTTGAGCCACAGCGCCACTTCTGGTTTTCTGGTGGTTCATTGGAGATAAGTGTCTCACGGACTTTCCTTCCCCAGGCTGGCTTTGAACTGCGATCCTCAGATCTCAGCCTCCTGAGTAGCTAGGATTACAGGTGTGAGACACCAGTGTCCTGCTTCAGTACAATCAGTACAATCCAGAGTGGAGCAGCCACCTCTAATTCTAGAACACTCCATCACTCCAAAAGCAGCCTATTTCCAGGCAGCAGTGGCTCACGCCTGTCATCCTCACTACTCAGGAGGCAGAGATCTGAGGACTGTAGTTCAAAGCCAGCTTCATTCGACAAAAAAGTCCATAAGACTTTTTTTTTTTTTCGGTCATGGGGCTTGAACTCTGGGCCTGGGCGCTGTCCCTCAGCTCTTCAGCTCAAGGCTAGCGCTCTACCACTTGAGCCATAGCCCCACTTCCGGCTTTTTCTGCTTATGTAGTGCCAAGGAATCAAACCCAGGGCCTCATGCATGCAGGGCAATCACTCTACCACTGAGCCACCTTCCCAGCCCTCCATAAGACTCATCTCCATAGCTGGAAGTGGTACTGTGGCTCAAGTGGTAGAGCACTAGCCTTGAGTGAAAAAGCTCAGAGACAGCTCAGGCCCTGAGTTCTAGTCTTAGGACCCAGTGTGCCTGTGTGCACACATTCAGGCACACTCACAGAGGCAGCTTTTCAGAGCTACTCCCAAGTCTGAAGTCTTCCGAATAAGAAGCTGGAAGTATGCCAAAGCCATGTCAAAGATCAAAATTACCACAATGTAATTTAAACATCTTAATTGGCTTTATTTTGCCTTCTGTACTTTGTTCCAGAGACCCAGGTCTGGCCCCAAGCGGCTTCCTTGCAGGTTCAGGGAGGCCCGCCCTGCCTCTCCCAGCACTGGAAGCTCCTGGTAATTTAGGACAAGTGTTCCAAAGGTTCCAGCATGAAAAGCCAGCTTTAGAGACAGAGGAGTTTATAAAGCAGCCATGGCTGGATACAGTGGCTCATACCTGCAATCTTGGCTACTCAGGAGACTGAAATCTGAGGATCACAGTTCAAAGCCAGCCCTGACAGCAAAGTCCATGAGACTCTATCTCCAGTTAACCACCAGCAAACCAGAAGCAGAGCTGTGGCCCAAAGGATAGCACATTAGCTCCAGGACTGGCACAAACAAAACCAAAAACATACATTGACCACCTATAGTTTTTATTACATGAATGTGTGTTTGAGGTGTCAGATTCTCATCTCCTACACTTTATCTGGAAGTGGCATGTCCTGAGCTCCCAGTGGGAAAAACAGCCCATTGTGGAATCTGGCCGCATAATCCTGGAATTCACAATCTTCCTTCCTCAGCCCCTGCATGCTGGAATTACAGGCGTGTACTACCATGCCCAGCCTCACGTCACCTTTTCCATACACTCATCCTTCCACAGACATTTGGACCCTTTGTACCTCCTGCCATTATACACAGTCATAGTTTTTACTGCCTCTTTCTGAAGTGTAAGCCCAAGACGTGCTTGTGGACAAACATGGAGTTCCCAGCTCTGTGCTTGCTCTGGAGAGCAACAAGAGGTCCCTTGAAGTCCTCTTAGTAAGGCCTGGTTAGAGAAGGTAGAGAAGGAAGCAGCCAGCAGGGCTGGGGCCACTGGCTCCCCCATTCTCCAGCAGGGTCCTAGGAAAGCTCCAGCTGGGTACAGAGGAGTGAAGGCGCAGGCCTGGAATGGGAAAGTAGTTTATCTGGCTGTGTGGTCTTCTCAGCGGCTCCTGGGGCCCAGGATGGTCCCCACCCAACTCGAGTGAGCCGGCTGGAGCCCTGGGGCTGAGAGACAGTGTGGCTGGGCTGGGCTAGGCCACAACCCTGGACTGTGTACAAGACTCCCCTGCCGGGGGGGGGGGGGTGTTCAGTTTTGTTTTGATTTGTTTTGGTGCTGGTCCTGGGGTTGAACTCAGGGCCTATGTACTATCCCTGAGCTTTATGCATTTATTTTTGGTTGGTCGTGGGGCTTGAACTCTGGGCCTGGGCGCTGTCCCTCAGCTCTTCTGCTCAAGACTAGCGCTCTACCACTTGAGCCACAGGGCCACTCCGGTTTTCTGAGTGGTTTATTGGGGATAAGAGTCTCATGGACTTTCTAGCCCGGACCAGCTTTGAAATGTGATCCTCAGATCTCAGCCTCCTGAGTAGCTAGGCAGTGTAGCACGCCAGTGGCGTGAGCCACTGGCGCTTGGCCCTGAGCTTTCTTTTTGCTTAAGGCTAGCCCTCCACCACTTGAGTCACCACCCCACGTCCAGCATTTTTGGTGGTTACTGGAGATAACAGCTTCTCTGACTTTCTTGCTTCAAGCCATAATCCTCCGATCTCAGCCTCCTGGGTAGCTAGAATTACATCATGAGTCACCAGTGTCTTGTTTTTTGTTTTTGAGGCAGGTGGAGACGCTGGGAGCTCAACCCCAGAGGCAGAGGCCCTAGCCCCAGGTCTCAGGTACGCTGAGCTCCAGGAAAGTCCTTCCTGCCTCTCAGCGTTGAGTGTCCCTGGGCTTGTGGCTCTGTCACCCATGTGTACCTCAACTGTCACACCATCTCCCTGTGTGGAGACACTGCTCTTGCATTAGGATTCACCTTCCACCCCTCCTGAGCTCACCACGTCTGCATAAGCGCCATCTCCAACTATAGTCCTGGCTTGAAATGCTCAGGATATCTGAGACTAGGTAGACCCCACTCACCTAGGAGAGGCACAAACACTGGACACCAGGCTCGGCTCCTCAGCCCCATACCACATACCCGGCCGAGCTATGAAGAAGATGAAGGCAGACTGGAACCTGGGCTACCCCACCATGAAGAAGTCCAGAAAGGCCAAAATGGGGGCTGTGGGAGAATCTGGCCTACAGTGAGGTCAGAAGGCCCGGGCTCTGAGCACCTCCGCCTCTGCATCTCTTTCTGATACTGGAGGGACCCAAGCACCAGAGGGTCTGGGCACAGGGTTGGAGCAGCAATGCCTGTCATTGACTTCCAAGTTGTTCTGAAGAAAAGTGGAAATGAGGGAGACAGATAAGACCAACACTCGAACCTAGCACCTGTGGCTCCTGTCTGTCATCCCAGCTACCCAGGAGGCTGAGATCTGAAGACTGGTTCAAAATCCACCCAGGTAGGAAAGATCTGTAAGACTCTGATCTCCAGTTAACCACCAAAAGGCTGGAAGTGGAAGATGGAAATGTGACTCAAGTGGTAGAGCATCTGCCTTGAACAAAAAAAGCTCAGAGACAAACTAGGCCCTGATTTCAAGCCCCAAGATCAGCACATGATAGAAAGGGAGAGAGAGAGAAACAAAAAGAAATAGAGGCAGAGACAGACATGGACAGAAATAGAGATAGAAACAGAGACGGTGCATACCTGTAATCCTAACCATTCAAGAAGTTCCAAGCCAGCCCACGCAGGGTAGTCTGTGAATCCTTTATCTCTACTTATGCACCAAAAATCTGGAGTGGAGCTGTGACTCAAGTGGAAAGCTAAGGGACAAGAGCCAGGCATAGAGCTCAAGCTCCAGAACCAGCATCAAAACAAAACAAAATAGAAAAGTTGGGCACCGATGGCTCATGCCTATAATCCTAGCTACTCAGGAGGCTGAGATCTGAGGATCTCAGTTCAAAGCCAGCCCAGGCAAGAATGTCCATGTGTCTCTTATCTCCAATAAACCAGAAAACTGGAAGTGGCGCTGTGGCTCAAGTAATAGATTGCTAGCCTTGGACTGAATTGCTGTGGGACCGCATCCAGACCCAGAGTTCAAACCCCATGACCGACCAAAAAAAGAAAGAAAAAAATAGAGAAATAGAGACAGATGGTATGGGAATGTGGCTTAGTGGTAGAACACTTGCCTAGCATGCATGAAGCCCTGGGTTCGATTCCACAGTACCACATAAACAGAAAAAGCCAGAAGTGGCACTGTGGCTCAAGTGGTAGAGTGCTAGCCTTAAGCAAAAGAAACTCAGGGACAGTGCTCAGGCCCAGAGTTCCAGCCCCAGGACCAAGAAAGAAAGAGAGAGAGAGAGAGAGAGAGAGAGAGAGAGACAGAGAGAGAGAGAGAGAGAGAGAGACAGAGAGAGAGAGAGAGAGAGAGAGAGAGAGGGAGGGAGGGAGGGAGGGAGGGAGGGAGGGAGGGAGGGAGAGAGGGAGAGGAAAGAAATGAAAGGAAGGAAGGAAAGAAAGAAAGGAGAAATAAAGAAAAATAGAGATAGAGGACAGGTGCTGGTGCTGGTGGCTCATACCTGTAACTTACTTGGAGGCTGAGATCTGAAGATCATGGTTCAAAAACAGTCTGTGCCCCCCATAAACCCGAGACTCCTTTTTTTAAAAAAATCCTATTTTTCCACGTGCTGGTGGCTCACGCTTGTAATCCTAGCTACTCAGGAGGCTGAGATCTGAGGATCACAGTTCAAAGCCAGCTCAGGCAACAAAGTCCATGAAACTCTTATGTCCAATATACCACCAGAAAACCAGAAGTGTTGTGGCTCAAGTAGTAGAGCACATATCTTGAGCTGAAGAGCTGGGGGACAGCGCCTGGGCCCAGAGTTCAAGCCCCTCGATCAAAAATAAAAATAGAAATCCTATTTTATATCACTATTAAGGAAAATGCTTTGCAATGTTTACACAATGAAGTAGCCAAGAGACTCTTCAATTAACCAGCAAAATACTTGGCTGGCAGGTATGTCTCAAATGGTAGAGAACCAACCATGAGTGAAAAGCTGAGAGAGAGCTGAAGGCCCTTCAGTTGAAGCCCCAGTACTGGCCTAAAAAACAAAATCATAAAATAAGGACAGAAGGAGATGGAGAAACAGAAGAGAGGAAGAGGAGGCACATGTGCGGACACAGAACCAAATCCTCCTAGCTAAGGAATCCAGGTGAAGGGTCACTGACCTGTCATTCACTGCATTGATGTTATGATTTCTCTTCAGAGTGAGGACTTTCCGAAGTAAACAGTTGGAAAAAGAAGAAAGCACCTTCCTGGCATTTCCATTTATCAAATGCCTGGACAACTGGTCAACTCTGTGAGGGGCTCCCACGGCCCCCTGCCATTGCTTGGCCAATATATTGGTTCCTTAGAAGAAACACGCTTTCGGGCTGGGAAGGTGGCTCAGTGGTAGAGTGCTTGCCTTGCATGCATGAGGCCCTGGGTTCGATTCCCCAGCACCACATAAGCAGAAAAAGCTGGAAGTGGTGCTGTAGCTCAAGTGGTAGAGCGCTAGCCTTGAGCTGAAGAGCTGAGGGACAGCACTCAGGCCCAGAGTTCAGGCCACACAACTGGCAAAAAAGAAAAGAAAAGAAACATGCTTTCCTGAGCATGGAGAAGGAGAAGATCCCTGATCTGCAAGGCCTGGGAACCTGAGGATGATGGAGGATTTGGAGTGCACATGTAGTCTCTGAAAACAAATGATAAGCCAGGCATGGTGGCGCAGGTCTTGAATCCCAATACTTGGAGACTGAGGCAGGAGGATCTTGAGTTAAAGGCCAGCCAGAGAGATAGCATAGCATGACCCTTATCTCAAAAACAAAAACAAAAAAAGCCAAGTACCAGTAGTTCAGGCCTTTAATCCCAGCTACCCAGGAGTCTGAGATCTGGGAATGGAGGTTTGAAGCCAGCCCAGGCAGTAAAGTCCATGAGACTCAACTCCAGTGAACCAGCAAAAAGCCATAAGTGGAGATGTAGCTCAAGTAGTAGAGTGCCAACCTTGAGTGAAAAAGCTCAGAGACAGTGCCCAGGGCCTGTGTTCAAGCCACAGTGCCAGCACCGCTTTCCCCCACCACACATAGACAAAAGTTGGAAAAGCATTTTAACTGTTGGTTTCAGCCAGGCTCAGAAGTTCATGCTTGTAATCCCAGCTATTTGGGAAGCATAAGCAGGACAATGGTAGGCTGAGGCTTCCCCAGACAAAACTTTTGAGACCCTACATAAAAACAGACTTAAAGCAAAAAAGCCTGATTTGAAGGTGAAGTGGTAGAGCACTTGCCTAACAAGTGTACAAGGCCCCGAATTCAAACCCCAGGAAATACATATGCAAACACCAACATACATCTATAAATAACTTTTATGTGTGTGTGACAGTCCTGGGGCTTGAACTCAGGGCCTGGGCTTTTGTGTGCCACAGTTCCACTTCCAACTCTTCCGTGATTCATTGGAGATAAGAATCTCCCAGACTTTTCTGCCTGGGCTGGCTTTGAACCACAAGCCTCAGATGTCAGCCTCCTGGATTATCTAGGATTCATGACACAAGGCCACCAGCACCCGGCTGGCTCTTTTTTTTTTTTTTTTTACTCCCTTAAACCTGGTTAGTCCTGGAAGGCCGAGGTAGAGCAGAGAGCTGAGGAGAGCTGGGAGTCCGTAGAACATGCAGGGATTATGGAAGGACTCCCAGGGAGGGGACCAGAAAACTAGACCTTGCCAGAGGAGGCAGGGCTTAAGTTTATACACAAAGCCTTCCTGACAGCCCTGAGATTTCTGAGGCCAGGCAGAGGGACACAGGGCAGGAATTCCTCCCAGCCTGGGTTGTTTATGACCTGGGGGCTTTGATGCCAGCTGGCTCTTCCCTGCTCAGCCCTCGATCTGCACGTAGCTTCTCACTGTCCTCTGTGATTTTCAAGCTTGAAGGCCCCCGGGCTGGGGGCATAGCTACTCTCCCATGTACATGGGAGCCCTTTGCCAGCAAAGCCTGGCTCTTCATCACCAAGCTCTGTTCTTGGCTAGGACTGGATGGATTGGCATCTTACCCGGGCTTCTGCACTAAATGCCACCCTTACCCACAATGTATCCTCCTGTGCCGTTCCTGGACTTTATCATGTGTGCCCTCCCTCCCCACAACAGTCCACCCCTCCACTCACACAGGTGCTAAGGCCCTGCTCATATTGTCCTACTTACCCATACTAGGGATTGAACTCAGGGCCTGGGCACTCAGGGCCTGAACTTTTTTGCTCAAGGTTAGCGCTCTACCACTTTGAACCATAGCCTTACTTACAGTTTTGTGTTGGTTAATTGAAGATAAAAGTCTCAAGAACTTTCCTGCCTGTGCTGGTTTTGAACCATGATCCTCAGCTCTCAGCCTCCTCAGTAGCTAGGATAACAGGCGTGAGCCACCATGCCCAGCCTTATTGCCTCTTTCATAGCTGTGATGGTAGATATGTTCCACTACACCAGGCTTGTTGTTTGAGACGGAGGTCTCATTTTTGGTGCAAGCTAGCTTCAAACCATAATCCTCCTGATGTCTGCTTGCCGTTGATCATTTTAAATTGGGTTGCTTTTTTTTTTTTTAATCAGTCCTAGGGCTTGAACTCAGGGTCTGGACACTGGCCCTGAGCTGCTTTTGCTCAAGGTGAGCACTCTACCACTTGAGCCACAGTGCCACTTCCAGCCTTTTCTGAGTAGTTTACTGGAGATAATAGTCTCACCGATTGACTTCCTGACCAGGCTGGCTTCGAACCGTGATCCTCAGATCTCAGCCTCCTGAATAGCTAGTTTTACAGGCATGAACCAGTAGTGCAAGCATGGATACATTTCTTTTTGGACAATATCACCCCTACCCTCGCTCTCTTCCAGTTTTCCCTGCCCTCTCGGTTCCCATACACCTCTGTGTAGCTTTTTTTTTCCCCAGTCCTGGAGCTTGAACTCAGAGCCTAGGCACTGTCCCTGAGCTTCAGTACTCTACCACATGAGCCACAGCACCACTTCCAGCGTTTTCTGTTTATGTGGTACCAAGGAATTGACCCAGGGCTTCATGCATGCCAGGCAGGCACTCTACAACTGAACCACATTCTCATCCTCTATGTAGCTTTTCACCTTGTTTGTTGTAGTTGGTGGTGGTGGTTTTAGTTTGTGCTGGTACTGAGGCCTGAACTCAGAACCTCATGCTTTTTCTTGGCTTTTCCAATCAAGGTTAGCACCTGAGCCACAGCTGTATTTCTGGCCTTTTACTAGTTAATTGGAGATAAGAGTCTCAGGGACTTTTGTGTCCAGGCTGGCTTTGAACTGTAATCCTCAGAGCGCAGCCTATTGAGTAGGATTACAAGCATGAGCTAACATCACCCTTTTTTTTTTTGGCCAGTCCTGGGACTTGAACTCAGGGCCTGAGCACTGTCCCTGAGCTTTTGTGCTTAGGTCTGGTGCGCTACTACTGGAGCCACAGCTCCACTTCTGTCTTTTTGAGTGGTTAATCAGAAATAAGAATCTCATGGACGGGGCTGGGAAGGTGGCTCAGTGGTAGAGCCACTTGCCTTGCATGCTCGAGGCCCTGGGTTCAATTCCTCAGCACCACATAATCAAAAAGAAAAAAGCCGGAAGTGGCGCTGTGGCTCAAGTGGTAGAGCGCTAGCCTTGAGCTGAAGAGCTGAGGGACAGCGCCCAGGCCCAGAGTTCAGGCCCCACGATCGGGCCAAAAAAAAAAAAAAAAAAAAAAGAATCTCATGGACTTTCCTGCCTAGACTGGCTTGGAACCGGCATCCTTAGATCTCAGCCTCCTGAGTAGCTTGGACTGTAGGTGTGAGCCACCAATGCCCAGCCCTTCTTTTGTTTTTATTGTGATAAAATGTACATAAATTTGTTCCCTCCTCCCGATCTTTTTCTAAAAAATACAAACCTTGATTTCACTCTTTTTTTTTGTCGGTTGTGTGGCCTGAACTCTGGGCCTGGGCACTGTCCCTTAGCTCTTCAGCTGAAAGCTAGCGCTCTACCAAAACCCACAAACCTTGAGATCTCATGTCCAAAAATATACCATTTCGCCTTTTCCAGCCTGTAGCTGTGCACTGACTTGTAACCTTTAGAAATAATCCTAGTTACTCAAGAGGCTGAGATCTGAGGATCGTGGTTTTCAAGCCAGCCTGGGCAGGAAAGTCCAGGAGTCTCCAATTAACCAGCAAAAAACTGGAAGTAAAAGTACAGTTCAAGTGGTATAGCACCAACCTTGAGGGAAAATGTTAAGGGGCAGTGCTCAGATTCAGAGTTCAAGCCCCAGGACTGGCACAAAAGAAAAGGGGAAAAAAGGTGTAATCTCCACCCTCAGTAGGCTGAGGCTGCAGCATCCGAATTCAAGGTCAACCTAGGCTACACCAGGAAAACTCACTTCCAATAATCAAAACAACAAGAAAGCAACCATCCAGGCTTTGGCCCCGCCCTCGTTTCCCAGCAACCTCAGGTCCCACCTCCAGTCTTAGAGGCGGGGCCTGGTGTCACGTGCCACGGCTGCGGCTCGACTTCCGGGCTTCTGTAGTGCAAGTCCGCTCTTTCCCTACCTCCCGCCACGGCCCTCCCGGGGCTGGAGTACGTGCGTGCGCGCGCGTTCGCAGGAAATGGCGTCCGGCGCGCTCCTCTCTGTGACGTCACCGGCGTGCGCGCGCCCGCCGCGCTTCGCCCTACTTATACCGCGGCGGCGGTGGCGAGCAGACATTCGGGCGGGCGTTGGGGTGACCGTTTTTACCTCGATCCTCCAAGCGGACCAGCATTATGGCGGCTGCCGTGTTTCTGGCTCTGAGCTTCGCGTTGCTGGGCATCCAAGAAGCAACCGCTACGGGTGAGGAGCGGGTTGGGGGGGCGCGGGGCCGCGAGGGGGGATTAAGGTCCGGCTGGAGGAGGGGGCCCATCTTGGGGGCCGTGACCCGGCCGGAAAGGACCTTTGTTTGGGGGGGGGGGAATCTCCACCGAGAGGACCGGGGTGAGAGGTCACTCTGGAGGTTCTGGGGAGAACACGTTGCCTGGTGGCGATTTTCTCGGGATTTGGAGGATCGAGCTCGAGGAGAGGACTCCTCGCCCTGGGGGGAGGGGGAGGGGGCGCAGAGGGGTCTTTGGGGGTTCTTGGGGAGCCACAGCGCCTGGGGTGACACCCCCCGAGGTTTGGGAAATTATAGGGTGAAGACTGGATGAAAGCTTTTGCGTTGGATTGCGGGGGGGTCGGGGGGGATCCCCTACGGGTGGTAGTGGTGGTGCCGGATTTAGGAGTGACCCTCGGGGCCTCTAGGGGCAGCAGCCGTGCCTGGGGTAACATTCCTGAAGATGGAGGCTGCGGGCCTAGGGGTTGTCCTGGTCCTGAGGAGCCTCGAACCAGGGTGAACGGAAGCCACAGGCTTGGAGGCTCCTCACTGGGACCCAGCAGGGGAAATCCTTGGTGTCCTTTGCCTCCAGGATGTACCTGGAGACAGACGGTGAGCCGAGGGAGTTGCTGGGAGTGGCTCGGGTCAGGGATAAGGTCCCCAGCGTTTGGGGGGAAGTTCCAGCCAGGTGTGTCCCGCCTGGGTGTGTGATCTGAAGCTACTGCCCACTTCTTGACAATGATGATTTTCTGTGACCTGAGAGGCCGAGGGGTGTTAGCCCTGCCCAGCCCCAACCCTGAGCCCAGGGCTTCCCAGGACTTTGGTCACAAACAACTCATCTACCCTTGCTCCTGGTCAGGGAAAAGGAGGCCCAAACCTGGGCATTTGAGGGGGGCTCTTTTGGGCTGAAGCCAGGGCTGGCTCTGGGCTGATCAGGTGCTTGCTTGGCCTGGGTCCACAGGCTGGATCCTGCAAGGCCTTGGGGGAGGCGGGGGAAGGGGAGTGGAGGGGACCCACGTGGTCAAGTAGTGCCAGAGTAAGAACCGACCCATTCTGGAGCCCCTGCATGTGACCCTTGCTGGGACCTGTGCTGCCAGCGTACTGACCTCCTGCTGGGCCTGGTGCTCTCCTCCAGAAAGCCCCTGTTGTCCCCAGATGGACACTGGGTCTGTGTGCTCGGAAGTGGCCCTGGAGAGATTATCATTCTTGGTCGGATTTAGCCACATCTCAATCTGCGCTCACACACTCATGCCCTGAGAGCCTTCTTCCAGTCTGGGCTTCACTGCTCTTACTTTACCTGATTGGAACACAAAGGGAGATGGTTCATCTCCTGCCTCTACAAGTGGGAAACTGAGGCCCAGAAGGGGAGTCAGGTGTTCAAGGTCACAGAGAGGTCATCCTGGCCTCCAGCTCGGAGCAGTTCAGTGCTGCCCACTGGGCTGTACTTGCAGGGTGGGCTCCTTGGAGGGTGATCCGGACAGTTTTTAAGGGAGAAAAGCCAGGTTGCCATCCTTTGCTCGGCAGAGGTGTTTTCTTCATGTACTGGGGGCACCATTAAGATCTGGTTAAAGATTTATAGCGGCCGAGGATGAGAGGCATGCCTCAAGTGGTTGAGTGCCAGCCAGGAGTGAAAAAGCCAAGTGAGAGTATGGGCTCTGAGTTCAAGCCCTAGTACTACCACAAAAAAAAAAAACAAAAAAAAACAAAAGGAAGAAAGAAATGCAAGGCATTAGTGACTCACATCTGTAATCCTAGCTACTTAGGAGGCTGAGATCTAAGGATTGCAATTCAAAGGCCAGCCCTAGCAGACAAATGCTGGAAGTGGAGGCATGGAGGCTCACTTAGTGGAGCACCAGAAGTGAGCAAAAAAGCTAAGATTGTGAGTTCAAGCCCCAGTGTTGGGATGAGGGATATGTATATACACACATATATTGATAGTTAGGGAGCAGAGGGGTGGACCATGAGGTCAGGGTCTCTGAGGACAGGAGGGCATCCTGAGCTGAGGAGGCTGGGCCTTGGCAGGAGGGAGAAGGAGGCTGCCCCTAGCAGAAGTTTCACTGGGTTACTCCTGACCCACTTTCACATTTCTTTTTCCTCTCCTGAGCAACTCTTAGGCGAAGGCCTTGATCTCATAGCTGGCTCTGGAGGGTAAGACAGGGCCCCGGGCAAAGTGGATGGAGAAGTTAAGCTGGAGCCTAGAGAGTGGGGACGAGGCTGAAATTCCCTGGCCTTAGTAGCTTGGGCTCAGAGTTTTTTTAATTTATTTTTGCCAAAGGGCTTGAACTCAGGGCCTGGGTGCTGTCCTTGAGCTTTTTTACTAAAGGCTGGTGCTCTACCACAGCTCCACTTTGAGTTTTCTGGTGGTTAATTGGAGATAAGTGTCTCATGGACTTTCCTGCGCAGACTGGCTTTGAACCACAACCCCTCAGATCTCAGCCTCCTGAGTAGCTAGAATTACCAGTGTGAGCCACCAGCACCCAGCAAGGCTCAGAGCTTTCCACTGTGGGTTAAGTGGGTAGAGCAACCTTCCTTGTCTTGCCCAGAGTCAAGCAGGACTTCTGCCCACAAACAGCTCCTTCACAGATCGCTCAGCTGTTCCCTGGGTATGACCACACAGATCTGGGGCCAGGGCACTTGGAGACTGGGAAGTATATTTACCTTGCTCCAATCTGAGTGCCTGGAGTCATGGCCTGTCCTGTGTGGTGTGGACGCTTCAGGCTCCTGTGTGTGAGGTGCTAGGACTTGAAGCCAGCCGTGCATGCTGGCAGGGGTTCCACCACTGAGTCACACGTGCTCCTCTTCTTTTCTCCGAGTGAGTAAGTGACTATGTTTGGCTCTCTGGGCCCTGTGCTGAGGTGGGTGCCAGCCTGGCCGTGTGGAAGGAGGGTGTGGATTTGCAGGCTAGATCCCTCTTAAACCCTGAGCCTCAGGTGAAACGGGTAAGAGGTCACAGCTCACAGCCAGCATTCCAGAATATTCTCTCCTATTCCTGTCTCAGTGCCAAGGTAGATGGGGAGGAGAGAGCTGGGTGTGAGGTGCTCTTGGGGAGAGGCACCTTTGGTGCGGCTCTGGTTGTCCCATGGCCAGCCTGGCCTTGTGCTCCTCCAGGCTGCCAGTGGGCAGGGAGGAGGGCACTGTTTTTAGACTAGGGTGACTGCTGGAGAATGTGGGTTTCAGATCATGTGTCCAGACTCCACTCTTGCCTTCGCTAAGGCCTTGAGAGCACCTGGGACCGAGGCTATGCCCGGGCATGGCTGAGCCTGTGCTGGATGGGAGGAGATGGACAGGCCTCCTGGCATAGGGTCTTCATCAGGCCTGTGTTCCCCAACGAAAGGGCAGCCAACCCTATAGGGCTGGGGCAGGGACTGTGAGGCACATAGCCCTTATGTGGACATGAGATGGGGTAGCCTGTTGTTCCTGCCATGACTTGCTGATCTTGCTGACTTGCCTAAAGCGGCTAGTTTTGCAATCAGGAATCTTGACTGAAGACATGTAGGTTCCTAGGAGGGCTCTTTCCCAAAAGAGTGGTAGTTAAAAAATCTCTGCTCACCGGGCTCTGGGGCCTCAGGGCCAGCATGTGCCTGTACCTGTGGCTCTGCATGTGGGGACCTGCCATCCACCTGGGTCCTGGGCAGGACATGGAACTGAGTGCAGTTCTGAGGCCCTCTCTCCCTTGTTAGAATGTAGCCTAGGCTGCCTGCGACTCCCTCCTTCTCATGATAGTGAGTGAACCTCGGTCCGGGAAGGTGGCTTAGTGGTAGAGTGCTTGCCTTGCATGCATGAAGCCTTGGGTTCGATTCCTCGGTACCACATACACAGAAAAAGCTGGAAGTGGCACTGTGGCTCAAGTGCTAGCCTTGAGCAAAAGAAGCTCAGAGACAGTGCCCGGGCCCTAAGTTCAAGACCTAGGACCTAGGATGGGAGAGAGAAAGAGAAGGAGAGGGGAGAGAGAGAAGGAGAGAGGGAGATTGACTCTTGGGTTGAAGCTGTGGCTCAAATGTTAGTAATCTGTCTAGTCAGTGAAGCTCAAGAGTTTACACTCCAGCACCACAGATAAAGGAAGGTGGCTCATGCCTATGATCCTAGCTACTCAGGAGGCTGAGATCTGAGGATCAAAGTTTGAAGTCAGCCTGGGCAGGAAAGTCCCTGAGATTTATCTTCACTTAACTACCAAAAGACTGGAAGTGGAGCTGTGGCTTAAGTGATAGAACCAGTAGCTGTTAGCAGAAGAGCTCAGCAACAGCAGCCAGGCCCTGAGTTCAAGCCCCAGTCCCACCATGGGGCTAAGGATGGGGTAGAGAAGCTACAGGTGGCCAAGGCTAGGGACTTGGGGCTTATCTGCTTCATGTGTGGGTGGGGGGTGCCTGGCTTTTTGTCTACTTTTTTTTTTTTTTTTTTTGCCAGTCCTGGGGCTTGAACTTAGGGCCCAGGCCTGGTCCCTGAGTCCCTGAGCTGCTTTTGCTCAGGGCTAGCATTCTACCACTTGAGCCATACCACCACCACTTTTGGCTTTTTCTGCTTATATAGTACTTAGGAATTGAACCCAGGGCTTCATTCATTCTAGGCAAGCACTAGCCACATTCCCAGCCCAAACTCAGGACTTTTTGCTCTCATTTGGCTTTTCCTGCTCACAGTTGGCACTCTGCCACTTGGGCCACACCACTTTCAGCTTTTTGCCGTTTATTTGGAGATCAGAGTCTTGCTCATTTGTCTGCTCAGGTTGGCTACAGATTGTGATTCTCAGATCTCAGCCTCTTGAAGTAGCTAGTTTGACAGGTGTGAGCCTGCGGCTCCCTCCCCGGTGTGGGTTTTAAAGTTGGATTTGCAACCAGATGAACAGAGGAGCCGGTGCCCCGGCCAGTCTCCATGGTCCTGATCAGGAGCCAGGTGGAAGTCAGCGTTGCCGGTGGGGTGCAAGTTTCCAGGCATCAGGATGACTGTCCCACCTGGTGTCAAGTGTTTTCATTTTGAAGCTGGAGGTGATCCAAGAAACTGTGCTGTCAAAAGCCCCTGGTCCCCATGTGATTCACACTGGGTGGGATCCAGGGGACACCCTCCAGGGTCTCTCGGGTACTTCCTGGAGCATAGGCACGCTGCTTTCCTGTCTAACTATGTCTAACAGCTGCTTTCCCCCAACTATGCCTCAGCTTCTCCCACAGGCTGAAGGGAAGCGAATCTCCCTGAAGGCAGCCCTGGGCTGGGCCTCTGCACTCAGCTCCTGAGGAATGGTCACCTCAGCCAGTGCTGGGCTTTCCTGGCCCCACAGTTCCCCCGTAATAACAGGGTACTAACTCTCTCCTGTAGCCGGCTTCATCCAAGCGCCACTGTCCCAGGAGGGGTTGGTGGGGGGCAGTGTGGCCCTGCACTGCGAGGCTGTGGGCAGACCTGTCCCTGAGATCCAGTGGTGGTTTGAAGGGAATAGTCCCAACGACACCTCCTACCAGCTCTGGGATGGCGCCCGGCTGGACCGTGTCCACATCCACGCCACCTATCACCAGCATGCGGCCAGCAGCCTATCCATCGACAAGCTCAGCGCGGAGGACGCGGGCACCT
Organism: Dipodomys merriami; assembly: GCF_024711535.1. Taxonomy (NCBI): domain Eukaryota; kingdom Metazoa; phylum Chordata; class Mammalia; order Rodentia; family Heteromyidae; genus Dipodomys; species Dipodomys merriami. The sequence goes on from NW_027206291.1 coordinate 4,304,701, forward strand.
ATGAGTGTCGGGCCAACAACGACCCCAACCGTAACCACCTGACTCTGACACCCAGGGTCAGGTGGGTCCGCGCTCAGGCGAGCGTGGTGGTCCTCAAACGTGAGTGGCCAGGGTACTTGGCCTCGGTTTCCCTTTTGTGCCACCCGGCCCTGGCTCCTGCTTCATAGAATATCCAGATGCTGCCCTGGCCAGTTCTCCACCCTTCTCCTACAAAGGGCTCCACTCCTATGGACCAGGGCCTGTGGCCTAGACCTGGTGGCCTCAGCATTTGGCCTGGCTAGGGTGCTGGCAGGCCCTGCCCCTTTGCAGGTGGGTCCCTAGTCCCTCCCCCTCGGCCCTCCAACCTGTTCCTCAAGCACCTGCCGGGCCCCTCTGTGGCTGGCTGGTCCATCACCCTGTGCACTTGTCCAGTGGCTCTGGGATCTGTCGTCCAGAATGGTCACATGCGCCTAGCCTGTGCTGCCCTGCCACGTTCAGCCAGGAACAAGGTCCTCCAGCCTTGTGAGGCTTCTCAGCTTCCAGGTTTAAATGATGATCAGATTGGATTCCTAAAGGCAATGCTGTCAGCTGGTCAGGAGGTTGGCTCTGTTGAAAAGTGGTGGTCTGGCGCCAGTGGTTCACGCCTGTAATCCTAGCTACTACTCAGGAGGTTGAGATCTGAGGATCATGGTTTGAAGCTGGCCTGAGCAGGGAAGTCTGAGACTTATTCCATTCAACCACCAAAAAGCTGGAAGTGGATCTGTAGCCCAAATGAGAGTGCTAGCCTTGGGCAAAAAAAAAAGAAAAGCTCCAGTAGAGCACCCAGGCCTTTCAGTTCAAGCTCCAGGACTGGCACCAAACAAACAAAAAAAGCAGTCAGATCAGGGCCTAAAGCACCATGTGGCAGTGGCCTATCTTGAGACAGAAGTTCCAGTTTGTGTAGGCCAGTGCAGCAGGTTGATGCCTGGTCCTGTAGGTAGATCCACAGCCTCTACCCTGGACCATACCTGTCCTGCCCTGTCCTGTCCAGTGCCCTCCTGCTCCAGCTATCTCTGCCCCTGCACTCCGGATGCCTGGCTGGCCCGCCCGCCCGTCCATCCATCCATCCATCTCCCCTGTGCCTGGGTCCTTCTGGATAGTGTTGTGGGTGTGCCTACACCAGATCTGAGAGAGGCTTGCCTCAAGCTAACCTGCAGCTGTGGGGAGAGGCTTTGACACGGGGGGGGGGGGGGGGTCTCTGGGCCTTGGACCACTGTGGCTCCCAACTGGATGAGGACAGTGCAGGCTGCGGGGGCAAGCCCCGTGCCTAGTGCTGACCTCACTTTGGCTTCCCAGCGGGCACCATCGAGACCTTTGTGGAGAACTACAATTCCAAGATACGCCTTACCTGCACCCTAAATCAGAGCTCCATAGAGATTGTCGGCCACCGGTGGATGCGAGGCAATAAGGTGGTGAAGGAGGACACATTGTCCGGGCTGACCACCGAGTTTGAGTGAGTGACCAGGGAGGCCAGCGGGGGGGCTCTCGTGGGTGGGCTTGAGGGGTGGCTCTGAAAGCCAAGGGGCATCTGGGGCCTGGAGTTCTCAGGACACTCTTAGTGCCCTGTGCACGCAGGAAGCGTCAATGGCTTTGTGTTTGGAATAGAAAAGCAAAGCTTGGTGTCTGTCTTACTCAGCCCCAATCCCATGGTGGCCAGTCCTGGGCTTCATTGGGGCTCCAGCAGGTACAGTGTGCACAGAGCCCTTTTAACAGTCCTCAAATGGGGAGGGGGGCTGCCTCTCTTATGTGTCCCTGGTGGGGTCACCACCAAAAGGTCTCGCTGGGGCTCCACTGAGGCCTGAGCTTATCCAGACCAGTGCAGTTGTGTCACAAGGAAGAAGTAGAGGCCCATGTGGAGCCTCCAGCCTCACCAGTGTGCTTTGCTTACAGAGTGGACAAGGAGGAGACCGGCATGGGCAACTACTTCTGTGTCTTCCTTCCGGAGCCCACGGGCAAGGGGGAGTTCGTATTGTGTGAGCTTGGGGCTAGGTGTGCCTTGAACCGGCTGGGACTGGCAGGCTGGGCTGCGGGTGACCTGCAGGCTTGGGCGTCAGCTTCCTTCTTCCTTCTCTCCAGTGCCCCCCAATATCACGGCTGTGAAAAAATCAACGCATGGTGAGGAGGGGACAACAATCACGATTGTGTGTAAAGCCCTTTCCAAACTTCCACTCTTGTATTGGACCTGGCACAAGGTGGTTGATTCCGACAGTGAGGTGAGCACCTGTAACTGGGGTCACGGAAGAGCCCACAGTTGTGTGTGCCTGAGGATATGAAGGGTCCTCCTTGGTCCTGACGAGCCTCCACACACAACTCCCCCTCCCCCCAGATCATCGTTAGTGACAAGAAGAAGTTCTTCGTGAACTCCACGGGGCAGGAGACACGCCTGACCATCTATAACTTGGACCCAAGCACCGACCCTGGCTCTTACCTGTGCAATGGCACTAACTCAGAGGGCAGTGGTTGGGAGACAATTACGTTGCGTGTGCACAGCCACATGGCTGCCCTCTGGCCTTTCCTGGGCATTGTGGCCGAGGTCCTGGTGCTGCTCATCATAATCTTCATCTGTGAGAAGCGACAGAAGTCCAGCCATGATGCAGATGCAGATGGTGAGTGGCCCTGAGAAGAAGCAGAGTTAGCGGGGTCCCCTTGGCTAGGTATAGTGGCAGCAGTGTGGACCTTAGGGCTTCAAGTGTTATCCCGGAGTAACAGGGCGTATGACACATTACCACCATCCCCACCCCCCAGTTCCCTAACCTCACCTCTCTGCTCCCTCCCTTGGCTGCAAGCAGGTGTCCTCCATGATCAGTGCTATTCTTGCCACTTGGGGTGGCGGGCGGGCCAGCAGCATGTAGCCTCTGCACAGTTCCTAGAGGGTGGGCAGGGCGGACACACACAGCCATGCTGCCATGGCTCGTGTTAGACTGCGCTTCAGCAGGACCCTGGGTCAGGCTGCTGCGCCCGGCACGCTGCAGGCCTGCACTGATGCCTGTTCTCTCTCTCCCATGTGGCTGCACATCACAGAAGATGAACTGGGCTCTGCACCACTGTAAGTCCCTCATGAGAGGTATTGGGGTACCCAAGGGCCTCTCTTCACTGGGAGGGGGCAGGGGACGAGATCTGTTCACCTTTGGTTTCCATGGATCCACCCTCCATGAGGGAGGACCTCAGTGGGTCCTGGCCAGGTAGGTGCTGCTGAGCAGTCACGAGGTCAGAGCTGGCCCCAGCATGCCTGCGCCATGTTGAGGCCCTGCCCTGTGTCCCCAGGAAGAGCAGCGGGCACAGCCTGGACAAAGACAAGAACGTCCGCCAGAGGAGCACCAGCTGAGCAGGTGTGCGGCGAGGCCGGGGCCCGGGGCCCGGGGCCTGGGGCACTGGTCAAGGACCAGAGCCACCCGCCTGGAGCCTGGCATCTGCGTCCCACCTCCCACAGGACTCCTTCCCGTGTTTGCCAAATTTCACATCCTCTCTCCTCCGAGAAAAGCCACCCGGCAAAAGCACATAGCTGTAGCCCTCACTGAGTTCCTCCTCCAGATCCTCTTCCACTAAATGAGGCTCTTCCACCCGGAGGGTTTTCCTTTGTAAAGATGCCACTAGAGCCCCAGGTGGTCAGTGTGTCCCTGAGTCTCCAGGGCGGGTATGCAGGGTTGGGGCCTTGCCCTGGGTGGCAGGCCAGGCCAGTGCCCGTCTGAAGCTGGCACTGTCTGGCCACACCTGTGCTCTCATTTTCTCCTGAAGGCCACGGTCTGTTTCAAGCCCAGTAGGAGCCGAGTGAGTCTCTGACCTCATGGCGGAGGGCCCCACTCACTTGCTTTTAGGGTGATCCATTCACTGCTCCCCGGTGATCTCAGGCCCCTCCCAATGTCTGTGTGCCCAGGACCAGAACTGCAGAAGTGCTCATCTCCGTGGACATCCTTTGGGCCTCCTGGGACCCCCAATCCCCAGCTGGCACAATAAAGACTGACTTCACCTGTCTGAGTCCACCTCTGCTATGAGGCAGTGGGGTATGGGATGGGTCCGGGACTGGTAAGCCAGGTGCCCCCACACTCAGCAGGCAGGGGAGGGGTTTGTGGCCTGCATTGATAGTTTTGCTGTCCAAGAGAAGGTGGCGGAGGCTGTGAAGCCCAGGGCAGGACTGAGCAGTAATTTCCAAAGAGCCTGTTAAGTCTTGGTTGAATTTTGGGCCTGCGTCTGACAGCCCTCCCCTGAGCACGGCGTGCTGAGGGCAAGTGGGCCCTGGGTGGTGGGTAGTGGAGGCAGTGGAGCCCTCCTGCCAGCCTAGGACTTGCCCACATACCCCACAGGGAGCCACTTTGGCATGTCCTACAGCCTCTAGTCCTGGGACTCAGGGCTGAGGCTCAGGAAGACAGAGGGCAACACCTGTGGTAAGTTGGCCACCTCCCTATCATATGCCAAACAAATACAGCGACAAGGAACAAGCAAGGTACAAGGTTGGAATGGGGGGGGGGGGGGTGGCCAGAGCTCCAAGGGTAGAGAAGGGTAGGTTCCAGAAGGAAATGGGACAGCGTGGGCCTCACAGGACCCTTGGCCAAGGAGACCTCACCCAGACCCGAGCCTAGCCTCCTTTAAGTCATTGCACTGTGTTGAGGTGCTGTAGAAGGATCAGGGAGTGGGGGACGAGGGAAGAGTCCCCACAATTCCTGGCCCATGTCCACTGCCCTGAAAGATGCCACCACCTCACTTTACCAAGGAAGAGTTGGGATGGACCATGTCTGGGGTGGCTATGACCCTGTGGTTCCCCACAGCAGCCACTAGAGGGTGCCATGCCCTTAGGCTGAGAGTTGTAGAGTCTTGGGGGGGAGGGGGGTGGGCCCATACCTTAGGTTGCCCAGCAGGGGCTCAGGCCCTGCATCTGCTACTGGACACACCTGAGTCCCCCTGCCTGCCTGCCTGCCTGCCTCTGACCTGGGAGGGCAAGGAGGAATCTCAGGTTTGGAGGCCCATGGTTCCACCCACTACTATGTCTGCTTAGTGGCCCATGAATTTACTTAGGGGATTGGGCACCTGAGGTATACCTGGAGCTGGAGATAGTGCGTGAGCAGGAAGGGGGCTTGGTGAAGGGCAGCCAGCACTTGTGTAAGGCCTGTGCGTGAGCACACGCACATCCTGTGTAGAGGTGGTGCCCCCCGCTGGGAGCGCTGTCCCAGCCCTGTGCTGGCTCTCAGAGGGCGTGTGCAGGGGCTGGGCAGGGTGGCCTTGGGAAGGGTGGGGAGTGGGAGCCAGAGAGGCCTTCCAATGTTAGTTTGCACATGAGAATGAGAACGTGCCTACAGCAGTGCCACTCCGCACCCAGCACTTCATGAGCACCTGTATGGTGCAGCCCCGGGACCAGTGTCGCTAGGGCACAGTGGTGGCAACCTGCTGACCACCTGCCTCGGATGAGACAAGGTCTGAGACATTCAGGAGGCAGTAACCAAAATTCTGAGGGAGCTGCGGGGTTCGAGTCCCAGCCTCCAGTGTACAGAGAAGGGCAGGGCCAGGCTGCCTTTGGACAAACAAGGGCTTATTCATGGTCCAGGACTGCACACTGGGCCCAACAGCTGGCTGCTGGCTTCCAACCTACCCCCGCCCAGGAGCAGGCCCCTGTTCCCTCCATCTGGGCTGGGGAAGGAGCCAAGGTCCAGGAAAGCAAGAGATTTGGGGGCTCCTGGTTGTGCATGCAGGGTGGGATTGAGGCACAATAGCATCCAAGCCTGCTCACTGTTGGTTTTTTTGTTTTGTTTTTTTTTTGCCAGTCCTGGGGCTTGAACTCTAGGCCTGGGCACTGTCCCTGACTGTCTTTAGCTCGAGGCTAGCACTCTACCACTTGAGCCACAGAGCCACTTCTGGCTTTCTTGAGTAGTTTATTGGAGATAAAGAATGTCATAGAGTTTCTTGCCCAGGCTGCCTTCCAACCGTGAACCCCAGATCGTAGCCTCCTGGGCCCAGCTCCACTCACTGTTAAAATGCTGGGGTGGGAAAATCACCTATCTACCCTGCTCAGATGATGTCCCATGGGTGTGTCAACCCAGGAATGACCCCCTTTCCCAAGCCCCAGTACCCCCAAGGCACCAGTCTTGCCAGAGAGGACTGTTGAATATCACCTCGTTTCCTGTCTTCCAGTTCTTTAGTTTTTTCCACTCCAAAGGCCCACATCTGTGACCCTCCACCGCCAGCCTCAGACCCTGACCTACAGAAAGCCTTGTAAGGGCAGGTATGGCTGGGAGGGCACAGAAATCCCTTGAGGAGTCTCTGCTTCAGAGAACAGGTCTGACCCCAGGGCCCTGTTGTGGCCACACCAAGTCCAGAGATGGACAGAGTTTTCTTCCAAAAAGTATTTTATACCAGAACTTGAACTTAGGGCCTTCTTCTCTTCCCCTGCCTTTTTCATTCCAGGCTGAGCCATATCTCCACTGCCAGCTTTTTGCTCATTAACTGGAAATGAGTCTCATGGGTTTTTCTTTTTTGGCCCTGGCTGACTAGCTAGGATTACAGGCATGAGACACTAGCACCAGTGATGAGGATTTTAGGCAACAGTGTGGACCTAGAGTCTGCAGATCAAACTCTACCTGCTAACTGCCAACCCTGGCTGTAGATCTCCATGCTCCGCGTACAAGTCCTGGAGATAAGGGCCCTGCCTGGGCCAAACTGCTTTTCCAGATGTTCCTTGCAGAAGTCCAGGGGACAGTGGGCAAAGCTTCCCTACTTGTGGTCTCAGATAAAGGCCTTCTCCTTCCCCTTCTCTGTACTTCCCAACCTCCCTGAGACAGGATATCTGTGGAATGTCATACTCACCGTGATTATCTTTTGTCTCTGCCAGTTGGACTGTCCCATTCTGAATATCCAACCCCTGAATGAGGTGCTTAAGGACTCTGTTAGATAAATGGTGCTTTGGTCTGGGCAGGTGCTGGACTTGAGTAGCTGGAGGCCAGTCCCCTAGTTCACTGGTGACATCTGGCCCAGGGGTGCTGATCCAAGGAGCAGGTCTCCCACCAAGCTGCAGAGAGGGACCTGGAGTCCTGAGTTCAGCATCCTCAGGTATTGTCTGCTGGGCTTGGTGAATCCTAAGACAGAGGACTGGCCGCCTCCTCACCGGCCCAGCCATAAACCCTGGGGCTCTGGCAACCTGCCCAGCCTGACATCTTCCCAGGGCGAACATAAAAGGTCTCCCTTCAGCCGGAACACACATTAACCCTGGGGTGGGTTAGAGCTTGGCCCAGCCAGTGCCAACTCTGCCTAGTGGTGGCATCAGAGGTGCTTGTGGGGGTCTTTGGAGGCCTCTGGATGGGGCAGACTGGCAGAGGTAAAAGGTGGCAGCTCGCTCTGTCCACTCACTGTCAAATGAGGACACAGCAGGGCAGGGCCTACCCCATCACTATGGAACACCTGCTGTGGGCAGAGACAAGTCACATCTCCCCCCCCCCTTCCTGGCCTGAATGGCCCCGTGGGCAGCAGACACCCAACAGACACGTCATCACTGGATGAATCAGACCAGAAACTGAAAGCTGGAGGGTCCTGGAAGGGCCAGGGGAGTTCGTGTGCGGGGTGTGGGGGGGGGGGCTCCTAGAATGGCCCAGGTGGTCTCTGGGGAATCTAGGAGGGTTCAGAGGACAACCAGGTTGAGAGGGCCTAGAAAGGTCTTGGAGCCTCCTATCTCCTAGGCTGTGATTTCCTTCCTTCCACTTCTGAGCTGTCCTCCTCTCCCCTGCCCCTCTCATGACATCCTTCCCCCACTCTGATGGAGCTGGGGAGGATGGGGGCTAGAGCCAGGCCTTGGCATTAGTAACATTGTAGCCAACTCCAGCCCAGAGCAGGGGGGAGCCCTTGTCTCCCCAGGGCTAGGACCTGATCCAGGGGGCAGGAGGAGGACGTGGAGTGCGGAGGCAGTGGTTCCTCAGAAGCCCCAAAGCCCACCAAATCATCAGGACAGCCCACCCCCGCCCCCACTCCAGGGCACCATTTGGGGATGGGGTCGCCAGGGCCTCAGGGAGGTCTTAGTTTCCCCATATGCAGACTAGACCCAGAAGGTACCCCTGCCTCCCGAACTGCCCCCTGCCCTGCCCGGCCCCTCCCCACAACACTCAAGGGTCTTAATCCAGGACAAGCAAGCTGCGGGATGCAGCCAGGACCTGGAGGCCTTTACAAGCATCGTTTTATTATGGAGATGTTGCACCTCGGGACGGGAAGGCGGGTGGCTCCCGCGCGGGGGCGGTGCGGTCTCCCGGCCGCGGCCGTCCCTCCGCGGTGCGCTCCGGACAGCTGGAGCGCGAGGCGCGAAGTGTCTCCCCAGCGCCGCGCGCACAGGCCCGGGCCCGAAGGCTGGGCTTGGTGACCTTGGACGCGTCCTTCCACCTCTCGGGCCTCAGTTTCCCCTGTTGAAGCAGGCCTGCGCGCTCCTCCCGGGCCTACGGCCTCCTGACCTTGGGCCGTCCGCTGCGCCGCGACTCAGTTTCCCCTGCGCGGCCCAGGCAGACGGGGGGCGTGCGGGCCGGGTGGGAGGGGGGCGCGGGTGGAGGCGGGGCTCTTGCCCCCGCCCCTCCCCCGCCGCCGAGACTCCGCCCCCCGTGGCTCCGCCCCGCCCCCGCCTTCCCCCCCCCCCCTCGGGCTCGGCCGGCGGCGGCGGCGGCGGCTCCGCTCCGCACTGCCCGGCGCCGCCTCGCCATGGACGCGCGCGGGGGCGGCGGGCGGCCCGGGGAGAGCCCGGGCGCGACCCCCGCGCCGGGGCCGCCGCCGCCGCCCGCGCCCTCTCAACCTCAACCGCCGCCCCCGCCACCCCCCGCGCCGCCCCCGGGCCCCGCGCCCGCGCCCCCCCAGCAGCCGCCGCGGGTCGAGGCGGCGCCCCCCGAAGCGGCGGACGAGGGCGGCCCGCGCGCCCGGCTCCGGAGCCGGGACAGCTCGTGCGGGCGCCCGGGCACACCCGGCGCGGCGAGCGCGGCCAAGGGCAGCCCGAACGGCGAGTGCGGGCGCGGCGAGCCGCAGTGCAGCCCCGCGGGCCCCGAGGGCCCGGCCCGGGGCCCCAAGGTGTCGTTCTCGTGCCGCGGGGCGGCCTCGGGGCCCGCGGCGGCCGCGGGGCCGGCGGATGAGGCGGGCAGCGAGGAGGCGGGCCCGGCCGGGGAGCCGCGCGGCAGCCAGGCCAGCTTCATGCAGCGCCAGTTCGGCGCGCTCCTGCAGCCCGGCGTCAACAAGTTCTCGCTGCGGATGTTCGGCAGCCAGAAGGCGGTGGAGCGCGAGCAGGAGCGCGTGAAGTCGGCGGGGGCCTGGATCATCCACCCGTACAGCGACTTCAGGTACCGCCTCCGGGAGGGGCGGCCGCCGCGCCACGGGGGCCCCCCGGGCGAGCCGGTGCGCGGGGGGCCGTCCTTGGAGAGCGCCCGGGAGGGCGGGGCGGGACGGGCGCGTCCGCCCCGGTGACCTCGGCGCCCCCCCATCGGTGACCTGGGGCCCGCTTGGGGGTGACCTGGCAGCGAACGCCCTTGAGGGGGCGACCCTGGGGTCGGGTATCCGGCTCTCTCCCTCCCTTGCGCGGTGACCCCTGCGCGCCCCTTCCCACGAGCCCTGGCACCCCCGGCCCTGGGTTGCGGGCAGGGCGAGGGTCTGATCACCGAAGGGGGGGGCGCGGCGAGGACGAATAGAGGGGAACGTGGGCGCGGGGAGGAGGAAGGAGGAAGGAAGGAAGGGCGCCCGGGAAGGACGCGCCCAGGAGACGCCGGCGGGGAAGGAGTTAAGCGGGCGCGGCGCGCTCCCACGGTCTCCACCTGCACCCCGGGGCACGGCGCGTCCCGGGTCCGCAGGCCTCGGGAGCGGGGTGACCCAGCGCCCCGCCGCGCGTGCGAGGTCGGCGCCCCCGCCCCCACCCTCCCCGGGGCCGCGTCTCCTGGGAGCCGCTGCGCGCGGCGGCCGGGCGTCAGGGGTGTGTGCACGGCAGTGATGGGGGCCCCCCCGGAGCCGGGGGGAGGAGCCTAGGCTCGGGTGGAGAAGCTTGGGGTCGGTAGGCGCAGGACGCGCGGCCGGGGTGTGTTTGCGACGGATGGCCAGAGAGGGTGGACGGTGCGTGTCGCCGTGGCAGGCCGCGCGCGCGCGCGCGCGTGTGAACATGACCGTGTAACCAACGGGTGGGCGGGGGAGGAGGCAAGGGTGCGGAGGGGGGAGTGTGCCGGCGGGTGCATCTGGGGAGGCGTGTCCCCGCGGAGAGGTGTTTCTGGTGGGCCTCTAGGGTACACGTGTCGGGGTGCCGTGCACGCATGCACGGGTGTGCACCGCGGGTAGAGGGGTGCGCTGTGGCCAGGGCATGAGGGAGTGCTCCTAGTGGGGTGAAGTGTAGACAGGACTCAACCCAGCCAGCCAGGCACGAGCTTTCAGCACCAGGGACAGCGCCAGGCCCCGAGAGCCTCCGGGATGTTCCATCTCCTCCTCTCGGCTGGCTCTCTCTTCTCTTTCCCCTTCGTCTCCTTTTTACTCCTGGAAGGTTGTGGGAGAGCCCTTTCCCTGCCACCGCCATCAATCCGATGCTTGACAGCTGAAGGGCTCAAGGAGACAGGAGAATTGTAGCCCTGACCACTAAGACTCGGTTTCAGGGAAGGCCTGAAGTTGGGGGATCCCAGAGGTTGTTCCTAGAGCCTCCCAGCTGTCCCATCGAGGGTTCGGCTCTCTATTCTGTGTGTCTGCTGTGAAGCTGGACCAAAGCGGTCTGGCTCCACTGTGAGGGAAGTCCTAGTGCGAGTTGGCCAGGCATGGACACCGGGGGCATGGGCATGGACTCTGGGTCCCTGATCTTTCCAGCATTACCTGTGCCTCTAGACGACAAACAAGTCCGCAGGCATTGTGGCTGGCATGGGAAGGCCCTGGGCTTCTCTTTGGCTGCAGTATGTGGTGTGGGTGGGGGGCAGGCAGGTGGGCTGGTGGAGGCTGGGTATATGGGGGCAAGGGAGGCTGGCAGAATTGGACTCCTTTGCTTGGGGGTCTGGAGTAGGTCATTGCCTACCTATGCAGAAGCTCACAGGCCACTGTGGGGGTCAATTGGGGCCTCAGTGAGGCAGGAAGGTTGTACAATGTGGGGGTGAGCAGGTGAAAAAGAGAGAGCATGGAGTCATGGAGATTAAATTTCAAAGCTGCCACACTGGCCTCACAACCTCCCATTGTCGGTGCCATTTCTAGAACTTTCTGTCCCAGGATGGAGAGAGACATCTCAGGCAGAACACCAGAGTGGGTGCTTCACCAGGGCTGTTGGGGGTATAAGTGGTTTTTGGTTTTGGTGTGTGTGCCTTGTTTTTGCTTTTGTGCCAGTACTGAGGCTTGAACTCAGAATCTATACACTGTCTCTAAGCCTTTTCTATTTAAGACTACACTCTACCACTTGATCTACACCTCCACTTCTAGCTTTTTCAGTGGTTAATTAAAAAAGAGACTTTGCTGCCCAGGCTGGCATTAAGCTCTAGATCTGAAGCTCTCAGCCTCCTGAGAAGTTAGGATCACAGGTATGAGCCTGGCTTCTGAGGTTCATTCTTACCATCACTGGACATGTCCACTTCTTGCGGGAGCTCCTCAGGCCTGTGGGTAGCACAGACCTGGGGATCAGCATGGGGAAGCCCTGGGAAGTTGTGCCATCTCCCTTGGAGAAGTGAGTGGAAGGGCTTGGGGTGGGGGGGGGGAGGACTTCTTAGGTTCAGAGCCTTAGCATGCTAAGGTATACCTAGAGTAGGAGCAGGTAACAGCAAGGAAGGAAGATACCCACCCTGGCTGAGGGAGATACCTGTGGATACTCATTCATTGTTATTTTTCCTCTGCGTGCGTGCGTGCGTGCGTGCGCGCTTGCGTGCGTGCGTGCGTGCGTGTGTGTGTGTGTGTGTGTGTCCCAGGGCTTAAACTCAAGGTCTGGATGCTGTCCTATAGTTTTTTGTTGTTTTATTAACTCAAGGCTACCACTTGAGCCATAGCTCCACTTCTGGCTTTTTTTGGAGGGGGGGGGGGTAATTGGAGATAAGAGTCATGAATTTTCCTGCCCAAGCTGGCTTCAAACTGAGATCCTCAGATCTCAGCCTCCTGAGTAGCTGGATTATAGACATGAGCTACCGGTGCCCGGTGTTGATATCCATTCTGACTGTCTCATCCGCTGGGGTGAGCTGGAAGCTGACAGGGATGGGGACTGGCTCCCAGATGGCCAACAGATCATTGTGGCCAGGCTGGGTACTTCTCACTGTACAAATCCCTGGGTGATGAACTTATGTATCAGGGCATCATCCGGTGGAGAAGCCTGGGAAGGGTGAGGATCTCCTGCTGGAAACAAGGGTCATTCCTTAGGAGACTGGAGTGGGGACCTCTCTCTGCTTAGGAAGGAGGCCTTGGGGGGGGGGTCTATAGGAGTCAGGGTCATAAAGGCCAAGGCCCAGGGATCCTCTGAGGTTTCTACAGCCCAAAGCACCAACTTTGGCATCCCAGGTGAGAGCCCCCCCCCCCCAAGGACCCAAGACACATTTCTCCTTTTGTTTTTTTTTTCTTTTCTTTCTCTCTCTCTCTCTCTCTCTCTCTCTTTTTGGTCAATCCTGGGGCTTGAACACAGGGCCTGGGTGCTGTCCCTGAACTTTTGTGCTCAAGGCTAGTACTCTACCACTTGAGCCACAGTGCCGCCGCTTCTGACATTTTTGGAAATCCATTGGAGATAAGACCTCCCTGACCGGGCTGGCTTTGAACTGTGGTTCTCAGATCTCAGCATCCTGAGTAGCTAGGATTACAGGCGTGGACCACCAGTACCTAGCCCAAGAGACACTGTACAGAACCCGTTCCTCAGCCACCCTCTACCTGAGCTTCATCCCTTGTCAACACACTGTGATTCAGGCACAGGGGGCCTTTTGCCCACCTTTGTGCACACCTCCCTACTTCCACCCTTCATCTCTTCCTTGCTCCTTTGGCCTGCTTGTGGCTGGCCTCTGAGGAAGCCCCATGGCAGGTGCAGGGCCTTTGCATGTGCTCTTCCCTCCCCCATTCCATGTCTGTCTTCAGTGCTGTCCCTGTCAGCAGCTTTCCTGTCAATTTGGGCCACAGTACCCTGCCTGGAGGGTCTTTTGCACCATTACATCCCATGAATCTCTGTGGTTGTGGTCTCTCATTTTCTCTGTCTTGTGGGTGCCAGGGACAGGTTGCCCTGTCTGTTTGGGCCCTGGTGTGTGCCTGGCACACACCCAGCCCTGTCTTGAGGACACTCAGAATCTGGCTGGCTTCCGTTCCCCCCCCCCCTTCCCTAATCCCTGACACCTGCCTCAAATAGACGAAACTCCCACATGCCAGCTCAGGCCTGATCCTCTGTGCGAGCCTCGCCCTTAATCCCTGACCTCTAGCCTCTAATCCCAGGGATTTGCTTTGATCTGTGATCCCTGCACGGCCTCCCCACCAACCTTGCCACTAGGAATGTGGTGGCCCTTGCCTGTCCTCCTATCCCTGACCTCTGGCGTCCAGGACTCAGCAGCCAGGCCTCCCTGCTCCAGTTAGCGCTGAGACCCTTTAGCAGAACCCTCCTCCCTCCCTCCCCCTCCATGGTTTGAAGAGGAACCAGGAACACTGTGTGTGACCTCAGCGGTTCAACTCCCTCCGTGTCCTCATCTGTAACCTGGTGACCTCCCTGGATCAAGAGCTCTGCAAGGGGAACGGGGGACCTGTAACTCCCAAGCTCCAGCCCACCCTCTGCTTGAATGGATTCATATCCTGCTATAATCCTAGCTGCTGAGGAGGCTGAGATCTGAGGATTACCATTGGAAGCCTTGAGCAAAAAAGCTCAAGGACAGCACCCAGGCCCAGAGTTCAAGCAGCAGGACCTGCGCAAAAATCAATCAGTTTCCCCATCTGAGCTGAGAGAATGGCATGCAGTGTCAAAGATACTAGAGTTCCACTTCTGCCCAGGGCCCTACTGAGTTGGAGATCCACAGGCTGAGAATGATCTTCCTAGGTGACTGTGGCTTCCTCACTCTGAGTCTCTATGACCTTTGGGAGTTGTGTGGGGACACTGCCAAGTCCTAGTCATCCACCTCTATATTACTGCTGTGTGAGTGTGTGTGTGTGTGTGTTTGTTGCAGTGTGTGTATGCCAGTAATGGGGTCTGAACTCATAGTTCTAGGCCCTCTTCCCTTTTTCCCATAAGAAGAATACTCTCCTACTTGAACCACAGCTCCACATCTAGATTTTTTTGCTGGTTAGCTGGAGGTAGGAAGTGTCTTTTGTCTGCGTGGTCTGGCTTCAAACCTCAGTCCTCAGATCTCAACCTCCTGAGTAGCTGAAGTTACAGGCATGAGCCACCAACAACTGGCCTTGCCCTTGGGTTTTTTGTTTGTTTTTGTCAGTTGTAGGGCTTGAACTCTGGGCCTGGGCACTGTCAGCTCTTCAGCTCAAGGCAAGCGCTCTACCACTTGAGCCACAGCGCCACTTCCAGTTTTCTGGTGATTCATTGGAGATCAGAGTCTCACGGACTTTCCGCTCAGGTTGGCCTTTCCTCTGGTTTCGAGGTCCTGCTGGTTTCCAGGCCCCTTGGCCTTTTGGTTTGTTGGTTTTGGTTTTCGGTGGTGGTCCTAGGGTTTGAACTCAGAGCCTCTGTTTTGCTGGGCAGCTGCTGTTCTACTTCAGCCATGCCTCCAGCCTTTAGTTGCTCCTTCTTGTTTGTTTTGGCTCATTTCTTATACTCCAAAGGGAGGGCAGGCCTTGGTCCAGAGAGGGTAAAGTGGGGATTAAGAGCCATCCAGTGGATTCTGGGAGGTGGTGTGGGAGTGTGGCGCGCAGGTGGACGGCTCAGTCCTGTCAGCGCTGGGGCCCTGGGGGTCACTGGGCCGTCACTGCCCCACACCAGACCTGAGCCAGCCAGTCTGTCCACATGCAGTGTGTGTGTGTGTGTGTGTGTGTGTGTGTGTGTGTGTGTGTGTGTGTATACCAGTCCTGAGGCTTCAACTCGGGGCCTAGATACTGCCCCTGAGTTTGTTTGCTCAGAGGTAGTGCTCTACCACTTGAGCCACAGCTTTTTTTTTTTTGGAGGGCCATGGGTAAGTCAATTGGAGGTAAGAGTCTTCACAGACTTTTCTGCCTCAGCTGACTCTGAACTGTGATCCTCTGATCTCAGCCTCCTGAGTAGCTAGGATGACAGGTGTGAGCCATCTGTGCCTGGCTGAGTAGTCATTCAATTTTGACCCTGAAGTTTGGGGGACCCCCTCTCAGCTGTCTTGAGATCTTATCCCCTACCTGGGTGAGTTTGTGGGGATATCCATTGGGCCTGGCTGCCTCTTCACCACAGCCAAGAGCCCCCACGTCTTCACCAAGAAGTTTGCACCCCATGAAGGCTGAAGAAAGGAGCCTGAGGTTCCTAGGGGCTGGAGGAGCTCAGTCCAAGGTCACTCCTGAAGTGAGCAGGTGCCAGCTGGGCCTGGCTTATACCACCGGGACTGGAGGGATTGGATCCCATCCAGCCCTTGGCCTGTCAGACACAGCTGCCACGAACATCCCAGTACAAATCACTTTAAAACAATTTTTTTTTCTCCGCTTTGGACAATTTCCTTGAGATCAATTCCCCGAAGTGGAACGCTGTGGCCGGAGGCGTGGTGTTAGTAGCTGTGCCCTGTCCAGCAGAAAGAGCCAATTTGCAGCTGCTGGGAGGTGCCCTGTCCTCAAATACTTCCTTCTTACTCATTTGAGTTGATTTGGGCAGATCCCTCAGCCTGACTCCTCTTGAGGAAAATGGCAGGAGCTGGGCCCCAGGACAAACCCACCCACCCATCTGGTAGGGACAAGACTTTAAGATCACTGAGAGGGTATATCTGGAGTGGGAGAATTTAAGGACCAAAAATTTGGTTCTTTGATGTACAGGGGAGTTACAGTTACATAAGTCAGGTAAAGGGTACATTCCTTTTTGGACAATGTCACCCCTTCCCTTGCTCTCTCCCAGTTTTTCCCTCCCATCCCCACATACAAGTTGGATAGGTGATTTTCAACATAGTGTTTAGTGAGACATATAGATAGATAGATAGATAGATAGATAGATAGATAGATATAGATAGATATAGTATGTATATATATATATGTGTGTGTGTGTGTGTGTGTGTGTGTATGTATATATAATTTTTGGGGGCTTGAACTCAGGGTCTGAGCACTGTCCCTGAACACTCTACCGCTTCCAGCTTTTTCTGTGTATGTGGTACTGAGGAATCAAACCCAGGGCTTCATGAATGCTAGGTAGGCACTCTACCACTAAGCCACATTCCCAGTCCAGTCCTTAAGTTTTGTTGCTCAAAGCTAGCTCTCTACCGCTTGAGGCACAGCTCCACTTCCAGCTTTTTGGTGCTTAATTGAATAGTCTCATGGACTTTCTTGCCTGGGCTGGCTTCAAACCATAATCCTCAGATCTCAGCCTCCTGAGTAGCTAAGGATTACAGGTGTGAGCCACTGGCACCCAGCAGAGACTATAAGTATTTTTTTCTTCTTTCTTTTTTGTCAGTTGTGGACCTTGAACTCAGAGCCTGGGTGCTGTCCCTGAGCCTTGTAGATGAAAGTTAGCACTCTATCACTTTGAGCCACAACACCACTTCCAGTTTTCTGGTGGTTAACTGGAGACGAGAGTCTCATAGACTTTTTTGCCCAGGCTGGCTATCCTCAGATCTCAAGCCTCCTGAGTGCTAAGCTTATAGGCGTGAACCACCAGAACCTGACTGAGACTATATATTTTTATTTTTATTTATTTTTTGCTGGTACTGGGGCTTGAACTCAGGGTCTGGGTACTGTCCCTGAGCCTCTCTGTGCTCATGGCCAGTGCTCTGCCACTTAAGCCACAGTGCCACTTCTGGCTTTTTCTGAGTCGTTTATTGGAGATAAGGGTCTCATGGACTTTCTTGCCCGAGCTAGGTTTGAACTGCAATCCTCAGACCTCAGTCTCCTGAGTAGCTAGGATTACCGGCATTAAGTCACTGGCACCTGGCTAAGACTCTATATTTTTAGTACTTTTTTTTCCCACTGTCTTTAAATAGTTTATGTAGTATAGGCTGTCCTTGTACTTCAAGTGCCAGGCTTACAGATGTGTGCCAACATAGCTGGTTGCTTTATTTATTTGTTTGTTTGTTGCTGGCACTGGGGCTTGAATTCAGTGCCTGGGCGCTCATGGCTCATTTATTTCATTTTTATTTTTATAGTGCTGAGGATAGAACCAGGGCTTCTTCATGTTAAGTTAGAGCTCACCATTAAGCCACATCCCAGCCAGCCTCAGTGCTTGAAATTTGAGACCTTCTTTTGCCTATATCTACAGGAGGTAGGGGGCTTAGGATTAGACCATTTTTTGGTGGGAAAGGGGGATGCCAGGCCTAGAGCTTGAATCCAGGCAAGGCCTTCGCGCTATCTGGAGCTTTTTTTTTTCCTCTCCCACTTAAGCCAGCTCCACTTCTGGGTTTTTGGTTCCTGCCCAGGATGCTTTGAATTGCAATTCTTAGATCTCAGCCTCCTGAATAGCTAAGATTATAGTCACGAGCCATTTGGCACCAGGCTAAGAGCTTTTTTTTTTTTTTTTAAATGTTATAACTAATTCATGTCTCATAAAATTTTCCACTTTGCCATTTTACCGTGTATAGTCCAGTGGCACTAAGTACATTAGCATTATTGTGCAATTATCACAATTGGCTTTATTGTGCAATTATTACCATCCATCTCCAGAACATTCCATCATCCAAAAGGAAGCTTGTCCCCATGAGCAGTCACCCAGTCCCTAGTTCCCATAAATCCTTCCTGTCTGTGGACAGCAGTTCACTTCTCTCACTGAACACCCTGTCTTCAAGGTCCCTCCATGCTGTAGATGGGGAGGAGCCCCTTCTGGTCACAGCTGTGTGATGCCCCAGTGTAGATGCCCCCCTCTGTGTGTGTCCATTCATCCATCTGTAGACACTGGCTGTCTCTGCCTCCTGGCTCCTGGGAGCCACCTGTTGTGTATATGGGGGTGCAGATTTGTCATGCTTGGCCTCAATTCTCAAACACTGTCTGCTGGTCCTGCAGTATGCTGCATTTAACTTTTTGAGGAACCTTCAGTTGTCCCCAAGGGAGGTTTTACTTGCATTTTCTCAATAACTGAGGGCTGAGCATCTATCCATGTGGCCTTTGTCCCTGTGGGCAGATGGCTCATTCACAGCCAGGTGCCTACCCATCAATAGCCATCCCTGGGTGGATGGCCCACTTCTGCTGGTGCTTCCCAGGAGGAATTTGGGAATTGACTTGGGAGGTGGTTCTGCCTGGGTGTGCTTGAGCATGGAAGTAACCTGTCATCACTTTTGAGTTTACTTATTATATTAAATGTCCAAACAGTTGCCAAGTTGTGAACCGTTCTTCCCAGCCTTCATTGGTCATTCTGTGCCAGCACAGGCCCCGCCTCTGTCTGCCTGGTCTTCCTCTCTGTCTTCCATGGATACTTTCTCTCTTGTTCTTTGCCCTTTTCCTTTCTATTTCTTTCTTTCTTTCTTTTTCTTTTTGCTTTTGGTGCCACCAGTACTGGGGCTTGAACCCAGGGCCTGGTTACAATCCCTGAGCTTTTTGTCTCAAGGCTGGCGCTCTACCACTTGAGCCACACCTCCCCAGTCACAGCATCTTTGCTTCTCTGTCTTTGTCTCTGTCTCTCGCTCTCTCTTCCCCTCTTTCCTTCCCTCCTCTCTCTTTTGCCGGTCCTGGGGCTTGAACTCTGGGCCTTGGACCTATCCCTAGGCTCCTTTTGCTTAAGGCCAGCACTCTACCACTTGAGCCACAGTGCCACTTCCAGCTTTTTCTGTGATTAATTGGAGACAAGAGTTTCAAAGAGTCAGTAGGCATGCACCACCAAGCCTAGCCATTGGCTGAGATGGAGTCTCATGAACTACTTTTCTTCCCTTTGAGCTGGTATTTCATCTATTTTTGAGCAACTGTGAAGTCCCTTTGCAACTGTGAGGAAAGATCAAGAGTCAGCCAGAGAGAGGAAGATGGGCTTGCAATGGGGGGCGGGAGTTGTTGGAGGCCCCAAAACAGCGGGTCCTTCTTGGGAAGGCAGTAGGGCAGAGGCCACGGCCTGAGCCAAGGTCAGGCGGTGAGAACCAGCCTCCCTTTCTTTCCCTCAGGTTCTATTGGGACTTCACCATGCTGCTGTTCATGGTGGGGAACCTTATCATCATCCCTGTGGGCATCACCTTCTTCAAGGACGAGACCACTGCCCCGTGGATCGTGTTCAACGTGGTCTCGGACACCTTCTTCCTCATGGACCTGGTGCTGAACTTCCGCACGGGCATCGTGATTGAGGACAACACCGAGATCATCCTGGACCCAGAGAAGATCAAGAAGAAATACCTGCGCACGTGGTTCGTAGTGGACTTTGTGTCATCCATACCCGTGGATTACATCTTCCTCATCGTGGAGAAAGGCATCGACTCCGAGGTCTACAAGACGGCGCGTGCTCTGCGCATCGTTCGCTTCACCAAGATCCTCAGCCTCCTGCGGCTGCTGCGCCTGTCCAGGCTCATCCGCTACATCCACCAGTGGGAGGAGGTGAAGGCGGGGCGGGGCCGTAAGTGGGCGGGGACTCGTGGATGGGCGGGGCCTTCCTGGCTCATCTACATCCACCAGTGGAAGGACGTGAAGGCGGGGCGGGGCCGTAAGTGGGCGGGGACTCGTGGGTGGGCGGGGCCTTCCTGGCTCATCTGCTACATCCACCAGTGGGAGGAGGTGAAGGCGGGGCGGGGCCGTAAGTGGGCGGGGACTCGTGGATGGGCGGGGCCTTCCAGGCTCATCTGCTACATCCACCAGTGCGAGGAGGTGAAGGAGGGGCGGGACTGTAGGTGGGCGGGGACTCCTGGGTGGGCGTGGTCTTGGGGCCTATACAGTTTCCTCTGCTACATTCACCAGTGGGAGGAGGGAAGGGAAGGGAGGGATGGGGCCTCGAGTGTGGGCAGGGCTTCTTGGGGGCGGGAAGGAGTGGTGGAGTCTCAGGTAGGCAGGGACTTAAGTCGTGGTATCTCCTGGGAGCCTGTCAAGGCTCATCTGCTACCTCCACCGGTTGGAGAAGGAGGGGCAGGGACTATGGAATTTCAAATGTGGGCCAAGCCTCTGGTTATGGAGACTGCGGGGGTTGGGTAGGGGCTACAAAGGCTCAAGTTTGGGTACCAAGCAGTTGGCAAGGTTGATGATAGGGGAGGCCCTGAGTTAGGGAAAGCATTCAGGGTCTGAGAGGAGATCATAGGGTGTGATTTTGGGTTCAAAAGCCAGGTTGAGTCCAGTAGTTGTGTTTCACACCTGTAATCATAGCTTCTCAAGAGAGGGAGAAGGGCTGGGAAGGTGGCTCAGTGGTAAAGTGCTTGCCTTGCATGCATGAGGCCCTGAGTCCCATTCCTCAGCACCACATAAGCGAAAAAACCAGAAGTGGGGCTGGGCTCAAGTGGTAGAGCACTTGCCTTGAGCTGAAGAGCTGAGGGACAGCACCCAGGCCCAGAGTTCAAGCCCCACGACCAACCAGAAAAAAAAAAAGAGAGAGAGAGAGAGAGAGAGGGTGAGATCTGCAAAGCCAGCCTAGGGAGGGAAAGTTCCTGAGACTCTTATCTCCGAAAAGCCAAAAGTGGAGCTATTGCTTCAAGAAGTAGAGCACTAGCCTTCAAGTTTGTTTTTGGTTTTTTTGGTCAGTCCTGGGGCTTGAACTCCTGAGCTCACTGTTCCTGCTAGCTCAAGGCTAGCACTCTACCACTTGAACCACAGTGCTACTTCTGGCTTTTTCTGTAATTAATTGGAGGTAAGAGCCTCATGGACTTGCCTGCCTGGGTTGGCTTTGAATCACCATTCTCAGCCCAGCCTCTTAAGGAACTAGGATTACAGATGTGAGCTACCAGCACCCAGTGACTTGAGCTTTTAAAAAAAAATCTCAGGGGGGGCTGGGATGGTGGCTCAGGGGTAGAGTGCTTGCCTAGCATGCATGAGGCCCTGGTTCGATTCCTCAGCACCACATAAACAAAAAGGCCGTAAGTGGCATTGTGGCTCAAGTGGTAGAGTGCTAGCCTTGAGCTGAAGAGCTCAGGGAAAGCACCCAGGCCTAGAATTTAAGCCCCATGACTGACAAATCCATATATATATATATATATATATATATATATATATATATATATATATATATATATATATATATATATATATATATTAGGGAAGCTGGGCATGGATGGCTCACACCTGTAATCCTAGCTACTCAAGAGGCTGAGACCTGAGGATTGCGGTTCAAAGCCAGCCCAGGCAGGAAAAGGCGAGAAACTCTTATCTCCAATAAACTACCAGGAAACCAGAAGTGGCACTGTGGCTCAAATGGTAGAGCGCTAGACTTGAGCGGAGCTGAAGAGCTCAGGGACAGCTCAGATTCAAGCCATGACCCACAAAAAGAAAAAAAAAATCTCAGGGAGGGGCTGGGAATGTGGCTTAATGGTAGAGTGCTTGCCTGGCATGCACTAACCCTAACCCTGACCCTAAACCTGGGTTCATTTTCTCAGTACCACATAAACAGAAAAAAACCTGAAGTTGTGCTGTGGTTCAGGTGGTAGAGCACTAGCCTTGAGCACAGAAAGGCTCAGAGACAGAGCCCAGGTCCTGAGTTCAAGCCCCAGGACTGACAAAAAATAAAATACAAAAAAAGCTCAGGGACAGCCCGTAAGCTCCAAGTACAAACCCCAAGATTGGCGTGTGCACATGTGTGCGCGCACGCACACACACACACACACAAACATACACACACACAGATTTAAGCCAGACTCTGGTTGTTCATGTCTGTAATCCTAGCTACTCTAGAGGCTTATATCTGAGGACTACAGTCCAAGCCAGCCCAGGTAGGAAAGTTTATTAGACCCTTATTGATGCTAGCCTTGAGCTACAACGCTCAGGGACAGAACTCAGGCCCCTGAGTTCATCCAATTCAAGCCACCGGACTGGGAGAATTTAAAAAAGAGAGAGAAAATTTAGGGGTCTCTGGGGGGAGCCAGAATTGGAGGGGTTGGAGGAGATTTGGGTTTTTTTCCCTAGAGTGGTGAGCACAAGGCCTCTGGGGCAGAGACACATCTCAGGGCTAGGGGAGGAGTCCCTGGGACAGAAGACGCGAGTCTGGAACCCTCACAACAGTCCTCTCCCAACAGATCTTCCACATGACCTATGACCTGGCAAGCGCAGTAATGCGCATCTGCAACCTCATCAGCATGATGCTGCTGCTGTGCCACTGGGATGGCTGCCTGCAGTTCCTGGTGCCCATGCTGCAGGACTTCCCCAGTGACTGCTGGGTATCCATCAACAAGATGGTGGTAAGCCCCTCTCCATAAGGCCCTGCCCCAGACAGGCTCCTCCCCTACTCAGGCCCCACCCCTTACTTCTGTGCCCCATTAGGTCCCCTGGGGACCTTGAACCCCTGTGGCCATCATCTCTCATCCAGAGACCTGCTGGGTGCTGCTCTCCTGTTGGCTCTCCTTTTACCTTTACACACATTTATGGAAAAGAAAATGCTCATTGACAGGGTGTCAAGGCAGGTGGCTTCTGCTTTTAATCCTAGCTACTTAGGAGGCTGAGATCTGAGGATCATGGTTCAAAGCCAGCCCCAGCAGAAAAGTTTACGAGACTCTGACATCCAATTAACCAGAAGGAAAAAAAAGGCCAAAAGTGGAGCTGTGGCTCAAGTGGTAGAATTGCAGCACTTGAGCAAGTGAAAAAGCTAAAGCCGAGCCAGCAATTTAAGCCCCAGTACTGGCACAAAGAAAGGGGTGGGGGGGTACTGGTGGCTCAGGAGACTGAGATCTGAAGATGGCGGTTCACAGCCAGCCTGGGCAGGAATGCCAGAGACTCTTTTCACCAATTAACCACAAGAAAACTGGACATGGAACTGTGGCTCAAAGTTGGTAGAGCACTAGCCTTGGGCCAAAAGGGCTCAGGGACATGGCCTAGGCTCTGAGTTCAAGTGCCATGACTGACCGAGAAAGCGGGGGAGGGTTATGGGGTGAAGTGGAGAATGCTCATCCAGCCTAACTTAAATGTGAAAGCGGACCCAGGATCCATAGGAAGTAACAAACACACTTGATACTTCCCGGCCTTGTGATTTTGGGTTCAAAAGGACTGTAGGTAGTGAAGTCTGGGTAGCACAGAGCAAGCCTTTTTCCCACCCTGAGACCAGGGGCACATGCCGGGGTCTTCTTGCTTTGGTGGGGACACAGCAGGAGAAGGCAGGCATAGGTGGAGGTCAGGCAATGTGCAGGACAAGCCCAGGCCCCTCCCCAGCGCCTGGCACAGCTGCCCTGGCTGAGAGGCCCATTGTTCAGCTGGTCCACACAAGCGGTTCTACTTCCTGGAGCAGCCCAGTTACCCCCCTCCCCCCTCAGGGTCAGCTGAGGATACTGGGGAGTGGGGAGCCTGCGGACGGACAGGACTTCCCATCTCCCCACTGCCCCTCAGGCATGATTCTTGTGTCTTAGCTGCTCTGCCTCCAAAACCTCTCTCTGGAACTTCGTGTCCTCTTGACCTCTCAGATGCTCTGGTTGGATTCCAGCTCTTATGGGGGCTCAGGATCCCCAGGAGAGCAGTGGAGGATGGCGTGAGACTGCTGTGTCCATGGCCCGCACAGCACACATGTCCTCTCCCTGCGTGTGATTCTCTCATTACCTCCGGCCCCTGAGAGCTCACGGCCACGCTCCTTTAGGAAGGCAGGAGGGCAGGGATCAAGGGGGCTCCTGACGGCTGCCCCCCCCCCAAACCATCACCCCTGGCTTTGCAGAACCACTCGTGGAGCGAGCTGTACTCCTTTGCGCTCTTCAAGGCCATGAGCCACATGCTGTGCATCGGGTACGGGCGGCAGGCGCCCGAGAGCATGACGGACATCTGGCTCACCATGCTCAGTATGATCGTGGGCGCCACCTGCTACGCCATGTTCATCGGCCACGCCACGGCGCTCATCCAGTCGTTGGATTCCTCGCGGCGCCAGTACCAGGAGAAGGTCTGTGGGGAGAGTCAGCCCTGACTCCAGGGATCTGGGGAGATGGGGTATGCGGAGGAAAGTAGGGCCCAGAGTCTGATGGGGAGAGATAGCCCTGACCTCCTTCAGTTTAAGGTTAGGGGCTCCTGTCTGCCCTGTGTCCACCTGGATATCTGTGGGGCCCCTGGATCGTGACTTCATTGTTCATAGCATGCCTCAGTTTCCCCTCTGGGGATGACACTGTGCATGGCCCCTCCAGAGGCCACTCTATCTGTCCTGCCTGGGTGGCTGCCCTCGCTGAGAGTTGCCCCTAAACATCCCCCCTCCCCTGCAGTGCCAGCCGGGACGCCGGGTTAGCTGGGCCCCGTGCCAGGCGCCGGCTGTCCGGAAGTCACAGCCTCGCACCCAAACATGAGCTGGTGCTGCCACCCGCCTGCGCGTCACGGGTTCCGCTGAGCTCAGGGCAGCTGGGGCTGGGCGGGGTGGGGCGGATATGGGGCTGGGACACCCCTGGGGTGTCATCCTGGGGACAGCAGGGCCTGGTACCCACACCCTCAGCCCTGCTTGGGAGGGGCTGACTGAGGGTTTCTGAAAAGAGTATCTGAAGGGAGCCAGGCCAGGCAGGGTAGGGCTTTGGATAGGATAGGGCCACTGTGCTGGGTACCTGAGCCTCGGCCTCCCTCCGCAGGAGGCCTGGCCTTGTCTGGTAGACACTATGCTCAGGGCTGCTAGACAAGGCTCAGCACGGTTAATTTAGATTTCTCAAAAAAGCTATGTCTTAGCCTCTCCCCCAGACATGGACTGGGTGTCTTCACATGAGACACTTTTGTCGTGTGTCTACATTATCTTCAATACCAGAATTTCACCTGGTATCTGAGCCAATTTAAATATGTGAGAATTGCTACTTAGGCTAGGTGCCAGTGGCTCACACCTGAAATTCTAACTACTTCACTGAAATCTGGAAGATTGAGGTTCAAGGGTCAGCTGGGGCAGAAAAGACTAGGAGATTCCATTTCCAAAACAACAACAACAACAACAAAAACAAGCAAACAAAAAACCCAAAGCTGGAAGCATGGCTAAGTAGTTAGAGCACCAGCTGAGCTAACAAACCTGTGAGTGCAAAGCGCTCGAGTTTAAATCTCAGTACTGACAGAACACATATTTGCTATTTAGAATATTACTATTGCTAATACAGACTATCAAGATTTAATTTTACTGATGAATTGTTACTTAAAAGATATTGGGGGGGGGGCTGGGAAGGTGGCTCAGTGGTAGAGCGCTTGCCTTGCATGCCAGAGGCCCTGGGTTCGATTCCTCAGCACCACATAAGCAAAAAGAAAAAAAAAGCCGAAAGTGGTGCAGTGGCTCAAGTGGTAGAGCGCTAGCCTTGAGCTGAAGAGCTGAGGGACAGCGCCCAGGCCCAGAGTTCAGGCCCCACGACCAGACCCCCCCCCAAAAAAAAAGATATTGAGGGGCTGGGAAGGTGGCTCAGTGGTAGAGTGCTTGCCTCACATGCATGAGGCCCTGGGTTCAATTCCTCAGTACCACATAAGCAGAAAAAGCCGGAAGCGGCACTGTGGCTCAAATGGTAGAGTGCTAGCCTTGAGCTGAAGAGCGGAGGGACAGCTCCCAGGCCCCATGACTGACCAAAAAAAAAAAAAAAAAGATATTGAGCCAGGTACTGATGGCCAACACTTGTGATTCTAGCTACCTAGGAGGTTGAGATCTGAGGATCAAGGTTCAAAGCCAGCCTGGGCCAGAAAGTCTGTGAGACTCTTATTTCCAATGAACTAGCAAAAAGTTGGAAGTGGGGGAATGGCAGAAAAACCCAAGTCACAGCATAGGGCCCTGAGTTCAAACCCTAGCACTGGCCCAAAAGAGAGGGAGGGAGGGAGGAAGAAAGGGAGGGAGGGAGATGGAGGGGGGGAAAGGAACCACTTAAATCCCCTGTAGCTCACACCTATAATCCTAGCTACTCAGGAGGCTGAGATCTTCAACAATCGTGGTTCAAAGCCAGCCCCAGTAGAAAAGTCCATGAGACTCTTACCTCCAGTTAACCATTAAAAATCCGGAACTTGTGCCCGGCACTGGTGGCTCATGCCTGTAATCCTAGCTACTCAGGAGGCTGAGATCTGAGGATTTCAGTTCAAAGCCAGCCCGGGCAGGAAAGACTGTGAGACTCCTATCTCCAATAAACCACCAGAAAACTGGAAGTGGTGCTATAGCTCAAGTGGTAGAGTGCTCGTCTTGAGCTGAAGAGCTGAGGGACAGTGCTCAGGCCCAGAGTTCAAGCCCCATGACCAACAAAAAAAAAAATCTGGAACTGAAGGTATGGCTCAAGTGGTAGACTGCCAGTCTTGAGCAAAAGAAGCTCAGGGACGGTGCCCAGGCTCTGAGTTTAAGCCCTACAACCAACCAAAACAACACAAAACCGTGTATTCAGTGCTGTTGCTAGGTCAGCAGCCCCCTGGGTCAGGCAGCTGGGGTTGCTCCTCGCCGCTGGCTGCTGACCCCTCCCCATTCCTCTCGCTACAGTACAAGCAAGTGGAGCAGTATATGTCTTTCCACAAGCTGCCTGCCGACTTCCGCCAGAAGATCCACGACTACTATGAACACCGCTATCAGGGCAAAATGTTCGACGAGGACAGTATCCTGGGCGAGCTAAATGCGCCCCTGCGGGAGGTAAGGCCAGTGTGGCAGTGGGGGCCCAGCCTGGCTGTGCCCGCTTCCCCTCCATGAGCCTTGTCCCCACACCCCCCCCCACAAGCATACCTGCTCCCTCCCCGGACTTTCTGGGGTCCATATGCTGGATAGAAGTGAGCAGAGCAAGAGGGCTTTGGTGGATCACACCTGTAATCCTAGCTACTCAAGAGACTGAGATCTGAGGATTGAGGTTCCAAGCCAGCCTGGGCAAGAAAGTCTGTGTGGGGGGTAGATGTGGATGGGTGGGTGCATGGGCCAGTCCTGGAGCTTGATCTCAGGGTCTAGGCACTGTCCCTGAGCTTTTTTTGGTCAAGGTTAGCACTCTACCACCTCTATTTATGTGGTACTGACTGAGGAACTGAACCCAGGGCTTCATGCATGCTAGGCAAGCACTCTACCACTAAGCCACATTCCCAGTCCCTGAGACTCTTATCTCCAATTAACCACCAGGAAACTGGAAGTAGAGCTGTGGTTCCAGTGGTAGAGAGCTAGCCTTGAGCTAAACAGAAAGTTCAGGACCAAAAAACAAAAACAAAAACCAAAAGCTCAGCACCAAAAGCTCTGAGTTCAAGTCCCACTACCAACTGAAAAAAAAAAAACAATAAAGTGAGCAGAGCAGCCAGCTTGGCCCCTCCTGGCTGCAGCCCCGGGGCAGCAGGGAGCCCTGAGTCTGCTCTGTGGCTTCAGACCCCAGCTCCGCCCTTGCCAGGGCTCCAGGGAGAGCCTTCCAGCTCCTCGCTGGGGGTCTGTCTTAGTCTCTGACTCTGCTGGTCATTGAGAGAGGAGGTCTCTTCCCTTCTCCAAGATCACCAAGCTTACTCCCAAATAATGTCAAGTCGTAGCTACTGAGGGTCAGATTTCAGTGTGTGTGTGTGTGTGTGTGTGTGTGTGTGTGTGTGTGTGTGTGTGTGTGTGTGTGTGTGTGTGTGTGTGTGTGTGTGTGTGTGTGTGTGTGTGTTGCTTCCAAGAGGTCACTGGAGCCCGACTTGAGCCCCCACCCTGATGGTGAGGTCAGAGACTGCAAAGAACTCTGGGTCAGGCGGGGCAAAGATCAGGGGTGACATCTAGGCCCCAGATGGAGGGGTGCACGGTGAGGGCAGGAGCCTGGGGAGCCGGGGCAGTGCCTGAGGAAGCGGGGTACCCTCAGGAGGCAGGCTGCACTGTGGTGAGCCGCCTTGGAAACTCTCCCTGGGGTTCCACTCCCCGTGTTCTCACTTGTGCCGCTTCTGTGTTAGACTCAGAGACCACAAAACGCATTAAGTTCACTGGATGTTACTTGGAGCTGTGTAACCATCATTAACTCTCTAATTCCAGAAGGTTCTCAAGTAGCCCAAAGGAAGCCAGTACCAGCAATCACAATTAATCATCCGGCCACCTAATTAATCATCCAGATGTTTATACAGTCCCAAAGTTGGGTCTACAAATCCACCTGTCTTCAGAAAGGCCCATCTTCTCCCTCCTGTCCTCCTGTTTCCTACAGCCAGATTCTTCCAGATCCTTCCATTTCCTTTCCCCCTTCCTTCTTTTTTTCCTTCTTTCCTTTCCCTTTTCCCTTCTTTCTCTCCCTCTTTCCTTCCTTCTTTTCCTCCTTTTCTTCCTTCATTTTTTTTCATTTCTCCCCCTCCTTTTTTTTTTTTTTTTTTTGCTGGTCCTGGGGCTTGAACTCTGGGCCTGGGCGCTGTCTCTGAGCTTCTTTTGTTCAAGATGAGCACTCGACCACTTGAGTTACAATGCTGCTTCTGGCTTTTTTGAGTAATTTATTGGAGATAAGACTCTCATGGAGTTTCTTAGGCTGGCTTTGAACCTGAACCATGATACTCAGATCTCAGCCTCCTGAGTAGCTAGGATTACATACATGTTACATACATGGGTGAACCACCAGTGCCCAGCTTTTTCTTTTTTCTTTTTCTTTTTTTTTTTTTTTTTTGAGACAGGGTTGGTGTTCATAGCCCAGGCTGGCCTTGAAACTCATGATCTTTAGAACTTGTGTGTCTCTTTAATTTGTGGCAAAGCCTTAACAGACAGCTGCAAACAGTAAGTCTTCTTTTGCAATCCAGAACTCAATAGTACATGTAAGAAGGAATATGATTCCCACAAGAGTTGGCAGTATGGGAGCTTGTTAACTCACCCAGGTTGGCTCTTGAGAATAAAGTTGATATAAAAGGTAAAAACAAAAAAAAATCTCTCATGATCCCCCTGCCTCAGCTTCCCGAGTGCTGGGATTACAGATGTAAGGACCATGCCTGGCTGCATTTTACTTTCTGAGAACTGTTCTTTTCTTCTTGCTCTACAGAGCTTCTGATCTTATTCTGTTTTTAGAAATCCTCTGTATATGGAGGGCATCAGCCCTCGGTGACGCAGACCTCATCCTGATGGCCACGTGTACTGTAACATAGCCTCTGTTACTATTGCTGTGCCAAGAGTCTCTTCCGCTCTCTGTCAGTCCTGGGGCTTGAACTCAGGGCCTGGGTGCCGTCCCTGAGCTCTTTTGTTCAAGGCTGATGCTCTACCACTTGTGCCACAGCACCACTTCTGACTTTTTTGGTGCTTAATTGGAGATAAGAGTCTCAGAGAGTTCGGCTTTTTGAACCTCCATCCTCAGATCTCAGTCTCCTGAGTAGATCCGACAGGTATAAGCCACTGGTGCCTGGCTCAGAGTTTTTTTTTTTTTTTAAATGTTTTTGTTGTTGTTATTGTGAAAATACTGTACAGAGGGGTTACAATTACATGAACAAGGTAATAAATACATTTTTCTTTTTTTGTCAGTTGTGGGGCTTGAACTCTGGGCCTGAGTGCTGTCCCTCAGCTCTTCATATCTAGGCTAGCACTCTACCACTACAGCTACAGCATCAATTCTGGTTTTCTAGTGGTTTATTGGAGATAAGAGTTTCACGGACTTTCCTGCCTGGCCTGGCTTTGAACCTTGATCCTCAGATCTCAGCCTCCTGAGTAGCTAGATTACAGGCGTGAGCCACCAGCACCGGGCTTTTTATCAAGCATTGTTGCCTCCTCCTTTGTTTTTCCCCTACTATCTCTGCCCTCCCATCTCCATGACTACACTCCCCTCAGAGGTTTCTAAATACCATGTCCAGCAGGTGCTTATTGTACACAATTGGTGTGGGAATGCTTGATTTATATAGAAAGTGTTCCATATGTGCTTGTTGTAGAGTTCAGGAGCTACTTTCTAGCTGGGATCCTATGGGTCACACCTGTAATCCTAGCTAGTCAGGAGGCTGAGATCTGAAAATCAAAGTTTGAAGCCAGCCCAGGCGGACAAATCCAAGTCTCAGCTACCAGCAGGGAGCCAGAAGGGTCAGTGTGGCTCCAGTGGTAGAGCACCAGTCTTGAGCTGAGGCCTTGAGAACACACGTGCACGCACACATGCGCACTCACACACACACACACACACACACACACACACACACACACACACACTTCTGTGTGTGGACTTCCTGCTTCCTCCTCAGGCCTGTCTGCTTGCAGTACCAACCCCACAGTGAGTCATGCCCCGCCTCCCTGCCACCCTCAGGGTTCCTGCTGTGATTTGCTCTTCCGTTCTGCTCAATGACCTTGAACAGCTGCAGTGTGTTTTCACTGGGATTATGTCAATTTTGTGAGGGACAGGAGTGGTGGTCCCCAGAAAGGTGAGGTGTCTGAGGACCCATGTGGTTGGGCCTCCTTTTTTCTTTCAGGCTGGTACTAGGGCTTGAATTCAGGGCCTGGGCACTGTCCTCAGCTTTTGTGCTCTAGGATAGTGCTCTACTACTTGAGCCACAGCACCACTTCTGGCTTTTTTGGTGGTTAATTGGAGATAAGAGTCTCATGGACTTTTTTGCCTGGGCTGGCTTCAAACTATGATTCTGAGATCTCAGCTTCCTGAGCTAGGATTTGAGGCACGAGCTGCCAGCTCCTAGCTCCTTAGGTTTTTCTGCTGGGGTGAGTGCATCCTATCACTGTTTTCTCTTTAGTGGTTTTTATATATAAACCTGTCCTTTTGTTTTAAGGTAAGATTATAATCTTTATTGAAATATGTCTTGCCAGGCACTGGTGGCTCATGCCCGTAATCCCAGCTACTCAAGAGGCTGAGATCTGAAGGTCACAGTTTGACAGCAGCCTGGGTAGAAAAATCTGTTTCTCATTTTCAATTAACCACCAAAAAGCCAGAGCTTTGGCTGTGGCTCAAGTGGTAGAGCACCAGCTTTGAGAGAAAAAGACAAGAGCTTCAGTCCCTGAATTCAAGCCCCAGTACTGCCACCAAGAAAAAATAATGCTGACTGGGAAGGTGGCTTAGTGGTAGAGTGCTTGCCTAGCATGTATGAAGCCCTGGGTTCGATTCCTCAGTACCACATAAACAGAAAAAGCTGGAAGTTGTGCTATGGCTCAAGTGGTAGAGTGCTAGCCTTGAACAAAAGCTCAGGGGCAGTGCCCAGGCCCTGAGTTCAAGCCCCAGGACTGGCAAAAAACTACTACTACTGTGTTAAACAGAAAAACGGCCATATCACAGCCGCACACCTGAGCAATGTTCCATAGCATGATTGGGTACCCTGTGGAGCCCACTCATCTAGTCTGGGGCTGGGGTGCAGCTCAGAGGGGAATACTGTTCCGCTTGGAAGAGGGCCTGGGCATTGTTCCAGCAAAAACAAGGTAACAAAGCAACCCCCAGCACATCCCATCCTCGGGGCTCTGTTGCCAAGAATGATTACTCTAGGTCATTGGAGGGGTTTTTTTTTCTTCTTTTTTTTTTTTTTTTTTCTGGTTCTGAGGCTTGAATTCAGGGCTTGGGTTCTGCCCCTAATACTTTTTTTTTTTTTTTTTTTGTCAGTCGTGGGGCTTGAACTTTGGGCTTGGACACTGTCTCTGAGCTCTTCAGTTCAAGGCAAACGCTCTACCTCTTGAGCCACAGTGCCATTTCCGGTTTTCGAGTGGTTTATTGGAGGTAAGAGTCTCACAGACTTTCTTGCCCAGGCTGGCTTTGAACCGTGATCCTCGGATCTCAGCCTCCTGAGTAGCTAGGATTACAGGCCTGAGCCACCAGCGCCCTGCCCCCAATACATTTTTTTTTGCTCAAGACTATAATTGTAATATTTGAGCCACATCCATGTCTGGCGTTTTGGTGGTTCATTGGAGACAAGAGTCTCACTGACTTTCTTGCCCAGGCTGGCTTTGAACCACAATTTTCAGATCTCAAGCCTCCTAAATAGCTGGAGCCTGGCTTGCATTTGCTCTTGCTTTTGTTTTTGAGACAAGAGTCTTTCGCTCTATCGCCCGGGCTGGCCTCAAATGCTTCAATCTTTTTTTTTTTTTTTTTGGGTCCGGTTGTGGGGCCTGAACTCTGGGCCTGGGCGCTGTCCCTCAGCTCTTCAGCTCAAGGCTAGCGCTCTACCACTTGAGCCACAGCACCACTTACAGCTTTTTTTTTTCTGCTTATGTGGTGCTGAGGAATCGAACCCAGGTCCTTATACATGCAAGGCAAGAGCTCTACCACCGAGCTACCTTCCCAGCCCTGCTTCAGTCTTTCTACTCCCCAGGTTCTGGGATTGTACACATGTGCACTACCAAGCTCAGCTGGTTGCTGGGCTCTTACTGCATTTTGATTGACAGTGCTAGGGACGAACTGGGTGCCTCTGCTCAGCCTTAAGCTCCATGGAAGCCCTGCACTGAGTTTTATTCCTTTCTCTTCCCTAAGTTCCCTCATGCTCTGATCTCCTTCCATACTGTGGGGTTTCCTACGTGGCCACATTATCTACAGACACTTTCATTTTTCTTTCTCAGCTGTTGGGGCTCTAGTCACTTTCTCCTGTACTGTATGGTCAGTGTGCCAAGTGTAGGGACCCGCAGGCCTCTGTCCCGGTTCTTGCCTTTGCTGACCCCACCTGCAGTGTTAGCCTAAGAAAGTAGGTGCTGGTTGCCTGCGCACCATGCTAACCTGTGTCACCGAGGAGGAGATGGAAGCCCCAGCTGAGCTCACCCTCTCTCCTGCCCTGCAGGAAATTGTCAACTTCAACTGCCGGAAGCTGGTGGCCTCTATGCCACTATTTGCCAATGCTGATCCCAACTTTGTCACGGCTATGCTGACCAAACTCAAGTTCGAGGTCTTCCAGCCAGGCGACTATATCATCCGAGAGGGCACCATTGGCAAGAAGATGTACTTCATCCAACACGGGGTGGTCAGCGTGCTCACCAAGGGCAACAAGGAGATGAAGCTGTCTGATGGCTCCTACTTTGGTGGTGAGCTCCCCAGGGCGGGGTGGGTGCCCCCCAGGAGGGTGAAACCCAAAAGGTAGGCACGGCCCCACGCAGGACTAGTTCTGAGAAAGCTGCTGAGGCTAGCTGGGTGTGGGGGCTCATGCTTGTAACCCTAGTTCATCAGGAGGCTGAGATCTGAGGATTGTAGTTTGAAGTCAGGCCGGGCAGTAAAGTCTATGAGACTCTTATTTCCAGTGAATCCCCAAAAAGTTGCAAGTGGAGCTGTGGCTCAAGTGGTAGAATGCCAGCCTTGAGCAAAAAACAAAAAAAAGCGCAGGGACAGCACTCAGGCCCTGAGTTCAAGCCCTGGGACTGACATATGTGCACACACACACACACACACACACACACCACTGGGGTGGTTGGCTGGGAGGCCTGGGAAAGGGAGGGAGGCAGCAGGTCTGAGCAGGCCATTCTGGGTCACGCAGAGATCTGCCTGCTCACACGGGGCCGACGCACAGCCAGCGTGCGTGCTGACACCTACTGCCGCCTCTACTCACTGAGCGTGGACAACTTCAACGAGGTGCTGGAGGAATACCCCATGATGCGGCGTGCCTTCGAGACCGTGGCCATCGACCGCCTGGACCGCATCGGTGCGTCCTGCGGCCTCCTCAGGAGGGTGGGTGGGTGGGTGGGGGCGCAGCCTCCCCTAAAGATCCCTTCACACTCCAGACAGGCTGTGTTCTAGCTCCATGCACACCAGTTTCCCCAAGAAAAAGACGATGGGTCCATCGCGTTGTTGGCAAATGCTTGTTGAGCACCTGCAGCACCTGCTGTGGGTCCTGTCATAACCAGGTTGTGTGCCGAGAGAGAGGAGGGGGTGCAACCCAGAGCAAAGGGCACTGCCAGGATACAAAGGCAGACGCAGGCTACTGGAGTGCTGTTAGCAATCGTACAGGCAGATGCTGAGGGGGCAAGCGGCCTTCCTGGAGGAGGAAGGCAGGATGGGGCCCCAAGCACAGAGTCAGAGGTAACCAGGAGCTCTAGGGAGCCCTAGAAGGTTCTAGGTATATGTATTCGGGAAGGGGCTGGTCAAGGGCAGCATCCAGAATAGTGGTGCTCTGGCTTGTCAGCCATGTGTGGCATAAGGGACAGGGAGAGGTGGCGCCCCAAGACTTGCTGCTGAAGCAGTGGGGGTGGGGAGGGGTTGGAGGGACAGTATACATGAAAGTGCTCAGTACATGCTTACCTCAGTGCACTGACAGTGCATCAGACAGTGCACTGTCTGATCTTTGTTCTGTGTGACCACAGAACTTAAGAGTACAAGCAGGGCCTTGTGAGCTAGTTGTACCCAACAGGTGCTCACTACACGGTCACTATTGGCAGAAGGTGCTCTGTGTGGGCCTGGACACAGCAGTAACCTGACAGCCGCTCTCTGTGGGCAGGAAGAGAGCGCCCCGTGTAGGCTTGGCTATACAGCTCCTAGTTCTGCACAGCAGGTGCTCAGCCTGCACACAGTAGGTGCCCTGGGCCGCAGGTACTCTTTGAAGTTTCCCCACCCCCGCTCCCGGTCCGCACGGCGACACCGGGCAGTGCCCAGCTGATGCCCTTCCCGTGCCCGCCCTCTGCAGGCAAGAAGAACTCCATCCTGTTGCACAAGGTGCAGCACGATCTCAGCTCGGGCGTGTTCAACAACCAGGAGAACGCCATCATCCAGGAGATCGTCAAGTACGACCGCGAGATGGTGCAGCAGGCCGAGCTGGGCCAGCGCGTCGGCCTCTTCCCGCCGCCGCCGCCGCCGCAGGTCACCTCGGCCATCGCCACCCTGCAGCAGGCGGTGGCCATGAGCTTCTGCCCGCAGGTGGCGCGCCCGCTGGTGGGGCCGCTGGCGCTGGGCTCGCCGCGCCTGCTGCGCCGCGCGCCCCCGGGCCCCGCGCCCCCCGTGCCGTCGCCCGGGCCGGCGCCCGCCGCCAGCCCCCCGGGCGCGCCCGCCAGCCCCCGGGCGCCGCGGACCTCGCCCTACGGCGGCGGCGCCCCCAGCTCGCCGGCGGCGGCCCGCGGGGGCCCCGCACTCCCGGCTCGGCGCCTGAGCCGCGCCTCGCGCCCGCTGTCCGCCTCGCAGCCCTCGCTGCCCCACGGCGGGGTGCCGGGGCCCGGGCCCGCGTCCTCCGCGCGCCCCGCCAGCAGCTCCACCCCGCGCCTGGGCCCCGCGCCCGCCGCCGCCGCCGCCGCCGCCCGGGCCGCCGCGCCCAGCCCGGACCGCAGGGACTCGGCCTCGCCCGGCGCCGCCGCCGCCGCCACGGGCGGCCTCGACCTGCTGGACTCCGCGCGCTCGCGCCTCTCGTCCAACTTGTGACCCTCGCGCCGCCCCGCGGGCCGCCGGGCCGGCCGGGGCCGCCACCAGACCAAAGCCATGCCCCGCGCCCCGGCCGCCCGCCGCGCCAAGCCATAGAGGGACTCGCGGAGCCGGGCGGGCGGCGGCGGCGGCGGCGGGCGGCCCCGCGCCCGGCTGGCCCCCCCCATCGCCCCGCGCCCACCCCCATCGCCCTCCCCCCACCGGCGGCCGCGCACGTGGGCGAGGGGCTCGTTCACCTCGGTGCCTCAGGTCCCCGCCGAGGGCAGGGGCGGCGCGGAGCCCCGCCCGCCCGGCCCGAAGGCGCCGCGGAAGGGAGAAGGTTTCTGATTTAAGTGCAATACTCGGCCGGCCGGCCCCCCGCTGTCCCCGCCGCGCTCACGCAATAACCGCCCGGCCCCGTCCACGCGCCCGACCCGGCACTCGGGGCCGGGCGTCCGGGCCCTGGCGTGGGGGCGAGGCCGGGGTCCCCGCCGCTGTGATGAATGTACTGAAGAGCCGAGGCAGCAGCGCCCACCACGGCCCCCACGCCCCATTAACCCACACCCCCATTCCGCGCAATAAACGACAGCATTGGCGCCCAGCGCGCCGTGTCCGACTGCTTGGCGGCGCGTGTCCCGGGCCGTGGGGACCCACGGCTTTATTTACACGGAGCGGGGCGGGGCGGGGCCGTCAGCTGAAGAAGTACTTAGAGTGCTTCACCTGCTCCAGGTTGAAGTCCCCTACGGAGGGAGGAGGGCTGAGGTCTGGGGACCCCGGAACCCCAGGCTCCCGGAGGCTGCGCCCCCACCCCGCGCGTGCGCACGCCCGCGGCCGCCTCTTACCGGTCTGGGGCACCGACTTGAGCCGATTCTGCAGCTGGGACAGCAGGAGTCGCTCCGAGAGCTTGTGGGACCTGGCGTGGAGGGAAGGGTGAGGCGCGGGCAGACGGCAGGGCAGGGCAAGGCAGGGCGAAGCAGCGCACGGGCGCGCGGGCGCCTCACCTGGGGTTGTCGCAGAAGCGCTTCTGGAGGAAGGTGGACAGGTCCTGCAGGATGGGCTGGCTGTGCAGGTGGATGAACTGCTCACGGCACACCTGCAGGGGGAGCCAGGGGGCTGCTTGCTGGGGGGTGTCCAGTGGGCTCCTAGGGGGACTGGGCACTACCCCTGGGGGCACTGACTACTAAGGTGCAGAAGCAAGGCCCCATCTCCCCCGTGCTGGGTTGGGTGCTGCACGCACCTGGTTCATGACCGGGATGTCAGCCGCGTGAGTCCAGAAGCAGTCATGCACCGAGACGAAGGTCAGCCCCTTCCTGTGTGGCAGGCACAGGCCCATGAGGAGGGAGTCACGCCTGGCTGCAGCCCCCCCACCTGGCACCCCTCTCCCAGCCTGCCCCTATCCTGTCCACAGGAAGTGGCCTCACCCCTCAGGGTGACCATAAGACCCCTACCCTGGGTTCCAGCCAAGCCTAGAGCCATGTTAGATACCCTGACGGCCTGTATGCAGGACACATGCTAGGGGACCCCACTGGTGCTCTGCATGGCCCGTGGCCCCAGAACCCTCACGGGACCCTGTTGTGTGAGGACCTCTAGGACCCGTTCATCATCCCACCCACCTTCGCATGCACACTGACACCTCCCCCCGCCCCCGACCCCACATCATCTCCCGTGTCCCCGTCACTAGTGTGGCCACAGCCTGGGGTAGAGCATGGGCGCCCACCGGTAGCAGTGCAGCGCCGTGAGCATCATGTGGGCGGAGTCCAGCGAGTGGATGAAGTTGGGGGGAAAGCCATTCTTCTGCTTCAGTGTGTTGGGCTTCCTGGGGGCCAGAGGAACCTGTGAGGCTGCATGTCAGCCCCATCCCTTGACACCCCTGCCTTCCCCCCTGGTGCCCCCTCACTGTCTGCTGTCCACAGTGCTGGTGCAGGTGATGCTCTGGATGCCACCCGGGACCTGTGGGGCAGGGGAGAGGGGCCGCTAAGTCCCAAGCCTAGGCCCTGCTTCACAGGGCAGGGCCAAGGCCCCCATACCTGGTACTTGACGTCATGGTGATAGGGCTGGACGACAGGGATGCCCAGGGGTGTGACCCACTCCACAGCATAGCCTGCCTGTGAGATGAGGCGCGCGCTCTCGCTCAGCCAGTGCTGTGGACAGAACATGAGCTCAGGCTGCAGCGGTGGCCCCTGGAGAGCTGGGGCAGAGCCCAGGCAGGGCTGGGAATGGGGGGGCCCCCAGACATACCTGGATGGCGCGAGTACCTGAGAACATCTCCTGCAGGCTCTTGAAGACCAGGCGGACGAGGTAGTGGGAGGCTTCCCAGATGAACTCCTGCAGAGGCAGGGGGTGAGTGGGGCAGGCCTCCCCCCACAGTTCAGGGCAGGGCCCCGCGCAGGGCAGGGCGGGATGGGGTGCAGCAACACAGGCACCTGGGGGAAGCTGTCCAGCTCCCGCAGGCGCTTCTCAATCTGGAGGCGGCCGCCGTAGCGGGTGACGCCGTACACCACTGTCATCACCGTCTGCTTCACGACTTTGCGGCTGATGAAGCCCTCCAGCACCTGCGCCACCAGCACGCCCTTCTTCATGTCCTCCTTGCGGAACACCTCCACCTGGCCGTGGGGAAGGGTAATACCCCAAGTCGGTGCCCCTAGGGGGCCCCCTCCAGGAGCCCCATCTCCCCCACCCCATGACACGTGTGACAGGCTGACTGGGAACGGTGCGGGACAGTGGCCTGCTATCTTGGGAGGGGACAGCAGCACCCTCACACCCACCCACCTTCGCAGCCACCTCGCTGTACACATCTTGTGGCAGGTCCGAGGGTAACAGGTTGACGGAGGCAGCGCCTATGCTGTCCCGGCCCAGGGCAGCGTAATGCTGTAGACCATTGCAGGAGCCATCCTGGGCAGTGGGAGGAGGACATCCATGAGCTTCTGTCCATGTGAGCTCCCAGGGCCCCAGGACCAAGAAATAGGCATGTGAGCACTCTAGTGGGCCAACGCCACACACTCACCTGGTGAACAGGTAGGTGGGAAATATAGGCAGTAGGGTCGGGGGATCGCACCGCCTGTGCTACCTCTATGCAGCAGGCCAGGGTCTGCCAGGGCTCGTCAGCCTTCATCCACCACTTATTGCCCTGTGGGAGAGAGCAGGTGGGCACCCAGGTGAGGTGCAGGCCCCGGGCGCAGGGCAGTACTCAGCATGGGCCAGCTGAACAGGCTGAGAAGACATGGGAACACAGGAAGGCCAGACACACGGTGTGTGACGAGAGAGACGGTCCAGATGGGCAAGACATGGGGCCAGGGGGCCAGAGGGGAGAAGGTTCTAGAAGGAAGGCTGTTTGCTGGAAGCTATCAGCTATTTCTGAACTAGAACAGGGAACAAATACAGAAAGGAAGAGAGAAGACAGCCGGGGGGGGGGGGGGGGGGGGAGTTAAGACACGGAGAAAGAGAGAGAGACACACAGGAGGTAGAAAGAGAATGGGGGAAGGATGCCCGCAGATCCTTACCGTCATGGGCCGGTCTGCAGAGTCCAAAATGTCCTCCATCACCTGGTTGGCAAAGGCCAGACGGGCCTTAAGTGATTCCCGCTTCTTGAGGCCGGTGAGGTTGACCAGATGGATCTTGAGCCAGTCGAGGCCTTGGGGGCCCAGGGGGCGGCCTTCGGCGAACTGCAGCAGAGATCGGGCCAGGTCACTGCCCAGGTGGTTGAAGTGAGGCGGGCAGGGGTAGGTGCGGCCACGGAAGTCCATGTTGTGGGGCAGCCAGAAGATGCGGCTCCGCAGGTGCTGGGCCAGCGAGAGGCGGTACAGGGCCTCCATGCGCAGGCTGTGCATCTCCCGCGCCACCTTCAGGCAATGCGCCAGCTCCCGCCGCACCTCGGCCTTGCGGGCGGGTGGCGTGTTGGGCGGCAGCACGCCCTCTGGTGGCTGGGGTGCCTCTGAGACAGGCGGTGGCACACCCAGGCGGACGCTGCCCTTGTCCAGGAAGACCTCGAGCACCAGGTCCAGCAGGCGCCCATTGACGCGCCAGGCACAGTTTCCCAGCTGGGTGAGCGTGTCCAGCGCGCCATGCAGGTCGGTGGCGGGGCAGCTCTCCAGCAGGCGCTGGTGCTGCAGGTTGCCGTCCACGCCGCGCATCAGCTTGGTGGGGCTCAGCAGGAAGGCACCCGTGTGTGAGGAGGTCCAAGGCAGCGGGGGGCACAGCATGGGCACGTCGGTTGACTCGAAGTTCAGCGTGGACTCTGCGGCCGTAGCCAGCAGCTGCGTGTAGGCTGGGTGTGGCTTCAGGATGCCGATCTGGGCAAGATGGCAGAGGTCAGGGCCAGGCCCTCCGGTGAACAGCCAGCTGCTTCTGCCGGGGCTCAGAAGGGAGCCACTGTGCAGTGGCCTTACAATGGACACGGGTGGCCCCCGTGCCACGAGGAGCCCGGGCGCCCTTGGAGGCCCTACCCACCTGGCGGAAGCTCCGGAAGGAGTAGACGTGGTACAGCACCGGGATGAGCTTGCGGGAGCCCTGGCTCGTGCCCAGGTTGTGGGGCATCTCCACAGCCTGCACCAGCATCTCAGCCAGATGTCTGCCCAGCTTCATGAGCAGCGGCATGGGCCAGGGCTGCAGCGGTGGCATGTCAGGGGCCCCCAGCGCCTCCCAGTACTGCCGAGGTAGGCAGGGTGTGGCCACCTGCGGGGGGAGTCAGTCAGGGGAGGTGGGGTGATGCTTTACCCACTGCGCCGGGCACACAGAGCGGCGGCAGCAGGGACAGGGGGCCCAGGGGCTGCTCCCGTCCAACTCTCACCTGGGTGTCAGAGGCCAGCAAGTGTAGGTACCGCAGGTACCGCTGCTCCAGCTCCTGCAACTGGTGGTTGAGCTGTTTCTGCTGCACAGCATGCCGGTTGAAGACGCGAATGCCCAGGTCATGGGCCAGGAACATGAGTGACTCGCCCTGGGAAGGCAATGCCTGCAAGGCCTAGGGGGACGAGGCAGCCATGAGCGCCGCCGGCCCACGGTCTGCCACCCACTTGCTGGCGCCGGGACCGGCCGGCCGGCACGCACCTGCATGAGCAGGCCCACCAGGTCCTTCTCGCTCAGCAGGCACAGGAAGGGGTAGAGCGAGGGCTGACCCTGGTGCGCTTCCCGGGCCATGCGGGCCTTCGTCTCCTGCAACACTCGGTGCAGTGCAGCCTCCCACTGGGCACGCAGGGCCTTCAGGGTCTTCCGCTGCGATTGGGTATGACGTGGACTTGTCACGGCGCAGCCACCACACTGGGAGCAGGTATCTCAAGAGATACCTGCCAGGTGGGGCTGCCTGGTGTCTTGGCTGCTAGGATCTTGGAAGTAGCCTCTCACCCAGCCTGGCTCTGTGAGTGGATGGCCTCAGGGGCAAAGGGCATGGGAGGGTGGTATGAGGGGGGGCGCGGGAGGGGGGCGGAGAAACCCATAGGAGATGAGGCTGAACGCTAACACAGGAGTCTCCTGTGTTAGAGCCTCCAGCTGGCCAGGCCTGAGGCCTACAGCAGGGCTGCACCTTACCGCCTCTAGGACCGGCCTGTCCAACTTCGGGGCCTTCTCTACGGACTCTACAGAAATGTTGGCCTCCAGCTCCATGCGCAGCTGCTCCTGGAAGAGGTCCTGCAGAGTTTTCAGGGGTAGCGGCAGCCTTGGGTATGACGTGGGCCCGTCCTGGGGGGACACCATGGAAGAAGCTGGAAGCGGAGCTGCGCTTTCCCGGCAGCTCAGCTCACCCGTCGCTCCCTAGAAGCTCCTCACCCAGCACAGGCACAGCACACAGTCTCTGAAAGTGACCCAGGTCTCTTTTTTTTGTTATTGTTGTTGATCTTGGGGCTTGAACTCTGGGCCTGGGTGCTGTCCCTAAGCACTTCAGCTCAAGGCTAGCACTCTACCACTTGAGCAACAGCGCCACTTCTGGCTTTTTCTGTTTATGTGGTACTGAAGAATTGAACCCAGGGCCTCATGCATGCAAGAAGGCAAGCACTCTTACCACTGAGTCACCTTCCCAGCCTGGCCCATGTCTCCTGCCCAGGCTGGGCAGAGCCCAGGGAGCTGGCTTGCTGCATCCCCCATGCGCACCTTCTTTCCAAACTTGCAACTGGGTGAAGGTACAAGCCACGAATAATAAATGAGCTTTTTAAAAAAGTGCAGAGTATGGCTGGGAATATGGCTTAGTGGTAGAGTGCTTGCTTAGTATGCATGAAGCCGTGGGTTCGATTCCTCAGTACCACATGCACAGAAAAAGCTGGAAGTGGCACTGTGGGAGAGGGCTAGCTTTGAGCAAAAGCAGCTCAGGGACAGTGCCCAGGCCCTGAGTTCAAGCCCCACAACTGGCACAAAAAAAAAAAAATCTGAGCACTGGTGGTTCACCCCTATAATCCTAGCTATACAGAAGGCTGAGGATCACAGTTCAAAGCCAGCCCAGCCATCAAAGTCCATGAGATTCTTGTCTCCAATTAATCACCAAAAAGCCAGAAATGGAGCTATGATTCAAGTAGTGGAGTGCTAGTCTTCAACATGAAAGCTCAGGGACAGCACTCAGGCTCCAAGTTCAAGCCCCAGGACCAGGACTAAAATCCAAAGCTTGGAGAAGGGAAAGCCCAGGTCTACAAAGAAGTGGGGTACAGTCTCCCCTCCCAGCAGCAGGGCCTAGCAGTCCATGGCGGTGGTTCCTCCAAACTGAGCATCGTGCAGCCCGGAACGGGATGAGGCTGTGACCCCCGCCGCAGTGTCGAGGGGCCTTGAGGACACCACGCTCAGAGTAACCAAACACCAAAGGCCCCGCTGTATGTGGCGCCACTGATAGGGAATGTGCAGAGCGGGGAAGGGACCAGCGTGGGGTGTGGCCAGGAGGAATGCACCCAAGCTGTGCTTTGCATAGTGAACTGTGAAAGGCACATCAGAGCCTTCTCGTCTGGCTGCCCTGGGGATTGGCAGAGTGACATCCCGACACTTAGGCTATGCCCCACACTTCAGTTTCTCATGGCCTGCCCCCCCCTCCGTTCTACCCCCCACACACCTGCCAATTTCAGGGTCAAGGGCTGTGTACCCCGCCAGGGCAGGCACCTGAGCTCATGCTTCGTGAAGTCCAAAGGGAGAAATGTGGAGTCCATGTGGTGGCCCACAAGACCACCAGGCAGCAGCAGTGGTGCCCGGGGGCTGAGCTGGGGCTGCCCAGCCCAGGTCTTACCTGGGTGTAGATGCCCTTGAGTAGTGTGGACGTGTTGACTTGGGGCAGGGCCTGTGGTGGGCTGAAGTCGGGCTGAGCCTTGAGCACAGCATTCAGGAGTGCGGCGCGCTCCTCGGTGGGCATGGCCAGGTCTGTGAAGAGCTGCTGCAGTTGCAGCCCGTCCTGGGCCATCTGCTTTACACACCTGTGAGGGAGCCACGGGCGAGGGCACCCAGGCTGGGATGGGCCGGCCTGGCTCATGGGCCTGGAACCACCCTGAGGGATCTTGGGGCCACCTCCTGCTCCCTCCTGCCCACCTCAGTGCAGCCCTACTGAGCCCAGCGGGACCCATGGCAGTGGCTATTGACACACAGAGACCTTGCCGTGCGTGCTT
Organism: Dipodomys merriami; assembly: GCF_024711535.1. Lineage (NCBI taxonomy): Eukaryota > Metazoa > Chordata > Mammalia > Rodentia > Heteromyidae > Dipodomys > Dipodomys merriami. The sequence continues at coordinate 4,347,440 of NW_027206291.1, forward strand.
GCGCACGTGTGCACACGCCAGTTCTGGGGCTTGAACTCAGGGTCCAGACACTGTCCTTGAGCTTTTTTACTCAAGGTTAGCACTCTACTACTTGGGCCACAGCTCCACTTCTGGCTTTTTGCTTATTAACTAGAGAAAAGAGTCCCATAGACTTTCCTGCCTAGGCTGGCTTCAAACTGTGAGCCTCAGATCTCAACCTCCTGAGTCGCCAGAATGATAGGTGCGTGCCACTGGCACTGGGCTTGCACCCCTTACCTTTTGATGGTGTGGACGTCCGAGTTCACCCTCCCCAAGCACTGGAGGGCAGCCGCGTAGGACAGCAGGTCTGGACTGAGGCCGGCGTCTTTCATCATGAAGAACACATACACCAGTTCCTTGAGGGAGCCCTGTGAACACCACACCAGACTGAGGGCCTGGGGCAGCCCTGAGCCCCTCCCCGTGGCACCACTGACTCCAGGGGGGGAGCCACCCGGAGAAGCAGAACAGCCAGGTGGCTGCCAGAGGCTCTGTGCCCCTTGGGGCTTGTCTGCACTGAACTTCTGCTTTAGGGACACTAACATGCATGCTTTCAGCCTGGCCTGCTAGTGTTTCACCAATGTAGCAATAGTTCCAAGGACTGATTCCTCCCCCAGATCACACTTTCCTGCTCCAATTTTATTGCTCCCTTTAGTGTCCTGGCTTTAAGCTTAGGGTGCACTTTTTTGTCTACTTTCCTAAGATGGGAGGTGGTGTTACCAATCTGAGATATGTGTGTGTGTGTATGTGCGCATGCATGCGTGCCAATCTTGTGGCTTGAACTTAGGGCCTGGGTACCTTTGCCTTTTCACTCAAGGCTGATGCCCTACCACTTGAGCCACATTCCCATTTCTGGCTTTTTGCTGGTTAACTAGAAATAAGGGTGTCACAGACTTTTCCTGCCTGAGCTGGCTTCAAACCTATATCTTAGATCTCAGCCTCCTAAGTAGCAAGGATTACAGAGACGTACCAGCACCTACCTGTCTTCACATTTTAACAGCTTTTTCTCCCCAAACAGAATTCACTTTTTTGGTAAACATCAGACATACTCTTACTGCTAGTTCTCAGGGCTCCAGGACCATGAGGAGGAAAAGAGAATACTGGGGTTTCTTCATGAGAGAATATGTTAACAGTGCTCCTAAACAATCAATGGACCAGAGAGAAAACTGAGAGAGGGAATTCACAAAAACAAAGCCAAGGGGTGCAGCTAAAGCAATGCTTAGAGGGCAAATGATAGCTGTAGATACCTGCATTAACAAAGAAGGGTCACACAACAATACTCTAACCTTCTACCTGAGAAAACTAAAAAAAAAAAAAAAAAAGAACAAGCAGACCCTGCTGGACACTGGTGACTCACACCTATAATCCTAGCTACTCAGGGGGCTGAGATCTGAGGCCTGTGGTTCAAAGCCAGCAAAGGCAAGAAATTCTGCCGGACTCTTATCTCCAATTAACCACCAGAAAGCTGGAAGTAGAGCTATGACTCAAGTAGTAGAGCACCCAACCTTGAGTGGTAGCCAAGTAAGAATGCTAGACTCTGCGCTGAGAATGTGGCTTAGTGGTAAAGTGCTTGCCTAGCATGCATGAAGCCCTGGGTTTGATTCCTTAGTACCACATACACAGAAAATGCCAGAAGTGGTGCTGTGGCTTAAGTGTTAGAGCGCTAGCCTTGAAGCTCAGGGACAGTGCCCAGACCCTGAGTTCAAACCCCAGGGCCGGCACACAAAAAGCAAGAATGACTAAAACAGAAAGGAGCTGAACTTCAGAGTTCAAATCTACGTGAGGCCAAATCCCACCTTGGGACCTCAGCTCTGTGGTGGGTGTCAGGGCAGATGCCTAGCACTGGGGTGCCTGCTGCACCAGGTGCCCTCGTTCTCACCTTGCGGGCCCAGCCGAGCATGACGATGTTGTACATGGTGAGGGTCAGCAGCTGCCGCCTCCGGGGCATGGAGTGCTGGCTGACCAGCACGTGGTGGGCCAGGGGCAGGTGGTCAGTGGTCAAGCAGCACTCCAGAAAGGCCAGCATGTTTCGCTGCCGGGCGGACACATGCTCTTCCTCCTCCTGGTCAGCTGGTGGAGCCTGCATCTTCACGCTCAGCTTCTCTGAGGCCTTCTGCAGCACCTGCTCCAGCCTCTCTTCCCAGGGGCTCTGGAGTCCCTCTTGCTGCAGGCAGCCGGCCAGCTCCTCGCTCAGGAGCTGGGGCTCCAGGCGCAGGGGCCGGGGCTTCAGCTTCTGGGCCAGCTTCTGGGAGTGCTTCTGCAGCCGCTTCTCGATCCGCTGCTGGCGATTCTGCATCTTCTGCTTATCCTGGTTGAGCTTCTGTTCCCAGCGAGTAGGAGCTGTGGGCGCCTGGGCCACCTTGACCCTCTTTACCATCACCTCAGATAGGCTCTCGGCCTGCAGCTGGCGTACCCGCGCCTCCAGCACTGCGGGAAGAGGAAGAGGCAGAGAACCAGGCCCCGCTTAGCCGCCCAGCATGCCCAGGTAGGACAAGCAGGGATGATGCTTCCATTCTGGCTTTGTACTACAAACACTGTGCTAACTTCTTTTCTACCACACTCCCAGCTTCTGTCCACTGAGCCCCTCAAACTCAGTACCCCAAGTGAGTTGAGTTCCCCAAGACCTGGTCTTCTAGGTCCTCCCCATCACTGGACACCCTGTTCCTCCAGCCCACAGCTGGTTTCACCTGTAACTCTCTCCGTACCACAATTCAGCATGTCTTCCAGCTCTGTCTGCTTAGGCCTCCTTAGGGAACTGTTAGATCCTGCTCAGTCCCTAACCTCTCCCACTTGCTCACCTTTTTTTAATGCCAGTACTAGGGTTTGAACTTGGGGCCATTTGTTCTTTGGCTTGATTTTCCCCCCCAGGGTCTTTTTTTTTTTTTTGGTCGGTCATGGGGCTTGAACTCTGGGCCTGGGCGCTGTCCCTCAGCTCTTCAGCTCAAGGCGAGCGCTCTACCACTTGAGCTACAGCGCCACTTCCGGTTTCCTGGTGGTCTATTGGAGATAGGAGTCTCATGGTCTCTCCTGCCAGGGCTGGCTTTGAACCGCGATCCTCAGATCTCAGCCTCCTGAGTAGCTAGGATTACAGGCGTGAGCCACCAGCGCCCGGCCCCCCCAGGGTCTTTGCACATGCTGTGCCCCGCACCTGAACCACCCTAGCTGGGACCCTGAACACTCCCCCCCCCCTCCACACACACACACACACACACACACACACACAGTGTTTCCTCCTCACACACACTTGACTCTAGACAGGGCACATTCTAGAAGGTGATTGTCAACACGGAGCTAACTAAGCCACTGCTCTCAGGGAAATAAAAGCCAGGCTTGCCCAAGACTTCGGGTCATTTTTATCAATTAACCAAAATATAACATGTACCAGGTACTGAATTCTAGAATCCTAGAATACTGAGGACCAACTGCATCTGTCTTCTGCTTCCTGAGCTTTCCTCACCAGAATACCAGAAGAGAGTCCTAGCAGTGGGCTTTGATCAGGACCCAGACAGAACACATGGGAAGAAACTAGTATAGACTTGTTGAGCCAGGTGCCAATGGCTCACACCTCTAATCCTAGTTACTCAGGAGGCTTATATCTGAGGATCGCAGTTCAAAGCCAGCCCAGGCAGGTAAGTCTGTGAGACTCTCATCTCCAATAAGCCACTCAGAAAACTGGAAGTGATGCTGTGGCTCAAGTGGTAGAGTGCTCACCTTGAGCTGAAGAGCTGAGGGATAGCGCCTGGGCCCAGAGTTCAAGCCCCACAACCGACAAAAAATAAAAAGCAGGATGTGGCTATCTAAGTTTGTTGTGTTGTTTTTGTTTGTTTGTTTTGTCAGTCATGGGGCTTGAATTCTGGGCCTGGGTGCTGTCCCTCAGCTCTTCAGCTCTGGGCGAGCACTCTACCACTTGAGCCACAGCGCCACTTCCAGTTTTTCTGGTGGTTAATTGGAGATGAGTCTCAAGGACTTTCCTGCCTCGGTTGACTTTGAACCTCAAGATCCTCAGATCTCAGCCTCCTGAGTAGCTAGAATTAAAGGTGTGAGCCAAAGGCACCCAGCTCTAAGCTTGTTATCTCTGTCAGGCAGGAAGTACAGCTAAGAGGATTTGGGTCTAAGGCTGGTCCCAGACAAATCATAAGACATTACTGGCACTAGACATTCTAGAAGCTTGGGCCTGTAATCCTAGCTACTCAAGAGGCTGAGAGCTGAGGATCTCAGTTAAAAGATAGCCAGGGCAGGAATGTTCTTGAGACTCTTATCTCTAATTAACCACCAAAAAAGCCAGAAGTGGTCCTGTGGCTCCAAGTGGTAGAGTGCTAGCTTTGAGCAAAGGAGCTCAAGTTAGAGCCCAGGCCCAGGTTTCAAGCCCCACAACCAGGAGAGAAAAAAAAGAGCAAATGCCACCCACCCAGTGTCACCCTCTGAGCCCCCCTTGGGACACAAAGCTTCAGTGTCTTCTCGGCACACTAGGGAACTTGTTCCCTTTTCCAGGGGTCACTCTTGGAAAGCAGAGTTGGGACCCCAGCAGGAGCAGCACATGGCTACCAATACACAGGGCTCCGGTTGACCCCCACACCTGGGCCACACACCCACACACTCACCTTCCAGCAGCTCTGCGAGACCCCAGTCCTTCCTGCGGTCTAGCTCACGGGGGCTGGCGGATGAGCTCCTTCTGGGGCCACCGAGGCCAACCATGGTCCCTGGGGAGACAGAGGGGGCTGAAGAGGGCAGAGATCTGGCATAAAGGGGCGGGCCCTAACTCAAGAGAAGCCAAGAGTCAAAGGTCACGCCGAGGAAGAGCAAAGGATTCCCGACAGCAGTTAAAGGTTAGAGCTCCACGGTCGCCAGCAGAGGGGCTGGGGGAGGGTCTGCAAAAGAAACCGAGTGTGAAGGTCAAAGTGCCCGGACAACTCCTCTCAGGAAGCCAGGCCAACGCTGGTGACCCGTGGGTGGCCTCAGTGGGTTTCCGAGGACCCTACAGGGCAAAGGGTAAAGGGCAGAATTTGGGAGTAGGTGCTGGATCCTGGGCCGCGAGAACCGAAGGTCACGGATTCAACAGCGGTTTAGGAGTCGCCCCGGGGTGGACAGTCCCCTCCCGAATTACCTTCCAGGGCTGCGGGGCGGGTGCAGCCCGAGAGCCGCAGCGTCCTGCGGAACCCCGCCGCGCCGCGGGACCAGCACAGCGCCGACATGCTGCCAGCCGCCCGCAACTCGCATGCGCGCGCGCCGCTTGCCGGAAGTTGTAGTTCCGGGGGACTATGGTGGCTGCAAAAGCTCGCTCCGAACCCGTGCGCGGCCCGAACTACAACTCCCAAGGAGCAACGGGGCAGAGGCAAGGAGGCGGGCACCAGAGCCGGACACCGGTTGCTCGCGGTTGTTAATCCTCGCTACTCCGGAGGCTGAGATCTGAGGATCGAGATTCAAAACCAGCCCGGGGGTCAGCCGGGCGCCGGTGGCTCACGCCTGTAATCCTAGCTACTCAGGAGGCTGAGATCTGAGGATCGCGGTTCAAAGCCAGCCTGGGCAGGAGAGACCGTGAGACTCCTATCTCCAATAAACCACCAGAAAACTGGAAGTGATGCTGTGGCTCAAGTGGTAGAGCGCTCGCCTTGAGCTGAAGAGCTGAGGGACAGCGCCCAGGCCCAGAGTTCAAGCCCCACGACCAACAAAAAAAAAACAAAAAACAGCCCGGGCAGGAAAATCTGTGCACCTCTTATCTCCAGTTAACTACCAAAAGGCCGGAAGTAGCGCTATGACTCAGGGTGGTAGTGCTGGTCTTGAGTTCAAGCTCCACAGTCGACCAAAATAATGAAGATCAGGGTTCGAAGCCACTCTGGGCAAGAAAGTCCCTGAGACTCTTATCTCCAATGAACCACCAAAAAGCCAGAAGTGGAGCTGTGGCTCAAGTGGTAATGCACTAGCCTTCAGCAAAAAAAAAAAAAAGACTAAGGGGACAGAGCCCAGGCACTGAATTCAATCTCCAGGACAGGCACAAATGGAAAAAGAAAAAAGGTTTGCACAGGAGTTTGTCTCTTCTTCCCTCCCCCCTCCCCCCATCTCCCCAGTGTCCTCAAGGGGGAAGAAGTGTAACAGCCGTTGCCATGGAAACCTGGGTACATTTTTAAGGCTGTCACTGGAAGGCCAAGGACCTCTCCCCACCCCCACCCTCACTTTTTTTTTTTTTTGTCAATCGTAGGGCTTGAACTCTGGGCCTGGACACTGTCCCTCGGCTCTTCAGCTCAAGGCTAGCGCTCTACCACTTGAGCCACAACACCACTTCAGTTTTCTGGTGGTTAATTGGAGATAAGAGTCTCATGGACTTTCCTGCTCCAGCTGGCTTTGAACTGAGATCCTCAGATCTCAGCCTCCTGAGTAGCTAGGATTACAGGTGTGAGCCACCAGAGCCCTGCTTATTTTATCTTTGTTTATGTATTTGCCAGTCCTGGGGCTTGAACTCAAGGCCTGGGCACTGTCCCTGAGCTTTTTCTCAAGGCTAGCACTCTTTTATCACTTGAGCCACAGCACCACTTCCAGCTCTTTTATTGTATGTGGTACTGGGGAGTTGAACCCAGGGCTTCATGCATGCTAAGCAAGCACTCCACCACTAAGCCACCTTCCCAGGCCTTTATTTTATTGTAAATATGCTGTACAGAGCGGTTGCAGTTACATGAGTAAGGTAATGAATACATTTCTTGTGGAACATTGTTACCCACTCCTTTGTTTTTCGCCCACTATCCCTTCCCTCCCCCACCAGCCCTTTATCTTTATTTTTATTTTTATTGTCAGTTGTGGGGTTTGAATGCAGGGCCTGGGCAATGTCCCTGAGCTTCTGTGCTCAAGACTAGTGCTCTACCACTTTGAGCCACAGTTTCATTTCCTTTTTTTTTTTTTTTTTTTTTCCTGGTGTAGTACCAGTTTGAAATCAGGACCTTGCACAATTGAGCTTTGCCTCAAGCCCTTCTTGCTTTCAATTTTGTTTTTGTTTTGTGCTTTTCCTAAGGCTTAGAACTCAGTCCCTGGGCACTATCCCTGAGCTGTTACACTCACTGCTGCTCTAATACTTGAGCAACTTCCAAGCTTTTGCCAATTAATTGGAGATAGGAGTCTCCAGGACTGTCCTGCCTGGGCTGACTTTGAACCATGATGGTCAGATCACCTCCTGCTGAGTAGCTAGGATTACAGACGTGAGGCACAGGCACCCAGCTTAGATTACATTTTTTCTTTTTGGTGCTGGGGCTTGAACTCAGGGCCTAGGCACTGTCCCTGAGCTGCTTTTGCTCAAGACTAGCACTATACTACTTGAGCCATAGTGCCACTTCTGGTTTTTTCTGTTATTTGGTACTGAGGAATTGAACCCAGGACTTCATGCATGCTAGGTGAACACTCTACCACTAAGCCACATTCCCAGCCCCAGGTTAGTTTTTTTTTTTTTTTTAAGATGGAATCTTGGAGTTTTGTCTATGCAGATCTGAACCAGGATCCTCATGCCTACTGCCTGGAACCATAGACATTCACCAACAAGTCTTCTTGAGATGGGCTGTGTGTGTGTGTGTGTGGTGGGGGTGGTGTTGGTCCTGGGGTTTGAACTCAGGGCCTGGTGGCTGTCCCTGAGCTCTTTCACTCAAGGCTAGCTAGTGCTCTACCACCTGAGCCACAACTCCACTTCCAGCTTGGTGCTGGCTAATTGAAGATAAGACTTTCCTGCATGGTCTGGCTTTGAATTGTCATCCTCAGATCTCAGCCTCCTGAGCAGTTAGGATTATAGGTGTGAGCTACTGGAATCTGGCTAAGATCTCAATTATTTTTGTCTGAACTGGCCTTGACCTGTGAAGTCTGTTTCTCACATAACTGAACTTTTTTCTTTTTTCTTTTTTTTCCTTTTAAGGAAGACTCACCTAATTTGGAAGCTGTTCTGCAATTTGGGATTTCTGCCTGCAGTCTTCTTAGTTAATTCAACTTGAACTTACAATCTATATATTGTGAAGGAAGCTGAGTTTCAGGGAAGTTGATCAACTGACTGGAAGTCACCGTGTGAGAGACTGAAGAGAAAGTTCAGATCTGGCCAACTCTCTTGGTTGTCATGACCATTTTTTATTTTTGTGTGTGCTGGTCCTGGGGCCTGGAACTCTGGTCCTGGGCGCTGTCCCTCAGCTTCTTTTGCTTAAGGCTAGCACTCTACCACTTGAGCCACAGGGCCACTTTCATCTTTTTCTGCTTATGTGGTGCTGAGGAATTGAACCCAGGGCCTCATGCATGCAAGGCAAGCTCTCTACCACTGAGCCACCTTCCCAGCCCCTGTGAAACTCCAATAAATCACCAGAAAATCGGAAGTGGCACTATGGCTCAAGTGGTAGAGCACTTGCCTTGAGCACAGGCCCAGAATTCAAGCCCCATGACTGACAAAAAAAAGTCTCATGGACTTTCCTGCCCAGGCTGGCTTTGAACCATGATTCTCAGATCTCAGCCTTCTGAGTTACTAGGATTACAGGCGTGAGCCACCAGTTCCTGGCCAGATCTGGCCAGCTCTCAATTGAAAAAAGAAAACAATGGAGGGGTAGAATGCATGGCTTAGTTGGTAAAGCATCAGCCAGTGAGTAAAAGAATCAGATACTGAGTTTGAATCCCAGTCTCTGGTCTTAAAAGAAAGAAGAGCCAGGTGCTGGTGGCTCACGATGCCTGTAATCCTAGCTACTCAGGAGGTTGAGATCTAAGGATCAGGGTTCAAAGCCAGCCCAGACTTTTTTTTTAATTTTTGTTTTTGTTTTTTGTCAGTCGTAGGGCCTGAACTCTGGGCCTGGGCGCTGTCCCTCAGCTCTTCAGCTCAAGGCTAGCACTCTACTACTTGAGCCACAGCGCCACTTCCAGCATTTTCTGCTTATGTGGTGCTGAGGAATCGAATCCAGGGCCTCATGCATGCAAGGCAAACACACTACCACTGAGCCACAGTCCCAGCCCCATTCATGAGACTCTTATCTCCAGCTAACTACTGGAAAACTGGAAGTAGCTCTGTGGCTCAAGTGGTAGAGCACTCACCTTGAGCTGAAGAGCTGAGGGACAGCGCCTAGGCCCATGACCAACAAAAAAAAAGAAAGAAAAAAGAAAAGAAAGAGAAAGAAAGAAAGAAATAAAGAAAGGAAGGAAGGAAGGAAGGAAGGAAGAGGGAGGGAGGGAGGGGAAGAAGGGAAGGAAAGGGAAGGGAAGGAGGGAGGGAGGGAAAAGAAAGAGGAAGAAAGAAGAAAAGGAAAGAAGGAAGAAAAAAAGAACAGAACAGAAAAGAAAAGGCCAATAGGCCCCTTTACTACTAGGTTTCCTAGGTATTTTTGCCATCCACTCCTACTGGCCTCAGTTTACCTAGTTCATTTTACCTCAAGCCCCCAAAGACAGAAGCAGGAGGAAGTAAGTACATTAAATAGGGAGATGAGAAAAGGAATGAGTAAATCTGGGAGTGGACTCAGCCGCAGCAGCCTCCAGGAAATCCTAGGCAAGCATAGGAGGCTCCAGCGCATCAGAGTGAAACCTGGCAGTTATGCCCCGCCCCCATCCTTTAGTGTGGGGAGCTGAGGCTTAGAGAGAGGAACCCCTGGGCCTTGGACTGGCAAGTTAGGAGACTGGGACTCTATGAAAGCAGATCTCTTGGTGAATCTCCCAGGCAGTCAGTAAGTGCAAAGACCCTGGGGCAGGATCTGGGGGGGGGGGGGAGGGACCTAGGTGAGATGAGCAGAGCTGGGCTGGAAAGAACGCAAAGGTATGCTGGAGGAGCCCAGGTCCTTCCTTCCTCAGCTCAAGCTTCCCTGAGCCCATAACATTTGGACTTCCTTTCTTTACCAACCCATTGCTAAGCACTGGCCGTTTGGCCCCTCAGTAGCACATCCCAGGCACAGCTGCCCACGCAGGCCTCGGCCGGCCGCAGTGATGCCACCAGCTGGGAATGTTTTCAGTAGACAGCAGAGCAGCGTCTTCCCCAGCCTGCCCAGCTCACCCCCGGATGCCTGGGGCACAGTGACCTCAGCAGTGACTTCCTCCTGAGCTCAGCTTCCTGGCTCAGCCTCCTCACAGGGCCTCCGTCCCTTGCACTCAGGTTCCTCTAGGGTCTGATGAGACACTGGGCCCTGCCCTGCCCGGACCTGCCAGAAGCAGGTTGAATCTTAACAGTGAGAGCTGCACACTGCTCTCCGACTCAGCACCTTGTTTTCCTTTCAGAGGGGTGTGTGTGTGTGTGTGTGTGTGTGTGTGTGTGTGTGTGTGTGTGTGTGTGTGTGTGTGTGTGTGTGTGTGTGTGTGTGTGTGTGTGTGCGTGCGCGCTGGTCCTGGAGCTTGAACACGAGTCTTTGGTGCTATCCCTCAGCTTTACCACTCAAGGCTGGTGTTTTATCACTTGAGCCATGGCTCCACTTTTGATTATTTTTTTCTTTGTCAGTCCTGTGGCTTGAACTCTGGGCCTGGGTGCTGTCCCTCAGCTCTTCAGCTCAAGGCTAGTGCTCTATCACTTGAGCCACAGTGCCACTGGCCTTTTCTGCTTATGTGGTACTGAGGAATCCAACCCAGGGCCTCATGCATACAAGGCAAGCACTCTACTGCTGAGCCACCTTTCCCAATCTCATCCACTTTTGACTTTTTGGTGGTTAATTGGAGGTAAGAGTAAGGGGCTGGGAAGGTGGCTCAGTGGTAGAGTGCTTGCCTTGCAAGCATGAGGCCATGGGTTCGAATCCTCAGCACCACTTAAACAGGAAAAGCCAGAAATGGAACCATGGCTCAAGTGGTAGAGTGCTAGCCTTGAGCTGAAGAGCTCAGAAACAGTGCCCAGGCCCAGAGTTCAACCCCATGACTGACCCGCCCCTCCCCCCCAAAAAAGTCACACAGACTTTCCTGCTCAGACTGCCTTTGAACATGATTCTAAAGATTTGTTTTTCTGATACTGGGGTTCAAAGCTAGCACTCTTCCATTTTGAGCTACAGCTCCACTTCTGGTTTTCAGAAGCCTTAGCTGGCTTCTAACTGGGATTCTCAGCTCTCAGTCTTCTGAGTAGCCACAGGCATAAGCTACTTGCTGCCCTGCTCGTTCTAGCCTTTTTGATGTTGAAACAGGAGGATCAAAAGGTCAAATCCAATCTGAGTTGCATAGTGAAACCCTATCTCAAAAAAAAAAAAACAACCCAACAACAATAAGTGAACAAAGACAGTTCAGTTTCCTCAAACTCAACACCCTTGTAAGCAGTAACAGCAAGACCAATGATAGACCATGATAGCCCCAGAGCCCTGCTGTGCCCCTCCTCACCTGACATATCCTACTATAGGCTGATTCTGCCTGTCCTAGAATGTCCCGTCAGTGAGCTACCTTTGGGGCCTGGCAGCTTTGACTCTATGCTATGTGATATGTTTCAGGGCTTGGCCTTTTGTGTGGCTGTGTAATATTCCACTATGTGAATTTTGTCCCAAAGTATTTGATTATTCTGATGGAGAGAAAAAAAGAAGAAGAAAGAAAAAAAGGGCTGGGAAGGTGGCTCAGTGGTAGAGTGCTTGCCTTGCATGCATGAGGCCCTGGGTTTGAATCCTCAGCACCACATAAGCAGAAAAAACTGAAGTGGTGCTGTGGTTCTAGTGGTAGAGTGCTAGCCTTGAGCAAAAAGAAGCTCAGGGACAGCTTCCAGGCCCAGAGTTCAGGCCCCACAACCGACCAAAAAATGAAAAGAAAAAGAAAGAAAGAAAGAAAGAAAGAAAGAAAGAAAGAAAGAAAGAAAGAAAGAAAGGAAGGAAGAAAGGAAGGAAGGAAGGAGGAAAGGAGGAAAGGAAGGAAGGAAGGGAGGGAGGAAGGGACGAAGGAGGGAAGGAAGGAGAAAAGCAAAACTCTATATAGAGACAGTTCAGAAACATCAGGGTTCATTGTACTGTTCTAAGATTTTCTGTAAGTTGCTGAGTGCTGGTAGCTCACATCAGTAATCCTTGCTACTCAGGAGTATGGAATCTGAGAATCAAAGCCAGTCCAGGCAGGAAAGCCTATGAAACTTTTATCTCCAATGAATCACCAAAAAAGCCTAAAGTGGAGCTGTGGCTCAAATGGTAGAGCACCAGCCTTCAGTGAAAAAGCTAGAGGGACTCTTGTGCCCAGGCCCTGAGTTCAAGCCCCAGTACTGGCACACATGTACACACACACACACACACACACACACACACACACACACACACACACACACACACACAGAGGTTCTGTAAGCTTGGAGCTGTGCACAGAACAAGGCTCTCTGTCATGCTACCATGTACAGAGACCCGGAGGACACAGAAACTCCCACAGACCTTGGCTCCATTGATAGGCTATGGCCGGAACAGGGGAAATGCAGAGACAGGAAGTAGATTTGTGGGTGCCAGGGGCTGGGGAGGGGATAGGGTGACTATTCCTGAGGATGGGGCTGCTCTTGGTGTGATGGAATGTTCTGGAATGAGAGGTGGTGGTTGCATACCTCTGATGCACTAATAACCCTGAATTGTACACTTTAAATGGATGATTTGTATGGTATGCAAATTATATTTCAATAAAGCTGTTATTAAACAACTCAGAGGCCAGGGGTGTGACCAGCCATGCCTCCTCCCTCCCAGGGCCCAAACATAAAGTCCTCTGAGCGCAGGGTCCTCAGCCCAGGAAGTAAACAGGGGTTTCTGGATGCCCAGCTAGGTAGATTTACGTGGTGCCATGATACTACCCGTTCCCAGAGAGCTACCTGAATTCTCTTGGCCTTCCAGACACCTCACCCAGCCCATTTCATGGAGGAGAGGCCGAGGTGTGGCCCTCAGAGGTGACCTCAGGTGTGGCCTCAGTGGAAGGAGTGGGGCCAGGCTAGACCTGGACCTGGGGCGCCCTCACCCCATCTCCGGCCTCAGCCCTGAGATAAGCACCACTCAGTCCCCTAGAGGTATCCACCCCAAGCCAGCAGGAAGGAGTCAGGGATCCCCTGAGCCACTAGAAAGGAACCTTGGCACCTTGCAGGACCGGTTGTCCCTCCAGAGGGCTCCCCAAAACAGTGCAGCTTATTAGTACGCCCTCACCCTGCTGCTGCTATTTAAAGATGTGCCCAGGGCAGGGCAGGTAGGATGGCTGGCTTGTGGTGAGCAAAGGGTGAGAACTAGTTTGTGTGTGTGTGTGTGCGTACACACGCATGAGCGCGTGCACATACACACATAGGTACCAGGGCTTGAACTCAGGGCATGAGCGCTGTCCCTGAGCTTTTTCTACTCAAGGCTAGCACTACGCCACTGGAGCCACAGCTCCACTTCCAGCTTTTTGGTGATTAATCGGCGATAAGAGCCTCATGGACTTTCCTGATAAAGCTGGCTTCCAATCAAGATCCTCAGACCTCAGCCTCCTGAGTAGCTGGGTGGGGGTGACCGTGGCTGTCCCCACTAGGGTATCTGGGGTACTGTGTGCTGGGGCTCTGGTGGGAGTATGATGGGGAGCTGGTGTAGGTGTGGACACAACACTCCCTCCTGCTGCCCCCACATACAGTTTAGACACTAAGACAGGAAGTGGACTCACTGCCACCTGTGCTGTGGGTAGTCAGCCATTGGCTAACCTACCTGTCTGTCCTCCCGCCCTCCAGCCTAAGTTCCTATGTCCCCCCCACTGCCCACCTGCTCCACCCAGGCCAGTCCCAGGAATTACAATTTAGAAGATGAATTGCTCCCTCCTCCCAGGCATGCTATGTCCAGCCCAACCCCCGTCCAGCATTTCCATCGCCACCCCCCCCAGCATTTCCATTTCTGTCTGTATACATTGTCCCCTCTGTCTTAGTCTCTGTCTCTCCCTGCAGCTTTGTCTCTGTTTATCTCTTGTGTGTATGCTGGATGCTGGTCCTGGGACTTGAATTCTGGGCCTGGGCGCTGTCCCTCAACAGTTCAGCTCAAGGCAAGTGCTCTACCATTTGAGCCATAGCGCCACTTCTGGTTCTCTGACAGGTCATTGGAGATAAGAGTTTCATGGCTGGGCTGGGAAGATAGCTCAGTGGTAGAGCGCTTGCCTTGCATGCATGAGGCCCTGGGTTTGATTCTTCAGCACCACATAAGCAAAAAGAAAAAAAGATGGAAGTGGCGCTGTGGCTCAAGTGGTAAAGTGCTCGCCTTGAGCTGAAGAGCTGAGGGACAGCGCCCAGGCCCAGAGTTTAGGCCCCACGACCTGACCCCCCCAAAAAAGTCTCATGGACTTTCCTGCCTTGGCTGGCTGGCTTTGAACCCTGATCCTCAGATCTCAGCCTCCTGAGTAGCTAGGATTACTGGCGCCCAGCTTCCCTTAGCCTTTTTTGCTCAAGGCTAATGCTCTTACCACTTGAGCCACAGCTCCACTTCCGATTTTTTATTTATTATTATTTTGTTGTTGTTGTTGTTACGAGGTAAGAGGCTCGCGGGCCTTCCTGCCTGGGCTGGCTTTCATCCTCAATCTCAGCCTCCTAAGTAGCCAGGATTACAGGGTGAGTCACCAAGGCCCGGACTGTTTACCTTTTTCTTTGCTTTTGTTGTTGTTTGTTGTGGGGCTTGAATTCAGGGTACTGGGCTCTCTGGACCCTGAGCTTTGATGCTCAAGGCTAGGGCACCCCTACGTGGAACCACGGCCCCACTTCCGGTTTTTGAGTAATTGGAGATAAGCGTCTCAGGGACTTTCCTGCGGCGGTTGGCTTCGAACCGCGATCCTCAGATCTCAGCCTCCTGAGTCGCCTGTTCATCTTTGTCTCAGCCTCCGTGGCCTCTTTCTCGTCGGTCTCTGCCCCTGTCTTTGTCCCTGCCTCTCACCTCTGCTATCTCTCCCTCCGGTCTCCATCTCCCGCCCCCGCGGCCGCATCTGCACCCCGCAGCCGCCCGCTGGATGACGCGCACGTGCCGCCCTCCAGCCCCGAGAGACAAACAAGCCTACGGCCCCGCCCACAGCTGTCACCCGCGGGCCCAGGTCGCCAACCACGCCCCCTGACGCCCATTGGCCCTCTCGGGCTAGGAAGCCCCGCCCCCGGATCCCCCCATTGGCCCCGTGCGTTGCTTTACGCCCCGCCCCCGGCCGCACCGGGGCTGAATCGCGGACGCGGGAGGCTGGAGCGCGTAGTGGGCGCAGTGGGCGCGAGCCATGCGCCACCGCCTCTGGCTGGGCCTCGCCTGGCTGCTGCTGGCGCGGGCGCCCGGCGCCGCGGGGAACCCCAACACACCGCGGAGACCACGCAGCTACCCGCACCTGGAGGGCGACGTGCGCTGGCGGCGCCTCTTCTCCTCCACCCACTTCTTCCTGCGCGTGGACCCCAGCGGCCAGGTGCAGGGCACCCGCTGGCGCCACGGCCAGGACAGTGAGTGCCCAGGGATGGCGGGGCAGGGCGGCGGGGAGGAGGCGGAGAACAACCCGGGCGGGGAGGGGGGGTGGCAGCGCTCCACACAACCCCCCCCCCCCAGTTAGAGCCAAATCTCCTGGCTGCGTGGCAATCTGGTGACAATTATTCTGGCGTGGGGCGGAAAGGAAACTGAGGCTGCACGTAGAGCTGTGGCCATGAAGTGGGAACAGAGAGCACCGACCTTCAGGGCTCTCAGTGCTCAGGTTAGGACCTGCCTGGGTTGGGATCCCCTCTTTTTCTTCCCAGACACCCCATGTGGTGAATGAAGAAACCGAGGCACCAAGAATATAAATGATCTCCTCCCAGGGCTTGCCAAGAGGAGGCAGTGAGCTGGAGCCCCATAGTGCTGAGAACCTCAGCTGTTCTCATCCTGCCTTACCCAGTCTAGAGTAGGCTAGGCATTCAACAAGGCCTTGTGGAATGTATGTGGCCAGAAAACAGGTCAGGGCAAAGAAGGTGGGCTTCCCCACGGCCCTTCATCCTGGCAGGGGAGCTGGGGAGGGGGCTGAATGCCTCTCTGGCTACCTGAATCACCACCATCAGAGCTGGTAATCACCCTCCCTGTCCCACTGGCTTTCATCTGGGTTCCAAGGCTCTTATTAGGCTGCACGCGACCAGGGCCATGACAGGGGACTGGCCAGGCAGGTCCATCCATGGTGGCAGGGCCAGGCGGGGTGGCCTCAGGCTGGGGGAGAGGCCTGGCTCCCCTGGAAGATCTGGGATGGTCACAACTTCTGAACTTCTGCTTCCCAGCTGGTCAAGGATGGAGGTGATGATGGATGATGGAGGATGGACAGGGCTTGGTACTTGCCTCCCCTCTTCCTACAGCCAGTGATTATTAACTGAGCACTTCTCGGAGAGCTTGCTGGGCATGGGAACATAGTGGTGACCAATATCAGCTATCTGCCAGTGCCATAGAAGGAGTCATGCATTCATCTCAGAGGGGCCATGTAGGCTCCAAGAAAATGATAGCTGGGCTATGGCCTGGAGGTGGCCAAAACCAATTCATCTGGATCCCAAGAGCCCCTCTGAGGTGGCTGAGCCTTGAATAATGGCAGGGAACTGGGTTTTGCAGAGAAGAAATTGTGTACCTGTCAGAAGGAACAGCAGGTTCAAAGGCCCTGGGGTGAGGATGAGGAACAAGGACCAGGAATGAAGGCAGTATGGATACTGGGTGCCTTCAGAGGAGCCTCAGGCCTCTAGGTCCAAGCTGAGGATCAGGCAGCATGCAGAAGCTCCTCTAAAGCCCTTTGGTAGAGGGAGAGCTGTAGCTCAGAGCAGGGCAGGGCTCTCCCAGAGTGACCCAGAGTGACAGACAAGGCTCCAAGCTAACTGCTATTCCTTGGACTCCCCTTGTGGTGAGTGGGTGAGGTCAGCACCTCCCATTTGAGGCTGTATGTAGGCTCAGAGGAGCACAGCGGGCAGAGGAAGTATACAGATTGTATTCAAACGTGTGAGCAGTTACCAACTGTTGCCTGGGCTCTGTCTCCTGCCATTAGCCAGGCAAGGCTATAATATCCCAGAAGGAGGTGGAGGCTGGCTGAGGATGATGATGGAGTCCTGAGGTCTGTTGGCTGCTGGGGGCCTTAGCTACTTCTCTGTGGCCAGCAGGCCACAGCAGCGGGCCCAGGGTTGCACTAAGCCATAGTGGAAGTCTGCCAGCTGGATCCTCCAAGCCCTGAGCTTGGCAGTGTCTGGTCTGCTCCCAGCTTGTATGCTGTGTAGTGCACTGAACCTTGGCCTCTGCAAACCTGGCCTGCTGCCCTATGGCCCCTGGTCCTCCTATAGACCCCCTGCCTTTCCCCTGCAGCTGGGCTGCCTCCACCTGGGGCTCCTCGCTTGAACTCAGGGCCTCATGCTCTTGCTTAGTACTTTTTCTCTTAAGGTTCGTTTTCTACCACTTGAACCACAGATCTGCTTCTGGCTTTCTGCTGGTTAATTGGAGATAACAGTCTCACAGACTTTCCTGCCTGGGCTGGCCTTGAACTGCAAACCTCAGATCTCAGCATCCTGAGTAGCTAGGATAACAGATGTGAGCCGCAGGTGCCTGGCTCCTGGTTCTTGTGTATTGGCATCTTAGGCAGCTCCAGGGTATGCCATATTTCCCAGGGTCCCAGGCCAGTGGGAGCGATTGCCCCTGAGCCTGGGAAGATCTAACCCCTCCCCCGCTCCCCACAGGTGTCATCGAGATCCGATCTGTCCTGGTGGGCACCGTGGTCATCAAGGCGGTGTACTCTGGCTTCTATGTGGCCATGAACCGCTGGGGCCGCCTCTATGGGTCGGTGAGTACGGGCAGGTGTGGGCAGCGGGCGGCGGGCAGCAGGCTCCCCTGGCTCACGTGTCCGCCCTGCAGCGGGTCTACACTGTGGACTGCAGGTTCCAGGAGCGCATCGAGGAGAACGGCTACAACACCTACGCCTCGCTCCGCTGGCGCCACCGCGGCCGGCCCATGTTCCTGGCGCTGGACGGCAGGGGGTCACCCAGGAGGGGCAGCCGCACACGGAGGCACCACCTGTCCACCCACTTCCTGCCTGTGCTGCTCTCCTGAGATCCCTTGAGCTCCGAGGGGGGCTGTAGACAGACCCAGGAGGAGTGGGCAGGGCAGAGTGAGTCCAGAAGAACAGGAGTCAGGCAGAGGCCGAGGGTGGCGGGGACCCGGGCTCCCCCTCCCCCTTTATCTGTCTTTCAGTTGGTTCTGATCATAAGGTTTAATTAGGTGCCTACTGTATGCCAGGCACTGGGGACCCAGCGGGGTCCTGCGCAGGTGAGGCTGGCCCCTATTCCGGAGGGAGAATGCAGCCAGTGAGCAGTTTCCCCGTGTCCAGTTTGGGGCTGAGGCGAGGACCAGTGTGCACGGCCTGAGCTGAGGTCACAGGATGCAGCCTTGAGTGTGAGAGCACGGGCCCAGGTCCAGGCCCAGGGGTGGGGACACACTGGGTGGTGAGGGGCGGCAAGGACGGGGAGGGTTGAGGAGGATGGACAGCCAAGACAGAGCACCGAAGGCTCACAGTCAAGGATGGTGAACGTAAGCCCCACGTGGTCAGCAAAATGACAGAGATGTCCCTGTCCCAGGCCCTACAGCCTGAGGACATGTCACCTCATGTAGCAGAGGGATTCAACAGATGAGATCTGAAAGACTTTGAGCTGAGGATCGATCATTCTGGGCCCAGCATCACTAAGAGGGAGGCAGAGACTAGGACTGTGTTGCTGTGCTGAGGAAGGGGCTGCAAGCCAAGGGATGTGAGGCTGAAACGGGGACCTGGAGCTTCCCAGGACCATTCCACTTGGACAAAGCCCAGGGAGCCTGCTTCAGGCTACTGACCCAAGCCAGCAGATAATAAATGTCTTGAAGTCATCAAATGTATGGTCACCGTGACAGTGACAAGAGTGCTTTACTGACAATCTCAGGCTGGCTCAGCTCTCACGGGGACACAGGCCAGGCCAATGAGAGCTCAGTGCCAGCGTACCAGGGAGTCTGTCCCTCTGTGGTGGGGTTTTCTCTCCTAACTGGCCTTCAGTCCCATTGTTGTCTCTGGCCCTTGCCTTGAGTCTTGTTCTGATGTGGCTGGTGTGGCTGGCAGCTCTGGCTGCTTAAGCAGCAATGACGTGCCAAAGTCAGGCAGGAGTCAAGCTCCATTCCCACCCAGAATGCAGCCCTGGAGTCAAGCTCCATTCCCACCCAGAATGCAGCCCTGTGGAGCGCCCGTGCCAACAGCCTGCCTGGCCGTGGATGGCCCAGAAGTCGTAAATGGAGGCTCACCAGCAGTCTCCCCACCTCTGTGTCGTCAATCCCTGGTCCCACAGAGCCGGTAGGCTCTGGTGTTAGGATGGAATGTGTGAGGCCACAGCTGTTGTCACCAGAGCTGAGTTTTGGCACGCTGCCACACACTAGGGTGTCTGCAGGATGACGCTCCACAGGGTGTCCTCGGTAGAAGCCTAGAAAGCACCGGGTGCTGCAGGCTGGCATGGCAGGGAGCACAGCCGCCCAGCTCTGCAGGCTAACACAGACCCACAGGGGTGGGGACCCGTGTCCTGAGGACATGGTGCGGGTGCCAAGCGGAAGAGCTGGATGAGGGGACTCCTCTTCACTTGATGTGACTGGCTCCCAGCAATTGCCAGGAGGCTGCATCACCCAGCTGCCCATGCCAAGGGCAGACACGTAGGTCCCCCCTAAGCAGCACAGAGGGTCTTGGGGCACCCACGTGACTAGCTGTGCCACAGTTCCCCGCGAGGGACGAGCTGATGCGCTTCAGTGTCTGAACCCCATCCCTCATGCGTGGCCAGCTCTGCCCTCCCCTGCAGGAAGCACAGCTCCCCAAACGGGTAGACTGCCCAGGTCCCAGGAACTGGGCCCTGACCGGAAGGAAGACACCAAACCGCCAGCTCCTCTTTTTCAAGTAGGTGTATTTTAAATAGCTTTCAAGATACACATCTCTCCCTTTACAAAAGGTCTGTCGGAGCAGCTCCTTCTTGGTTCTGCGGGTCGCCCTCATGGTCCGAGGCTGGCGCTGGCTGTGCGGCCGAGGCTTTGGCCTCGGAGGGGGGCCCTGGGGTGGACAGGGCCTTGTCTGTCGGGGTGGGCGCAGCTGGGGCGAAGCAGCTCTACCCAGGCTCCTCCACAGATCATGCGTGGCCACGCATGGGCTAAAACGTCCATTTATTTCAAAGCAGTAATAATTTAAAAACATAAAAACCTTTCTGCCATGGAATATGTGGAGGGTGAGGTTACAGACGAAGGGAGGGGCCTACAGGGCCGTGTGGCCTGCGCCCTCTGGCAGGGCAGCAGGTGAGCACAGAAGTCCCTCCAGGGGCTGCGCACATGGTCTGAGCCGAGTCCCCAGCTTGGCCGTAGCCTGCGCCGGCCCAGGGCTGCCAGACGCTGGGGCGGCAGCACCTCCAGTCCACGGCCGCAGCGGTGCTGGAGCCGAGGCAGGTGTAAGGAGCCAAGCTCTCCGCAGCAGCCTCAGCCCGAGAACGTAGAAGGGGCTGAGTGCTCTCCAGAGGCTGGGTGCAGCCAGCTGGGACTCAGGAGTTGCTTGAGGCGTTCTCATTGCTGGGCGAGCTAGAGGAGGACGAGGAGGACGAGGATGAGAAGCTCACCCCCGTCAGGCCTGGGGGGTTGGTGGCTGTGTTCTGGCCCGTGAGACTCTTCCGGCAGACAGGGCAGCTGTCATGCTTGAGGCACAGAGGCAAGAGAAGGCGGGGTTAGAGGGCAGGGGCAGGGGTGCGGAGGCGGGGCTGGCGGGCCGGCAGGGGTGCCGAGGTACGTCCGCGGGAGGGCAGGAGCTGTCAGTGTACTCACCTGCTCCAGCCAGGGCACGATGCAGCCGTCGTGGAACAGGTGGTTGCAGGGCAGCTGCCTCACATTTTCGCCCAGTGCATAGTCATCCTTGCACACAGGACATTCAAGGCCAGAGCCTAGGGAAGGAGGGAGGAAAAGCGGGCTGGTGAGGGACAGGGAAGATCACGAGGGGACAGAGATGACCCGCCTCTCTCCTGGGCTGGCCTCAGCAACAGGGAGCATACCTACGTGCTCCTCGGTGACAGGGACAGTGGGGAGGGCCTGGATCTTCTCCTTGTCTGCAGGCGGGGGACCGGTGTTCTCAAACTGATTGAGGAGCTGGAAGACAAGGGGGGGGTGGGGAGCTGCTTCTGGGGCAGGGCTCCCACACAGCTGGGACCAGCCAGTCCACAGCAATGCTGCTCTTGCTGCCCTGGCCAACACCCCCAGATAGGACACCACAGCATGTTTCCCATTCTGCCTACACAAGACCATGTCCAGCCTTAGGAGAGTAGGTGTCCTGGGAATGTCTAAGGGAAAGAGAGGGTGTGGCACCACAGCAATTTTACTGCCACTCCAGGGGACATTCAAAAGAACTGCCCCCAGGCCATGCAGACTTAAAAGGGCTCTGGGTGCAGATTCTGCCTGCCCTAGGTTCCACTGGCCTCCTAGTATGGGGTCATTAGGGCAGTCCAGCTCCCGCTCCCCTCATAGACAGCTACCCAGTACCTGGGTGATGATGGCGTCCAGGCCATTGGCCCCCCAGGCATAGTCCATCGGGTTTGAGTGCAGGACACCCCTGGAGGAAGAAGCCGGGTCAAGGGGATGCAGGGTGGTGGGGGTCCCGGTGCCCACCCGCTACTTACCAGGGGCCCAGGCCCAGGTTGGGGATGGTGGCCGGCGTGATGATGCCATTGACCAGCTGCTGGATGATTCTGGAAGAGACGTAAGGGCCATTATGGAGGGCACAGGAGGGCAAGGCCTGCTCTCAGTGCGGAGGGCAGGGCCAGTCACCTTTCCAGTGCTTTTTGTTTTTGCTGGTGTGGCGATGAAGTCAGGCCTGGGCCGTCTCTGAGCTCTTCTGCTCAGAGCTAGCGCTCTACCACTTTTGAGCCACAGATCCACTTTTTTTGAGTGGGGAGGGGGATCTTGAACTCTGGGCCTGGGCAATGTCCCTGAGCTCTTCAGCTCAAGGCCAGAACTCTACCACTTGAGCAACAGCCCACTTCCCGTTTTCTGATGGGTCACTGGAGATAGAGATAAGAGTCCATGAGACTTATATATCCCCCCCCCCCCACCCTTTTCTGTCTGTTGTGGGGTTTGAACTCAGGGCTGGGCACTGTTCCTGAGCCTCTTTGTGTCATAGCACCACTTCTGTTTTTTGAGTGGATAAAGAGTCTCACAGGGACTTTTCTGCCTGGGTTGGCTTCAAACTGTGATCCTCAGATCTTAGCCTCCTGAGTAGCTAGGATTACAGGTGTGAGCCATTGGAGCCTTGCAGCCTTGCTGTAAGACTCTTATTTCTAATAAACTACTAAGAAAAAAGGCTGGAAATAGATCAGTGTCAAGTGGTAGAGCACTAGCCTTGAGCAAAAAGCTCAGGAACAGTGATCAGGTCCAGAGTTTAAGCCCCAAGACTGGCCAAAAATTAGTTTCCCTGAAGCTTAAAAACAAATCTGTTGGATCCTTAATTCATATACTCCCAATCAGTTCTTCTGACATGTCTCTGGTTTCTGCACTGTTGTAATGTATTTAGTAAGTAAAGTTTTTACAAAGTTCTGATTTAGTGTCATGGCTCAAACCTGTAATCCCTGCTACCTGAGAGGCAGAGAACAGAACTGCAGGTGGAGGCAAGCCCATGCAAAAAACTAGTGAGACCCCCATCTCAACAAACAAGCCAGGTGTGATGGTATGAACCTGTTATCCCAACTACATGTGAGGTATAGGTAGGGCTGAGGTTGGAGGCTGGCCCTAGGCAAAACATGAGACCCCACCTGAAAAATAATTCAAGCAGCTGGGTGCTAGTGACTCACGCCTGTAATCTTAGCAACTAAGGAGGCTGAGATCTGGGGATCTCGGTTCAAAGCCAGCTTAGGCAGGAAAGTCCATGAGCCTCTTATCTCCAATAAACCACTAGAAAACTGGAAGCAGTGCTGTGGCTCAAGCAGTAGAGTGCTTGCCTTGAGCTGAAGAGCTGAGGGACAGCGCCCAGGCCCAAAATTCAAGCCCCACAACAACAACAAAAAAAATCAAGCAAAAAGGGCTAGGGGTGTGACTCAAGTGGTAGACTGTCAACCTAGCAGGTACACGGACCTGAGATCAAATCCCAGTACTGCTTTAAAAACAAGCACATGAACACACACACAGTGACAAAGAACCTGGCAGAACATTTCTGGACCCATTTGATAAAGCCAAAACCCATTCGGCAGTGCAAAAACATGTAAACATGCTCAAACCTGCTTTTATTTGTCAGTTGTGGGGCCTGAACGCTGTCCCTCAGCTCTTCAGCTCAAGGCGAATGTTCTACCACTTGAGCCACAGCCTCACTTCCAGCTTTTTTGGTTTATGTGGCACTAAGGAATCGAACCCAGGGCCTCATGCACGTGAGGCAAACACTCTTATCACTGAGCCACCTTCCCAGCCCTCAAACCTTTTAAAGCCCAGTGGGAACCAATCACTCAGTCCAGGGTTTGGCTAAATGTTGTGCTGCATTGATTCTTGCAGCACACTCCTACCTCAAAAGGGTGTGTGTGCCAGGCAACCATGGCTCACATTTGTTATCCTAGCTACTCAGGAGGCTGAGATCTGGAAATCGAGGTTTGAAACCAGCCAGGGCAAGAAAGTCTGTGGGACTTTTATCTTCAATTAATCACCAAAAAAAGCAGAAGTGGAACTGTGGCCCAAGTGGTAGAGCACTAGCCTTGAGCAAAAAGTGCTCAGGGACAGCTCCCAGGCCCTGAATTCATGTTCCAGGACTGACACAAAAGAACAAAATCAACAACAACAAAAAAGGGCATGTGTGGCTGCGGCTCTCGGTGGGACTGTGTGGCACAGATACCCAGGCTCCTTGGGGCTGCGGCTGAATGTAGGCCCTTTCCCAGGGGCTGAACATCCCATCTTCTGAGTGGGGCCCTCTGCAGGCACACTGGGTCCCCTCACCCTTCCAGCGTGGGGACGCCTTCGTGCCGGCCGGTGGCCCGCCGGGCGGTGAGACGGGCGCGGGGCTGCCGGGCGCCATACCGATGCCGAGATTGGTGTTCTCTCTCCCGTCGGCTTTCGGGGTCCCTGCTATCACTGGCCTGCGCCCCAGGAGGAAACGTAGGGATCTCGAAGCTGTCGTCAAATATGCCGAAAGCAAATTGTCCATAGCCCTGGGGCAGTGTGAACAGGTGCTGGTCCACATTCTGAGGAGAGAGTGGGTGCCCTGAGCCTGCGTGGTCTTCTGGGTGCTGTGCATAGCCAGGTAGGGTGAGGGAAGACTGGGGAGTGGCACTGGGGGAGGGGGTTGTCAGGCGGTCCAGTAGAATTTCACTTTCCTTCAGAAAGTGACAGATCCAGTGGGCGGCCCACGGCCTCCACATGGTCACCTGGGGGGAGGGCAGAAAGACAGGTGCAAGCCCTGCATCTGCCCACCATCCAGCCCTGTTGGCCCCCCAGTCTCCTTGGCTGCATCTTTGCAGGCCGGTCTGTTGTGGGGACCAGGGGCACTGTGAGTCAGGGCAGAGGAACATGGCTTGTGTACTCGCTCCTGTAGGTGCAAGGCAGATCTTGGACAGCAATTTATGGACATGGACGTGCAGAGAAGGAGATACAAAAGATGGGTGGGTACTGCGGGACCCAAGGAAGGGGACAGCAGCCAGAGTGAGGGCAGTTCATGGCTGCCACGCCTCAGCCCCTCCAAGGCAGACCACCACAGGTGGGACAAGGAAGCATGCATCACGAGGGACTAGAAGCTCCCACTTACCTCGAATGGCTGCCGGCTTTGGTCGGTGGGGGCCGTGGAGGGGGCAGAACTGCTTTCCGTATTCCTGGGGAAAGATGGCGCCTGTCAGCAGCGGTCAATATCCCTCCCTGTCCCCCAGGCATGGGGCCATCCTCTGCAGCCCATTCCTGGTCCTGCATGTCGGGAAGGTAGGATTCACCATGATGGAGGCGCTGATCACCTTCCTGGCAGGAAGACTGACCCAGAAGGATCAATGCATGGCTGCACATGCAGCATAGTGGGTCTATGAGCACAGGCTTGCTGGCTAAGCCCATCAGGCTCTGAGGGCTCATGCTGGGGGCATGCATCATCAAGCCAAGAACCCTAGCTGAGGCTGGGAAGTTGGCTCAGTAGTAGTGCTTGCTTCGCATGCATGCTTCGCATGCATGAAGCCTGGGTTTGATTCCTCAGCCCCATATTAAGCAGAAAAAAGCCAGAAGTGGTACTGTGGCTCAAGTGGTAGGGTGCTAGTCTTGAGTTGAAGAGCTGAGGGACAGCACCCAGGCCCAGAGTTCAGCCCCCAAAACCATCCAAAACAACTAGCCCATGGTGGGATCAAGGCCAGAGCAGGCCTGCCCAGCCCCATCCAAGGTCCCTGCCTGCAATGCCAGCCTCTGTGACCAAGGGCTGCACTACCTGGTCTCTTCTGGAAGCTCTTCGATAAAACCAGACTCACATCTCGGGCAGATGTAATCCTGTAGGAGAGAGTAAAAGCCAGGTCACCGAGAGCCATCTACCTGTAAACCACTCTCTGCATTGGGGAGGCGGGGAGGGGGGGAGGGGGAAGGGGTGTCTGTTGTCTGATAGGCACAGGCCTTGAGTCTGCTCTTCATCTGTGCATATGGTGGGGGTGAAAGGGCGAGGACAGCTCCCTCCCTCATCTCTGACCACTAAGTCACCCTTTCCCCAACTCCTGTCTCCCTCCCAGGGAGACCCAGGCTTATTAGCACATGTTCCACGGTGACAGAAGGCTCAGTGCCTTCTTGTGGGAGGCACAGACAGAGGAGCGGCTATGGCTGCCCCTCAGTGACACATGCGGGACCCTGCGCCAGGGATCCACCTGAGAGAAATCAGGTGTGTCATCCCCAAACAAGCTTGATCACTCCATGAGGGCAGCCCCAGCCACAAACTCATGCTACAGGCAAGATGGGGCTCAGTGTCCTACAGTCACCTGCCCCAGGACATGGACACAAACAGGGAGGAGAGGAATGACTGTAAGGTGACATGCAGGTAACCCTTCACATGGCAGGGAGGCCAAGGGGAGGCCAGGGAGGCCAAGGCCCAGAGTTCTGGAACTACTCTGAGGGTAAACACAATGCTAGGGTGGCTGTGGGCCTCTCACACTACCCAAGGGGACTCTGAAATGTGAGGGTGGTGAGGCTTTACCTGCTGGCCTCTAGGGAGGGGTGGACAGAACCCTCCCCACCCACAGCACCTGCTCTAGCAGCAAAAGCAAAGGCTGTCTGGAGGACAATGGGGCTCAAGCCAGGTGAGCAGAAGGGGAGGGCAGCTGTGCAGAGAGGCCTAAGAAGAAGCAGAGGAGGCTGGCTGGGGGGGGGGGGGGGGGGGGTAATTGGTGGTGGAGGTCACACACAAAGAATGCTGTAGCCCACTAAGAAATACACAAGTTAAAAACCAGGCCAGCAACCTGTATATACAGGTAGGCCTGTAGTTGGCCAATGAGCACAAGACGCCCAGTAACATTAGTCACCAGGGAAGTAAGTGCCAGCGTGACTCAGTTGGTCTGGGATGGTTGCCCAAGACAGGCCTCGCCAGGGCTGATGGCAGGCAGGGTGCTAAGTCAGATGGGGGCCCACACTCATTACAGACACCGGCTGCCACCCACTCTAGGACAAGCACAGCACCTGCACACAAGCCAAGGCCTGAGGCAGCACTGTCTTCACCTCCCCACTGGCCCAGCCCCGCACATCTGCCTGCTGTTGACCTCAGCCACACACATGCTGTGCACACAGTCTTGTCCTCCGCCAAATGTCCTTCCCCTAGATGTCCACTCACTTGCTGGATCCTCTGCACAAACTGTGTTCAGAGGCCGCCTTGACTGCCCCACTGCTTGGGGGACGTGGACTAAGCTCCCGCGAGCAGGGATCTATGCAACCTCATGTCCACTGCACAGAAGCTGGGCACAGGATGTCCTGGGGCATGTATCACACTTCACGTATTGCCCTTGGCACAACACACACATATTGAGAATACACAGCCAGACACATACAGGGAAGCTGGGGAAATTGAGGCAGGGGCTGGAGAGAGGGCTGGCAACAAATGACCACCTGGCTTCAGCAACATCAGTGCCTATGAGCTGCAGGCCACAGGGAGCTGTGTCCTTCCATGCTCAGTACCCTTCACTATGGTCCCTGCTTTTCAGGGTCCAATCTGGGGTGTGGGGCACAGATGCGTGGGGACACCACTGCTTTATCCATGCACAACCCTGTTGACACATGCTTCCTGCATCCCAGACGACACCTCCATGACCTATGCTTGCACTGTCTATCCCTGGGTGGGCATGAGCCCACATGGAGGACATAGGACTCCTACTGCTATCTGGCAGGCTGGATGAGGCCCGATGCGGTGACTACCATCAGAGCACCTGGCAGAGTGGTGGCCGGCACTCACACAAGCTGGCAGGCACTTCAGCCCAGTGGAACCAGACCCTCCCAATTCTTTCCAGGATACCAGACACTGCTGGCGATCCTGGGGCCTGGTGTGCTGTCCACAGAACCCCAAGTCAGATCCCCCTAGGCCCAGGAGAACTCAACCCTTGCCATTCTGTCCCAAGCCACCTGGGCATCCCAAGGCCTGAGTCCACCACCAGGTACAGAACAGCATGCACTAGAGTGCTTCACCTCTGCTCTGGGGGCCATGGTTTCCGCACCCCCTCATTGGGGGTGGGAAGATAGAAGAGGGATAGCTGGGGCTGGGAAGGTGGCTCAGTGGTAGAGTGCTTGCCTTGCATGCATGAGGCCCTGGGTTCCATTCCTCAGCACCACATAAGCAGAAAAAGCCGGGAAGTGGCACTGTGGCTCAAGTGGTAGAGTGCTAGCCTTGAGCTGAGGGACGGTGCCCAGGCCCAGAGTTCAGGCACAGGATGCACTAAGCTAGTGGCCAGAGAGCAGAGGCAGACACTCTCCTGGGGTGGAGCAAGGAGCAGGAAGAACATAGGTAGGTGGCCCAAGACCTCCAAGAAGAAATATAGTCCTATTAAATAAAGTCCTAATGGGGTCAGTTCAGGCATGAGGATAGTGCCCAGTCAGAAGGTAAGAATCAGCACTGGCCAGGCACCAGTGGCTCACGCCTGTGATCCTAGCTATTCAGGAGGCTGATATCTGAGAATCACAGTTCAAAGCCAGACCCAGTATTAAAGTCCCTGTGAGACTCCTACCACCAATCACTCAAAAACTGGAAGTGGAACTGTGACTCAAAGTGGCAGAGTGGGGCTGGGAAGGTGGCTCAGTGGTAGAGCGCTTGGCTTGCATGCGTAAGGCCCTGGGTTTGATTTCTCAGTACCACATAAGCAAAAAGAAAAAAAAAAGCCAAAGTGGCACTGTGGCTCAAGTGGTAGAGCACTAGCCTTGAGCTGAAGGACAGCACCCAGACCCAGAGTTGAGGCCCCACAATCAGATCCCCCACCCCCAAAAAAGTGGCAGAGTGCTAGTCCCAAGCAAAAGAGCTCAGGCCCAGTTAGGCGCTCACGCCTGTAATCCTAACTATTCAGGAGCCTGAGATCTGAGGATCGAGGTTCAAAGTCAGCCCAGTCAGGAAAGTCCATGAGACTCATATCTCCAATTAACCACCAGAAAACTGGAAGTGGTGCTGTGTCTCAAAGTGGTAGAGTGCTTGCCTTGAGCTGAAGAGCTCAGGGACAGCGCCCAAGCCCCAAGACTGAGAAAAAGGAATCAGTATTAGGGCCGGGAGCCAGTGACTCATACCTGTAACTCTACTCAGAAGGCTGAAATCTGAAGATCATAGTTTGAAGCCATCCCAGGCAGAAAACTCCATGAGACTTATCTCTACTAAGCTATCAAAAAAATCTAAGTGGTGGAAGTGGTGCTGTGGCTCAAGTAGTAGAGCGCTAGCCTTGAGCTGAAGAGCTGAGGGATAGTGCTCAGGCCCAGAGTTCAAGCCCCACGACTGAAAAAACAAAAACCAAAAAACAACTAAGTGGTGTAGTGCCTCAAGTGGTAGGGCATTAGCCTTGAAGGGAAAAGAGAAAGGGGAAAAAAGAAAGCTCATGCATAACGCCTAGGTCCTGAGTTCAAGCCCCAGAACCCATGCCTCCACCCAAAAATGGCACACTCTGGGTAAGGCAGATTCCCAGACAACCCATGGATCCCAAGAGCAAATGTGCAAATGTGCAGTGGGTCCCTCCCTACTACCCTGACTCAGCCAGCTGGCCAGGGCTGAACAGGTGCTACCCAAGGCACTCCACACCCACAGGGCACATGGCCTTCACTAGCATGTTCTGAGGGGTCAAGTCTGAGCCAATGTACCTGCCTGTGGCCTCCAGCTGGTCCATCTGGTTCATGCTTCTACCCCCACCAGCCAAGCCAGCCTTCTTGGATCCTATGTGCTATGCCACTGCCCCTTACAGCCACCTATTTACCTGGGCACCACCACCTGCTGAGCCCTAACTGTGCACACAGCTAGCTCCTGGCTGACGACAGTGGACACAGGCAAGTTGCCAGCCACCTGCACACATGTACTCCTGGACCCCAACACACATGGATGGGAGGGCCAACCCAGGCCACAGACAGGCAATCCTGCTGAGGTCAGAACACTGGCACCACTAGGTGCCCTCAGCCTGTCCTAGCACCAAAGGCAGCCCTAGAGAAGCCCTGAGAGTCTGGGAGTCACCACTGCAGGGTAGCTTCCTGCTGCCACAGAAGCTGATATCTCACAACCAGCTCAAGTGTTTTAAGTTGCAGCAGGTGTCTCTGTATCCACACGTGCAGCAAGTTCCCCTCCTCAGGGTGCTGGTAGTGGGCGGGGACTTTCCCATAATGCCTCATCCCAGCATGCCTGCTGGAGAGTCCTGCTCTGACTCACGGCAAGAACACCAGCACCAGTCACAGGCGAAGACAGAGCCACCATTATTTGCTCCTATGAAACTTACCAATGCCTGTGTTTCAACTAGTTACTCCCCTGCCAGCCTACAAACCCTAGGAGGGCAAAGACCACACGGGGTCATTGTGCCTACAGGAAAGTTCTACCCAAGAATATGGCGAGTCAGAGGTCAGGGTCCTCCTTGTCCAAGGCCACAGGGGCAGGAAGTGACCCCACAACCACACCACAGGTGCTGTGCTGGTCCCAGGAAGGGAGATTAATAGCAGCTAAGGGTACAGCTGGGTCAGGCCACCAGGGTCAAGCCTGACCTGGGGTCGCACCAACTTCTAGAGACTGTACCAATCCTGGACACTGTTAGAGCACCTTGCTTGGAATAGGCAAGAAAATCAAACTCTGAACTGAGGCTCAGCAAAGTGAAGGGGCAGTAGTAAGGCTGGGGGCCGGGGTTGGGGGGGAGTTGAGGGGGAGAGGGCTGAGAGTGGCTTTCAACTTTCCAGGCCTGCATCACACCCTCAATTTTACGGGGGGGGGCACCTCTTTCTCCTGCTCACCCCTTGAGCCGCTCCAGTACTCTTCTTCCTGGAAATCCCATGGGCTCCCCTTTGGGTCCAGCCTCTCAGACAATACTATATCCTCAAAGGTCAGCTCCTAACTCTGGCCAGGAAGTAGGTCCACAACCCCTCATGCAGATCACCAGTCCCAGATCTCCTTCCATCTCTTCTTCCTGCTTCTCTCTAGGTGGCCAGCTTCAGGACCATGTGCCATACTCTGCTGAGCCCAATCCCTGGAAAGCGGGATTGGGTTTGCCTTACACCCCATCTCCGACCCACTGGAGGCGGGAAGCGGGAAGCGAGGGATGAACACGCAGATGACTGCCTGCCCCCCACCCGCTCCGCCCCGCAGGCTCACAATCCCGATGACGGGGGGTGGGGGGGGGGGACGCTGGGAGGACAATTTGCCCCCAAGCCCTCCACCAAGATGATGCCAGGTTGGCCTATGCTCCACACAAGAACCCAAAGAAGCAGGAAGCGCCCAGGACGCGCAGGCCGGGAGGCAGGCAGAGCACCTGGGCGGGCGCCCCGGCCTGGGGCTGACAGGATCGCCAACACCAGCCGCGAGCAGCTGCGGAGCCCCCCGCATGGCGCCTGGAGCTCCAGACCTCGCCGACCCAGCCCCGAGCCGGGACGTGCGCCGGGATCCCGAGGCCGCCGCGGTGCGGCGCGCCCCCGCACCAGGGCCACGCGCTCGGCGAACGCACGCCCCTGCGCCGAGGCCGGGTCTGGCGCCCCGCGGCCTTCCGCCCAAAGACCGCGTCCTCCCGGGCAACGCCCGAGGCCCGCCTGACCCTGCGGGGAGGCCTCCGGGTCCGCGCCTCAAGAGCAGCCGAGTGCACGGAACCCCGGCGTCTCCGCGAACTCCGGGGTCTCCGCGGCGGCCGCAGGGTCACCCGAACCCGCCCCGCTCCCGTCGGACCCCGCTGTCCCGCACCCAGCGCGGGAAAAACCTCGCAGGCGCTGGCCGGCCTCAGTTTCCCAACTAGCGTCCCACGCCCGGCCGCGGCCCGACTAGGCCTGCACGCACGGGCCCAGCGCCCGCCCGGCCGCCCGCCCGTCCGCCCAGGCCTCACCGGCAAGCGCGGCACGATCTCGACCGAGCAGCAGTGGCAGAAGTACCGTCCCGGCTGCGGCGACGCCTCAGCCATGGCCACCGCCGCCTCCGCGCCGCCCGCCCGGCCCCTGCGCGGCGCCCGCCGCCCGCCGCCGGCCGTTTGCTGCTCCCTCGCCGGCCGACGCGCCCGCGCACGCTCACCCATGGTACGCATGCTCACGCACGGCACGCATGGCGTGAGGCGCGGGAACGACGCGGGGAAATATGCACAGCGGAGGGGGCGGGGCGACGTGAGCGACGGTGGCCGAAGAGGAGCAAACAAAGTACCGCCGTCCACACGAGGCTTCGAACACGGGGCGGAGCCAGTCGTGACAGACAGCTGAGGAGGCTGCAGTGGCGTGCCTGAGAGGGGCGGGCCGAATCTTCTTGACAACCTGGATCAGATGGTGCGGCCACGCCCGGAGACGGCGGAGCGAGGCCTGCACGGGGGGGGGGGGGGGGGGGGGCGGGGCCGTCTCCTTGGCAACCTGGATCTGGGCGGGGACGGGGTCAACTTGGGAGTTGTCGAGAAAGCCGAGGGGCGGGGCTTGCTCGGGACAGGACCGAAATTCCCGGATCGGGGGCGGGGCCCGGAGGAGATGCAAATTAGACCTGGAGGCGGAGCCTATGCTTCCTCTGCGAAGTTCTCTTCCTGCAGATCTCAGGTCCTGGGGCTTGAGCTCCAGGCCCGGGGGCTGGCTGTCCCTCTGGTGTTGGTGCTCATGACTTGAGCTCTCCATCTGTCACCACGGCTGCACTTCCGGTTTGTGGGTGGTTAATTGGAGATAAGAATCTAGTGGACTTTCAGGCTGACTTCGAACAGGGATCCTCAGGTCTCAGCTCACAAACCTGGCCTGGGAAGGGCCAGTTCTGGAGTGAGTCTGTAACAATGCCTGGCACATAGCAGGTGCCTGCGGCTTGGATGCAGACAGAACCCCGTTTGTGAATGGAAGGAGGAACCCTCGGAGCCTACGCAGCTGTGTGCGCGCCTCTGTGTGCGGCCGTGGGAGAAGAGCCCGTGGCCTTGTTCCCGTGCTGCTCTGGGCTGGCAGCCTCCCAGTGTGGAAGGTGCAGTCTTCCCTCCTCAAACGAACCAGCATCAGTCTCATTGTTATGGTGGTGAGGGATAGTTTCTGAGGTTGCTTCCAGCCTCGTCTTACATGTATTTATTTGTTCCACATGTATTGGGCACCTGCTGCATCCCAGACCCTGTGCTGGATAGAGCCAAATCCCCTCCATTGTATGAGGGCCATAGGGTAACCTTGGCTTTTCCCGGACAAGGAGGGCTTCCTAAAGGGAGAAGGCATTGGAACCATGGCTTCTGAGGAATGATTAGGAGTTGGTTGGAGTTGTGCTTCCTGCAGAAGGGGGTCATTGGACGGGCATTGGACTTGACTGCTTTAAGCACCTTCCTGCCCACTTTCCAAGGGGCTATTCTAATCCATTCCTACAGCCACCAGCAGAGGGTGCACAAGTCCCACTGCTAGGAATCAGTTACCTCTCCAGACCTCAACTACGGAGACATTAGGCTTTTGGTGACAGCGGACCAGCCCCAGAATGATTTCACAGTCATCCTTCTTCAAGATATCATCCTTGTGGCAGGTCAGGATGCCTGTAAAGAGGGCTTCAGGCAACAGATCTGGATTCCAAGTCCTCACAAAGCCTCCACTGACATTGTGACCCCGGATAAGTTGCTTAACTTCTCTGAGCCTGCCTTCTAGGGTTTTAGATTGGATCAGGCTTGGATAGCCCTGGGTCCTCTTAGTTCTTCTTAGGCCCCAGAGGATCTCTGTCACCTCTCCTCTTCACTGGCCTTTTTGGGTGATGAAAGAGGAAGCCACCTTAGGCTTTTGCACCTTTTCCTGGGTCTTTTCTTCCCTGGCGCACTCATAGGGAGCCTCCACCCAATACTCTGCTCCTCAGAAACTCTTCCTGTACAGCTGGCTCCACACCCAGGCATTAACAACCATGTCACCCAACACACAGGGCTAATATCCAGCATGCAGTTGGTCCTGGGCAGAACTGGAATAATGGTTTAGCATATGTGGTCCAGCAGACTCCTAGGGAGGCAGTAGGAACAAGCATGTTAGAAATCGGACTAGAGGCATGACTCAGCTGGTAGAGTGCCTGCATAACCAGTTCAAGCTCCAGGACCACTTAAACAACAAGAAAACAAAAAAAGTGGCAAGCACTCGTGGCTCACACCTGTATTCCTAGCTACTCAGAAGTCTGAGATGTGAAGATCATGGTTCGATGCCAGCCCAGGCAGGAAAGTTGGCGAGACTCTTATCCCAATGAGCCACAAAAAGCCAGAAGTGGAACTGTGGTTCAAGTGGTAGGATGCCAGGCTGGCGTGAAAGAGCTATGGAACAGCACCTAGTCTCTCAGTTCAAGCCCCAGCACCACCACCAGAAAAGAAAAAAAAAAGTGGGGCTGGGAAGGTGGCTCAGTGGCAGAGCGCTTGCCTTGCATGCCTGAGGCCCTGGGTTCGATTCCTCAGCACCACATAAGCAGAAAAAAAAGCCGGAAGTGGTGCTGTGGCTCAAGTGGTAGAGTGCTAGCCTTGAGCTGAAGAGCTGAGGGACAGCGCCCAGGCCCAGAGTTCAGGTGCCACAACCGGACCCCCCCCCCCCCAAAAAAAAAAAGTTGGGAGCCTGAGCTTCCTGTCCAAACCTCCTAGACATGGAGACAAGCAGAGGAGAACTGCACATGACAGAGCCTGGCTCATTCCAGGTCGCTGAGCTTCCGCTCTGCAGGCTTTCCACACCCAAGCTCAGCCTTGTTCTGGGGCAGCGAACTCAAGTGCTTGGGCAGGTCTGTGTGGGGCCTGGCAGCCACTGGGACCACGCAGACAGACCTGGGAGGAGTGAGCTGCATTCCGGGGTACTCTGGGGCTTCCTAAGGTCCAGGTCCCAATGGGATCCTACAGACCAGATGTTCTTGGCATCCCTGGGATGTTTTGCTTTGCTTTGTTTTTGTGCTGGTTCTGGGGCTTTTATTCTGGGCCTGGGCGCTGTCCCTGAGCTTTTACACTCAAGGGAAGTTCTCTACCACTTGAGACACAGCTCCACTTCCAGCTTTTTTTGTTGGTTAATTGGAGATAAGTCTCACAAACTTTCCTGTGCAAGCTGGCTTCAAACTGTGATCCTCAAATCTCAGGCCCCTGAGTAGCTAGGATTATAGGTGTGAGCAACCAGCATTCAGCTTCTTTTTTTTTTTTTTCTTTCGGGGTGGGGGTGGGGTCCAGTTGTGGGGCCTGAATTCTGGGCCTGGGCGTTTTCCCTCAGCTCTTCAGCTCAAAAGCTGAAGAACAGCTCTTCAGCTTTTCAGTGCTCTGCCACTTGAGCCACAGCACCACTTCTGGCTTTTTTCTTTTTGCTTATGTGGTGCTGAGGAATCGAACCCAGGGCCTCAGGCATGCAAGGCAAGCGCTCTACCACTGAGCCACCTTCCCAGCCCAGCACTCAGCTTCTTGAGAAAGATTTTGCAAGTGGATTTTGGCGGGAGGAAGCAATATCTTAGAGCAAGACTGATCTCCTCCCATTACTTGCTTTTTTTTTTTTTTTTGGTCGGTGATAGGGCTTGAACTCTGGGCTTGGGTGCTGTCCCTCAGCTCTTCAGCTCAAGGCAAGCACTCTACCACTTGAGCCACAGCGCCACTTCCGGTTTTCTGGTGGTTTATTGGAGATAGGAGTCTCACGGTCTCTCCTGCCCGGGCTGGCTTTGAACCGCGATCCTCAGATCTCAGCCTCCTGAGTAGCTAGGATTACAGGCGTGAGCCACCAGCGCCCGGCTTCCCATTACTTGCTTTTTGTTTTGTTTTATTTTTGCTGTTAGTCCTAGAGCTTGCATTCAGGGCATGGGTGCTGTTGCTGAGCTTTTTTGCTCAAGGCTAGTGTTCTACCACTTGAGCCACAGTTCTACTTCAGACATTTTGGTGATTGATTGGAAATAAGAGTCTTAGAGACTTCCTTTCTTGGTCTAACTTTTTGCCTCAATTCTCAGATCTCAGCCTCCTGAGTAGATAGGGTTATAGGCATAACCTACTAGCGCCAGCTTCCTCCCATTATTTGTAATAGAGTTGTGGTTTTCCCTAGTCTCTCAGGGAAGAATACCAGCTCTAACCTTCTCAACTTTGTGTGTGTGTGTGTGTGTGTGTGTGTGTGTGTGTGTGTGTGTGTGTGTGTGTGTGTGTGTGACAGAGAGAGAGAGAGAGAGAGCGTGAGAGCGCACGTGCGTGTGTGCATGCGCACAAGCGCACACTATGTTAAGTTCTGGGGCTTGAATTCTGGGCCTGGGCACTATCCCTGAGCTCTTCAGCTCAAGGTGAGCACTCTACCGCTTGAGCCACAGTGCAACTTCCAGTTTTCTAGTGGTTTAGTGGAGATAAGAATCTCACAGACTTTCCTTCCCTGGCTGGCTTTGAACCCTGATCCTCAGATCTCAGCCTACTGAGTAGCTAGGATGACAGGCGTGAGCCACTGGCGAGATGCTCTTTGAGACTTTTTTGCTCGACACTTCTAGCTACCACTTGAGCCACATCTCCACTTCTGGTTTTCTAGTCGTTAACTGGAGATTGAGGAGGTTGAGATTTGAGGATCACTGTTCAAATCCAGGTCAGGCAGAAAAGTCTGTAAGACTTTTATGTCCAATTAGTCACCAGAAAACTAGAAGTGGAACTGTGGATCATAATGGCCAGGCTTGAGCAAAAGAATTCAGGGACAGCACACATCACCAAAAATAAAAAAAAGAGGAAGAAAGAAGGAAAGAAAGAAAAGTCACATAAACTTTGCCACCCAGGCTGGCTTCAAACAGCGATCCTCAGATCCCAGCCTCCTGAGTAGCTGGGATTACAGGTATGAGACATGGGCATCCAGCTTCCTTCCCAGCTCTACTGGGCACCAACCCTTGGCCTCCTGGAAAAGCCATCTTTGGCAAAATTGCTCTCTCCTTCCCCCACTTCTCTGGCCTAGGAGCCCTGTGCACTTAACTCCACCCAGCCCTCTCCTTCTCTACATGGAGCTGAACCCCCATCTGCTTCCCCCTTGAGCAGGGGACTTCTACCTGTGCCTACATTCCCAAATCTCTCCCAAGGAGTCCTCCGATGTGATAAGGAGTTGTGGGGTAAAGTCTGAAGGTAGCACAGACCCCTCCCATCCTAACCCTCTGCAGAGAGCCAGCTGTTCATGCTCTGAGATGTCTTGGACATCAGTCCAATAAGGCATCCTTCCTTGGCCTGGGGATGTGGCTTAGTGGTAGAGTGCTTGTCTAGCATGCATAAAGCCCTGGGTTCAATCCCTCAGTACCACATCCCAGAAAAAAATGGAAGTGGTGCTGTGGCTCAAATAGTAGAGTGCTAGCCTTGAGCCAAAGAAGCTCAGGAAGCCAGGCACTGGTGGCTCATGCCTATAATTCTAGCTAATCAGGAGGCTGAGATATGAGGATCATGGTTCAAAGCCAGCCTGGGCAGGAAAGTCCATGAGACTCTTATCTCCAATAAACCACTAGAAAACCAGAAGTGGCACTGTAGCTCAAGTGGTAGAACGCTTGCCTTGAGCTGAAAAGCTGAGGGACAGCGCCCAGGCTCAGAGTTCAAGCCCCACGACCAAAAAAAAAAAAAAAAAAAAAAAGCTCAGGGACAGTGCCCAGGCCCTGAGTTCAAGCCCCAGGACTGACAAAACATAATAAGACACCCTTCCTTGAAATTTTCTGTTTCATCTGCTGTTTCTAGTGAACCTTAGTTCTACATCAGTTTCCTCAGGTTGAGGGGAAAAAAAGCAACCAAAACCATTATGAGAATTATGATCAGGGCTGCAAGAACCAGGTGACTTTGCCTCAGGCTGTGGCTCTGGTGGACCAGACGCTCTGCCCATGAGCTCAGGGGCCTGGCTTCCAACTGAGCCCCAGGGATGGAAGCTAAGGTCTCAGTGACAGGGGTGGACAAATCCATTCTGTTAAATAATTTATTTCTGTAACTTTTATTTATTCATTTAAGTAAGTCTAGGCGCTGTCCCTCAGCTGTTCAGCTCAAGGCTAGTACTCTACCACTTGAGCCATAACACCACTGTCAGCTTTTCCTGCTTATGTGGTGCTGAGGAATCGAACTCAGAGCCTCATGCATGCAAGGCAAGCACTCTACCACTGAGCCACCTTCCCAGCCCTCTTTATTTATTTTATTTATTTGTTATTGGTGGTTATGGGGCTTGAACTTAGGGCCTGGGCTCTGTCCCAGAGTCTCTTTGTGCTCAAGTCGGAAGTGGAGCTATGGCTTAAAGTGGTAGAGAGCTTGCCTTAAGCAAAAGCGTTCAGGGACAGTGCCCAGGCCCTGAGTTCAAGCCCCACGACCGACAAAAAAATTTTCTCAAGTCTAGCACTCTATCACTTGAGCCATAGTACCACTTACAGCTTTTTTTGACTAGTTTATTGGAGATAAGAGTCTCACAGGGACTTTTCTGCCCCGGATCCTTAGATCTCAGATTCCTGAGTAACTAGGATTACAGACATGAGCCATAGGCATCCAGCTTTATTTCTGTTTTGTGTGTGTGTGTGTGTGTGTGTGTGTGTGTGTGTGTGTGTGTGTGTGTGTGTGTGTGGTGGAGCTTGAACTCTGGGCCTGGGAGCTGTCCCTCAGCTCTTCAGCTCAAGGCTAGCCTTCTTCCACTTGAGCCACAGCGCCACTTCTGCCCTTTTCTGCTTATGTGGTGCTGAAGAATAGAACTCAGGGCCTCATGCATGTGAGGCAAGCACTCTACCACTGAGCCACCTTCCCAGCCCCCCAGCTTTATTTCTATAACTTTTAAAGACATGGTTGTCCTTATAGAGTTCAAGTTGGCCTTAATCTTGAGATCCTCAGCCTCCTGAGTGCTAGGATCACCTCATCAGGTTTATTCCGAGAAAGTCTCCCCAGCATCTTAACTGGACTGGCCTCAAACCAAGTCCTTTCTGATCTCTAAGTAGATGGGATTTTTAGTGTGATCTACTGTGCTCGAGTGTGTGTGTGCGTGTGCGTGTGCGTGTGCGTGTGCGTGTGTGTGTGTGTGTGTGTGTGTGTGTGTGTGTGTGTGTGTGTGTGTGTGTGTGTGCTGAGCACTGTCCCTAAGCATTTTTGCTCAAGGTTCTCTACCACTTCTAGCTTTTTTCATGGTTAATTAGAGATGAGTCTTTCCAGCCTAGGCTGGCTTTGAACTCTAGTCCTCAGCTCTCAGCCTTCTGGGTAGCTAGCATTACAGGCATGAGCCACTGCGCCCCCCCCCAGTTCCCTCACTTTTCTTCAATCTCAGATATACGCTAAATTTTTTTTCCAGTCCTGGGGCTTGAAATCAGGGCTTAGGCACTGTCCCTGAGCTTTTTTGCTCAAGACTAGCACTCTTGAGCCAACACCACTTCTAGCTTTTTCTGTGTATGTGGTACTGAGGAATCAAACCCAGGGCTTCATGCATGCTGGGCAAGCATTCTACCACTAAGCCACCTTCCCAGCCCTATGCTGAATTCATGACTGCATTCTGCTTCCCTTCTCCTCTTTCCTTTACTCCCACCCTACTCCAACTTGAAATTCTTTGTTTTGTTTTTGTCAGTGGTGTAGCTTGAACACAGGGCTTAGCTGCTGTTCCTGAGCTCTTTTGCTTAAGCTAATGCTCTACAAATGAGCCACACCTCTTCTTCCAGTTTTCTGGTAGTTAATTGGAGAAAAGAGTCTCATAGACTTTGGTGATTGGGCCAGCTTTGAACTGTGATTCTCACCTCACAGCCTTCTGAGTAGCTAGGATTCACAGGCATGAGCCATGGGTGCCTGGCCCCCTTGAAGTTTTTTGTTGGTGGTGGTGGTGGTTGTGTGGCTTGAACTCAGGTCCTGAAAGCTATCCCTGAGCTTCTTTGTGCTCTAGGCTAGCACTGTACCTCAGTACCACAGAGCCACAGCACCACTTCTGGCTTTTTTTAGTTTACTACAGATGAGTCTCACGGGGACTTTTCAGGCTAGCTTTGAACCATGATCTTTAGAGCTCACTCTCCTGAGTAGCTAAGATTGCAGGCAGGAGCCACTGCTGTTAGGCCCACTTGAAGTTCTTAAGTTTGCTGGACAAGTGCTTAACCTCCTGAACTATGTCCTAGTCCTACTTAAATTAATTAATTAGTTAATTAATGTGTGTGTGCGTGTGTGCATGTGTGTGTGTGTGTGTGTGTGTTGTGTGTGTGTGTACTAGGGCTTTTTCATTCAAGCTTCAAGCTACCACTTGAGCCACAGCTCCACTTCCAAGTTTCTTGTAGTTCATTGAAGATAAGAAATCTCCTGAGAGATGGGAGCTTGTGGCTCATGCTTGTAATCCTAGCTACTCAGGACACTGAGAACTGAGGACTGAGGTTCAAAGCCAGTCCAGACAGGAAAGTCTGTAAAACTATTATTTCCTTTTGTTGTTGTTGTTGTTACTAGTTTTGAGGCTTGAAATCAGGACCTGGGCACTGTCCCTGTGCATTTTTTGCTCAAAACTAGCACTCTTGAGCCAACACCACTTCCAGATTTTTCTGTTTAGGTGGTACTGAGGAATCGAATCAAGAGCTTCCTGC
Organism: Dipodomys merriami; assembly: GCF_024711535.1. Classification (NCBI taxonomy): domain Eukaryota; kingdom Metazoa; phylum Chordata; class Mammalia; order Rodentia; family Heteromyidae; genus Dipodomys; species Dipodomys merriami. Next base: position 4,387,358 of record NW_027206291.1, read on the forward strand.
ATGCTACACAAGTACTCTACCACTAGCCACCTTCCCAGCCCCTCTTATTTCCAATTAGTCACCAGAAAACTGGAAGTGGAGCTGTGGATCAAAACTGTAGAGTACCAGCCTTGAGCAAAAAAATTCAGGGATAGCACCCAAGCCCTGAGTTCAAGCCCCACCACAAAAAAAAAAAAAAAAAAGGAAGAAAGAGGGAAAGAAAGAAAAGTCTCAAACTTTGCTACCCAGGCTGGCTTCAAACAGCGATCCTCAGATCCCAGCCTCCTGAGTAGCTGGGATTACAGGTATGAGACATGAGCATCCAGCTTCCTTCCCAGCTCTACTGGGCACCAACCCTTGGCCTCCTGGAAAAGCCATCTTTGGCAAAATTGCTCTCTCCTTCCCCCACTTCTCTGGCCTAGGAGCCCTGTGCACTTAACTCCACCCAGCCCTCTCCTTCTCTACATGGAGCTGAACCCCCATCTGCTTCCCCCTTGAGCAGGGGACTTCTACCTGCGCCTACATTCCCAAATCTCTCCCAAGGAGTCCCCAGATGTGATAAGGAGTTGTGGGGTAAAGTCTGAAGGTAGCACAGACCCCTCCCATCCTAACCCTCTGCAGAGAGCCAGCTGTTCATGCTCTGAGATGTCTTGGACATCAGTCCAATAAGACATCCTTCCTTGGCCTGGGGATGTGGCTTAGTGGTAGAGTGCTTGTCTAGCATGCATAAAGCCTTGGGTTCAATTCCTCAGTACTACATCCCAGAAAAAAATGGAAGTGGTGCTGTGGCTCAAATAGTAGAGTGCTAGCCTTGAGCCAAAGAAGCTCAGGGACAGTGCCCAGGCCCAGAGTTCAAGCCCCAGGACTGGCAAAACATAATAAGACACCCTTCCTTGAAATTTTCTGTTTCATCTGCTGTTTCAAGTGAACCTTAGGCCTCCATCAGTTTCCTCAGGTGGAGGGAAAAAAAAGCAACCAAAACCATCATGAGAATTATGATCAGGGCTGCAAGAACCAGGTGACTTTGCCTCAGGCTGTGGCTCTGGTGGACCAGGCGCTCTGCCCTTGAGCTCAGGGGCCTGGCTTCCAGCTGAGCCCCAGGGATGGAAGCTAAGGTCTCAGTGACAGGGGTGGACAAATCCCTTCTGTGAAATAATTTATTTCTGTACCTTTTATTTCTTTTATTTATTTGTTATTGGTGGTTGTGGGGCTTGGACTCAGGGCCTGGGCTCTGTCCCAGAGTCTCTTTGAACTCAAGTTGGAAGTGGAGCTGTGGCTTAAAGTGGTAGAAAGCTAGCCTAATCAAAAGAGTTCAGGGACAGTGCCCAGGCCCTGAGTTCAAGCCCAATGATGGACAAAAGAAAATAATTTTTTTCTATCTTCTCAAGGCTAGCACTCTACCACTCCTGAGTGCTAGGATCATCTCACCAGGTTTACTTAGGGGGACGTGTAGGGAGAGAGAAAGAAAATCTTCCCAGCACTTTAACTGGACAGGCTTCAAACCAAGTCCTTTCTGATATCTACCTCCTAAGTAGATGAGATTACAGCATGATCTACTGCCCTCTCCATGACTTTTTTTTTTTTTTTTTTTTTTGGTCATGGGGCCTGAACTCTGGGCCTGGGCACTGTCCCTCAGCTCTTCAGCCCAAAGCTAGCACTCTACCACTTGAGCCACAGCTCCAGCACCACTTCCATTTTTTTGGTTGTTTATTGGAGATAAAAATCTCATGGACTTTCCTGGACTGGCTTTGAACTGTGATCCTCAGATCTCAGCCTCCTTAGTAGCTAGGATTATAGGCTGAGCCACTGGTGCCTGGCTCTCAATAACTTTTTTTTTTTTTTTTTTTTGGTCTGTCATGGAGCTTGAACTCTGAGCCTGGGCGCTGTCCCTCAGCTCTTCAGCTCAAGGCAAGTGTTCTACCACTTGAGCCACAGAGGCACTTATGATCTTCTGGTGGTTTATTGGAGATAAGAGTCTCACAGACTTTTCTGCCCAGGCTGGCTTTGAACCATGATGCTCAGATCTCGGCCTCCTGAGATTACAGGTGTGAGCCACCGACATTTGGCATCTCCATGACTTTTGAGTGATAGTTACTCTATTATTATTATTATTAGTGTGTGTGTGTATGTGTGTGTGTGTGTGTGTGTGTTCTGAGCATTTTTACTCAATGTTCTCTACTACTTGAGCCACAGTTCCACCTCTAGCTTTTTTCATGGTTAATTAGATAAGAGTCTTTCCTACCTAAGGTGTTATTGAACTGTAGTCCTCAGATCTCAGCCTTTTGAGTAGCAAGGATCACAGGTTTGAGCCCCTGGCCCCTGTCCAGTTCCCTCACTTTTCTTCAATGTAGATACAAACTGAATTCTTGACTGTATTCTGCTTCCCTTCTCCTCTTCCCTTTACCTCCACCTTACCCCAACTTGAAGTTCCTTTTGTTTTGTTTTTGTCAGTGGTGTAGGTTGAACTCAGGGCCTGGGCACTTTCCCTGAGCTCTTCTGCTCAAGGCTAACACTCTACCACTTGGGCAACAGTGCCATTGCCAGGTTTTCTGGTGGTTAATTGGAGATTCGAGTCTCATGGACTTTCCTAATTGGGCTGGCTTTGAACTGAGATTCTCACCTCATAGCCTTCTGAGTAGCTAGGATTACAGGTATAAGCCATGGGTACCTGGCCCCCTTGAAGGCTTTTTGTTTTGTTTCGTTTTTGTTGGTTGTGGGGCTTGAACTCTGGTCCTGGAAGCTGTCCCTGAGCTTCTTTGTGCTCAAGGCTAGCACTGTACCTCAGCACCACAGAGCCACAGAACCACTTCTGGCTTTTAAAAATTAATTAGTGTGTGTGTGTGTGTGTGTGTGTGTGTGTGTGTGTGTGTGTGTGTGTGTGTGTGTGTGTGTACTGGGGCTTGAGCAATGTCCTTGAGCTTTTTCATTCACGGCTTCAATCTACCCCTTGAGCCACAGATCCACGATTCCAATTTTGTGCTGGTTCATTGCAGATAAAGAGTCTCATGGGCTAGGTACTGGTGGCTCATACCTCTGTAATCCTAGCTACTCCGGAGGCTGATATCTGAGGATCGTGGTTCAAAGCCAGCCTGGGTAGGAAAGTCTGTAAGCCTCTTATCTCCAATAAACCACCAAAAAACCAAAAGTGGTACTGTGGCTCAAGTTGTAGAGTACTTGCCTTGAGCTAAAGAGCTGAGGGACAGCGCCCAGGCTCAGAGTTCAAGCCCCATGACTGACCAAAAAAAAAAAAAAAGTCTCATGGGAGCCAGGAGCTGGGAGCTGCTGGCTCCTGCTTGTCATCCTAGCTACTCAGGAGGCTGAGATCTGAGGATTGAGGTTCAAAGCCAGCCCAGACAGGAAAGTCTGTGATATTTATTATTTCCTTTTTTTATTATTGTTGCTAGTTTTGAGGCTTTAACTCAGGACATGGGCTCTGGCCCTGAGACTTTCTGTGCTCAAAGCTAGCATTCTATCACTTGAGCCACAGGACCACCTCTGGCTTTTTCTCTTTAAGTGGTACTGAGGAATCAAATCCAGGGCTTCACGCATGCTACACAAGTACTCTACCACTAGCCACCTTCCCAGCCCCTCTTATTTCCAATAAGTCACCAGAAAACTGAAAGTGGAGCTATGGATCAAAATGGTAGAGTGCTAGCCTTGAGCAAAAGAATTCAGGGACAGCACACAGGCCCTGAGTTCAAGCCTCACCAAAAAAGAAAAAGACAGACAAAGAAGGAAAGAAAGAAAGAAAGAAAGAAAGAAAGAAAGAAAGAAAGAAAGAAAGAAAGAAAGAAAGGAAGGAAGGAAGGAAGGAAGGAAGGAAGGAAGGAAGGAAGAAAGGAAGAAAGAAAGGAAGGAAGGAAGGAAAATAGTCTCACAGACTTTCCTGCCCAGGCTGGCTTCAAACAGCGATCCTCAGATCCCAGCCTCCTGAGTAGCCGGGATTACAGGTATGAGACATGGGCATCCAGCTTCCTTCCCAGCTCTACTGGGCACCAACCCTTGGCCTCCTGGAAAAGCCATCTTTGGCAAAATTGTTCTCTCCTTCCCCCACTTCTCTGGCCTAGGAGCCCTGTGCACTTAACTCCACACAGCCTCTCCTTCTCTACATGGAGCGGAACCCCCATCTGCTTCCCCCTTGAGCAGGGGACTTCTACCTGCGCCTACATTCCCAAATCTCTCCCAAGGAGTCCTCCGATGTGATAAGGAGTTGTGGGGTAAAGTCTGAAGGTAGCACAGACCCCTCCCATCCTAACCCTCTGCAGAGAGCCAGCTGTTACTGGACATCAGTCCAATAAGCCACCCTTCCTTGGTTTTTTTCTGTTTCATCTGCTGTTTCAAGTGAACCTTAGTCCTCCATCAGTTTCCTTAGGTGGAGGGGGAAAAAAGCAACCAAAACCATCATGAGAATTATGATCAGGGCTGAAAGAACCAGGTGACTTTGTCTCAGGCTGTGGCTCTGGTGGACCAGGGGCTCTGCCCTTGAGCTCAGGGGCCTGGCTTCCAGCAGAGCCCCAGGGATGGAAGTTAAGTTCTCGGGGGACAGCGGTGGACAAATCCATTCTGTCAATTAATTTATTTCTGTACCTTTTTCTTTTTGGTCAGTAATGGGGCTTGAACTCTGGGCCTGGGCGCTGTCCCTCATCTCTTTAGCTCAAGGCTAGTGCTCTACCACTTGAGCCACAGGGCCACTTCCTATTTCTGTAACTTTTAAAGGCAGGGTATCTTTATAGAGGCCAAGCTGGTCTTGAATTTGAGATCCTCCTGCTTCACCCTCCTGAATGCTAGGATCATCTCAGAGGTTTTGGGGGGGAGGGGGGAGGGAGGGAGGGCACGAGAGAGAGAGGGAGACAGAGGCGGAAGAGAAGGGAGAGAAGGAGGGGGAGAGAGAGTCTCTCCAGCATTTTAACTGGACTGGCTTCAAACCAAGTCCTTTCTGATCTCTACCTCCTAAGTTGCCGAGATTACTAGTATGATCTACTGCCCTCTCCAAGTCCTTGTGCTCTAAGTTGGCTTTTTCATTTAAAGCTGGTGTTTGGGGCTGGGAAGGTGGCTCAGTGGTAGAGTGCGCTTGCCTTGCATGAATGAAGCCCTGGGTTCAATTCCTCAGCACCACATAAGCAGAAAAAAGCTGGGAGTGGTGCTGTGGCTCAAGTGGTAGAGCATTAGCCTTGAGCTGAAGAGTTGAGGGACAGCGCCAGGCCCAGAGTTCAGGCCCCACGACTGAAAAAAAAAAAAAAGCTGGTGTTCTGTTCTACCACTTCATCCATAACTCCACTGCTGACTTGCTTTTTGTAAAATTTTGCCAGTCCTAGGGCTTGAACTCTGGGCCTTGGCCCTGTTCCTGGACTTTGTGCTCCAAAGTGCTCTACCACTTGAGCCATAGCTCCACATCCAGTTGTTTTTTTTTGTTGTTGTTTTTTGTTTTTGTTGTTGTTTTTTTGGAGTTTAGTGGAGAAAGGAGTCTCAAGAACTTTCCTGCCTGGGTTGGCTTCTAGCCATGATCCTCAGATTTCCCCCTCCTTGAGTAGCTAATATTTCAGGAAGGAGACACCAAACCCAGCTTGGCTTTCTTTCTTTCTTTTTTTTTTTTTTTTAAATATTTTATTGTTATAAAAGTGATGTACAAAGGGGCTACAGTTACATAAGTCAGTTAAGATGCATTTCTTTTTAGATAATGTCACCCCTTCCCTCACTTTCTCCCAGATTTTCCCTCCTGTCCCACCCATAGTTGCATAGTTGTACAGTTCATTTTCAACATAGTGCCTAGTGAGTACCATGGCTGACCCTCCCCTCTTTATACTTCTGACTTTTTGCAACTTAATTGGAGATAAGAGTCCCTTACACTCATAGATTTGTCTTCCTGGGCTTCCTTTAAACTTGGATTCCTAGATCTCAGCTTTCTGAATAGCTAGGATTACAAGTGTGACTCACCAGCTCCTGGCATAGTCCTACTATCCTTCTTTTCTTTTTTCTTTTCTTTCTTTCTCTCTCTTGTTGTTGCTCATGGGGCTTGAACTCAGGGCTTAGGAACTGTCCCTGAGCTCTTTTTGCTCAAGGCTAGGGCTCTACCACTTGAGCCACAGCACCACTTCCAGATTTCTGATGGTTAATTGGAAATAAGAATCTCCCAAACTTTCCTTCCCATGCTGGCTTTGAACCTCGATCCTCAGATCTCAGCCTCCTGAGTAGCTAGGAATAAGGCATGAGCCACTAGCAACGGGCTACTCTCTTTCTTGAAATCTTTTAGGAAAGTAGCTGTACAAAAAAGTTTCAATCCTACAGTTCAGATTATGATCAAGGTTTCCCCTTCAGGTCCTGAGTACTTGAAATACTCTCCAGCTTGCAGAAAACTTGCAAGTGTGGTCCAGAGGCCCCATGTATGCCCCATGTCCACGTGGGAATGACTATTTGGGATGCAGCGCTCTCCCAATCACAGGTGTATTTCCTGAGAAGTGAAACAGAGTGGCCTTCATGGAATCTGGTCGCCAGGGCTGAGCGCATGCCTGTGCAGGATGGCGCCTGCCCCGCCCCGTTGTGTCATCTTCCCATCGCCGTCCTTCACCTACCTGCTGCCCAGAGGACATTCCTCAGCTATGACTTGGAATCATAGACAGCTTGGAGCAGGGACCCAAGGCTCCTCATAATCCTGTCCTCAAAAGCATTCAGAACCACGCCGAGCATAGTGGCTCACACCTGCAATTCTAACTACGCAGGAGGCCGAGATCTGAAGACTGCGGTTCAAAGCTAAGCCAGGCAGGAAACTCTGTGCAATTCTTGTCTCCATGTTAACCACCTAAATGCCAGTAGTGGAGCTGTGGTTCAAATGGTAGAGCACCATTCTAGAGCAAAAAGGCTAAAGGACAATGCCTAAGCCCTGAATTCAAGTCCCAGTACTCAACACACACACACACACACACACACACACACACACACACACACACACACACACAAAATAGAAGAAAGAAAGAGAAAGAGAGGAAAGAAGAAGTGTTAGGTTTTTAAAAAGAGTTAGCCGAGTAAGAACTGCACCAGCACTCACGTGGTATTCAGGTAAGGGGTAGGTTTATTCAGTAGACCTGCTGGGACCAGGCAAGGTTGGCACTCCACGTGGCTCGGAAAGGCCTGGGAATGAGAGAGAGCTGGGAAGAGAGGAAAGATCTAGGAAAGAGCAGAGAGAGAGCAGAAAGGAACACAGAGAGAGCTAGAATAGAACAGAGAGAGAGCTAGAATAGAACACAGAGAGAGCTAGAAAAAGGCGGAGAGAGCAAGAAAAGAGCAGCAAGAGAGCGTCTGGGTCTGGGCTAGGTCTTATCTAGGGTATGGGCGGGGAAAGGTGTGGCCACATCAAATTCAGATGTGACCTCAGCGGATGCAGATGTGACCTCTTCCAGGTGTCCCAGTTGCCTAGGTAATGCAGGTACTGGGTGGAGACTTTGCTGCGAGGGTGGAGTCTTCCTGCCATCCAGGAATGGACCTTACAGGAAGAAAGGAAGAAATGGAGTGCTGGCCCTGAATCCTTGTTATGTGACTCTTCACCCCTCCGAACTAACAAGGGAAGAAATAACAATTCCACCATCTCAGAGATGGGGAAACTGAGGCCCATGAAAGAGATCACTTGCTCATGGAGTACAGCCATTAGTGCCAGTGCAGGCAAACAATGTAGCTGGGATGCCAGCTTTTCACAACTATTTTGAGCATTGATTAGGGCACCAAACATACAGGTCTCACGAAACCCATGTGAGCCTTCTTGTGTGTGTGTGTGTGTGTGTGTGTGTGTGCCAGAATTCAGGGTTGAATTCAGGGTCTCACACTCTCACTTGGCTTTTTCCCTCAAGGCTGGTGCTCTACCACTTAATCCACAGCTCCATTTCTGGCTTTTTACTGGTTAACTAGAGATAAGAGTCTTAGAGATTTGTCTGCCTGGGCTAACTATGAATCGTGATCTCAGATCTCAGCCTCCGGAGTAGCTAGGATTACAGGCATGAGCCACTGGCTCCCAGCCTTATGTGGGCGTTCTGATCCTCAGAACTGTCCAAGAGTCAATCTAAAGCTACACTTATGTCAGGTGCTGGTAGCTCACTCCTGTAATCCTAGTTACTCAGGAGGATCAAGGTTCAAAGCCAGCTTGGTTAGGATAGTCTAAGAGACTCTTATTTTCAATTAACCACCAGAAAACTGGAAATGGAGCTGTGGCTCCAAGTGGTAGAACACTAGCCTTGAGCAAAAAAGAAAGCTCAAGGACAAGTACACAGGCCCTGAGTTTAAGCCCCAAAAAAGAAAAGAAAAGAAAATACAATTTATGTGTTTGTTACAGCAGCAAGCAGAAGTCCAGGAGTTCATACCTGCCGTTCTCCTGTGTCTAGGCTGGGTGTCTCAACCCAGGCCATCCCTCATGCCATTGGCTTGAGCTGACCTCAGTGAGTTCAAAGCCAGCCCTAGCAGGAAAGTCCTAGACACTTTTTTTTTTTTTTGTCAGTAGTGGGGCTTGAGCTCTGGGCCTGAGTGCTGTCCCTCAGCTCTTCAGTACAAGGCAAGCACTCTACCACTGGAGCCACAGCGCCACTTATGATTTTCTGGTGGTTTATTGGAGATAAGAGTCTCGTGAACTTTCTTGCCCGGGCTTGTTTTGAACTGTGATCCTCAGATATCAACCTCCAGAGTAGTTAGGATTACAGGCGTGAGCCACTGGTTCCTGGCTCCTTGACACTCTTTTTTTTTTTTTTTTTTTTTTGGTCCGGTCGTGGGGCCTGAACTCTGGGCCTGGGCGCTGTCCCTCAGCTCTTCAGCTCAAGGCTAGCGCTCTACCACTTGAACCACAGCACCACTTCCGGCTTTTTTCTTTTTGCTTATGTGGTGCTGAGGAATCGAACCCAGGGCCTCAGGCATGCAAGGCAAGCGCTCTACCACTGAGCCAACTTCCCAGCCCCCTCCTTGACACTCTTATCTCCACTTAACCAGCAAAAAGCCTGGAATAGCTAACTGGGTGCTAGTGGCTTATGCCTAATCCTAGCTACTCAGAAGGCTGAGATCTGAGGATTGCAGTTCAAGTCAGCCCAAGCAGGAAAGTCCATGAGACTCTTATCTCCAATGAACCACCAGAAAAGCAGAAGTGGTCCTGTGGCTCAAGTGGTAGAGTTCTAGACAGTGCCCAGGCCCCAAGTTCAAGCCCCATGACTGACAAAAAAAAAAAAAAGAGCCTGGAGTAGAAGTATGGCTCAAGTGGGAGAGTTTCCAGCCTTGAACGAAAAAGCCAAGTGATACCTTCACATCCTAAGTTCAAGTCACAGTACCAACACACACAAGTAAGTAAATAAAATAGATAAATAATACATATAAGGAATTTGCCATTTGAGTTGAAGGCAGGCTCTGCCTTCTATGGCAGGCATGGGCCCCTCATTCTTCCATAAAATGGAGTCTTGGCAGAAAAGGGGAGCTGCTAGGTTGGGTAGGGGTGTGGATGTGGTGCTGCGGAAGCGTTGAGGGAAAGGGCTAGACTGAGTGGGCCCAGCAGGAAGGGCTTTGAACCCAGGTGGGCAGACCTGGTTCTATGGTCACATTTAGCCAGGAGCCGTGGTGGAGCTGGGCGTGGAGGGGTCCATTGATGGGGGGGTCAGGTCTTGGCTCTGGCGCCATCTCCCATGGCTGAGTTCTTGGCTTTGGTTTTGAGCATGAGGTCATTAGGGAATTATCTAAGTCATTTTCTTGCAGCCCTTAGGGCTCTGAGTTCTAATTCAGAGGTGGCAGGTCACAAGACTCATGGGATTTAGAAATGTGAGATCCTGAGCATTCTGCATGAAGCCATGACTTAATTACTTAATTTACTTCTCTTCCTTTCTCTTTCTTTCTTTCTTTCTTTCTTTCTTTCTTTCTTTCTTTCTTTCTTTCTTTCTTTCTTTCTTTTCTTTCTTTCTTTTCTTTCTTTCTTCTGGTAGTAGGATTTTTTTTTTTTTGGTCGGTCGTGGGGCTTGAACTCTGGATTTGTCCCTGCGCTCTTCAGCTCAAGGAGAGCACTCTACCGCTTGAGCCACAGCGCCACTTCCGGTTTTCTGGTGATTTATTGGAGATAAGAGTCTCATGGACTTTCCTGCCCAGGCTAGCTTTGAACTGCGATCCTCAGATCTCAGCCTCCTGAGTAGCTAGGATTATAGGCATGAGCCACCAGGGCCTGGCTGGTAATAGGATTTGAACTTAATGCCTGGGCATTGTCCCCTAGCTTTTTCACTCAAGACTGGCACTTTACTACTTGAGCCACAGCCCCACTTCTGGCTTTTTTCTTGATTAATTGGGATAATAGTCTCACAGACTTTCCCTGCTTGGGCAGGCTTTGTACCACAATCCTTAGATCTCAGCCTCCTGAGTAGCTAGGATGACACCAATGGCAAGGAAACAGACCTGGCATCCTAGCTCCTCAGGTAGCTGAGATCTGATGATCTTAGTTCAAAATCAGCCTAAGCAGGCACTGAGCTGCCAAGTGCCAGGCTGGAATGGATCTCTTATTGGAAAGGAGTTCAGGCATGACTGGTGCTGGGACCTCAGACCTCGCAGGCAACTGCTGTTACTCCTCCTGGCTCTCTTCTCACTGAGCTGGCCTCTCCCTAGCTATTGGCAGAAGCCACCTCTGGCTCTGGGTTCACAGCCTTCCAACCAGGCAAGAAACGGACATCCCTTTTCCAGCCAAAGCTCAGGGTTGGTGCCTGGTTTTGAAAGATCCCGACTTACCAGCCAAGGATGGGTGAATACCCACCCCTAAAGTCACTGACTGGGCTGCTGGAGGGGATTCCTCAAAAGGAAATGTAGTCCTGGACCAGAAAGGGGGCGGAGGGAGGGTTGTGTCAGACATAAATCTTGGAGCTGGACATCACTGTGTAGTTCAGAAAAGAGGAACTCTTGCCCACACCCCTGTGAACACATCCCACAATCTTGTTTATCCAGCATTGACTCAAGTTCCATCTCTGTGTGGTTTTGTTTTGTTTTGTGTGAGTATGGGGCTTGAACTCAGGGTTAGAGTGCCCTCCCTTAGCTTTTCCAATCAAGGCTAGCTTGCTGCCACTTGAGCCACAGCTATGCTTCGGGCTTAACTGGAGATAAGGCTACCTGCATGGGCTGACTTTGAACTGAGCTCACCAGATAGATCTCAGCCACCTGAGGAGCTAGGATTACAGACCTGAGTCACTGGCTCCTGGCACTTTGCAGGGTTTTTTTTTTTTTTTTTTTTTTTTGTTGTTGTTTGCTTGCTTTTTCACCTTGGTACCAGTACTTGGGCTTGAACTCAGACCTGGGCATTGTCCCTTAGCTTTTCCACTCAAAGCTGGCCTCTATCACTTGAGCCATACCTTCACTTTGGGCTTTATGATGGTAATTGGAAATAAGAGTGTCACATACTTTTCCTGCCCAGGCTGGCTTCGAACCGTGATCCTCAGATCTCAGCTTCCTGAGTAGCTGGGAAGATAGGTGTGAGCCACCAGTGCTTGCATACCCTGTAGCTTTTACTAGTCCAACAAAGTTACCTCCCTTTCTTGATCATCAGTGGTCCATGTGGTCCATGTAGCCTCAGCATCTTCCTGAACAAGCCCCCACCCACCCCACCCAGATACTTATCTCTCTTAGGAGCAAACTTGCTCCTGCTGTGCACTGGGCTAGGGCCTCTGGCCTGGGGAGTTTCCCAATACTACTGTCACAAGTGGTCACAAACCAGAGGTTTTTAAAACAACACATTTTCACCAAATACCGGTGGCTCACACCTGTAATCCTAGCTACTAAGCAGGCTGAGAGATGAGGATGTGGTTCAAAGTCAACCTAGGCAGGAGTCAATGAGGTGGCTCAGTGGTAGAGTGCTTGCCTTGCATGCATGAGGCCCTGGGTTCGATTCCTCAGCACCACATAAGTAGAAAAAGCCAGAAATGGTGCTATGGCTCGAGTGGTAGAGCACTAGCCTTGAGCTGAAGAGCTGAGGGATAGTGCCCAGGCCCAGAGTTCAGGCCCCATGACTGGCCAAAAACAAAAAAAAAAGACTCTTCAATAAAGCACGAAAAAGCCAGAAATAGAGCTGGGGCTCAAGTGATAGAGTACTAGCCTGAAGCAAAAATAGCTCAGAAACAGCACTCTGAGTTCAAGCCCTAGGACGGGCACAAAAAAACAACATATTTTCTTCCCTCTCAAGCTTTTCAGGTCACAAGTTCCTTACAGGTGGGACCAATTGAAAATCAAATGAAAGTTGAATGCTGGTGGCTCACATCTATAATCCTAGCTACTCAGGAAGCTGAGGTCAGAGGATCACAGTTTGAAGTCAGCCCAGGCAGAATAGTCTGAGACATTTAGCTCCAATTAACCAGCAAAAAGCTGGAAATGGAGCTGTGGCTCAAGTAGTAGAGCATCAACCTTAAACAAAAAAGCTAAGGGACAGTGCCACTACCCCCACCCTCAAATAAAGAAAATCAAAATATTAATAGAGCTGCATTTGGTTTGCAAGCTCCAAAGAATACTGTGCTGTGCTGTTCCAGCCTCTAGGAGACACCCACATTCCTTGGCTAGAAGCCCCTGCTGTATCACCATGTCCAACTCTGTCCACCAAGACCTTGCCCAACCTATGTCTCTAACTGCAGACATAGGGTATCTGCTTTAGCCATCCCGGGAATGTCATGGCCACCTGGATGATCCAGGAGAATCTTGCCACCTAGAGTTCCCTTTCCCTAACTTAATTCTGCCTTGCTTCAAGGTCTTATTTGTTTGTTTGTTTATTATCAGTTGTGGATCTTGAACTAGGGGCCTGAGTGCTGTCCCTGAGCTCTTTCACTCAAGGCTAGCACTCTACCCTTCAAGTCACAGTTTCACTTCCGGTTTTCTGGTGGCTAATTGTAGATGAGTCTCACGGACTTTCCTGCTCAGGCTGGCTTTGAACCACAATCTGCAAATCTCCATTTCCTGAGTAGCTAGCACTACAGGTGTGAGCCAGTGCAGGGCTACTTTTTTTTTTTGGGGGGGGGAGTCCGGTTGTGGGGCCTGAACTTTGAGCCTGGGCGCTATCCCTCAGCTCTTCAGCTCAAGGTTAGTGCTCTACCACTTGAACCACAGCGCCACTTCCGGCTTTTTTTCTTTTTGCTTATGTGGTGCTGAGTAGTCGAACCCAAGGCCTCAGGCATGCAAGGCAAACGCTCTACCATTGAGCCACCTTCCCAGCCCCTAGGGCTACTTATTTTTGTGCTTCCTGGGGCTTGAACTCAGGGGCCTGGGCACTGTCTCTTAGTTCAAGGTTAGCACACTACCACTTGAGCCATAGCTCTACTTCCAGCTTTGTGGTGACTAATTGGAAATAAGAATCTCGTGAACTTTCCTGTCCTGACTGGCTTCAAACCATAATCATCAGATTTCCATCTCCCATTACAGGCTTTGATTACAGGCATGAGCCACCAGATGCCTGGCTGAAAGGGCCACTTTAACCACAGAAGGGACAGATGTACGGGGCCAGGGTTTGGATCAATGTTCTGCCAACCATCCTTGAATTGTTGCCCTTTCTCAAAGTCTCCAAGTGCATTCTGTATTCTACCCAGGAAATATTGTCTTTTCTTCTTCTTCTTCTTCTTCTTCTTCTTCTTCTTCTTCTTCTTCTTCTTCTTCTTCTTCTTCTTCTTCTTCTTCTTCTTCTTCTTCTTCTTCTTCCTCTTCCTCTTCCTCTTCCTCTTCTTCTTCTTCTTCTTCTTCTTCTTCTTCTTCTTCTTCTTCTTCTTCTTCTTCTTCTCCTCCTCCTCCTCCTCCTTCTTCTCCTTCTCCTTCTCCCTCGCCTTCTCCTTCTCCTCCTTCTCCTTCTCCTTCTTCTTCTTCTTCTACCCAAACTGAGGCTTGATTTCAGAACCTGGACACTGTCTCTTAACTTTTTCACTCAAAGCTGGGACACTACCGCTTAAACCCTAGCTCCACTTTGGGCTTTAAAAAAAAATTGATTGTCGCCGGGCACTGGTGGCTCACACCTGTAATCCTAGCTACTCAGGAGGCTGAGATCTGAGGATCGAGGTTCAAAGCCAGCCGGGGCAGGAGAGACCGTGAGACTCCTATCTCCAATAAACCACCAGAAAACCGGAAGTGGTGCTGTAGCTCAAGTGGTAGAGCGCTCCCCTTGAGCTGAAGAGCTGACGGACAGCGCCCAGGCCCAGAGTTCAAGCCCAACCACCGACAAAAAAAAAAAAATTGATTGTCAAGGTGATATACAATGGGATTACAGTTACATACGTCCAGTAAAGAATACATTTCTTTTGGGGAAATCCCCTTCCCTCGCTCTCCTCCCCACTTCTGGCTTCGTGGTAGCTAACTGCAGACAAGAATATCTCAGATTTATCTCCCCTGAGCTGGCTCTGAATATCAATGATCAGATCTCGGCCTCCAGAATAGTTGGGATTACAGGCTTAATCTACTGGCCTTTGGCGTCAAGATAAATTTGCAATCTCCAGCCCAGGTGTCCCTTATCTCTGGTCTTCTTCACCTCAGAGGCCTTGGGGGGAGCACCCTCCAGCAAGCCTCCTCCATACCAGTGAGACCATCTGATTGTGATTGCGAGTTTACCCCCATTGGCTCTAGGGGGGAGAGGAGTTGAGGAAGGACTTACCAAGCTAAGGCTGGATGTGGGTGGCAAGAAAAACTGGGACAAAAAAGCAGAGGTGGAAGCTGGGCACCAGTGGCTCTCGCCTGTCATCCTAGCTACTCTGAAGCCTGAGTATCACAGTTCAAAACCAGCCCCGGCAGGAAAATCCATGAGATGCTTATCTCCAAAAAGCCAGAAGTAGAGTTGTGGGTCAAGTGGTAGAGCACTAGCTTTGAGCACAGAAGCTCAGGGACAGTGCCCAGGTCCTGAGTTTAAGCCTGAGACTAGCCAAAAAAAAAAAGAAGAAGAAGAAGAAGAAAAAACAAAAAACAAAAAGCAGAGCTGAGGAAGGGAGTGAGCTGAAGTTTTCCGAGGGTTTTAAGAGGAGGGAGAGGGCTGGGAAGGTGGCTTAGTGGTAGAGTGCTTGCCTAGGATACATGAAGCCCTGGGTTCGATTCCTCAGTACCACATACACAGAAAAAGCCAGAAGTGGCACTGTGGCTCAAGTGGTAGAGTGCTAGCCTGAGCAAAAGAAGCTCAGGGACAGTGCCCAGGCCCTGAGTTCAAGCCACAAATCTCCAAGTCTGGCAAGCAAAAGTGAGAGACAGAGAGAGGGGGGTAGGGAGGGAGGAAGAGAGGGAGAGAGGGAGAGAAGGAGAGAAGGAAAGAGGCTCCTGAGCCAGGACCCATGATTGGTTCCAGGTCCCTATTCTGTGGCCTCTGGTTCTGGGGGAAAAACTGGGCTGGGCATCAAGCAGGCTGGAGAAATCCTGAACGCACGCCAGCCAGACAGTGACCCTTTGGTTTTCTCAACTCAGGCCAGAGTGATAAGGACACTGGGGTCAAGTCTTGGCCAAGGTCATCTACATCCAGTCCCCCACTGGGTGAGAACCCAGGCTTGTTCCTGCTCCACTTTTCACCCTGGAGAATCCCTGGTAGACTGCCAGAGGCCAAGGCCGAGGCAGTAGGGGCAGTGGGGCATTCTCTCTTGGTGCCACCAAAGGCATGGCTTGGCCTTTAGCCACTGGCGGGTAAGGGGGGGGCAGGGCTCAGCTGGGCAGCTAAGATTGAGAAAAGGGCCTGGGAAGCTGCGAATGGCTTAGTGGTAGAACGCTTGCCTAGCATGCATGAAGCCTAGGTTCGATTCCTCAGTATCACATCAACAGAAAAAGCCAGAAGTGGTGCTGGGGCTCCAGTGGTAGAGTGCTAGCCTTGAGCAGAAGAAGCTCAGAGACAGTGCCCAGACCCCAGGATTGGCAAAAAAAAAAAAAAAAAAAGGAATGAAGAAAGTAAGGAAGGAGAGAAGGAAGAGGACAGATCTCCTTCACACAAGAGGATGGGCTCCAGGGGAGCCTCGGTTTCCCCATCTGAGGAGGGGAAAGCAGGATGTAGGAATTGAGGAGGGGGCTGGGTTGAGTATAGGCATCTGCAGAGACCACTGATTGCTATTGCTGCTGCTGCTGCTGCTTCTTCTTCTTCTTCTTCTTCTTCTTCTTCTTCTTCTTCTTCTTCTTCTTCTTCTCCTTCTCCTCCTCCTCCTCCTCCTCCTCCTCCTCCTCCTCCTCCTCCTCCTCCTCCTCCTCCTCCTCCTCCTTCTTCTCCTCCTTCTTCTTCCTCTGCTTCTGCTTCTGCTTCTTCTTGGTGGGGCTTGAACTCTGGGACTGGGTGCTGCCCCTCACTTCTTCAGCTTAACGCTAGTGTTCTATCACTTGAGCCACAGCGCCACTTCCAGGTTTCTGGTGTTTTATTAAAGCTAAGAGCCTCAAGGTCTTTCTTGTCCAGATCTCAGTCTTCTGAGTAGCTAGGATAATAGGCATGAGCTACCAGTGCCTGGCTCATCTTCACTTTCTTGTTTGTTGTTTGTTTGTTTGTTTGGGGGGGTGTTCTGGGGCTTGAACTCAGATCCTAGGTGCTGTCTCTGAGATTTTTTGTTCAAGGCTAATGCTCTACCACTTGAGCCACATCTCCACTTCTGGCACCTGGCTTCCCTTAGCTTTCTCATTCAAGTCTGGAGTTTTACCCCCTGAACCAGATATATTTTAAAGTTGTTTTTGGCCAATCACAAGGGCTTGAACTCAGGGCCTGGACACTGTTCCTGAGTCTTTGTGCTCAAGGCTAGTACTCTACCATTTTGAGTTTCGTTCCACTTCTAGTTTCGAAGTGGTTCATTGGAGATAGGAGTCTGATGGATTTTCCTTTCCTGGGGTAGCTTCAAACCACAATCTTCAGACCTCAGCCTCCTGAGTAGGTAGGATTGCAGGTATGAGCCACCAGTGCCCAACTATTTATTTTTGTGCCCCAACTCCTGAGGCTTGAATTCAAGGCCTGGGTGCTTTTCTTGAGCATTTTTTACTCAAGGCTAGTGCTCTACCACATGAGCCGCAGCTCCATTTCCAGCTTTTTGGTGATTAATTGGAAATGAGGCTCACAGACTTTTCTGCCTTGGGTTCACCTTGAACCCCAATCTTCAGGTCTCAGCCTCCTGTGTAGCCAGGATTACAAGCGTGAGCCCCCTGCTCTCTGTTTTGACAGTGCATACTTCTCTTTGCAGCTAGAGGTTATTTTGTCTATGCATTTTGTCTGCGTTCTCTCCAAATGGTGAGCTGGTGAAAACAGGCCTGGATCTGCCTTGGTCTCTGCAGCTTTCCCACACCTTGAATAGGGTTTCTGACATCTCTAATTATCTCATAGAAGCACAAGATACCCCATAGAACCCACCAGCACTTCAAGGTACCTTGGCCACTTAAAAAAAATTTCATTTTATTTTCTAGTTTCAGGGTTTGAACTCAAAGACTCATGCTCTCCTTCAGCTTATTTTGCTCTCAGGCTGCTGTGCTACCAGCCTGTGAATCTGACCTCCAGTACAGCTTATTTTCCCACTTAATTGGAAATGGGGAGTTTCAAGAACTTTTCTGTTCCGGATGGTTTTGAACCATGATCCTCCAGATCTCAGCTTCCTGAGTAGCTAGGATTACAGGTATGAGCCATTAGGGCCTGACCCCAACCACCTTTGAGATCTCCACAATGGAGGTGTCAAATTCCAAAATAGGACATGTGTCTGGCTGCACCAAGGCCCCAGGGGATCGTGACTCCGGGGGGCCCTTATTGATGCCCCTGTTGTAAATTCTGGGGAGCACCTCTGCTCAGGCAATCCAGGCTGCCAGCCAGGGTTGGCAAGGGCTGTGGAGAAGCAGGGTCTGCTGGCCAGTGAGTCTTGTGCCTGAAGCAGGCCACATCTGCGAAGGCCTGGGGTCAGTCCACCCAGGGGTCAAGGGTCAGCAGCTGGCAAAGTAGACTTCTTTTTTTTTTTTTTTCTTTATGCCAGTCGTAGGGCTTGAACTCATAGCCTGGGCAGTGTCCCTTAGCTTTTTCGTTTTTTTTTTTTTTTTTTTTTTTTGTCCGTCATGGGGCTTGAACTCTGGGCCTGGGCACTGTCCCTCAGCTCTTCAGCTCAAGGCGAGCGCTCTACCACTTCCGGTTTTCTGGTGGTTTATTGGAGATAGGAGTCTCACGGTCTCTCCTGCCCGGGCTGGCTTTGAACCGCGATCCTCAGATCTCAGCCTCCTGAGTAGCTAGGATTACAGGCGTGAGCCACCAGCGCCCGGCTCCCTTAGCTTTTTCAACCATGGCTGACACTCTATGACTAAGCACCACTTTG
Source organism: Dipodomys merriami (assembly GCF_024711535.1). NCBI lineage: Eukaryota > Metazoa > Chordata > Mammalia > Rodentia > Heteromyidae > Dipodomys > Dipodomys merriami. Next base: position 4,405,570 of record NW_027206291.1, read on the forward strand.
GCTTTTTTCTGGTTGGCTTTGAATTGAGATCCTCAGACCTCAGCTTCTGTGAGTAGCTAGGATTACAGACCAGAGCCACTGGCGCCTGGCTTATGGTTGCAAAGATTGCTGCTGTGGGACCAGTTTCTCTTACCATCTCTCCTGTCCGGTATCCACGACCCATGTCTACATGTTTACACCCAGCTCTGGGCCAGGGGGACCATCTGGCTTGGGGGTGAGGGGACCCACCAGTCCCTGCAGGTGGACTTCAAGAAGCAGGATGCTGCGAAGCCACACTCGGGTCAGCAAAATGACCACACACTAACCCTAGAAAGTGGATGTGCAGACCTCCTGCCAGCCTCTGCCAGGCCACCTCCCGCCGTCCACCCAGGCTGCGTAGGAGGCCCCACCTGGAGGGTGGCCCCCAGGTGCCCGACCCTTGACCCCGCCTGCGGCCACGTCTTTTCCTCCAAATCCTGATTGCCAGATGGGACTGGGGGGGGAGGCCTGTCCACCCTCCCCCCCGCGGCGGACACCCCCGCACGGGCCCGGCGGGCGGCCTGCGCATCGGGGACACGTCCGTCCCGCGCGCCCCGCCCCGCCCCGCCGCCGGCCCCGCCCGCCGCCAGGACCTTTATAAGGCGGCGCCCGTCCCGACCGCCCGCGCCGCCCGCCGAGTCCCCGACACCGCCCGCCCCGCGCTCGCCATGCGTCCCGGGACGTCGAGGGTGCCCTGGACGCTGTCCTGGGGGATTCTGCTCTGCGCCGCGGGGTCCGCGAGTTCCACGAGCTCGGGGGACTCGGTGCCGGGTGAGTGGGGTACAGCCGGAAGGGGCGGGCGGGAGGGCCACCCACGTGGCCTGCGGAATGCGGCCCCCGGGCGAAGTTGGGGTTGGGGGGGGACGACGACAAGCACCCGAGGCGCTTGGGGCGGGGGGTGTCGGGGAGCCGGTGGGGTTCCCCCCACCCCGACGTCGGCAGAGCCAGAGACCCGTCCGCGGATGGGGGGGGTCTCCCACTCTCGCCTTCTGGGACTGTCCCCATTTTCCAGATGAGGACACTGAGGCTCGGGGTCAAGGTAGCTGGTGGGTGGCAGACGGCGGATAGGACGGTGTGGCTGCGTCCCGAGGCTCTGGAGAGGAGCAATGGATGGGGTCTGCATCCAGAATCTCAGACTCACCCCAGACAGGGTCGGCTGCTCTCCTGCGTCTGGAAAGTGACATGCTTTACCCCCTGCCTCAGTTTCTTTTTCTTTTATTATTATTATTATTGTTGTTTTTAATAAGATGGGTGCTGAGGTGCTGGGCTCAGTCCCTAAAAGAGCCAAGAGAACGCTGGGACTTGGGGAGGGGAGGGGGGTCATGGCAGTTCCTGTCCCCCCCACACACATACTTAAGGTTCTAAGAAACAGGACCTTTCTGCCTCCCTACCCCCATCCCACCCTCCTGGGCAGCCCCACCCAGACTCGGGGTGGGGGGGGAGACCGAGCCCCCTCCCCCAGAGGTCCTGTCCCTGGGGAGAGGTGAGCTCATGCCCGGGGAATGTTCCCAAGTTGGAGTGAGTAAGAGGCGGGTCAGACAAGGGGGGGCTGCAGGCTGGGGGCTCCGCGGTGCCCTCGGGTGCTGTCTAGACAGAGGGCAGAGGCGGGAAGCCGCTGCAGGCCTACTGACCCTGACATAGCCAGCGCCTGGCATTTGACTGGTTGGGCAAGCTGCCAGTTCCCAGGAGTAAGGGCTGGAACCGTGGGGTGGGACTCAGGGGAGGAGGGATCCCCAAAGAGATCAAGCTAGGGCAGCACCTGTGTGTGGTTGTCTCGCCCCTCCTTCCTGGCTCAGGGGTAAGTGCTCCGTGGGAACTGCCTGCCACGGACAGTACCCGGCCTCTAGGAAGGGAAGCTGGCTCTCAGTAGCTTTGCCATGATGGCTGTGGTCCCCTTTCTGCCACAGATGGAGTGTGCTGGGCTTTGAACAGAGAAGAACCCGGCTGCAGCCAGGTGATACAGGTGGATGTGAGCCGGGCTGAGTGCTGTGCCTCTGGGAGCACGAATTATGCCTGGTCCAACTCTAACCACACCTTGACCCAGTTAAGCCTGGCGAATTACCTGGGTGAGCTCTCGTGTAAACCATGCAAAGGTGAGGCTCCTCCCCCTCCCCGCTCCGCCCCGCCCATCAGTGCTGGCCATCAGCCAGGGGATAGCATAGAAGGGGCTCAGCTCAGAACCAGCAAAACCATGATAGGACACTGGGAAAAAGGGATGAGGTGGGGACTTCCCAGCCTTCCTAGGCTTCAGCCTCCTGGGGTTGAGGATTGATGAGGAGGGTTCATCATACACAGCCTCTGGTTGGTTAGCTTAGATTAGACTCCTAAGGTTGTTCTGAATGGTTCAAGGTAACTCCCTATGTCCTCATCAGCCCCCCCCCCCTTTCTTTTTCCTTATTGTAGATTGTTGGGCTTGAACTCAGGGCCTGGGCTCCATCCCTGAGCTCTTTTGCTCAAGGCCAGAAATTTTCTGGTGGTTAATTGGAGGTAGGAATCTCAAGGACTTTCCTGTCTGGGCTGGCTTCACACTGTGATCCTCAGGATATAAGGATGAACCACCAGCATTGGGGCCTTTAAAGTTGCCCATCTTCCCTCACCCTCCAACACACTAAGAAACGAATGAGAATCTTGAATGATGGTTTGATTGGAGGACACTCCTGGTCCCCTTGTGGTCAAGGGATGAATCTTTAGGCACTCAAAGAACGCTGAGGTTGGATTTGAAGGGCATCATAGCCGGGGTATTGGGGGATGATTACCAGTTTGCTGGATAGAAAAGTTATGAAAGCAGGTATGAACAGAAGAAACCATGGTCGGGGGTCCGGGCAGAGGAGCAGGGAAGAGGCTGGAGCCGAGGGCTACAGACCTGAAGGTCTGAGTCCCACAGTCTCTGAAATATGATTAATCCCAGATCAGCCTGTCTGGGTGGTCCTGAACTCAGTGCCACATGCTTCTCTTCCAGAACCCCCTCTGGCTTCTAGAAGGAGGCAGACTTCAAAAATGCCTGGCCTGAGCAAGAGATGGCCCAGGACCTCCCCCTTTCCCCACCTCATCTGGCCCTGGGGACAGGAACTTAGCCCTCCCCCCCCCCTTCCTCTCCCTGTTGGCGTGAAGCTGTCAGGTCGAGCGGTTCCAGATGTGACTTTGGGCAGGCTGTGTGGGAGGTCCCAGGTGTGGACCACATTGTCCTGCCCTAGAGATGGGGGTGAGTGGGAGCAGTGTTGGTCACTCTTTGAGGGGTGTTCACTGACCCTATAAGGTGGGTCCCCCAGCCTCTTTTACAATGGGAAACAGATCCGAATGTAAACAACCCACCTCAAGTCACAGAACTCAGTGGGGGCATCTAAACCTAGGTCTACCCTGCAGTTAGTTCTCAAGTCCACGTGCTCTTGGGTCTCACAACTGTGACCACACCTCAGTTCCCCATCTGTACAATGTGTCACATTGAAAGGGAAGCAACGAGGGTGCCAGGGAGAGACTTCCTCCATCTGGACCTCAGTTTCTCTACCTGAGAAATGGGTTGGTGGGGAGAAGCAACTGGTTCAAGGACGATCCTTTTCCCAGAAATGCTTTTCTGCTGACGCTCCATCCTCCCCAACATGGACTCTGGAGAGTTCGCAGCTTCCACCCCAGACCCCGTCCCTGGAGTAGATCCCCTTCCCCTAGTGGCCATGCCGGCCTTGCTCAAAACCTGAGGGAGTCTGGGAACAGATGTCAGCACAGGCGGGGAAGGGAAGCCGAGCTCAGATCTAGGTGCGGAAACATTGACAGCCCCCTTTCAGCTCCTCTCCCCTCCCCCTGACTCCAGCGCAGCCCGGAGTCATGATCCCCTGCAGGGTCGCACGCAGGCCCTGGCCAGGGCCCCCATTCATAACCTCGTCTCCATCCTTCAGCGCCCAAGTCCCACGCGCGCGCTTTTCTGTGTCCGCAGATTCCTGCGACAGCGTGCGGTGCGGCCCGCACGAGGAGTGCCGCATGCTGAAAGGCTTCCCGACCTGCGTGTGCGCCCCCAACTGCACGGGGCTCCAGGCGAACGTGTCCGTGTGCGCCTCGGATGGCAATACCTACCGGGACGAGTGTGAGCTGTTGCACACACAGCAATGCCGCGGGCACTCGGAAGTGCAACTCATGTATCGCAGCAGCTGCCAAGGTACGGGGGTGGAGCACCTGGGGGCGTAACGGGGGCGTGGCCAGCGGAGGGCGGGGCCAACCTGACTGCAGAGTGGTCCTACTGGGCCGCCGCTGCCGCCACAGTACAGAGGCGGGGCCGTGAGGGGCGGGGCTAGGGGGCGGGGCCTACGGGAAGTGGGAGAACACGCGGACCGGCGCGTGTTGTAACTACACAGCGGCCTGGGCTATGGAAGCGACGGGGCGCTACGTGGACCCGCCCGTCCTTTATTGGGCTGGCGGAAGGGGCAGACCCTGCCACTTAGGACAGGACTCCTGGATTAGAGCGAGGCCCGAGGGGGGAGGAGCTTGGAGTTGGAACCCTTAAGGGGCCTGTGGGTGGAGCCAAGAGGGGCGGGACTTGGCAACTAGGAGGGGATTTGTGGGTAGGGCGAGGGGGCGTGGCCCGATGGGGGCGTGGCCTGCGGCGTGGGTGGAGCCCGCGGCGCAGCCTGGCTGGGCCGAGCGCATCGGGGCTGAAGGGTGGGTGTGGAGCGGGTCCCGCCGCCCCAGGGCCGCTGACCTGCTCGGGCATCGCCCCCCGCCACGCAGTGTCCTGCGAGAATGTGGTGTGCGAGCCGCCGCTGTCGTGCCTGACCGATGTGTCCGGCCGAGCATACTGCGTGACCTGTGGACGCCGGCCCTGCCCCATACCCACCGTTCCCGGCCACGAGGTTTGCGGTAAAAACAACGTCACCTACCTCTCCCCGTGCCACCTGCGCCGAGCCACCTGTCTCCTGGGCCGTTCTATAGGCATTCGCCACCAGGGCAGATGCAGAGGTGAGGCAGCAGGGTCCTCGGGTCTCAAAGCCACAGGCTCCACCCTTGAAGGCACGGGCGCCTTCATCACCTTGTCTTCCTCCTCTTCCTTGCCTCCCTCTGCCCCCCCCCTCCCCATCCCGCAGAGCAGAGCCGGGAACCCACCGCCAGGAAGCCACCGATCCCTGGGGAGCCAACGTCCACCGTGTTCTGAGATGAGGAGAAAAACTTCGTGTGAGCCGCTGGCGGCCGGGTCTGGCACGTGAGGCCGGCCTTCATCTATTTATTGCTACAGAATCAGAGTCTAATTTATGTCCCCTCCCCTCTTTCCACCCCCCACTCCCTGTACGTGGCCTGGGATCCCCAAGCACCATGACAAACGACGACAAAGGATGGAGGGAAGGAAGCCTAAGAAGGGACGATGGAAGTGTGGCCTGCCGGAAATACCCAATCTCCATCCCTGGGACCTGATGCCCAGAGGACCCTAGGGTGCTTCTGCCCCCCTTGGGGATGGCTATTAATTATTCCCACCACCAGCAAGAGGGTGCCCTGAAGGTTCTGATCTGTACCAAGGGTCTGTTTGCTGTTCTAACCCTGACTCAGGCCCTAGGTGAAATATTGAGGGATCAGGTCCTTCATAATGCCCTCCTCACCCTCAACTCCAGGTTCTTGACCTCCCACTACCTCTATTTACCCTCTATGTCCTCAAGAGATGCTCAGTGTATCCTTCCAAGCTGGGGTCCCATCTGTGCCTACTGACGAAGGCCTGATTTGGCCACAGAACTGCCCAAGGGCTTCCTTAACCCCCCTCCCCATTCACCTGGGGATTAGGTGTGGGTGGTCAGCACAGGGTGCTGTCCAGTGGTGCCAAGTCTCCTTAAGGTGAGGCCTGAGGTGTGATGTGGATACCAGGGCCTGCTGCACAGGACATCTTGGAGAAGCCCTTGCTGCTATCCTCAGGCCTTCACACCAGTCCCCGCATTGCCCACCAGTCCAGCTGTGAGTGGTGGTCCCAGCCTGGTGCTGTTCTGAGCCTGTTCTGTGAGCTTCCTAACCTTCTATCCAGACAGCGCTGTTTCCCAGAATCACCCTCTTGTGCCTTCCTGAAGACCACCCCCTCCCCAGATCAGGGTGAAAAGTTTCCACCCACCCCCTCTAGCTCCAGGCCACACTTTTTTTTGGGGGGGGTTCCGGTTGTGGGGCCTGAACTCTGGGCCTGGGCACTGTCCCTCAGCTCTTCAGCTCAAGGCTAGTGCTCTACCACTTGAGCCACAGCGCCACTGCCGGCTTTTTTCTTTTTGCTTGTATGGTGCTGAGGAATCGAACCCAGGGCCTCAGGCATGCAAGGCAAGCGCTCTACCACTGAGCCACCTTCCCAGCCCCCAGGCCACACTTTTCTTGTGAGTCCACCAGTGTCCTCAATTGGGTAACTACAAAGCCTGACAAAGCAGTCCCCCTGACCCTGAGGTCCTGCTTCATCAAAGAAATAAAAACTGAAAAGCCACTGTAGGTGTCCAAACTTCTGTTGCATGCTCTCTCTAGGCTTTGTGCTGCCCCTCAAGCCAGGTATGACCAGCTGAGGTCTGGGGTGGTGCATGGGACCACAGAAGCTTCCAGAAAGACATGGCACATGTCCTTTGGTGTGCATCTCCAGGAAACAGGCAGCAGCCATCGATGGGCAGAAGCAGGCAAAGGAGAGTGGAGAGAAAAAAAGGAGCCTCTCTGGGGCTAGCTGAGGCCAGCTCTTTGAGAATTCAGAAGTAAAAGCCTGGGATTGGGCATGGTGGTTCACATCTGTCATCCTAGCTACTTGGGAGACAAAGATAGGAAAGATCAAAGTTCAGTGCCAGCCAGGGCAAAAAGTTACAATTTCCCTTCCCCATCTCAACCAATAAGCCAGGTATGGTGGTTCAGATCTGTCATCCCAGCTATGAGGCAGATGGAGATAAGAGGATTCAGGTCCATGGCTGGCCCAGAGATTAAAAAAACACACATACACACAAAACAACCAAGAGACTATTTGAAAAACAACTAAAGTAAAAAAAGTACTGGGGTCATGGCCCAAGTGGCAGAGTGCCTAACTAGCCAGAACAGGGACCTAAGTTCAAACCCCAGTACTAGGGGGAAAAAACATCACCAGCAACATCTTGAGACTGTCATGTGGGCTGACATTTGCTGGGTGCTTTGGTTTTCAGAGGACAAGCTTTGGGGGAATGCCAGATCAACCCAGAGTTCCCATGAGGGTCAGCAAGACCCCACTGTGATATCCCCCAACAGCCGTTGGCCCCTGCTCAGGGAATGCTAGGTGTCCAAGCCTCAGTTTCTCATCTGCACACCCATGTGGTCAGTCAGTGGGGGCAGGCACCACAAAGGTAAAGAGAGTATCAGGTGTGGGAGCTGGGAGGGAGGGGGCCATGGGCAGGAAAAAGGCTCCAGATAGAGAGTTGGGGGCCCAGAACTGGTCAGTATACACTCATTAGTCAATGCATTATTCAGTTCCATTTGGCTTTTTTTTTTTCTTTCTATTGGTTGTAGGGCTTGAGCTCAGGGCCTGGGAGGCTCTCCATGAGCTCTTCTGCTCAAGGCTAGCACTCTACCACTTTGAGCCACAGTGCCACTTAGGGCTTTCCTACCTAGGCTGGTTTTGAACTGCCATCTTCAGATCTCAGCCTCCAGAGTGGCTAGGATTATAGGCTTGAGACACTGGTGCCAGAATGTGGCATTCTTTTTTGTGTGTGTGCTGGTACTGGATCTTGAACTCAGGGTCTCCCACTTTCCCTTGGCTTTTTAATCAAGGCTGGTTGCTTTACCATGCCACGCCTCCACTTCTGGCTTTTTGCTGGTTACTTAGAAATAAGAGTCTTGTGAAGCTGGGTACTGGTGTCTCGCGCCTGTAATCCTAGCTACTTGGGAGGCTGAGATCTGAGGATCGAGGTTCAAAGCCAGCCTGGGCAGGAAAGTCCGTGAGACTCTTATCTCCAATAAACCACTAGAAAACCAGAAGTGGCGCTGTGGCTCAAGCAGTAGAGCGCTCGCCTTGAGCTGAAGAGTGCAGGGACAGCGCCCAAGCCCAGGGTTCAAGCCCCACAACCAACAACAACAACAACAACAAAAAGAAGAGTCTTGTGGAGTTGTCTGCTCAGGTTGGCTTCAAATCAAGTGATCTTCAGATCTCATCCTCCTAGGAGTTAGGATTACAGGTGTGAGCCACCAGTGCCCAACTCCATTTGGCCTTTTTTCATTTGGAATGAAGGCCTCCTTCTCTGGACACCAGGGCTCCAGTTTCTGGGTTCCAGATTATTCTATATCCAAGCTGCTGAGAATAGCTTGCCATTCATCTGGGGTGCCCTAAAATCCCAGGTGGGGGGCTGCCCCGAACCACGTCCCAGATCCAAGCCACGAAGGCAGACATTTGTGTGTATACATCCGGTGTCTTGGGATCCCCACACCACAGGCCTGAGAAGGAGACAAGGCCATGAGCCCGGCTCCTACACACCAGGGGTCCCCCAGAGTCTGCCTGGGGTGAAGAGAAACAAGGTCAGGTGTTAGCTGGGGTTTTTCCCTAATGGAGCATTTACATATATGTCCCAACCCTGCCCAATATATTCCCCATCCACAGCCCCAGTGCCTGTGCTGTCTCTCTTGCTGTCTCTTCTATCTAGCTTGGGCTGGCCTCAAACTCTGAATCTTCCTGCCTCAGCCTCCTGTGTGCTGGAATTATAGGTATGCACTGTCACCTCTGGCCCAAGTGTGTTTGTGTGTGTAAGTGTGTGTGTGTGTTGGTCCTATGTGCTCTTTGAGCGTTTGTGTTCAAGACTATCATTCTACTACTTGAGCCACAACTACACTTCTGGCTTTTTTATGGTTAATTGGAAAAAACAGTCTCGTGGACTTTTCTGCCCTGGCTGGCTTTAAATTGCAATCCTCAGATCTCAGCCTCATGAGAAGCCAGGAGCTACCTGCACTTGGCGTGTGTGTGTGTGTGTGTGTGTGTGTGTGTGTGTGTGTGTGTGTGTGTGTGTTAGGACTAGAGCTTGAAATCAGGGCCTGGGGGCTGTCCTCTAGCTTTTCTACTCAAGGCTGGCCCTGTATTACTTGAGCCATGGTACCACTTGCAGCATTTTGATAATGACTTGGAATAAGAGTCACAGACTTTCCTGCCTGGGCTGGCTTTGAACCTTGATCCTCAGCTCTCAACTTCCCAAGTAGCTAGGATGACAGGTGTGAGTCTTAAAGCAAAATCTGAACTCAACTTTGCCTCAAAGAGGGGGATCCAGCCTCTACCCTCTGCTCTCACAATGCCATACCAGCCTCCTGGCTCTTTGCACATGCTGACAGTTATATCTACCAGTTTCTGGCTAGTGGTTGCTTAAATATACAAGGGTGTCATGTTTGGGCAGAACTTGAGACCTTCAGCTGTACACAGTGGTTTCAGGGCTCATTAAGGTCTTGGCTTCTAGGTGTCCTCTTTAATGAGCCCTCCCTCAACTCCTGATGCCCAACCTGGCTCCCTGATCCCACAACTAATTCCTGTCTGGAAGCAGCTTGTGTGTGTGTGTGTGTGTGTGTGTGTGTGTGTGTGTGTGTGTGTGTGTGTGTACGCATGTGCACATGTGCACAAGCGCATTCATGCAGGTCAGTACTGGAACGTGAACTTGGGGCCTTGTGCTCTTGTTTTTTTTAATTTTTTTTTCTTCAAGACTAGCACTCTACCACTTGAACTATAGCTGAACTTCCAGCTTTTTGCTGTTTATTGGAGGTAAGAGTCTCTCAGAACTGGGCACTGGTGGCTCAGGCCTGTAATCCTAGCTACTTAGGACTGTGGTTCAAAACCAGCCTGGGCAGGAAAGTCTGTGAGCCTCTTATCTCCAATTAGCCACCAGAAAGCTGGGAGTAGAGCTGTGGCTCAAAGTGGTAGGGCACTAGCCTTGAGCACAAAAGCTCTCATGACTAACAAAACAAAAACAAAAAAAGAATCTCATAGATTTGTCTGCCAGGCCTGGCCGATAATCTTGCTCAGTCTCTTGAATATCTTGCAGGTGTGAACTACCAACACCAGGCCAGAATTAACTTTTAAGAGTAGGAGCTATAGCCAGACACCAGTGGCTCACACTTGTAATCTCAACTACAGAAGAGGTTGAGATCTGAGGATCATGATTCAAAGCCAACCAGGGCAGAAAACTCCATGAGACTCATCTTCAATTAGCCAGAAAAAAAAAAAAAATGCAGAAGCTGCTTCATTCAATCCTGTGTCTGCCCCCTGCTGGACACTGCTCTTACAACTAGACAAAGCAGGGCTGGCAATGTGGCGAGCACTCTTACCATTGAGTGCTTGCCTAGCATGAAGCCCAGGGAAAAAGCTGGAAGTGGTGCTGTGGTTCAAGTAGTTGAGTGCTAGCCTTGAGTACAGAGAGGCTCAGAGACAGAGCCCAGGCTCTGAGTTCAAGCCTCAGGACCAGAAAAAAAAATAGACAAAGCAGGGGCACTTTCTGCAGTGTACAACCTGAGTAACTGAACGTGACAGCTCTGTGTAATCCTCATCAACTCCCTGCTATTCCTGGGCCTCAGTTTCTCCATCTGATCAGCCATTAGTGGAACTCAATTCCCAAGACAGTTCCCCCACTACCCCCACCCCCACCCCGGGACAGCCTGACCCCCTCTGAGGGCATCAGCTTCTCCACACAGGAAGCAGATGGATGCAGGACATCTTACCGAGCAGAAGCCACGCCTCCGTCGGTCCCCACTTTGTGTGCAGAGCATGGCAGGGCTCAGCTGGCCACGCCATGAGCTGTTGCAGACATCTAAGCCTAGCACCCGGACCTGAGCCTCCATCAGTCCAGGCGGAGCGTCCTCAAAGTCTGACACGAAGCCCCAGCCAGCCACGCGACACGGTGTCCCCGCTGCAGGGGGCCGAGCGCCTCTTCGAGGCAGCCTCAGTAGCCCCACTGCTGGGCCCAGGACTGCAGAGCTGTTCAGCTGCAGAGAGAGGCCAGGTTCAGGGGGTACCCCTGCACCCCGTTCTCTATTCACCACCCCTGCCTCAGGGCCAGCTTCCTCAAGGACCTAGGTGCCTGGTCAAGGCCAGTTTACCAAGCTGCCTCTCCCCGTCACCTGAGGGCTCTGTGTATCTTTGGTTATGGGTTTTGCAGGTTCATGCAGCTGCTCAGCCAATGGTTATAGAAGCACCCACCCATCCAGACTCTTGGTTCAGGAAACACTTGGTAGCCCCTAGCTTCCTCAAAGTCAATGGCAGCTAGCTCCTCCAGACATTTTCAAAAGAGAACTCAGCAGCCTGGAATTAATGGCTCACACCTGTAATCGCAGTTACTCAGGAGACTGAGGTCTGAGGATTGTGGTTCAAAGTCAGCCCTGGCAGGAAAATCTGGAAGACTCTGCTCTCCAGTGAACCACCAAAAAAGCTGGAGGCGGCGCTGTGGTTCAAGTGGTAGAATGCTAACTTTGAGAAAAAATAATAATAATAATAATAACATAAAGAACCTCAGAGACAAAGCCAGGGGCTGGTGGCTCACACCTGTTTACCCTAGCTACTCAGGAGGCTGAGATCTGAGGATTGCTTTTTGAAGCCGTCCTGGGCAGAAAAGTCCATGGGACTCTTATCTCCAACTAACTATCAGAAAACCAGAAGTGGCGCTGTGGCTCAAAGTGATAGAATGCTAGCCTTGAGCAAAAGAGCTCAGGGACAGCACCCAGGCCCCGAGTTCAGCCCCAGAAACTATATTTTCCTGGCGCTACTAGCCGGCACCAGTGGCTCACCCACAACAGGCAGATGTCATTGGCGTGGGTCTCAGGCTGGTACTTGGGGTGCTTCACCACAGCTGTGATGCTGAACACCTGCTGCGTGGGCTCCGAGGGGTGCAGAACATGGGCCCCGAGCACCACCAGGCCCATACGAGGGTCCCTGGGGAGAAGTGACAAGATGGTATGAGGTTCACCCATCAGGGCTTCTGTCCCTATACCTCTAGTGACAAGCGGTTTAGAAACCCTTCAGCACCAATGCCAGCCCAGCTTTTCCTTCCCACCTCAATTGCAATATTAACATACACATGCTACTTACCGTAGCATTCATTTGAATGGCAATAAGAACATGCCGGGTGCCAGTGGCTCACACCTGTAATCCTACCTACTCAGGAGGCTGAGGCCTGATGCCAGCTCAGGCAGGAAAGTCCATGAGACTCTTATTTCCAATGAACCACTAAAAAGCCAGAAGTGGAGCTGTGGCTCAAGTGGTAGAGCACTAACCTTGAGCACAAAAGTTCAGGGATAGTATCCAGGCCTTGAGTTCAAGCTCCAGGGATGACATACACACACACACACACACACACACACACACACACACACTATTTGCTACTATTTCCATGGTAATACTAGTGACATTATTATTGTTATTGTATGTGTGTGTGTGGGGGGGTGTTTTGATCGTAAGGCTTGAACTCAGGGTCTGGGTGCTGTGCCTGAGCAATTTTCCTCAAGGCTAGCACTCTACCACTTTAAGTCACTGTGCCACTTCCAGTTTTCTTTTCTGATGGTTAACTGGAGATGAGAGTCTCACAGACCTTCCTACCCAGGCTGGCTTTGAACTTCAATCCTTAGATCTCTGTCTTCCAAGTCGCTAAACTGACAGGCGTGAGCCACCAGTGCCTCGCATACTATTTTAATAGTAAAAATACACTTGAAATCAACATGAGCACAGTTGTGAGGCTTGAGAATCACCAGGAGCCCCAGGGTGAGGGTGGGGTTCCATCCTGTTCCTGTCAACCCAGAGTCCATTCTGCAGGTCACCCTCGGGCCTCACCTGTCACTGAAGCAGTGGGCGGCTGAGACCACCCAGCGGGCCTGGAGCAGAAAGCCTCCACAGTGGTGCTGGCCCTCAAAGCTCACGGATGCCATGTAGGGCCTGGAGTGGGGTGTCACTTCTCGGCCTCCGATGATCCGAGCCCCCCAGGAGCCTGTGGTATGGACAGCCCGCAATGAGAGAGAGAGCTGGGCATGAGACTGAGCCCCTGGGACAGCTCTGTTACCGGACCTTTGGTCCCCATGAGGGGAGGAAGGGAAGAGGAAGAGATAGACACAGGGGCTAGGAGGGAGCCCATAATGCAAAGATAAGGTAGAAGAAGCCAGATGGCCCAGTGCTGAGAGGGACCCTCAAAGCCTAAGCCTGAGTGGTAGAGACCCCTCAACCCCCACAGGTAAATGCTAGGCCTGGCTGTGTCCCAGGACCAGGGGGTGGGGATAGGGATCAGGAATCTAGGGTCATGGCCAATGGTTCACGCCTATAATCCCAGCTACTTAGGCAGCTGAGATCTAAGGATTGAGATTCAAAGTCAGCCCAGGCGGGAAATTCTGTGAGATTCTTATGTCCCATTAAGTACAAAAAAGCCAGAAATGGAGCTGTGGCTCAAATGGCAGTGCTCCAACCTTGAGCAAAACAAAAAAAACCCAAAAACAAAACTCAGGGACTGTGCCCAGGCCCTGAGTTAGGGTCCCAAGACTAGCACGTGCGCGTGCGCGCGCGCGCACACACACACACACACACACACACACACACGAATCCAGGGGTCAGCTGGGGTCTGGAGTACTCACCAGGGGGTCTCGTGGGCAGCATCAGTACAGTGGCCACCGTCAACAGCAGGTGGCTTGGGCCCCCTGTCTTGGGTGCCATGGCTGTCCCAGGCTGGTGTCTTCCTTGCCAGGGCTACACACTGTTGGCTCTCGCCCTCACCAACTGCCCAGAAAGCAGTGGGAACCCAGATATTGCCTGTGGTCAGGAAGCCAGGCAGGGACACCCCACCAGAGAGGGCATTTCTGGGAAATGGGTGACTGGGCGGTGCCAGATTACCACCGAGACCAGTCATGATCGCATGGGAGGTTGAAAGCAGGAGATGGCAGGGGCAGAGGGGACTCCGTGGACCACCATGCACCCCCTTCAGGGACTCACTTCGCCTCCCTGGGCCTCAGTTTACCTGGCATCTACCTGGGGTGAGTGTGTGTAGAAGCCTACCTGGAGTGCCCAGTAGACACAGCTCCTCACTGGTGCCCACTTGCCCCTGGGGGGTCAGCTCTGCCCTGCGCATGCACCCTGCCCTCAGGGAAGCAGGGGTAATGAAGGCTGGTCTTCTGGGAAACTGATTATGGCTGTTTTGTGTGTGTATGTGTGTGATGGGGCTCGAACTCAGGGCCTGGGCGCTGTCCCTGAGCTTTTTTGAAACTCAAGGCTAATACTCTACCACTTTGAGCCATACCTCCACTTCTGGCTTTTTTGCTCGTTCATTGGAGATAAGAGTCTCATGGACTTTCCTACTCAGGCTGGCTTTGAACCATGATCCTGAGATCTCAGCCTCCTAGGTAGTTAGGATGACAGGCGTGAGCCACCAGAGCCTGGCTTTTTAAAAAATAATTTTTCCATGAGACTCTTCTCTCCAATGAACCAGCCAAAAAGTTGCAAGTGACACTGTGGCTTAAGTGGTAGAGTACCAGAAAAAAAAGCTAAGTGATTACTAAGCTCAGCCCCAGCACTGGAACAAAAGAGACAGGGACAGAGAGAGGATATACAGGTCAAGACAGGCAGAGATCGAGAGGAGAGAGAGAGAGAGGCAGAGAGACAGAGCGGGGCAGAGCAGGAGCCAGGGAGGCCTAATGGTGTTAGAGCTGGGGACTTTTCCCAGGCTCCAGGCCATCTTCTGTCCCTTCTCAAGTGCAGGCTCCATCCCAACTCCCCACTCAGCTTCCAGGCCAAATTACAGTTTGACATTGACTTGGTCCCTGGAGGCCATCTAGCCAGGCTGTGTCCCCAAGGCTCAGACTGTGTCTGATGGTACTTCTGCCCAGCCACGCAGAAGACACAGTTGATTGAATCAGCACCCTGGGTCCTCCAGGTGTGGGTTTTGTGTCCACCTTCTCAAGTCGGGGAGGTAGAGGCAGAGACATAAGGGGGCCCTGCCTCACAGCCACATGACCTTGTCTGAAACTACAGGTATCATCATTCCAGGAGGTCCCTGTTTCCACCCCTGTATTACTGATGGAGAAATGAGCACAGAGAGAACAAGGTCACACAGCAAACCAGTGTTAGGGCAGGGCTAGAGCCTCCAGATGGTTCTCATGGCCAGTAGAGGCTTATTTTACCCACAGTCTCCCCATTTCCTTCCCCTTTTGGTGAATCGTTGTGAAACAAATAACTGCCCTACCCTTCAAACCAAATAACCAAACTCACAGCAGCCCAGAGGCATGGACTGGGGGTGGTGTCCATGTTTCTATTTCTCAAAGTGAGGCCCAGAGAGGTGAATCTGTTTGGCTGGACTGCACAGTAAATTCTTAGGATTTAGAACTCCTGGATTATGATCCTGGAGGGTCTTAGGTGGGAACTGAAATGGATTTCCCTGTCCTGGAATAATGGGTGAGGCCTATCTGTTGGAACTCTTTATATATTTTGTTTTTTGTTTTACCATCATGGGGCTTGAACCCTGTGTCTGGACACTGTCCCTCAGCTCTTCAGCTAAAGGCAAGCACTCTAACACTTGAGCCACAGTACCACTTCCAGTTTTCTGGTGGTTTCTTGGAGATACGAGTCTCATGGACTTTCCTGTCCAGGCTGGCTTTGAATCGAGATCCTCAGATCTCAGCCTCCTGAATAGCTAGGATTACAGGTACGAGCCACCGGCACCTGGCTACATTTTTTCCCCCTGACCAAGTACAAGAAAACTTGGGAGTGAGGTCTTTTTTGTTGTTTTATTGGTTTGTTTTGATTTGTTGGTTATGGGGCTAGAACTCAGGGCCTGGGAGCTATCTCTGAGCATCTATGCTCTACCACTTGAGCCACAGTTTCACTTCTGGAGGTTAATTGGAGATAGGAATCTCACAGGTTTTTTTTTGCTCTGCCTGGTTTTAAACCAAGATCCTCAGATCTCAGCCTCCTGAGTAGCTAGGATTACTGATGTGAGCCATTGGTACCCCTTCCCGCCTTCATAGGTCCAACCTGTCTTCTGGGCCTGCACTATGGCTGTTAGCCATAGACTTTACATTTAAGGGATTTATTTCTCCACCTGTCCACAATCTGAAACAGAACTCACCTCTACCAGGCACAGGTGGCCTGTAATCCTTGCTACAATGGAGGTCTATATCTGAGGATCACACTTTTTTTTTTTTTTTTTGGTCATGGGGCTTGAATTCTGGGTCTGGGTATTGTCCCTCAGCTGTTCAGATCAAGGTAAGCACTCTACCACTTGAGCCACAGTTCTACTTCCAGTTGTCTGGTGGTTTATTGGAGATAAGAGTCTTACAGGAGCTGGGAAGGTGGCTCAGTGGTAGAGTGCTTGCCTTGCATGCAGGAGACCCTCGGTTCGATTCCTCAGCACCACAAAAGCAGAAAAAGCCAGAAGTGGGGCTGAGGCTCAAGTGATAGAGTTCTAGTCTACAGCTGAAGAGCTGAGGGACAGTGCCCAGGCCCAGAGTTCAGGCCCTGCGATTGACCAAAAAAAAAAAAAAAAAAAAAAAAAAGTCTTATAGACTTTCCTGCCTGGGCTGGCTTTGAACCTCGATCCTCAGATCTCAGCCTCCTGAGTAGCTAGGATGACAGGCATGAACCACTGGCACCCAGCTAGTCATGAGACTCTTTATCTCCAGTAAACTACTAAAGGAGATGTGGTTTAAGTAGTAGAACATTAGTCTTGAACCAAAAAGCTCAGGAATAATAAGTAGGCCCTGAGTTTAAGTCACAGAAATGGCATAAAATAAAAAAAGGGAAGAGGAAAGGAGGCAGGGTCCCTTCCTCTGGAATACGTTTCTTCTGAGTCTGTTTGCTCTTCCAGGCTCCATCTAGGGGTTTGTGAAATTCCAGGTTGTCACATTCACACCAACAGGGGTGGCCTGGGGGTGCGGGAGACCTAGGCACAGGAAGGGCACAGGTGTGCTGGGTTCCGGCAACCTGGACACCTTCTGGGAAATGACCGAGTCACGTGACTTACCAGTCACTGAGATGCCAAGAGACAACAGCATACAAGCATAATTCCCACCTAGCAATAGTGGCTCAGGCCTGTCATCCCAGACATGGTAGAGGCTGAAATTGGGAAGATCGTGGTTTCAGGCCAAACTGGGCAAAAGATTTTTGTTTTTTAGTTTTTGTTGGTTATAGGGCTTGAACTCTGGGCCTGGGTGCTGTCCCTTAGCTCTTCAGCTCCAGGCGAGTGCTCTACCGCTTGAGCCACAGTGCTATTTCTGTTTTCTGGTGGTTCATTGGAGATAGGAGTCTCATGGACTTTCCTTGCCCTGGCTGGCTTTGAACCATGATCCTCAGATCTCAGGCTCCTAAGTAGCTAGGATTATAGGCGTGAGCTACCAGTGCCTGGTACAAAAAGTTTTTTGAGGCTCCCCATCTCAAGCAAGAGCTGAGCATGGTGACCCATACCTGTTTTACTAGCTATGGTGAGAAACAAACAGGGGGACTGTGGTCCAGGCTGACAAAAATAAAAAGCTAGAACCCCCTCAAAAATAACCAGAGCAAATAAATGGTGCTGAGCTATAAATAAATATCCACCTGCAGGGCACTGAAAGATGTGTGTGTGTGTGTGTGTGTGTGTGTGTGTGTGTGTGTGTACTGTGATTTGAACTCAGGGCCTGGGCACTGTCCCTGATCTTCTTTTTCTCAAGGCTAGCACTCTGCCACTTGAGCCAACACCACTTCCAGCTTTTTCTGTTTATGTGGCGTTGAGGAATCGAATCCAGGGCTTCATGCATGCTAGTTAAGCACTCTACCACTAAGCCATATTCCCAGCCCAGATTCAGGTCTTATTTTCAGTCTTTTTTTTTTTTTTTTTTTTTTTGGTCAGTTGTGGGCTTTGAACTCAGGGTCCAGGTGCTGTCCCTGAGCCTCTTTGTGTTCCAGGCTAGCTCTCTACCACTTGAGCCACAGCACCATTTGCAGTTTTTTCTGAGTAGTTTATTGGAGATAAGAGTCTTTTGTACTTTTCTGTCTGGGCTGGCTGTGAACCCCAATCCTCAGATCTCAGCCCTTAGTAGCTAGGATTACATGCTTATTTTGAGCTCTTTGACTCATTTGGAGTTGATTTTTATGCAGTGTGAGAGATAGGGGTCAGGTTTCTGTCCCTTACTGATGGCTTACACCTGTCATCCCATCTACTGGAGGAGGCTGAGATCTGAGGATGACAATTCAAATACAGCCCAGGTGGGAAAGTCTGCGAGACTCTTATCCCCAGTGAACCACCAAAAAAGCTGGATGTGGAGCTGTGGCTCAAGTGATGGAGTACTAGCCTTGAGCAAAAAAAAAAAAAAAAAAAAAAAAAAGCTAAGGGACAGTGCCCAGGCTCCTAAGTTCAAATCACAGTACACACACACACACACACACACACACACACACACACACACACACACACACACACACACACACACACACACACAGTAGGAGGAGGAGGAGGAGGCAGCCAGGGGTCAGTGGCTCACATCTGTAATCTTAGCTACTCAGGAGGCTGAGATCTGAGGATCCTGGTTAGAAATGCACCTGGGCAGGAAAGTCAGGAAGACTCATGTCCAATTAACCACCTAAGAGACACAGACACAGACACAGAGCGGTGGAGATGCAAAGACCCATGAGGGAAAGGCATCAATGTTGCGCTCCAGTCTGGGATACATCCTGCCATGGCCTTCCCCAAAGACACTTTAACAGACAACTGAGGCGCCCTACCCCAGGCCTCCCTGAGTAAAAGTATCTGGGACTGGGGAGGGGGGGGGATGGCTGTGTCCTTGTAAGATCCTCGGATAAGTCACAGTTGTCTCCATGTCCATGTGGGGGGGGGGGGTGTCACAGACCCCTGCTTCTTCCCTGCTGTGGCTCCCTAGTAGCCTCAAGCAAAGCCTGGATTCTCCCTGCGGCCTCCACAGGCTCCATATCCTCCCTCCCTCCTCCCTCCCTCCCCCCTCCCTCTGTGGGACGGAGGAGGAGCTTTAGAGGAAACCCTGGGCCCAAGCCCAGCCTCCAGCAGGTGCTGCTCAGCCCCCTCCTCACCCCAGGGCCGTTGCCCTCGCCCTGCCCTCCAACCCATCCCTCCATCTCCCCCGCTGGCTGCGCAGGGATGTCCGGCCGGGGTGGTGGCGGAGGGTTCACCTCGGTGCCCGGCTTGGGGGGTGGGGGGGGGGGGGGAGGGATGGCTTCCTGCACCTCCCGGGGCTCCCGCCGCTCCCGTTTCCTGGGATTTATTTACCCCTAGATGTGCCTGGCCCCTTAGCCAGGGTGACTTGGTGACAGGGGCGCGGCGGGGCGGGGTTCGGGGGTGGGGTGAGGGCGCGCGGGGCGCGGCGCAGCGCGGGGCCGTGCGCTCGGCGGCCGGCAGGAGGCGCGCGCGGGGCGCGCGGGGCGCACGGGGCGCGCGGAGCGGCGGCGGCGGCGCGCGCACGAGCCCACCCGGCCGCGCCCGGACAATACAGCGGCGGGCGCGCGGGGCGATGCCCGCGCCGGTGCCGCCCCCGCGCCGTGCAGCCCGGGCCTCCAGACCTTAGCCGTCGCCGACGCCCCCCACCCCCACCACACACACACACACACACACACACAGCCCGTCCCCCGCGTCCGAGGCCCCGCACCCCGCACCGCCATCGCCGGACCTCGCGGGAATGGAGTGAGTAGGCGCGCGCGCGGGCCGCCGGCCGAGGCCCCACGTCCGCCCGTGTGTGTGCACGTGTGGAGTGGGGGGGGGCGATGGGACCCCCGCGGGGCCGCTGGGGGGACCGGGAAGGGCTGCCCGGGACTGTGGGGGGGGGGAGGCGTCTGGACGCGGCCAGCTGGGACCCGGGGTGGGGTGGGGGGCACCGGGCAGGGCCACGCGCCCTGAGGCCTCCCCTGGGCGGGGGCGGCCCGGGCCCCAGCTTCGTGGGGAGGGGGGAGGCTTCCAGCCCGCAGGGGAGTGGGAAGGGGGGGACACTGTCCGGCCAGGCGCGGCCACCTGTAGGTGGTCAGCCCCCGGGGGAGCCCCAGCGACCCCTTCCCCGATCGCAGGGGTGCGGGCTCCCCCCCCCGCCCTCCCCTGCGGCGCAGGGTCCCCCCCACCCCCTCCCCGTGAAGCGGGCGGCCTGCGCCCCCGAGGTTGTCTTCAGTTCCCGCTGCTGGCGGGTTGGGGGGGCGCGTTCTCAGCCTACGGTGTGGGAAAGGAATCCCAGCCGCTCCCGGCCCGCCCCGGGAGGACCCCCATAAAAAAACCGGGGGGTGGCAGGTAACAGGGTCGAAAGCTGCGAATCTCTGAGCCCCCCTCCCCGCCCCGCCTGGGGCCGCCCGGTGTGCGGGGATCCGACAGCAGACCCAGGGCGGCCCAGGGCCCTGGTACACAGCAGGTGCCAAATGAGTGTGCGCCCCCCTCCCCCGTGCCCAGCGCGGGTGTCCCCCTCCCCGGGACCCTCACTCCCACAGGTGGCCGGAGGGGGTCATGGGGTGTGTTCACGGGCAGGCATGGGGGGGACTTCCTGGAGTCACACGGATCCCCCCCCTCCCAGCGTGGTTGTGACAAGCCAGCAGCGCCCCGTCCGGGGTGCCCTGTCCCCACCCCAAGCCAGGACGCCGAGGTCCAGCCAGGCCAGCTTGGCCGGTGGCCGCTCCTCTTCCTCCCCCCCGCCCCCCCGCGCTTCTCCCTGGGTGTGTTTCCTAGGAGAGGGGGGCACCCCCAGTAGGGTGGGAGACATTCAGACAAAGGCCCGGCCGCTCCCCCACCCCGCCCCGGGAGTCTAGCCAGGGGCTCAGGGGAGCCAGGGCCCCGACTTGCCTGTTTCTCATCCCTAGCTTGTTTATCTGCTCTGCTTGGCTGGGCCTGAGGGAATCCATCTCTAGGCCTCCTGGCAGGGGAGAGGGGTGGGGGGGCTGGGCAGGGTGTGGTCATGGGGAGGGGGCTGCCTGGAGGAGGCCACTCCACCAGGGTGTGGGCAGCTGATGGGAGGCATCTTCTCACTGGACCCTATTGTCTCTTTTCCGGCCACTTGGCACCCCTTTTCTTTTCCCATCCTGGTGATGCTCTGGAGGCCCAGAGACGGACTGTGGATACCTCAGAGTCACACAGCACTCAGATAGTTCCTTGGTGTGATTTGTTAGTCCCTCCGTGCGTTTGTTTCTCAGACTCTTAGGTTTTCTGGGTGCAGCTGGGATATGGACTTAACTGGCTACGTAGGTGGGCAAACAGCTCTGTCCTTGGTCCTCCACTGTCAGTGATGCTGCTCCGTCTGAGACTTGTGTCCCTCACCGTTGTCGTGGAGGTGTGCAGAGCAGACTTCGGTATGGAATGAGGCAGGGGCTTACCTGTGCAGGCTTATCTGGCTCCATTCCAGTGGATTTCAAAGCCTGACACATGGAAGATGACTGGGCTGTGGGATGGCATGGGGGTAAAAAGTTTAAGAAACGTGTTAAGGTCTGGGAATGTGGCTCAGTGGTAGAGTGCTTGCCTAGCAAGCATGAAGCCCTGGGTTCCATTCCTCAGTACCACATAAATAGAAAAGGCTGAAAGTGGCACTGTGGCTCAAGTGGTAGAGTGCTAGCCTTAAGCAAAAGAAGCTCAGGGAGGGCTGGGAAGGTGGCTCAGTGGTAGAGCGCTTGCCTTGCATGCCTGAGGCCCTGGGTTCGATTCCTCAGCACCACATAAGCAAAAAGAAAAAAAGCCGGAAGTGGCGCTGTGGCTCAAGTGGTAGAGCGCTAGCCTTGAGCTGAAGAGCTGAGGGACAGCGCCCAGGCCCAGAGTTCAGGCCCCACTCCCGGACCCAAAAAAAAAAGAACCTCAGGGACAGTGCCCAAGCCCTGAGTTCAAGCCCCAGGACGGGCAAATAAATAAAAGAAAGGAAAGAAAGAAAGAAACAAAGGAAGGAAGGAAGAAAGAGCTTGGTGTTGGTGGCTCACACCTGTAATCCTAGATACTCAGGAGGCTGAGATCTGAGGATCACAGTTCAAAGCCAGCCCAAAGTCTGTGAGACTCTTATCTCCAATAAACCACCAGAAAACTGGAAGTGGAGCTATGGCTCAAAGTGGTAGAGAGCTAGAGACGATACCCAAACCCTGAGATCAAGCCTCAGTACCCGTGGCCCCCCAATAAATAATAATAATAATAATTTAACAGACTTTAAATTCTGTTAACTTAAGGATGAAATCCATCCATTTCTGTTCATTTAAGAATATAATGAAGGGTCTGGGAAGGTGGCTCAGTGGTAGAGTGCTTGCCTTGCATGCATGAGGCCTTGGGTTTGATTCCTCAGCACCACATAAGCAGAAAAAGCCAGAAGTGGCTCTGTGGCTCAAGTGGTAGAGCGCTAGCCTTGAGCTGAAGAGCTGAGGGACAGTGCCCAGGCCCAGAGTTCAGGCCCCATGACCCCCCCCAAAAAAAAAAAAGATATAAAGGTTAGCCAAAAGCTGGGCACTGGTGGCTCACACCTGTAATCCTAGCTACTCAGGAGACTGAGATCTGAGGATCACAGTTCAAAGCCAGCCTGGGCAGGAAAGTTTGTGAGACTCATTTCCAATAAACCACCAGAAAACTAAGTGGCACTGTAGCTCAAGTGGTAGAGCACTAGCCTTGAGTAGAAGAGCTGAGGGACAGCGTCCAGGCCCAGAGTTCAAGCCCTACCACTGACCAAAAGAGAGAGAGAGAGAGATCTGAGGATCATGGTTCGAAGCCAGTCCAGGCAGAAAAGTCCATGAGACTCTTAACCCCAATAAACTACTTAGAAAAAGCTGGAAGTGGTGCTGTGGCTCAAGTGGTAGAGTGCTAGCCTTGAACACAAAAAGGCTCAGGGACAGCGCCCAGGCCCTGAGTTCAAGCCCTCTAGGACCAGGAAAAAAAAAAAAAAAGAGAGAGAGCAATGGCTTTTCAGGCTAGGTGGAGGAGGGGACTCTACTCCGGGAGAGTTGTAAGGTTTGTTTCCCTCTGGGAGCCCTGGGATCTGCCCAGCCCTTGTGGTCCAATGTGCTGGCCCTTCCAGATTTTCCCTCCTCCCCTCCCCGTCTCTCCTCCTCCACCCCTCTTCCTCCCCCTCCCTGGGGAATTTCAGAGGGAAAGTCTCCATTGGGTGCTAACTGGGTCTCTGACAGCTCTTTCACGCATGCTAATCTCTCTTTTTCATGATAGGCAGGGCTGGTTGAAAGGCAGCATGGATCTGCTGATAATTGAATTTAATACCCCACTTTCTTTTTCTTTGTATCTCTTTTACCCAGGGTATCTGCTTGGGCAGCAACTTCTGGGTTTTCCTCCCTGTTGATTATAACAATATAACCTTTCTCTCCCACTTGAGCACATTTACTTTGAATTAGGAATCTGGGTGGGTTTGTGGTGGTACTGAAGTTTGAAGCTAGGCCAGGGGCCTTACACTTGACAGACAGGCGCTCTACCACTTGAGCAATACCACAAGCTGGTTTTTGTTGTTGTTGTTTGGTACCCTTACCTAAGGTTTGAACTCAGGGCCTTAAGTGGTAGAACACCACTTAAGGCTGGTGTTCTACCACTTGAGCCTCAGTTCCACTTCAGACTTTTTGCTGGTTAAATGGGGAGGATGGGAGTCTCACGGACTTTTCTGCCCCAGCTGTTTCAGCCTCCTGAGTACCTAGGATTACAGGTGTGAGCCACCTTTTTGTTTTAGTTATTTTTCAGGTAGGGTCTCTTGTTTTGTTTCTTTCCCCTCCCCCCCCCCCCCGCCCCCATGGCTAACCTGGACCAGTATCTTTCCATTTACAACCTTCTGTTTAGGTGGAATCACAGGTACAAGCCACCATGCCCAGCTAACAAGCTAAGATGGGGTCTGGATAACTCCCTTCCCCTTCTCCCCTGAGCTGTGTTCAAACCTTGCTCTTTCAGATTTTTGTGTAATTAGAATTATGAACCTTTGCAGGTTACCAGCTGCAAAAAGGCCAGGGATGGGCTTTTTCCCGTGGGGAGGGGGGGGAAAGAGGGGTCCTGGGGCTTAACCTCTGGGCTAGGGCACTGTCCCTGAGCTCTTCAGCTCAAAGCAAGCACTTTACCACTTGAGCCACAGCACCACTTCTGGTTTTCTGGTGGTTTATTGGAGATGAGAGTCTCACAGACTTTCCTGCCCAAGCTGGTTTGAACTGCAATCCTCAGATCTCAGTCTCTTGAGGAGCTAGGGTTACAGGTGTGAGCCATTGGCGCCCGGCTGGATTTGTCCCTTTTAAGTTGCCATAGGGTCTGGGTAGGGTGTTTGGTTCCTTCCTGTGCCAGAGGGACTGAGTTTTGTTTTGTGGGGGGGTGGGGGGGGGTCAATGTATCAGCTAGGCATCAAGTATTAACTTGGTTGTTTTTATTGTCCTTCCTTCCTTTCCTTTCCTTTCCTCCTTCCTTCCTTTCTTTCCTTCTTTCCTTCCTTCCTTCCTTCCTTTCTTTCCTTTCTTTCTTTCTTTCTTTCTTTCTTTCTTTCTTTCTTTCTTTCTTTCTTTCTTTCTTTCTTTCTTTCTTTTCTTTCTTTCTTTCTTTCGCTGGTCCTGGGCCTTGAACTCAGGGGCCTGTGTGCTGTCCCTGAACTTCATTTTGCTTATGGTTAGAGCTCTACCACTGAGCCAAAGCTCCATTTCTGGCTTTTTCTGAAAAGGTTACTAGAGATGAGTCTCATGGACTTTCTTTCCTGTCTAGGCTGGCTTTTTGTTGTTGTTGTTGTTGTTGTTGTCGTCTTCGTCGTCGTCGTTGGTCGTGGGGCCTGAACTCTGGGCCTGGGCGCTGTCCCTCAGTTCTTCAGCCCAAGGCTAGCACTCTACCACTTGAGCCACAGCACCACTTCTGACTTTTTCTGCTTATGTGGTGCTGAGGAATGGAACCCAGGGCCTCATGCAGGTGAGGCAAGCACTCTACCACTGAACCACCTTCCCAGCCCTCCAGGCTGGCTTTGAACCATGATCCTTAGATCTCAAGCCTCCTGAGTAGGATTATAGGCATGAGCCACCTGTACCCAGCATACTTTTTTTTTTCTTTTTTTTTAGATAGGGTCTTGCAGAAAGCAAGACCAGCCTGGGCCATGGTCATCCTATTAACAATTCTCCCCATAGCTGAGATGACAGGCGTGCAACACTATGCCTGGCTTTTTCTGTTGAGATGACAGTCTCAAGAACTTTTTGCCCAGTCAGGCCTTGAGCCTCTTGATCTCCTGAGTAGCTAGGATTACAGGTGTGAGCTATCTATGATCCTATTTGTTTTTGAGAAAGGGGTTACTATGTAGCCCAGACTGGCCTGAACTCACCATTCTCAGACTTCAGCCTTTCCAGTGCTGGGATTACAGGTGTGTACTACCATGCCTTGCCTGATAGTCTCAGATCTTGCAGCTGGGAAATGGATTGATGTTGGTTAAAAAAATAATAAAAGGTATTCCTTACATCTGTGGAAACTCATCGTGCATTCAAAGACCTAAGTCTCACACAAGATCAAGGCAGGTTTCCGAGTTCAGCTCAGCATGGGTCTTTGCTGTGAAAGAATTCAAGGGTTTACCAGGCAAGCAGAAAAGTATATGTACTTGATGGCAATTGGGCATGTGCAAAGGCCCAGAAGTGGTAGGGAAGCATTGGAAAGCTGGGCGCTGGTGGCTTACACCTATGATCCTAGCTACTCAGGAGGCTGAGATCTGAGGATCGAGGTTCAAAGCCAACCAAAAAGTCCGTGAGACTCTTTTTGTTGTTGGTCGTGGGGCTTGAACTCTGGGCTTGGGTGCTGTTATCCCTGTGCTCTTCAGCTCAAGGCGAGCGCTCTACCGCTTGAGCCACAGAGCCACTTCCGGTTTTCTAGTGGTTAATTAGAGATAAGAGTCTCGTGGACTTTTCTGCCTGGGCTGGCTTTGAACCGTCATCCTCAGATCTCAGCCTCCTCAGTAGCTAGGATTACAGGCTTGAGCCACCAGTGCCCAGCCTGTGTGAGACTCTTATCTCTAACCACCAGAAAACCGGAAGTGGCTCTGTGGTAGAGTGCTAGCCTTGAGCAAAAGAGCTCAGGGACAGCACCCAGGCTGCAGCACTATTACCTACGTGGGGGGGGGGGGGGGGGGGGGGAGGGCTCTTTGGTTTGTGTTCTTGAGGACCACATTTTGCCCGAGTCAGCATCTGAGCAGGAAAGGGCAAGGGCTGACCAGCCAGTGGGGTCAAGACAGGGACTAGAGAGAAGACAAGTTGGGGGGGAAGGGGGGGCAGGAGAAGGGGGGGCACAGAGGGAAGGGGGCTGTTCTGTCAGAGCCAGAGAGTAGGAATCCTGTCTAAATGAAGAAAACAGTGAAGTCCAGAGCACTGATGGAGCCATCCATCCCCCATGAGGATGAGACATCTTGGCCATGAGAGCTGGCCCAGTCTTGGATGAAGCCGGAGAGAGCCTGGTGCCCAGGGACTTCCTGTCCTGGGCGGAAGTTGTGTCTGAGGAGTTTCAGGAGAGCCAGGCCAGATACCTGAGTCTTCTGCCTGAGACAGAGGAGCCATGGAGAGTCAGAACCAGGCCTGGGAGCCCAGCTATAGCGGAGGAGGCAGAGAGGATATAGGTTTGAGGCTTGAGGGCCAGGGGTCAAGTGTCACCTGTGACCTTCTGATCATGTAAAGTCTCAGGGCAGGGCCCCCGAAGCCCTTGAAGAGTAGGCAGGATGCTAACCCAGCTCCAACCCTTACTAGGAAGGTTGGCCTTTTATGTGTAAATGTATGTGTGTGTGTGTGTGTATGTATATACACATATATATTTATTTACAAAATATATATAGTAATGTTTTGGGGTTTTTTTGGTCTTGAACTCTGGTCCTGGGTGCTGTCCCTCAGCTCTTCAGCTCAAGGCTAGTGCTCTACCACTTGAGCCACAGCGCCACTTCCGGCTTTTTTCTTTTTGCTTATGTGGTGCTGAGGAATCGAACCCAGCGCCTCAGGCATGCAAGGCAAGCACTCTACCACTGAACCACCTTCCCAGCCCCTATAGTAATGTTTTTATTGAGATATAGTCCACATAGCCTATAACCACCTGCTTAAAGAATATAATTCAGGCTGGGCACTGTGGCTTATCTGTCATCCTATCTACTCAGGAGGTTGAGATCTGAGGATTCAGGCTGGGGCAAGAAAGTCTGTGAGACTCTTATCTCCAATTATGAGCCAAAAATAAGCCAAAAGTAGATGTATGGCTCAAGTAGTAGAGAGCCAGCCTTGAACCACAGGGACTGTGTTTATACCCCAAAGCCAACACACACACACACACACACACACACACACACACACACACACGCACGCACACGCACACACACACACACACACACACACACACACTTCAGTAGTTTTTAGTACAGGTTGAGAAATTCTGATGAAAAGACCCAAACTTTTTTTTTTTTTTGGCCAATACTGGATTGGAATGCAGGGCCTCATGATTGTTTTGCTTGCTTCTGTGGCTGGTGCTTTACCAGTTGAACAATGCCTCCCGGCCCAGCTTCTAGGTAGTGATTTTGGAGCTGGAGTCTTTCAGACTTTTTCATCCCAGTGAGCCTCAAACCTCCATCTGCCAGATCTTGACCTCCTGAGTAGCTAGGATTACAGGCATTAACCACAAGTACCTGACTCAAACTTTGAAAGTTTTTTTTTTTTTTTTCTGAATGCTGATGCCATAGGTGGAAAATTCCATACCTGAGCGTGTGGGACAGGTTGTAGGCAAAGCACAAACACGGGCTAGGGATGGGGCTGAATGGTGAGCATGAGGCCCTGGTTCCATCCCCAGCAACACTGGTACCCTCCCTCCCTCCTTCCCTCCCTTCTCCCTTCCTTCCTTCCTTCCTTCCTTCCTTCCTTCCTTCCCTCCTTCCCTCCCTCCTCTCTCTCTGTCTTGCTGTCTCTCTGTCTCTATCTCTTTCTCTCTCTCTTGCTCTCACTCTCTTTCTTTCTCTCTCTAAGCAATTAATGGAACACTAAAAATGTGGTTCCATTAAACACATTCTAAGCTGGGCCTACAGTGGCTTACACTTATAATCCTAACTGTTCAGGAGACTGAGATCTGAGGACCACAGTTCAAAGCCAGCCCCTGGCAGGAAAGCCCGTGAGACTCTTTTCTCCAATTAATCACAAAAAAAATCTGGAAATTGGTGCTTTGGCTCAAGTGGTAGAGTGCTAGCCCTGAGCAAAAAGAAGCTCAAGACAGAGCCCAAGCCCAGTGTCTGGGCCTTAGGATGGGGGTTGGGGGGGGGGGACTGTGGGGAGGGAGACATTCTATAAGTGGCCCACTCCTATAATCTTAGCTACACGGAGGCTGAGATCTGAGGATCATGGTTCAAAGCCAGCTTGGGCAGGAAAGTCTATGAAACCCTTATCTCCAATTAACCACCATAAAGGTGGAAATGGAGCTATGGGCTCACATGCCAGCCTTGAGCAAAAACAGTTAAAGGACAGTGCCCAGGCTCTGAGTTCAACCCCCCCCCCACACATGCACACACACGCACACACACACACACACACACGCACACACACACGCACACACACACGCACATACACACACCCAAAGACACCTGGAGATCATGATTTGACTCCAGATTATACATAAGAGAGATCACTTTGTAGATATAAACATGCCCAAATACAAAACACTGATTGTCCCAAACATTACAGACAAGGAATCACTCAACCCACTTTTTGATACCAAGTTCTGCCACCACCACCGCCTCTATCTAGTTCCAGAACCTTCCTGCTGCAGTCACCTCATCCCTTTCTGAGCCCTGTTCTCCCATGAATCCACGTCTTGCCTCTGAAGAAAATCAGTAAAACAAGGGTGTCTCATGGTGGGGGATGAGGACTGGAGAGGTGCCAGAAGGTGAAAATTCAAGTGGCCGCGGGGACCTGAGTGAGGGGGTGACCTCTGAGGAAAGGCAGGAAGGCCCATTGGAGACCTGCACTGGCAGAGTGACCAGGCAGTTGGCACAGCAGGTGCAAAGGCCCTGGGGTGGGAGCAGGCCAGGAATGCTTTGTGGATCCAGGGTAGAGGAATGGGGGGTGGAGAGGGAGCCTGGGTCTTTGGCCCTGCCTAGTCAACCCTTTCCTTTCTGTGGCCAGGATCCAGCTCCTCCCCTACCCCAGGTTAATAGGCAACATATCGACCTCTGCCCAGCACCGTCTGGAAGTCTTAGAAGTCCCTCATATTCTTTACCTCATTAGTGTCTGTGAGCCATTAGGGCTGGGTGGAGGAAACTTTCTCCCCACTCTTGGAGACCCCAGCGGGCATCAGGGGAGATAGCTGTGCCCAGCTGAGCTCTGAAAAGCTTAAAGGATAAAGAGACAGCCTAGCACAGGTGACTCACACGTGTCAGCCTAGCGACTCAGGAGGCTGAGATCTGAGGAGCATAGTTCCAAGCCAGCATTGGCAGGCAAAATTGATGAGACTCCTTCATCTCCAATTTACCACCAAAAAGCTGGAAATAGAACTGTGGCTCAAGTGGTTAGAGCTCCAACCTTGAGGGGGAAAAAAAAAATCTCAGAGACATCACCCAGGCCCTGAGTTCAAGCTCCAGGACCCACCAAAAACAAAAACAAAAAAAAGACAAGGCCAAGCCGGGCGCTGGTGGCTCACGCCTGTAATCCTAGCTACTCAGGAGGCTGAGATCTGAGGATCGCGGTTCAAAGCCAGCCCGGGCAGGAGAGACCAATAAACCACCAGAAAAAACGGACGTGGCACTGTAGCTCAAGTGGTAGAGCGCTCACCTTAAGCTGAAGAGCTGAGGGACAGCGCCCAGGCCCAGAGTTCAAGCCCCACGGCCGACCAAAAAAAAAAAAAAAGACAAGGCCGAAGGGGTGAGACACAAAGCCCTGAAGAGTAGCTGACAGCCGGCCCCAGAGAACAAAAGCTCCCAGGGTCCACAGGAGATTCTTGGGGCTCTCCAGGGGGCTCAGATCCAGCCAGGTTGAGGGGCCTATCCCCAGTGGGAGCCCTGGGTTCGATTCCTCAGTACCCTGTGGCCCGTGGGCCTGCGTAACCCGAAATCCTCCTGGCCAAGGCCTACGGTCAGCGCTTTCCTTTCACTGGGCAGCAGGAATGTTCCTAGCTCTGGGCACTGTGCCTGCCTGATTGGGGGGGGCCTCCCCCACCCCCCACCCCATTCCTGTCTACCAGGAGAAGATCTCCTGTGACACCCCTCCCCCCCCCACATCACTTACACCCACCAGCCTCTCTGCCAGGGCCCTCCCTGCCCGCTGGGTGACCTTGGATTTGTTGCATAACTTCTCTGGACCTTTCAGAAAGAAAGAAAATAAAGCTTGCAAAGCACCGCGCGCAGAGGCCTCGTTGGGCTGCGCGTCTGGCTCTGGGCTTGGGTCCCATTAGCTCATCTGCTGCTCAAGCGAGGATTATCTCAGGCGCTTGCAGACGACGCCCTGCCCAGGTCTGAGCCGCCCACATGGCAGCATCCCGGC
This sequence comes from Dipodomys merriami, assembly GCF_024711535.1. Taxonomy (NCBI): domain Eukaryota; kingdom Metazoa; phylum Chordata; class Mammalia; order Rodentia; family Heteromyidae; genus Dipodomys; species Dipodomys merriami. The sequence continues at coordinate 4,435,892 of NW_027206291.1, forward strand.
ACAGATTTTTTTTTGCTCCAGAGTATTTTAAAAATAATCGTGCGCGCGCACGCGTACACACACGCATGCACGCACGCACACACACACACATGCGGGGCCGGGACGCCCGCACTGCGCTGCTGCACACTGTGGCTGGGCAGCTCAAAGCTGGTAGTGCCTACCTTTCAGAGATGGCAGTGTCCTGAGGCCACGCAAAACCCCACCTCTCCATCGGCACCTGAGATCTGTTTGTTTTTCATTTTTATTGTACTTATAAAGGTGATGTACAGAGGGGTTACAGTTACCTAAGTCCAATAAAGAGTACATTTCTTTTTTTGGGGGGTCCAGTCGTGGGGCCTGAACTCTGGGCCTGGGCGCTGTCCCTCAGCTCTTCAGCTCAAGGCTAGTGCTCTACCACTTGAGCCACAGCGCCACTTCCGGCTTTTTTCTTTTTTGCTTATGTGGTGCTGAGGAATCGAACCCAGGGCCTCAGGCATGCAAGGCAAGCGCTCTACCACTGAGCCACCTTCCCACAGCCCAAGAGTACATTTCTTTTTGGACAGTGTCACCCTTTCCCTCACTCTCTCCCAGTGTTTCCCTCCCATCCCTTACCCACAGTTGTATAGTTCAGTTTCAACATAGTGTGTGTGGTGTGTATGTGTGTGTGGTTGTTGTTGTTTTAATGTGTGCCCATGGGCTAGGAATGTGGTTTAGTGGTAAAGTGCTTGCCTAGCATGCATGAAGCTCTGGGTTCAAGTCCTCTGTACCACATACACAGAAAACTGGAAGTGGCGCTATGGCTCAGGTGGTAGAGTGCTAGCCTTGAGCACAGAGAGGCTCAGGGACAGTTGCTGGGCCCTGAGTTCAAGCCCCAGGATTGGGGGGGATGTGTTCCCATACCTGGGCTTGAAGTCAGAATCTGGGTGCTGTTCCTGAGCATGTTTTGGTTTAAGACTGGTGCTCTGCCACTTGAGCCACAGCTCCAATTCCAGCTTTTTGGTAGTTAATTAGAAATAAGAGTCTCACAGACTTTCCTTCCTGGCTGGCATTGAACTGTGATCCTCACATGTCAGTGTCCTGAATAGCAAGGTTGACAGGCTGAGCCACCTGCACTGGGCTCCACCTAAGATCTTTGGTGATGTGGCCTCTGTTTCTACTGCTTAGCCGGTGCCACACCCCTGCCTGGCCCAGTGGAGGCTGAGACTGGGCGCTTGAAAGGCTCCACTGTGTTTCTGCTCTCCTTTGAATAGGACGGTGACAATAAGTTCTGGTGCTTCCTAACACTGCCACAGCGTATGAATTGCTCTCCCGGTGGACTCAGTTTCCCCACTGATGAAGGGTTGTTGCAAATGGAGCAGTGAAGGCCACCATTTCCTTTGTTTCACCTCATGGCTGTCTTCTTAGTGTTGGCTGTGTTTTGCTTTGTGATGTGGGTTCAAGAAGTTGCAAAGCCTTAGGGCTGGGAAGGTGGCTCCGTAGTAGAGTGCTGGCCTGGCATGCGTGAAACCCTGGGTTCGATTCCTCAGCACCATATATACAGAAAAAGCCGGAAGTGGCGCTGTGGCTCAGGCCTTGAGCAAAAGAAGCTCAGGGACAGCGCCCAGGCCCTGAGTTCAAGCCCCAACACTGGCCAAAAGAAGTTGCTCATCCTTTAGTCTTAAGATTCTTCTTGGCTGTGCTCATCGGACAGACCAGGAACCCCCGAATATTAAAGTGTCCTCTCACCTTAACCATGGGGGAAGCAAGACTGAACCCCTGGGCCCCGGCCCACCCTCTAGACAGTCCCCTGGGACAAGCAGGAAGCCTAGCAGCACCCCCTCCAGGCACCACCGTCTGGGGGTGGGAGACGCTGAGCACAGGCCCCACCCCTGTGTGGGCCTCGCGTTGCCATGGGGACAGCGCGGTTGCCAAGGCGACCGACTCCCGCGGGCCGCCATCCATCAGGCGGTGGCGGTGGCGGCGGCAGCGCTGGGAGGGGGGGCGGGGCAGCGGCTCTGGCTCCCCGCCTCTCCCCTCGCCCAGGGTGGTGGTCCAGCCTGCACCCCCTCCATCTGTGACCCATGCGGTGGGGGCAGTTCCTCTTGCCCAGCCTCGCTGGCAGCATCGTCCCAGTGCCTCTCTGCTTGTTCTGCCCGCCTGACCTTCCCCTGCCCCTGGCTCGGGACAGGCTGTTCAAGTGGACACTGCCGCCTTGTCTCCAGGCAGGCGAGCCGGCCGCACAGACATCCCTGTGTCCCTCGGTTGGTCCTGACCACTGGGGTGGGAGCAGGGTCCAGTCATGGTCCCCTGTGCCCCGAGGTCTTCGCTGCTGTGTGGACCCTCTGATCCAGCTTTGTCAACATCCTGGGTGGGTCTCTAGTGGATCCCATCTGGGCAGTAATGGCTTGAGTTGAGTCCAGCTCTGCCACTTCCTAGTCTTGCCCTCTATGGACTTAGTGACCAGCCCTGAGAAGAACTAACAGACAAGGGAAACAGCAAGTGCAAAGGGCCTGGGTTAGGAGAGAACTGGGTATCTAGACATAGATCCTGGTGGTTAGAGCAAGCTGCCAAGAAAAGATCCGGGCTGGTACTCCGGCCCGATGGTTTCTTCCAAGGTGTGAGTAGCAATGGTTAGAGTGGAGAGAGAGTCAGGATATGATTCTTGTTTTGAGAAGCTGTCTCTCTGGTTGTGGGGTACAGAGAGGGGGCTGTCAGGGTCCAGGGAGGTGGCAGAGGATTTGGGAGCCCGGGTTAAAGCTGGGGAAAAGGAGGCTAGTGGGAATGAAGGGTGGGTGAGTACAGTGCCACCGGGCAGACCCTGAAGGCCCAGTTGAGCTGGTCCTTGTGGCAGGGGCCCCCACGCCAGAAAGCTTGATCAAGCCTCTCCTGAGCCCCACCCAGCTGAACCTAACCTCACTCTGGGAGAGAAGGGGAAGCCACAGAGGGTGTGGGCCTGCTAGGGGGTGGGGCCCTGGGAGGCACCCCAATCGGAGCTGTGAGGCCAGTCAGGAAGGGAGGTACCACTGGGGGTCACCTGCAGGGCGTGGGAGCCTGGCAGCTTCACAGGTCTCAGTGGAGCCAGGAAACAACCTGTGGGCTCAGAGTGTCTTGATCCAACCCAGAGCAGCCTCTTCGACTGGGGGAAGGGGGGCTCTGTTTCCCCCATGATGTGTGACGGAAAGCTGGGGGTGTCTGGGGCCCCTCCACTTACAGACGGGGAAACTAAGACCCAGAGAGGTGTGAGGGGCCTTTCTGAGTCCCCCTGGGTGACTCCAGGCCCCGATAACAAGGACAGGGGGTGTCGGCGGTGGCAAGAGAAGTAAAGGACAGTCTGTAATTTCAGTCCCTTCCGAGATAAGGGACCAGGGTGAGGAGGAGAAATGGGAAGGGCTTGGGCTGGGACAGTGTGGGCGGCCTGGGGGTGGGGGGAAGGCTTGGGGAGGGGAGGCTGGGGGAGGGAGGTTAAAGAGGAGAGGCCAGGGGAGGGGAGGGAGGAGAGGCGGACTAGTTGGGGCCACCGGGCCCTGCCCCCATTTGCCTGGGCCTCCTGCCCATGGGCGCTGCCTTGAGCAGCCAGCTGGCCCTGGGATCATTTGGGATTGGAAACACACACACACACACACACACACACACACACACACACACACACACACACACACACACAGAGAGAGAGAGAGAGAGAGAGCTTGGAACCACCCTACACTCGACCCTGCCTGTGTCCTAGGAACACACCCAAGTTCCAGTCACAGCCTTTAACTGAGCTCCTACTCACAGGGGCTTTGGAACCTTTGACAAGTCCTAGTGATGGGAGGGAGGGGCCTGAGTCAAAGCCCCGCCCACTGTGTGGGGCGGGGCCAGCACTGGGGCGGGGCCAGCAGGGAGGTGGGGGGGGGTGGAAGGTAGATCACCCGCATTGGATGCACAGTTCGCCTCAGTAAGGAGGAGCTCCGAAGCCCACCCGGGCCTGCTGCTTTATTAACCTCCTGCTGTATATCAATCAGCCCTTGGAGTAAGGCTCAAACCTCACTGGGTGGCCCAGCACCGGTGGATCACCCCTGTAATCCTAGCTACTCCAGGAGGCTGCGTTCTGAGGATGGAGCTTCAGAGGCAGCCCCGGTGCACAAATCCAAGATAACTAGCAAAAAAAAAAAAAAAGCCGGAACTGGGGCATGGCTGACGTGGTAAAGCGCCAGCTGTGAGCACTGAGCTCACACACACACACCCCAAAACCCACCTCACTGGGCCAACTGGGAAAAGACAATGGGCAAGAGCATCCTCTCTGGGCTCTTTAGGCTGCTGGGAAGGCCAGGGTGGAAAGTGCTAGAAGTCCTAGGATGGTCCATTTGACTATGACAGCCCACAGTGGGATGGAGTCTGGTGGGCCCTCTGCCCTGTTGTTAGGTGGGAGGGTGTGGAAGGGCCTGGGAAACCTGCTGAGCTCCTATGCATTCCTCCAGGCCCAACCTCAATTACCCTCTTCCCCCACCTTCCCAAACGTGCCTCTCCTCCTCCTCTCCTCCTGCCCTGTTCCCTGGGCTGTGCCTCTCTCCCTTGGCCCTGTGCTTTGCCAGGGGGGCAGGGGGGCGTGCCACCGGGGGGCTGCAAGAGGTTTTGCTGAGGGAATTAATGGATAAGGGTGTCGGAGGGGAGCTCTAGCCCGGGGTCCCCTTCCGGGGGTCTGGCTGAGGTGGCCCTCGGTCTCCTGTCTCCAGGGTCCTGGCGGCAGACACTGCATCCCAGCAGGAGCGGCTCCAGGCCATCGCAGTAAGTTACCCCTGCCCTGTGGACAGGAGGGCCTGGGGGTAGAGATTGGGGGAGGGAGTGGGGTCTCTGGGTTCCCCACGTCCAGTCTGGGGCACAGAACCAGGGCGTGGCCGTTCCCTACAAGGTGAAAATTAGAGACCCCTTTTGCCCTACCTCCGTATGGTGTACAGGTGGGGAAACTGAGGCAGGCGTCGGGCAGACTCTGCCCCCGGCCGATCATCACGAAGCTGGGGCTCACTCAGGGAAGCGGGGGTCTCGGGGGAGGCGGGCATGGCGGGCTGGCCGGCTCTCCGTGCTGACCCTGCCCACCGCCCCCCAGGAGAAGCGGAGGAGGCAGGCGGAGATTGAGAGCCGGCGCCGGCAGCTGGAGGATGACCGGCGGCAGCTGCAGCACCTGAAGGTAGGGGGCGTGGCGCTCCGGGGTGGGCGGGGCCAGGGGCGGGGCTGCAAGGCAGGCGCTGTGGGCGTGGCCCCTGCATGGGGTGGGGCCTGCGAGGCTTGTCTTGGGGCGTGACCCGTAGGTGTGTGGGCGTGGCCTGTGTGGCAGGTTCTTGTGGGTGGAGCCTGCATGGAGCAGGGCGGGACTTGAATGGGCAGAGTCTTGAGGGTGTGGCCTGCAGGGGGTGTGGCTGGTACAGGCTGTCCCGGTGGGCGTGGTCTGTATAGGTGGGGCCTGGTGGGTGTGACCTTGGCTGAGGTATTTATGAGGGCGGGGCCTGCCTGGTGAGGTCTACCTGGGCGGTGTGTGGTCTCTATAGACCCTGAGGAACTGAGGATTAAGGGGATCAGCACCCTAATTCCCACCCCAACCCTGAGCCTGACTCCAGTGTTGATTCTGATCCCACCCTGATGCCCCTGATCCTGCTTGACCCTGACCATGGTGTGGTTCACAATCCTGATCCAGTTCTGGACCTTGACTCCAACCACAAGGGTCCTTACTTTGACCCAGACCTAGCCTTTGACTTTGACTCTGCTCCTTGGCCATGATGATGTTGATTGATCCTGACCCTGGCCTTCATTCTACTCATAATCCTGGCTTTCATCAAGACCTCAGCCCTGCCTGGCCCCTGTGGCTCACGCCTGTAATCCTAGCTACTCTGGAGGCTGAGAGGCTGAGATCTGAGGATCATGGCTCAAAGTCAGCCAGGACTGGAAAGCCCATAAGACTCTCATCACCAATTAACCACCAAAACTAAAGCCATGGAAGTGACTCAAGTGGTAGAGTGCTAGTCTTGAGCAAAACAACTCAAGGAAATCACCCAGGTCCTGAATTCAAGCACCAATACTGGTGCCATATGCACACACACACACACACACACACACACACACACACGACCTCTGGCCAAAGCATGAGCCACAGTCTGATCTTTCCCCCCACCCTGATTTTGACTCTGACCACAATCAGGACCCTGATTGATCCCCATACTGACTATAACTTGAGTCTGACCCCCATGTCTGCCACTGCAGTCCAAGGCACTGCGGGAACGCTGGCTGCTAGAGGGGACGCCATCCTCAGCCTCAGAAGGTGATGAGGACATGAGGAGGCAGATGCGGGAGGATGAGCAGAAGGCCCGGCTTCTGGAAGAGTCCATCTCCAGGTGAGTTCACACAGGAACCCAGCTAGACTCACACACAGAGGGAGCCCGGGTGCACACAGATTCAGTAGAAGAAGCCCCAGATGGAAGGGCCAGGGTCCTTCATGGTGGGGGATGAAGATAATGTGTTCCAGGACATAGTGGCTGGTTCAGGTGTGGCTCCCAGATAGACTGCTTTGGGGGTGATGGCTTTGATGAAGGACTCACAGGCTGGGCTGGGCTGGGCTGGGCGTGGACAGAGGCTGCCTCACTGACTGAGCTGTCTCAGTGTTGTTAGAGCAGGTGTTAAGAGTCATTTGAAGTCAGGGCAGTTCCAGGGTCCCAGAGGATGGGAGTTGCCGCCATTGGTCTCCCAGGGGAGGGGGGCTTCCTGGCGCCAGCCCAGCTGGCCAGTCCTCCGCTGGTGCTGGCAGAGGCCACCGTGGCGGCCACGCCTACAGGAAGCAGGGGAAGGGGCAGGATGGGGAAAGCAGGATGGGGGCTGGGACAAAACACCAGTTTCCAGCAGACAGAGGCCCAGGGCCAGCTGGGAGCAGTAGGGTCAGGGCGGAGGGAAATGACCGAAATTCCAAGTGTCTGCTCAAGCCAAGGAAGGGGCCCAGAGCATGGGGACTGAGAGGTGGCCCCAGGAAGACGTGAGAGGTCACAGAAGGTTCTAGAGGGGTGGGAGGGGGTGTGAGCTCTGGAGAAATCCCCAATCTGAACAGATTCGGGGTGGGCACTCCCTGCAGGTTCACCTGCTCTCTGCCTCTGCCCCTGCAGCTCCACAATCATCCCGCCCTCTAAAGATCTCAGCCAATCCAGGCTGAGGATGGGTCGGGTAGTTCTGTTGAGGCTGTCCTGGGGAGGGGCTGAACTTCCAGGAGTCCCTCCAACCCAGCCCTCTTTGTTTTCCTGGATTTGTTTGTGCTTTTTTTTTTTTTTTTTCCTGTCAGTACTGGGGTTTGAATTTAGAGCTTCTCAGCTTGTTCTACCTCTTGAGCCACACCCCCCATTACCTTCTGTAACTTGGAAAGTGACCCTTTTTTTCCATGGTCCCCAGAGAGATAACATTTCCTGTGAAAAGGAAATGAATTTGAAGGGGAAAACAGCAGAGCTCATTTGGAATAAATGATGACAGGACTGAGCAGAGTCCGCTGTGGTGCCAGTGCTGCTGCCCTGCTCGCTGGCTGAATGATCACGCCATGCCATGCCTCAGTTTCCCCACTTGTGAAGCCATGTGAGAAGACTACGCGGGGTCATTAGGAAACGTTAGATCCAGCGAGCCGCGGGGGTCGAAAATGGCCTGTGCCTCACACCTACCTCTTCCCAGGTTGGAGAAGGAGATAGACATGCTGGAAAATGGGGTGTCAGTCCCTGCTGCCCCCCAGGAGAATGCCACCACAGCCCCCAGCCCGGCCCGGACTCCCACCTCAGCCCCAAGCCCAGCCCGGGACAGCAAAACAGAAGTGGTGATGAATTCACAGCAGGTAAGGAACGGGCTGCCCAGCATAGGCTGAGACCCCGGTGGCGGTATGCACTTTGACCTAGAGAAACAGGAAGCTTTTGTTCCAAATAGAGGGGACCCCCACACACAGGATGGTCCATGGAGGCAGGACTATGTTAGAGAAAGAGCAGGAAGCTGCTGCACTAACCTGGCAGGGGCACTGGGGTGGCTGTGGACAAGTCTGAGCATGGAGGGGAGATAGAGAGGAAGCTGGACCCAGCATAACCTGAAGGCCTTGCCAATAAAGGGGCAAGATCTGAACCCCGGGGCTGGGAAGGTGGCTCAGCGGTAGAGCGCTTACCTTGCATGCCTGAGGCCCTGGGTTCGATTCCTCAGCACCACATAAGCAAATAGAAAAAAGCCGGAAGTGGCGCTGTGGCTCAAGTGGTAGAGCGCTAGCCTTGAGCTGAAGAGCTGAGGGACAGCGCCCAGGCCCAGAGTTCAGGCCTCCCCCAAGAAAGATCTGAACCCAAAAGAGGATGGCCCGATACCAGTGGTTCACATCTGTAATCTTAGCTACCCAAGAGACCAAGATCTGAGGATCACAGTTTGAAGCCAGCCGGAAAGTCCATGAGATTCATCTCCAGTTAGCCACCAGAAAATCGGACGTGGTGCTTTGGCTCAAGGTAGTAGAGTGCTTAAGCAAAATAGCTCAGGGACAGCGCACAGGCCCTAAGTTCAGGTTTCAGGAACAGGAAAAAAAAAAGAAGATAGGATGAGAAGGAGGTCAGTTGAGGCACCAGCATCCCTGACCTCTCCTGTTTTCTTTTGCAGACCCCAGTGGGCACGCCCAAAGGTAAGGCTTCTAGGGAAAATGGCGGGCTCAGGTGCCCTCTGGTGGCCATGGCAGGGATTGCATGTGGGTGGAAGCCTGAAAGCAGTTATTGTTGTGTAAATAGAAGAGAAGCAGCAGGCCACGCCTGACTAATTCTATTATTCAGAGTATCCTGATGTGTGTGTGTGTTGCGTTTTCACAAGATCCCTGGGGTGGAGTTGCCAGATTGAGACAAGGCTGGGCCCAAAAAGGTTCCTGGTGGGAAGCCTGTAATTCTAGTGACTCAGGAGGCTGAGCTGGAAGCATCAGGATTTGAAGCCAGCCTGAGCAGGAAAGGCTGTGAGACTCTTATCTCTAATAAAACACCTAAAAACCAGAAATGGCCCTGTGGCTCAAAGTGGTAGAGCACTAGCCTTGAGCAAAGAGCTCAGAGACAGCAGCACCCAGGACCTGAGTTCAAGCCCCACAACAGACCAAAAAACAAAAAACAAAAAAAAACTAAGCTTGAATGTGAGGCCGTGAGTTCAAGTCCCAGTACTTGCACCAAAAAAAGAAAAAATATATAAATCTAAATACATATATAATTACAATTAAATAGATACATAAATACACAGGCTGTAGAGACCTTGAATTTGAGCCCAGCACTGGAAAATACACCATAAACCATGTATGTGTGCTCGGTGGTCCTGGGCTGGAGCTCAGAGAACAAACCGGCACAGTGGCCTGCAGCATCTACGGCCTGATTTGTGTGTTAATTATTCATAAGGCGAGTGTCTCCTTGTCTTACTGTAGAATAAAAAATTAATAATTAAACACATCCACACAGGTCTCTCAGGGATTTTGTGAAAAATCACTTGGGCTGAAAAGTGAACGTCACAGTGTGGGATAGAATGTGTCTGTTTTGTGGGAAGGGGCAGTGTCTTGGTGTAGGGGGCAGGGGAGGGCGTGGTCTAGGGGCGTGAGGGCTAGAGTTTAGGGGTGAAGGCACAAGGCCTTGTCTCTTGCTGGGTGCCAGTGGCTCAAGACTATAATACTAGCTATCAGGAGGAGATATGAGGATTGAGCAGATAAATTCAAAAGACTCTTCAATTCACCAGCAAAAAGTTGGAAATGGAGGCATGATTCAAATGGTAGAGCCCCAGCCTTGAGTGGAAAAAAGCCAAGCAAGAGTATAAGAACCTGAGTTCAACCTTAGTACACAAAAACAAATAAGATGGGAAAGCTGGTGGCTCATGCCTATAATCCCCGCTACTCAGGATCTGAGGCAAGAAAGTCTCTGAGACCTTTATCTCCAATTGGAGCTGTGACTGGAGTGATAGAGCGCCAGCCTTGAGCAAAATGCTCAGGGACAGCACCTGAGCCCTGGGTTCAAACCCCAGGACTGGCACCAAAACGAGAAAAACAACCACCACCAAAAGCAAGGCCTTCTTGCTCAACCCTTCTCTCCCCTCTCTATCTTCCCATGCAGAACAGCAAGCTTCAAACACCCCAGGGAGGGTGGCTGGAAGCTCCCCCATGATGAAGGCAGGTAGGTCGGATCCCAGGCCCTCGTCCTGGCTCCAGCCACCATCCGGGACCTCGTTCCTCATCTCATGACTCGGGTGGGAGGTGAATGCAGGCCTGCTGCTGGGAGCACAGCCTGGTAGGGACTGTGGTACTGAGGTGGTGGCTGAACCAGGGCACCATCCCCAGCCTGGGGTGGTCCTGGCACATTTCTGCTTTGCAATCTTGCCACACATCACTGGCCCAAGCTTCCCCTGAGAAGACGGGCCCAGCATGGCAGTTCTAACCCAGCCCACGGCCAATGCCTTCCATTCCCCTAACATGGCAGCTGCCCCCAGGGCCTGGGCTGGCACACCCTTCCAGCCTCCCCACGCTCCCCCTGCTCCTGCCTGCCGTGGGGGCGGGGAGGGGGGGGCTCGGAGAGACTAGGAGCTGCTAGGCTCCCTGGCAGCTGCATCACACACGAGGAAGCAGAAGACCCGCTCATGCCAAGCATGAATGAGGCCAGCCTCAAGTCCTTTCCCTGCCCTGTGATACCTGACACCTTGGGTTTCCCCAAAAGCAGAGGGGTAATGCTGTAGGGACCCCACAGAGGGCCCAGCAGCAAATGAACCCGATGGTGCCTGTGACTCCTGAGAAATGACAGATTGCTACTTGAATTGAGCAAGCCCAGAAACAAGGAAGAAAAGGGAAAATAGTAACCAGCATGTATCAAGGGCCAGGGGTAGCAAGGGGTAGCGCCCAAGCACAATGCACAGCCTGCACAACTGTATGGGCAGCCTTGGGCACAGGTGTCCAGGAACAAGAGGCACGTGGGATTAGATCAAAGGGATTAAATCAATTAGTCAAGAAAGACTTCCCTGAATGCTTGCTACCGGTGCCAGGCATGAAGGATGATAGCCTGGGGCAACCAATATTCTGCTGGGGTGACTGGCTGGCTATGAGCAATTTACAGAGCTAAAGCAGAGAGGGTGTGGAGTTTTGAAAAACACTTTTCAAGCTACAGGAGGACTTGGGCTTTGACCAGCAGGAGGCCGAAGCCATGGAGGGCTCCAGGGGCCCAGAGCAGGGACCCTCCTGACTGCATGCTCGTGCGCCCTCTGGTGGCCACAGGAAGCACACCAGGAGGGTGGCGGGGGGGGGGGGGGCGTTGCACTGGGGCTGGAGATGCTGGATAGAGCTGCTGGTGGTGGGGAACGATGGTAGGGGCTGAGGGCTGAGGGGTGCCAGCAGCGCACAGCTCCATTGCTGAAGGTGGAGGCTGCAGGTGGTGCAGGTGGAGCAGGTCGAAGTGTTGAACAGGGAGAGTTTGGAACTCTGTGTGTGTGTGTGTGTGTGCATGCACACACGTGTGCACATGTTATGTTTATGCTGCTCCTGGGACTTGAACTCAGGGCCTGGGGCCCTGTCCCTGAGCTTTTTTCACTCAAGGATTGTGCTCTACCACTTGAGGCACAGCTCTGTGTGTGTGTGTGTGTGTGTGTGTGTGTGTGTGTGTGTGTGTGTGTGTGTGTGTGTGTGTGTGTGGTGGAGATAAAAGTCTCCTTTTTGGAACCCTGACCCTCAAATCTCAGCCTCCAGAGTAGCTGGGATTACAGGCATGAGCCATCAGCCCTTGGAGAATCTGGGACTCTGGTGGGAGATATGTAGGCAGATCTGACCGTGTTCAGGGCGAGGTCTTCATGAAGGACACTGGGCATTGTTTGAAGAGGTTAAAGCCAGGACTTGAAGGAAATTCCCAGGGCAGAGCAGCCGAGCTCAGGGATGACCAGGTGACCAGGAAGGCCAGGCAGCCAACTGAAGACAGTTATTGGTGCCGGGGAAGGCCAGGCCAGGGGGATGGACAGCAGGCTGCTGGTAGGTTCTGGAAGCGCTGTCCGGTCAAGGTGTGAGGGGGTCACTGTGGTCTTTTGGCCTCTTTTTCCTGCTCTCAGAGGAGTCCTGGGTCCAGGGCTGTGCGTGATGGCTTGATTAGAGTCACGTCCTGGACGGTAGTGATACTCTTGGAGCTCAGGGACCCCTGAGCCAAAGAGCCACGGGAGGTTGTGGAGTTAAGGAGGACCAGGTCCGCAGGGGATCACCTAGCATCCTGAATGAGGCTGCTTCATCTCCGCTTGGCTCCGTGCTGCTGGCCCCTCCCACCTGCCATCTTCCCCCACCCCTGGCTTGGCCGCTGCCTAGCAGGGTAGGAGGGGTCATCCTGCGGGTGAAGGGCGGTGGAGGGGCGCAGGCTTCGGGGTTAACCCCGTGCCTCTTGTGTTAGCCATGTACTCAGTCGAGATCACAGTGGAGAAGGACAAGGTGACTGGGGAGACGAAGGTGCTGTCCAGCACCACGCTGCTCCCCCGGGATCCCCTCCCGCAGGGAATCAAGGTCTACGAGGACGAGACCAAAGGTATGAGGCCACCCCTCCCACACCCCCACCTCCTTGGTCCCCACCTGCCCTCAAAGAGCCCGAGCTCAAGTCGGATATCCTGTGGTCACCACCCAGGCTCAAGCTGGAGTCCCTGTGGTCCCTACATACAGAGGCACTGGCATCGGTGGCAGATGGCCCATCCTGAACCCCAGTTCAAGTTACCGGCCGTGGATTTGTCTGTCCTGGTCTTGTTCTATCCATGGGCCTTGTGTATCTGCGTTTTGCACGGAGCATGTGGACTCCGGGTCTCTCTGTGTTATAGAATGGGTCACCACCTCCTCCCGTTCCTGGCTGTGGCTGGACCACACATTGTGCGGCCGGACTTCCTGGGTCCATTCATAGACCCGCAGAGAATAGGCAGGGCCCACCTTCTGGTCTTGGAACGCTGCCTAGGTTTCTGTGTGATCTGGGGTGCAGTGTGGAGTGGACCTGTGGGTTCACACAGTGACTGTTCTCATTGGTGGCTCTACCACATCGCTCTCCTGATGGTCAAGAGTCCTGATTGCTCCATAGCCTCACCCCCTCGCCCCTTCTTCCTGCCTCCCAGTGGGGTACAGTGTCACCCCGCTCATGGCTGCTGCAGCTTCCGGTGCATCCAGCATGCCAGAAAAGAGAAATGCCCAAGCTCAGCACCGGGTAGTTCATGCTAGAGGTTGAGATCTGAGGATTGCAGTTCAAAGCCAACCCCAGGCAGACAATTCCAAGAGACACTTGCCTTCAGTTAACCACCAAAGGAACCTGAAGCCAGGTGCTGGTGGCTCACGCCTGTAATCCTAAATACTCAGGAGGCTGACAGTTCAAAGCCAGCCTGGGCAGGAAACTGGGCAGGAGACTCTTATCTCCAATTAAAAAAAAAAAAACACCAGAAAACCAGAAGTGGTGCTGTGGCTCAAGTGGTAGAGCACTCACCTTGAGCGGAAGCTGAAGAGCTCAGGGACAGCGCCCAGATCCGGAGTTCAAGCCCCATGGCCGCCCCCCACCCCCCAAAAAAGAACTTGAAAGTGGGGGTGTGGCTCAAGAGGTAGAGTGCCAGCCTAGAACAAAAGTGAAAAAAAAAGAAAACTAGCCAAGGGACAGCTCCTGGCTACTGGCACTCACTCAACAAAGAATCTGTCCCCAAGCCCAGCCATGTGACCCTGGGCAAGAATGACCACGCCCATATCCTCATCCCTGCCCCCTCCACTTGTCCCCCCCCCCACTCAGGACCTGTCAGACTGGATTCTGGTTTCTTAGCAACAGCAAGTGATGGTTTCCATGGCAGCCGAGGGCTTGGATTCCTATCTGAGGGCAGCGGCTAGGGGGAACTAAGCCCCATCTAGTGACGTGGGTGCGCCCCACCTGAGAGGCACCAGAGGGCTTTGAGGCAGGGACACCTCTCCCTGGGGCTGGGAAGCTGGAGTGGGGAAACTTTCTATCTGAGCCACATCCAGGAGGGGAGCCCCGACCCTTGGCCAAGAGGCCGCTGGTCCCCGTCTCCTCCCCAAGTATACCTGTCTTCTAGAAGGAGCTTCCAGGGCTGTGACCCGGAGCTGCCTTTGGACTGTGGCTCAGCATTCCTCTGGGTGCTGAGACTGGATTAGTAGAGAGTTCGGCACAGCTCAGGAAATGATTAGAGACCCAGAGGCACATGCACAGGCTCTGTGCATGTGTTAGGGAGATAAACAAAGCCAAGAAAACCATAGCAACTAGTAACTCCAGGCAAAATCAAAATGTCTTCAGTGTCTACCAAATGAACCCGAGGATGTCTACTGGTCAGAGCACTTAAGACTCCTGTTCTTGGGTCCCTGGCTTGGGAGGGGAATCTTCCTTTGTCTAAGTTCTAGTCTTGCAGAAGGAACAGTGTCCAGCCCTGCCCAGCTGTGTGAATCTGGGCTAAGTACTTCCTGTCTCTGAAGTTTTATGATTGTCTTCAGACCTACTTTTCAAGGTAGTGGGCCAGGATTCAGGAGGCTGGAAATGCTTCCACATACGCTATAATAAAATCCCAATTCGCTTTTTTCTACCCTTGTCTTCCTTGGTTCCTAATAAATTATTTTACATGGACAGGCCCCAGTGGCTCGCACCTGTAATCCTAGCTACTCAGGAGACAGAGATCTGAGGATCCAGTTCAAAGCCACTTGGGACAAGAAAGTCCATGAGGCTCTTAACTCCAATTAATCAGCAAAAAGCTTTTAAGTGGCGGTGTGGCTCAAGTGGTGGAGCCACAACCTGAGTGGAAAAAAAAAAGTGAGAGCTGAGGCCCTGAGTTCAAGCCTCAGTACTTTCACATGCAAATACAGGAATAAATAAAATGCTTTTATACCACTTTGGCATACTTAGAGAGCTTTAATTACCCATCAGGGTTCTTTGTTTTTGTTTTTGCTTTTTAATTTTAATTTTTTATTTATTTTTGTTGGTTCTGGGGCTCGAACTCTGGGCCTTGGTGCTGTCCCTGAGCTCTTCAGCTCAAGGTGAGTACTCTACGACTTGAGCTACAACGCCACTTCCGGTTTTCTGTGGTGGTTTATTTCTGGTGGTTTATTGGGAATAAGAGTTTCATGGTCTTTCCTGCCCGGGCTGACTTTGAACCAAGATCATCAGATCTCAGCCTCCTGAGTAGCTAGGATTACAGGCGTGAGCCACTGGCACCTGGCTGCGAGACTCTTACCTCCAATGAACTACCAGAAAAATCAGAAGTGGTGCTGTGGCTCAAGTGGTAGAGTGCTAGCCTTGAGCTGAAGAGCTGAGGGACAGCGCCCAGGCCCAGAGTTCAACCCCATGACCGACAGAAAAAAAGAGTCTCGCAGACTTTCCTGCCTGGGCTAGCTTTGAACCCTGATCCTCAGAGGCTGAGAAGCTAGGATTACAGGCATGAGCCACCAGTGCCCGGCTGGTTTTTTATTTTGTTTTATTTTGTGATCATGTGGCTTTACCTTGATAGCTTGGACATTGTCCCTGAGCTTCTTTTGCTCAAGGCTAGCACTCTACCACTTGAGCCACAGCACCACTTCTGGATTTTTCTGTGTATATGGTACTGAGGAATCGAACCCAGGGCCTCATGCATATGAGGCAAGCACTCTACCACTAAGCCACATTCCCAGCCCCTCACTTCCAGTTTTTTAGTGGTTAATTGAAGATGAGTCTCACAGGGACTTTCCTGCCTGGGCTGACTACAAACTGTAATCCTCAGATCTGTCTCCTGAGTAGCTAGGATTACAAGCGTGAGCCACTGGCACCCGGCTTATTTCCAACTTTTGAGTAGCTGGGATTATAGGAGTATACCACCACATCTGGCCATCAGTGTTGATATCCTGCTAAACCTTCAAGTTGGTATGTCCCATCTAGGAGCCAGACTCATTCTCTCTCTCTCTTTCTCTCTCCCCGTTGCTCGGTCTCCCCCCCCCCCCCCACAGTGGTCCATGCAGTAGACGGTACAGCTGAGAATGGAATTCACCCCTTGAGTTCCTCCGAGGTGGATGAACTCATCCATAAAGCTGACGAGGTCACGCTGAGTGAAGCAGGGTCCACAGCAGGGCCGGCAGAGCCCCGGGGGTCCTCGGAGGAAGCTGTCCGGACCACACCTTCCAGACGAGAGATTACTGGGGTACAAACCCAGCCTGGAGAAGCTACGTCAGGACCCCCGGGCATTCAGCCTGGTCAGGAGCCGCCGGTCACCATGATCTTCATGGGTTACCAGAACGTGGAGGACGAGGCAGAGACCAAGAAGGTGCTGGGGCTGCAGGACACCATCAAGGCCGAGCTGGTGGTGATCGGGGATGCAGCCGAACCAAAGGAGCCCGCCCCACCCAACGGCAGCGCCGCCGAGCCCCCCGCCACCGAGGGCTCCCAGGAGGAGAAGCCGGCAGGGCCCAAGGCCACGGCCTCCGACGCCCAGGACCTTGACATGAAGAAACAGCGCTGTAAATGTTGCTCCATCATGTGACCCGGCCCGGCCTCTCCCCTGAACCCCTGCACCCCTCCCTTCCCCACCCCTGCCCTCTACTCTACCGATACCCCACCAGCAGCCCAGTCCTTCCTGGAGTCTGCCCACCTTCAACTCACTACTTCACGGCCCCCTCCCCACCCCCGCCCCAAACACCGGGACACGCATGTGTTCTCCGTGTTCCGCGGATTTCCTTCAGCTGGAAAAGAGAGGGGACAGGGGCCCTGCTGATCACCAACTCAACACTCACCCCGAATCACTGAGCCGTGCACCCCTTACCAGGTGAGGGAGGGAGGGACGGGCGGGCACGATTTTCCAGGAATGAGGGACCCCCCACACCACCCCCAGGCCCCATGCCCACCGTGGTCCTGGCTGGGATGAACTCCATGCCGCCCCGGGCCGGGCTCGCCTGTGCCTTTCTGTCACTTCTAGAAGATTCTCAAAGGGGACTGGGAGCTGAAGGGTTCCTGGGGCTGCCCAGGCTTGGAAGTGGGGCTCCCTGGTCAAGCATTGGCCTTCCCAGTCGCAGGCAGTTGGGGTAGGGCCACACTTCTTTTGGGGGAACCTTGAGGTCTTCAAGTGGAGACCCCCTTGTCTGCTGTGCCCCCCTCCAGGCTTAGCCAGTGGCTAATAGAGCTGGGGGGGCTGGGGACACATCCCCCACTGGGGAAGGGCCTGTCATCCCTGGGCTGGCTTCTAGACAGAGCAGGTTAGGGGTCTTCAAACAGCCTCACCCCTTACATGAGGTAGGGGGCTTCTCGTCCTAAGCATTCCCTTTCTCCCCCCCCCGGGCCCTCCTCCCTCCTGGTGCTAATTTGGGGACCCCTGGGAGTGACCTTTGGCCTCTCTAGCCTGCTTGGATTGGGGTTTGGGGGTCCCCCCTACCATACCCTGGAAATCAGACCCTGCTTACCAGCTCTGCAGAGAGGGTCTGGACAAGGAGGTCCAGCCTGGGGTGGGGTGAGACCCCATGGGTTGGAGCAGGAGACTCCCCCATTTGCTACCCAGCCCCTTCTCCCCTGGCCTCCTCCCTGGAAGTGGCAAAGCTCCCCCATACACACATACCTGGAGAGCAGCCACACTCGTCCCCAGAGGCACATTCGTGCCCACACATGCAGACACCCTCTCTTCACAAGCTGGCTTTGGGCCGCCAGGCTCCATCTCGGCCCATCTCCAGGGCCTCTAGCCTGGTGCCCAGTGCTCAGACCATTTCTTGGTCCCATCAGCACCCAGAGCCACAAGGAGGGTACAAGCCACCCCAGACAGGAGCCTGGCTCCAGTCTCTGTCGCGCCCACTTTGGGAGAGGGGTTTGGGGGCTGGGGATCCTGCCGTGGGATCCCCCCCAACTGCCTATCCCCACGTCTGCCCTGGAACCGTGAGCCTCTGCTGAAGTGCCCTGGCTGAGTCCTGCTTTCGACCTGTGATCAGGCCCCTTGATTTTTCCCAGAGAATCAAATAAACAGCGTGGAAGCCCCAGTTCCTGGACTTCTTGAGTTTCATCCTGGGCGGAGAGGGGAGAGGGGTGCGGCCTGGCCAGGGCTGGACGGGGCGGGGCTGCCAGGTACGGGAGCCATAAAAGGGAAGGCGCCAGCAGGGCCTGGGTGAAGCTGGCTGGTGTCACCTACCCACTGCCACTACCACCACCCCTTGCGGAGGAGAGCCGGGCGCTTGTGGCCTCTACCTGCTTCTCAGCACCTGGCCAGGTAAGGCCTTGGGCCGCGAGGGTGGCTGCAGGTGACTCACTGGTTTCCTGGTTCCTGTGGGGCCCCAGGGCTATAGAGGTGCCACACCCTATTCCTGAGCTTCAGGGCTGCTTCTGCTGGCCTCATGGCCTCCAGGGAAAGGCAGGGCCTGACCAGAGTCCCCACAGCAGAGAGACTGGACTTGGGGGGGGGGGGGGCGGGAGCCTGAGGGGAGTTGGAGGACAGGGAGGCGCATGCACACAGAGACACACACACACACCTGCTCAGCAATCCATTCTCCCTCAGACCCTGTTGCCTTGCCATAGATCTTGTAAGAGCTTAGGAACTCTGAGTGGAAGGCCAGCTCTAGTCTGGGAAGGGAGGGGCAGGAAAATCGGAGCCTTGTGTCCTTCCTCCCCTCCCTTCTCCCCCCCCCTTACCACCACCAGGACACTGTGTTCTGGTTCCTGTCCCTCTGGGCCTCAGTTTCCCCCAGGAGTGGTCATGGAGTACCTATTTGCCTTCAAATCCCAGCTGGACCACTGTAGACGAATCTCACCTTTCAGATCTGCCACTCGGGGATGAAGAGGCCGGATAGGGGCGCAGGCGGAGGTGCGTTGCTGAGCCCCGTACTCTGGGTTGGCAGCCTCTTTATCTACAGCTGCTCTTAAGTCCCCTGAGATTTGGGAGGGTTTATTTTTGTGTGCCAGTATTTGGGCTTTTAACTCGGGGGTCTGAGCTGAGCCCTGCCCTTTAGTTGTTGTTGTTGTTTTGCTTAAGGGGAGTACTCTACCACTTTGACCCCCAGCTCCATTTCTGGCTTCTTTAGTGGTTTATTGGAGATGAGAGTCTTCTCATGGACTTTCCTACCCAGGCTGGATTTGACCCCCGATCCTCAGGCCTCAGCCTTCTGAGTAGCTGACATTCCAGGCATGAGCTCTGCAGGTTTGCCTTGAAGGAGAGCTGGGGGCTCAGAAGACCCCCTCTGTGGGGTGAGACATGGCAAAACCCCAACCCTAGGGGACAGACAGCGCAGGGCTGAGCCATCCTGGCCCTGCAGTCTCTAACCCTCCACCCAGATTCGGCCTGAACCTTGCGCCTTCCTTGTCAGTGTTTTGGGGTATCTCAAAACCCCCCAGGAATCTCATATGGACATGAGATTCCTGGGGGAATTCTCCCATGGCCCCATGGGAGTCAAACACCACAGCATCGCCTGTTTCCTGGATGGGAAAAATGAGGCTGGACTTAGGGCTTGGTCCCCAGCTCCACAAAACACTCAGGCCGAGAGCCCTGGGCACTGGTGCCCGCAGGAGTGGGAAAGCTGGGTGGTGCCTGCTGGTGGTGGTGGTAACTTCAAGGCCTTTGAGATGAGTTCAGGCTCCATGGGCCAAGCCTACCCAACCCCACCCCCAGTCTCCCCAGCTCCCTTCCCCCAACCTTCACCCCCCAGCCCCACCTGTGTGGGCACTGGGCCGCCCACTCTCCTCCCGGTGTCCTCTTTCTCCCTTCAACTCTGGACTTTGTTTTCAGAGCCTGGGTGGGGCTGGGTGGAGGGGCCCGGCTCCCCAGGTGGGGCCTCTTGTCTCCTAGCAACTCGGGGAATGGGGAGGAGCCAGAAGCGGAAGGTTAGAGTTCTAGGGGTGACCAAGAGGCCCCTGGAGTTGGTGGATGAGGCTGGGGTGAGGGGGTCCAGTGTGAGGGGGTCCCACGCAGAGCGGGCCTGCTGTGAGGCTGTCTGGAGCCCAGGGGAGGGTCACGTGTCCTTGGCATGATCAGCTTATTTGAGGGGCCTTCAAGGCACAGGGACCTCCCCCTCCCCCCATCCCTACCCTGTACTCTCTTCTCCCTCCGCATCTCAAGCTGGTCTTTGCATCTTAGCTCTGAGATTTCTGGGGGTTTCCATGTGTACCCCCAATCCTAACATCTTGAACCTCTGAATTTCCAAGGGAGGGACTAGACCCACAATGACCCTATAGCCAGAAGCCATGAGGCCCCTATTTTTTTTTTCTGGGCACCCCTGGGGAGTCCTGGCAAATTATGCTGAGGGAGTATTCAGAGTCTGGGGCTGGGACCCCCTCCAATCTGGTCAGGTCTCATGTGGATCAGCCTGGGAATGGGACACCAGATAGGGCTCAGTCTGGAATTGCCCATGACAGGGATGACCTTAATCCACGGGAAGGCTGGGGACTCCCAGGGCCTCTCCCTGTGGGTGACCTGCTGGCCCCCAGGCAGCCTTTGCCCCTTGGGCAGATGGCCAGAGGAGGCAGGTGTGTCGCAAAGCAAAGGAACCATAAATGAAGTTTCGGTCTGGATCCCAAGTTCGTTTCAGGGAGGGGGTGGACAGAGCAGGACGGAGCAATCCACGGAGGCTTCCTGTAGGAAGCAGCCAGTTGGGCTGGGAGAGGGCTCAGCTGTGGGAATCATTATCATCTTCTCTTCACCCTCCCCAGAAGAGCACTTGTCTTGGGGCTTCAGTTCCCTCTCAAATCAACCCAGGAGATGAGTGATCCTCATAAGGACTGAGTGCTCCTGGGGACACTAGTGGAGTGGGGGGGACAGTTCCCCACTGGAGCCTCTGTGTATGTTGATCCCCCTTTCCATCCATCATGGCCCCTTCAGGGAACCTACCCTGACAGAAATAAAGTCTAGCCCAGTGCTGATGGCTCATACCTATAATCTTAGTTATGCAGGAGGCTGAGATCTAAGGATTGAGGTTCAAAGTCAGCCCGGGCGGGAAAGTCCAGGACTCTCTTCTCTCCAATTAACCAGAAAAAAAGCTTGCATTGGAGCCATGGCTCAAGCGGTAGAGCACCAGCCTTGAGAAAAAAAAACAAAAGCTCAGAGATAGCATCTAGGCTCTGAGCTCAATCCTCAATCCTCAATATGGACATAAAAAATAATAAATAAGGGGCTGGGAAGTTGGCTCAGTGGTAGAGCGCTTGCCTTGCATGCCTGAGGCCCTGGGTTCAATTCCCAGCACCACATAAGCAAAAAGAAAAAAAAGCCGGAAGTGGCGCTGTGGCTCAAGTGGTAGAGCGCTAGCCTTGAGCTGAAGAGCTGAGGGACAGTGCCCAGGCCCAGAGTTCAGGCCCCACGACCGGACCCAAAAAATAAATAAATAAATAAATAAATAAGGTTTGAAACCACTGTGAGAACATCTATTGGGTACCTACTATTTGCCAAGCTCAGTGTGCTGCACTAAAAAACATCTAGGCTGGGCACCAGTGGCTCACACCTGTATTCCTAGCTACTCAGAAGGCTGAGATGTGAGGATCGCAGTTCAAAGCCAGCCTGGGCAGGAAAATCTGTGAGACTCTTCTCTCCAATTGACCATTGGAAAACCAGAAGTGGTGCTGTGGTTCAGAGTGGCAGAGTGCTAGCCTTGAGTAAAAGAGCTCAGAGATAGCACCCAGGCCTTGAGTTCAAGACCCACATGGACAAAAATAAAGAGAAAAGCAGAGGCTACAATGTCCTGTCCACCCATAGCCTTGAACTCCAGACCCACTGCCCTCTGAGACTCACAGGGAAGAATGAAGCAGAATTCGGGGTACCCCTATCTTTACCCTACCAGAGGGAAGAGAGACACTCACAGTCTGGCCACAAGACCCCTTCAGGTCCCCCACAAGGTCTGTGAATATGATGGATACTCCTAAGGCAGAAGTGTACCTGCCTCAGGTGTGAGACGGTATGACCTTGGGTTGTCTTTCAGGGCCAGTACTGGGCGGGAGGAGCAGCTGTGTCTGCAAGACCTGTGTCAGTGCTCGGAGTACATGGTGTTGACAAAGCCATTTTTGGCAGTACTGGAGAATCACCTCAAAGTTTGTTAGGCAAGTGCTTTGTCACTTGAGCTATGTTTCCAACTCCCTTTTGCCTGCACTCTGGGCCTGGGCGCTGTCCCTCAGCTCTTCAGCTCAAGGCTAGCGCTCTACCACTTGAGCCATAGCACAACTTCTGGCTTTTTTCTTTTTGCTTATGTGTTGCTTGGGAATCGAACCCAGGGCCTCATGCATGCAAGGCAAGCACTCTACCACTGAGCCACCTTCCCAGCCCTGGGGTTTTTTTTATTGGAGATAAGAGTTTCACGGACTTTCCTGCCCAGACTGGCTTTGACCTCAATCCTCAGATCTCAGCCTCCTGAGTAGCTAGGATTACAAGAGTGAGCCACCAGCACCCCACTCTTTATTTTTGAGGTAGAATCTCACTTTATATTTGGGTCAGCCTGGACTATGATCCTCCTATATTTTGCCTTTTCCTGTAGCTAAGAGATGTGCTCCACCACACTCACCTTTGTGGACTGAGATGGAGTCTCACAAACTTGATATGCTCAAACTACAATGCTCCAAATCTCCGTCTCCTAAGTAGCTAGGATCATAAGCATGAGTCATCACGACTTGGCTTCAGTCTTTTATGGAAAGTCTGTTGTAGGCTCGGGTGGAGAAGATCCTGAATGATGATTTCATGCTAGGGGAGACACAACCTTCAACTGAAACATTTCCTGTTTTTGTTGGGGGGGGGGTTATTGTTTTGTTCTTTATTGGTTGTGGGGCTTGAACTCTGAGCTTGGGTGTTGTCCCTCAGCTCTTCAGCTCAAGGCTAGCTCTCTACCACTTGAGCCACAGCGCCACTTCTGGTTTTCTGAGTGGTTTATTGGGAGTTAAGAGTCTCATGGACTTTCCTGCCTGGGCTGGCTTTGAACCACGAGCCTCAGATCTCAGCCTCCTGAGTAGCTAGGATTACAAGCGTGAGCCACTGGCGCCCTGTTTTAAGAGAGGAAAGCTGAATCAGGAGCTAGTGGCTATGCCTGTAATCCCAATTACTCAGGAGGCTGAGATCTAAGGTTCAAGGTTGAAAGCCTGCCCGGGCAGGAAAGTGCATGAGATTCTTTTTGTTGTTGTTGTTGTTGGTGGTGGTGGTGGTGGTCGTGGGGCTTGAACTCAGAGCCTGGGCACTGTCCCTGAGCTCTTCAGCTCAAGGTGAACACTCTACCGCTTGAGCCACAGCACCGCTTCTGGTTTTCTGTTGGTTTATTGTAGATAAGAGTCTCATGGACTTTCCTTCTCCGGCTGGCTTTGAACCATGATCCTCAGATCTCAGCCTCCTGAGTAGCTAGGATTACAGGCGTGAGCCACCAGTGCCAAGCCAATGAAGCTGGTTTTGAACTATAGTCTTCAGATCTCAGCCTTCTGAGTAGGGAGGATGACAAGCATGAGCCACTGGCACCCGGCTGTCCATGAGATTTTTATCTCCAATTAACTACCCGAAAAACTGGAAGTGGAGCTGTGACTCAACGTAGTAGAGTGAACACTAGCTTTGAGCAAAAGAGCTCAGGTCAGAGCCTAAGCCCTGAGTTCAAGTTCCATGACCAACAAAAAAAAAATTTTTTTTAAAAGAAAGCTGGGGTGAGGGCTGCAGGCTGACTACTCTACAAGGATAAGGCTCAGTCAGTTCTGTTTGGCTGGAGTTTATTAATTAAGTTTCCTTTCTTGTTTTTGTTTTGTTGGTTCTGGGGCCTGAACTCTGGGCCTGGGCACTGTCCCTCAGCTCTTCAGCTCAAGACTAGCACTCTACCATTTGAGCCACAGCGCCACTTCTGGCTTTTTCTGCTTATGTGGTACTGAGGAATTGAACCCAGGCCCTCATGCATACGAGGCAAGCACTCTACCACTGAGCTACCTTCCCAGCCCCTAAGTTTCCTAATTATAGCTTTTTTTCTCTCTCTTTATTTGGTGTTGTTATGGGGGCTTGAACTCAAGACCTTGCATCCTTGCTCAGCTTTTTGCTTTTGTTTTTTGTTTTGTTTTGTTTTGGTCATGGGGCTTGAACTCTGGGTCTAGGCATTGTTCCTGAGCTCCTCAGCTCAAGGCAAGCGCTCTACCACTTGAACCACAGTGCCACTTCCAGTTTTTCTGGTGGTTAATTGGAGATAAGAGTCTCACAGAGGACTGGGAACATGGCCTAGTGGTACAGGGCTCACCTAGCATGCATGAGGCCCTAGGTTCGATTCCTCAGTACCACATACACAGAAAAAGCCGGAAGTAGTGCTGTGGCTCAAGTGGTAGAGCACTATCCTTGAGTAGAAGAAGCTCAGGGACAGTGCCTGGGCCCTGACTTCAAGGCCCAGGACTGGCAAAAATAAAAGTCTCACAGACTTTCCTGCCCATGCTGGCTTTGAACCATGATCCCTCCTGAGTAGCTAGGATTACATGTATGAGCCACTGGTGCCCGGCTCTTGCTCAGTTGTTTTTTTAAAATCCTTTTTTTTGCCTATGACTGGTGCTCTACCACTTGAGCCATGCCACTACTCCAGCTTTTTGCTGATTAATTTGAGTAAGAGTCTTGTGGATTTTTCTGTCTAGGTTTTTCTGCCTAAGGTTCTTTGAATCTTAATCCTCCAGCTCTCAGTCTTGTGAGTAGCTAGGGTTGCAGGCCTGAACTACCAGTTCTGGCCATAATCTTTGGTATATACAAATGGATGTACCACCAACAGGTTATGGCAGTAATAATATCACATAATCTGGGAACTTCCTGGAAGAGGTGTCCTATGAGGTGGGGACCCAGGTGGCTACAGGTATAATAGACTGTGCTGGCAATCTGGAGGGCTGGGCTGAGGTCACAGGGTGACCCTGAGCACCATACCGGTGGACATCAAGAGATACAGCCAGTAAAAGCTGGGTGCCACCTTGTCAAGGATACGTGAGAGCAGGGACCTCTGGCCTAGGGTGTCACCTTGAGTCCCCTCCTGTGCCCAGGGACAAGGTCCAAGGTATTGGTGGCCCATCCTGGCTTTATGGGGCTGTGGATGATAGCTGCCAAGGCGGAGGTAGAGACAGGGGGCAGCCTAGATGGGAGAAGGGCAGAACAGGATGTGGAAACCAAGAATCCAGATGCTGTTCTGCCAGAGGCCAGAGGCAGGATGGATCAATGAGGTGACTAAGCACCCGTGGCTCACGCCTGTAATCCCAGCTGCTCCAGAGGCTGAAATCTGAGGATCACTGTTCAAACCAGCTCAGACAGGAAAGTCCCCGTGAGACTCTCATCTCCCATTAACCACTCAGAACCCGGAAGTAGCACTGTAGCTCAAGTGGCAGAGCACTAGCCTTGAGCACAGAGAGGCTCAGGGAGCACGCCCAGGCCAAGTTCAAGGCCTAGAACCAACACACACACACATGTGCACACACACACAATATTAGCTGAGGGCCAATGGCTTATGTCTATAATCCTAGCTACTTAGGAGGCTGAAGATTATAGTTTGGAGCCATCCTGGGCAAATTCATGAGACTCTAATCTAGCTTCCCCCCCCAACCCGCCCCACCCCACCCTGCCCTGGAAATAGGAGTCTCCCAGAGTTTACTTTCTTTTTTCTTTCTTTCTTTCTTTTTTTTTGTCTGTTGTTGGGCCTAAACTCTGGGCCTGGGCAATATCCCTCAGCTCTTCAGCTCAAGGCTAGCGCTCTACTACTTGAGTCACAGTACCATGTCCAGCTTTTTCTGTTTATATGGTGCTGAGGAATTGAACCCAGGGCCTCATGCATGTGAGGCAAGCACTCTACCACTGAGCCACCTTCCCAGCCCTCTCCCACTTTTTTACCTGAACTTTCTTCCAATCTTGATCTCTAGATCTCGGCCTCATGAGAAGCTTAGATTATAGGCATGAGCCACTGGTACCCAAATCACTTCCAGGTTTTTGCTGCTTCATTAGAGATAGAATCTTGAAGACGACTTTTCTGGCTAGGCTGGCTTTGAACCATGATCCTCATAGACAGAAAGTTGAAGGGCCTATCCGGCAAAGGAAAGTCCTGCAACTCATCCCTGTCCCTGAGTTTGAAGGAACCTCAATTGTAGCTCCAAATTTTTGAATAATAAGCAGCACCTGTCTTAGCCATAGCTTGGGTAACAAGCCCTTTGTCGCTTATGATTAGGAGTGTAGCTCCCCAACTCAGAAAGAATAGAGAGTTCCAAGTGCCAGTTCAAAGCCAGCCCTGGGGAGGAAATTCTATAAGACTCTTATCTCTAGTGAGTCACCAAAAGCCAGAAGTGAAACTGTAACTCAATCAGTTGTTATCCTTGAGTGAAAAATCTAAGAGAGAGCCTTCAAGTTCCAGTACCAGCACACACCAAAAATAAATAAACAAAATAAAGGATAAACTCTCATTTTCTGTTATTGGCCTGGTTGGGTCACTTATCTAGCTCTGAACCAATCATAAAGGCTAAAGGGCAGGATGCTATAAACTGGCCAAACAGGATCAGAGTGAAGAATGCTCTGATTGGCCTGCCTGAATCACGTCCCTATGGTTCCAACCAATCACAGAAGCCAGAGAGCAGAAGGTTGTAATTGGCCAGGCTGGGAGGGTCAATTACCCATTCCATGACCTAGCTCTCAGCCGATCTCAGAGGCCATTTGCTATATAACCTCTAAATTTAAATGTAAAAGACTAGAAATTGTCCCTCCTCAAACCCAATGAGTTCATATCTTTTTTTTTTTCTTCCCTTTCCATTCAAGGAGTAAGTTCTCCTCAGGGAGATGGACCGGGTGACCAGATACCCCATTTTCAGCAGATCCCACTCAAGCCGTATCACGGGCCTGGCCCTCGAGGGAGACAACAGCTATGCCATTGAACTAGTGGGTGTGGGACCCGAGGCCAACAATTGGAGCCTGGATGCACCCCAGATGTGGGACAGTGACCGTGAAGCCCAGCTAAACATGGGAAGGACAGGGGCATCTTGCAGCAGACTAGCCTCCAGCCATCTGTCCCCTCGGCCCCTCTACCTGGAGGAAGATGATGACGAGGAAATGAAGACTTACTACTTAGATGCCAGTGAGACAGTCCCCAGACAGCCCCAGGACCTGGAGCGGGAGCGCTGGGCGGTCATCCAAGGCCAAGCGGTCAAAAAGGGTGGTACAGTGGCCACACTCTGGGGCACCGCAGACCGTGGGGGCTCCAGACGCCCCAGTCAACCTCAGTCCCTTCCCCTGGAGGAGAATTTGGTGGACAGTGAGCAGATTGACTTTCTCGCAGCCAGACAGCAGTTCCTGAGCCTGGAGCAGGCGACCCTGAACTCTGTCCCCCAGACTCCCCTAGCCAGGGCAGCTCCTCCCCGCACCACACCCGGGCACAGCCAGGCCCCCAAGACCTTGAATGGGCCCCGTGTAGCCAATGGGCATGTGGTCCCTGTCACACCCCAGGTGAAGGAGGGGGTCAAGGAGAAGAGGAGCCATGGTTTGCCTGTGGAGCCCAGCCTCCGAAGCCCGGGCAGCCCTAGCTCCCAGAACCAGGGGCCATCTCCAGAACCTTCCAAGGAGACCCCCATTGAACGTGAGATCCGACTGGCCCAGGAGCGGGAGGCCGATCTGCGGCAGCAGAGAGGCCTCCAGCAGGCAACCAGCCACCAAGAGCTGGTTCTGATCCCCACCAGGCCAGTGCTGAGCAAGGTGAACCTGGTGGAGCCCCCACGGCGGGACAGGGGCCGCCCGTCCCTCTACGTCCAGCGGGACATGGTGCAGGAGACACAGCGTGAGGAAGACCACCGGAGAGAGGGGCTGCAAGTGGGTCGGGCCTCGACCCCCGACTGGGTTTCTGAGGGTCCCCAGCTCGGACTCAGGAGAAGCTTCAGCTCAGACTCCATCCTTGACCCTGTCCCCGATGCCCGGGCAGCCGATCAAGCTCCAGAAGTGAGAAAGGTCAATCGAATCCCACTGGATGCCTACCAGCCATACCTGCGATCTGGGACACCTCAACAAGAATTCTCAGCCTCCCGAGTGTACAGCAAGCTGGATGGCCTCTCCACAGAAGAGGCCAAAGCAGCGGCCCCTCTGAAGCCGACAGGATCTCCAAGGCACCGCTCAGAATCTTCTGTCAAACCCTTGAGCACAAAGCAAGCACCCTCCAAGCCCCCACGGGGGTCCCTGAAAGTCAACAGGGGTGTGGTGCGAAGGGAGTACTTCCTTCTGCGTCCCCTGAGGTTCTGGGTCCCCGATGTTCCCCAGCAGGTTGAGACGCCCCATGTCTGGGGCTGGGAGGTGGATGGGGCCCCAGTTCTGAGGCTACAGAGATCTCAGTCATCAGATCTGCTGGAGAAGGAGGTGGAGAATGTTCTGCGTCGTGAGAGGGAGGTGGCAGAGGAGCGAAGGAACGCCTTCTTCCCCGAGGTCTTCTCCCCAACACCAGCTGAAGACTTGGAGCAAGACTCCAGGAGCTCTTCCCGGGCGTCTGGTAAGGAGGGGAACAGGGCATGACTGTTTTGCTTGGGGTCTTCAGGGTGGAATAAGGAGGGTATAGAGGTGAGGTTTGGGGGGAGGTGACAGTATCTCCCAGCCAGCTCCGCCGTTAGCAGATTTCGAAGGGAAATGTCAGATTTGCCTTCAGGTCTTTGCTTTATGGATTTGAATGTTGTGTTATTAAGTGCATTGTGTTTCACAGATGTTTATCTTTTTGGTTGGTTAATTTTTTTTGGTGTGTGTGGGGGGAATGCCAGTCCTGGGGCTTGAACTCAGGGCCTGGGCACTGTCCCTTACCTTTTTTGCTCAAGGCTAGTGCTCTACCATTTGAACCACAACGCCACTTCTAGGTTTTGGTTTGGTTTGGTTTTTGGTTTTGTGTGTGTGTGTGTGTGTGTGTGTGTGTGTGTGTGTGTGTGTGCTTAATTGGAGATAAAAGGCTCACAGGGGCTGCGAATGTGGCTTAGGGGTAATGCTTGCCTAGCATGCATGAAGCCCTGGGTTCAATTCCTCAGTACCACATACACAGAAAGGGCTGAAAGAGGCAAGCAGTGGAGCGATTCAAGTAATAGAGTGCTAGCCAAAGAAGCTCAGGGACAGTAGCCAGGCCATAAGTTCAAGCCCCAGGACGAAGAAGAAGAAGGAGGAGGAGGAGAGGAGGAGGAGGAGGTCGGGGAGGAGGAGAAGAAAAAGAAGTAGAAGGCAGGGAGTGTAGTCGTGGAGATGGGGGGGGCAGGGATGGTAAAGGAAAAACAATGGAGGAGGCAACAATGCTTGATAAGAAATGTACTCATTACCTTGCTCGTGTAACTATAAACCCTCTGTATGGTATTTTCACAATTTAAAAAACTTATTAATAAAAAGAAGAAGGAGGAGGAGGAAGAAGAAGGAAGAAGAAAGGGGGAAGGAAGGAAGGAAGGAAGGAAGGAAGGAAGGAAGGAAGGAAGGAAGGAAGGATCCCACTAACTTTCCTGCCCAGGCTGCCTTCAAACCGTGATCCTCAGATTTCAGCCTCCTGAGTACCACTGGTGCCAGGCTCTTGGTTGGTCTTCTTGCTCAATACAAAATATTCTCCATAAGGCTTTGTGTTTTTTTTTTCTTTTGCATGGTCAGTCTATCCAGTATTTTGTGAGTTGATTTTTTTTTTGGGGGGGGGTGTCCGGCCATGGGGCCTGAACTCTGGGCCTGGGCGCTGTCCCTCAGCTCTTCAGCTCAAGGCTAGCGCTTTACCACTTGAGCCACAGCGCCACTTCCAGCTTTTTTCTTTTTTTGCTTATGTGGTGCTGAGGAATCGAACCCAGGACCTCATGCATGCAAGGCAAGCGCTCTACCACTGAGCCACCTTCCCAGCCCTTGTGAGTTGATATTTTGATTACCCTGTCGCCATCTTCTTCACAGCTTCAGCCTCTCGGACAAAGGCCTGTGTCTCCAAGTTAAGGTTTGACAAGCATTCTACTCTCTCTAATCCTTTGCTTCTCTTATTCTCCACAGGCATTACAGGCAGCTACTCGGTATCAGAGTCCCCCTTGTTCACCCCCATCCACCTGCACTCCAGCCTGGTGTGGACTGCGCAGGCCCCGACAGAGAGTGCTCCTGGGCAGAAGAAGAAGGAGCTGTGGGTGAGTAGAGTCTGTCTGTGGAGGGGCCAGACTGTGTGGGGTACAGCAGATGGCTTTGAATTTGGGGGTGACCCTGGAACCTGGGGTTTACTCCCTAGGCAGGGAATGCCTCCCTTCTGCCCCAGGTGTGAACCTGAAGGCAGGTACGAGGGCAGGGCAGGAAGGACCTGGGCTCACTCTCATTCCTCTTCCAGTATGCAGGCATCAACCCCTCGGATCGTGTCAACTCAGAGGTGAGTGATCTCCAAGGACTCCACGCCCTTCCCTGTTCATCTCCTCTCTCCTCATCACCTGGACCTTTGAAGGCCTTTCTTCTCCCTGTGGGATTGTACTAGGTATCTGTTCCATTGGTCATGTCTGCTGAGGTAGATTTTGCAGTCATCTACTGATGATGTCTACCCTGGGCAGATTATAGCAAGGGATCTGTGTGCTGCCTTTTTATCTGATAGTGAAAGTTATAGCAGATTAGACTCTGAACAAGGATGTTTCTTTTCTTTTCTTTTCTTTTTTGTCAGTCCTGAGGCTTGAAGCCTGGGTACTGTCCTTTAGCATTTTTGGCTCAAGGCTAGCACTCTACCATTTGAGCCACAACTCTACATCTGGGCTTTTGGAAGCTCACTGGAGTTAAGAATCTCACAGACTTTCCTGCCTGGGCTGGTTTAGAACCATGATCCTCAGAACTCAGCCTCCTGCGTAACTAAGATTACCGGCTTTGAGCCACTGGTGCTCAGTAAGGCTATTTCTTATTTGTTTTGAAATGGGTTTTATTATGTTGCCCAGTCTACAACTCAAACTCCTAGGCTGAAACAATCCTCCTGCTTCAGCCTCCCCGTGCTAGGACCCTTTGCCACTCTGTTCGGCAAAGGCACCTCTTTTCAAGGAGAGGTGGGGACAGCCTAGCTACCTCCAATGATTAGCAAAATTGATCATCTATCATTCTCCTTGAGCTGCTGCTATCCAGCATGAACTTAGTCCTATTACTGGGGGATAGAGGGGGAGCCTGAAATAGAAGAAAGTTTGTTCTTACTTTACCCCTGTTCCCGGCCTTTCCTGTAACTTGGCAGTAGAGAGTCTGCCTGGGGAGATGGGGTGGTGGTCAGGAACCAATGGGAACTCCAGGCCCCCTTGTGTGGCAGGTGCTGGGAGCCACGCGGGTGACGCGTCACAAGAACGCCATGGCGGAGCGCTGGGAGGCCCGTATCTATGCCAGCGAGGATGAGGACTGAGCCTGGGGACCGGGCACCCACCCCTTGCCCTGCCCACACCCCATGGGAACACAGCACTGCAGCCCTCCCCTGGAAACGGGACCTGAGAAACATGGATTGTGCCCCAGAATTCCCCCTGCTGCTGCTTTTGGATTGGAGGCTCTTCCCTTCCCTTCCCTCTTTCCTTTTTTTTTTCCTTTTCTTTCCTCCCTCCTCCCTCTCTCTCCCTCCCTCCCTCCCTCTCTCTTGCCCATTCTCAGAGTCTGGGTGCTGTCCCTGAGCTTTCTTTTTCTTTTCTTTCTTTCTTAACTCAAGGCTGGCTCTCTACCACTTGAACCACAGCTCCACTTCCAGCTTTTTACTGGTTAGTTGGAGATAAGAGTCTCATGGTATTTCCTGCCTGGGCTGGCTTAGAACCTTTTTTTTTTTTTTTTTTGGTGGGTTGTGGGGCTTAAACTCTGGGCCTGGGCGCTGTCCCTCAGCTCTTCAGCTCAAGGAGAGCACTCTACCACTTGAGCCACAGCGCCATTTCCAGCTTTTTCTGCTTATGTGGTGCTGAGGAGTCAAACCCAGGGCCTCATGCATGCAAGGCAAGCACTCTACCACTGAGCCACCTTCCCAGCCCTGGCTTACAGCCTTGATCTTAGATCTCAGCCTCCTGAATACCTGGGATTACAGGCGTGAACCACTGGTGCCTCATTCTTCCTTTTGCTTCTGAGATTTTGCCTAAACACTTCAGAGTCCAAGGAGGGAGTGTCCCCACCATCAGACCTGATTGTTCTGCCAGTCTAAGGGAGGAGACCTAGTCCCCATGCTGGGTTCTTCTGCAGCCCAACCCACCCTCAAACTTGTCCCTCGACCATGAAATAAAGGTGTCTCCAGCTGCCTGCTCGGCCCTGCCTGGTGTGGATAATTGCCCTGAGCCTCCTCCCTCGGTCTGGACCACTTGGGCTTGGTGACAAGCTCCACATGCGCAGAGAGGCCATCAGGCCCCACATCACTCCTCCCTGTCCCAAGTGGTGCTTCTTAAATGCTTGCTGAGCCCCTGGCTCCAACTTTGTCACACCAGGGGGGCTGAAAGTGTCACTAATTGAGCTCCGTGTGTATACATACCAAGCTGGGTCATCAGGAGGGATGGATCCCATGAGCCATGGACACAAAGCCAAGCTGTGATGCCACCCAACTATGGAATTACGGGATCCATCTCTGATGGCTGTGCCTCAGTTTCCCTGCATGTGCATGGATGAGGGTCTGGACGGGAGCTCTGGTAATCAGATGGACTTGTGCAGAAAGCATCTCAGCGTATGGGGTATGGGCTCAGATTCAGCACAGGGGCTAGGACATGGCCTGTGGCCCCCCAACACGTACAGCCGATGCTGGGCTTCTCCCAGGCCCTCTGAGAGCAGCTGCGGCTGGGCAGACCCACGAGCCAGCTGGGCGCAGCAGGCACAGCGGGGGAAACAGGCAGGCAGTGGCTATTTTGAGAAACCCATGTTTAAGGCACCCACTCAAGACAGCGGCAGGCGCAAGCCTGAAATAGCCAGGCGGGGACTGGGAGGTGGAGGAGAGGGTGTGCACACTGAGGGAGAAGGCCTCTGCACCCAGAAAGCCAGTGAGGGCAGGGTCCTTAGCCACAGCCTCGATGCTGGCAGGGCTGGCCTGGGCCATGGGCTTGAACTCAGGGCCTGGGCATTGTCCCTGAGCTTATTTTGCACAAGGCTAGTGCTCTACAACTTGAGCCATAGCTTCACTTCTGGCTTTTTTTGGTGGTTCATTGGTGATTAAAAAAAAAAAAAAGTGGGCTGGGAAGGTGGCTCAGTCGTAGAGCGCTTGCCTTGCATGCCTGAGGCCCTGGGTTCGATTCCTCAGCACCACATAAGCAAAAAGAAAAAAGCCAGAAGTGGTGCTGTGGCTCAAGTGGTAGAGCACTAGCCTTGAGCTGAAGAGCTGAGGGACAGTGCCCAGGCCCAGAGTTCAGGCCCCATGACCGGACCCCCCCCCCCAAAAAAAAGTGTGGGGCTGGGACATGGCTCAGTGGTAGAGCACTTGCCTTGCATGCTCGAGGCCCTGGGTTCGATTCCTCAGCACCACATAAGAAAAAAGCTGGAAGTGGCACTGTGGCTCAAGTGGTAGAGTGCTAGCCTTGAGCTGGAGAGCTGAGGGACAGCGCCCAGGCCCAGAGTTCAGGCCCCATGACCGGACCCAAAAGAGAAAGAAAGAAAGAAAGAAAGAAAGAAAGAAAGAAAGAAAGAAAGAAAGAAAGAAAGAAAGAAAGAAAGAAAGAAAGAAAGGAAGGAAGGAAGGAAGGAAGGAAGGAAGGAAGGAAGGAAGGAAGGAAGGGTCACAGACTTTCCTGCCTGAGCTGGCTTTGATCTTCAGCTCTCAGCCTCCAGAGTAGTTAGGAGAGCCGGCATGAGCCCCAGCACCAGGCTTCACATTGTCCCTGCTGCTGTGGGAGGTCACATAGCCACCAGCTCTGGGTAGGATATGGATATACTTGGACTTGGTTTGTCCACTCCAAAAAGTCCCAAGAAATCCCCTTTGTCACCTCTGCTCAAGATTGCCAGGAACTCTTTTTTATTTGGCCATGGGAGTCGAACTCAGGGCCTGATCTCTGTCCCTGAGCTCTTTGTGCTCAAGGCTAGCGCTCTCCCACTTTGAGCCACAGCACCACTTCCAGTTTTCTGGCGGTTCATTGGAGATAAGACTCTTAAGGAGGCCAGGCACCTGTAATCCTTAGCTCCTCAGGAGGCTGAGATCTGAGGATCCTGGTTCAAAGCCAGCCAGGGCAAGAAAGTCCGTGAGAGTCTTATCTCCAATGAACCACCAGAAAACTAGAAGTGGCACTGTGGCTCAAGCGGTAGAGCGCTGGCCTTGAGCTTAAGAGTTCAGGGACAGTGCCCAGGCCCTGAGTTCAAGCCCCACGACTTACCAAAAACCAACCAACCAACCAACAAACAAACTTTGTTGCCCACACTGGCTTTGAGCCAGGATCCTCGGATCTCAGCCTCCTGTGTAGCTAGGATGATGGGCAGGAGCCACCAGTGCCAGGCTGCCAGGGACTCTTGTGCAGATTGTGTACAAGGTCCTGAGCCCAAGCTACAAGGCCGGACTACATGAGTAGCCAGGTCTCCAGTGCCCAGCTGGGACATGCAGGCACTGCCACCTGGGAACATCTCCTATGGAAGGCACATCTGCTGTCCAGCCAGGCCATCCCCGCTCTTGTGGGCCCAGCGCTCCAGGCCTTCACTCCATCTGCCCCACCCCACAGCATCCCAAATACCCCCAGGCCATAAAGGTTCCTGAAAGCCACATTGTGAGTGCCCAATCCAGGGCTCAGCCCAATGTGCCACTGGACTGGCCCCAATGCTGGCTGACCTGTCCACTCCACGCTTGTCCCCTCTCTTTCCTGCTCCTAATTCTTCCATATCTTCATCTCTGTCTCTGTTCTCCATCTTTTTCTCTGACTTCTCTCTCCTCTCTCTTTCTGTCTAATCTCCCTTTCTCTGTCCTCTCTTTTGTTGGCTGTAGGACTTGAACTCTGGGCCTGGGCACTGTCCCTCAGCTCTTCAGCTCAAGGCTAGCACTCTACCACTTGAGCCACAGAGCCACTTCTGACTTTTTCTTCTTATGTGGGGCTAATGAATCGAACTCAGCGCCTCATGCATGCGAGGCAAGCACTCTACCACTGAGCCACCTTCCCAGCCCCTCCATGAGACTCTTATCTCCAACAAACCACCAAAATGCAGGAAGTAGAGCTGTGGCTCAAAGTGGTAAAGTGTTATCCTTGAGCACAAAAGCTCAGGAACAGCACCCTGCCCTAAATGTGTGCCTCAGGATGGGCACAGAAATAAAAAACTAAAACATTCACAGAACCGAACAAGGGTGGCTCATCCCTGTAATCCTAACTACGTAGGAAGCTGAGATCTGAGGACCGTGGCTCCAAGTCAACCTGAGCAGGAAAGTCTCTGAGATTCTCCAATTAAGCACCAAGAAGCTAGATATAGAACTGTTGCGCAAGTGGTAGAGCAAAAAAAAAGCTCAGGGATAGAGCATAAACCCTGAGTTCAAGCCCAGGACTGGCAAAAAAATTAAATTAAATTAAAGAGGCAGGCACCACCCTCTGGGATGTTACATGGTAACCAGATCCCAGACCACAATCTGAAGAAATGTGGCTTCTACTGTGGACTAAGTAACGAATTTATCAGCAACTGCTGACTGAGACTGTTCTGGTGGGAAGAGCCAGTAGTAAAGCACATGGCCACCAGAGGGTGATGAAACCTAACAATGCAGCAACCAGCACATGCATCCTGCCACACATCTGCCAGTTCTCATTTCTCAAGTTAGCTGTGGCCCAGACCCAAGTAAAGCCAGGACCACACCACAAAATGCCCCTGAACGGTGTGGGCACTGGAGAGGGTGTCTGTTTCCAGCGTGGCTCAGTTGGGTATCCAGCCACTGACCAGCCAACTGAGCCACGCTGGACACAGAAAACTCATCTCAGCCCAGGCTACTGGGTCATACCCGTATCATAGCTCCTCCGGAGGCTGAGATCTGAGGATTTCAGTGTCTAGCAGTATATGCGGGAGGAATAGGTAGATAGTTTATGTGTTTGTTTGTTTGTTTGCTGGTCCTGGGACTTGAACTCTGGACATAAGCACTGTCCCTGAGCCTCTTTATACTCAAGGCTAGCGCTTTACCACTTGAGCCAAGCACCACTTCTGGCTTTTTGTTTGTTTGTTTGTTTGTTTGTTGAGTAGTTTATTGGCAGTAAGAGTCTCACGGTCTTTCCTGCCCAGGCTGGCTTCAAACTTCAGTCCTCAGATCTCAGCTTCCTGAGTAGCTTACAGGTATGAGCTACCAGGCACTTGGCTAGCTTTTTTTTGTTTTTTGTTTTTTGTTTTTTCACATTGTTTTTCTGCTGGTACTGGGGCTTGAAATTCAAGGGCCTCTCACTTTTGTTTGTCTTCTGCTCAAGGCTGACTGAAGACAGCCTCCAAATGCTTCATTTGCTCTTCTCCACCTCCGGCTGAGGGTTTGAGGCTATGGGGAGACTTCAGACACATCAATGCAACACCTTCCCAGATGTCCCAGGGCCTCAGCTCAGCCTTGTGATGCCTGGCTAGTTACCCATATTAAAAAGAAAAGAAAAGAAAAATTCAGGTTGGGTGCCAGTGGCTCATGTCCATAATCCTAGCTACTCAGGAGGCTGAGATCAGAAGATCATTGTTCAAAGCCAACCTGGGCAGCAAAGTCCTTGAGATTTTTTTTTTTTTTTGTCAGTTGTGGGGCTTGAAATTTGGGCTTGGACACTGACCTTGTGCTCTTCAGCTCAAGGCAAGCGCTCTACCGCTTGAGCCACAGCACCACTTCCGGTTTTCTAGTGGTTTATTGGAGATTGAAAGACCCCCGACTTCGGGTGTCCCCCAAATCAGGACCTCCCTGCCCCAAGCACCAGTCACCGTGACCTCGAGATCCGCAAGGTTCGGGTCAGTGGCTGGGAGCCCCGAGCAGTCCCGGGGATGGTCCTTTTATGGGACCCCTCAGTCCGTTACAGTAGAGCCCGCGCTTTTTCAGCCAGTAAATTTAAAGTGCTACAACCTGGTCTGCACGCAGGCAGCCAATCCTTTTAAAACAAATCATATGTTTTGGCCAATCACTGTTCGAGGGGGTCCCTCGGTGTATGTGCCGAGTAGTGTGTCTCCGGCCCTTGGTATGAGGAAGTGACCTTTGTCCGAGTCAGCACCTGTCGTTTGCTCACACCGGGGACTGACTGCGGGGTGGGATTAGTTAGTAGGGTGTGGACTTATTGATTAACTGGTAAGGTTAGTTATCAAAGGGGGAGTGTGGGGGTAATATAATTTTCTTAGCAAAGCATGTTACAGAAGCCAGAAATAGCTTGGTTAGATACAAAACTCTGTTTCCCTACAAAGAGTCTCAGGGCCTGGTTGGTTGGGGAGGGGGTCTTTCAGAGATAAGAGTCTCACGGACTTTTCCTGACAGGGCTGGCTTTGAAGCTCAATTCTCAGATCTCAGCCTCCTGAGTAGCTAGGATGACGGCGTGAGCCATTAGTACACGACAATCCTTGAGACTCTTATCTCCAGTATACCACCAGAAAACCGGAAGTGGCACTGTGGCTCAAGTGGTAGACTGCTAACCCTGAGCTGAAGAGCTGAGGGACAGCACTCAGGCCCAGAGTTCAAGCCTCATGACCAACAACAACAAAATTCAGTATGCCCTTATCAAGACCACCAAAGCCGATAGTGTGCTGTACTGGACATCCAGAGTCCCTTCATGAAATAGGTTCCAAGGACATCATTCTCCCATCATCCTCTCCACCATTCTCCATCATCCTCCGTCCCTTCCCATCACCCAAACTTCCATGTCCCACAGTGCTGTCCCATTCTTTTTTTTTTTTTTTTTAATTTACTTATTTATTCTTTGGTTGTGAGGCTTGAACTCTGGGCCTGGGCACTGTCCCTGAGCTCTTTAGCTCAGGGCTAACACTCTACCACTTGAGCCACAGCACCACTTCAGTTTTTCTGGTGGTCTTTTATTGGAGATAAGAGTCTCATGGACTTTCCTGCACAGCCTGGCTTTGAACCGAGATTCTCAGATCTCAGCCTCCTCAGTAGCTAGGATTACATGCTAGGATTACAGGCATGAGCCACCGGTGCCTGGCTTCATCTGTTTTCTATGAAACCAGAAGAGGGTGTAGTTGAGCAATGAGTCTGCCTGCAGCAGGCCTGAGCCTCCATTTGCCTGGGTTAATATCTAAGTCTTTCCTGAGGTACACAGGCCCCACCTGCCTCTTCTTCCTCCCTCCCCCATTCCCCATCTCCCTTCTGGGCCTCCTTGCTGTTCCTCCAACAGTCCAGGTTCCTTTTTTTTTAATTTTTTGTCAGTCATGGGCCTGAACTCTGGGCCTGGGCACTGTCTCTCAGCTCTTCAGCTCAAGGCTAGCGCTCTACCACTTGAGCCACAGCGTCACTTCCGGCTTTTTCTGCTTATGTGGTGCTGAGGAGTCGAACCCAGGGCCTCATGCATGCAAGGCAAGCACTCTACCACTGAGCCACATTCCCAGCCACTACAGGGTCTTGAACTCAGGGCCTGGGTGTGGTTCCTGTGCTTTTTCTTCTCCAGGCTAGCACTTGAGTCACAGTTCCACTTCTAGCTTTTGGGTTATTAATTGGAGATAAGAGTTTCGTGGAGTTCCAACTGTGATACTCAGATCTCAGGCTCTTAAGTAGCTAGGATTATAAGCATGAGCCACTGGCACTGGCTCTCCTGAAGTCTTGACTCAGTTTACCACATGTCATCTTCCCCCCAGCCTGGAACCCTATACATGGTCCCTGTGACACTAGCCTACTCCTCAGTGTCCCCAGAGTTGCGGTCTGCAGGTCCCAAGAGGCAGCTGGGAATCATCTTCCCACATCCAAACTGAGTGACTTCGATCCTGACCCGGCCTCAGTTTCCTCAACTGCAATGGGCCATGGAGAGGATGGTGATACGTAGCAGATGGGCAGGAAGCAGGTACCCAAGCCTCCCTACTCCTCTCCTTGTCCCATTCCAGGCAGAAAACTGTTGGAATGAAGGAAGCAGGCCCCCCACCCCCCCCCCCCCGCCTTCCCAAGGACAGCCACAGGTGGATTATCTAGAATCTTTAATCACAAAAATTAGGCCATACACATTACCAGCAGGTTTTTCCAGCCTTAGGAGTCCAAGACAGTAATTCAGGGTTCAGGGGCTGCCTGAACTTGCTGTGATTTGCCACAGGTCCAATTCAACAAGTTCAAAGTTTTCCTACTTGGGGAGAAGCAGGAACATGATGTGACCTCATAACTGAAGGGTGAGCCAACAGGGAGCTGAGGGGGACACAGAAACTTGCTGGCAAAATAGACACTTGGGATACACCCCAGTGGTGAGTATTTGCCTAGCACGTGTGAGGCTCTGGGTTACAACCACAGCTCTGCATTAAAAATAACAATAATAGGGCCGGGACTTAGTGGTAACTTAGTGGTAGAGTGCTTGCCTTACATGCATGAAGCCCTGGATTCAATTCCTCAGTACCACATAAACAGAAAAAGCTGAAAGTGGCACTGTGGCTCAAGTGGGAGAGTGCTAGCCTTGAGCAAAAGCAGCTCAGGGATGGACTGGGAATGTGGCTCAGTGGTAGAGTGCTTGCCTAGCATGCATGAAGCCCTTGGTTCAATTCCTCAGTACCTCATAAACAGAAAAGGCTGGAAGTGGCACTGTAGCTCAAGTGGTAGAGCGCTAGCCTTGAGCACAGAGAGGCTCAGGGACAGTGCAGGGGTCCTGAGTTCATGCTCCAGTACTGGTGAAAGAGGGAGGTGGGGAGAGGAAGGGAGAGAGAGAAAGAGAGAGTGAGAGAGAGAGAAGCTCAGGGATAGTGCCCAGGCCCTGAGTTCAAGCCCCAGGACTGGCAAAAACAAAACAAAACAAACAAACAAAAAAATCCCACAATAATAGAAATAATAGCCAGGAACTGCAGGAACTGGTGGATCACCTGTAATCCCCGCTACTCAGGAGTCTGAGATCTAGAGATCATGGTTCAAAGCCAGCCAGGGCAGGAAAGCCTGTGAGACTCTTATCTCCAATTAACCATCAAAAAAGCCAGAAGTGGAGCTGTGGTTCAAGTGATAGTAGGGCTAGTCTTGAGTGAAAAAGCTCAGGGACAGAGCTCAGGTCCTTATTTCAAGCCCCACGACCTGTGCGCGCACACACACATACACATGAGCACACACATGAGCACACACAAAGCCAAAGGGGCATGGAGGGGTGCTGGAATGTTCCCTGCCCCAGCTGGCAGTACTCCCCAAGCAAATACAGCCTGAGAAAGGAATTCCTGGCAGAGTCTCATTTAAAACAAACAAACAAACAATGGGGTAAGAGAAAGGAATGAGAAGAATGTGGGCTGGTCTCCTCCAGGGGGCGGAGTCTAGAGGTTGGCTCCGCCCTCAGACTGGAGAAGCGCGAGTGACCCCTCCCTCCGAGCCCCCCCCTTACAGGAGAATGGGGGGTGGTAGAGACTAGTGGAGGGGGGAGGTTCTTAGGAAAGCTTTTTATATCTTAACCTCGGTCTTTCGCTGGTTGCCTGGAGAAAAAAGAAGGTAAGCTTGCTTCAGAGATCCAAAGGAATTTTGCTTTCTTGGCCCAAGTCAGATTCTCCTTTCTGGGGACTTTTCAGGCTTGAGGCTGGGGTGTTACACCCTTCTGAAAGGCTTTGGAGACACAAATAGCTGTGACATTTACAGGTATTGAGAAAGCAGTGGGTTGAATTCGGGGAATAATTGGGATTTGAACTCAGGGACACTGTCCCTGAGATTCCTTTGCTGAAGGCCAGCACTCTACCACTTGAGCCACAGCGCCACTTCCGGCTTTTTCTGTGTATGTGGTACTGAGGAATCAAACCCAGGGCTTTATGCATGCTAGACAAGCACTCTACCACCAAGCCACCTTCCCAGCCCTTTTTTTTTTTAACCAAGCTGGACTCTTTCCTGATCTGTCTTCCTAGTAGCCGAATTACAGGCATGAGATACTGCACATAGTGGAATTTTTTATTATTTAATTTATTTATTTTGTTGGTCATGGGGTTTGAACTCTGAGCCTGGGCACTGCCCCTCAGCTCTTCAGCTCAAGGTGAAAGCTCTGCCACTTAAGCTACAATACCACTTCCGGTTTTCTGGTGACTTATTAGAGATAAGAATCTCATGGACTTTCCTGCCCTAGCTGGCTTTGAACTACTATCCTCAGATCTCAGCCTCCTAAGTAGCTAGGATTACAGGTGTGAGCCACTGGTATCCAGCAAAATTACATTAAAAAAAATTTCCAAGCTGGGTGCCGGTGGCTAATGCCTGTAATCCTAGCTACTGAGGAGGCTGAGATCTGATGATCACGGTTCAAAGCCAGCCCAAGCAGGAAAGTCCGTGAGACTTTTATCTCCAATAAACCACTAGAAAACCAGAAGTGGTACTGTGGCTCAAGTGGTAGAACACTCAACTTGAGCTGAAGAGCACAGGGACAGTGCCCAAGCCCAGAGTTCAAGCCCCACAACCGACCAAAAAAAAAAAAAAAAAAAAAATTCCACTAGGTTGCCAGGCACTGGTGTCTCAAGCCTTTAATTTTATCTACTCAGGAAGCTGAGATCTGAGGATATGAGTTCAAAGACAACACGGCAGAAAAATCTATGAGACTCTTATCTCCAATAAACCACCAGAAAACTGGAAGTGTTGCTGTGGATCAAGTGGTAGAGCACTGGCCTTGAGCCTGAAGAGCTGAGGGACAATGCACAGGCCCAGAGTTCAAACCCCATGACTGACAAAAAAAAGAAAGAAGGGGGCTGGGAAGGTGGCTCAGTGGTAGAGCGCTTGCCTTGCATGCCTGAGGCCCTGGGTTCGATTCCTCAGCACCACATAAGCAAAAAAAAAAAAAAAAAAATTAAAAAAATA
Source organism: Dipodomys merriami (assembly GCF_024711535.1). Classification (NCBI taxonomy): domain Eukaryota; kingdom Metazoa; phylum Chordata; class Mammalia; order Rodentia; family Heteromyidae; genus Dipodomys; species Dipodomys merriami. The sequence goes on from NW_027206291.1 coordinate 4,477,503, forward strand.
AAAATAAAAAAAAGAAAGAAAAGAAATGTACTCATGCTTGCCTACAATGCATAAAAGCCCTGGGTTCAATTCCTCAGTACCATATAAATAGAAAAGGCCAGGAGTGGCATTGTGGCTCAAGTGGTAGAGCGCTAGCCTTGAGCAAAAGAAGCTCAGAGTGCCAAGCGCTGGTGGCTCACACCTGTAATCCTAACTACTCGAGAGGCTGAGATCTGAGGTTCAAAGCCCAGACAGGAAACTCCAAGAAAGTCTTATCTCTAATAAACCATCAGAAAACCGGAAGTGGCATTGTAGCTCAAGTGGTAGAGTGCTAGCCTTGAGCTGAAGAGCTGAGGGACAGCACTCAGGCTCAGTTCAAGCCCCACAACTGAGAGAAAAAAAAAAAAAAAGAAAGAAGAAGCAGCTCAGGGACAGTGCCCAGGCCCTGAGTTTAAGCCCCAGGACTGGCAAAAAAAAAAAAAAAAGGAATTCAAGGCCAATCTGGGGGGAAAGATTACCAAAACCTGTCTCAGAAGGGTTTGTGAGCTTCAATTCAATCCCAAGCACTACCACCACCCCCCAATAAAAAAAAAAGTGCATCTTTTTCAGTTTTTTCTTTTTTTTTTTTTTACTCCTCTTTGGCTCAGTCCGTTTGAGGTGCCTTGCCGGAATTCTGCACAATATCTGGAAATGACAGAGAACATTCCAGAAGCCTTACTTTGCAGATAAATATGAACATCTTGCTGTGGGTTTTGTGTGTGTGTGTGTGTGTGTGTGTGTGTGTGTGTGTGTGTGTGTGTGTACCTATTTATCTTGGGCAAAGAAAGGAAGTTGCCCAAAAAAGAAGGGAATGAGGAGGGAGGTGGGTGGGGCCCTGTGGTTGTCCTGTTGATTCCCCCTGTTTCCTCCTGGATAACATGTGGGAATTTTAACCCTGTAGGGTCCACAAAGAGGCTTGGGGTATGAAGAGGATAGGGCTGTGTGTTTTCTTAAATACTGAGGGGGCTGGGGATGTGGCTTAGTGATGGGGTGAGAGTTTAATCCTCAGTGCCAAAAAAATAAATAACATTCATATAGAAGCCCAGCATTTAATCCTAGCTACTCAGGAGGGTGACATCTGAAGATCACAGTTGGAAGCCAATCTAGAAAGTCTGTGAGACTCTTATATTCAATTAATCAACCAGAAAAAAAAAAAAAAAACCACCTAGAAGTGGATCTGTGGCTCAAGTGGTAGAGTACCAGCCTTGAGCAAAAAAGCTAAGGGCAGCACCTACATCCTGAGTTCAAGCCCCAATACTGGCACCAAAAAGAAAAAGAAAAGATTATAGGCATGAGCAGCTTGGGCCTAGCCTTACCTACAGGTGTCTTTTGTTGTTATTTTGGTGTGTGTGTGTTTTTTTCTCCCAAGGCTAGCACTTTACCACTTGAGCCACAGCTGTACTTACAACTTTTTTTTTTTTTTTGGGGGGGGGGTCCAGTCGTGGAGCCTGAGCTCTGGGCCTGGGCCCTGTCTCTCAGCTCTTCGGCTCAAGGCTAGCACTCTACCACTTGAGCCACAGCGCCACTTCTGGATTTTTTCTTTTTGCTTATGTGGTGCTGAGGAATTGAACCCAGGGCCTCAGGCATGCAAGGCAAGCGCTCTACCACTGAGCCACCTTCCCAGCCCACAAGTTTTTTGTTAATTGGAGATAAGAGTATCCCTAGCTGAGTGCTAACTGCTCAGACCTGTCATTGTAGCTACTCAGGATGCCAAGATCTGAGGATCACAGCTCAAAGCCAGCTAGGACAGGAAAATCTGTGAGACTCTTATTCCCAATTAACCACCAGAAAACTGGAAGTAGAGTTGTGGCTCACAGTGATAGAATGTTAGTCTTGAGCAAAAAGAGCTCAGGGTCAGTGCCCAGGCAGACAGACAGACAGACAGACAGACAGACAGACAGACAGACAGACAGACAGACAGACAGACAGACAGACACACACACACACACACACACACACACACACACACACACACACACACACTAAAAAGGGTCTCCCAGACTCTCCTGCCCAGGCTGGTTTTGAACCTTGATTCTTAGATCTCAGCCTCCTAATGTAGTTTAGGATCATAGGCATGAGCCACAGGTATATAGCTCACATACAGTTTTTTGTTGTTGTTGGGGGTTTTTTTGTTGTTGGTGGTGGTCATGGGGCTTGACAGTTTTGTGTGTGTGTGGAGGGGTGTTCTGGGCATATACTCAGGAGTGGGATTATTGCTGTATGTTGAATGTTTTAGGGGAACCATCATGGGGGTCCCATTGTCGTGGAGCTTGGGGCACCTCACAGCAGTGCAAGTGGTGGTACTATCTTAGTCTTACCTCCAGCACTGGTCTCTGCCCAATGCACATGGTGATTGTCACCTTTGTGCATGGGAAGTATGTCACTGTAGCTTGGCTTTGTGTTTCCTGATGGTCAAAACTGCATACATAATGGGTACCAGTGGCTCATGCCTGTCATCCTAGCAATTAGGTGGCTGAGATCTGAGGATCACAGATCAACGCCAGCCAGGGGCAGGAAAGTCCATGAGGCTCTTGTCTTCCGGTAAGCTACCAAAAAGCCAGAAATAGAGCTGTGGCTAAAGTGGTAGAGTGCTAGCCTTGAGCACAAAAGCTCTGGGACAGTACCCAGGCACTAAGTTCAAGCCCCAGGATTGGCACCAAAAAACAAAAAGCAGAACAAAAAAAGAAAGAAAAACAACTGCAGACATGATGTCTGTCACCTGCTGTCTGTATCTTCAACATCCCCTACTGAAATGTCTGTTCAGAGCAGGAAGGAACTGGGGAGCCAATGTTTCTGCCCCGTCCATCCCTGCCCTCCCCCTGTTCCAGCCTAGGGGGCGACTATGAACCAAAGCCACAGCCCAGCAGGTGTAAGCTGCCCCTTCACCCCTCCTCTGCTGAGCACCTGAATGCCAAATGCCACCCCCTCACCTGTCTTCCTTTTTTGGTTCACGGCCAGGCGCCAGCCACCTGCCGCTTCTGCTGGGACAAGTGGGGGGGGGGAGGGCCCTGTCCCCCAGGCTGGTCATCAGGAGCATCCATCATCCAGGCAGGATCTGCTGAGGCCACCTGAGCCTCCGCCTGAGACTGATATCAAGTGTTGGTTTCCTGCTATAAACTATTGATGTGGTGATGTCACCGGGGAGCTGGAGGTCTCCAGTTTCCTGACTTACCTTCCATGAGACCTGGGGGTAGCCACTGTCTCTCTGTCCTAGACCCCCATGGGAGGGCCTAAGCCTCCTGGGAATGCCAGAATAACTTCATCGGCTCCCACTTCTCCACAATGACAGGGGACATTTGTTCTGTGTGTGTGTGTGTGTGTGTGTGTGTGTGTGTGTGTGTGTGTGTGTGTGTGTGTGCGCGCGCGCGCACATGTGCACATGGGCACACTGTCTTGGGGCTTGATCTCAGGGCCTGGGCAATGTCCTAGAGCATTTTTGCTGGCACTTGAGCCACAGCTCCACTTCTAGCTTTTTGGTGTTTGATTGGATATAAGAATCTCACAGAAAGCCGGGCCCAGGTGGCTCACACCTGTAATCCTAGCTACTCAGGAAGCTGAGATCTGAGAATTGAGGTTCAAAGCCAGCCCAGGCAGGAAAGACTGTGAGACTCCTATCTCCAATAAACCACTAGAAAACTGGAAGTGGCGCTGTAGCTCAAGTGGTAGAGCGCTCGCCTTGAGCTGAAGAGCTGAGGGACAGCGCCCAGGCCCAGAGTTCAAGCCCCATGATCGACAAAAAAAAAAAAAAAAAAAAAAAGAATCTCACAGATAGCTGGGTGCTGGTGGTTCACGCATGTAATCCTAGCTACTGAGGAGGCTGAGATCTGAGGTTCACGGTTCAAAGCCAGCTTGGGCAGGAAAGTCTGTGAGACTCTTATCTCCAATTAACCACCAGAAAACTGGAAGTGGCGCTGTGGCTCAAGTGGTAGAGCGCTCGCCTTGATCTGAAAAGCGCAGGGATACCGTTCAAGCCCCATGACTGACAAAAATAAATAAATAAATAAATAAATAAAGGTGCTATATAGTTGAGTTACAGTTAAATAACTGAGGTAAAAAGTACATTTCTTTTTAGACAATGTCTACAAGTTGTATTTTCAACATAGTATCTAGTGAGTATCAATGCTGCATTTATTCACCTTCTGTCCCTCCATTTCTGTGCCCTCCCCTTACCATCTCAAAGGCATATAAATGAACAAATAAGACAAAAAGAAAATGCTGCCTGGGCATTGGTGGCTCACCTCTGTAATCCTGGCTATTTAGTAAGCTGAGACCTGAGGGTTAGGGTTCAAAGCCAACCTGGGCAGAAAAGTCCATAAGACTTTTTTTTTTGTCATGGGCTTGAACTCTGGGCCTGTGCACTATCCCTCAGCTCTTCAAGACATAATTAGCAAACCAAGAGCACACTTCAGGTCAAGGGCTGGTGGCTCATGCCTGTAATCCCAGCTACTCAGGAGGCTGAGATCTGAGGATCGGGTTCAAAGCCAGCCCAGACAGGAAAGTCTATGAGACTCCCCAGTTAACCAGTCAAAAACTAGAAGTGGAGCTGTGGCTCAAGTGCTAGGACACCAGACTTGAGGGGAAAAGCTCAGGGACAGGGCCCAGGCCCTGAGTTCAAGGCCCAGCCTACCCTGTAGCTCCCTCCTGCTTGCCTACATGCCGTGAGCAGGTGGCTCCTGGATCCCGGACCGCCCGGCTCAGGTTCCCTCTCCACATGGAGACATCTTTTTCATAAATTTTGCAAGGCTGTGGAGGTGAGCCGGCTGACAGGGTGTGTTGTCTTCCTCCGCCACCTGCCCTCTTACTCCTCGGTTGGCCAGAGCCTCGGTAACTAAGTGCACTGGGTGACTTAGAGCAAAACAGGCTTTCTGTCTCTGGGTTCTGGAGGCTCAGCCTCCATCTGCACAGGACCTTCCACTAACTGGGTCCAAATTTCCCTCCTTTGGGGAAGGGAGAGGGGTGATACTGGATGGGTTTATTTGTTTGTTTGTTTGTTTTTTGTCGGTCGTGGGGCTTGAACTCTGGGCCTGGGCTTGAACTCTGGGCCTGGGCTTGAACTCTGGGCCTGGGCGCTATCCCTCAGCTCTTCAGCTCAAGGCGAGCGCTCTACCACTTGAGCTACAGCGCCACTTCTGGCTTTCTGGTGGTTTATTGGAGATAGGAGTCTCACGGTCTCTCCTGCCTGGGCTGGCTTTGAACCGAGATCCTCAGATCTCAGCCTCCTGAGTAGCTAGGATTACAGGCGTGAGCCACCAGCGCCCGGCTTTGTTTGTTTTTGTTGGTCATGGGGTTTGAACTCTGGGCCTTAGCACTGTCCCTCAGCTCTTCAGCTCAAGGCTAGCACTCTACCCCTTGAGCCACAGCGCCACTTCCAGTTTTCTGCTGGTTAATTGGAGACAAGAGTCTCATGGACTTTCCTGCCCAGGCTGGCCTTGAACCGAGATCCTCAGATCTCAGCTTCCTGAGTAGCTAGGATTGCAGGCATGAGCTACCAGCACCTGGCTAATACTGGAGTTTTGAACTCAAGGCCTTGCCCTTGCTTGACATTTTTATCACTTGAGCCAAAGCTCCAGTACTTTTTGGCTTTATTTATTCTTTTAAGGTTAGAGTCTTGAGTTTTTGCCCATGGCTGTCCTTAGACCATGATCTTGTTTGTTTGTTTGTTTTTTGGTCCGGTCGTGGGGCCTGAACTCTGGGCCTGGACACTGTCCCTCAGCTCTTCAGCTCAAGGCTAGTGCTCTACCACTTGAGCCACAGCGCCACTTCCTGTTTTTTTCTTTTTTGCTTATGTGGTGCTAAAGAATCAAACCCAGGGCCTCAGGCATGCAAGGCAAGCTCTCTACCACTGAGCCACCTTCCCAGCCCTAGACCATGATCTTTATACCTCTGCTTCCCGCATAGCTGGGATTACAGGTATGCATTATTATACCAACCTTAAAGTTTCCTGTTATAAAGACCCCACTTGTTTTCCCTGGGACCCAATCCCACAATCTCATGCCAAACCTACTTCATCAGCAGAAACCATCTTTCCCGAGAACGTTCCAGCATCAGGTCAGCCTGAGGGCAGATCTTCCATGGAGGAAACAGCCCAAGCCTCAGCAGGACCTTTGCCTTTGAGTCCACTCCTCCACGAGGCCCTGAAGTCTTGTGACAGGCCAGTTCCCCTCTCCTCCACAGAACTTCCTGATCTTAGCTCTTCCTGCATGTCCCACTGGCTGTTCCTGTGGGGCCACTGGCAGATCTGTCCTCTCTCTGATGTGTTTATAGTCCATCTTCCGCCCAGGCCCCCACTTCCTGCGTTACCCAGGGCCGGGCTGCAGTTCAAACACCGTGTGGGCCTGCAGCACATGATAGAACTATTCCTGACCTCTGCATTACACACGGGCACCCTCTGACAGCACAAAGAAGGAGGAGGGAGAGGACCTCATGGGGACCTCACACTTCTCACTAAAACACAGACAGTGGTAGCCACATGGGGGCCTGTTAAGAACATAGACTCAGCTGGGCACAGGCTCATGCCTGTAATCCAAGCTACTCAGGAAGCTGAGATCTAAGGATCCTGGGTCAAAGCCAGCACTGGCAGGAAAGTCCCCATGAGACTCTCATCTCCAATTAACCATCAGAAAACCGGAGCTGTGGTTCAAGTGGTAGAGTACTAGTCTTCAGCACAAAATGCTCAGTGAAGTGACCAGGCCCTGAGTTCAAGCCCTGTGACTGACCAAAAAAAAAAAGCACAGATTCTGTTAGGAAAATGAGCTCCCTTCCCATAGCTTACTACACTCCTTCCCTTCTCCACAGCTTAGGATGCCCCCTTCCTAGGCAGCACTAGGCCCATGTAGTAAAGGCAGTAAATAATCAACTTCCAACCCTCTTTACCTTGGGATGGTATTTCTCTGGGGCAGCTACCACCATATAAGGCAACAGGAGCCCTTTAGCATGACCATCGGCTGCAGGACCCCTTATCTACTATTTGGACAGCATCCATAAATCCTAGTCTGCCACGATGAAGCCCCTGCTAGCTCCTCCTAAGCCTCCTAGGTTATATAGGTCACCTCAGACAATAGCCGGTGCTTCTTCTCCCTTCTCCCTTATGGGAAAGAGTCTTGCTGATCCCTTTCCAAGCAGTAAACCTTTCTTTGTTCTCTGTACCTGGATGTCTGCGCGGTTCTCTGGCAAAGTCTAATAATCTTTCAGATTCTTTCTTGTGTGTGTGCCACCCACATAGTAAGTGAGCTCCACCCACACACCACGGTCCATCCACCCTGGAGCACCACATAGCCATGAACAAGAGGATCCTCTGACATGCACTGTAAGGTGAAAGGTCCTTGAGAACCCTGCTCTCAGAGGGAATCAGACACACAAGGCCTTGCTTTGTGTGGCTTGTTTGATAAGGAAATGTCCAGAACAGGAAGTGGATCTTGAGGGCCAGGCGCTGGGGAGTAGTAGGGGTGACTAACTATGTGGGTGACAGGGCTTCCTTTTTATTTATTTATTTATTTTTTGGTTGGTCATGGGGCTTGAACTCTGGGCCTGGGCACTGTCCCTGAGCTCTTCAGCTCAAGGCAAGTCCTCTACCATTTGAGCCACATGCCACTTCTGTTTTTTTGGTGGTTTATTGGAGATAAGAGTCTCACAGACTTTCCTGCCCAGGCTGGCTTTGAACTGCAATCCTCAGATCTCAGCTTCCTGAGTAACTAGGATTACAAGCGTGAGCCACCTGTGCACAGCTTATTTTTTGGCCAGTCGTAGGGCTTGAATTCAGGGCCCAGGTGCTGTCACTGAGTTGTTTTGCTCAAGGCTATCGCTCTACCACTTTGAGCCACAGCCCCACTTCTGGTTTTTGAGTGATTAATTGGAGATAAGAGTCTCACAGGGACTCAGGCTGGCTTTGAACCATGATCCTTTGATCTCAGCCTCTTGAGTATCTAGAATTACAAGCATGAGCCACCAGTGCCTAGCCTCTCTTAAGTTGATTGTAGTGATTTCTGTCCAACCTGGGAACACAGTAAAGAAATCATTGTTCAGTTGTTCTGTGTGGTACTAGGGCTGGCCCATGCTAGATAAGACCTTGCCAATGAGCCACATGTCTATCCCTGAACCATACAATTTAAATCACCAAGCTTCATATGGCCTATCGTAATAAAGGTGTTGCAAAAATTTTTCTTTGCTGACTTTCAGGAATTTCGAACTCTCAATGCAGCAAATAAATCACCTGGTTGTGAAGTCAAACGCCTCATAACACAGGTGTCTCCAACCCAGGATTTTCAGATCCTATGCAGGCTTTTTTTTTTTTTTTTTTTTTTTGGGGGGGGGAGCGGTCATGGGGCCTGAACTCTGGGCCTGGGCGCTGTCCCTCAGCTCTTCAGCTCAAGGCTAGCGCTCTACCACTTGAGGCACAGCACCACTTCCAGCTTTTTTCTTTTTGCTTATGTGGTGCTGAGGAATCGAACCCAGGGCCTCTGGCTTGCAAGGCAAGCGCTCTACCACTGAGCCACCTTCCCAGCCCCTATGCAGGCTTTTTTTTTTTTTGGACAGTCCTACGACTTGAACGTAGGGCCTGGGCACTGTCCCTGAGTTTCTTTTGCTCAAGGCTACCCCTTGAGCCACAGAGCCACTTCCGGCTTTTTCTGTTTATGTAGTATTGAGGAATTGAACCCAGGGCTTCATGCATGCTAGGCTAGCACTCTACCACTAAGTCACATTCCCAGCCCATCCTTTGCAGTTTTCTGAGAAGTGACAATTCATGTATTCCCTGTGGAAGCTCATTGCTGTCTTCTTTCTTTCTTTCTTTCTTTCTCTCTTTCTTTCTTTCTTTCTTTCTGTGTGTGTGCCTGAACTGGGGCTTAAACTCAGGTCCTGAGTACTGTTTTGCTCAAGGCTGGCACTCTACCAATGAAGCCACAGCTCCACTTCCAGTGTTTTACTAGTGAAAATAAGAGACACAAGCAAGGACTTTCCCTGCCCAGTTCGGCTTTGAATCATGAGCCTCAGATCTTAGCCTCCTGAGAAGCTAGAATTGCAGGTATGAACCCTGTATCCTACCTGTTTTATTCTTAATTTTTGTTTCTTGTGCCGGTTGTGGAGCTCGAACTCAGGACCTGGACATTGTTCCTGAGTTATGGCCTGAGTTAACTCAAGTTGCTCACTTGGCTGGTGCTCTCCCACTTGAGCCATACTAGCTTTTTGCTCTTTATTTTGGGGACCGTGTATCTCAGATAGTCTGCTCTGGCTGACTTGAACCTGTGCTGAGTAACTAGGATTACAGAAGCCATCTGTGCCCTGCTTGGAGAAATTCTTTTTGCTTGGGTAGGTCTGCAATCTCAGCCTCCCTCTTCCCATCTCGGCCTCCAAAGTAGTTAGGATTAGAGGTTTGAACAGCCTTGCCCAGCCTGAATAACTTAAGAAAAAAAAACAACTTTCTTAACTGTAATTAACATACCATGCACCCCATCCATTCTTTAATGGGGGTGCAATCCAATGGTCTTTACAATTTCATAGAATGGCCAGGGTGTGGTGGGCACACCTGCAATCCTGGTACTCTGGAGGGAGAATTGAGTTTATGTTAACTTGGTCTATAAAGGAGACCCTCCCCCCCCTTCCCAAATAGGGCTGGAGCTATGTCTCCTTGGTAGAGAGCTTCCTTAACAAGTACAAGGCCCTAGCCGGGTGCCAGTGGCTTATGCCTACAATCCTAGCTACTGAGGAGGCTGAGATCTGAGGATCACGGTTCAAAGCCAGCCCAGGCAAGGAAAGTCTGTGAGAGTCTTATCTCCAATAAACTACTAGAAAACCGGAAGCGGTGCTGTGGCTCAAGCGGTTGAGTGCTTGCCTTGAGCTGAAGAGCTGAGGGACAGCACCCAGGTCCAGAGTTCAAGCCCCACGACTGACTAAAAACAAAACAAGTACAAGGCCCTGAATTCAAACCCAGTGCAGACAGAAAAACAAAACATCTGCAGCTGCTTGGCCCCACCTCAAAACGATCTCGTTCCCTCCCCCAGCCACTTCTTGCCCCTGGATCCGGACATTTCCTATCACCAAAGCTACACTGTGGGGCCTTTTGTGTCGTTCTCACACTGAGCGCCATGCCCTCAATGTCCTTTTACCTTGTAGAGTACATCAGAGCCTGGCCCCATTCATGGCTAAGTGATATTCCAACGTGGTGATGGAGCATGCTCTGTATGTCTATTCATCCATGGTGAATACCAGCTGGCCCCACCTTTGAGCTGCTATGGACACACAAACACAATTCATTACTTGGCCATGTGTTTCCCTCCCCCTTGAGTACACAACTAGGAGTGGAGCTGCCTTGGATACTCCTTGCTGGCGGTCCTGACAAATAGCTGGGGTGATTGTCTCTCCCCCGCTCCATGGCCACCCATGGGAACCCAAGCACGGGGACAGAGGCCACAGCTGGGTGCAGATTCAGAGGGGCCGGAGAAGGCTGTGAGGGCAGGGCAGGGCGGGAAGTGGCTGGGAGGGCCCTTCCTAGCTAATCCCAGTGGATAGGGACAGGCTTGCAGTTTGGAGATGGAGACTTCCTGCAGGCCTGGGGGGCAGGGTGGGTCTTCATGGGCTCCTGAGTGGAGGGTGGAGAGGCTGAGCTCCCTAAGACCCTGGGGTATGACTTGGGGTGGGGGGCTTTAAGAATTCTGGGAAAGATGGGCCTGGGAGACTTTCTACTGGGATGAGGGTACTTCCTGGGGCCACAGGCTCCCTGGAAGCCCCATGTCTGGTGGAGGAGGACAGCTGGAGCACCCCACAGGAGGGCCATTGTGCCCAGACCACCCACTCATCAAGAGAGGTCTGTTTTGGCCCTGGGTGTTAGATGTGGAAGCTCAGTTTAGTTCTGATCCTGGGACCCCTTAAGGCTGGAGCAGTTTGGCTGAGTCCACCCCAAGCCCAGCCAAGCTCTGGCTCCCAGAGCTTGTGGTGGGAGCTGCGGAGAGGCAACTGGCTGCCTAGCCCTGAGAATAAACAAACAAAAACTGCTGGAAGCATTTCTTTGTGTGAAACCCACAGAAGGAGGACTGACCTCTTTCTGTTCCTGTGCCTTCTTTTTAGCAGAGGGTAAACCAAGGCACAGCCTTTTCTCCCTGGGCCCCAGCTGGGGCTTGAAAACCTGTCTGCCCTGCTCCCCCCTCTCCCGGCCACGGTGGAGGATCACTGAGCTAAGGTAACAAGTGCCTCTCACACAAAGGCCAGGTGAACCTGTCCCTGGCTCGTTTTAAATCATTAATGAAGGAAAGCAGGTGGTGAGCTGTGTGCAAGACAGGCAGAGAAGAGACAAAGAAAGGCCCCTGGGCTCACTGAATAAATCAGGGGCCACCTGCCTCAGGCAGCCTCAGCTAAAGGCCAGTTTAGGGATCCTGGTTCTTACAGGACCAAGCCTGGTCCAGGAAGACCCCTAGCCTTAGGTGACCTGGGCGTGGGGGTAGGGGGAGAATGTCCCTTGGCTAGGCCCTGATGCAATGATCAAGCCCAGTCACACAGCTCATCGTTCCAAATTGCAGATAAGATTGTGCCCAGAGGTGGACTCCAAATAGAACAAGTAGCTGTGGCTTAGGGTAAGGACCTGTGGGCTGTTCAGTGGCAGAGGGCAACTCTAGCCCATCTGAAGTTCTATATTGATTCTCAGCACTGCAAAGTACTATTTGTTGTTGTTGTCAATTATGGAGCTTGAACTCAGGCCTTGGTGCTGTCCCTGAGCTTTCTTGCTACCACTTTTAGCCACAGCACCACTTCCTACTGGAGTTCTGAGACTCATCTTTCCTTCCTGGGCAGGCTTTGAACCATGATCCTCTTTCTGAGTAGCTAGGGTTACAGGTGTTAGCCAATGGCTGGAGCTCTTCCACTTGAGCCACAGCTCTACTTTCAGTTTTTTTTTTGTTGTTGTTGTTTGTTTTTGGTAGTTTATTGGAGAGTCGCAAAAGCTCTCCTGCCTAGCTGGCTTTGAACTAAGATCTTCAGATCTTAGCTTCCAGAGTAGGTAGGACTACAGGAAGGAGCCACTGGCAATTGTCTAATAATAAAGTAAATAGAGGGTCTTTCTTTTTTTTCTGTCAGTCATGGGGCCTGAACTCTGGGCCTGGGCGCTGTCCCTCAGCTCTTCAGCTCAAGGCTAGTGCTCTACCACTTGACCCTCAGCGCCACTTCTGGCTTTTTCTGCTTATGTGGTACTGAGGAATCAAACCTAGGGCCTCATGCATGCGAGGCAAGCACTCTACCACTGAGCCACCTTCCCAGCCCTAAATAGAGGGTCTTTATGTATGTAATAAACAGCCCTGAGGTCATACCAGAGCATCCTAGTGGTTCAAAATCTACAACTAATGATTTTTTTTTTTTTTTTACCAGGCCTGGGCTTGAACTCAGGGCCTGGGCATTGTCCCTGAGATGCATTTGCTCAAGGCTAGCACTCTACTGCTTGAGCCATAGCACCACTTCTGGCTTTTTCTGTTTATGTAGTGAGGAATCAAACCCAGGGCTTCATGCATGCTAGGGAAGCACTTTATCTCTAAGCTACCTTCCCAGGCTGATCAGTGTCTTATAAGAGAAAGAAAAAGACAGGAAGGTTGTATGAAGACAAGAGACTGTGGTGAACCCCGGGCATGGGACTAGGCAGAAAGGGCCACACAGTAGCCTGGAAGGAAAGGTGGTCAGGATGGCTTTGACATTATTTAGACCCAGTTTCCTCATTTCACACAGAGCTGGGTCTAACTCTCCTCTCCTGAGGTGAAAGGATCCATCTGTGGTATTTTGAACTACTATATGGGATTTTGTCATGTATGCCAGCAATAAGAAACTATCAAGGATCTAACACGTTTGACTTGGTTTTTTGAGACAGGGTCTCACTACAGTGATCCCTCACCTATCGTGGGGACTACATCCCAGAGACTCCCATTGTTAGTGAAATGAGCTCCCTTCCCACTCCTTCCCTTCTCCACAGCTTAGCATGCTCCTTCCTAGGCAACACTAGGCCCGAGTAGTAAAGGCAGTAAATAATCAACTTCCAACCCCTTTTCACCTTGGGATGGCACTTCTCTGGGGCAGCTACCACCATATAAGGCAACAAGAGCCCCTTAGAGTGACCTTCAGGTCTGGGTAGCCCCAGGACCCCTTATCTACTATTTGGATAGTAGCCATAAATCCCAGTCTGCCACGATGAAGCCACAGGTCCACACACAGGTCTCTGCCTCCTAGCCCCTTTTAGCCCACCCTAAACCCCCTAGGTTATTATATAAGTCACCTCAGACAATAGCCAGTGCTTCTTTTCACTTCTCCCTTGTGAGAAGGAGTCATACCTGTCCCCTTTCACAGCAATAAACCCTTCTTTGTTCTCTGTACCTGGATGTCTGCGTGGTTCTCAGGCAAAGTGTAAGAATCTTTCACCATGATAGGAGAAAATCCACAAAGTAGCAGCAAGTGAACTTGGATATGGACAACTATCTAATGCTGCTCCTTCACAGATTTTTCACCTATCATGGGGGGGGGGGGTCTCTGTAACATAGCTCCCAAGATAGTTGAGGGATCACTATTTATATATTTTTTAAAAAATGCTGGGCATCAGTGGCTCACACATGTAATCCTAGCTACTCAGGAGGCTGAGATCTGAGGATCATGATTCAAAGCCAGCCAACACAGTAAAGTCCGTGAGACTCTTATCTCCAATAAACCACGAGAAAACTGAAAGTGGTGCTGTGGCTCAAGTGGTAGAGGGCCAGCCTTGAGTTGAAGAGCTGAGGGACAGCACCTGGGCCCAGAGTTCAAGCCCCACAACTGACCAAAAAACAAACAAACAAAAAACGGTAATACAGGGGCTGGGAAGGTGGCTCAGTGGTAGAGCACTTGCCTTGCATGCTCGAGGCCCTGGGTTTGATTCCTCAGCACCACGTAAGAAAAAAGCCGGAAGTGGCGCTGTAGTTCAAGTGGTAGAGTGCTAGCCTTGAGCTGAAGAGCTGAGGGACAGCGCCCAGGCCCAGAGTTCAGGCCCCACGACCGGACCCCCCCCCCAAAAAAAAACAAAAAACACGGTATCGAAGGTGGACGGACACCTCCAGCCTCAGCCTCCTCAGAGCTAGGATTAAAGGCCTAGCCACTAGGCTCTCTATAATGAGGCAGGTAGAAGTCCAGACCTTAGCCCCCAGCTAAGTCCACACCCCTCCCTTAAGTCTAGGCTTGGCTTCTTAGCTCAAAGGGAGCCACCAGTAAAATCGATTCTTATCAGGGCTGGGTCCTGACTACCAGGAATTTGTAAGATTCTGGGTTGCCAAAGACAAAAGGGTGACCAGAGCCTGGAGTCACCTCTGCCTGTACCCTTCTGGCTCCCCTAGCCAGTGTATCAGCAGCTCTACAGGGTCTGGGAAAGTCTAGATACAGCCCTAGGAGATAGGTGCAAAGGCCCCAAGGCACAGAACTGAAGGAATTGTCTGGTTTAATTAGGAATCTGCCTGAGGGAACAGTGAACAGGGAGGGCCCCAAGACAGGGTTAAGGAAGGGCTTTCCTTAGAGACTAGCCTTGCCTGGTAGGCCTGAATCAAAAGCTAGACAGGCAACTGATACTTCCAGGTGAGTAGCACTGGAGTTCATAAGTTTCAACATACTGTACTTGCCCAGCTCTCAACCACTTGAGTCACAGATCCAACCTGGCTTTTTTTGATTGGAGGTAAGAGTCTCAAGGGCATTTCTGCCTAGACTGGCTTTGAACTGTGATCTTCATCTGCTTCCTGAGTGGCTAGGATTACAGCGTTGAGCCACTGAACCGGCTTCAATAACCTTTTTAAGGTTTAGACCTGTGCTCTGAGGCAAAGCGGTCTCCACCCACATCAACAGCCACCTGGGTTCCAGTCCCTGCCTGTCGGTGCTGAGGGTGGGGCAGTCCCTGGCACTTGTCCATCAAGACTTGAAGCTAGGTCCTCGAGGCCCCAGTAAGGAGTGGACCCGATGGGAGTCCTAGAGCCCACGAAAATCTGCGAGTGTGTTCCTCAGCTTCTCAATTCACCGGGGCATTCTTGTCCGGCTGGGTCCAAAAGGACCTCAGCAGGGCCTCCGTGGAAATCGGCAGCCGCCCCTAATCCCGGCTGGAATCCTCTGGCACCAGGCCCGCGTCGGCTCCAAGGCTACTGGGCCCAGGGCCAGGCCCACGGAAGTTGGGGCTGCTGCCAGGGCTCCAGTGGCCCACGGGATGCAAAGCACATGGAGGCAGGGCCTTACCTCCACACAGGGAAAAGGAGACTTTCTGGGCTGCTTCCAGTAAGCAATACCTCTTTCCAGCAGGGACGGCTGGCAAACAAAAATTGGTTAATTTCCCTTATTTACTGCACGTCTACTGGGGCTGGGAACTGTGCCAAGGTTATGACCAGGGTCTTCTCTCGCAGCCCAGCCCCAGTGGCTTCCCTGGTGTGTGGGAGATCACCTTAGTCTGCCAGCGGGTCTGAGCATTCCAGTCCTCACTGCTGGATCAAGTCTCTTAGAATATTAATTTGGGATGTCAGGCTTGGGTGGAGAGGGTTGGGGTGAGGGTTCTATCCTTTCGTCTGTGTGGTGAATGGATATGCACGCTCACCTTGCAGCCTGGGGCTATTTCCCCACTTGCAGGGGGGCGGGGGATGGGTCTACGGTGAGGCCGGTGCCTCAGTTTCCCCATCCCTTGACTCGTGGTCGAATGTGACTGAACTGGGAGGGGGGGGGGGGAAAGGGTTAAATACTGTGGGGGAGGTGGGGAGGACTGATCCAGGATCACGACGCTACTGCAAGCGTGCTCATCATGGGCTACATCTTCGGGCCTCTAGCTAGTTCCAAGAGCGAACGCGCTGGGTTTGAATCCACGGTTTTGGCCACATGCCCATAAGCAAGATGGCACGCTGCAGGTTCCCTGCCCTATTCCAAGATGGCGACGCACCTCCCTTTGCCCTCAGACGGACCCTGCCCGCTTGCAAGATGGCGGTAGCTGGGGGGCTAGCACGCTTCTCACCCGCCTGACTCGCCACGTACCCACTCTCAAGATGGCTTTTCCTGCAAAGACACACACCTGATGGCGGCTCGCTCACTGGCTCCGATGCCGTCACGTGCCCCCGCTTTACTCCTCTCTTTCACCAACCATTTCCGCCTCCCACTCTGACGGACAGCCGTTCCCAGCAATAGACGCCTAAGCTTTCTTTAGGCCCCACCCACTTGAACGGCCTCCTGCCATTGGGAGGAGCTCACGGGAGACGACGGAGTTCTCCCCGCCCCCGGGCGGCGGCGGGAGCCAATGGGCAATGCGCGCGGGGGACGTGTGCGGGCGTCTCCGCCATCTTGTGAGTCTATAACTCCGAGCCGTTGGGTCGGTTCCTGCTATTCCAGCGCCTCCGCTCCGTCCCCCGCGGGTCTGTTCTGTGTGCCATGGACGGGTGAGTTGTGCCGCGCCCCTCTCACGTCGTCCTTCGGCTCGGCGCTCGCTGCCGCCAGGGCCTGCCCCTTCCCCCGCGGCCCCCCGCTGTCGGCGCCGCCGCCGCCGCGCCCGCCAGGCCTCCGCTCCGCGTGGCGCCCGCTGGTCTCGGGCGGCGAGGACGTCCCCGGGCGGAGGGGCCGCGTCGGCACCCCGTCCACCCGGCCCCCGCGCGGGTGTACTTGGAGCCCCCTCTTGTTTCTTAATGGAGCGCTTACAAGGAACCGCCCCCCCCCCCGGCTCGGCTTCCCCGCAGGCGGGCGGACGGCCTGGGCGGTTCGCTTCCGACTGCTTTGGCGCCGCAAGGCCCTGCCATTTCCCGTCCTCCCTCGGCGCGCCCGGATGTCCCTTCGCGCGCCCCGTCCGGCGCCGCGTGCGCGCGTGCTTTAGTGCGCGTGCGCGGGGGCCCTGGCGGGGACGCGCGTCTTTCCCGCCGCGCGGGGCTCTGCCCTGGGACCCCGCCCGATCGCCGCCCCGGGCTGGGGCTGGCGCTGGCTGGCCGTGCCTATGATTCCACGTACGGAAAGCAGCGAGCACGCGCGCGCGCGAGAATCAGTCCTTAGGGTTAAGATCAGGCCGACTTTTGGCCCCAATTGCGGACCCCGAGGGAGGGCAGCCAGTCTCTTTCGATGTCCGTGGCTTCTCTGTGTGCGGAGCCTGGACCGCCATAAGCTTGAAAGCCACTTGCGTGTTTCCGGGAGGTTTTCCCACGTCTTAGCAACTGCCTAAGGAATGTGTTGAAACTGGACTTTTTTAAAGTCCTTAGCAAGCCCCAACCGGGAACTGGAGCCCCTTTCGGCCACGGGGCAAGGCATCGGTGACTCACTTAAGGACCTGAGCTTGCCACGTCGAGTTTGCCTGGGAGTGTTTTAAGCACCGGCCGAAATGGAGCTGAGGGCCTCCGGCCTCCGGGCTCCGGCAGAGATAGGACAGGGCTTCCCGCCTTTCTCCAGATGGGGAGAAAGTCCAGTCACGCGGAGCCAGAGTTGATTAGTAACTTGGGTTGTAATCTGGCAGGTTCGTTGATTTCGTTAATTTTAACTGATCATTCCGGCAGCCCCTGCAGTGCAGAGCCTTACCTGCCCCATTCTGGCGGAAGTTCTGGCCTTGGGGCCCAGCCGACCTTGGCCTTCCTCGCACCTCCAGTTTTATATAGGAAGCCCTTGAACTTTAGCTTAGCTGCAAGCCTCAGCTCTGGAGGGGAGGGATGCCTTTTGTGCTTAGATTTCCACTGCTCAGTGCAGAGGCGGGCCTGGGGTCCTGCTGGGTGGGAGGGGCGCTAAAGGACAATGATAGGACCTTTTGAGATTAAATGAAAGGCTGGCTCTCCTGTTCTTCCAAGTTTTGACTGGCCGCTGGCCTTCCAGGTCTCTGAGCCTGCTGAGTACTGGCCCTGCTGACGTCTCTTCTTTTCTCTCCACAGCATCGTCCCAGACATAGCAGTTGGTACAAAGGTAGGCGCTTCTCACTTCCTTCCTGGTTCTGCTGCGCCGCCTCTGTTCTCATTCATGCCAGCCCTTTTTCTGTTGTCTTGGAGCACAGAGCTGGGTTTGTTCCCAGAGCAGCACTCCTGCCTGCAACTTGGACTGCAGTGGTGTGCAAGCCAGGTGTACTGGAGAGATTACAAGGGTGTAAGCCACTGGGGTTTTGGGTGGTATAGGGTCTCTTGATTGGCCCCTCCATCCTTTACCTGCCATAAACACACCCTTTGCCATGGAGCCTCTGTTTTTTCTTGCTGTAGGCTGTGGGGTGAGTCTGGCCCAAGCAATGAGGTCCAAGGGCATTTAGCAATTGGTTGGCTTTCGCTTGGAATGTGTATTTTGATAGCTTCTTGGTTTAGAAGCATAAACTGTCAAGTTATCCAGGTAGACTTTGCTCTGGAACTTAAGGATTTTTAAAAATTAAGGGTAAACAGATAAGGAGGTGCTGTAACCTCAGGATTTGGATGTTTTTGTTTGGTTGGGGGGGGGGTGGTCTACTTTGGCCTTGAACTTTGGGACTCAAATGACCCTCCTGCCTCCCAAGTGACAGAGGTGTCCCTGAGCTAGCTTGGTGTTTAGGCAGCTGCTCAAGGCCAGAACTAGAAAGTCTGGTGGGGACCAGACTGTCTTGGAGAAAAGGAGTGAGAGGATCCAGGCTGTCAGGTTGTCTGAGCTGTAGCTGGTGTTGGGCTTCGCGTCCTGGGCCTTCCTTCCATAGAGGCCACTGCAGGCTGGGCCCCCTGCCGGCATCCCAAGCAACAGCAAATGGTTTCTGGTCCGTGGTTGGCATGCTAGGTTTCAGTTTTCTCGGAGTGGTTGCGTCTGCACCTGGCTGCCTGATCTTCCTGCAGATAAAACCTGTTTGTTGAGTGTAGGCGGAGGGAGAGAGCTTTGATGGAGGAGCAAGGCTGATGGTCTCCTGCCTCTTGGCAATTGTCAGTCCTCACCTTCAGTTCACTACAGAGGGCTGGGGGGGTGAAGAGGGCAGAGGGGAGGCCAGGAACTCGTGCCAGCACTGGTATCTCTGGTCTTCTCACCAGTGCTAGGGTGACCTGGGGTTGCACATTGCAGGAGACTTGTGCCCAACTGCCTCATGCTGAGGTCCTTTTCTTTGATGGTTGATTGATTTGAGCACAGGTGCCAGGGAGACCTTCCTGTCTGCCGGGTAGCCTGGTCGCCCAGCCCCAGGACCTCACCCCAGCTTGGCCTCCAAGGCTCTGCCCTCCAAGGCCCTGGCTGCCTGCAGCAGCCTGGTCCTGCGGGCCCCAGGTGGGTGCCTTTGCCTTCACTGATAGTTGGTTGCACCGACCGTTGTGGGCAATTATGGGTTCCAGGCAGGTGGCCAAGAATGTGGCTGCAGAAGCACACACAGCCTGCCCCCTTGTCCAGGCCGTAGCCACGATGCCCCTTTAAGGTTGGTGCCATGAGCAATGGGGGCTTTGGGAGTGGCTGGCCTCTGTCCAGCTCAGGCTCTGCCCTTTGTGGGCTGAGGAGGGTGTAACCAAAGGCAGGAAGTGACTTCCTTTGGTTTGGACATGCTGACTGAAGGTTCTGGGCTTTGCATTTGAGGTTGGCCTGCCTTCGGTGAGTTCAGCTGTGATTTCCACACACCTCATTCCCCTAGCCCAACCATCCTCCCCCTATGGGCCACTGAGTCCTGTGGTTTAGGTTACACATGATTTACAGCAAACCTTAGCCTTGAGCTAGCATTGACTCTGTTTCGGGAGGCACCTTGGGAATGAGTGGAAAGCCTGGATGGGTGTAAAAGTCTTCAGCAGTCTGAGCAGCAGCCAGCCCTGCTCTTGAGCCCTCCCTGTGGGACGTGAACACATAGAGAGAAAGGTCCTCTCTACAAGCTTCTTGGGGACCTCCTTGGGTTTCTGTCCAGTCTCCAGACCTGGGGGTCCTGGGGGGGGGCAGCCCTCTGGGGCCAGCAGTCCTGGCTTGTGAGTGACAGGACACCGCTCACTTGCTTGGTTGTTGGAGGTGGGGGAATAGGTGATCCACAAAGGTTCTGAAGGAAGGGAGATCCTTTCCTGGGGAGAGGCTGCATCTTTGTCCCCCGGTGGCCCCTCCTAGGTAACGGGGAGGGGGCTGGCCTGAGTGGCTGTCTGCAGGGTCTGGGCAGAAGTTGACACTGACAGAGTTACAGGCCCTGGGGAAGGACTGTCCCAGCATCTCCAGTTTCATGTTTTGAGTGGGGCTCTGTGTCTTGGAGTTTGAACAGGAGGAGTTGCACATTCCTAGTATCTATCACTCCTGGGGTTCCACTCCCTTACGCTAAAGAGCAAACCTGTTGTTTCAGGATAGATAAGAGCAATCAGAAGACAGGGGACTGGCTGGGAGCACCCGAGATGGAGATGAGTGGGTACCCCGCTCTTCTCCCGACAGTGTCGCCTGCTAGCTGCATAAAGGGGCAGTGTCTCCAGTCCTCTGAAAAAGGGCACTGAGGCTGCTGCTCGGGTTTCCCTGGGCAGCTGGAAAATAGGACATCTCTTGGGGTAGAAGAAGAAAAAAGGGAGGTTGTGGCAGGGCTAGGTTTCTCCTGAAGCACTGTAGTGTGGGCACACAATACAGCACAGGGAGGCCCTGGGTCAGCATCCACAGTCAAGCTTGACATGGGAAGGTATGTCCACAGCCCCCATCAGCCGTGGCCCTAGGGACGTGAGGTAAAAGAGCCCAGGTGTGAGGCTTTGTTGAGGTCTGGGCTTGCAGGCCAGTGCTAGGGGTGGGCATGTCCTGAGAAGGGGAAGGGGGTTCTAGCGGGGAGACTGGAAATGCAGTTTCATTCTGCTCTTCTTTCAGCGGGGATCTGACGAGCTTTTTTCTACGTGTGTTACCAACGGACCCTTTATCATGAGCAGCAACTCTGCCTCTGCAGGTAACCCCATTCAGCCCTGCTTGCTTTGTGTGTGTGGCTGTCCCCTCATGAATTAGGGTCATGTTGTAGTTAAGAGGGACTTGAGTTTGTGTTCAGTTCAGACTGCTTGTGGCCTGTGGGCCAGACTGGGTGGCGTTTGCCCTGGTGTGTGCTTGGGTTTGCAGGACAAGTTTTCATAAATATTGATTCTGGTGGTTTTGACCTTGAGCTCCAGGTTTACAGGCAGTTTTCTTAGAACTGGAGTGCAGGGTGTCAGGGGCAGGGACAGGAAGGAGGCCTCCACCAGGAGGAGCAGCTGGCCACCTGCGTGCTTCCCATGTGGCTCAGGGCTGGAACCCCACTCCTCCCCTCTTTCAGCCAATGGAAACGACAGCAAGAAGTTCAAAGGGGACAACAGGAGTACTGGGGTCCCCTCCAGAGTGATCCATGTCCGAAAGCTGCCTGGGGATGTCACCGAGGGTGAGGTCATCTCCTTGGGGCTGCCCTTCGGGAAGGTCACCAACCTCCTCATGCTGAAGGGGAAGAACCAGGCCTTCATTGAGATGAACACGGAGGAGTCAGCCAACACCATGGTTAACTACTATACTTCAGTCACTCCGGTTCTCCGTGGCCAGCCCATCTACATCCAGTTTTCCAACCACAAGGAGCTCAAGACCGATAGCTCTCCCAACCAAGCGGTGAGTCTGCTCTGGGGGTGAGATGGGCTGGGCCAGAGGCCAACAGACCCTGGGGCTCATGTGTGCTGTCTCCACAGCGGGCTCAAGCTGCCCTGCAGGCTGTGAACTCAGTCCAGTCAGGAAACCTGGCCCTGGCCGCCTCTGCTGCAGCTGTTGATGCAGGGATGGCTATGGCAGGGCAGAGCCCTGTCCTCAGGATCATTGTGGAGAACCTCTTCTACCCTGTGACTCTGGACGTGCTGCACCAGGTGAGGTGTGGGTGCGGGCTGGGCGGCTTGCCAGCCATGTGCTCCCCCCCTCCCCATGTCTCCAAGGGCTTCACCGTTGTTTTGTCTGTCTTGCCTGGCTCCTGCAGATCTTCTCCAAATTCGGCACAGTTCTGAAAATCATCACATTCACCAAAAACAACCAGTTTCAGGCGCTGCTGCAGTATGCTGACCCCGTGAGTGCCCAACATGCCAAGCTGGTGAGTAGGGGTTTCTGGGATGGTGGGGGGGAGGCAGGGGCCACAAGCAGGGCCAGTGCTCATCAGGCCTTTTTTCCCCTGTAGTCCCTGGATGGGCAGAACATCTACAATGCCTGCTGCACACTGAGAATCGATTTCTCCAAGCTCACCAGCCTCAATGTCAAGTACAACAATGACAAGAGCCGTGACTATACACGCCCAGACCTGCCCTCTGGTGACAGCCAGCCCTCGTTGGACCAGACCATGGCTGCAGCCTTTGGTAAGATGCTGACGCTGTGGACCCAGTGTGCGTGACCGATGAAGTAGGGGCTTGGGTGGGGATAGGCTGCACAGCTCAGTCAGCGTCTGCCCGCAGGTCCCGGCCGCTCCTTGCACGCCAGCACTGCCCAGCCCAGTGCCCCCATGGCCAGCCCTGCCTTCCCTGCCCCCCCCAGAGCAGCGGACCTGCCCGCGGATGCTCTTGGATAGCCCCCAGCAGGCTGGGCCCACCCCACACAGGTTCTCGCGGTGGAGGTGTGGTGCAATGATTAGTGTCTGTTTGTTTCTAGGTGCACCTGGTATAATCTCAGCCTCTCCGTATGCAGGAGCTGGGTTCCCTCCCACCTTTGCCATTCCACAAGCTGCAGGTATTCACACTCGCTCTTGATCCCAGTGACTGCATGCCCACACCACCCTCCACGTAGCACTGCTTCACGGGGCTGGTGTGCCGGACTGGTCACCATGAGTGCCAGGTCACGGGACCCCTTCCTGGGAGGGGTAGGACTCAGGCAGCTGTAACCACAGGCGGCCTGGACAGGGCAGGGCAGGGCAGTTAGTAGTCAGGGCAGGGCCAGGAGCCCATGTCAGATGTGGGCTGTGGCAAGAAGCTGCTAACTGTACAGTGTTTGGTCTGGTTCCCTTCAAGCACCTCGGGCGAGGATGAGGACGCAGTGTGTGGAGGGATGTATCCCTAGTAGATTGAATTTAAGTGGCCCGGTAAGCAAGTGGCCTCTGAGGCTGAGGAGCATGGGCCGACGGCAGCACGTGTGCACTGCCTGGCTGCTGCGTGCCCGTGGGCAGCCATGCGTGCTGCGTCTTACCTGCATGGAGAATGCGCGCACGGCTGTGCGTGTCCTGTGGCAGGCCCTGCTTGCAGAGGGCTCGTGTCTGTGACCACGGACTGGAGCTTTTGTGCTGTGGGCGCATGCAGACTGGTCCACACCCCAGCACGACTTGGTGCTGTGTGAGGAGAATGGGGTGTGTTGGAGGAGCCGCAAGGAGGCAGTGTGGCGGGCGTGGGCCAAGTGGACCCATGCGTCATGCCTAGGGCTAGAGCCAAGCGCTGCCTCCCATCTGTGGCTCCTTGTGCATGAAGAAGGGGGTACCTGCACCCTCTTAGTGACAGAAGAAGCTGCTCGGAGTCACTTCTTGATGGCCCTTCCTTTCCAGGCCTTTCTGTCCCTAACGTACATGGAGCCCTGGCCCCACTGGCCATACCATCAGCAGCTGCTGCAGCAGCCGCAGCAGGCCGCATTGCCATCCCAGGCCTCGCTGGTGCTGGGAACTCGGTCCTGCTGGTCAGCAACCTGAACCCCGAGGTATGTGGGTCTTCTTTCCAGCCTTCTCCCAGAGCTGAAAGCTGTGAACAGGGAGAGAGGGGTGTGTGGTCTTAGGTCTACTGGCCAAAGCAGATGGGGCTCTGGAGTCCGCAGCTGTGGTCTTTGCAGGCCACCCCGCGTCACCGCCCTACTCTACAGTCTGCTCCTATGTCTCCACCTTGCTCACGTTTATTCTCCTTCCAAGATGGCTCTGGATTTTCCTGTCTCCCTGATGTCTTGATTTGCATTTTCAATTTCATAGTATTCAGAGTTGAAATATTTTTAGTTACTTATCTAGAGGCAGTCTAAATTAAATGAGCTGGGGGCACAGCAGACACAACTTGGGCCTTCCCTGGGCTTGTGCTGTGCCCACACCACAGGTCAGGTGGTCAGGGCTTGAGTGCACAGCCTGTTTGTGGGTGGCAGCTACTGAGGTGTGTGTGTGTGTGTGAGAGAGAGAGAGAGTGTGTGTGAATTTGTCAAAGGGTCAACTTGGCCCTGGGAGAGCACGGATGAGAGGGTGAAGGCTCAGGGAGATAGAATCTTGCCTGGTGGGATGAGCGTTTAATGGTATCTCTTGTCTGTCTGACTCCTGTGGCTTTCCTGAGCTCAGGGCTTGAGCAGGGTAAGAGCTGTGCTGTTTGGCCCCACCATAGCCTCCACTTGCTCACTGCCTTGCAGGCATGGCATTTTGAGCTGCTTTGCAGCAGCTGTAGGAACCATGTTGCTCAGTGACCAGGCTGGCCCTCGGGTGCCATGGGCACCACCACTAGGGAAGTGGTGGGGTAGGTCAACCCTGCAGCCCAGCCCAGCGCCCATGCACTGCTTCTCCTTGATGGTGTGTTCCTCCTCCAAGCAGAGCCATGAGGCGTGCATGCCTGTATTGGTGTGTGTGTGTGTGTGCGCGTGTGCGTGCATGTGTGTGACTGAGGGAACACTGCCTTATTTTCTTATGTATTTACTGACCTGTGTTTTTTGCTACTTTTTTTTCTTTTCTCCCCTTCCCCTTTCCCAATTTTTTTCTTGCCCTGATCCGGAATTTCTTTGCCAACTGACTGCACGGTTCTTCTGCTTCCTGTTGTTGCTTGAAACAAAACAAAACATAAATAAATAAAAACAAAACAAAACAAAACTCCCCCCTCAAACCCTGCTCTCCGGAAACCAACCTGCCCTTGAATATTAACATCCTGACAACTTCATCATCCGTCAACCTGCTCGCCTGCGGGGACTGTCTCCTCGTGGTGGACGATTGGCACCTCGCCCCCTTGACCTCTCCCTCTCCCCTGTCCCCTCGCTGCCTTGCTCTGCTGTCCTCTAAAGAGAGTCACACCCCAAAGCCTCTTTATTCTTTTCGGTATGTTATTCACCCTTTTATTACCTTGTTTTCATTTAATTGAGATTATTTTACACCCTGCGATGTACTATTGAGTTTGCGGTTTGGCCTTCTGCCTCGTTACGTTACGTGGTTTGCTTCCGGTTTGCGGATTGTATCTGACCATAGACACGCATGGTTTACCGCCCTGCATGCTTCTCGAGTTAAACGTGTCCTTAGCATGCAAAAGTGGTCTTTCTGACAGTTACCTGTCTGCAGTTCATGACTTGCCGAATGTAGCATCCTGTTAGACGGCCCTGGGCTGCTAGACGCAGGCTCCCTGGTGGCAGACTAAGTAAATGGGTCCAGCCGGGCCACCAGAGCCTGGAGGGGAGCGTGGGGCTGGGTGGGTGGGGAGGCTGGCTGGGCTGGGACCACTCAGATCCCCTTGTCCCGGGCTTTTGAAGGAGTCTATGGTGATGTGCAGCGGGTGAAGATCCTGTTCAATAAAAAGGAGAACGCACTGGTGCAGATGGCCGACGGCAGCCAGGCTCAGCTGGGTAAGAGCTCTGGGCACAGGGCCAGGCTGGGGCTATGCCCAAGCCTGGTGGGCACTTAGGTTATGGGTCTGAACTGACTCTCTCCAGCTATGAGCCACCTGAATGGGCACAAGCTGCATGGGAAGCCTGTCCGCATCACCCTGTCCAAGCACCAGAGCGTGCAGCTGCCCCGAGAGGGCCAGGAGGACCAGGGCCTCACCAAGGACTACGGCAACTCACCACTACACCGGTTCAAGAAGCCTGGCTCCAAGAATTTCCAGAACATCTTCCCGCCCTCAGCTACCCTGCACCTCTCCAACATCCCGTGAGTCTAGTCGGGCTGTGGGGTGGGCCACAGACCACACAGGCCACGGTCCTGCCTGCTTTTTTTTGTTGTTGTTGATCGTGGGGCTTGAACTCTGGCCTTGGGTACTGTCCTTGCACTCTTCAGCTCTACCGCTTGAGCCACAGCGCCACTTCCTGTTTTCTAGTGGTTTAATGGAGATAAATGGAGTCTCACTGACTTTACTGCCCAGGCTGGCTTTTGAACCACGATCCTCAGATCTCAGCCTCAATAGCTAAAATTACAAGCGTGAGCCACCAGCGCCCAGCTCCTGCCTGCTTCTTTAGGCTCTTCCTCCAGACTAACACTTAAGGCCTCCTTGGGCCAGATCAGTATACTTGCCAAGCTGGCCCCAGCACTTAAGCTAGCAGAGGAGTGGAGCACGGGAATATTGTCTGCAAATGTTTGGGGCTTTCATCCTCATAGAAGCTACATGGAATGTATAGTCACCTGTGACTAGATGCTGCTGCTCTTTGCTAGTATAGTAAGTACTAGGGTTTGAAGTCAGCTGGCTAGGCATGTATGTACTCTGTTGAGCTATACATACCGTCAGCCACTTTTTCACTGGTTGTCTAGGGGCAGAGACATGAATATGCTTGGGCAGTCCTTGATTGAAATCCTGCTCAGGCTTCTTCCTGTAGCAGGGACAACAGGTGCACATGGTTGTACTCGGCTTTTTCTGAGATGGGATCATGAACTGCTGTTCTCCTGGGCTATGCTATAGTCCTGATCTCAGCCTCCTTTGTAGCTGTTTTTACTTTTATGACTGCTAGGATCGTAGGCACGTGCCCAACTGTTTTGTGTTTCATCTTTTGAGGACTAGGTATTGAGCATTTGGCCTTGGCATTTCACCACTGAGACACTACATACATGTACACACACATACACTGATCCCTGGTGCTTGGACTCTGGGCCTAGGCACTGTCCCTGAACTTTTCTGCTCAAGGTTAGCATTATACCACTTGAGCCACAGCTCTACTTCTGGCTTTCTTGGTAGTTACTGGTGTTAAGAGTCTCACAGACTTTATTATTTTATTTTATATTTTGGGTCCGGTCGTGGGGCCTGAACTCTGGGCCTGGGCACTGTCCCTCAGCTCTTCAGCTCAAGGCTAGCGCTCTACCACTGGAGCCACAGCGCCACTTCCGGCTTTTTTTTCTTTTTGCTTATGTGGTGCTGGGGAATCGAACCCAGGGCCTCATGCATGCAAGGCAAGCACTCTACCACTGAGCCCCTCACAGATTTTATTGCCCAGCTGTTACCTAAGTAGCTAGGATTAAGGTGTGAGCCACCAGTGCCTGGCTCCTTAAATCCTTTGAGGTTTCAAAAGACAGTTGGGTATTCCTTGTCCTGGACCCCACACAAGCTCTTGCCGTCTGGCTCATACCCTCTTTCCATAGGCCCTCCATATCTGAGGAAGACCTCAAGATCCTCTTCTCCAGCAATGGGGGCGTCGTCAAGGGGTTCAAGTTCTTCCAGTGAGTATAGATTCCCATCAACCCCTCATGGCCTCTGCTCTACCTCTGCCCTTCATCTCGACTGATATCCGCCTTCTTGCAGGAAGGACCGCAAGATGGCACTGATCCAAATGGGCTCTGTGGAGGAGGCAGTGCAGGCCCTCATAGACCTGCACAACCATGACCTAGGAGAGAACCACCACCTTCGAGTGTCCTTCTCCAAGTCCACCATCTAGGTGCCTTGCCTGGGCTCCCTGGCGACAACTTCCACCATTCCAGAAAAGCCACTTTAAAAAGCAGCTGAAGTGACCTTAACAGACCAGAGATTTTATTTTTTTAAAGAGAAATCAGTTTACCTGTTTTTTAAAAAATTAAATCTAGTCCACCTTGCTGATTTTCGGCTCCAGCCGCCGCAGCAGCAGCAGCAGGGCCCCTGCCTGCCCAGTCGGGCCCAGGGCCATGTGTGCCTTGTAGGGCGTGAAGCTGCAGTGGGTGCCCAGACCAACTGGCTTCTTGTGCCTTAGAAACCTGTCTGCCATGCACCATTCACGCATCGACCACAGGCACTTGGGCGACTGGCCTGGGCTCTTGCTGCAGGTGAACAAGGCAGCCCCAGGCAGCCACTCCTTCCCTCACGATCATGTGTCCTATGCTGGCAGGAAACAAGGCCAGCCAACCCCCACCTTTTAATCAAGTGACATAATCATCCCAAGTCCCCAGCTGCCCCCTTCCTCCCCTCACAGCCCAGGGGCTCTGGCCTGTCCCTGCCTCCGCCATGGAGCCTCTTCCTAACCTTTGTATTATACGTGGATGCGGTCGCAGACATATCTGTGCCTAGCAATATTTCCAGTTGACCAAATATCCTAATCCTTTTTCATTTATATGCAAGAGACATAGTTTTAAGTAACTTTTTATAGCAAGATGATGCAATGGTATGAGTGTAATCTAAGCTTCCTCCTTGTGGTATTACTTGTATGCTGTACTTCTACTCTTTGTAATAAGTCACAGGCGGGATCCAGGCTTCAGGAGCAGGCGGCCGCGGCTGGCTCGCGCAGGAAGCCCAATCCTCAGCCCGGCTTCTTAGCCTCCAGTTGCCTTACCCACTCACTTGTAATCTGCCTTGAAAAACTCTTTAAAACTTTCAGGTTTTTTTTTTTTTTCCTTCAAATTTTGGACCAAAGTTTTGTTTCTTGTCTGCCTCTGATGCTGAGGCCCCAGGTGCAGGCCTCAAGTCCTGTCTTAAATGCTCTGCCCTGGGGCTCAACTGTCCCCAGCAAGAGGGGTACCCTTGGGTCCTGAGGTTCCATAAGTTCCATAAAGGAGTGTAGCAAGGGTGTAAATATTTATAATTTTTTTATACCTGTTGTAAGATGCGGAGGCAGCACATGCGGTTTTCTATGGTGACAGATGTATATTTTGATACCAGCGATTACAGGCTCAGTATTGCCTGTGGAGCCAGCACTGGCCACAGTACATTCCACTCCCGTCCCAGATGGCTTGTAATGCGGAAAGAGCTCAATTAAACCATTTTATAACAAACCTGTGCCTTCCCCGTAGCCCTTTCTTGCTGTTGACGCTGTAGAAGGCAGCTGCCGTCTGTACCTGGACTTGGAATAAACTCCTGTGTCCTGAGCCTCCGACCTCCTCCTCATTGGCCTGCTTGTCTTTGCTGCTGTCTCCTCACATCCAGCCATTCCTCTCCCCACTTTTTCTCGCCTGGCTTCCCGGGAGGGAGGGTGGAGGCCAGTGTCCTGGCCTGAGGGCTTCCTCCCTTCAGAGGGCAAGAGGGTTCACCTGCGCATACAAACCCTGCTGCTCCTTGGTAGAGCAAGAACCTAGCTAGACCCCTGACTGGTGCCCTCAGCCAGCTCCTAGTCCTGCTCCCCGCGGTAGAGGTCTATTGCCCCGTTCAATCACCACACCAAATGGCTCAAGCCTTGTGTCACCAGTTAATTTTATTGATTGGTGCTCAGCTGCCCCCTCCCTTGCCCACCCAGTCCTGGCCCCTGGGGTCTCTGTGTCCAGATACCCATTCCTGGGCAGTGCCCTTTCAGTCCTGGAACCTGCGGGCCTGCATTCTGCGGTAGTAGCTCTCCGCCTCCACCTCTGCGGCCTCCCGCTCTGCCAACCCCGAGAGTCCCTGGCCAGCAGCGGCCTGACGCCTCAGGGTAGACTCACGGCTGGACTGCCCCAGCACCCCATCAGCTGTACCCAGTGGGGGCAGCCCTTCGCCGGTGGCCAAGTTGACAGTGGCCACCCCCCCAAACCGTGGCTCCTCCTGGTCCACATCACTGATGGATGAGCCCGGGGACACACCTGGTGGCTTGGGCCCTCGGAAGCTGCGTGCCAGGTCCCCAAGCTCATACCCACCCTCACTCTCTGCCCCCTTAGCCTTCCACTCCCAGGGTGCAGTGCCTGCAGACAAATGGACCACAGGGTGGTGGGGCGCATGTGCATCGATGGTGACTATGCTGGCCGAGTCCCGGTCTGATGGGGACCGGTACTGTGAGGAGTCGGAGCTGGCACTGGATGATGAGGCGGTCTCTGCCTTAGGGCCAGGCCCCCCAGGCCCCTTGGACATGGCAATCACCTGCAGGAGCCGAGGTGGGTTAGCCACGCGGGGCTGCTGTGGCCCGGGAGCCACAGGGGCTCCACCCTTCTCAGCCATCATGAGCCATTTGGCCCGTACTGCTGCGCTGCTCTTGGGGGACAGGCCTGCCCCTGCTTGCGCCCCCTCTTCAGGGATGTGCACCAGGGGCTGCGGGCCTGGCCGGGGCGGCAGGATAACACGAGGCCCCAGTCCTGGCCGGGCCTGGACTGTAGGGTAGAGAGAGGGTGGGACAGGCCCTTCTTCCACTTCCTCCTCCTCCTCCTCCTCTTCTTCCTCCTCTTCCTCCTCCTCCTCCTCTTCTGCCATGGGCTCCGTAGGGGCTCGTAGGTGGGCAGGGCTGGCGTCATCCGGCAAGCCCAGGCCTCTGCCCTCCATGGATTTCTGCTTCCACTCGCTGATGAGCTGCTTGGAGCGGGAGGCATCCAGGGGCACATGGATGGTCATGTGGCGGCGGGCGGGGTCATCCAGAGAGGGAGTGCTGACCCTGGGCAGGGTGTTGCTGAAGGTCACCATGTTCTCCTTACCCATGGGGCTGCGGGGCGCCAGCAGATCCACATCCACACTGGCACGCTTCAGGCTGCCCAGTGATGTCTTTTCTCGAACCACAGGCCGGGATACACCCTCTAGGTGCCCCGGAGGCCCCAGCTCATCCGTGCTCACTGACTTGTTCTGCTGGTAAACTGAGTCATGACCTCTCTGGGTCAGGGCCCGCAGTGCATCCTTGGTAGGGGCTGGGGGAGTGGTTTTCTCTGCTGGTGGGGCCTGGAAGTTACCCACTGCATGGCAGGCCTAGAGAACATGAAGCTAAGTATGAGGCTGGTGGCTTCCTAGGAAGTGTCCCTGCCACTGAGCATGAGGACAGGCATGCGTTTCCCAGTGGACGGGTTCTGTCTTCAAAGCCCCAGCATGTTTTGTCTTGGTGCTATTCCTGGGGCTTGAACAATGGGCCTGGGCACTTTCCCTGAGCTTTTTTGCCCAAGTTTAGTGCTCTACCACTTGCTCCACAGCTCCACTTGCAGCTTTTTTTGCTGGCTAGTTAGAGATGAGAGTCTCAGGGACTTTCCTGGCCAGATTGGCTTTGAACAGCAATTCTCAGATCTCAGCCTCCTGAGCTGCATTATAGTCATGAGCCACCAGCACCTGACATGGTTGAGAACTGAGCTAAGGGCTGACTTTCCATCCTAAGGGTTGTGGTGCTTCAGAGTTCCCAGTGTCAGGCCGAGTGACCTCAGTCTGAGACCCCAGGGCTTCCTCTTCCCTCAAGACCTCCTTGGTGGCCAGCCTGTCCCCAGATTCCCACCACTCACCAGGTAGGCAGCAATGCCAGCACCGATGAGGAAGCCAGCATAGACATCTACGGGGTGGCTGCGGTATTGGGTGATCTGTGTTAGCCCACAGACACCAGCAGCGATGGCAAAGGCAAACACCAGGATGGGCTTCAGCAGCTTCGTGGTATCGGAGATGACCGAGTTGAAGTACATCTGGGGGCAGGGCGTGCACAGTGAGGCCACAGCTGGCTCTCCCTGAGAAAATGTGGGGCCCACCTTGGGGGAAGAGGGGGGATCCGACTCACCGATACATAGACGGCAGCGAAGGCTGACAGAGTGGCATGCTGGGATGGGAAGGTCTTCCTGTAAGACATGATCATGTCAGTCCCACTGATAGGAGGAGAGAGGCTCTGTGCCTCAGTATCCCCACATGCTCACTAGAGTGAACAGAACAGTGCCAAGGCTGGGCGCTCAACTCACCGTGCAGACAAGATGGCGTGGGTGTCATGGCCGGAGCAGATGTCCTGGGTGATGTAGGGGTTCGCGTCACAGGACGTGCCCAGCAGGGTGTAGTTAGGCTTACACACAGTGAGGAAGAAGGGAGCGTGGTAACCCGTGGCTAGCTGAATGATGTCAGTCACCAAGGCCGTGGCGCACAGCCCAAACACATGGACGCCTGCCGGGTGAGGGGGTGGTCAGGGCTGGGGCAAGGGATCCAGGGGTTTGGGAGGGCTTCTACCCCAGGGTTCAGGTGTCATCCAGCGACTCACCCACAAACCTCACAGTGCGCCGCAGAAAGGAGTTGAAGTTGCAGCCACCTGCGTTGATGCTGCCTTCAGCCCCACCAGGGGCCCCGCTGCGTCCCCACAGTCGGGACTGCAGGCAGTACAGCACGCCTTCGCCAACCATGATCTGCCAACAAAGACGGTGCTCAGGCTGGCCCCCAGGCCAGGGCCCTCCGCCCACGTCCCACACAGGACTCACCGAGGCCGCCGGGGCGGCGAAGGCCAGGCTGAGCAGCATGAGCAGGGGGATGAGCTCCTCATGGGTCTCCACGTACGGCATGGACAGCGTACGGTCGTAGCACTGGAAGCCCACTTTGGCCGGCTTGAACAGGTCCGTCAGCTCCAGAAAGTATAAGGACACGATGGATGATGCCACAATGGGCAGCTGTGGGCAGAAAGCAGGCCGGAGTCATGCCTGCTTCTTCAGCCAGCCAGCCAGCATCGCCATTCCAGACTCATCCACCAACGGGGCAATCTGGGGGCTCCTCCATCCACCCATCATCCGTCCATTCAGCTACCCACACATCCATTCATCCATCCATCCACCATCCAGCCTTCCACCCATCCATTCACCCATCATCTACTCATCACCCTTCCATCTACTCATCCATCCATCTATCCATTCATCCATCTATCAGCAGCCACCACTCGTCCACCCATCCATTCATACATGTGTATCTCTCCATTTACCTACCACTTATCCATCTATCCATCTACCTACCACCCATCAGTCCATCAATCCATTCACTCATCTATCCACTCATATGTCCATCTACCCTGCATATAGTTATACATACACACATTCATCTATCTACCTTACATATATACATCTAGTCATCTCATCCATCCCTTACATACAAACACATACATTTCGAACAGAACTACATTTCGGTCCTCCATCCACCCTTAGTTTCTTAATCTAGAAAGAGCAAACAATTGCTGCCTCTGGGTCTCTCCAGAGCTGCCTTGCTCCATGTCTGGGACATGTTTCCCTTACCCACCTGCTGCTAGTCCTTTTGGGAGGGGCTTCCCCGGACCTCATCTCTGTTCTGGAGATTGCTTTCTTTGCCCTACCCCATTCCTATGTACTGTTCTACCACACAGCCCCAAGATGTCTGTCCTGTGGTAGGTCTGTGGCTATTCATTTGGGCCTCTGTTCTTCCCACAGTCTAGCCACGTGTCCCGACATGCTGGGTACAAAACAGGTGACATTCTTGAGTGCTCCATCACTGTCCAAAGCTGACTTCAGTGTCCCCTTCTGCAGGGCGGACAGCTCTGGAAAGCTGGCCCTGCCCTGGTTCATGCCAGCTACTCAGAAGACTGAGAACTGAGGATTAAGGTTCAAAGCCAAGGCTGAGAAGGTGGCTTAGTGGTAGAGTGCTTGCCTAGCATGCAGGAAGCCCTGGGTTCGATTCCTCAGTACCACCTACACAGAAAAAGCCAGAAGTGGCACTGTGGCTCAAAGTGGTAGAGTGCTAGCCTTGGGCAAAAGAAGCTCAGGGACAGCGCCTATGCCCTGAGGTCAAACCCCACAATGAACAAAAACAATAATAATAAATAGATAAATAAAATAAAATTAGCTTGTGCAAGCCAACTTGCCCTACCATAAATAAGCTAAGTGAATGATCTGAGTTCAATTATGTGAACCGATAGCTAGAATGGGTAGCTTTGGTGTATTTCATTATTTCTATTTTTTGGCAGTTACTGGAATTTGAACTCAGGGCATTAAAATCTCTCTAATACTTGAGCCCCCCCCCCCACATCCCCCTTTTTTTTTTTTTTTTTGGTGCCAGTACAGGGGCTTGAACTAGCACGCTGTCTCTGAGCTTTCTGTCTAAGGGCTGGCACTCTACTACTTGAGCCACAGCTCCACTTCTGGTTTTTTTGTTTTTGTTTTTTTTTTTTGCCAGTTAATTGGAAATAAGAGTCTCACAGACTTTCCTACTCAAGCTGGCTTCAAACTGTGATCCTCAGATCTCAGCCTTCTGAGTATCTGAGACTATAGGCATGAGCCACTGTGCTTGGCAGTACAGTGTACTAACAATTTCACCATATGATATTTTCACTTGTAATAGGTTTGTTCCCATAAAGACATTCTCATTCCAAGTGCAGGCGTATATGTACCCATCATAAGACAAATTCAAATTAGAATTGCCATTCAGTTTTTCAGCCCACACATTGGTCCAAATCCAAAACACTGCTCACACATGGTGCCGAGTGTGAATGTGGGTAAACAGTTGTCCTGCTGTGCAAAACGCTACAGCCTCCTCCACGGGAAGATGTCGGGGGGTGTTTCCCAAAGTAACTGCATGCTCTTTATAAGTCCTGCTTTATCCAACGCTAAGCTCACAGCTGGATGGATGGTAAGGGACAACCAGAGGACATTTCTGAAAGGGCAGTCTGCTTGTCTACCAAGTGGGGATGGATGGAGTACTACACAGCATGGAATACAGCTAGTTGCCTTGTGTGGAATGTTAAGCCAAAGTCTCAGCTGGGGAAAAAAGGTCTTGGCTGGGCACAGGTGGGTCACACCTGTAATCCTAGGCACTCAAAAGGCTGAGACGCAGCGGAGATTCCATCTCCAAAATAATCATCAAGGAAGTGGCACCCTGTGGCTTAAGTGATAGAGCGCTAGTCTTGAGCAAAAGAAGTTCAGGAACAGTGCCCAGGCCCTGAGTTCATGCCCAAGGACTGACTGGCAAAAAAAAAAAAAAAAAAAAAGTAAAGCAATTTCTGGAAGGACAAAAAAAAAAAAAAATGAGATCAGCTGGGTACTGGTGGTTCACACCTGTAATCCTAAACTACTCAGGAGGCTGAGATCTGAGGATCACAGTTCAAAGTCCAGCCAGGGCAGGAAAATCCGTGAGACTCTTATCTCCAATGAACCACCAGAAAACCAGAAGCGACGCTGTGGCAAGTGGTAGAGCACTTGCCCTGAGCTGAAGAGCTCAGAGACAAGGTTCAGGCCCAGAGTTCAAGCCCCCTGACCTACAAAAAAATAAAAATAAAAAATAAGAAAGAAAGAAAAAGAAAAGGGCCAGGATATGGCTCAAATAGCAAAGCCCTGAGTTCAAACTTTAGTAGTCAGTAGGGGGGAGGGATGTGTGTGTGTGTGTGTGTGTGTGTGTGTGTGTGTGTGTGTGAGAGAGAGAGAGAGAGAGAGAGAGAGAGAGAGAGAGAGAGATCAGTGACAGCAGAGGTACTGGGCAGAGGTACCAGCTGCCTCCACCTTGATTTGGAGATGGGTAATCTATTGTCATAGGGACATAAATGCCATCTTGAAAAAACCGATTTTCTACAAAGCGATGCAGGTCATGGTGACATTGGCTTGCTAGGCAAAAATCCACTGTGCCAGGCCCCCAGGGCTTCAGATTCTGCCCTTAGCTACTTCTCACTGGAGCCAGGCTTTCCTAGCATGTCATCCAAAGATGAACAAATACCATCCTGAGCCATTAGTATGCACCAGGTATCTGCATTCATTGTCTTCCATTTTTTAGAACGTTCTCAAAGCCTCCACCCTGTAGCTGAGGCTCTGGGGTCCTCTAAATACCAATTCCTGAAGGTCCACTTTGAGGAACAAGAGCACGATGCCCAGGCACTGGCAACTAGCATTCATGTCCACCTCTAACCTCACAACCCAGGGCTCCAGGAGAACCGTGCACAGCACCCAGCCACTCCCTCTGACCTCCCCACTGGAGCCCCGGCCTCACCAAGCCAGCTACTGACCTGTGTCCCTCCCTGGCAGCCCCCCACCCCACCCCTTCAGTCTGTGCCCACTTCCTTTGGTTCTTCCAGCCCAGACCGCCCTTCCGCACCTCCAGCACTCCTATTCAGCAGCAGAGCCTCACGCCTTTGACCGGCCCCAATCCAATCCCCCGCTCCAACCCCAGGTGCCCAAGGTTCGGCCGGCCCCGGGCACTCTGGGACAGCCGTGTCCGCCCCTGGGTCCCGGACCCCGGCCTGGGGGGAGAGGATGGGGGACGGAGACCCCCCCCGGCCGCCCCCCACTCACCTCCACGAAGTAGAAGCAAGGCAGGAGCGTCATGCTGTCCTTCGGGGGTTTATTCTTCTCCTTGCCGGAGATCATGGTGCCGCGGGGGCGCCACAGGCCGGGCTTGGAGGGGCACAAAGCCGACCTGGAGAGGGAATCGGGGGTGGGGAGGGGTCGCGCGCCCCGAAGGAGGACGACCCGGTGGAGCCTGGCGCGCCCTGGGGGAGGGGGGAGAGAAGCGGACAAGGATTCGCCAGAACAGCCTACGGAAACTGAGGCTGGAGAGGGGGAAGGGGAGGGGCGGCCCCGGGGATGGGGGTGGGGGACCCCGCGGATCCGCTAGATCCGTGATCGGGCACCCCGAGCGCCCGGAGCGGGGGGCTCGGACAGCGGCTCCGGCTAGGAGGGCGGTGGCGGCCTGGCTCGAGGACCCAGGACCTCAGGGCCGAGGACGGCGCCCCCCACCCCCGGGCACCCCGGGGCGGGGGTCGTGGGGAGCGGAGGGGCGGGGCCCGGCGCTCGCCCGCAGCCCCCTCACCTGGCCCGGCGCGCGCGGGAAGGGCGGAGCTGGCGGCGGGGCAGCAGCGAGCACAAAGCGCGGGCCTCCCCGGGGGGGCGGGACTCGGGAGGAGGGCGGGGAGGGAGGGCGGGAGGAGGGTCCGGGAGGAGGGCGGGAGGGAGGGTCCGGGCGGAGACCCCGCAGCGGCCTGGGCGCCGGGCGTGGATTCTTTGTCTGCGCGCGTCGGGGGCGCTGCGCGCGCGCGCGCGTCCACCGCAGGGCCGGGCCTGGGGCGCGCCGTCCGCGGCCCCGCCCCGCCCCGCCCCAGGCTCCACCCGGCCAGGGGTCTCCGGGGGTCTCCCGGACGGATCAGTGCGGCGGGGCCCGCGGTCTCTTCCGCGCCACCCCTGGCGCCTTTCGCGCCCAGGCCACTCGGGGGCCCCCCGGGGCGCGCGGCATGGCGGAGTCTAGATCCAGGGGGGTCCTGGACTGACCGTGTGTCTCACGATCTCTCCGTCCCAGCCCCCTAAAGTCGGCGCCATGGCCCCCTTTAGCCCCGGTGCCGTCCGCCGCTTGCCGGCGCCGGTTTCCATGGCGAGCTCCCTGGGCGCCCAAGCGATCGCAGACAAAGGCACGGGGAAGGGGGGCGGGAGAGGTGCGGGGGGGGGGGCCCTCCCCCTCCTCTTTCTCCTTTCTCCTTGTTCCTCCCTCTGCCCACTCGGACTTTGCCCACTCTACCCACGGAAGTGGGGGTTGGGGTCTCCGCGACCCGGCCGGGGGCGCAGAGCCTGTGGAAATGATTAACGTGAAGCGCACTGAGGCAGGGTTTGCTGTTGGTGGGTTGTTTCCTTCTACCAACCACACAGACTTAGGGGATAGTCGTTCCTCCATTTCTTAGATGCGGAAACTGAGGCCCCAGCAGCCAAAAGGCAGACAGGTCCCAAAAGGCAGAATTCCATTTATTTATTCCCAGCCTTGAACATTCTCTGGTGACCATTGAGAGATGGACAGAACCAGACAATAGCGCGGTCAACAGGCTCCTTTGTGTTGGGAGGGGGTCACCTGGAGTTTACTCCCCCCCCCATCTCTCTGTCTCTCCTCTCTGTCACCTCTCTTCTCTGTCATGTGTGATACTGAGGCTTGAGCTCAGGGCCTGGGTACGGTCCCCAAGCATTTTCACTCAAGGCTGGTGCTCTAGGGTCTGAGCCACAGCTCCACTTCTAGTTCTCTGGTGATTTATTGGAGCTAAGAGTCTCACTCCTGCTGGCTTGGAGCTGTGCTCCTGGGATCTCAGCCTCCTGAATAGCTGGGATTACAGGTGTGAGCCTCCAACACCTGGCTGCAGCCTCTCCCTTTATTACCACTGAGCCTTTCCAGGCCTCCGGCTCCTGGCTCTTGCCCTTCCTGTGCCTTTGTTCTTATTAGTCACAATATTTGTCTAACATTGACTCATGCTTTCAGACTGAGTTCCATACTTGCAAAGATTTCCCCCCATGGTAACAGTGTGGGAGTTCTACAGGCTTAGGCTCTTGCTTTCAGCCTCAGTTTCCCAACCTGGCAGTAAGCACAGTGCATGTTCTTGTCCTATGCTGCTGGTGACAAATGTGACAACAGCATTGAACAGTAAGTGGAAACAGAACGCTGAGTGCTGGTGGCTCACACATGTCATCCTAGCTACTCAGGAGGCTGAGATCTGAGGATCATGGTTCAAAGACAGCCTGGGAAGACAAGTCCCTGAGATTCTTATCTCCAATTAACTAGCAAAAAACTGGAAGTGGAGGTGTGGCTTAAAGTGGCAGAGTGCCAGGTGTGAGTGGAAAAAGCCAAATGAGAGCACAAGGCCCTGAGTTCAAGCCCCAGTACCACCACAAAAAAAGAGGAGGAGTGCGCAGTAGTGACTATGTAGAGGACTTAGGCTTCCTGGGCCCAAGGCCACCATCACCTGTGTTCCATGACAGGAGCAACTAACTGCTGGGGACACTGGGGACCGGTGCTGCAGTGGGGCTCCAGAGGCCTGATCAGCCAGTATGTTAGGCCCAACACCCCCCTCCCCATCACCCAGGACAAGGAAGCTCAAGTCTGCCAGTGTCACAGCAGCCCGGGCAGCTGTTGGGAATGTTGGTGGTGAAAGAGGCCACAAACGGCCTCAGGGAAGAAGTGGAGGAAGAGGAGAATGTAGCAATCACTCCCCCCACCCCATTCCTAGGGTGGTGGGGGAGGGGGCCTCCCAGGGTTTCCTGACACTGGGGCCCTAGGGAGAGAATGGGAAGCAGCAGGATCCCATGCGGGCTGCTCTTTCAGTTTCCCAGGAGTGGGGGTGAGGCAGGTGGACCTGATAGGCCCATGGCCCAGCTGAAAGGCCTGGCTGTCAGCAGGGGCAGGAGGAAGCCAGGGGTGGCTTTAGAGCTGAGCAGGGCAGTTGAGTATGGCAAGTGCCACACAGGGTCTGCTCAGTGCCCAGTACAGTTCTGAGAAGCAGGACCTGCTCATGAACCACTTGCACAAAAGGGGCAACTGAGGCACCAAAACTAGATTCACCCTGCTGGGCACTGGTGGCTCACACCTGTAGCCCTAGCTACTCAGGAGGCTGCGATCTGAGGATCCTTGTCTCCAATAAACCACTCAGAAAACTGGAAGTGGTGCTGTGGCTCAAGTGGTAAAGCACTAGTCTTGAGCTGAAGAGCTCAGGGACAGTGCCCAGGCCCAGAGTTCAAGCCCCACGACTACCATCATCACTATCAACAACAAAAAGTCATTGTTTGTTTTTTAACCA
Organism: Dipodomys merriami; assembly: GCF_024711535.1. Classification (NCBI taxonomy): domain Eukaryota; kingdom Metazoa; phylum Chordata; class Mammalia; order Rodentia; family Heteromyidae; genus Dipodomys; species Dipodomys merriami. Next base: position 4,516,599 of record NW_027206291.1, read on the forward strand.
CCATGACTGTTTTGGTCCAGATCCATCCATCACCATAAAAGAAACAGGGAACAGGCTGCAGTCATGAGCAGGATGAGGCTCTGGTACACTGTCAGTTGGAAGGACCCTAAGGCTGCCATGCTCAGGGAGAGAAGCTGACTCAAAAGGCCACATAGTATTTGTCTCCACTGATAGAAAATGTCCAGAGACGCACCAGGAAGTAGACTTGCGAGGGCCAGGGGCTGGGGAGGGGAAAGTGCCTACTCATGGCAATGATGCTTCCTTTTGAGATGACTGAATGTTCTAGAATTAGAACACTGACCAAGATCTTGCTTGCATACATATGCATGACAAATCACTGAAGTAGGGTTATTGTCCCATTAAATCTGTCCTCAGCTCAGGTCCTTAATCCTAGGAACTGATTGCTGAAGATTACAGTTCAAAACTGGACTGGGCAAGAACATCAGAGAGATTCTTTTTTGTTTGTTTGTTTGTTTGTTTGGGTCTAGTCGTGGGCCTGAACTCTGGGCCTGGGCGCTGTCCCTCAGCTCTTCAGCTCAAGGCTAGCGCTCTACCACTTGAGCCACAGCGCCACTTCCAGCTTTTTTTCTTTTTGCTTATGTGGTGCTGGGGAATGGAACCCAGGGCCTCATGCATGCAAGGCAAGCGCTCTACCACTGAGCCACCTTCCCAGCCCCCAGTCAGTGAGAGTCTTATCTCCAGTCAACCACCAAAATCCAGAAATGAAGCTGTGACTCAAGTGGTAGAGTGCTAGCCTTGAGCAAAAATGCACAGGGACAGCAAGCATCCAGGCCCTGAGTTCAAGGCCCAGGACTGGCACACACACACACACACACACACACACACACACACACACACACACATACACGCACACACACACACACACACACACACACATACACGCACACACACACACACACACACACACACACACACACACACACACACACACACACACAAAATCTGCCTCTAAACCAGGTGCTGGTGACTCACATCTGTAATTCTAGCTACTCAGGAGGCTGAGATCTGAGGATCACATTTCAAAGCCACCCCAGCCAAGAACATCTGTGGGACTTTATCTCCAATTAATCACCCAAAAGAAAGCCAGAAGTGGCTCAAGTGGTAAAATGCTAGCCTTGAGCATGAAAGCTCAGGGACAGTACCCAGGCATTGAGTTCAAGCCCCAGGACTGGAAAAAAAGAAAAAAGAAAAACAAACAAACAAAAAGATGTCATAGATCTGAGCCCTACACCTCCTGCCCTCAGTTTCCCACTAGATTTCCAATGACCTTGGGACACCGCCTCCCCTCCCCCACCCCCTCCTCTTCCCCACCCCCGCCTTACCCTTCAGCCTGGCTGTTTGCTGTTGGACCACTCACAGTTGGCACAGGAAGGAGCCAAGGCCACATCTTCCAGCCCCATTTCCCCTCCCAGCTTGTCCCTCAGAGGCTCCTCTACTCCGGCCTCCTCTACCCCAGATCCTGCCTGGCCCGGGTCATTCTGGCCCTCTTGCCTAGCACCTTTTTGTCATCAGGATGGCCCACCTGAGGATCCCCAGTGGAAACAGAGCTTGATGGGAAAATCCAGAGCCCCTCACCTCTGCCCTGGCTAATTGTCTCTCTGATCAGACTCCCTTTCTCTAGTTAACAACATTATGGAAATGTATTTCACAGAGCAGAGCCTGGTGACTCATGCCTGTAATCCTAGCTACTCAGGAGGATAACTGTTTGAAGTGAGCCAGGCCTGGACAGCCAGTGAGACTCTCATCTTCCAATTAACCACTAAATAGCTGGAAGTTGAACTGTGACTCAAGTGCTAGAGTGCTAGCGGAGAAAGCCAAGCAAGAGTGCCACAGAGCCTAGGTTCAAACCCTGGGCCTCCTCTCTGGAGGGTATGACCTGGCATATGGGGGTCCTCAGGCTTGCCTGAAGGCAGCAAAGAAGGGGGTGGGTCATACCACAAACCCCAGGGGCTGGAGAGGCAGAAGAGGGGTAGGAAGTTCCAGGAAGATGAAAATATCATGGAGTCTCAGGCTGTATAAAGGACAAACCCTTAGCCAGGTGCTGGTGGCTCATGTCTATAATCCTAGCATTTCAGGAGGCTGAGATCTGAGGATCACAGTTCAAAGCCCGCCCAGGCAGGAAGGTCCATAAGACTTTTATTTCCAATAAACCTCCAGAAAACTGGAAAGTGGAGCTGGGCTCCAAGTGGTAGAATGCTAACCTTGAGCAGAATTTCCCAGAGAGCACCCAGGCCCTGAGTTTCTAAGCTTTTTCACTCAAGGCTATTGCTGAACCACTTGAGCCACAGGTCCTCTTCTGGCTTTTTGATAACTAATTGGAGATAAGAGTCTCACAGACTTTCCTGCCTGGGCTGGCTTTGAAGCACAATCCTCAGATCTCAGCCTCCTGAGTAGCTAGGATTATAGACATGAGCCACCAGAGCCTGGCTTTTTTGTCCTTCCTTCCTTTTCCCCTTCCTTCCTTCCTTTTTCTTTCTTTCATTCTTTTTTTTTTTTTAAATTGGCAGTATTGAGGATTGAACTCAGGGTCTGGGAGTTGTCCATTAGCTTTTCTGCATGTGGCTGGAATTTCTACCACCTAAGCCATACCTTTACTTCTGGCTTTGTGCTGATTTATTAGAGACACAAATCTCTTGGATTTGTCTGCTGGGCTGGCTTTGATCCCTGATCTCTCGCTTTCTTTCTTTCCTTCTTTCTTTCTTTCTTTCTTTCTTTCTTTCTTTCTTTCTTGTCAGTCATGGGGCCTGAACTCTGGGCCTGGGCGCTGTCCCTCAACTCTTCACCTCAAGGCTAGTGCCCTACTACTTGAGCCCAGCACCACTTTTGGCTTTTTTCTGCTTATCTGGTGCTGAGGAATTGAACCCAGGGCCCCATGCATGCGAGGCAAGCACTCTACCACTGAGCCAACTTCCCAGTCTTTTTTTTTTTTTTTGGTCAGTTGTGGGGATTGATCTCTGGGCCTGGGCACTGTCCCTCAGCTCTTCAGCTCAAGGCTAGCACTCTACCACGTGAGCCACAGTATCATTTCCAGTTTTCTGGTGGTTAATTGGAGATAAGAGTCTCATGGAGGAAGTGGCACTGTGGCTCAGGTGGTAGAACACTTGCTTTGAGCTGAAGAGCTGAAGGACAGTGTCCAGGCCCAGAGTTCAAGCCCCATGAATGGCCAAAAAACACCCCCCAAACCCCCAACTATATCATTATGGGGCTGGGACGGTGACTCAGTGGTAGAGTGCTTGCCTTGCATGCATAAGGCCTTGGGTTCAATTCCTCAGCACCACATAAGCAGAAAAAGCCAGAAATGGTGCTATGGCTCAAGTGGTAAAGTGCTAGCCTTGAGCTGAAGAGCTGAGGGACAGCACCCAGACCCAGAGTTCAGGCCCCATGACCGACAAAAAAAAAAAAAAAAAGTCTAATGGAGTTTCCTGCCTGGGCTGACTTTGAAGTGTGACCCTTAGATCTCAGCCTCCTGAGTAGCTAGGATTACAGGTGAGAACCACTGGCACCCAGCCTGATCCCTGATCTTCAGATCTCAGTCTCCTGAGTTCTAGGATTACAGGTGTGAACCGCTGGAGCCAGGGGACAGGTAGTTCTTGTAATGGGCCCTGGCCTGGCCTCCACGCACTCCCACACACTTGGAGCATCCCAGTTGTGTTTGCCACACATGCTCCTTGAGAGAGAGACTTAGCAGAGAGTCCCTTGGGAGCAAAGTCACCTTTGATGGACATCCTTACAGGAAAAGTTGGAATCCTCAAGAGCAAAGCTAAACACATAGATGTCATTAGGTCACAGGGCTCTGTGACCTTATGTGCCCTGTGGGATTATATTGCCCCCTCTCCCCACCCACCCTGTCTCCAGCAAAGTGTGTTTCTGGAGGCTTGGGGATTTGGCAGTGGTAAGGACCAATAGCAGGGAGTGGGGCACACTGAGTCCTTCTCCCAGGACTCCTTGCATGGGCTGGGTGGGGGCTGCTGGTGTTGCATTTTTTCTGGAGATCCAGACCCTGGGGTGCAGTCCTGACCCCTATACTCTCCACATTGTCCAAGCTGGAAGGAGGAAGTGGGGACACCCATCCTGGCCATGGGGCAACTGCAACTGCCATCTGCTATAAAAGGGGAGAGACAGTGGGGTTCTGGTTCCTGACCATGGCTCCAAGCCACCCAGCCTCCAGCCCTGCGCTTGCTTCCATCCTGCTGGCTCTGCTGTTAGGTGGTGAGTGGGGCCAAGTCCCCATCAGCCGACTGGGCCCGGGTGTGTGTGTGTGTGTGTGTGTGTGTGTGTGTGTGTGTGTGTGTGTGTGTGTGTGTGTGTGTGTGTGTGTGTGTGTGTGTGTGTGTGCCTGGCATAGCTGGGAGAGCATGGGAGGACCCCTGAGTGCCTGGCTGATGCCTGAGGCAGGAGGGGAGGAAAGGGAAGCTGGAGGGATTGACTCAGTTTCTCTTCTGTGAAATGGGTCATTTGTTGGCTGGATTGTTTCTTCTCTTTCTTTTCCTTTTTCTCCTTTCCTTCCTTTCTTTCTTCCTTTCTTTCTTCCTTTCTTTCTTTCTTCCTTCCTTTCTTTCTTTCTTTCTTTCTTTCTTTCTTTCTTTCTTTCTTTCTTTCTTTCTTTCTTTCTTTCTTTCTTTCTTTCTTTCTTTCATCTTGTTGGTCGTGGGGCTTGAACTCAGGGCCTGGGTGCTTGTCCCTGACCTCTTTTGCTCAAGGCTAGTGCTCTGCCACTTTGAGCCACAACTCCACTGCTGGTTTTTGAGTGGTTAATTGGAAATGAGAGCCTCAGGGGGGACTTTCCTGCTCCAGGCTGGCTTTGAACAGTGATCCTCAGATCTCAGCCTCCTGAGCAGCTAGAATCATAGTCATGAGCCACTGGCACCCAGCTAGATGTTTTTTTGTTTGTTTTTTTTCTGTTCTTAGAAATCCTTTTTACATTCAGATCTGGAAGGCAGAACTTTTTTTTTTTTTTTTTTTTTTTACAAAAACAGTATTAGTTTGGCTGAGAATGTGGCTTAGTGGTAGAGTACTTACCTAGCATTCATTAGGCTCTGAGTTTAATTCCTCAGTACCATATAAGCAGAAAAAGTGGTGCTATGGCTCAAGTGCTAGAGAGCTAGCCTTGAGCACAGAGAGGCTCAGGGACAGAGCCCAGGCTCTGAGTTCAAGCCCCACAACCACCACTAACAACAACAATACAGTATTAGCCCTTAAATTCAGGTCCTCATGTTCTTGCTTAGTAATTTTTGCTCAAGACTGATGCTCTAGCACTTGAGCCACACCTCCACTTCTATTTTTTGTTTGTTAATTGGAGATAGGAATCTCTCAGATTTGTCTGCCTAGGCTGCCTTCAAATCAAAATTCTCAGGTCTCAGCTTCCTGAGTAGCTAGGCGTGAACCACCAGGACCCATTACCAAACCTTTAGAAATAATCATTGCACTCCAGGTATGGGTAGCACAAATCTTGATTCCCAGTGGAAACAGGAAGATTGCAAGATTGAGGCCAGCCTGGGCTAAATAGACGCTGTCTTAAAACAATAATGACAAAACACAAAAATCAAGTGCCTGGATTTGGGAAGGTGGCTCAGTGGTAGAATGTTTGCTTGCCTTGCATGCATGAGGCCCTGGGTTCAATTCCTCAGCACCACATAAGCAGAAAAAGCCAGAAGTAGTGCTGTGGCTCAAGTGGTAGAATGCTAGCCTTGAGCTGAAGAGCTGAGGGACAGCGCCCAGGCCCAGAGTTCAGATCCCACGACCGACAAACAAAAATCCCAAGTGCCTGTCAGGTGCTGGTGGCTCATACCTGTAATCCTAGCTACTCAAGAGCTTAGATAGAGAATCGTGGTTCAAAGCCAGCCCAAGAAGGAAAGTCTGTGAGTTTTGTTTTTTTTTTTTTTCCTTGTTGGTCGTGAGGCTTGAACTCTGGGCCTGGGAGCTGTCCCTTAGCTCTTCAGCTCAAGGCAAACGCCTCCATTTGAGCCACAGCGCCACTTTTGGTTTTCTGGTACTTAATTGGAGATAAAAGTCTCATACACATTCTTTTTCTTCTTCTTCTTCTTCTTCTTCTTCTTCCTCTTCCTCTTCCTCTCCTTCTCCTTCTCCTCCTCCTCCTCCTCCTCCTCCTCCTCCTTCTCCTTCTCCTTCTCCTTCTCCTTCTCCTTCTCCTTCTTCTTCTTCTTCTTCTTCTTCTTCTTCTTCTTCTTCTTCTTCTTCTTCTTCTTCTTCTTCTTCTTCTTCTTCTTCTTCTTCGTTGGTCATGGGGCCTGAACTCTGGGCCTGGTAGCTGTCCCTCAGCTCTTCAGCTCAAGGCTAGTGCTCTACTACTTGAGCCACAGCGCCACTTCCAGCTTTTTCTCCTTATGTGGTGCTGAGGAACGAACCAGGGCCTCAAGCATGCAAGGCAAGCACTCTACCACTGAGCCACCTTCCCAGTCCCCTCACAGACTTTCTTGCTTGGGTTCACTTTGAACTGTGATCCTCAGATCTCAGCCTCTAGAATAGCTAGGATTACAAGCATGCTTCCCCAGCACTGGCTGTGAGATTCTTATCTCCAATTAACAAAAAGCCCAAAATGGAACTGTGCCTTACATGGTAGAGCACTAGCCTTGAATGAAAAAGCTCAGGAACAATGCCCGCCACCTGAGTTCAAGCTCCAGGATGTCACACACACACACACACACACACACACACACACACACACACACACACACACACACACACACAGCCCTTCCTTAGGCACAGAGTCCCAGGGGCAGATTTCCAGACAGTGTTTCTGTTATACAGATTGGGATGGACAAGAAAACTCAGAAAGATCCAGGGCCTGGTTGAGGTCACACAGCATAGTAGGGAAGGGATTCCTGGAGTCAGCCCTGCTGGGCCACAGTCTTTGACATCTACCTTTTCAGGTATAGCCAAGGCTGCACAGATTGTGGGTGGCCGGGAGGCCCGGCCCCATTCGAGACCCTATGTGGCATCGCTGCAGCTGAGCAGGACCCCAGGTAGCCACTTCTGCGGAGGGACTCTGATCCATCCAAGCTTTGTGCTGACAGCTGCCCACTGCCTCCAGGACGTGTGAGTCCTGCCTGTGGGTGGGATATGGGGAGGGGGAACATGGACCGGGTTTGGTCTGTCCTCTCCCCTGAGCCTACCAGCTGGGACCTTGGAGCAGTACGGGGGTTTCCCAGGGAGGGCTCTCAGGCTGGTCCTAGTGGGAGGGATAGAAAGAAACAGAGATAAAGAAATAAAACCCTGACTTCTCCCAGCCCCGCACACCTGGTGACAGTGGTGCTGGGGGCCCACGACCTACAGAACCTGGAGCCAGTACAGCAGAAGTTCACCATCACCCAAGTTTTCCAGAACAACTATGACCCTGAGGACAACCTCAATGATGTGATGATCATCCAGGTGGGAAGGTGGAGTGTGTGCTTCATCTACACACTGAACATTTATTGAGCACCTACTGTATGCCAGGCCACGAGAAAGGTAGATAGGGACACCATGGGGACCTGTGGAGCGGGATGGGCATTCAGTCAGTTCATTCATGGCTCTCTCAACACACCTGACCTTCTGACTCCTGAAAATCTGACTCCTAGACCACTGTCAGCCCAGCCCAGGGTGGTGAGCTCACCAGGTCTCCACAGTCCTGACCCCGAAAAAGTAGCTTTCCTAGCAGAGTTTGTGTGAGCCGGTGTCTGCTGGAGCCTTGGAGCTTATTATAAAACTGAGCATACAATGTTCAGTGCTTTGCAATCCCGAGGGTTCTGGGTGAAGGAAATAAGGTGAAAAACTCCTGGGGAAGGGGTATGGGTGGAGAAGGCATGGTGAGGGGTGCCCAGGAGGTGGGTGATGCTGGGATAGGAGGCCACTGGGCCTGGGGACAAGCTGTCAGCCTCGTGTTCTGTCCCAGCTGGACCGCCCGGCCTCCCTCAGTGCCGAAGTGGCCGTGGCTCCACTACCACGACAGGACCAGCCGCTGTCCCAAGGTACCCAGTGCCTGGCCATGGGCTGGGGCCGCCTGGGCACCCGCGCGCCAGTGTCCCGCGTGCTTCAGGAGCTGAACGTGACCGTGGTCACCTTCCTGTGCCGCCCGCACAATGTGTGCACGCTGGTGGCGCGCCGCAGCGCGGGCATCTGCTTCGTGAGTATCCCAGGAGGCGGGCACGGGGGGCGGAGCCCTGGAGAGGGAGGAGCTCTGGGAGGTGGTGTGCTGGGGGCGTGGCCCTGGAGAGGGCGGGGCCAGGGCAAGATCTCCAGGAGCAGGGAGGCCGGGGCGTGGCTTCGGAGAGGGCATGGCCCGGAAAAGGCTGCAGGAGCTGGGGCAAGAGCATGGTCTTACGAGAGGGCGTGGCCATGAACGGCAGGAGACGGGAGGGGCGTGGCTTAGAAGAGGGCGTGGCCAGGAGGGGAGCTCCCGGTGATGGGACCGGGGCGTGGCCAAAAAAAGGTGGAGCTTATGAGGAGGAACGTCTGGATTGGGTCCTGGAGAAGGCGGGGCAAGAAGGTGAGCTCCGGGAGGTGGGGCTGGGCGTGGTCGAGGAGAGGGCGGTGCTCGGGAAGGAGGAACCTCAGAGACAGTATTATGCCCTAGGTTTAGAAATAGTGGAGCCGGCCGGACGCTGTTGGCTCACGCCTGTAATCCTAGCTATTCAGGAGGCTGAGATCTGAGGACAAGGTTCAGAGCCAGCCCGGGCAGGAAAGTTCGTGAGACTCTTCAATAAACCACCAGAAAACCGGAAGTGGCGCTGTGGCTCAAGCGGTAGAGCTAGCCTTGAGTTGAAGAGCGCAGGGACAGCGCCTAGGCCCGGAGTTCAAGCCCCACGACCGACAAGAGAGAGAGAGAGAGAAATAGTGGAGCCCAAGAGGGGAAGGGGCTCAGGGAGCAGGGGAGCCTGGGTTCTGCCCCACTTTCTGGCTCCAGAGCCACTCTGAGCTCCGGTTTCCCCATCGGATGAACGCCCATCACCCCCGTGAAGCGGGTAGGCAGGAAAGCGAGTGGAGCAGCCTCATCCCCTCCCCCATCGTGGTCTGGGAGCCCCTCCCGGGGGACACTGTGGGTGCCCGCTCAGAATCCAGTGATCCAGGTACACAGAAGGAGACTAATACATGCAGCTGCGGTCCACCGACAGGCCCTACCGATCTAGCCTCTGGGTCGCCAAGGACTAGACTTGGGGACTGATCCTTCTATCTCCCCTTCCCAGGGAGACTCGGGGGGCCCCTTGGTGTGTGACGGGGTCCTGCAGGGCGTGGACTCCTTCGTGATCCGGGAGTGTGCCAGCCGCCAGTTCCCCGACTTCTTTGCGCGGGTGTCACTCTACGTAGACTGGATTCACACGGTGCTGCGCAGTGCAGGGACTGCGGGCTGACCCGACCCCCACCCCACCCCACCCGCTGACCAGCAGGCCCAGGCGGGCTGCACGTCCTAAGTGGGGAACTTCAGGCAGAGAACATCTATCTTTCCCGAAGGTCCGTTCTAGCAAGTGTCCACCTAGTGTCCTGTGACCACCCCAGCCATCCACTTCCCCCAGGGGCTCAGGAAGGGGTAACCTACTCTATGTGACCTCAATAAAAGCTGAAACTCCCTCTGGCTCCTGTCCATTCTTCCCTGTAGGGACAACGGAGAAGCTGCAGTGTCCCGGGCTGTTCAAGGTCCAGTACCTCTCACTGAGGATGGAGGGGAAGTAGAGGTCTAGAGGCTAGGCTCACCAGTTGTCTTTTATGATTATGATTACGTGTGTGTGTGTGTGTGTGTGTGTGTGTAGGCCCTAGGCTTGAATTCAGGGCCTGGGCATTGTCCCTGAGCACTTTTGCTCAAGGTTAGTACTCTACTACTTCAGTCACAGACCCACTTCTGATTTTGTTGTTGTTTGTCTGTTTGCTGGTCCTGGGGCTTGAACGATGGGCCTGGGCACTCTGAGCTCCTTTGGCTAGGACTCTGCCACTGGAACCACAGTGCCACTTCCCACTTCTGGCTTTTTCTTTTCTTTTTTCTCTTTTTGTCAGTTGTAGGGCCTGAACTCTGGGCCTGGGCACTGTCCCTCAGCTCTTCAGCTCAAGGCTAGCGCTCTACCACTTGAGCCACAGTGCCACTTCCTGTTTTTTCTTTTTTTTGTCGGTCCTGGGGCTTGAACTCTGGGCCTGGGCGCTGTCCCTCAGCTCTTCAGCTCAAGGCGAGTGCTCTACCACTTGAGCCACAGCGCCACTTCCGGTTTTCTGGTGGTTTATTGGAGATAGGAGTCTCACAGTCTCTCCTGCCCGGGATGGCTTTGAACCGCGATCCTCAGATCTCAGCCTCCTGAGTAGCTAGGATTACAGGCGTGAGTCACCAGCGCCCAGCACTTCCTGTTTTTTCTGCTTATGTGGTGCTGAGGAATCGAACCCAGGACCTCATGCATGCAAGACAAGCACTCTACCACTGAGCCACTTTCCCAGCTCATTTCTGGCTTTTTCTTTTCTTTCTTTTTTTTTTTTTTGGTCCGGTGGTGGGGCCTGAACTCTGGGCCTGGGCGCTGTCCCTCAGCTCTTCAGCTCAAGGCTAGCGCTCTACCACTTGAGCCACAGCGCCACTGGCCTTTTTCATTTATGTGGTACTAAGGAATCCAACCCAGGGCCTCAGGCATGCAAGGCAAGCCCTCTACCACTGAGCCACCTTCCCAGCCCCATTTCTGGATTTTTCTGTGTTTATTCTGTGATTAATTGGAGATAAGAGTCTCACAGGCTTTCCTGCCCAGGCTGGCTTCCAACCTCGATCCTCAGATCTCAGCCTCCTGAGTTGCTAGGATGATAGGCGTAAGCCACCAGAGCCCAGTCCACTTCTATTTTTGTTTTTTTGTTGTTAATTGGAAATAATAGTCTCATAGACTTTACTGTCTGGGATGGCTTTGAACCATGATTCTGTTCTCAGCCTCCTGAGTAGCTAGAATTATAGGCATAAACCATAGGCACCTGGCTGCCTTACTTTTTTTTTTTTTTTTTTTGCCGGTCATGGACCTGAACTCTGGGCCTGGGCGCTGTCCCTCAGCTCTTCAGCTCAAGGCTAGCACTCTACTGCTTGAGTCACAGCACCACTTCTGGCTTTTTTCTTTTTGCTTATGTGGTGCTGAGGAATCGAACCCAGGGCCTCAGGCATGCAAGGCAAGCACTCTACCACTGAGCCATCTTCCCAGCCCATGCCTTACTTCTAATAATGCCCACTGCCCTGCCTGAGTAGCCCTGAGCAAGTTGCCTCTGTGCCTCAGTTCCTGTATCTGAAAAATTCCTCAGCATTTTCTAGAACTTCCAGAGTACTTCTAGACACCCTCAGCTAGTCAGTCCTAGGGACCTATTATCATACAGATGACCAATCCAGCTCTGGGGAGCCCCCAGGCTGGAAGGCTTCCTTGGAAGAGACGCATATAAGTGCAAAAGTCCAGAGGGAGGAGAGAGCTGGGGCTCTGGGGGTGAGGTGTGGGAGGCCAGATGCACAGGAATGAAGTGGGTATGTAGCAGATGAAGAGGGCAGAGGAAAGGGGACTTGGCCCAACAGCAGCCACAGGAGCCTGTTTATTTCTCATGGGAGAGTGCCCCCTGGTGGCAGAAATGAGCTTGGAGGAGAAAGAGAGGTCACAGACTAGCCAAAGCATCTGGAAAACGAGGCAACTGGCACCTTATAGTTGAGGCCAACCTGAGGAAGGCACAGTTCAGTTGGAAGACAGATGATTAATCGGCCTGGTCACCACTTGATGGCATTGTATTGATTCGTGCCAGATTCAATAAGAGCAAGGATACCCAGGCCTGTCCCTTTTCCAATGTCTTGAAATCTCCACTAATCACCCAGAGAAGAACCAAGGGTATTATGGGCACTAAACCTGTGTGTGCAGAGACACTGAGCTCTGGGAGGGTGTGCTGGTGAATACTGGGTGTCCTTTGGGGTTTCTGATACCCAGGTGAAACCTTTTGCTAGAAGGAATGAGTACATGCATTGCAACAGAAAGACCCAGAAGCCAGGCACCGGTGGCTCATGCCCATAATCCTAGCTACTCAGGAGGCTGAGATCTGAGGATCTCAGTTCAAAGCCAGCCCAGGCAGGAAAGTCCATGAGATTCTTATCTCCAATAAACCACTAGAAAACCAGAAGTGGCGCTATGGCTCAAGCAGCAGAGTGCTCGCCTTGAGCTGAAGAGCTGAGGGACAGCACCCAGGTTCAGAGTTCAAGCCCCACAACCAACAAAAACAAAACAAAACAAAACAAAATGTAGTTTGCTATATGCTTTTTTTTTGGCTGGTCGTGGGGCCTGAACTCTGGGCCTGGGCGCTGTCCCTCAGCAATTCAGCTCAAGGCTAGCACCCTACCACTTGAGCCACAGCACCACTTCCAGCTTTTTCTGCTTATGTGGTGCTGAGGAATCAAACCCAGGGCCTCATGCATGCAATGCAAGCACTCTACCACTGAGCCACCTTCCCAGCCCTCTATATGCTCTTGTGTGAAAGAAGATTCAGAGAATCTTTCAAGTCTGGTGCTGGTGATTCAGACCTGTAATCTTAGCTTCAGGAAGCTGAGGTCTGGAGGATGGTAGTTTGAGGCTAGCTTAGGCAGAAAAGTCCCTAAGACTCCATCTCTAAAATAATACCACCCCCACCACCACCCCCCCACACACAAAAAAAGTGGGCTGGAGATGTGGAGATGTGGTACCAGTTAAGCAAACAATCTAAGCCAGTGGGAGGCCATGAGGTCAAACCCCAGTACCAGGAGGGGGGAAAAAAAAAGAACATTCTAGAAGGAAAGCAGTTTTCTAGCAAATCACAGGCCTGCAGGGCAGAATTGAGACTTTAAGGTCTGGGAGAACCAAGGAGGAATCAAGGAAGAAACTGAATCAAAAGTGGGTCAATGCACTGGTCTCGAAGAAGGCGCTGGTGACTCAGGCCAGGCTACTCAGGAGGCTGAATCTGAGGATCATAGTTTGAAGTCAACCAAGGTAGAAAAATCTGTGAAACAATTTTTTTTTTGTCAGCCCTGGGCCTTGAACTCATGGCCTGGGCACTGTCCCCGAACCTCTTTGTCTTCAAGGCTAGGGCTCTACCACTTGACCCATGGCACCACTTCTGGCATTTTCTAAGTGGTTTATTGGAGATAAGAGTCTCATAGACTTTCCTGCCTGGGCTGGCTTCAAATCCCGATCCTAGGATCTTAGTCTCCTGAGTAGTTAAGATAATAGGCATGAGCCACTGGCTCCTGGCTTAAGTTTGGGAAACTCTGATCTCCAGTTAACCAGCAAAAACTTGGAAGTGAAACTGTGGCACAAGTAGTATAATGCCATCCTTGAGTGAAAAAGCCAAGTGTGAGTGAGAAGCCCTGAGCCCAAGTTTAAGCCCCAGTACCAGCCACATCCTCCCCCCCACCCCCCTGGCCCTCCAACCCTTCCCCCAGCCCCCCAACCCCCCGCTCCAGGAAAATATTCATTGTTTTTCTTTTTTTGGTTGGTGGTGAGGCTTGAACTCTGGGCCTAGGCACTGTCCCTGAGCTCTTCAGCTCAAGGCTAGTTCTCTACCACTTGAGTCACAGTGCCACTTCCATCTTTTTCTGCTTATATAGTGCTGAGGAATCAAACCCAGGGCCTCAAGCATGCAACGCAAGCACTCTACCACTGAGCCACCTTCCCAGCCCGTGTCTCTGAGCTCTTCAGCTCAAGGCTAGTGCTCTACCATTTAATCCACATCACCATTTCCAGTTTTCTGAGTGGTTTATTGGAGATAAGAGTCTCATGGGCTTTCCTGCCCAGGCTGGCTTTGAACTGTGATCCTCAGATCCCAGCCTCCTGAGTAGCTAGGATTACAGGTGGGAGCTACCAGCACCTGGCTAATTCATTGTTTTTCAAGTTCCACAACAAGGACAAGGATATGAACCTTGAGTTGACACCTTTAATAATCACTGTACAGTGAACATGTGATGTGGTTGTATGTATATATATGGTGTTCAATAAATGCTGCTGTGGTTAAGTCTGGTCTCCCTGGTTGGGCCAAACCCCAAGTCAGTGTGAAATTCCAGGAGTGACTCTGAAGGCTACGATCTGAGGATCCCATTTTGAGGCCAGCCCAGGTGGAAAAGTTTGAGAGACCCTTTTTTCCCAATTAACCAGCAAAAAGATGGAAGTAGAGCTGTGGTTCAAGTGGTAGAGCACTGGCCTTGAGCAGAAAAAAAGCTTAAGGGACAACACCCAGGCCCTGAGTTCAAGCCTCAGTTGTACCAACACACAAACACACACTCATAAAGACACACACACACAATGAGGAAAGAAGAGGCTATAATTCACATGTCATAAAAGCCACTATTACTGTTATTTGTAATATATTCATAAAATTATGCTTCCATTGCTGGAAGAAAGGATAAGGAAGGAAGAGGGATGGAAAGAAGAAAGAGGCTGGACCCCAGTGGCTCACACCTGTCATCCTAGCTACTCAGGAGGCTGAGATGTGAGGATCACAGTTCAAAGCCAGCCTGGGTAAGAAAGTCCATGAGACTCTTATGTCCAATTAACCACCCGAAAACTGGAAGTGGTGCTATGGCTCAAATGGTAGAGGGCTAGTCTTGAGCTGAAGAGCTCAGGGACAGTGTCCAGGCTCAGAGTTCAAGGCCCACAATCGAGTCAAAAAAAAAAAAAAAGAAGAAAAAGAAGAAAGAGAGAAAGGAAGGAAGGAAAGAAGGAAGGAAAGAAGGAAGGAAGGAAGAAAGAGAGGAAGAAAGGAAGGAAGACAGGAAGAGAGGGAGGAAAGGAGAGAAAGAAGGAAAGGGAAAAACCCTAATACAGGAATGGAACAGGGCTTTTGGCACACAGATCTCAATGAAGGAGGTGTCCCTAAAGGGCCCAGGGAGGAGTGTGTGCTGCTGGGGCTCCCCAACACCTCTGCGTCCTGGGGTCCCACAGAGGAAGGAAGGTTGCCATTAGGCACCCATGTTTCTTGTTGGTTTGATCATGGGACCCTGGAGCCCATCTTCTGCCTTCCTGTGGTAAATAATGATAAATATTCAGAGACAACACTTTCTGTGCGCCATTACTGAGACTTGAATTCAGGGCCTGCGTGCTCTCCCTGAGCTCTTTTGCTCAAAACTAACACCTTACCACTTGAGCTACAGCTCCACTTCTGGCTTTTTTGTTGGTTAATTGGAGATAAGATTCTCACAGACTTTCTTGTCTGGCTGGCTTCAAACCTCCATCCTCAGGTCTCAGCTTCCTGAGTAGCTAGGTTTACAGGCGTGAACCATCCGTGTAACAAGTTTATAACTACTAGTTTGTCCAACCTTTGCTACAACAGGGGAGATAGAGTCTATTAATGTATCTCACATACTTATTTATCCAGTCCTGGGGAATGAACTCAGGGCCTAAGCACTGTCCCTGAGCATCTTTTGCTCAAGGTTAGCATTCTACCACTTGAGCCACAGCCCCACTTCTGGCTTTTTCTGAGTATGTGGTCCTGAGGAATGGAACCCAGGGCTTTATGCATGGTAGGCAAGCTCTCTACCACTAAGCCACCTTCCCAGCCGAATCTCACATTTTAGATAGGAGGAAACTAAGTCACAGAGGTGTCAGCAGCCTGAAGTTCCACATCAGGGAGTGAGATTTGAACCCAGAGCAGACTCACTTGGCCTCCAAAACATGGGTGAACATAACATACAGGCCGTGCTCAATGAATACACCTGACTCTGGGTCTCTTTTCTTGGGTTAAAGCCACCAAAAGACATGGCCCTTGTGTCCATTCCTGGACACAAGACAGGGTTGTGCAAACAGCAAACATTCACTAAGTGCTCCATGCTGACTACAAGGCAGCAGCGTGGGGGCTCCTCCAAAAGGAGAGAGGACAAAACCAGTTAGAGTGTGTATGTGAGTGTGCATGCACGTGTGTGTGTGTGTGTGTGTGTGTGTGTGTGTGTGTGACCAAGCTGGGGACAATGGGCACTGATTGAGTGCCTGCTGTATGCCTGGCAATATGAGGGCATGGAGAGTCACACCCATTAGGGGAGCCCAGGACAAAAGACTCCAGCCAAGTCCGGCACTGGTGGCTCATGCCTGTAATCTTAGCTACTCAGGAGGCTGAGATCTGAAGATCGCAGTTTGAAGCCAGCCCAGGCAGGAAAGTCTGTGAGACTCTTATCTCCAATGAACCACCAAAAAGCTGGAAATGGTGCTGTGGCTCGAGTGGTAGAGGGCTAAGCCTTGAGCAAAATAAAAAAGCTTAGGGACCGTGTCCAGGCCCTGAGTTCAAGCCCCATGACTGACCAAAAAACAGTAAAGACTCCAGTTTGCTAGGATCTGGTGGCCCAGGGCCCCGGCCCCTCCCCTGACTGTTCTGGAAATGTCTGTCCGTTGGTTCCCTCCTCCACACCTTGTGTTGGAGCAGGGACGTTGGTCTTGCGACATTGTTGGCCACGGCGTGGGGGAGGTCCGGATGGGTGGCTGGGCCCAGGGTCCTTCTCCATTGGGGGCATCAGCTCTTTCTTCACTCTAAATCCAGATGTTCTGGCAGCCAGGCTGTGCCCAGAGCCCTGCCAGGAACTCCAGTCAGGCCCCTGCCGGGTCCAGTATAGCTCTGGTGGGAGAGCTTATAAAGCCTGATGGGGCAGGAGGCAGTGATTCTGGGTAGAGAGCAAGAGGAAGATTTGTGACTGAGAGAGAGCCGTCCAGCTAGGGCCAGGGTGGGTCTCCATATGCTGGCAATCAATCAATCAATCAATCACAGCTTCCGCAGGGCACAAGTGGTTCACATTTGTAATCCTAGCTACTCACAAGGCTGATCTGAAGATGATGGTTCAAAGCCAGCCCACTCAGGAAAGTCCAGGAGACTCTTATCTCCAATGAACCAGCAAAAAAGAAGTGGGCTCAAGTGGTAGAGCACTAGTCTTGAGCACAAAAGCTTAGGGACATCACCTAGGCCCTGAGTTCAATCCCGAGGACTGGCACATTAAAAATAAATAAATCACAGGGAAAATCACAGCTCCCTTGCTATGTTGCTGGGTGGGCTATATAGCTGGGATGGGGTCCACAATATGCCTCAGTTTCCCTATCTTAAAAGAACCAAGAGCCCCCTTGCCCTTCCAAGAGGAAAGGTCAAGATGGTGCTGAGGAAGGGGTGACATTATCTAAAAAGGAATGCACTCTGGGGCTGGGAAGGTGGCTCAGTGGTAGAGCGCTTGCCTTGCATGCTCAAGGCCCTGGGTTCGATTCCTCAGCACCACATAAGAAAAAAGCCAGAAGTGGTGCTGTGGCTCAAGTGATAGAGTGCTAGCCTTAAGCTGAAGAGCTGAGGGACAGTGCCCAGGCCCAGAGTTCAGGCCCCATGACCGGACCCCCCCCCCCCAAAAAAAAAAAAAAGGAATGCACTCTTTTTTTTTTCTTTTTGTAGGTCATGGGGCTTTGAACTCTGGGCCTGGGTGCTGTCCCTCAGCTTTTCAGCTCAAGGCCAGCGCTTTACCACTTGAGCCACAGCACCACTTCCTTTTTGTTTTTTCTAGTGGTTTATTGGAGATGAGAGTCTCACAGACTTTCCTGCCCAGGCTGGCTTTGAACTGCGATCCTCAGATCTCAGCCTCCTGAGTAGTTAGGATTACAGGTGTGAGCCACCCGTGCAGGAATGTACTCTTTATCCAACGTATGTCGCTGTCATTCCTCTGTACATCACTTTAATAACAACAATAAAAAATTAGGGCTGGGAATGTAGGTTAGTGGTAGAGTGCTTGCCTAGCATGCATGAAGCCCTGGGTTTGGTTTCTCAGTACCACATCCACAGAAAAAGCCAGAAGTGGTGCTGTGGCTCAAGGGGTAGAGTGCTAGCCTTGAGCACAGACAGGCTCGGGGACAGAGTCCAGGCCCCCGTGAAATAACAAGTCTGGTGTTTGCCTTGCTCTGCATAAACTCAGGCACCAGGGCCAGTCAAGGCCTCTCAGTTCTTAGTGAGTCTGCCAGGTGACAGGTGGACAGCAGATAACTAACGCATGTCATGTGCTGTATTTGGGACATACTCATACACAATAAAATTGTGTACCTGGCATTCAACGTGCATTCTGCATGTAACCTGGAGACCATGCTGCCAGCTTGGGACTCCCCCCTCCTTTTACTCCCTGCATGTTCCCGGAGAGGAAGTGGGGTGCCAGCTGGGGTGGGGCAATGCAACGGCCTCCCTGTGTGGGCTATAAGAGAGCCTGGTGGGCCCCAGGTGGGTACAGAGCCCTCAGGGAGCCCGGGACCACCATGACCTCCGTCTCGCCGCCCTCCGGCCCTGCTCTCATGGCTGCGTTGCTGGCCTTGCTATTAAGTGGTGAGTGATGATGTTGATCATCCTCGTGTGTGCGTCCATGCATGGGTGTGCATGCTGAGACTTGACTTTGGGGCCTGGGTGCTGTCCCTTGCTTTTTGGCCTAAGACTGGCACTTTATCACTTGAGCCACAGCACCACTCTGGCTTTTTCAGTGTATGCGGTACTGAGGAATGGAACCCAGGGCTTCATGCCTGGGAGACAAGCACTCTACCATTAAGCTACCTTCCCAGCCCTCATAAGACTTCCTTATCCAAGCTGGCTTTGAACTGTGAACCTTAGATCTCAGCCTCCTGAGTAGGTAGGATTACTGGCGTGAGCCACCAGTGCCTGACTAGTGCTGGCCATCTGGCTCTTTCCCATCACCCGTGGGTATGCTTGAATCTCATCCTCACAGGTGGATGGCAGCTAGGACAAGGAACCCAGAAAGCAAGCAAGCCAGGCACCTGTGGTTCAGGCCCCAGAGCTGGCAAGAAGGAGGAGTCGGAGGAGGAAAAGGAAATTGCCAGCCAGGGCACAGGTAGCTTGCACCTGCAATCCTAGGGCCTCAGGAGGCTGAGATCTGAAGATCTCAGTACAAACCAGGCGAGAAAGTCTGTGAGACTATCTCCAATGAACCAGCAAAAAGATGGAAGTGTGGCTCAAGAGGTAGAGCTCTAACCTTGAGTGCAAAAAGCTCAGGGACAGCATCCAGACTCTGAGTTCAAGTTGGAATGGGGCTTAGTGGTAGAGTGCTTGCCTAGCATGCATGAAGCCCTGAGTTCGATTCCTCAGTACCACATACACAGAAAAAGCCAGAAGAGGTGCTATGACTGAAGTAGTAGAGTGCTAGCCTTGAGCACAGATAGGCTGAGGGACAGTGCCCAGGTCCTGAGTTCAAGCCCCAGAATTGACAAAAAGGAAAAGGGGAAGAAAGAAAGAAAGAAAGAAAGAAAGAAAGAAAGAAAGAAAGAAAGAAAGAAAGAAAGAAAGAAAGAAAGAAGGAAGGAAAGAAGAAAGGAAGGAAGGAAGGAAGGAAGGAAGGAAGAAAGAAAGAAAGAAAGAAAGAAAGAAAGAAAGAAAGAAAGAAAGAAAGGAAGGAAGGAAGGAAGGAAGGAAGGAAGGAAGAAAAAGGAAGGAAGGAAGGAAAGAAGGAAAGAAGGAAAGAAAGAAAGAAAGAAAGAAAGAAAGAAAGAAAGAAAGAAAGAAAGAAAGAAAGAAAGGAAGGAAGGAAGGAAGGAAGGAAGGAAGGAAGGAAGGAAGAAAAAGGAAGGAAGGAAGGAAAGAAGGAAAGAAAGAAAGAAAGAAAGAAAGAAAGAAAGAAAGAAAGAAAGAAAGAAAGGAAGGAAGGAAGGAAGGAAGGAAGGAAGGAAGGAAGAAAAAGGAAGGAAGGAAGGAAAGAAGGAAAGAAGGAAAGAAAGAAAGAAAGAAAGAAAGAAAGAAAGAAAGAAAGAAAGAAAGAAAGAAAGAAAGGAAGGAAGGAAGGAAGGAAGGAAGGAAGGAAGAAAAAGGAAGGAAGGAAGGAAAGAAGGAAAGAAGGAAAGAAAGAAAGAAAGAAAGAAAGAAAGAAAGAAAGAAAGAAAGAAAGAAAGAAAGAAGTCACCAGCCAGGCACTGGTAGCTCACACCTGTAATCCTAACTACCCAGGAGACCGAGATCTGAGGAGCACAGTTCAAAGCCAGCCAGGGCAGGAAGGTCTTTTTTTTTTGGGGGGGGGGTGGTCGTGGGGCCTGAACTCTGGGCCTGGGTGCTGTCCCTCAGCTCTTCAGCTCAAGGCTAGCACTCTACCACTTGAGCCACAGCGCCACTTTTGGCTTTTTCTTCTGCTTATGTGGTGCTGAGGAATCGAACCCAGGGCCTCCTGCATGCAAGGCAAGCGCTCTACCACTGAGCCACCTTTCCAGCCCCTGTGAGACTCTTATCTCCAGTAAACCACCAGAAAACCAGAAGTGGTGCTGTGGCTCAAGCGGTAGAGCCCTTGCCTTGAGCTGAAGAGCTGGGGAACAGCACCCAGGTCCAGAATTCAAGCCCCATGACCAACAACAACAACAAAAGAAGTCACCAAGGCCCAAGAGCCCAGAACTGGGGGTTCACAAACCTGGGGGTTCCTCACATCCACTGGTGGGGGGAGATCCAGCAGCCAGACTGTAGTGTAGGGGATCTGTGGGTAACCCCTGCTCTGCTCTCTGCCTCAGTTTCCCCATCTGCTGTGTGTGAGAGTGCCACCTCTCAGGCCCTTACCATCCCCACCCTGTATGTCCCCCCCCCGGCCTGCAGGCCCCACACTGGCCTCTGAGATTGTGGGTGGCCGGCCGGCCAGGCCCCACGCATGGCCCTTCATGGTGTCCCTGCAGCAGCGCGGGGGCCACTTCTGCGGGGGGACCCTGATCGCCCCCAACTTCGTCTTGTCTGCGGCACACTGCGTGAATGGCAAGTGAGTGTCCCCTCCATCTCCCAGCCTGGGGGTCCCCAGTGTGTCCGGGGTGATGATTGCAGGGCTCCTGTGAGCCTGTCCTGAGTCTGGGGTCACCAGGGCTCCCCCTCTCCCTGATGGCTCTGGGCAAGTCCCCGGGGAGGGGATCCCTTGCGCCTCACCTCATGACCACCCACACCCTCCTCCATCTCCTCCCCCCAGGAACGCCCAGTCGGTGTCTGCCGTGCTGGGCGCTCACAACCTGCGGCAGACAGAGCGCGCCACCCGGCAGACGTTCAGGGTGCAGCGTGTGTTCGAGAATGGCTACGACCCCACGCGCCTGCTGAACGACATCGTGGTTCTCCAGGTGCCTGCAGGGAAGAGACAGGCCTGGGGGAGGGGGAGAGCTGCAGGTGTAAGGGCCAAGGGGTGGGGGGGGGGCACTGTAGGGGCAGATGTGGGGGGCGGGGGACACTGTGGGGGCAGATGTGGGGGGCGGTCTAGAGGGCAGATCTAACTGGGCACCTTGTCCTGACTCTGCCTCAGTTCCTACTTTGGTAACCTGCCCTTGGGACAGCTGTGAAGAGATTAAATGGGATGAAAAAAGGAAAGTTCCCATCTGCTGTCAGTCAACAAACCCCTCGGTTCACCCACCCTGTGTCCGGCAGTCCCTGTCTTTGGGGAATAGGGCAAAAGTTCAATCTTGGGGGGGCAGGTGGGATACCTGATTGTGCATTGGGTGCAGTATGGGAGGCTGACCACTCAGGGGCCTGGGCGCTGTCCCTCAGCTCTTCAGCTCCAGGTGAGCGCTCTACCACTTGAGCCACAGCACCACTTGCGGTTTTCTGGTGGGTTTTTTAAATTGGAGATAAGAGTCTCACGGACTTTCCTGCCCAGGTTGGCGTTGAACCGTGATCCTCAGATCTCAACCTCCTGAGTAGCTAGGATTACAGGTGTGAGCCTGTCCCTGAGCCTTTTTGCTCCGGGCTAGTGGTCTACCACTTGAGCCACAGCTCCAGTTTTAGTGTTTTGCTGCTTTTACTGGAGCTAAGAGTTTTATGGACTTTCTGCCTGGGCTGGCTTCCAACCATGATCCTCACATTTCAGCCTTCTGAGTGTTAGGATTAGGGGCAGGAGTCAAAGGCACCCAGCCCAGTGGAAGGCTTGAGAGGATTTCCTCTCTGTCCTGACTCTTGGCTTGCAAAATAATGGCCGAAGCTGGGCACTGGTGCCTCACGTCTGTAATCTTAGCTACACAGGAGGCTGAGGTCTGAGGATCACAGTTTAAAGCCAGCCTGGGTAGGAAAGTCCAATGAATCTCTTATCTCCAATTAACCACCAGAAAACCAGAAGTGGTACTACTGTGGCTCTAAGTGGTAAAGCACTAGCCATGAGCAAAAGAGCTCAGGGATAGCACCCAGGCCCTGAGTTTAAGTCCCACAACTGAAAAAAAAAAAAAAGGAAAAGAAAAGAAAAAGATGGCAGAGAGGGCTGCTATTGAACACCTGCCATGTTTACTGACCTCCAGCTTCCTCCAAGGACAACTCTGCAGCATTGTGGGTGGTTTCACGTTACAGATGAGGAAACTGAGGCACCAGGAAGGGAGGCTTTCCTTCTGCTGCCTCCACTTGACATCCTGGTCTCTGATCCCTCTGACTGCAGCTCAATGGCTCGGCTACCATCAATGCCAATGTACAGGTGGCGAGGCTGCCCGCTCAGGGCCAAGGTGTGGGCAATGGGACGCAGTGCCTGGCCATGGGCTGGGGCAGGCTGGGCACCAACCAGCCAGTGCCCAGTGTCCTGCAGGAGCTCAACGTGACCGTGGTGACGTCTCAGTGCCGACGCGGTGTTAACGTGTGCACAATCGTTCCACGCCGACGGGCCGGCATCTGCTTTGTAAGTATCCCGCGCTCCCCTCTGCACCCAGCCCCAGCTACTCAAGCCTCAAGGAGTGGTCAGACCCTGGGAAGGTCTTCCCCACTCTGGTGGGCAGGTAGGAGTCTCAAGGTCCAGCCTCAGACCCTCTCCATCTGCACAGGGGGACTCCGGCGGGCCCCTGGTCTGCAACGGGCTGGTCCAAGGCATTGACTCCTTCATCCGGGGCAGCTGCGGCTCTGGCATCTACCCCGATGCCTTCGCGCCAGTGGCGCAGTTTGCCAACTGGATTAACTCCATTATTCGACGCCAGGACAACCACCCCGTTCCCCACCTCAGGGACCCAGCAAGCAGGATCAACTAGGGCAGACCGCCCTGGCCACTCCACCTCAGCTACCTAACAGGCTCTTTTCTGTGCTGAACAATAAAAGTTCCCGACGTTTTGTAGAATATGTGTTTGGTGTTCCTTGTTGGTTCAACTGAGCCTTAAGAAAAGTTAGTGGGCTGGGAAGGTGGCTCAGTGGTAGAGTGTTTGCCTTGAGCTGAAGAGCTGAGGGACAGCGCCCAGGCCCAGAGTTCAGGCCCCACAACTGGACCCAAAAAAAAACAGAAAAAGAAAAAAGAAAAGTTAGTAGTGGGGCTGGGAAGGTGGCTCAGTGGTAGAGCGCTTGCCTTGCATGCCTGAGGCCCTGGGTTCGATTCCTCAGCACCACATAAGCAAAAGAAAAAAGCCGGAAGTGGCGCTGTGGCTCAAGTGGTAGAGCGCTAGCCTTGAGCTGAAGAGCTGAGGGACAGCGCCCAGGCCCAGAGTTCAGGCCCCATGACCTGACCCCCCCCCCAAAAAAAAAAAAAGAAAGAAAGAAAAGTTAGCAGTGAGTACAGACTCTCTTGAGTACACCGCCACCTGGTGGCAGCGGTGTCAAGGCATTATGACCAGAAATAAGTCTGTCCCTCCTTCCCCACCGTCCCTCCCTCCCTTCCCTTCCTCCCTCCCTTCCTTTCCTCCTCTGCTTTTTTTTTTTTTTTTCTCAAGTCCTGAGGCTTGAAGTCAAGGCCTAGGTGATGTCCTTGAGCTTTTTTTGCTCAAAGCCCAGTGTGTCTGCGTGCCTGATTGCTTGCTTGCTTGCTTGCTTTTCTTCCTTTCTTTTTTTCCCTCCTTTCCTCCCTCCCTCCCTCCTTCCCTCCTTCCTCCCTTCCTCCCTCCCTTCTTCCCTTCCTTCCTCCCTTCCTGTTATTTGATGCCAGTACAAGGGCTTGAACTCAGGACCTTGTGCTCTCAAATGGCTTTGTTGCTTAAGGCTGGTGTTCTACCATTTGCACCACAGTGTCATTTCTGTTTGTTTTTTTTTGTTTGTTTGTTTTTGTCAGTCGTGGGGCTTGAACTCTGGGCTTGGACACTGTCCCTCAGCTCTTCAGCTCAAGGCGAGCGCTCTACCACTTGAGCTACAGTGCCACTTCCAGTTTTCTAGTGGTTTATTGGAGATAAGAGTCTCACGGACTGGCTGGGAAGGTGGCTCAGTGGTAGAGCGCTTGCCTTGCATGCTTGAGGCCCTGGGTTCGATTCCTCAGCACCACATAAGCAGAAAAAAAAAAGCCAGAAGTGTTGCTGTGGCTCAAGTGGTAGAGCGCTAGCCTTGAGCTGAAGAGCTGAGGAACAGCACCCAGGCCCAGAGTTCAAGCCCCACGACCAGAAACCTCCCCCCCGCAAAAAAAAAAAAGAGTTTCACGGACTTTTCTGCCTGGGCTGGCTTTGAACCGTGATCCTCAGAACTCAGCCTCCTCAGTAGCTAGGATTACAGGCGTGAGCCACTGGCGCCTGGCTTCACTTCTGGCTTTTTGCTGGTTAGTTGGAAATAAAACTTTCACAGACTTTTCTTCTCTGGCTGGTTTTGAACCTGGATCCTCATATGTCAGTCTCCTGAAGGCATCAGCCACTAGCACCTGGCCTTTTCCCACTGCCTGTAAAAGGATATCTTCTGCCATTTCTTTTCTTTTTCCTTCTTTAAAATCCAACTTCAGGGCTGGGAACATAGCTTAGCACTACAATGCTTACCTATCATGAATGAAGTCCTTCGATTCCTCAGTACCACATAAACAAAAAAGGCCAGAAGTGGTGCTGTGGCTCAAGTGGTAGCGTTCTAACCTTGAACAAAAGTAGCTCAGGGACAGGGCCAGGCCCTGAGTTCAAGCTGCACAACTGCCAAAAAAAAAAAAAATCCAGTTTCACCTGGCCCCAGTGGCTTACACCTGTAATCCTAGCTACTCAGGAGGAAAGTTTGTGAGAATTTTATCTCCAATTAGCCACTAAAATGATGGAAGCAGAGTTGTGGCTCAAATGGTAGAGCACCAACCTTGAGAGAAAAAGCTCAAGGACAGCACCCAAGCCCCTGAGTTCAAGCCTCAGATTGGCATGTATACACACACACACACACACACACACATACATACACACACACACACACTCACACACACATACACTCACACACATACACACACATACACTCACACACACATACACTCACATACATACACACACATACACACACATACACACACATACACACACTCACACACATACACACATATACTCACACACACATACACTCACACACACATACACTCACACACATATACACATACACACATACACTCACACACACACACACATACACTCACACACACACACACACACACACACACACTCCTTTCACTGGATCATTTGAGGCCACACTGGTCAAAAAAAAAAAAAGTTCGAGAGATTCTACTTCAACCAATGGCTGGTGTGTGGTCAGATACAATTTTTTTTGTTTGTTTGTTTTGTTGGGGCCTGAACTCTGGGCCTGGGCGCTGTCCCTCAGCTCTTCAGCTCAAGGCTAGCGCTCTACCACTTGAGGCACAGCACCACTTCCGGCTTTTTCTGCTTATGTGGTGCTGAGGAATTGAACCCAGGGCTTCATGCATGCAAGGCAAGCGCTCTACCGCTGAGCCACTTTCCCTGCCCTCAGATACAATTTTTATCCCAGCTACAAGGTATGGGGGTCAGGGTACAATGATTGGGTGCAGTGGCCCAAGCCTGTCATCCCCAGGGAAGCACAGGTGGGAGGATCGCAGCCCAGGCCTTGTCCCAACATAAAGCAAGACCCTACCTTGAAAACAACGCAAAAAGAGGGCAAGAGGCTGGCTCAAACGGTAGAATACCTGCTAAGCAAGCATGAGGTTCTGAGTTCAAGCCCCAGTACTAGGTAGGTTCAATGACACAGAGTCACCCAGTAGGCACAGTGCCAACCTGTCCCACTCCAAACCTTCCTCTGTGTGTGTGTGTGTGTGTGTGTGTGTGTGTGTGTGTGTGTGTGTGTGTGTGTGTGTGCGTGTCTGAGACTTGAACTCAGGGCCTGGGCACTGCCCTGGACTTTTTTTTTTTCCTCTCAAGGCTAGTGTTCTATCACTGGAGCCAAAGCTCTGGCTTTTTGGTGAGTAATCAAGAAATAAGAGTCTCACAGACTTTCCTGCATGGACTGGCTTTGAACTATGATTCTCAGAGCTCAGCCTCCTGAGTATTAGGATTACAGGCATGAGCCAGCGAAGACCCTCTTTTGATGTGTGTGCAGTGTTGGGGAGCATGTTAAGCACATGGTCTACCTCAGTCCCCACCTCAGGGCTCTGCCCACTGCCCTTCTCTGGGCAGCCCCTCCCCTCCCCTCTCCCCCCTGCCTTGTGATCTCTTCTTCCACTAAATACAGTTCGGAGAATTCTGCATGTCAGCAGCAGCTGTACAAGTTCAGGGTTGTTTATGGAACTGTCCCTTCTAGCTGGGTTCCCTGGATGCTTTCCAAATTTGGTTGCAACTTTGGATGTTCTTGTTTGCACAATCTAAGATTTATCAACTTCTCTGACAAATTGCTTTTTGTTTTGTTTTGGGGTTTTTTTTGGTGCTGTTCCTGGAGCTTGAACTCAGAGTCTGGGCATTGTCCCTGAACCTTTGTGCTTAAAGCTAGTGCTCTAATACTTGAGCCACAGCTCCACTTCTGATTTTTTGGTAGTTTGTTGGAGACAAAAGTCTCATGGACTTTCCTGCCTGGCTTGGCTTTGAACCTTACTTGTCAGATCTCAGCCTCCTGGCTAGTGAAGATTACAGGCATGAGTCACTGGCGCCTTGCCTTTCTCCAGTTGCAGAGGGTATACTGTGCTACTTGTTTATTTCCTCTTCTTTAAAATCTGCTTTCAATAAATGTGTTAGGTCCAGCCTTTAATCCTATAATGATTAGTTCAAGAAGGAGCCAATCATAGACAGCCCAGCCAATCATAGGCAGCCCTGACACTTGGGTTGGTATAATGGGATTTTAGAAGGGACTGGCTCATGGGGCCACCAGTCAGTTTATCCTCCTTGGGACCTTTAGAAGGAACCTTGGTGAGGACAAGGGCCTTCAAGGAAGAAAGGAGAAACCAGAATCCAACTCCTGACATTGTTCAGGAACCTGGATCAAGCCATACCTGATGGCAGGAACCCCCAAACTCCCCACTTAGCTTTCCTGATTGAAGGCTCCATTACATTGGACTTCATTTTCTTTTATTTATTTATTTATTGGGTCCGGTCGTGGGTCCTGAACTCTGGGTCTGGGCACTGTCCCTCAGCTCTTCAGCTCAAGGCTAGCGCTCTACCACTTGAGCCACAGTGCCACTTCTGGCTTTTTTCTTATGTGGTGCTGAGGAATCGAACCCAGGGCCTCGAGCATGCAAGGCAAGAGCTCTACCACTGAGCCACCTTCCCAGCCCTGGACTTCATTTTCTTTAGTTGCCTTTACTTCCCTCCCATCTTCCCAACATTCTATTTGTTGGAGTGTCAGGCCCTGAAAGGCCATCAGGGTATGGGGGCAAGGCTGTTAGTGAACGTCCCTAGCCCTACTGGACTTTTTCTTTCTTTTTTTTGTTGGTCATGGGCCTGAACTCTGGGTCTGGGCGCTGTCCCTCAGCTCTTCAGTTCAAGGCTAGCACCCTACCACTTTGAGCCACAGCGCCACTTCTGCTTTTTTCTGTTTATGAGGTGCTGAGGACTCAAACCCAGGGCCTCATGCATGCAAGGCAAGCACTCTACCACTGAGCCACCTTCCCAGCCCCCCCCCCTTTTTTTTTGGTCAGTCATGGGGCTTGAACTCTGGGCCTGGACGCTGTCCCTCAGCTCTTAAGCTCAAGGTGAGTGCTCTACCATTCGAGCCACAGCGCCACTTCCAGTTTTCTGGTGGTTCACTGGAGATAAGTCTCACGGACTTTCCTGCCCAGGACGGCTTTGAACTGTGTCTCAGCTGCCTGAGTAGCTAGGATTACCAGCGTGAGCCACCAGCACCCGGCTGGACTTTATCTTCAAGCTGGCAGAGAAAGAACAGAGAGGGAGTTAGGAAGATGGAAGTGGGTTGTTTACGAACTCAGCCTCTGATTGTGAAACTTCAAGCTAGAAGCACACTTGAGGTCTGGGAGAAGTAGAGCAGGGGGCTGGGCGGTCTAGCCCTCCTCTCCTTCTTCTCAGGGGCTGCTTCCCATAGGGTGGGCACTGGCTAAATGGCAGGGGGTGTGGGGGAGGCAGGGAAGCGGTGGCCCACCCATGGGCCTGCTCAAACTCTGGAAGGCAGAGAGGCTGGGTGGGTGGATTCCCTTTCCCCAGCTGGGCCACTGCCAAAGCAGCAGATGGGGCCCCCTCCCTCCTCCCCAGCCATAAAAGGGCTCCTGACCCGGCCTGGGTCATTGTCCCAGCCACAGGGGCTCCGTGTTCAGCATGGCGCGCCTAGTAGCTCTGCTTCTCCTGGGGGTGGCTGCGTGTGGTGAGTGGATGTGGGAGGGGTGCTGGGCAGAGGCATGACAGAAGTCAATTGAGACCCATCGTGCCCAGTCCCAGCAGGCAGGCCGACTGTCCACGAACGGACACCCTTACAGTGAAAGCCTGTCATCCTGCCGTCTCAGTGCACATCCTTTCCGGCGAGAACCTGAAACTCTCCAGTGGCAACTTAGGTTTGGGCTCAGGGTACAGGCTTTCAGTGTGCCCAAGAGCCGGGTACTCGGGTGCTTCTGCTTCAGTTGCAGCTCCTGGGGGGGGGGGCGGGCAGGACAATGATGGGAGCGTATGTGAGGGCATCTCAGGGCAGGCTTGGATCAGATGGGGTGTGCTGGGGTTCAAATACACACACGGTTCTCCCCCTTGCCTGCCCACCACAGCGGCACAGCCCCGGGGACGGATCCTGGGCGGGCAGGAGGCCAAGGCCCACGAGCGGCCCTACATGGCGTCGGTGCAGGTGAACGGGACCCATCTGTGTGGCGGCGTCCTGGTGGCAGAGCAGTGGGTGCTGAGCGCGGCGCACTGCCTGGAAGATGCGTGAGTGGCCGGCTGCGGGGCAGAGGGCCGGGGGTGGGCGAGGAAGCTGAGGGAGGAGGGAGAATCTGAGGGGAGGCTGCCATGCGGTGGGACCGCCTTGGAGGAAAGTTGGAGGGAGGAGGCCATGGGGAGGGGGCTGCCATAGAGCGAGTCTGCCAGGGGGAGGAGGCCGGTGGGCGGGAGGCGGCCATGGGGAGGAGGACGGTGAGAGGGAGGCTACCAGGGGGAGGAGGCCGGTGGGGGGGAGGCGGCCATGGGGAGGAGGCCGGTGGGGAGAGGCTACCAGGGGGAGGAGGACGGTAAGAGGGAGGCTACCAGGGGGAGGAAGCCGTGGGGAGGAGGCCGGTGGGGGAGGCCGCCATGGGGAGGAGGCCGGTGGGGGGGAGGCTGCCAGGAGGAGGAGGCCGGTGGGGCCCCGCCCCGACGCGGGCCTCGCTCCGTCCCCAGGGCCCACGGGAAGATGCAGGTGCTCCTGGGCGCGCACTCGCTGTCGCAGCCCGAGCCCACCAAGCGCCGGTACGACGTGCTCCACGCCGTGCCCCACCCGGACAGCCGGCCCGAGTCCATCGCGCACGACCTCCTGCTGCTGCAGGTCAGGTCGGGCCCGGCCCGCGTGTCCCGTCCCGCCCCGCCCCGCCCGCGCGCCCCGCCCCCCGCCCGCGCGTCCCGCCCCGCCCCGCCCCGCGCCCCACCCCGCCCGCGCGCTCCGCCCCGCCCCGCCCCCGCGCCCCGCCCCCGCCCCCCGCCTGCGCGCCCCGCCCCGCCCCACCCCGCGCCCCGCCCCGCCGCGCGCCCCGCCCCCGCCCCCGCGCCCTGCCTGCGCGCCCCGCCCCGCCCCACCCCGCGCCCCGCCCCGCCCGCGCGCCCCGCCCCGCCCGCGCGCTCCGCCCCGCCCCGCCCCCGCGCCCCGCCCGCGCGCCCCGCCCCCGCGCCCCGCCCCATCCCGCGCGCCCCGCCCGCGCACCCCGCCCCATCCCGCGCGCCCCGCCCGCGCGCCCCGCCCCATCCCGCGCGCCCCGCCCGCGCGCCCCGCCCCATCCCGCGCGCCCCGCCCCTCGTTTTAGCCCCCAGCCCCGACTCTGACGTCCTGCCCTGTCCACACCCCCTCAGCTGTCGGAGAAAGCGGCCCTGGGCCCCGCCGTGCAGCCCCTGCCCTGGCAGCGCGAGAACCGCGACGTGGCGCCCGGCACGCTCTGCGACGTGGCAGGCTGGGGCGTGGTCAGCCACGCCGGGCGCCGGCCCGACCGCCTGCAGCACGTGCGGCTGCCCGTGATGGACCGCGCCACCTGCAACGAGCGCGCCCACTACGACGGCGCCATCACCGAGAGCATGATGTGCGCCCAGAGCAACCGCCGCGACAGCTGCAGGGTGCGCGGGGCGGGGTGGGGCGGGGCGTGGGAGGGGCGGGGCCGCGCAGGGGGCGGGGCCTCCGGGGCAGGTACCCGGATGGAGCGAGGTTGAGGTGAAGGGGCGGAGCTTGTGCAGTTACGGGCCAGTGAACCGGGCCGAGAGAGGGGAGGGGCTCTGGGCGAGGGGGCGTGGTCTGATGGGGTGCGGGGCGGGTCACTGACAGGTAAGAAGAGCAAGGGAGGGATGCGGGGCGGTGGGAGTTGGGTATCATTGGTTCCCTCCTGTAATCCTAGCTACTCAGGAGGCTGAGATCTGAGGTTTGAAGTTCGAAGCTAGTCTGGGTGGAAAAGACCGGGAGACTCATCCCCAATTAACCACCAGAAAAACCGGAAGTGGCGCTGTGGCTCAGTGTAGAGTGCTCACCTTGAGCGAGAGAGTTCTGGGACTGACAAAAAAAAGGTCTCACAGGCTTTCCTGCCCAAGCTGGCTTCGAACTGCGATAGTCAGATCTCAGGCTCCAGAGTAGGTAGGATTATAGACATAAGTACCCGGTCCGAGAGACTCTGATCTCCGATTAAGGAAGAAAAAGCCAGAAGTGGTAGAGTGCCAGCCTTGAGTGAAAAAACTCAAGGACGGCGCCTGAGCCCTGAGTTCAACCCCCAGGATCGGCACATGCAAACACACATGCAAGGCTGAGAATAAGGTCCAGGATTGGAAAGGGGCTTGGAGATAGGGCAGAAAGAGGGGCTGAAATAGAGCAGATGAGGCCCTAGAGGAGTGGAGCCAGGATCCGCTGGGCCTGACTTGAAGAGGGCGGGGCCGGATGTAGCCGAGGGCACCTCTGTGGGCAGAGCTTGGGATTGATAGGCCTACCATATCCTGCCTAGAAGCTGCGTGAGGCACGCAGAGGGGCGGGGCCCCCGGTGGGTGGAGCTTGGGATTGACAGACTACAATGTCCTTCCTGGGCGGTGTGCGAGGCTAGCAGAGGCGGGGCCTCGGTGGGCGTAACGCCCCCGGTCCCGCCCCACTACAGGGAGACTCCGGCGGCCCGCTGGTGTGCGGGGGCGTGGTCGAGGGCGTGGTCACGTCGGGCTCGCGCGTCTGCGGCAACCGCAAGAAGCCGGGCATCTACACGCGGGTGTCGAACTACACAAGCTGGATTGATGGCATTATGGCCGGGTGGGGTGGCCCAAACGGAACCTACCAGCCGAATGGAACCTATGAGCCGATGACGATGGCACTAGAGTCCCAACTTTAAAAGCATGCAAGCCTTTAATCCCAGCTTCTCAGGGGTTTCGAAGCCAGCCTGAGCAGGAAAACCAGTGCAAGTCTTTATCTTCAGTTAGCTAGCAAAGCAAAAAAAAAAAAAAAAAAAAGCTGGAAGTGGAGCTGTGGCTCTAGTGCTAGCCTGGAGCACAAAAGCTCAAGGGTAGTGCCCAGGCCTCGAGCTCAAGTCCAGGACTGGCACACACAAAAATAAAGGCATTTAAACCTGTGTCCTGCCCGTCTTTGTTGACTACCTGCAGCCAGCATGGAGTGGGGGGGCAGCCAGGGCCTGTGCCTGGGAGCCCCGTGGCATGAGCCCAGAGGCCCCAGGGCCTTTCCACCTTGGACACCTTGGAGGCCAGGTGTCTCCAAGACCAACCACACAGAAGGGCCCTTGCTTTCCCAGACCTAGAAATTTTTTTTTTTTTTTTTGGTTGGTCGTGGGGCTTGAACTCTGGGCCTGGGCGCTGTACTCTACCACTTGAGCCACAGCGCCACTTCTGGCTTTCTGGTGGTTTATTGGAGATAAGAGTCTCACACTTGGGCTGGGAAGGTGGCTCAGTGGTAGAGCGCTTGCCTTGCATGCCTGAGGCCCTGGGTTCAATTCCTCAGCACCACATAAGCAAAAAGAAAAAAAAGCCGGAAGTGGCGCTGTGGCTCAAGTGGTAGAGCGCTAGCCTGTCCAGGCCCAGTGTTCAGGCCCCATAACCGGCTTCTCCCCCCCCCCCCAAAAAAAAGAGTCTCACACTTTCCTGCCCAGGATGGCTTTGAACCCCAGTCCTCAGATCTCAGCTTCCTGAGTTGCTAGGATTACAGGCATGAGCCACCAGCGCCCAGTTTTCACGTTCCCTTTTGAGCAGTGACAGAACAGGTGATAGAGGAATGAAGCCAGACCCAAGATAAGTGCCTTTTCTCCTACATGGACGAACAGCTATTGAGGGCCACAGTTCATGGGGAGACTGAGGGTCTGAGAAGAAAAGTCATGTGTTCCCTTGGGAATGAAAGCATGGACTTAGAACTCATACTGGAGGAGTTTTTACAATTTGGCTTGCTCACCTACATTCCTCTGAGTACTTTTATTTTTGTGTGCCAGTACTAGGGTTTGAACTCAGGGTATGGGCACTGTCCATGAACTTATTTGCTCAAGTCTAGTGCTCCATCACTTGAGCCACAGCTCTACTTTCAGCCTTTTGCTGGTTAATTGGAGATAAGAGTCTCACAGGCTTTCCTACCCTGGCTGGCTTCAAACCGTGACACTTGGATCTCAGCCTCCTGAGGAGCTAAGATTACAGGCTTAGCCACCAGAACCTGGTTTTGGTTTTAGCAGCTATTTTTGTGTACAGAAGGTAACTCATGGGGCCTTCCCATGAATGTCCATAATTAGCAAGGGTTGGTCTTTAAGTACTAATTTCCTTATAATTTTAAGTTTCACCATGTTTAAATAAGAGGTAGTCCATTCTTGGTAGTCCAGCTGTCAAAGATGCATTCAGCACTGGGTGCTGAAAAAAATCTGCTGGAGAAATTTTCACTGTTTATCTGGGAATCTTGCATTTCATTTGGCATAGCCAGTGGGACTGCCAAAAGCAAGCTGTGTGCCCTGGTCCACTTGGGGAGGACCACCCTGTGTTTGTTTGTATAGCAGAAAAGGGTAGATTTCCTGTTGGGAGGGAAGCCCAGCTGGGACATGTTTAAATATTGTTTGTCTTTCAAGCTCTAATTTACCGGCTTGGAGTTGGGGAGGCCTCTGTAGTCAAAACAAACAGGAGAGCCAGAAGTTGGT
This sequence comes from Dipodomys merriami, assembly GCF_024711535.1. NCBI lineage: Eukaryota > Metazoa > Chordata > Mammalia > Rodentia > Heteromyidae > Dipodomys > Dipodomys merriami. The sequence continues at coordinate 4,549,909 of NW_027206291.1, forward strand.
TGCCCACACCTGTAATCCTAGCTACTTGGGAGGCTGACAATTGGAGGATCTCAATTCCAGGCTAGCAAGCACAGACAAGTCTGTGAGACTCCATTTCAATGGAAGGAAGCTAGGCATGGTGGTATGTACCTGTCATCTCAGCTACAAGAAGCTTGATAGGTAGATTAAAGTCCAGAACCAACACAAGAAAGGGCTAGGGATGTAGCTCAGTGGTAGAGTATTTATCTAGCAAGCTTACGGCTCTGAGTTCAAATCCTGCAGTTTTTTTGTTTTTGTTTTTGTCAGTCGTGGGGCTTGAATTCTGGGCCTAGGCGCTTTCCTGAGCTCTTTGGCTCAAGGCTAGCGCTCTACCATTTGACCCACAGTGCCCCTTCCAATTTTCTGGTGGTTAACTGGAAGTAAGAGTCTCAAGGACTTTCTGAAAGGCCCAAGCTGGCTTTGAACCATGATCCTCAGATTATAGGCATTAGCCACCTGTGCCCAGCAAATCCTGGTATTTGAAAGGGCAATTTGCAAGCTGCTTTGTTTGGGTCTGTGAATTAACTAAAAGTTGGACAACACGCCGGGCCTGGTGGCTCACGCCTGTAATCCTAGCTACTCAGGAGGCTGAGATCTGAGGATCGCAGTTCAAAGCCAGCCTGGGCAAGAAAGACCGTGAGACTCCTATCTCCTATAAACCACCAGAAAACCGGAAGTGGCGCTGTAGCTCAAGTGGTAGAGCGCTCGCCTTGAGCTGAAGAGCTGAGGGACAACGCCCAGGCCCAGAGTTCAAGCCCCACGACCGACAAAAAAAAAAAAAAAAGTTGGACAACAGCTGGGCATCCAGCACCCTACTTTGTTTTTCCTTTTTTTTTTTTTTTTGGTGCTGGTCCTTTGGCTGGAACTCAGGGCCTAGGCACTGTCCCTGACCTTGTTTTGCTCAAAGCTAACACTCTATCACTTTTATTTTTTATTTTTTTGCCGGTCGTGGGGCTTGAACTCTGGGCCTGGGCACTGTCCCTCAGCTCTTCAGCTCAAGGCTAGCACTCTACCACTTGAGCCACAGCACCACTTTTGGCTTTTTCTGCTCATATGGTGTGGAGCTGAGGGATCAAACCCAGGGCTTCAGGAACTCTACCACTGAGCCACCTTCCCAGCCTATCACTTTTAATCAGTTCCATTTATAGCTTTTTTTTTTTAGTTTAGTGGAGATAAGAGTCTCACAGACTTCAATGCCCAGGCTGGCTCAGACTGTGATCCTCAGAGCTCAGCATCCTGAGTAGCTAGGATTACAGGTGTGAGCCACCTGTGCAGGCTGCAGGTGGGCTCCTGGGAATAGGATTCTTGCTTCTTCTGGACAGGTTGTACCCCAGGGCCAGCATAGTGGTAGAAGGGGTTACTTCCCATGGAGGGAGGACCAGCAGCCAGCTCGAAGGCTCTCTGGGCATCTTCAGCCTCATGATGCAGTCAAGAGGAGTACAGAGGGCTGGAGAGGAGAGCCTTAGGAGGAGGAGGTGAGAGGAAGCTAGTAACCTCCTGCCCTGCCTACAATAGGGATCTGTACCTGAGAACCCAGTCAGGTGATACATGGTAGGTGTGCCCTGCTGCTGACTTCAGGATCAGGTACTGCTCAGGGTGGGAACAAGGACAGAAAAATCCCTAGAGCAGTTCCCATGTCCTCTTGGATCCCGGCCTGGGAAGGTGGCTCAGTGGTAGAGCACTTGCCTTGCATGCCTGAGGCCCTGGGTTCGATTCCTCAGCACCACATAAGCAAAAAGAAAAAAGCTGGAGTGGCGCTGTGGCTCAAGCGGTAGAGCGCTAGCCTTGAGCTGAAGAGCTGAGGGACAGCGCCCAGGCCCAGAGTTCAGGCCCCACGACCAGACCCAAAAAAAAAAAAAAAAAAAAAAACATACTGGATCCCAATTCTGTGAGACCCTTACCTCCAATGAACCAGCATAAAGCCAGAAGTGGAGCTGTGGTTCAAGTTGTAGATTGCTAGCCTTGAGCAAAAAAGCTCAGGGACAGCTCCCAGGCCCTGAGTTCAAATCCCAGGATGGGCACACACAGACAAAAAAGAAAACGAAACACCCCAAATGTGGAGATCTGGGCCCTAGACACCAACATCAGAGTGGGAGGGAGGCCAGGTCTGTGTCACTGGAGGAGCCGTCGAGCCTCAGCATGGGCGTGAGGTCAGGTCAAGCACTGAGCTGCCCAGGTCCCACTCCTCCTTGGCCCCTCAGAGGGCTCGTCTACCCGATCCTGCCATGTGGTAGGCTCCGCCATCCTGAGGGCCCTCTCCCACTGCAGACAAGGCCGGCTTAGACCACACGCAGGTGGCAGGTCCCGCACCCCTGCGGGACACCTGTGTCCTGTACTCCTCCTCCACAGGGTGCTGACCCTCAGCCTCCAGATCCAAAGCTGGAGTAATTACCATGGACCACACAGGCCAGCAGGGGACTGGCAGGCTGGCTTTGCAGACATCATCACCGAGTGCCTGGTAGCTGTGTGAAGACAGAACCCCTGCCGGCTTGCGCCAGCTGAGCCCAGAAACCCAGAGCCCCCCACTGCGGTGTGATGGGGGCTGGAGAGATGGATGCAAGGCAGAGAGAGGCCAGGGCCCTCACCTGCCATCCCCATCCTCTGCCCACACGGGCTCCCTGCCCCTGGCATCTAACTCAGTGCTCCATCAATGTGGGCCCTCTAGGGCACAGTGCTACGACCAAAGGCCACACAGAACCACAGGGACAACAAAGGCCTAAGGCACATTTATTTATTCTGTCCCGCTCCCTTGGGCAGCAGAGGGAGACCAAGGCAGGAAGCCCAAATGGCATCTTCCACAGCAGGAGCATTTCACATGTGTTTTTTGGTGTGTGCATATGTGTATGTGGGCAGGTACTGAGTACTGAACTCAGGGCCTTGTGCTCTTACTTGGCTTTTTTTGCTCAAGGATCTATCACCTAAGCCACAGCTCCACTTCCTACTTTTTGCTGGTTCGTTGGAGGTAAGAGTCTCATGAACTGTCCCACCTGAGCTAGCTTCAGACCATAATCCTCACATCTCAGCCTTCTGAGTAGCAAGGATTACAGGCATGAGATCTCAGTTCCTGGATAACCAGAAACTTTCCCCGAGCTGCTTTTGCTCAAGGCTAGCACTCTACCACTGGAGCCACAGTGCCTCTTGGGCTTTTTCTGGATATGTGGTACTGAGGAATCAAGCCCAGGGCTTCATGCATGCTAGGCCAGCACTCTACCATGAAGCCACATTCCCAGTGCCCCCCCACCCCAACCCTCCCTGAAACATTTAAAAAGGACACTACTTGGAGCCAACCTGGATGCTCCTTGCTAGAGCTCCAGTACCAGGACACCTGCTAGTGACCTGAGGGGGCGTCTGGGCTCCAGCTGAGACAGAGAAGATGCTGCATTTCAGGGCTGAGCTGTGCCCAGCCAAGAGCTTTACTGAGTCTCTCTGGCCTTGGCCAGTGACGGAGGCGCTGACAGTGACCGCCAGGCCACCTAGCCATGAGGACAGCAGCAGGGCGCCAGGTGTGACCTCCATCGGGGTGAGGGACGGCATCCCAGGCCTGGCAACTCTATTCCCAGTGCAGACAGTGTTCTGGTTTCAGGAGTAGCTTAGGGGTACCCTCCGCCACAGTCCCCCACACAGGCAGTTCTTTATCCACCGCTGTTCCCACTGCTTCACAGCTGTCGTCTCGTTGGGAGAATTGAGCATGGTGACGCAGCCGCACCTGGGGGAGCCAGGGGGTTAGACCGGATTCCTCTAGCCTGCTCCACCCACCTATGGACTTTGCACATGCCGTTCCCCTGCTGTGAGAAAACAGCTCCCTACACCCAGGACATCCCTCCATACTCTGTGCAGGAGAGACCAGCTGAGTGATCCCTCGCTTGCTTGGCCATGCTAACTCATGTGGTGTTGGAGCCTGCTTTGTGGCAGCCAAGGTGGCTCGGCCATCAATTCATTGCCACACTGGGTTCCTGGGTTCTCAGGGGGATGGAGCAGGACATGCAGCTCCCCCTCCCCCGAGGTGCCCGGACCCCTGCAGAGCTCCAGGCTTCATCTCAGCAGCCGAGTATCTAAACGGTGCTCTCTCACCTGGTACAGGCCTTGCATTCCTCTGTGGGGTAGGCACCCAGGTGCAGCCTCCGCAGGTGGTCAATCTTGGGCTGGCCAGGTGCCCTGGGACGAGAGGAGAGGGCATTAGAGATAGGAGCTGCTGTGGTCTCCCTCCACACACCCAGCGGAGCAACATGGTAAAGGCGTCCACAGAGCCAGGCATTGGTGGCTCACACCTGTAATCCTAGCTGAGGCTGAGATCTGAGGATCACTGTTCAAAGCCAGTGCAGGCAGAAAAGTCCCTGAGCTTCTTTTTGCTCAAGGCTAGCACTCTACCACATGAGCCACAGCGCCACTTCCAGCTTTTTCTGTTTATGTGGTACTGAGGAATGGAACACAGGGCTTCATGCATGTTAGGTAAGCACTCTACCACTAAGCCACATTCCCAGGCTGTGAGACTCTTATTTCCAATTAACTATCAGAAAACCAGAAATGGCACTGTGGCTTAAAGAGGTAGAGCACTAGCCTTGAGTTCAGGGACAGCACCCAGGCCCTGAGTTCAAGCTCCACAACCTGCATCCCTGTGTTCGATTCCTCAGTACCACATAAACAGAAAAAGCTGGAAGTGGCGCTGTGGCCCAAGTGATAGAGTGCTAGCCTTGAGCAAAAAGAAGCTCAGGGTTGGTCATAGGGCTTGAACTCTGGGCTTGGGTGCTGTCCCTGCGCTCTTCAGCTCAACACCAGCACTCTACCACTTGAGCCACAGCTTCACTTCCATTTTCAAGTGGTTAATTGGAGATAAGAGTCTCTGGGACTTTCCTGCCTGGGCTGGCTTTGAACTGCAATCCTCTGATCTCAGCCTCCTGAGTAGCAAGGATTACAGGCGTGAGCCACCGGCTCCCGGCTCCTGTGGGACTCTTATCTCCAATTAACCACCAAAAAGCTGTAAGTGGAGCTATGGCTCAAGCGGTAGAGTGCTAACCTTGAGCAAAAAAAGCTCAAGGATAGCACACAGGCTCTGAGTTCAAGCCCCAGGACCGGCACACACAAAAACAAATAAAAACAAACAAAAACCAATCTGGGTGCCTGAGGCTCATGTCTGTAATCCTAGACACCCAGGAGGCTGAGATGTAGAGGGTTAAGGTTTGAAGCCAAGCCTGGCCAAAAAGAAAAAAAAAAAGAAAAACCCATCTCCAGCCTCATCTCCAATTAACCAGTAAAATGCTGGACTGGAGCAGAGGTTTGGCTTCAAGTAGAGTGCCAACCATGAGAGGGGAAGGTTAGCAAAAGCATGAGGCAGTGAGTTCAAGCCCCAGTACTGGCACATGTGTGTGTACACACACACACACACCACACATACACACATACCACACATACCACACACCACACACACACACACACCACACACACACACACACACACGAGGATGGGGTACAGCTCAGCCGGTCACACACACACACACACCACACACACACATACACATACACCACACACACACACCACACACACACACCACACACACACCACACACACACACACCACACACACACACTACACACACACCACACACACACACTACACACACACCACACACACACTACACACACACCACACCACACACACACACGAGGGTAGGATACAGCTCAGCCAGTCACACACACACACCACACACACACCACACACACACACACACACACACCACACACACACACACACACCACACCACACACATACACCACACACCACACACACACACGAGGGTAGGGTACAGCTTAGCCGGTCACACACACACACACACACCACACACACTACACACACACACCACACACACACACACGAGGGTGGGGTGCAGCTCAGCTGGTCACACACACACACACACACACACACACACACACACACACACACACACACACACACACACACACACACACACACACACACACACACACACACACACACGAGGGTGGGGAGCAGCTCAGCCGGTAGCACTTGCCTAACAGTTCAAGCCCAAAGTCTATCCCCAGTACTTCCAAATAAATAAAATGAGGGAAAATCACATATGTGTAAACCACAGGCTGGAAGGCTTCAAAGCCCACCAGGAGCAGTGGAATTTTCTTTTTCTTGCCAGTTCTGAGGCTTGAACTCACAGCCTTGTCACAGCCGGTGCTCTGCCACTCAAGCCATGCCTCCAGTTCCAGCTTTTTGCTGGCTCACTCGAGGCAGTCTCACAGACTTTGCTGCCCTGTCTGGCTTCACCTCTGGATCCTCTGATCTCGGCCTCCTGAGTGGCTAGGATGATGGGTGTGAGCCTCCAGCTCGCAGCTCCTTTCTCCCAATGCCGCGGCTCAGATCGTCTGCATTGGAGGTAAGACTTGCTTCCAGGCTTGCTTAGCCCTGAAGGGGCTGGAAGCCCTGGATGCCCTAAGAACCTGGGAGCAGACCCTGCACACAGGGGTCCTGGGGAAGATGACCTATCGTGGAGGAACCTTCTCCACATACTGTTAGGCCATGCCAAGGACTGGAGGCAGGCGTGGGAGTGGGCAGGGAGGGAAGACGTTTCCCAGAGAGAGCCCAGGCAAAGGTGGGTAGGGGCAGCCCATACCTGGCCAGGCCGTCCAGCTGCAGGGTGGTGGCACTGCCAGGAAGTGGGGGTGCCCGGCCAAAGAACAGACGAAGAGGTTGCTTGGGCTGCAGGCGGCTAACCAGGCTGTCGCTGGCGGGCAGCCAGTCCAAGCTGGGCACGAGCAGCTGGCTGGGCAGTAAGCAGCATTCGTCCACCAGTGCCTCGTCAGGCTCACTGGCTGGACCCTCGTCACGGCCTGTAGGAAAGAGAATGGGGGAACGCCATGCTCAGCAGCCTGCCTAGAATACAGCAACTGAGATCTGGAGGACCAAGGTTCAATGGGGCTTCAGGGCTCTGTTCAGTATGGCTCGGCCTTGCCCCGGTTGGGACACTGGGAAGGTCCTTCTCCATGGTCCTAGCATTTCCTCTGTGAAACAGGAACCTGGCCACCACTCAGCTGATATCCTCTGTTGAATGCAGTGCCCTGAATGGACACAGAGATGCAAGAAATACAGCCTGGCTGCCCAGACATGCTTCACCCGGTAACCTCAGACACCTGTGATGCTGATGGTCAACAACCGTCCATACTGCCAGGATCTGTGCTGGGTGCTGGGGACATGGCAAGAGCCAAGACAGAACTGTTTCTAATGGCAGGGCTTCTGCTTTGGTAGGGAGACATCCAGGACTTATATTCTGGTGGGGAGAGGGGAAGAAAGAGGAGTCTCACAGCAAATCCACAGTTTGGTGAGCAGGCGGAAGAGCAGGGACATGCTATCCTGGGTATCTGAGGTGGCCGTGTACACGGGCAGACAGCTGGGCTTCAGCAGGCCCCAGATGCGGATCACAACCATCAGTTCTCGCAGCATGCCCAGTGAGGTGCCGTCGCGCAGGAAGCTGTGGCCTGGTCGCAGCGGGGAGCCCTGAGGACAGGGACATTCAGTGTGAGAACCAGCCACGTACGGCCCTGGCTCTGCCACGGAGCAGACTTCCATGAACAAGCTCCAGTACCTGGAGCTCGGGGAATGACCTGGCCCTGACGTCCACAATACCAGGGGACCTGGCTAAAGGACAACCCAGAACAGTGCCGGCAGGCGCTCGCTGGGACTTGTGAGGCTGAGGGGAAGTGACCCCATAGCCTCAAGCCCCCCAGAGGCTGGGAGGGGCCTCTGTGTCCTGACTAAGGGAGCTGGAGGGACACACAGCCCCTAGCCAAATGGACATGTGCACCCGGGGGCTGAGGAGGGGAGGGATGGTGGCAAAGAGGCAGCCTGCCCTGTCCTGTGTTCTCAAACCTCAGGGATAAGGTTAGGAATGAGCCGGGCGCTGGTGGCTCACGCCTGTAATCCCACCTACTCAGAAGGCTGAGGCCTGAGGATCAGGTTTGAAGCCAACCCTGGGCAGGAAAGTCTGTAAGACTCTTATTTCCAATTCGCCATCAAAAAGCTGGAAGTGGAGCTGTAGCTCAAGTAGTGAAGTGCCAGTTCCACAGCGCCACTTCCAGTTTTCTGGTGATTTCACTGGAGATGAGTCTCACTGACTCTCCTGCTCTGGCTGGCTTTGAACTGCGATCCTCAGATCTCAGCCTCCTCAGTAGCTATGATTACTGGCGTGAGCCACTGGTACCTGGCTTTAGAGTGCCAGTTTTGAACAAAAAATGCTAAGGGACAGCCCAGGCCCTGAGTTCAAGCCCCAAGGCTGGCACAAGACAAACAAAACTGGTTGGGGCTGGGAAGAGGGCAAACAGGAAGTGTCCTTGGAGAATAAAAGTGAGATCAGGAGGTAAAGAGGGATCAGGGACCGTGGGCAGGGCTTTGTGGAGGGGAGGGCAGGAGGAGGGGTGGAGGGGGAGGCAGAGGGGGGCTGGACTACACACCTGGTTGGGCAGGCTGGCCAGCAGGTAGAGCACAAAGTCGCCCACCCACTGCAGGAGCTGCTGCAATGCCTGGAGCGTGTTCATGTCCAGCACAAACTCCTCTGTCTTGAGGTTAATCATGACCTTGTCGATGTCTGCAAGGAGACAAGTGTGGGGCGGTCAGGGGTACCCAGGCCCTTGTGAGAGTGACGTGTACAATGTACACGTAGACTGACCCAGCTGACCCCTGCTGTGCTCCAATCTGCCAGTGGTGGCATGGCTGATTGAGGCTTTATGAAGAGGGCCAGTGCCCACCTTGTATGGGCCCAGGGTCCTTCTTTTGGCCTTTCTGGCCTCCAGGCTGCTGCAGGGACTCTGTGTGTGAAGACTCTACTCCTCTGGGGACCACAGGTCCTGCCTTAAGGGTGAGCTCTGTGTGGGAGGATCTCCACCTCCACCTCCTGCATTAGTTGTAAGCACCCTGTCCCCCAGTACCTGTCAGACCCACAGCAGATACCTCTCAGGTGGATCACAGAATGAGCCTACTGAAATAATCATTCACAAGCGATGTGGTATGGTGGTACACACCTGTAATTCCAGGGCTTGGGAGGCTGAGGTAGAAGGATGGAGTGTTTGAGGCCAGCTTGAGCCAACTAGTAAGACTGTCTCCTCAAACTAAAGGCTGGGGCTATAATTTAGTGGTATAATCCCTGCCTAAATTTGCAAGGTCCCCTGGGTTCTAATCCTAGTACCACCAAAAAAATAAAATAAAAATCACAAAGCACCCGGCTCCTGGCTAGAGGGCCTGCGGGCTGTGAGAGGTGATCAGCTATTTATCCATCTGCATGTCCAGCAGTGGGGAAGTATAAACCACACTGCCCTGTGAAGAGGGACTAGTAGACGGCTGTGAAAAGGTGCCATGAACGCTTTGTAAGGAACAGTAGGGAAACTTTATTTTTGCTACATGAGGTGAAGTGAGCCTCTGTGTGACTAAGTCACCTGCAACTGGTAGGATGGAGTCTGGAAATGCCAAACTCACAGAAAAAGCCTGGATGCAGAGGTGTGATGTAGGTGTCAGTGTGGGGAAGAGGAGGGTCTGGAGAGAGCAGCCCAGGTGCCCTTTTCAGGTCTCATGAATGAGGTGAAAAAATGCTCCACCTGAACGGCACCTCCAGTCCAAGAAATATAAATATAAAATAAATAAATAAAGTATATATATATATATATTTTTTATTTTTTTTTATTTTTTTTTGTCGGTCGTGGGGCCTGAACTCTGGGCCTGAGCGCTGTCCCTCAGCTCTTCAGCTCAAGGCGAGCGCTCTACCACTTGAGCTACAGAGCCACTTCCGGTTTTCTGGTGGTTTATTGGAGATAGGAGTCTCACGGTCTCTCCTGACCGGGCTGGCTTTGAACCGAGATCCTCAGATCTTAGCCTCCTGAGTAGCTAGGATTACAGGCGTGAGCCACCAGCACCCGGCCTATATTTAATTTTTTGTTACTAGTACTAGAGCTAGAATTTAAGGCTTGGAAAGTGTCCTTGAGCTTCGTTTGCCCAAGGTTAGCATTCTATCACTTGAGACACAGCTCTATTTCCAGCTTATTGGCAGTTTATTGGGGATGAGTCCCATAGACTTTCTTGCTTGGGCTAGCTTTGAACCATGATCCTCAGATCTCAGCCTCCTGAGTAGCTAGGATTATAGGTATGAGCCACCAGCACCCAGCTTAGAAATATACTTTTTTTTTTTTTTTGGTCTGGTTGTGGGGCCTGAACTCTGGGCCTGGGCACTGTCCCTCAGCTCTTCAGCTCAAGGCTAGCACTCTACCACTTGAGCCACAGCGCCACTTCTGGCTTTTTCCTTTTTTGCTTATGTGGTGCTGAGGAATCCAACCCAGGGCCTCATGCATGCAAGGCAAGCGCTCTACCACTGAGCTATCTTCCCAGCCCAGAAATATACATTTTTAAAAGGGAAAAGTGACACACCTGGTATGGTGGCTCACACTTGTAAGCCAGGCTTGGGTGGTTTGAGGTGAGCCCAGGCAGGATGTTAGCAAAAGCCTAGCAGGATGAACAAGCTGGGTATGGCAGCACTGACCTGGGAACTAAGGTCAGAGGCCAGCCCTGGGGAAGCCTGAGACCCTATCTGAAACATAACTAAAGCACAAAAGGGCTGGGTGTGTGTGACTCAGTTGTTAAGAGTGTCTGCCTAGCAAGCACAAGGCCCTAAGCTGAAGCCCCAGCACTGCTCCCCAAGCAGGAGGAGTGAGGTTCAGCAGCACTTCTGAGCAGGCTGGTTTCTGTGAGCTGGCTTTGGTAAAAAAAACTTTCCACCATGGACCCTAATCCCTTTACAGCCAGGAATGGAAGGGAGCCGGAAGTGGCCAAGGGTCACCCACCCACATCGGTGATCTTGGCGCAGATCTCGGCCAGCCGGTCACCGGGGCTCTTGTCGGGCGTGTTGAGGAAGTGGGGGCGCAGCAGGGACTTGAGTGTGGAGCTGATGGCCATGAGGAAGAGCTTTGTGTGGTAGTCACACACGCGGGTCACCGTGCACGGTGACAGCTTGCACAGCGAGGCCTTCATGGCCAGGATGCGCGTGGAGAGGACCTGGGGGGGAGGGGTGGGCAGGACAGTGAGTGAGCAGCCAGGCTGCCTGGGGACACCCACCTGGGGCCTGGACCACCACGGGACCTCTCTCCTTACAACTAGATGAACGGGGAAGGACCTGGTTGCTGGGGTGGGGTGCGGGGGCTCAGCCTGAGAGTCTACCTGCGGTGGCACTCAGTGATGCCTGGCGAGCAGACCGGAAGCTGCAGGGAGTCCCATGCAAGGAATGGGTCTCCAAGTGTCCACATTACTGAGGGAGGAAACCCAGTCCGGTTGGAAAGGCAGTCAAGACACTTTGGGGTTCACACAGTTGAGGCTGTAAGTAGCAGGTGTCAGCCATCACCAGTGGCAATCCTGCCGGCTCTGAGCCTGCCACACACAGGGCTGCTGTCCCTCAAGCCCCTCCTGAGAACCATTGCTTTGTTTTGTTTCTTGGTGCTGGTGCTGGGACTTGAACTCAAGGCCTAGGCTCTGTCCCTCAGCTTTTTTTTTTTTTTTTTTGTGAGTGGTGAGGCTTGAACTCAGGGTTTGGGTGCTGTCCCTGAGCTCTTCAGCTCAAGGCTAGTGCTCTACCACTTTGAGCCACAGCTCCACTTCTGGTTTTCTGATGGTGAACTAGAGATAAGAGCCTGGGCTGGCCTCCAGCCACGATCCTTACATCTCAGCTTCCTGAGTAGCTAGAATTACAGGCACGAGCCACTGGGGTCCAGCTGAGAACCATTTTTCATTGTATTGCTGGGTCTAGAACCCAGAATCTCACACTCAGGACCCCAGGACTGCCCCCATAGAAGATTCACCCATGCCAGGTTTGAAACCTGCAACTGGTTGGGGACCCATTGGTCCTCATGGCTGGTCTGTTGCCAAGGAGCTCCCTGTGAGCAGGGAGGGGATGGATCCCCATGACGCCTGTACCCCGGGCAGAGCTCACCTGCTGCAGGGCGGGCTTCTGGCGCATGTACTCCTCATGCAGCTTCTCCACCAGGCTCTGCACCATGCCGGGCTGCACGTGCAGCAGGATGTCCCACCAGTCATAGCCGGTCACCATGCAGTACTCCAGCAGGAAGAGCAGGTGTTGCAGGGCCAGCTTGGCCTCCAGAGGGTGGCCCAGGGATGGTGAGATACGCAGCATACTAAGCTGTGGGAGGCAGGGGGGTGAGGTGGGGGTGTGGGCAGGAGGGTGCACCCCCACCCTTGCCCACGGCCCTCTAGGCCCGCCAGCCCACAATTGGAGGGGCAGGGCCATGGACAGCACTGAGCATCCAGGGGCACAGTTGGCTTCTCAAAACCATTCGAGTGGATCAAGCAGAAGAGGACTTGGACAAGCAAGGGCAGGGCCCTAAGTTCAAACCCCACAACCACCAAACCAATACCAATACTCTACCCCTTCCAGATTTTTGGTGATTCATTGGAGCTAAGAATCTCACAGACTTTCCTGTCCTGGCTGTGATCCTCAGATTTCAGCCTCCCAAGTAGCTAAGATTATAGGTGTGAGCCATTGGTCCAGCTTGTAGAGGTATAGCTCAAGTGGTCGAGGACCAGCCTTGAATGAAAAGCCAGGAGAGAGAGTGCAAGGCTCTGAGTTCAAGGCCAAGGATAAATAAAGAACTCGCAGCTCTAGAGGCCTGGTGATGGTGCTGGCACAAAGCCATCAGGAGGGCCAAGGTGTCTGCGGAGACCTCCGCAGACAGAGCTCGGAGCTCTCCAGGGCTGGGCCATCCCACAGGTAGGCCACATGTATGGGGAGCAGATGTGGGCTGCGTGGGAGGGGGTCGGGGGGAGCTCTTTCCTGTAGCACTCACGTGCGTGGCACACGTGGTACATGCACACACACGCTGCTTGTCCTTTGCCCTAACTGCACTCTGCATCAGGTGACACTATGGCCTCCGTGACATGCGAGGGGTCTGCCTCAGCTGGAGGGCAGGCTGGAGGTCGATCCCCGCGGATGGGGCAGGCAGGGGCTCACGGTGCCCTCCCTCCCACAAGAACCCCACCTGCAGTCGGCTCTGCCACGCTGGCTGGCACTCACCTTTCCGTGGTTGTCGATGCCCACGAGGGCCAGGGAGGTCCAGGACAGCTGCATGGCCTTGAAGTGGACAGCGGGGCCTGTAGTGCGCGGGCGCTTGATGGCGGGCTCATCCAAGGAGCGCGGGGCTGCAGAGCTGTAGAACACGGCCATGGTCTGCAGGGACAGCCGGTGCACGATGTGCACACTGCCATCGTGGAACGCCAGCGCCAGCCCTGGGAGACACAGGCCTGGGGTCAGGGCTTGAATGGCTCGGGACCCTGGGCGAGGGCAGCCTCCTCCATGGGGAAGAGCAGCTGTCCTCCCCACGCCCCTTACTGACAGGACCCTGAGAACCAGGGGGCTTCTGGCTCCAGCCAGCTTGGTCTGGGCTGACAGGCACTTCCAGGGGACAGGTGGGGAGAAGATCCACTGGAGGGGCCCTGGGAGCCCCTGGTCCAGATCCAAGAACCTCACCATGGCAGGGCAAGACCACAGGTCAGAAGAAGCTGCACTACCTGAGGGCTAGCAGCTCCTAGAACCCTAGGGCAAGCCATCTGGCACCATGCATACCACTGTCAGCAGCCACCAACCCTCCCATTTGTCCCCCGAAAGCTAAATGACTGGCTAACCGCCATGCTGGGCTCTGCTGTCACTTTAGCAGGTGGGCCCTCTGGGGGCTACAGATAAAGGCCCCCAGCCTCGTGCAAGACTTTGACAAGTGTCCTTTTCAGTCAACAGAAAAAAAAAAAAAAGCAAGCAAGCTCTGGAGAAGAGAGGGCTGAGTCACAAATACACTTCCACTTTACAGTTGAGCAAACTTGAGTCTCAGTCCTGGAAGCCCACCATGCACGTGGGGCTTGGACATTTAGATCCACACTGTGATCACTGCATGCTGCTTGTCCAGAAAGGGATTTTGACTCACATTCCCAACCGCTGCCTTACTAAGCTGCAACAGCTCTTTATATACTAAGGAATGCAGCCTCTGGTCAGCGGGCTCACAGGTCCCTGGATACCTCCAATGAGGACAGCTTCCTCACCAGAGTTGACTCAAGGCCAGGCCAGGGTCCCATGGCCCTCAGAGCGTACCTCCTGGTAAGCAGACCCACCCAGGGTAGGGATAGCTGTTTCTGAGCTCAGCATACCGAGGCCAGGGTAGAACTGGGTGTCGCTGGCCACCTTGAGGTCAGTGTTGGTGAGTGAGATGGGCAGCTTGGGCAGTGCCACAGCTGACACTCGGTCCAGGTCATTGGTGGCTGACAGGATACGCCATTTGAGAATCATGGGCTGCTTGTCACCGACTGGACCGTTGGAGAAGGAGAAATGGAGAGACAACAAGGTCAAACTGAAAGGTGGTAATAGTGCCCAGTGCCCCATGTTCCCTTCCCTGACCCAGGAAGAGGATCCTGGCCTGGCCAATCAGAGTGATCTAGGCCCACCAAATGGGTACAGGGGTGGGCCAATGGGATTCAGTCCTGCAATTTTATGCAAAGCAGGAGAATGGGAACTGATGGACGTGCCCTCCTGATTGGCCACACACAGACGTCAAGGCTGCTTGCCCTCCGCCAGCTCAAGTAGGTTTTGTTTCTGGCCTAGAGTCTTAGACGGAAGCCTATCTACCAACAAGCCTGTGCTGGTCTGACTTGGCCATGCGGACGCCCAAACCCCTGGTGTGATGCAGGCCCATGAGGGACAGTCAGCCCAGGAACCTGTACCTGGTCAGAGGGCAAAGAGGTCCCTAGAGTGATATCCTGAGGCTGAAAGAGAGCAGGGGCCCGGCAGGCAGAGTGGGATGTGGGTTAGACCTCAAAGAGCTGTCAGGATCTGTACACCGTGCCTGCCTGGCATGTGGGGTCCCTGGGCCCACCTCACCCCCAAATGCCCCAAACAAAAATGTGCCCTGTAGCTGAGACCTCGGCGTGGGAGGCTGTGGGCGGCGGTGTGCCCTGTGGACGTCAGTCTCTCTCGGGAACAGACCCCAGCAGCGAGCAGGCCAGCAGGGACAAGGACCCACACAGCTGGCATCCAGGCTTCTGGATGACAGGGTTGTCACCCCCCCTTCCCCTCCAGAAAATGAGGCTGTGGGGTGGCGTCTGCCTGCTGGGTGGCCCGCAGGAGCCAACGTTCCCACCGGCACAGAACAGAGGCAACTGCCTGGGGGCAGGGTTTGGTGGCCCTGAGGCAGGTGGCGTCAGTGAGCGAGCTAGGCCTGGTGACTCACAATGCGCTGTGGGAGGGCGGCCGTGACCAGCTAGGCACTGAATCACTCTGGCAGCCACAACGGGCCATTTACGTAACCCCCCACCCCCCACCCCCGCAGTGCAGCACAGGCCGCAGAGTCATGAGGGGCCTCTTGACACAGCTTCATTAGTGGCTTCCGATTCCTGCTCCTCAATACCCGGCCACTCAAGGGCCCATTAGCGTTAATCAGCAGAAGGCCAGGCTGGCTTTCATCTGCTGCAAAACATCTCAGCAGGCAGCCGGCTGGCCGGCAGGAGCTAGCTGCAGCTCCAGCTGGCCTGTAAGCCAATGGCTCTCCCAGGATGTGTGCCAGGGAAGGTGTCAGCTCTGGGGGTCCTGGGAGGGTTGATCAGAGGAAGGGCTAAAGGAGAGATTGGGAGTGGGAGGGGGGGTCCTTGCTTGGCAAAAGCCAGTGAATCCCTCTGGGCCTCAGCTTCCTCTCCAACCACAGTTTCAAGATGCCACGACTTTTAGGAAAAAGTACCTCACTGTGGCTGGGGGCTCTGATCTTCCCTGTCACCCACGTGCCCTGCTTCTGCCCACTGCTCTCCTGCCCCAGGACCTTTGCACCAACCATTCGGCTAGCTCCTTGCTGTCAGCTGGCTGGGTGATTGGGGTAAGCAATGGCGCTTTTCCTGAGGTAGGACAGGACGACAAGTCTCCTCAGAACTTAAAGAGGAGGAACAGTTCAGATGCATACCAAGCGGCAATGTGGCTCAAGTGGTAGCGTGCTGGCCTTGAGCAGAAGAGCTTAGGGACAGTGCTCAGGCCCTGAGTTCAAGCCCCACAACTGACCAAAAAGAGAGAGAGAGAGAGAGAGAGAGAGAGAGAGAGAGAGAGAGAGAGAGAGAGAGAGATGCATACCAAAGTCAGTGCCCAGGGCAGGGGGCAGCTAGTGGCAGGACATTGACCTAACATTCCCAAGGCCCTGTGTTCATCCCCACAACCAACCCCCCCTCTGAAGGAAGGTAGTGGCCCCTGTGGCTCCAAGGGAGACCCACCCACCCATAGAAACTCATCCACTCATAAGAAACAACTCACCCAAGGGACACTCTTGCCCCCAGACCCTTACCCACAGGAGAGATCTGCTGGAAGATGTTGTTCACGGGGAGCCCCTCCTTCCGCAGGGACCAGCACTCTACCAGGCTGCTTGTCTGGCTGGACGCACACAGAAGCACCTGGAGGGCGGCGCAGTGAAGACCAGGCCCAGGCCATCCCCATCGGTCCTGAGCCCTGGGTTCTCACAATAGCTCAGCCCTGCATGTGCCATGCAGATCCCCCCCCCCCCCCCCCAGCGCAGGGCAGCCAGCCTGCTCTGCACCAGCCCACCCAGGTCCAGTGATAAAGGCTGCATGGGACAGTGGACGTCAGCGTGGGTCTCTGCCTGGTGGGGAGCATGGAAAGGAAATATGACAGGACCTTCCTGTTTTGTGTTTTTGGGTTTTTTTTTTTTTTTTTTTTGGTCCGTTGTGGGGCTTAAACTCTCTGCCTGGGCGCTGTCCCTCAGCTCTTCAGCTCAAGGCCAACTCTACCACTTGAGCCACAGTGCCACTTCCAGCTTTTTCTGCTTATGTGGTGCTGAGGAATCGAACCCAGGGCCTCATGCATGCGAGGCAAGCACTCTACCACTGAGCCACCTGCCCAGTCAGTATTTTTTCAGGTTTTTCTGTTAGTTTTGTTTTGTGCAGTACTGGGACTTGAACTCAGGGCGTGGGCTCTGCTTGCTCAAGGAGCTCTAACACCTGAGCCATGCTTTCACCTTTCCTGGTTTTTGTTGTTTGTTTTGTTGTTTTTGTTTGGTTGCCGGTCCTGGGGCTTGAAATCAGGGCTTAAACACTGTCCCTGAGCTTCTTTTGTTCAAGATTAGCACTCAAGGCTAGTACTTGAGCCACAGTGCCACTCACTTCTGGCTTTTTCTGTGTATGTGTTACTAAGGAATGGAACCCAGGGCTTCATGCATGCTAGGCAAGCACTCTACCACTGATCCACATTCCCAGCCCATGGCAGGAACTTTGAGCTGATTCATGAGAGCAACCAGATCCCAGGAGAGTTCACTGGCAGGTAGTGAGGATCAGCCCCAAAGACAGGCCTGTCCGGATCCCAGGACCTGTGGCTATGTCACTTCACACGGCAGAGCAGACCCTAAAGATACAATCAAGCCAGGTGCTCGTGGCTCACACCTGTCATCCTAGCTTCTCAGGAGGCTGAGATATGAAGATCACAGGTCAAAGCCAGGCTGGCTGGGAAAAGTCTATGAGACCCTTATCTCTAATAAACCACCAAAAAGCAAAAAATGAAGGTATAGCTCAAGTAGTAGAGTTCCAGCCTTGAATAAAGAAAAGTTAAGGGATAGAAGCCAGGCCCTGACTTCAAGCCCTAGTACTGGCACAAAACAATAATAATTAATTTTTTTTTTAAAGGATGTAATTGGGGCTGGGAAGGTGGCTCAGTGGTAGAGTGCTTGCCTAGCATGCATGAAGCCCAGGGTTTGATTCCTCAGTACCATATATACAGAAAGAGCCAGAAGTGGCACTGTGGCTCAAGTGGTAGAGCGCTAGCCTTGAGCTGAAGAGCTGAAGGACGGTGCCCAGGCCCAGAGTTCAAGTCCCACAACCAACCAACCAAAAGAAGAAAAAAAAAAAAAAAAAAAAGGATGCGATCCAACTAAGGATCCTGAACTGGGATCATCCTGGCAACTCTTAGGAAGGAGGCAGGTGGTGGAGGTGGAGAGACTGTGAGACGTGGCGTTGCTCCTGGAGGACGGGGAGCCTACAGGGGCTGGGACAAGGGGGAGGAGATCCCATGGAAGTCCAGGGGGCCTGTGGATCCCAGAAGCAGAGTGTCAGGCCTGCACCGGCTTCCGTGGCTCACCTGCTCCGACATGTCACGGGCCAGGAACTTGAGGTGGGTGATGGCAGGGAACTTGTCCTTGCGGTTGACGTCGGTGGTGCAGCGCATGAAGAGCGAGGGCAGGATCTCCGTGTCGATGCGGCACTTCTCGCTCACCACGCTCACGCACACTTTGTAGAACTGCACGGGCGACGTGCTGCTGCCGTCCGCGGTGGCCACCACGATGTTGCCGCCACCTGTGAAGGCGATGTCGGCCAGGGCCACGCGGCCTCGCAGCCTACACAGGCTCTCGGTGGACGTGAGCACCTGCCCGCTGGGCTTGAGCAGGGACACGGTGACCAGGCCACTGACGGTGACCGCAATCCAGCCCTCCATGGGCTTGCCGCCAAACAGGGTGAGTGACGGCGAGAACTTGACCCGGGAGAACTTCTCCCCAAAGCTGGAGGCACCTGACTGCATAGAGAGGGGAGCAAGGGAACACTTTCAGGGTGTGCTTCCGGCACCCAGGGCTGTACCCGCACAAAACAGCAGGCAGGAATGAGGGGGCCGGGGCAGCAAGTGTGAAGCAGAGATCGGGGCACAGGTGAACCCCAGGAGAACTGGGATGGGGGCCTCTCTGACCCACAGTCTCCTCTTTTGGAAGATGGGAACAGTGGCATTTACACCACCCATGGCAGGGATTGAATGGATCTGCATACATGCATCAGACTAAGAACTTTTCCTGGACCTTGGTAGTTTCCAGGTCCTTAGTGCGAAACCTGTGCCTCTGCCTCAGTGGCCAGGAGGAGACAGGCGGCATACAGTAGGTACATAGGTAGGCTTAGCTGTAGGTACTAACATGTCATTTGCAAGAACAGGTCAGGACTGGGGACTTTGCAGACTCCTGGAGGTACTGTGAAGCACCAGATACAGCCCTACTTACTCTTCTTACTCTTCTGGGGTGTTTGTTTGTTTTTGGTGCCAGATCTGGGGCTTGAACTCAGGGCCTGAGCACTGCTCAAAACTGGCTCTCTGGCTGGGAAGGTGGCTCAGTGGTAGAGCGCTTGCCTTGCATGCCTGAGGCCCTGGGTTCAATTCCTCACCACCATATAAGCAAAAAAGAAAAAAGCCGGAAGTGGCACTGTGGCTCAAGTGGTAGAGTGCTAGCCTTGAGTTGAAGAGCTGAGGGACAGTGCCCAGGCCCAGAGTTCAGGCCCCAGGACCGGACCCAAAAAAAAAAAGACTGGCTTTGTACCACTGGAGCCACCGTTCCAACATGGGTCATCAGTACTCAGCTAAAATCCACCTTTTTTTAGGGTCTCAGTTTTCTAAATATGCTATTGTGGAAACTGGAACCATCTCTACAGAGCCGCCTACCCCAGCCTGAGACCCTCATGTCCTCACCTGCCCCTCCCTGGCAGTTGAGGCATGATGGGAGCTCTAGCCTCGTGTTGCTTTCTGGCAGTTTACATGAATGTATAATACACAGCCTTACACACACACACACACACCGCTGGTACAGGACTTGGACTCCTACAGCTTGAACTCGTCTCCCTTAGCTCTAGCCTCGTGTTGTTTTCTGGCAGTTTACATGAATGTATAATACACAGACACACACACACACACAGACAGACAGACACACACACACACACACACACACACACATACACACGCTGGTACAGGACTTGGACTCCTACAGCTTGAACTCGTCTCCCTTAGCTTTTTCCAATGCTGACACTCTACCACTTGAGCTACAACTCCAATTCCAGCTTTTTGCTGGTTTGTTGGAGATAAGAGTCTCAAGAACTTTTCTAGCCAGGCTGGCTTCGAGCCACAATCTTCAGATCTCAGCCTCCCAAGTAGCTGGGATTACAGGCATGAGGTACTGACACCTGGCTCAATCTGGGAATTCTTGCCTCATGCCCACTTGAGGCATGAACGTACAAGGCCAGAGAAGTGCAGGACACACCTTTGTACTTGTCCCTGAGCAGAATCAGGGTGGCTGAGCTTCTGAGAGCCCATTGTGCCCAGGTGCTCTTGGCACTCACATCTACCCATTCTCCTGCCTGCCCGCCCAGGCAGGCTCTTGTCCCTCTGCATTTGCCTGTCTATGCCATGCACCAGTTCACCATCTTACCCCTGCTACCTCTGTACCAAGAGCTGGGCCCTAAATTAGACACCCCAATGCTACCCACCCAGGGAAGCCCACCATCCTGCCTCTGAATGGACAAATTGGTGTGTGCCACAGCCCAGCCCAGATGCTAGAACAGCAGAGATGGCTCTATGACCAAGAGTATCATCAATGACAGCCTCGTGCATCAAACAGCCCTACATAGTAAGTTTTCACCTACATGCACACACAGACTGCCAGGGGGCTATGTGGGGTCAGCATCCTGCCCACCTCACCCACTCACTCAGGTGGGACACTCACCTTTTCCACATGCAGGGCCAGCTTCACACCATTGTGCAGCCAGGACAGGGCCACGATGGGGTCCCCCTCCACGAGGCTTCCCACTGAGCTCTCCCAGCTATTGGCCAGGTGGTCCGCCATGCTCCAGCACTTGATCTGCCCATCAGCATCAGCTGACAGGAGGCGGGAGCCTGTGGGGACAGAGCGGGGGAGTCACAAACCTCCCACCAAGGAGTGGGGGTATCTGTTCACAGAATGTGAAAAGTCTGGGAAGGGCCAGTCCTGGGGAGCGGTCATTTTGGGAGCATTTCGGGGGTGGAGGGCATGAAACACTGAGGAACGGTGAACACAGCAGTGTCACGTGGCAGCTGGAACACACAGTGACTATGCTCACAGACCAAGGTGCCAGTCCCAGCTCTGGCCGGACAGGGAAAGGCAGTGCGGTCTGATCTGGGATTTGGAGTCAAGGGCACTGGGTGAGGGAGACCCTGGCCCCTCACCTGACTGGTCCCATTCAAGGCAGGTAATGACCTCGCTGTGCTCCGAGCTGATGGAGTGCACGTCCCACGGGTGCTCTGTGTCCAGGATGTGGATCATGCGGGCTAGGTCTGCAGGGGACAGGCCTGGTCAGCCGGGGCTGGCACACAGCCTCCTCACAGTGATGGAGCCACAGGGGCCACAAGGACCTCAACAGAGGATCCAGGGAGGTCCCAGGCCGTGGCAAGCATGGGAGCTGTGCCACCAGGGTGGCTGCAACCACGGTTTAAAAACTGACAGAAGCCGGGCGCTAGTGGCTCACACCTGTAATCCTTGCTATTCAGGAGGCTGAGATCTGAGGACTGAGGTTCAGTAGCCAGCCCAGGCAGGAAAGTCTGTGAGACTCTAATCGCCAAGTAACCAGCAAAAAGCTGGAAGTGGAGCTGTGGTTCAAGCAGTAACTTAGCTGTGAGTGAAAAACTAAAAGATGATACTCTGGTCCTGAGTTCTCACTCCAGCACCATTCCAGTACTGGTACACACGTGCACACACACGTGTGCACATGCATGCACACTCACGCATGTGTGCACGTGTGTGTACGCATGTGCACGCACACACACGTGTGCACGCGCACACACACACACACACAGGAGAGAAAGAGACATAGAAGTTGGACTGGAAGAGAATGATCCTGACAAGCAGAGTGGGTGTCTCTCCACACTGGGTCATAGCTCTTCATTGCCCTGATTTTCTGTGCTTCTCCAATTCTCGGTAATGAGTGCACATTAGCAGGACAATAGCAAGCTGGGCACAGCCACCATACACCTCAAGGGCTTTTGGGAAAGCCACCAGGACTCTTTTGCTCTGGAAACTGGGGCACAGGTGTTCCAGCTTTTGCTTGACCTCCCACGGCGGCCCTGTCCACCTGCAAAGAGCTATCCTCCCAAGTGCCATGTATCTAGCAAGGGAGTGCACTGGCCCTCTGTACCCTGGAGGGGGGGCAGGCAGTACAGGCCACTTCCCCAGATCTAGACCCAGGCTGGGTGGTGAGTCCAGCAGCTGAGGAGCGGGGGACATACCCTGGTCATCGTTGCGGAGGTCTGTGGTGAAGGCAATGAGGTTGCGGCAGGACCAGGCGCAGGCCAGGGGCACAGATGGGCAGTAGGTACTCTTGGGCCATTTCTCCCATTCGCAGACGTAGGCCAGATCCATCATGCCCACAGCACCAAGCACAGTCCCTGGATCCTGTTGGGAGGAGGGTGTGGCTCAGGAACAGGAAAGCCATCCTCCCCACCCCATTAGCACCAGCCTGAAGGGGAGAACTGCAGCTCTGAGCTTTTGAACTCAGAGCCTTACACTTGTTAGAAAAGCATCCCACTACATTACCATGCCCCAGTCCTTTGTTGTTGTTTTTTAAGGTTGTTGCCAGTCAAGGCTTGAACTCAAGGACTGGGCCCTGTCCCTTAGCTTTTTTGCTCTGGTCACCATGCTTGGGTTGTGAGGATGTTTTTTGGAAAAAAGGTCTCACTATGTCACCCAAGTTGCCCCCAAACTCCTATAATCAAGAGATCCATTTTCTTTGCCTCCCAAGTAGCTGGGCTGTCAAGCAAGTACAGAGCCTGGAGCTACAGGGTTTTTGGGTTGTTGGTTTTTTTCCTGCTCCTAAGGCTTGAACTCAAGGCTAAGTCACTGTCCCTGAGCTTCTTTTCAAGGCTAGCACACTACCACTTGAGCCACAGATCAATTTTTGGTAGTTTATTGAAGATACCAGTCTAACAACTTTCCTGCCCCAGCTGGCTTCAAACAGCAATCCTCAGATCTCACCCTCCTTAGTAGCTAAGATCACAGGTGTGAACCACTAAGTGCTCAGCTCCCAGAACTTTTTTTTTGTTTAAGGCTAGTGTTCAGTTGGGCACCAGTGGCTCACACCTAGCACACTCAGGAGGCTGAGATCTGAGGATCACCATTCAAAGTCAGCCTGGGAAGGAAAGTCCTTAATAAGCCACTGGAAAACCAAAAGTGGCACTGTGGCTCAAGCGGTAGAGCGCTCGCCTTGAGCAGAAGGGCGCACGTTCAAGTCCCACGACCGACAAAAAAAAAAACCAAAAAACAAAAAACTAGTGTTCTCCCACTTGCCACGTGGGCCACAGCTCCACTTCTGGCTTTTTTGATTGTTAATTGGAGATAAGAGTATCATGGATTTTCGTGCTTAAGCTGGCTTTGAACTTCGAGTCTCTGATCTCAGCCTCCTGAATAGCTAGGATTACAGGTGTGAGCCACAGCACCAAGTGGGGCTGCAGTTTTGTTTTGTTTGTTTGTTTTTTGCTTTTAATTTGTCCGTCGTGGGGCTTGAACTCTTGAGCCTGGGCACTGTCCCTCAGCTCTTCAGCTCAAGGCGAGCACTCTACCACGTGAGCCTCAGTGCTACTTCCGGTTTTCTGAGTGGTTTATTGGAGATAAAGAGTCTCACGAACTTTCCTGCTCGCTTTGAACGGCGATCCTCAGATCTCAGCCTCCTGGGTAGCTAGGATGACAGGCATGAGCCACCGGCTCCCGACTCGGGGCTGCAGTTTTAACACAGAGGGGTCAACGTGACTTCCAGTGGAGGAAACCCTGATCGAGGGGAGTGTGGAGACTGAGGGAACAGCCAGTGGAAAGGCCCAGAGGCTGGAGAGTGGGGCAGGAAATGGGGGGCTGCTCTGGGCCTCATCCCTTGTGGAGTAAAAAAAACCTGAGGCGTGACTTATTTAGGTTCCCACAATCTCTGCTGACTGAGGGATAGGTAGAGGGTGACCATGGCGATCCAGGGGGTCAAGGATGGGGACAGCACGAGGAGAGGGTCCTGCGGGGGGGATGCTCAGAGCCGGACAAACCAGACACCGCCCCGAGCCCAGAGACTCCGCCCCCCGCGCCCTGCGTTCTGGTAGGCCCCGCCTAGGCCGACCACGAGCCGCAGGCCCCGCCCCGGACTTACCGGACCCCCGCCAGCAGCCGGATGCACCCGGAGTTCCCGACCCAGGCCCCACCCCTCGCGCTCTCCGCGCCGGGTTCCCAGCACCCTTTGCTCCCAGTCCCGCCCTCTGACCCCACAGGCCCCGCCCACAAGCCCACCACACCCGGCGACGCTCCGAGCGGCCGCGGGCGCCGTCCGGGGGCCGTCCGATCCCTTTCGGGATTCCTGCAGCCCCTCACGCACCTGGCTGATCCGAGCGCCCAGCCTCGCAGGAGGCCGTGGTCCACATTCACCGTAGCGCCCCGCCTCCGGCGCCGCCATCTTTCCACATTCAACAAGTTTCCCGGGGTTACGCCGGCCCTTCGCTTTGATTTCTGGGAGAGCAGTCGGCTCTGGCTCCGCCCCATTGGAGGATATTTGCATATACATCTATATATTAGTCCCAGCATCCTCTGGAACTAGAATTGATTTTTAAAATAAAACAAAAATGGGCATTTGTCAACTCTGGTCAGGAACTGCATTTGCTTTCATGGTGTGTGACACTGCTATCATTAAAAGAATAGGCAATCTGATAGAACAAGTGGAAACTAGCTTCACCCTTAGTGAAAAGAATTGTCATTAGAGTACTATATGGAATACTATACCTGGCTCAAGCTGTTACTGTGGTAGCATACATACGAGGATTGGAGTAAGGCAGAGAGGGCTAACAGGTTTTTGGGGAGAAGTTTTGCATATTTTTCTTTTCCTAACTTCAAGATTCAGGAAAACACAAATACAACACTCTGGTTTCAAGCTCTTGCTCCAAACCCCATACCCAGATCGTCGTACAGACATAGCCACATATTGCTTTTCTTTTCTTTTGTTTATTCTCAGGTGAGTCAGCTCAAGATTGGGTGAGGAGTCTTTTTTTTTTGGGGGGGGGGGGTCCGGTTGTGGGGCCTGAACTCTTGGCCTGGGCGCTGTCCCTCAGCTCTTCAGCTCAAGGCTAGTGCTCTACCACCTGAGCCACAGCGCCACTTCCGGCTTTTTTCTTCTTATGTGGTGCTGAGGAATCGAACCCAGGGCTTCATGCATGCAAGGCACGCGCTCTACCACTGAGCCACCTTCCCAGCCCCCTTTTCTTTTTTTTTCTTCTTTAATTTACATTTTCTTTACAGGTGTAAACCATTGACACCTGGCCTCAAGGTGATTTTTTTTTTTTTAATTGAGGGTCTTTCCAGCTTTAAACGTCCCTGAAATTCTTTCTCCCTGAGCACACAAGCGTTTTTGCAGGACTCCGCTCAGCTTGGGTCCCTGCCCAGATGGTGACTCTGCCTGAGAAAAGTACTACCTTAAGGCCTAAGACTGAGAAGTTCTGGGAGTCAGATGGAGATCGGGGGGCTGGTGGCTGTGGGGCCTATCTTTATATCCAACATTCCCTGGCTGTAGGGACTTACATTACTTCATAATCTCTTTCAATGTTTTTTATTTTTTGGTGCTGGTAATGAAATGGAACTTGAACTCAGGTCATGGGCACTGTCCCTTAGCTTGAGCCAGAGCTCCACTTCTTTTTGCTGTTTAATTTGAAAGAGTCTTACAGACTTTTCTGCTCAGGCTGGCTTCAAACCCTTATAACCCTAGCTAGTCAGGAGGCTGAGATCTAAAGACTGAGGGTCAAAAAAAAAAAAAAAACAAAAGCGGAGCTGTGGCTCAAGTGATAGAGCACTCACTTTGAGCAAAAAGAAGCTCAGGACAGTGCCCAGGCCCTGAGTTCAAGCCTTAGGACCAGCACAAAAAGAAATTTTAAAAATTAGCTGAGCATCAGTGGCTCATGCCTGTAATCCTAGCTACTCAGGAGGCTGAGATCTGAGAATCACGGTTCAAAGTCAGGCTGGGCAGGAAAGGCTGTGAGACTTTTTTTTTTTGGGGGGGTCCCGTCGTGGGGCCTGAACTCTGGGCCTAGACGCTGTCCCTCAGCTCTTCAGCTCAAGGCTAGCGCTCTACCATTAGAGCCACAGCACCACTTCCGGTTTTTTTCTTTTCGCCTATGTGGTACTGAGGAATTGAACCCAGGGCCTCATGCATGCAAAGCAAGCGCTCTACCACTGAGCCACCTTCCCAGCCCCTGTGAGACTCTTATCTCCAATAAACCACTAGAAAACTGGAAGTGGCTCTGTGGCTCCTGTGGCAGAGCGCTCACCTTGAGCTGAAGAGTGCAGGGACAGCGCCCAAGCCCAGAGTTCAAGCCCCATGACAAGAAGGAAAGAAAAGAAAAAGGAAAGGAAAGGAAAGGAAAGAAGGAAGGAAGGAAGGAAGGACGGAAAGGAGGAAAGGAGGAAGGGAGGGCTGGGCAGGTGGTTCAGTGGTAGAGTGCTTGCCTCACATGCATGAGGCCCTGGGTTCGATTCCTCAGCACCACATAAGCAGAAAAAACCAAAAGTGGCGCTATGGCTCAAGTGGTAAAGTGCTAGCCTTGAGCTGAAGAGCTAAAAAATGAATAGGGCTGGGAAGGTGGCTCTGTGGTAGAGTACTTGATTTGCATGCATGAGGCCATGGGCATACATGAGGCCCTGGGTTCGATTCCTCAACACCACATAAGCCGAAGAAGCTGGAGGTGGCACTGCAGAGGTGGCACTATGGCTCAGAGCTGAGGGACACCACCTGGGCCCAGAGTTCAGGCCCCCATGACAAAAAAAAAAAAAAGGACATACAGGAGGGGCAAAGTATTGAGCTCAGAACTTGGTTTCTAGCATGAGGTCCCTACGAAAGAAAAAATAGAAATGACCACTTATAGGACTCACAGCCTAAAGCTTCCCTGTGCTCAAAAACTAAACCCCTTAATGGTGGGCTGCCTCCAAAAGACACAGGAGCCCGTCAACTACATAATGAGCCAAAGAAGAAAGCAATTATCCCAGAATCATAGTGATATATGTGATGTAGTACCAACATCCCACAGTGTATGGACGGGAGTGGGGCCCAGTTCCCCATGCTACTGTTGAGGCCTGGCAGGGTGACAGCAGTGTTGTAGCAGCTGGCTTCGATCAGGTGAGACCTGTGTTCTCACTACCCAAATCCCATCCTTAGAGAAGCAGCAGGTAGACCCTGACACTGGCGATTGCGCAGGCAAATCTCCTCCCCAAAACTTCAACAGCATTAAAAACTGGGCAATG
This sequence comes from Dipodomys merriami, assembly GCF_024711535.1. Taxonomy (NCBI): domain Eukaryota; kingdom Metazoa; phylum Chordata; class Mammalia; order Rodentia; family Heteromyidae; genus Dipodomys; species Dipodomys merriami. The sequence goes on from NW_027206291.1 coordinate 4,577,040, forward strand.
ATCACAACCCAGACGTTAAGTTCACTTCAAAACAATGATCAAAAGGCGGCTGGGATCCGAGGATCTTGGTTTGAAGCCAGCCCAGGCAGGAAAGTCCATGAGACTCTTATCTTCAATTAACCAACCAACAAGGCCAAAGTGAATGTGTGATACAAATGGTAGAATACCAGCCTTAAGTGAAAAAAACCAAGCAAGAGTGCAGGGTTCTAAGTTCAAGCCCCAGTAAAACAACATACACATATATACTAATAAAGCCTCACACACTTGCTGGGCAGGAATTCTGCCACTTGAGTCACACCTCAGCCCTCTTTTGCTTTTAGGCTGATTTTTCAGATAGTCTCGGGCTTTTATCGGGGCTAGTCTAAGCCTCAGACTACAATCCACTGGATGATCTCATTCCTCATACTGGGAACTAAGCCAGAGGTTAAGTGGTATTATGGTCAGAATTGTCCCCCACACCCACCCCACCTCCATGAAAGTCTAACGGCCTAACCTCGTACCTCGGTGAGGTCCCATTAGGAGATAGGGTCTCTAGAGAAACTGCAAGTAACCATGAGGTGGGTAGGATGACCCGGATGCAACAGGACTAGGTGTCTATTTCAATAGGGGGGTATTTGGATCCAGGAAAACCCAGAGGGAAAACAACGTGGAGGATGGAGGCAGAGGCTGGTGTGGCCGCAAGCCCAGGGATGCGGAGCGCCTCTGGCAGAGGCAGGAATGAACTCTCTAGAGCCTGGGAGGGAGGGAAGGAGGAAGACCTGGATCTCAGCCAGGCAGCAAACAAAGCCCTGTGGCCCTGGGCAGTCCTGTGCTCCCGCCCCAGGATGACCACACAAGAAAGTCTAAGGTTACATGCTGCCATCTGATCTTTACTGGGGACAGCCCAGGTGGTAGAGCTTCAAAGCTTAGCGCATCTGGACAAACACCTGCTTTACCCAGGATGTGGCCATCACTGCAAAGCCTGGTCCCCAGTATCCCTAGCCAACACAAAGACAAGCCAATCTGCCAGAGCACCAGGAATTTATTAAAACACTTCCCATCCCCCAAGCACACCAAGCAGGCCTGTTCTCCATACAGGACCCCCCTCCCCGCCCCGCAGCTCCTGGCAGGGCAATCAGAGCCAGGCTGGGGGCACAAGGGATGGGGTAACAGAGGTCAGAGGCTTCTGGCTGGAAGTCCTGGATCCCCAGTATAAAGGGAGGGAACAGAAGGGGGAGGGGGGAGAGAAGAGGGTCAAGTGGAGAGCAGGCTGGGGGAGGGGGGACCACAAGACACGCATAACTAAAAGCATAAAACCAGCCCTTGAGATGAAGCTTGTCCTGCGTAGAGGACCCACGCATGTGCGTGCACACATACACACACACACACACATACACATACACATACATGCACAAGACAAAATGCTCTTGGGACAAGGGGCTAAGTCCCAAAGGACACCCCCTCCCATCAGAGGTAAAAATTGGGAGGGATCAAGCAAAAGCTGTCATGAAGCCCCATGCTTTACCAGCCAGGGCAAGTTTTGGGGTTGTTTGTGGGGTTTTGGTTTTTTTTTTTTTCTTTTCAAAGGGGAAATTTAAAAATCTACAACAAATCATGCCAAATACATTAAAGGCGATTAAAACCCCCTAGACTTTTCCCTCCTCACCTGAGCTACACCCTCAAAAAAAAAAAAAAAAGCTAATCAATGAATAAAGAAACATGCCCAGGTGAGGTCTCCCCACCCAGATACAAGTCCCAGAGTGGGAAGCTATGTACAAGGACAGTCTAGGCAGTCCCAGCTGCCAGGATTGATCTGTGAGAGCTGGGCACGGAGGGGACCAGGGTAAGGACCCACCCAGGGGAAGAACAGGTTTCCAAGGACAAATTTTAAAAAGATCAAAGATGGGAGCAGATGGTGTGGGAGATGTTGGGGGCCCTGCGCAGCAGCAGACAGGGCACCGGGAGCTGTCATCATTGCTGCTCCAGGTAGGCAGACAAGAGCAGCCCTGGTGGCAGGAAGTCCAGATGCCGGTTGCTGACCTTCATCTGTCGCCGGCCCTCCAGGTCAGCACCTGTGGTCAGCACACGTAAGCCGGAATTTAGAAAGAAAGAAGCCAGCCAGGTGCTGGTGGCTGACGCCTGTAATCCTAGCTATTTAGGAGGCTGAGACCTGAAGATCAAAGATCAAAGCCAGCCAGGGCAGCAAAGTCTGGTCTTGAGACTTTTTTTTTTTTGGTCAGTCCAGGGCTTGAACTCAGGGCCCAGGCACTGTCCCTGAGCTCTGTTTGCTCAAGGCCAGCACTCTACCATTTTGAGCCTTTCCAGCTTTTCTGGTGGTTAATTAGAGATAAGAGTCTCACAGGGACTTTCCTGCCCATGCTTTGAATCATGATCCTCACATTCTCAGCCTGTGTGAGTCCAGCTGACCTGAAACTCTTATCTCCAATAAACCACCAAAAAGCCTAACGGGGAGAGTGGCTCACATGGCAGAGTACCTGCCTTGAGAAAAAAAGCTCAAGGACAGTGCCCAGGCTCTGAGTTCAAGCCTCAGTATGGGCAAACACACAAAATAAAATGAAATAAAGGACCCGGGTGCCGGTGGTTCACACCTGTAATCCTAGCTACTCAAGAGACTGAGATCTGAAGATCATGGTTCAAAGCCAGCCCGGGCAGGAAAGTCCGTGAGACCTGTTTTTTGTCAGTCATGGGGCTTGAACTCTGGGGTTGGGCGCTATCCCTCAGCTCTTCAGCTCAAGGCGAGTGCTCTGCCGCTTGAGCCACAGCGCCACTTCCAGTTTTCTAGTGGTTTACTGGAGACAAGAGTCTCATGGCCTTTCCTGTCCAGGCTGGCTTTGAACCGTGATCCTCAGATCTCAGCCTCCTGAGTAGCTAGGATGACAGGCATGAGCTACCAGCGCCTGTCTTCTGTGGACTCTCATCTCCAATTAACTACCAGAAAACCAAAAGTGGTGCTGTGGCTCAAGTGGTAGAGTGCTCACCTTGAGCTGAAGAGCTGAGGGACAGCACCCAGGCCAAGTTCAAGCCCCAGGACCAAAAGAAAAAAAAAGATAGATAGATAAATAGATAGATAGATAGATAGATAGATAGATAGATAGATAGATAGATAGATAGATAGATGGATGAATGGGAAAATCTCAGCATATAGAGATGCTGGGGACCCTCATTTGGGCTGCCAGCTGGCACTCTGGGTCTGGTTAGGCCAGATTCCAGGTTCAATTCACAAGAACCCTTAATACTCCCTGGTTCTCAATTGGTGGCTCATTTCCTTCTCTGCTGTCTCCTGTCCCTCTACAGACAGGGACACTGAGATGTGTCCCAAGGCCCAGTAGACACAGGAATCTGACCACATGTCCAGCCTCTTCCTGGGCCTCTTACCTCCCAACCCTCTCTGGTAGAATCCTCGGCCCACCTTCCTCATCCCACCGCAGGCCGTTGTTTTCCCTGTTTCCTCTGCCTGGAACCTTCTTCCCCTCCTCCCCATCTTGCTAGGGCCCTCCCTTTTCTTGTCCAGGCCACAGCTTGACCCCTGTAGAGAAGCTCCCACCCTACCAAGCTCTTCCATTCTCAGTCTTGGGGAACAAAGACGGGCGTAGGGGTTACATCTTCCATACAAAGAACAAGGGAGGGACCATCCTGGGTTGCATGGCAACTGTCTCCTTGGCAACTCCAGGCAGGAGGCAGACACAGGTGTGGGAAGCAGGACCAGCTGGGGCACCTGGAGCTAGCACGGGCAGAACTCATCAGAGGAGAGTCCTGAGAGCACACTGCATTGTAGACGTGGGGGTACAGGCTACAGAGGGAGATCTTCTGGTGGTCCTGGGGATGGAATCTACATGTTAAACGTCCTGAGCGTCTGATTTGGGAGCGCTTCGCACCTTGGCTTTGTCTTTCCACTGGGGGATGTCTCCCTCACAGAGCCCTGGAGCTATGGATTGAGGGTTATCTGTCCACTTGTCCCTCTGTGTCCTTGAGGCCTCCTAGCATGGGGCCAATCACATAGGGAGATTCTGATGAATTACAGAGTCCCATTGCTACCCTTTCCCCAGAAGTCTGAAAAATAAACAAACAAACACACACAGACCCTAGAAGAGCCTTGTCTCTGCTACCCGGGCTGCAGGGGGTCAGCTGGGCTGGGGGGCGGGGCATACTTACTGGCTGAGATGAGGTCCATGTACTGGCAGACGGCGTGGAGCAGAAGCCTCTCAAAACTGTGGAGGAACAGCCATGAACAGCCAAGCCAGAGCGGCCATGGTGAGGAAGAACGTGCTGCCCCTCCCTGCCCCCCACTACCTATTGTCCAGCATGGCCGTGTACACAGCCTGGGGCGACACAGAGAAGAACCGCAACAGCCGCTCCTCCCAGCTCTCCAGTGTTTCCTGGGGAAGAGAGAGAACAGGTCAAGCCACTGCGGGTGCCCACTACCTAGCCTCCCTAATACCTGAGGCAGACTCAAGTTCAAAGCCCCAGGTTCAAATCTTACCACTGACACATCGCAAATGAGTACCTGACATCTTTTCTTTTTCTTTTTTTTGGCCAGCCCTGGGACTTGAACTCAGGGCCTGAGCACTATCCCTAAGCTTCTTTTGCTCTACCACTTGAGCCACAGAGCCACTTTCAGCTTTTTCTGTTTACGTGGTACTGAGGAATCGAACCCAGGGCTTCATGCATGCTAGGCAAACACTCTACCACTAAGCCACATTCCCAGACCAGTACCTAACATCTGTAAGCCTACACCTTTTGCCTAGTGGACTCCTATACACCCTGCAATGCCCACCTTCCTTGTCCTTCCTACACAAAAGGGTAACTCATGCTTTGTAGCTAAAGTCCTGCAACCTGATCACCTTGATCCATTTGCCACTGTCGCTCACCACATGACCACCTGCCCTGAGGAACCTCCTTTTGCCTTGTCTCCAAGTGATAAACTGACATGAAAAAGGGCCATCAAGAAAGCCCATGCCAGGCTGGGAATGTGGCTTAGTGGTAGAGTGCTTGCCTAGCATGCATGAAGCTCTGGGTTCGATTCCTCAGTACCACATACACAGAAAAGGCTGGAAGTAGGGCTGTGGCTCAAGTGGTAGAGCACTAGCCGTGAGCACAGAGAGGCTCAGGGCAGCGCCCAGGACCAGAGTTCAAGCCCTAGGACTGGTTACTGAAAAAAAAAAAAAAAGGCCATGTAAGGTCTGGCACTTACCATGGGGATGCGGCTCCGCTTCAGCACGGACCTCAGCCTGCGGCTGATGCGCTGGAAGCACTCGTGGGGTGTGTATGCTGGGTCCTCTGTGAGAGCCCAGAGTCAGGGTCACAGGTGAGGCCTTCCTCTATGCCTTGCCCAATGCCTGGCCCTACCTACCACAGGCCCCACCCACCGGCGACTATGCCACGCCCACAACATGCCCCACCTCCGTCTTGTGGCCCCGCCCACCCAGCTACTAGGATGGCACACCGCACCTCCTGCCGTGGCCCCGCCCACCCGGGCCCCGCCTCCTACCGTGGCCCCGCCCCCAGGCGGCCCTCACCTCGACGGCGGTCCTCCCCGCGGCCCGGGCCCCTCCTCCTGGGCTTGCTCTGGCCCTCATTCTCCAGGTAGCGGAGCACGCGCTCCTGCTCCTCCCCTGAGCGGTTCATGAAGTCATTCCAGACCTGAAAGTGGCAGAGATCAGAGGGCCGTGAATCTCAGAACCTCGTTTTCCCCACTTGGCAATGGCAAGCCAAGTCGTTGGAAGTCCTCCTGTGGACATCGGTGCGCACTGGGCGCCGAACCCGCGCCAGGCCCGAGCTGGGCAGGCAGGGCCAGTATACACGCAGGTGCTGCGGTCCTGTGGGCCAAATGCTCCTGAAGTCATTAACTCCAGTGTGAGAGTGGAAAGGGGGGAGCTGGGAACTTCCGGGGGCATCTGCGGGGTCTGGGCAGGGAGGGAGACTGAGGCTGTCATCTTGGCGCTGCTGGGAGGGGCTCCAGAAGAGAGATTCCAGCATCAGCCTGGCAGGAAGTAAGCACATGGGTTCCCTGCCCAAAAGGGGGGCAGTGAGGGGCCCTGGGCCTTACCTCCACATAGGTGGCATTGTTGCAGGCCTCTGCAAAGATGCCCGGGGCTGCAGGGAGGGTCAGGTCCCCGTCCTCCAGACCTGGTGGACCTCCATCTGCTTCCATCAAGGTCAGGAGGTACTGAGCTGGAAACAAATGTCATCGGGCTAGGAGGGGCCTTCAGGGTCCCCATGACCATTCTTCCTTCCTGTCTTCCTAGCTTCTTCTCCTCTCCTTTCCCATCCAGCCTCTAGGCCCTACCAATCCAGCCTTGTTGAACTCCTATAGATCCTTTGAAACCCTAGGGTCTCATGCCCCAAATACCCTCTGGCCAAGTCCTGATGCAGTAAGTCTACCGATTGTCAATGCTTGGTATTTTCTGCTCCCATGCCTTGAGCTCAGCAGCCAGCTTATCTTTGGGCAACCAGTAACACAAACTTTCCTGGGGGGGAGGGGGCAGGGAGCACCCTCCCTCCTTCCCCTCCCTGACTTACTGTTCTCCAAGCGCTGTAGGCTTTTCCGCCCTTTGGCTTTGGGCACAAGGTCTGAATTCCGCACAGCCTGGTTGATGAAATGTTGCTTGCGCCTGGAGGCTGAAAGTCTCTTCACCTGGGAGCTGGCTAGTGGGGGCAGGCAGCCCTGAAGAGGCCTGTGGGCAGAGGGGGACCACCCTCAGAATCAAGGTCAGCTTGATGGGGGTCCCTCACTGCCCACTTGGCTTCCCCAAAACTGTGAGAACCAACACCCAGGAGGCAGGGAGAAGCGTGATAACAGATTGAGAAACTGAGGCTGGGCAAAGGGAAGACAGCCAAAGTCCTAAAGCAGGCCAGTGGACAAGAACAGGAGGCCCATGGGCTCCAGGACTTGGGAGGACCAAGCCATTTGGCTATATCCAGCTCTCCCACCCTGGGCACCAGGTAAAGTAGAACACAGCCCCCAGGTGCTCCAGAGCCCACTGCCAGGAGCTCCAACCTCCCCTGCAGAGACCCCAGGAGCCAGGCCAGAGCGGGGCTGCAGCCAGCGGCTCCTCAGAGCTCCTCCCTCCTGGGGTGCTAATTGCCCTTCCATTAAAGCAAATTTAATAATTATGGCGATGGATTAGCTGGTGCTGCCAATCCCCTACCCCCCTCCCACACACACACCTAAGGACCAAAGCAGCCTGGAGAGAGAGGCAAATGTAGGAGGGGGCGGGGGGTTGGATGGAAACTTCCTTTTATTTTTTTCTGTGCTGGTCCTGAGGTTGAAACTCAGGGCTCAGAGCTTTTGTGCTCAAGGCTAGCGCCCTGCCACTTGAGCCACAGCTCCACTTCTGGCTGTCCTGGTGGTTCATTGGAGATAAGAGAGTCTCATGGACTTTCCTGACCAAAGCTGGCTTGGAAATGTGATCTTCAGATCTCAGCCTCCTTTGGGTAGCTGGGATTACAGGGGTGAGCCACAAGCCCACCAAGCTACATGGAAACTTGGCTGATGAGAAGAATCACCAAGATCTGCTTGGCTGACCCCCACAACCCTCAAGCTACAGACTTGGGGCTCAGAAACACCCCACTTCCTGGACAGATGGCAGACTCCAGGGTCTGAGGTACCCCATGTTCCACCCCCACATTCTGACTTCCCCCTCTGCTCCATCCAGGAGCCACTCTGATAAAAGTCAACCCAGGGCTTTTGCATAGTGGGGCCATCATACCTGGCACACAGTGGATTAAAAAATAATAACTGCAGGGCTAGGACAGTGGCTCATTCCTATAATCTAGCCACTCTGGAAACTGAGGTCGTGAGGACTGAGGTTCAATGCCAGTCCCAGTATAAAGTCCTTGAGACTCCATCTCAACAAATACAAAAGGCTGGGTGTGTAAGTGTTCACCTGCAGTCTTGACTATGTGGGAAGCATACATAAGAGAAGCAAGGTTCAGGCCAGCTCCAACAAAATCAAAACACACCTCAGAAAATAACCAGAGAAGAAAGGAGCAGAGGTGGCCAGGCGCTGGTGGCTCACGCCTGTCACATCCTAGCTGCTCAGGAGGCTGGGATCGAGGATTGCAGTACAAAGGCAGCCAGGGCAGGAAAGTCTGTGAGACTCTTATCTCCAATAAACCACTCAGAAAACTAGAAGTGGCGCTGTGGCTCAAGTGGTAGAGCGCTTGCCTTGAGCCGAAAGAACTGAGGGGCAGTGCCCAGGCCCAGAGTTCAAGCCCCACAAAAAGAGAGAGGGGAGGAGGGGGAGAGGGGCTGGGAAGTTGGCTCAGTGGTAGAGCGCTTGCCTTGCATGCTCGAGGCCCTGGGTTCGATTCCTCAGCACCACATAAGCAAAAAGAAAAAAGCCGGAAGTGGAGCTGTGGCTCAAGTGGTGGAGCATTAGCTTTGAGCTGAAGAGCTGAGGGACAGAGCCCAGGCCCAGAGTTCAGGCCCCACAACCGGACCCCCAAAAAAAAAAAAGAGAGAGAGAGGGAAGGAGGGGAGGGAAGGGGAGGGAAGGGGAGGGAAGGGGAGGGAAGGGGAGGGAAGGGGAGGGAAGGGGAGGGAAGGGGAGGGAAGGGGAGGGAAGGGGCTCAGTGGTAGAGCGCTTGCCTTGCATGCATAAGGCCCTGGGTTTGATTCCTCAGCACCCCATAAGCAAAAAAAAAAAAAAAAAGCTGGACATGGTGCTGTGGCTCAAGTGGTAGAGCACTAGCCTTGAGCTGAAGAGCTGAGGGACAGCGCCCAGGCCCAGAGTTCAGTCGCCATGACTGACAAAGAGAAAGGACCAGAGGTTTGGCTTAAGTGGCAGCTCCCTGGCAAGCACAAGGTCCTGGGTTCAAACCTCAAGACTGCCAAAAACCATTAACTCAAAGTCAGCAGAGGGAGGAAAGGAATGGGGGGGTGGGATAAGTGGGAGAAAGCAAGGAGGGGAACAATGTTCAACAAGAATTGTACTTATTTCCTTATTGAAGTAACTGTAGCCCCTCTGTACATCACCTTTACAATAAAATAAATATCTTCTTAAAAATTAAAAAAGTCAGCAGAAGAAGGCTGGGTCTGTGGCTTAGTGGTTGCCTAGCATGCATGAAGCCCTGGGTTTGATTCCTCAGTACCACATACACAGAAAAAGCCAGAAGTGGCGCTGTGGCTCAAGTGGTAGAGTGCTAGTCTTGAGCAAAACGAGCTCAGGGACAGTATCCAAGCCCTGAGTTCAAGACCCAGAACTAGGGGGAAAGTGGGGAGGGGGAGTCAGCACAATAGAACATTCCACCATCCCAGCCATCTAAAAACTTGAAGACACAAATTATAGATTAATGTTCATAACATCATAAGCAAGGCACCAGTGGCTCACACCTGTAATCCTAGCTACTCAGAAGGCTGAGATCTGAAGATTGTGGTTCAAAGCCAGCCAGGGCAGGAAAGTCCATGAGACTCTGCTCTCCAATGAACCACCAGAAAACCAGAAGTGGAGTTGTGGCTCAAGTGGTAGAGCGCTAGCCTCAAGCAAAAAGCTCAGGGACAGCCGGACACCGGTGGCTCAGGCCTGTAATCCTAGCTACTCAGGAGGCTGAGATCTGAGGATCACGGTTCAAAGCCAGCCCGGGCAGAAAAGTCCGTGAGACTCTGATCTCCAATAAACCACCAGAAAACTGGAAGTGGCGCTGTAGCTCAAGTGGTAGAGCATTCACCTTGAGCTGAAGAGCTGAGGGACAGCACTCGGGCCCAGAGTTTAAGCCCCAGGACTGACCAAAAAAAAAAAAAAAAAAGCTCAGGGACAGCACCCAGGGCCTGAGTTCAAGCCCCACGATGCACAAGAAAAAAATAAATAAATTTAAAATAGGAACAGATGCAGGTGAGAAGCCTGAGTCAGACCTTCACTGGACAGCTTCACAGAACCAGCTGACCATGGACCCACTGTCCAGAGCTGTAGAGTTCCAGCCCTGGGTTCTAATACTGCCTAGGGTGTTCCTTACGCTGCTGTGTGTGTGGGGAGTAAAACTTACGAGAGACTGGGAGCCTGGAAAGAACAATGAAGAGCCAAAATAGCCAAACACCCACTTGCTTCTCCCATGACAGAGAGCTCATTCTCACGCTAACACGGATGACACTTCAGCACTGCAACCCCAACCTCCCTGGTCCCCATCCTCAGGCCCCACAGCTATGTGTGTATGTTGGGAGGGGGGGGGGAGTTGTTGTGGTGATTGTTTTTTGCCAGTCCTGGGGCTTGAACTCAGGGCCTGGGCACTCTACCACTCGAGCCACAGCGCCACTTCTGGCTTTTTCTGCTTATGTGGTGCTGAGGATTCAAACCCAGGGCTTCATGCATGCGAGGCAAGCGCTCTACCACCAAAGACACAGTCTCAGCCCAGACCACACAGCTGGAGCACACAGCTAGGCAGCCACAGCCAGCCTCTCCCCACTCCACCCCTGCAGCTGAGCAGGGCTGATAATGCAAGGCCACATCCGCGTCCGCAGGGCCTGGCAGCACCCCCCTTGAGGATTCTCTGGCTCCAGTAAACAAGGCTCTCCCCAGAATAATCTGATCGTGTGTCTGACCGGGAGCCGCTCTGCTTCCCTCAGCCTGACCCCCAGGCCCTTGCTCCAGCACCATCGGTGGCTCCCCAGTGCCTGAGGAGGCTCATCCTTGGCCCGGAACCCATTCCCCTAGCATGGGGAGAATGGAGTGGAGGCCACAAGCACCCCAGAGCTGAGGGTACAAGTCCCATTATCCAATCTAGCTTGTTAAGACTCCACTCAACCTTCAGATTCTAGTCAAAGAAACATCTGGCCTTCGGACTCAGAGTCACCGATTCCCTCTCTACAGACAGGAAGTGGGGCACAAAGGGGAGATGCAGAGAAGAGGAGGAGACCAATTGGTGTCATATGGCTGGGGGATAGCTCCAGGTCTGCTCTACCCCAGGGCCTTTGCACATGCTAACCTGGCACTGTTCCTAGCTCAAATGCTGCTTTATGTCCAAATGCTACCTCCCAGGTACCATGGTCACGCCCCCCAGCTGGTCCAATTGGCCTTATTCAGGCTTAACCAGTTGGCACCTGAGCCAGCTGGACTTTCCTTTCCTTGTTTACTCCTTACCATTGCTGGCTGGTTTCCTAGACCCTGGGGAAGAAGCCAGTGGTTGGAATCTGGGTCCAGCTGGTGTCCCTTTGAGATTCCCCAGGAGACAAGGCATAGCAGGGTATGTGGGGGGGGGGGGGGGCGGGGATCATGATAGGTTTCTTGAGTGAATAACTAAACTCCTGTTTACACTACTCCAGCCAATGAATCCACTATTTATAAAGCAGTGAAACAGGGCCACAGAACTCTGATTCCTGAAATCCTCCAGGCCTCAGAAAATGCCTACACCTGTGGCTCACACCTATAATACCAGTTACTTGGAGGCTGAGATCTGAGGATTGAAGTTTGAAGCCAGCTGGGACAGGAAAGTCTGTGGAGACTCTTTATCTCCAAGTAGCCACCAAAAAGCGAAAATGGAGTAGTAGCTCAAGCAGTAGAGTGCTAGCCTTGAGTGGGAAAAGCTCAGGGACAGCACCTAGGCTCTGAGTTCAAGCTCCAGGGCCAACACACACACACACACACACACACACACACACACACACACACACCTACACTTTAGAAGTGACCGATGCCCATGTTGGGGAGGCAGGATCACACACACACACACACACACACACACACACACACACACACACACACACACACACACACACACACACACACACACCTACACTTTAGAAGTGACCGATGCCCATGTTGGGGAGGCAGGATAATGGGGAGAAAGATGCCCAGAGTGCTCCTCGAAAGCCAGACACACACACACACACACACACACCTACACTTTAGAAGTGACCGATGCCCATGTTGGGGAGGCAGGATAATGGGGAGAAAGATGCCCAGAGTGCTCCTCAAAAGCCAGACACCAGTGGTTCACACCGGTAATCCTATCTACTTAGGAGGCTGAGAACTGAGGATTATGATTTGAAGCCAGCCCGGGCAGGAAAGTCCATAAGACTCTCATCTCCAATTAACCACCTAAAAACCCCAAGTGGGGCTCAAAGTAGTAGAGTGCTAGCCTTGAGCAAAAAAAAAAAGAGCTCAGGGACAACACCCAGGCCCTGAGTTCAAGCCCCACAACTAACAAAAAAAAAAAAGCTCCTGTGAGCTTTGGCTTGGGGCCGGGGGCTGGCCATGCCCCTGGCAAAACCCCACCTTCTTCCCCTCCAGACAGAAGAACCCACTTCCCCATGTTGAAGAGCTAGAGGTGACTCAGCGGGTAGCAGACTGGCAAGGCAGGTAAACACCCAGGAGAGGGCCACAAGGAAGTAATCTAGCGGGTGTAACCCTAACCTCACCAACATTTTTACAGATTTAGCACTTCCGGGATGGGGTGGGGGGGGCAGTTAGTGCCTAGTGGGGATGGTCAAAGGCCCTAGAGCATCCTCTGAGCCAGGCCTGGAAGAGCACACCTGTAATCCCAGTACACAGGAGGCAAGGTGGACACAGGAGGATTTCAAGTTCAAGGCTAGCTAGGGTCACATAGAGACTACGTCAAAACACCACAAAGTAAGTAAATAAGAAAAAGGCAGGCATCCTCTGTCTTGATCAGTGTCTGGCCTGAAAAGGCCACCTAGGTTTCTGGTAAAGACCTGACAGAGCTGGGTGCTGGTGGCTCAAGCCTGTCATCCTAGCTACTCAGGAGGCTGAGATCTGAGGATCGAGATTCAAAGCCAGTCGGGCAGAAAAAGTCTGTGAGATTCTTATCTCCAATAAACCACCAGAAAACCGGAAGTGGCTCAAGTGGTAGAGCGCCTGCCTTGAGTTGAAGAGCTGGGGACAGCACCCAGGCCGAGAGTTCAAGCCCCATGACGGACAAAAAAAAAAAAAAAAGACCTGACAGGTATACTAACAAAACAATAATAATAAAAATCACACTGGCCACAGAAAAATGGAGTGCTAAAACCATTTCAAAGTAAACCTAAAAGGGCAGGACATTTGGGAGAATCATTGAAAGGCAATCATTGAATTTAAAACCCCCCCACTGGGGGCCAGTGGCTCACACCTGTAATCTTAGCTACTCAGGAGGCTGAGATCTGAGGATCAAGGCTCAAAGCCAGCCCAGACAGGAAAGTCTGTGAAACTCTTATCTCCAAGTAATCCCGGAAAACTAGAAGGGGAAGTGTCACTCAAGTGGTAGAGCACTAGCTTTGAGTGAAAGAGCTCAGGGACCAGGCCCAGGTCCTGAGTTCAACTCTTGAGTACCACCAGCACATACACACAGAAACAAAGCTGGGCTCCGGTGGCTCACACCTGTAATCCTAGCTACTCAGGAGGCTGAGATCTGAGGATGAACACCGGAGTCAGCCAGGGCAGCAAAATCCATGAGATGTTTTATCTCCAATGAACCACCAGAAAAGCAGAAGTGGAGCTGTGGCTCAGAGTGGTAGGGTGCTAGCTAGCCTTGAGTGAAAAGAGCTCAGGGACAGCGGCCAGGTCCTGAGTTCAAGCCCCACAACCAACCAACCAAAAATCCCTCCCATTTACTCCGCACCTCACAGAGCCAGGTCACTGTCCACTCAGAAAAGCCATAGTGGGTGCGACCCACTTAACAGAGGGGGAAACTGAGGCATGGACAAGCAGCCCAACCCTCCCAGGGCCCACAGCCCCTTAGTCAAGCCCAAGTGGATTCTCCCCCGGCCCCGGCAACACGGTGGAGCGGAGCGGGTCACACAGCCCCGCGTCCCACCACGCCCACCCCGGTCCCGCCCAGGCCCCTATTCGCCCCATTTTATCTGGGAATTTCCCCAGAGGGGAAACTGAGTCCCGTCTGCCAGGAGGGACGCGGGGTGGGAGGTGGGCGCGGGCGCGGGGCACCGGGGCCCGGGAACCGACCCGAGGCGCCCAGCACGGGCAGGGCGGTCGGGAAGACCCCGGAATTCTGGGGGTGCCACCAGCGAGTGGGAAGGGGAAGCCGGGGCGGGGAAGGGCGGAGAAGACGCAGGGAGGAAGGCGATCGCCCGCCCCAGGCCCGCGACACGAGGGCACCCCCAAACCCCCGGGAGGACGGCGCCCCCAACCCACGGCGGGGAGGGAGGGGCGCGAGGAGGGAGACCCCGTGCCCGGGCCCGCGGCGGGCGCGGAGGCCCAGCCCGCGCCGCCCCCCGCCCCGCCCCGCGCGGCCCCCGCGCCCCCGCGCCCCCGCGCGCGCTCACAGCCTCCGCGGGCCGCCCGGGCCGCCCCCCGCCGCCGCCGCCGCCTCCGGGCCGCCCTCCGGGTCCTCCAGGGCGACCATGGCGCGGGCAGCCGCGACGCCGCGCCCGGCTGGGCCTGCTGGGGCCTAGCAGGAAGTGACGGCCGGCCGGGGGCGGGGCGCGGGGCGGGGCGCGGGGCGGGGCGCGGATCACACACACACAGACATACACAGACAGACAGACAGACAGACACACAGACAGACACACACACACAGACACACAGACATACACACACAGACACACAGACACACAGACATACACACACACACAGACAGACACACACAGACACACACAGACACAAACAGACACACAGACAGACACACACCCAGAGACACACAGACACACACACACAGACACACACACACAGACACACAGACAGACACACAGACACACAGACAGACACACACATAGACAGACACACACACAGACACACACACGCACACACACACAGACATACACACACACAGACACACACACAGACACACCGAGATCGGGGTGACCCCGGTGCCCACACGGCCCCAGGGAGCCGGGGATCGCAGCCCCCACCTCTCCCTCTCGACCTCCGGAGTTTTTATTCAGTTCAACGAATGCGGGTCGCTGGGGACTTTGGGGTGATCTGAACTGGGGGGGGGAAGATGGGGGGGCCTGATGAGGGCAGGCCTGGGGCCTGGGGCGTCTAAGAAAGGCCTGTGAGAGCCCGGAACGCAGAGAGCAGCGGGTGCAAAGGCCCCTGGGCTTAGTGCGCCCAGTGATTGACAGATTGTGTGTGTGTGTGTGTGTGTGTGTGTGTGTGTGTGTGTGTGTGTGTGTGTGTGTGTGTGTGTGTGTGTGTAGAGGGTGACAGACACAGAACTTCCTCCATTGATGTGTACAGCAGAAAATTGAACCATGCCTTAGGATCTAGAACCGCTCCTCTGGACTACAAGAAGTTGTGGGAGGGTCTGCGAAGGTGGCTCAGTGCTAGAGCGCTTGCCTTGCATGCATGAGGCCCTGAGTTCAATTCCCCAGCACCACATAAGCAGAAAAACAAGAAGTGGCGCTGTGGCTCAAGTGGTAGAGCGCTAGCCTTGAGCTGAAGAGCTGAGGGACAGCGCCCAGGCCCAGAGTGCAGGCCCCATGACCAACAAAAAAAAAAAAAAAGAAGAAGCAGCAGCAGCAGCAGCTGTGGGAAACCATGATGGTGGGAAACCACAATGTAAAGACCACAGGAATGCAACCTGCCAGTTCCTCACCTGCCAGTTCCTCCTTCATGGTAGAGGAACGTGTTTCGGACAAAGGATGTGATTGGTTTTTGTTTTTGTTTTTTTTTGGGGGGGGTCCGGTCGTGGGCCTGGGCGCTGTCCCTCAGCTCTTCAGCTCAAGGCTAGCACTCTACCACTTGAGCCACAGCGCCACTTCTGGCTTTTTTTTTTCTGCTTATGTGGTGCAGAGGAATCGAACCCAGGGCCTCATGCATGCAAGGCAAGCGCTCTATCACTGAGCAACCTTCCCAGTCCATGTGATTGTTTTAATAAGGAAAGGAAAGAAAAGAGAAAATTTAAAGATGCCCACCCTTCCACTCCCCATGAGCCTGCATATACTTTGGGATTATTGTGGGGATATCTGTGAAAAGAGGCAAAAGAAATCAACAGTGATACAAATCTGAAGGAGACAGCACTGGGGAGAGTTTTTGTGATGTCCAGCTTCCAGTATTTTCCCCTTCCTCCTCCCCCTCCTCCTCCTCCTTCTCCTCTTCCTACTTTTTCTTCTGCAGTAATGGGGTTGGAACTCAGGGCTTTGCACTTAGCTGACATTCTACTACTTGGGCTACCTTTCTAGCCTGTTTGGGTTTTGTTGTTGTTGTTTTGTTTTGTTTGCTGCTTAACTGGAGATTGAGTCTCTGGACTTTCGTATGGAAGCTGGTCTCCCACCCAAGATCTTCCCACTCCTGGCATAAAGAGAAGTTTGCTACTGGCACCTGGCTCCAATATCTTTTTTCCCCCCTGCCTATCCTGGGGCTTGAACTCTGGGACTGGGCACTGTCCCTGAGCCTCTTTGTGCTCAAGGCGTGCACTCTACCACTTGAGCCACAGTGCCACTTCCAGCTTTATCTGATTTGTTTATTGGAGATAAAAGTCTCACAGACTTTCCTGCCAGGGCTGACTTTGAGGTTCAATCTTCAAATCTCAGCCCCTGAGTAGCGAGGATTATAGGTAAGAGCCACCAGTGCCCAGCCAATATCTTCTTAACACCCGTCTGAGCCCCCGCCCCCCCAAAAAACCCTCCTAGCTCCTTGGTCCTTTAGCCTATCCATGTGCTGCTAATTACAGCTAATGCATTCCAAAGTCCTGCCAGCTGCTAATGTATTCCCAGACTCAGGAGATTCCCACAAACAGGCGCACCATCCCTGCCTCCTCGTCACCACTGGCCTTCATTCTAAACTAGTCTTCAGTATTACTCCCAAAGAGCAGTCTCATGCCTGTAATCCCAGCTACTCAGCAGTCTGAGATCTGAGGATCATTGAAGCTGGCCTGGGCAGGAAAGTCCCTACAACTCTCATCTGCAATTAAGCACCAAAAACAAAAGAACAGAAGTAGAGGTGTGGCTCGAATGATAGAATGCCAGCCTTCATTCAGCACACAAGCTCAGGAGCCTGAACCAAATATAAATAATAAATAAGTTTACCCTAGACTGATTTTTCCAGGCTATGGTCAAGAATAACTAAGCAGGGTATGGTGTCACATACCTGTAGTCCCAGCTACTCAATCTCAGCCGAGGTCAGGGAATCAATTCAGTTCAAAATTTAACACCAGCCTGGTGCTGGAAGACTTTGCCTTGAGGGCGGGGAGGGGTAGAGAGGGAGAAAAAAAAATTTTTTTGCTAGGTTTTATTCAGGATAAAAACCTAAGAAAGACCAGGCACTGGTAGGCTACTCAGGAGGCTGAGATCTGAGGATTATGATTCGAAGCCAGCCCAAGCTTTAAAGTCTGTGACACTCTTTTCTCCAATTAATCACCAGAAAAGCAGATGGTGCTGTGGCTCAAAGTGGTAGAGTGCTAGCCTTGAGTGAAAGAGCTCAGAGACAAGACCCAGGCCCTGAGTTCAGGCCCCACAATCAACAGGGAGGAAAGAAAAAGTATAAAAAGGCTGAACCGGGCACTGGTGGCTCATGCTTGCAATCCTACCTACTCAAGAAGCTGAGATCAGAGGATCAGGGTTCAAAGTCAGATTGGGCAGGAAAGGCTGTGAGGCTTTTCTACACCAAAAATCCAGAAGTGGGGCTGGGAAGATGGCTCAGTGGCAGAGTGCTTGCCTTGCATGCATGAGGCCCTGGGTTCGATTTCTCAGCACCACATAAGCAAAAAGAAAAAAAAGCCAGAAGTAGTGCTGTGGCTCAAGTGGTAGAGCGCTAGCCTTGAGCTGAAGAACTAAGGGACAGTGCCCAGGCCCAGAGTTCAGGCCCCAGGACCGGACCCAAAAAAAAAAGCCAGCAGTGGAGCTGTGGCTGAAGTGGTAGAATACCAGATTTGATTACAAAAGCTCAGAAACAGTGCCCAGGCCCTGAGTTGAAGCCCCAAGACTGGTGCGCGTGCACACATGCACGCACACATACACACACACACACACACACACACACACACACACACACAGAGGCACTGGTGGCTCCCACCTGTAACCCTAGCTAATCAGGAAGCTAAGAACTAAGGAACATGGTCAAAGCTAGCCTGGGCAGGGAAGATAGTAACACATTTATCTCAAATTAACCACCAAAAAGCTGGAAGTAGAGGTATAGTTTAAGTGGTAAAGTACTATCCTTGAGGAAAAAAACATTAAGTGGCAGACTCCACGCTCTGAGTTCAGGACTGGCACATACACAGAAAAAAAGGATGAAAAAGAAACACCTTTCTCTCCTCTGTGTGTGTGTGTGTGTGTGTGTGTGTGTGTGTGTGTGTGTGTGTGTGTTACTGGAGATTGAGTTCAGGACCTCAGATCTTGGCTTTTTCGTTCAAGGCTGAGTCTCTACCACTTGACCACACCACTTTCAACTTTTTGGTAATTACTTAGACATAAGAAATCTCACGGAGGCTGGGAAGGAAGCTCAATGGTAGAGTGCTTGCTTCACATTCATGAGGCTCTGGGTTCCATTCCTCAGTACCACATAAACAGAAAAAGCTGGAAGTGGCACTGTGGCTCAAGTGGTAGAGTGCTAGCCTTGAGCTGAAGAGCTGAGGGACAGCGCCCAGGCCCAGATTTCAAGCCATGACCATTAAAAAAAAAAAAAATCTTACAGACTTTCCTATGGGCTGATTTTAAGCCAAAATCCTCAGATCTCAGCCTTCTTCGTAGCTAGGATTACAGGTGCCAGTGGACCCCCCCACCCCCATTTCTTCAGTGTCCCTGTCACCCAGGGATGAACATGGAGCCTTGCACATGCTCCTAAAGCACTTTTTTTTTTTTTTTTTGCCAGTCATGGGGCCTAAACTCTGGGCTTCGGTGCTGTCCCTCAGCTCTTCAGCTCAAGGCTAGCGCTCTACCACTTGGGCCACAGCACCACTTCTGGCTTTTTCTGCTTATGTGGTGCTGAGGAATCAAACCCAGGGCCTTATGCATGCACTCTACCACTGAGCCACCTTCCCAGCCCCTCCTAAAGCAATTTTACCCACAGAGTCCCCACTTTTTCTTGTTGTTGTTGGTGGTTGTAGGGCTTGAACTCTGGGCCTGGGCTCCACTTGAGCCACAGTACCACTTCCAGTTTTCTGGGGTTGATTGGAGAGAAGAGTCTCATAGACTTTCCTGCCCGAGCTAGCTTTGAACTGTGATCCTCAGATCTCAGCCCCCTGATTAGCTTAGATTACAGGTGCCTGGCTTTCCTCACAACTTTTTTTTTTTTTTTTTGTCAGTTGTGGGGCCTGAACTCTGGGCCTGGGCGCTGTCCCTAGCTCTTCAGCTCAAGGCAAGCGTTCTACCACTGAGCCACCTTACCTGCCCACAACTTTTAAGCTGCCTTTGAGTCTTGTGGCAGCCTCTTCTCAGCTGCATAATCAGAATAGGTGAAACCAAGCCTGAATCCAGGAGAGGCAAGCACTCTCCCCATGTGCATGTGAAGATGTAAGATGCCTCTCCTTAAGGGGCAGATGTGGAAGGACAAAGGGTTGAGAACTACAACAATGGTACTTACTGGACACTGTGTAGAATGAACCATACAACTTATGGGAGGGGGAAGCTGGGAGAGCGAGGGGAAAGGATGACTCAGTCCAAAAAGAAGTGCACTCTTTACCTGACTTATGTAACTGTAACCCCTCTGTACATCACCTTTATAGTAACAATTAAAAGTAAATAAATAAAAAGATGCCTCACCTTTTGGATCGCCTGGCCACTGGTTCCAGCTGCCAGCATCAAAAGCTCTCGCCTGTATCCCCAGTTGGTGTGGGCCACTGGCTACCAGTTTGGGGGGGGCGAGGGAGATAAACACCCCCTAGAGACAGATGGGTCAACATTCAGTCAGAGACCAGCTCACTACCCGGAAACTTCCATGGTGCTCTCCCCAGCTTTACCTTAGCCTGGGTGGGAGCAGGGTCCCTGAATCTCTGCGGCGGGGGGAGGGGGGGTGGGGGGCTTGGGGCGGTGCAGGGGAGGAGCACAGCGGGCCTCCACGTACCTTCCTACCCCTGATCTGCGGGTCCTGCCCTCCCTCCCTCCAGCCCCTGCACACAGGACCCGGCAGGGTGGAGGCGAGGAGCGCCGTGTGCGTGCGCGGTGGAGGGTGGGCGAGCGCGCGGGGAGGGCGCGCAGGCGGGGACCAGGGGAGGGCGCCGCGTATAAACGCGCGAGGCCACGGCGACTGAGACATCCTCCTATCCCGCCACCTCCAGAGCCTCCGCACTCTTCCCGGGCTCCGACTCCGTCCCCCGAGGAAAATCCCGGCAGACAGCCAGGAGGAGGAGGAGGAGGAGGAGGAGGAAGACGGTGCCAAGCCATGCATGTCGCGGCTTCATCGGGGCCCAATGTGTCCTGGTGGACACCGGCCAACGTTTCCAGCTGCCCCGGCTGCGTCGCCAACGCATCCGACGGCCTGGGCCCCGCGCCGCGGCTGCTGGACGCCTGGCTCGTCCCGCTCTTCTTCGCCGCGCTCATGGTGCTCGGCCTGGTGGGGAACTCGCTGGTCATCTATGTCATCTGCCGCCACAAGCAGATGCGCACGGTGACCAACTTCTACATCGGTGAGTGTGCCACGCCAGGCGAGGGCCTGGAGCGTGTCCTCCCCCCACCCACCCCTACCCCGGCCGGTCACAGCAGCCCAGACCCGGCTCTCCTCCCCTCGCAGGCGCCCCAAGTCCCCACCCCCTTTTTTGGTCCAGGTCCTGGGGCTGGAACTCAGGGAAGAGTCAGGCTCAGATGGGACAAAAGATGTTCAGGGACGGAGCAGAATGGCTCCGAAGGGGGAAATAGTGGAGCGCGCCTCTGCGTCCCTGCCCATGGTGGTAGAGGGTCGCTGGGACCACCCTGCACCAAGCGCCCTTGCCTTTCCTCCCCGTCCCCTGCAGCCAACCTGGCGGTCACGGATGTGACCTTCTTGCTGTGCTGCGTGCCCTTCACGGCCCTGCTCTACCCACTGCCCGCCTGGGTGCTGGGCGACTTCATGTGCAAATTCGTCAACTACATCCAGCAGGTGCGCAGCCCGGACCGGCCGGCGGGAAGGGGCGGCGGGCGGGGCCTGGAAGGGGGCGTGGCCTCGTGCCTGAGGGGGAGGAGCCTGGAGTAAGCACTGGTGGGCGTGGCCCGGGTGGGGCCACATTGGACAGCAGGGTGGAAGGGTGTGTGTAGGTGGGCGGGGCCTATGGTAGGCGGGGCTATATTTGCAGCCTAAAGCTTAGCAGGTCTTCTTCCTCGTTCTCCCTCTCCTCCTCCTCCCTCTTCTTCCCTCCTTCTCCACTTTATTTTGTTTTCTTAATGTGGACACTGGGGCTTGAATTCAGGGTTTTGGCACTGTCCATGAGCTCTTTTGCTCAAGGCTAGCGCTCTACCACTTGATCCACAGTCCCACTTCTAGCTTTTTGGTGGTTTACTGGTGATTGTAGCCTCACAAACTTTCCTGCCCCGGCTGGCTTTGAATTGAGATCGTCAGATCTCAGCTTCCTGAGTAGCTAGGATTACAGACATAAGCCACCGGGTTCCTGACCGTCTGGGCTAGGGGGAAATGGTTCCTGGACACCAAGATGATGGTAGGGTGGGTGGATGCTTTCTAGAATCGCCCTCCTAGAGAAGCTCTGCTGCTCCCTGCCTCAAAATTGGGGTGCCAGGCGACCCCCCCTCCTACGGCTCTTTTGCTCCTCCCTCCACCCCTCTTGGCCTCCCTTTCCAGCTCTCCCTCTCCTGTCCCCCAACTGGTGGCCCCCTGGATACCCCTCTCTGAAAAACACATCAGAGTGTGTGCCTGAGTAAGTCGGGTATGTGGGGGGACCGGCAGGGCACTCATCCCTGCTTGTCCAGGTCTCGGTGCAGGCCACATGCGCCACCCTAACGGCCATGAGCGTGGACCGCTGGTATGTGACGGTGTTTCCGCTGCGCGCCCTGCACCGCCGCACTCCGCGCCTGGCGCTGGCAGTCAGCCTCAGCATCTGGGTGGGTGAGTAGCCGTGTGGGTGCTGGGGGTGGGGTAGAGGGGGGGAGTCCTGGATGCCCAAGGCCCACTGCTACCCCTGCGACACCAGCCTGGCCTCAATGGGCCACCTATAGTTGGGCGCACTAGGTCTCTAGGCCACCAGGGGTGCCCACAGGGCAGCATGCCATATGGCACGAGTTCAGGCCACACCGAGCCTCTGGAAGGCTCCTAGGAAGATCCGGGGGCCGAGGGGAGGGCACGGGCTCCCCCAAGATTTAAGTCCTCGGAACCAGGGTCTTCATCTTGGCCTGTGGCGCAGGCTCTGCGGCCGTGTCTGCCCCGGTGCTCACGCTGCACCGCCTCTCCACCGGACCGCGCACCTACTGCAGCGAGGCGTTCCCCAGCCGCGCCCTGGAGCGCGCCTTCGCGCTCTACAACTTGCTGGCGCTCTACCTGCTGCCCCTGCTGGCCACCTGCGCCTGTTACGGCGCCATGCTGCGCCACCTGGGCCGCGCCGCCGTGCGCCCCGCACCCGCGGAAGGGGCCCTGCAGGTGTGTAGCTTCAGGGTGAGAAGGGGGCCATGGGAATAACGGGAATACATCCGTTTGAAACTTGTTTTATCCATCTCTCTCCAAACTCACTTCATGCGGGTGGCTCACGCTTGTAATCCTAGGGACTAAGGAGGCTGAGATCTGAGGATCTTGGTTCAAAGCCAGCCCAGGCAGAAAGTCTGTGAGAGTCTAATGAACCACCAGAAAACCGGAAGTGGCGCTGTGGCTCAAGTGGTGGAGCACTAGCTTTGAGCTGAAGAGCTCAGCATCAGCACCCAGGCCCTGAGTTCAAGCCCCAGGACTGACCCAAACAGATAAAAGTGGAGCTGGATTTGGAGGGGTCAGTGCTTTTCTCTAACGCCTCTCCCTTCTGCCATTCAGGGACAGCTGCTGGCTGAGCGCGCGGGAGCCGTGCGTGCCAAGGTCTCCAGGCTGGTGGCCGCCGTGGTCCTGCTCTTTGCTGCCTGCTGGGGCCCCATCCAGTTGTTCCTGGTGCTGCAGGCTCTGGGTCCAGCTGGCTCGTGGCACCCGCGTAGCTACGCTGCCTACGCACTTAAGATCTGGGCACACTGCATGTCCTACAGCAACTCGGCGCTGAACCCGTTGCTCTACGCCTTCCTGGGCTCCCATTTCCGACAGGCCTTCCGCCGCGTGTGCCCCTGTGCCCCTGGACGCCAGCGCCAGCCACGCGCACCCGGACTGGACCCCACGGGGGAGCTGCACAGCCTGGCCCCGCATCCTGCCCCGGCCAGAGCGCCAAAGCACTCGGCCCCTCTCTGAGCTTACTCTATGGGAATCCGCTGGAGTGGGGCTACAATTATTGTTATTAATATTGTGTGTGTGAGTGTGCGTGTGTGCTAGGACAGGGGCTTGAACTCAGGGCCTAGTGCACGCTATTGCTTAATATTGTTCTGCTCAAGGCTGGCACTCTACCGTTTGAGCCACGGCTTCACTTTGTGCTGGTTACTTGGATAGAAGATGCCTGGGGTTGGCTGAGAACTGGGATGCTCAGACCTCAAGCCTCCTGAGTGGTTAGGGTCAGCCAGCGTCAGGCTATATTTATTTTTATTGTTCCAGATCATCAGTGAAAATGTTTTGCTCTCTTTTGCTTTCAATGTGGTAACAATCGTTTCTGTAATCCTCTGGAATTGAAGACGAGCTAACACCTGTACTTTCTGGGTCTTTCCAGGAAGGGTCGGCCATTTGGTAGCACTGTCTTTATTACTGTAAGATTGCAGATCTAGGGGTTGGTGAGGATAAAGCTCAGGGGTAGAGCACCCCAAAGCAGGACACACACACACACACACACACACACACACACACACACAGAGTAAGATCTATTTTCACAGAGATTAAAATGTAAAATTAAGAAAAACAATAGCAGGCTGGAGCCCTGGCTCTGTGGTAGAATGCCTAGCATGTGCAAGGTCCTGGGTTCAATTTCCAGAATGGAAGATAAAAGATCTCTAGCGCACAGAGCAGGGCATTGGTTGATACTTAGTAAGTTCCCTGGATCGTATCTCCAGCTCTACCAACACCCCAGAGGTGTATGGTTTTGTCACCTCCCAGAATTCTGTGCATAACTCCAGGTCGCACTGACTACTGTTCCCAGGCTGGACCATTGGGATACTTCTAGTAGCAAGTGTTCTTAATTCTTTGATAGAAGCTTCCAGAAAAGAATTTTTTTGGGGGGTCTCGTCGTGGGGCCTGAACTCTGAGCTGTCCCTCAGCTCTTCAGCTCAAGGCTAGTGCTCTACCACTTGAGCCACAGCGCCACTTCCGGCTTTTTTCTTTTTGCTTATGTGGTGCTGAGGAATCGAACCCAGGGCCTCGTGCATGGAAGGCAAGCACTCTGCTACTGAGCCACCTTCCCAGCCCTCCAGAAAGGAATTATTGGTGCGAGGTTTTTTTTTTTTTTTTTTTTTGTCAGGGGCTTGAACTCTGGGGTTGGGTACTATCCCTCAGCTCTTCAGCTCAAGGCAAGCTCTCTACCACTTGAGCCACAGCACCACTTTCAGTTTTCTGGTGGTTAACTGGAGAGAAGAGTCTTATGAACTTTCCTGCCCAGGCTGGCTTTGAATCAGGATCCTCAGATCTCAGCCTCCTGAATAGCGAGGATTACAGGTGTGACCCACCGGCGCCCGACTAAGACTTTTTTTTAACACAAGGATTCACTATGGAGCTCAGGGTGGTCCGGAACTCACCATCTTCCGGCCTCTTCCTCCACCTCCTGAGTGCTGGGATTAAAGGGATGCAATTCTACATCAAGCTTCAGTTCAGAGGCTTTTCGTATAATCTGAGATATAGCCAACAAAGCCCCCTGTCGATTTTAGAACATCTCATCATCCGCAAAGCAGACTTGTCCCATGAGCACTCAGTCCCATCCTCCACATCCTGTCACCCACTTCCTGTCTATATGGTTCATTTCCTATCAATGGAGTTACACGGTGGGGCCCTTGTGTCTGGTTCTCTCACTGAGCAGGGTCTTCAGGGCCCCTCCATGTTGTAGGGTGGGTCTAGCAACCCCTGAGATGTTCCTGGTCGCCCGTCATGCTCTTCCTGTGTGGGGAGGTCCTGCTGTGCATGTGAACCTCACCAGTGGGTGGTGCTCATGGAGGGTGGAGCATATTGGGGGTGGAGTTCACTGGAGGGTGGTGCTCATTGGTGGGTAGAGCTCACTGGATGGGTAGATGACTGGGTGGGCAGAGCTAAAGGTGTGGTGGGTCAGGGCTGAGTGGAGGGACCACGCTGGCTGGTCCACTCATCCATCCCACAGATCATGCCACTGGGAGTGTTCTGTCATCTTACCTAGTTTGGTATGCCTCCATCTGGGATCAGACATGACTCACTGCAGCTGCCATAACAAAAGTTACACTGAGGGATTGAGAACGTGGCTTAGTAGTAGAGTGCTTGCCTAGCATGCATGAAGCCCTGGGTTCAATTCCTCAGTACCACATAAACAGAAAAAGCCAGAAGTGGTGTTATGGTTCAGATGGCAGAATGCAAGCAGTTCAGGGACAGTGCCCAGGCCCTGAGTTCAAGCCCTGGGACTAGCAAAAGAAAAAAAAATTAGCTGGGTGCTAGTGGCCCACGCCTGTAATCTTAACTATTCAGACTGAGATCTGAGGATGGCAGTTCAAAGCCAGCCCGGGCAGGAAAGTTCATGAGACTCTTATCTCCAATTAACCACCAGAAAACAGGAAGTGGCACTGTGGCTCAAGAGGTAGAGCACTTGCCTGAACTACAGTGGTTAGCTTTTGTCTCCCAAGCCCTGCTCCCCCATCAAACCCCTGGAACCACCAGAATGGTGGTTAGATGACACTTCCTTCTCCTGACATCTGGGCTTTGAGACCTTAATGTCAACCTCAGGCCACAAGTGAGATCCACCAGGGCTCCTTTTTGCTCTCAGGACAAAGCCCAACTCCTGGCCTGTCTTCTGCCCGATTGTCCCAGGCCTGCTGGTCTGTTCTACCAGTTCCTCCCCTACCCCCTCTTTCTCTGGACTTAGTTGCAAGGATTCCTGAGACTTAATTCAGGACCCTGTGTTGCTTGGAGCTGTCATAGTCCCATGGACTGGTTACAGTTCCCATTCTTCCCAAGGGAAGACTGAGGCTCTGGCTCTGTGTGTGTGTGTGTGTGTGTGTGTGTGTGTGTGTGTGTGTGTGTGTGTGTGTGTTTTGGGGATGGGGTGTGGACTAGTTGGGGAGAGAAGGAAGAGCTGACCCTCTACCCCAATCCTGAGGACATCATTCAACCATCCTGAAGAACCCTGCCCCCCTCCCAACCTCTCTGAGAATTCCAGAGCCTCCCAAATAGAGGAGAGGTTGAAGCTCAAGCCTACAATCCTAAATGCTCAGGAAAGTAGGATCCAGAGAATCACATATGGAAGCCAGTTTGGGCCAAAACATCTGTAGATCTCCATCTTTGAATAACCCACAAGCTGGGTACCAGTGGCTCATGCCTATAATCCTAGCTGCTTTGGAAGCTGAGATCTGAGGATACCTGTTTAAAGCCAACCCAGAAAGTCATGAAACTTATCTGCATTAATTAGAAAAAAGTCAAAAGTGGAGTTATAGCTCAAGTGGTAGAGTACTAGCCTTGAGTGAAAAAGCTAAGAGACAGGCTGGGAATGTGGCTCAGTGGTAGAGTGCTTGCCTGGCACCCATGAAGCCCTGGGTTCTGTTCCTCAGTACCACATACACAGAAAAAGCTGGTGCTGTGGTGCAAGTGGTAGAGTGCTAGCCTTGAGCACAGGGAGGCTCAGGGACAGTGCCCAGACCCTGAATTTAAGCCCCAGGACCAGCACAAAACAAACAAACAAACAAAAAACTAAGGGACAGTGCTTAGGCCCTGAGTTCAAGCTCCAGTACCAGCATACACACACACACACACACACACACACACACACACACACACGCATGCATGCACACAAATGGGCTTGGGAATGGGAATGTGGCTTAGTGGTAGAGTGCTTGCATAGCATGCATGAAGTCCTGGGTTTGATTCCTCAGTACCACATACACAGAAAAAGCCAGAAGTGGTGCTGTGGCTCAAGTGCTAAAGTGCTAGCCTTGAACAAAAGAAGCTGAGGGACAGTGCCCAGGCCGCGAGTTCAAGCCCTAGTATTGGCAAAAAAAAAAAAATATGGGTTGGAGGTGTGGCTCAGCAGATCACATACCTAGCAAGGCTGGGCCGTGAGCTCACATCCAGCTGCAACAGAACAAAATAAATTGAAAGGGTTGGAAGTGTGACTCAGTTGATAGAGCACCAGTCAGTGAGAGAAAGGGTCAGGTATTAAATCCTGGTCTTGGACAAAGAAAAACAGAAATGACAAATTTAAACATTCAAATGTAAGTCATAGTTTATATTGTGGAAGACTCCATACATTCACTGAGGGCTACAAAGTGGTGGAATTCTAGGTTTGGCCCCCAGCACTGCAAAAGCAACATCAACACAAATTGTAAACCTGGGGCTGGGAAGGTGGCTCAGTGGTAGAGCGCTTGCCTTGCATGCCTGAGGCCCTGGGTTCGATTCCTCAGCACCACATAAGCAAAAGGAAAAATGCTGGAAGTGGTGCTGTGGCTCAAGTGGTAGAGCGCTAGCCTTGAGCTGAAGAGCTGAGGGACAGCGCCCAGGCCCAGAGTTCAGGCCCCACGACCGGACCCCCCAAAAAAAAAAAAAATTATAAACCTGCGTCCCCAAGTTTGAGATGAAAAGCTTGTTCACAGGTGAGAGGGCGCCACCTAGCGACCCCCGCTCTTTGGGCAGAGGCCACGCCCCCGACTTTAGCACCGCCCCCTAGACCGCACCCACCGGATTATAGCCGCACCCACTCAAACCGAGCATCCCAGACTGCAGCTACGCGGCCGTCCAGCAGATGGCGCACGCCCCCAAGAGTCTTCTGCCCTACAACCATCCCCTGCGCAGAGCAGGTTGGGGGTGATTAGCATCCCAACCTGGACTCCAGGATGGATATGTCCCCCGCTGTGAAAGAAGACATGCTGAGCCACATGAGAATTTTCCCGGGCTCTATACGATTTAAGGTCTCTTCTATTAAAAAATACTAAAAATATACTATGGCCCCAGCACCAATGGTTCATGCCTGTAATCCTAGCTACACAGGCAGCTGAGATCTGAGAATTGAGGTTTGAAGCCAGCCTGGGTGGGAAAGTCCATGAGACTCTTCTTTCCAATAAACTACCAAAAAAATGGAAGTGGAGTTGTGGCTGAAGTGGTAAGCAGAGTGCCAATCTTGAGCAAAAAAGCTCAGGGACTGTATCCAGGCCCTGAGTTCTAGCTCCAGTACCAGCTCCCCCCACCCCCCCTTTTTTTTTTTTGGTTGATCATAGGCTTGAACTTAGGGTCTAGGTGCTGTCCCTAAACTCTTTTGCTCAAGGCTAGTGCAGGCTTAAGTCACCAGAGTCTGACACTTTAAAAGAATTTTAAATTACACCCCTGTGGGTCTCTAGGACTTCTTTATCTAATGTCAATAAAGTTACCCTGGGGACAGGTTTGGATTAAGACTATGTCCAGGCTGAGATATAGAGGC
Source organism: Dipodomys merriami (assembly GCF_024711535.1). Taxonomy (NCBI): domain Eukaryota; kingdom Metazoa; phylum Chordata; class Mammalia; order Rodentia; family Heteromyidae; genus Dipodomys; species Dipodomys merriami. The sequence goes on from NW_027206291.1 coordinate 4,605,471, forward strand.
CTCCTTCCAAATTGGAAAAAAAAAATCTGTGTGCTGGGATTGTAGTTTAGTGGTAGAATGCTTGCCTTGCATGCATGAAGCCCTGGGTTCAATTCCTCAGTACCACATCAACAGAAAAAGCTGAAGTGGCACTGTACCTCAAGTGGTAGAGCACTAGCCTTGAGCAAAAGAAGCTCAGGGACAGTGCCCAGGCCCTGAGTTCAAGCCCCAGAATTGACACACACACAAAAAAAGGTTTTGCAGGTGGGTGGAGCTTAGTGGCAGAGTGCTAGCATGTGCAAGGTCCTGGTTTAAGCAAGAAGATATACCTACATTCATGTGTGTATGTATATTATTATTTTTATTTTTGTTGGTCGTGGGGCTTGAACTCTGGGCCTGAGCACTGTCCCTCAGCTCTTCAGCTCAAGGCTAGTGCTCTACCACTTGAGCCACAGCACCACGTCCAGTTTTCTGGTGGTTAACTGAAGAGTCTCATGCACTTTCCTGCCCAGACTGGCTTTGAACCATAATCCTCAGATCTCAGCCTCCTGAGTAGCTAGGATTACAGGTATGAGCCACTGGTGCCTGGGTTTGTATGCATAGTATGTATGTATAATTTGGAGACTTGTGTGCACAGACACCAAAAGCCCAGGAGAACAAGGGAGTTAGGGAGGGGACACAGGACACAGGAAGACATTCATTTCACCAACTTCCTTAGGTAGCTCTGTTCTCAGGACTGGGGATCCTGCTGTGAATAGAGTGAGGTAAGTCAATACAACTCTTGCAACAGAAAAAGTCTCAGTGGAGATATCAGGGGCCATCTAGGGGTAATGGGCCCTGGACTCTGACACAGAAAGAACAGGGCAAGAAGCCATGTAGGGAAGGGAAGGGCAGACCAACTACTAGTGGGGGCAATCAGTACAAAGGCCCTGAGGTAAGAAATTTAAGGAGGAACATATGTATATGACATATGGAGAGTTGAGCACTTTTTGCTTTTTAATTTTAATTTTTTTTTTTTTTTACTGCTTTGTTGGTGGTGGTTATGAGGCTTGAACTCAGGACCTGGCACTGTCCCTGAGCTCTTTTGCTCCAGGCTAGAGCTCTACCACTTTGAGCCACAGCTCCACTTCCAGTTTTTGAGTAGTTAATTGGAGATAAGAGTCTCACACAGACTGTTCTGCCTGGCTAGCTTTGAACTGTGGTCCTCAACCACTGGTGCCTAACTTTTTAAAATTGTTATTATAAAAGAGATAGGTGGCTGGATGCTGGTGGCTCACACCCGTAATCCTAGCTACTCAGGAGGCTGAGATCTGAGGATCACGGTTCAGAGCCAGCCTGGGCAGGAAAGTCCATGAGGCTTTTCTATTAACCACTAGAAACCGGAAGTGCCGCCGTGACTTAGGTGGGAGAGTGCTCGCCTTGAGCTGAAGAGCTGAGGGGCAGTGCCCAGACCCATAGTTCAAGCCCCACAACCGACAAAAAATAGTGATAGGTGATGTATAGGTTACAGGTACATTAGTCAGGTTATGAGTACTCTTCCTAGCTTTTTCCTTTCTTCCTTCCTTTTTCTTCTTTGTTCTGTATATTGTTGGTGCTGGGGCTTAAACTCTGGGCCTGGGTACTGTCCTTGGGCTTCTTTCAAGACTAGCACTATACCATGTGAGCTGCAGCTCCAATTCTGGCTGTTTTGGTGGTTCATTGAACATGAGGCTCACAGATTTTTCTGATCAGGCTGGCTCTGAATTGTGATACTCAGATCTCAGCCTCCTGAGTACCTAGGATTACAGGTGTGAACCCCCAACATGAGTATATTTAATTTTGGACTATGTTGCCCCTTCCCTCTCTCTCCCGCCCCCAAAATGGGAAGAGCTATGAAAATGGAGTCTGGGTGAATTTGTACAGGGACATTCCCTCAAATGCCTCCTGCATGCTAATCAAGCATTCTACCACATGAACCACACCAGTAGCCCCTTTTCATGTGGGTTATTTTATTTTGGTGCCAGTATTAGGGCTTGAACTCAAAGCTTGAGTGCCGTCCCTTAGCTTTTTATTTATTTATTTTTCTGGTCCCGGGGCTTGAACTCAGGGTCTGGGCTCTGTCTCTGCGCCTCTGTGCTCAAGGCTAGTGCTCTACCACTTGAGCCACAGTGCCACTTCCAGCTTTATGTGGTGCTGAGGAATTGAACCCAGGGCTTCATGCATGTTAGGCGAGCACTCTACCACTAAAATCACATTTCCATCCCTTAGCTTTTTTTTGTTCAAGGCTGGAGCTCTACTACTTGAGCGGAAACTCCACTGGTAGCCTTGCTGTGATTAATTAATCGGAGATGAGAGTCTCATGAATTTCCCTGCCTAGGCAGGCTGGCTTTGAACCTCAATCCTCAGATCTCAGCCTACTGAATAGCTAAGATTATGCTGGCACCCCAGCAGGTATAAGTTTAACATAGTCTTAGTATGTTTCCCAGGTGAGTCTGGGCTTCAGTTCTCTTACTTGTGCTATCATTGGGGATGACAGGCATGCCCCACAGCACTCAGTCACTGTTTGAGATAGAATCTCCCCAAAACCTTTTGCTCAGGCTTAAGAGACAGAAAGATCCCCATGACATCTACCCTGCTGCCCACCCATAGGGCAGCTCGGAGCCAGCAAGTCTGTGTATAAATTCCCCCATCACTCCCTGGGCTAAAAATAGGAATCCTCAGTGGAGGCAGCTGTGACTAATGTAGCCCCTTACCCTCCTACCCCTGGGGGGAACCTCAATACCACTCTGCCCTTAGAGGTAGGGCCTTCTCCCCCTCTACTCTGCCCTTTACCTTTGTGTTGGTGGTAGTGGTGGGATTTGAACTCTGGGCCTGGGCGCTGTCCCTCAGCTCTTCGGCTCAAGGCTAGCACTCTGTTACTTGAGCCACAGTGCTACTTTCAGTTTTCTGTTGGTTTATTGCAGAGCCTCACAGACTTTCCTTCCCTGGGCTGGCTTTGAATTGTGATCCTCAGATCTCAGCCTCCTGAGTAGCTAGGATTACAGGCATGAGCCACCGGTGCCCGGCTTTTTTTTTTTTTTTTGGTGTGGTACTACATACAGTTTGAGCTCAGAGCCTGGGTGCTGTCCTTTAGCTTTCTGCTTTACTACTTCAGCCATGACTAGATTTCTGTTTTGTTTTTTTTTTGCCGCCTCCTTCTCCTCCTTCTCCTCCTCCTCCTTCCTCCTCCTTCCTCCTCCTCCTCCTTCTCCTCCTCCTCCTCCTCCTCTTCTTCTTCTGTTTCTTCTGTTTTGTTTCATTGGAGATAAGTTTCATGGACTCTTCTGACCTGGCCTGGCTTTGAATTGAAACCCAATTACAGATGTGAGTCACCAGCACTGGATGGGTCATAGCCAGCCTTTTGTTTTGCTTCGTTTTGTTTGTGGATCCTGGGGCTTGAACTCAGGGCTCACACACTGACCCTGAGCTTCTTCCTCAAGGTTAATGCAGCCACAGCTCCACTTCCAGCTTCTTCCTCTTTTTTTTTTTTTTTTTAATATAGTTTGTTGGAGATAGAGTCTCACACACTTTCCTGCTGGGGCTGGCTTTGAACTGCGAGCCTCAGATCACAGCCTCCAGAGTAGCTGGGAGGACAGGCCTGAGCCACTACCTCCCGCTGTCAATAGTCTTAGCGACCTGAGCTGGGGTGTGGCGGGCTGGGCCAGCCACCAGCCTGGGCCCCCCCACCTCACCTGGGGGTGTTTCTAAACTACCCCTCTGGGGCAACAGCTTCCAGCTCTGCCTGGGGACGGGGTGAAGCAGGGGCTGGAGAAGCCTAGGCCGGGGGAACCTGGGCCTCAGGCGGGGCGCAGGGGCTGCCCAGCGGGCCAAGCTACCCGAGAGGGGGGGAGGCCGGGCCGGCCACCTGCTGCCCCAGGCCCGGGGCGGGAGGGGGGGGGGGTCGGGGGGAAGCGTTCCATTTTGAGCTCCAGAGAGGAGTCTGGCCTGGGACCCCCCAACTGCCCCGAGTGAGGGTCAGGAGGGGGGGATGCACCGATCCCCGCGCTGTACGCTGGGGGTGGGGGGTGCCCGGCCCCCGGCGGCTGCGGACAGCCCCCCCTCCGGGTCCCCCACCGGGTCCCCCCCCCCGCCGGGTCCCCGTCCCCTCCCGTCCCCCCGCCGGGTCCCCCGCCCCGGTCCCCCTCCGGGTCCCCCGTCCCCTCCCGTCCCCCCCGCCGGGTTCCCTCCGGATCCCCCCCACCGGGTCCCCCCCACCGGGTCCCCCGTCCCCTCCCGTCCCCCCGCCGGGTCCCCCGCCCCGGTCCCCTTCCGGGTCCCCCCCCCGGGTCCCCCGTCCCCTTCCGTCCCCCCGCCGGGTCCCCCTCCGGGTCCCCCCCTCCGGGTCCCCCCGTCCCCTCCCGTCCGGGTCACCCCCCCCTCCGGGTCCCCCCCCCCCCGCCGGGCCCCCCCGGGAGCGAGGCCCGAGGGGATCCGCCACCATCCACGCGCGCGCGCGCCCCGCGGGCCCCGCCCAGGCCGCGCCCCCTCCCCGCGGCCCGCACGCGCGCGGCCTCCGGGAGGGCCCGCCTCGCGCTTCCCCGCCCCGCAGCCCCGGTCGGTCGGCCGGCCGGTGCCGGGCTCCAAGCCCATTCCACCGCCGGGAACCCCGAGGCCCGCCGTGCCGGGAACCTCGCCGGCGGCGGCTCGGCCCCAAGGGGCAGAGGTGAAACTCCGAGCTCCGTAGCTCCATGCTAGGTTCCGGAGAAGAGGAAGGGAGAGAGTCCCGGGACTGGCTTCCCCAGAACACGCGCGCAGGGGAGTGGGGGGGGAGGAGCCCACCTCACCCCATTTCCCTCCCGCACTCACCCCCTCCACACACACCCACACCCCCCCCCCCCACACACACACACAGAGCGTCCTGTGCGCCTCGGGCCTGGGCGCGCACTTTGTCCGCCGTCCCTAGGCGGAGGGGGCGGAGCTTCCCGCAGCCCCATTCCCTTTCTTTTTTATTATTTATTATTATTTAAAGGGGCCGAGACCTAAAAAAATTTCCGTCCGCTGCTGCTCGCCTCCCCCTCCCCCCCCGCCCGGCTCCTCCGCCGCCTCCTCCCGCGGATCCCCAGCCCCCCCCCGCCCCCGCCGGTGGAGGAGTTGTGCAAACGGCGGGGACTGGCGGGGCCGTCAGGGAGCAGGGGTGGGGGCCCGGCAGACCCCTCCCGCGTCCCGGGGGCCTGGCGGCTGAATCACCGGCGAGGTATTTGCATCTGAGAGCGATTTGTCACCCGGTGATTTGTCTGCGGGGCGGGGAGCGCCGTGGGGGAGGGGCGGGGCGGGGGGGGGGACCGGCCGCGCGCGCGGGGCGTCTCGTCCCAATCCGGACGGGCGGGGGTGCGGACGCGGACGCGGCCCGCCGCGGAGTCGGTGAGTGGGGCGCGCCGCACCGGCCCCCGCGGGCGGCCGGCAGCCGGGCGGGCGCGCACCGAGCGCGGGGGAGGCCGGGGCGAGAGGCTGCGCGGGGCGGGGAGGCCGCGGGGCCGAGGCCGGGAGAGGCCGGCGGAGGCCGGGCGGGGGTCGAGGGCTCCGGTCCCCCCCTCCGGAGCCGCTCCGCACGGTAAGGCCGTGGAACCCCGGGGCTGCGCGCCCTGCGCCCTGGGGAGGTGGCGTGGGAGGGAGGGACGGAGGGGGGGTCCCTCCAAAGTTAGGCGAGCGACACCGATACGGGTCCCCCGGGCTCTGCGGGACGAGCGTCCCCCCCACCACAGCCGGGGTTTCGGGGTGCCCGTGGTGCGCGGCCGGGTCTCGGAGCCCCACGGCTGGCGGCGCGGCCCTCCGCGGACCCGGCGGAAGGAAATGGGCGCTGCGTGCGCGCCCGCGGGGGGCTGCGCTCCCTCGGGATGGAAGTTGGGGACGGGGGGGGAAGCTCTATTTCTTTTCCCTGCCGACACCCCCGTTGGGTGTCTTCTCCAGCCCCCCCCCCGGAGGTGGGCAGTTCCCGGGGACCCTCCCCGAGCGGCTCGCGGGCACTTGGGACCGCGTCCCGCAGCTCGGGGTGCGCCGGCCCCAGGCTCCCCCGGCCCGGGGAAGTGGAGGTGCTGGGGAGGGGGTGCTCAGGAATAAGTTCCCCTTCCTCAGTCCCAGCAGGATGCCCCCACACCCCCCTTCTAAGGTACAAAATCCGGGGCGCAGGAAGCGCGGGGCGCGCGCGTGTGTCAGCTCCAACGTTCGCGCAGGCTGGGCGGCGGGCTTGTCTAATACCTTCCGTTTTTGGACACCCGGGCTCTCCACACACACCCCACTCCCCGCACCCCACCACACACACACACCCCATGCAAATCTACCGCTTTCCAAGAAGCCTTTGAAATCCTGACCTGGGGGTTTTGTCGTCTTTTGCCGCTGCCTTTTCGGATTTGCTATTCTCACTTCCTCTGGGAGGGGGGGGGCTCCCCACTTTCTCAACCCCCCTCCCCAGCTTTCTGCCCTTCCCCCTCCTCTTCCCGCGGCGGAGTGAGGGGCCCCTTTCACCACCCGCGGCCCCAGCCTTGCACAACTCTTTAAATAACCATGTTTTGCAAGGCCCGGCCAAGCGGGTGACCTCTCTCTCTCTCTCTCTCTCTCTCTCTCTCTCTCTCTCTCTCTCTCTCTCTCTCTCCTCCCCCCCCCGGCTTGGGGGGGGTGCAGAGTGCAGAGGGTGTGGCCCTAGGTCTCCCCCCTCCCCACCCCTGCCAGGTCCTCAGGACCACCCAGCACCTACTTCCCGCCTGGTACTGCCCTCCTGGTGGAGCTGTCATAAAATGTGGGGTGGTGGCCCCCCCACCCCCAGGACAAAGGGCTCTTGGGGGGGAGGGGGTCTCCAAAGGGCAGGCGTCGCCAGTTTAGGGTTCATGGTGCTGATGGGGGTCTGGGGTTCCCCCCTGCCCCCTCCTCCCCGGCGGCCCCTCTGTGGAGGCCTGCCCTGCTCCCCTCCCCCACCCAGCGACCCGGAAGGGTCATTAAACCCTGCAGGCCCACGAGAGGAGGGGGGGGCTGGTGGGGAGGCGTGGCTTCCTCTGGCCTCTTCCTTCTCTCCTCCCCCCCGAGGGGGCGTGGCCTGGCCCGTTTCCGTGGGGGGGGCTCATCTTGAAGTTGTCAAAGGTGGGGGAGGGGTGGCTGACCAGACCAGACCCGGCCAGAAATGTCCCTTCAGCACTTCTTGGGTCAGTGTGTGTGTGTGGGGGGGGGGTTGACCAGCTGCCCTGGGGGCAGGGGTGGGTCTGGGTGCTGCTCCTGCTGGCCTGGCCAGGACAAGGGTCTGATGGGTCACTCTGTAGTGTTCTGGCCCCTAAGGTCTTTGTGCCTCGCCCCACCCTGCCCTCACTGTACCAACAGGGACCTGAGGCCCTGTGGGGCTAGGGCCTGTCCCCTCTCCCCTAGGAACATCTACCTTAGGCCCCCAACAGCACCCTGTCCCTTCTGCTGGAAGGCCAGGCGGATCTGGGGTCCAGGATGTCTGGGGAGGGAGTCGTGGCCCCTGTGGCTTCAGTAGGATCCCCCTTCCCCCCAAAAGACTGGGGGAATCTATTCTGCCAGAGTCCCCTGGGTGGAGGTCACCCGAGGGTCCAGAGTGCAGCAGGCAGGCAGCCCAAAGCCTCGGGCTGGAAGCTGCCCCTCCTTCTCCCTCCTGTCTTCCAGGGCAACAATCCTGGGAGCTTTGTGTGAACCCTGGGGTTCCTTTGGCAGGTTAGGGTTGGGGTGGCCTCCTGCACCCTCTGTTTTGAAAGATGGAGCTTTGCTTCCTCCCTCACTGTCCCCCGGGAGGAGCATCTGGGATGACACCAGTCCTGCTGGATTTCTGCCCCAGCTGGTTTATTGGCCTGGGTGGGTGGGATGAAGGGGCCCAGGGTGGAGGTGGGGGACCTCGATTCTGGTTCTGGGGTATCCCTCATGGATTCTGGGCGGCTAGTGTTTGTGGTGAGCTGAGGGAGACTCCAGGCAGAGACAGAATGTTGTATTCTGGGCTATTTACTCCCTTGGGAATCTCCCCCCCCCCCACAAGAACTGCATACTGGGGACCCTTGTTTTCTGCAAAAAGGGGCAGTGTGGGTAGCTCTCAAGACAGGGATCTCCTCCAACCTCGTTTTCCCTCATCTGTACCATGGGGAGTCCTCCTAGTGTCTTCTCTTCCCTGACACCTGGGGGTGGGGGTGGCTGCCTTGGCCATGGTGAGCCCCCTTTGTCCCCACGGGGGTGCGATGAAGCAGGGACTGTTACCCAGCCATTTCACTGGTGGGGAAACTGAGGCCTGAGAGGCTAAGGCTTGGTGTTCCAGTGGGGAGGGAGGAGGAGGTTTGCCCACACTTGTATACAGCAAGTACAGATTCTGGATCTCTTGAGAAAGGGGTACCTGGGACCTCTCCGATGCCAGACTCTTCTAGGTGTGAGCAGCACCTAGAACTCAGAACCAGAACTCAGAACCCATATAGATGCTTGGGGCCTGCAGCCAGCGATAGCCAATCAGAGTGCAGGAACGCCAGGTCCCCTTTGACTCTGCCTGTGAGGCAATAACCCAGGGTGTCCCAGGCGGCTCGATGGTGGCAACGTGCTTCCTCGCGGCTGGGTTGGAAGGGGGCTGCTGGGAATCCGGGGTGGGTAATGCTGGTCCTTGGACCTGCTGGAGGGAGGGTGGATGGTGGATTGGGGGGCCCTCCACTGGGGCCACCAGGTTTACACCCAGACCACAGGATTCTTCGAGGTCGTGTGTATGTGTGTGTGTGTGTGTGTGTGTGTGTGTGTGTGTGTGTGTGTGTGTGTCCTCGAGGTCTGGGGTGTGTGTGTGTGTGTGTGTGTGTGTGTGCGCCCTCGAGGTCTGGGGTGTGTGGGTGTGTGTGCGCGCTCACGCATATTGCGTGAGTGTGTGCGCGTGCCTGTACTGGGGCTAGAACTCAGGGCCTGGGTGATGTCTCTGAGCTTTTTCACTCAAGGCTAGGGTTCTACCACTTGAGCCACAGTGCCACTTCTGCCTTTTTGGTGGTTAATTGAAAGAGCTCATAGACTTTCCTGCCTGGGCTGGCTTCAAACTGTGTTCCTTAGATCTCAAGTCTCCTAAGTAACTAGGATTATAGGTGTGAGCTACCAGCACTTGCCTGAGGTCTGACTTGTTTATTCTTTTATTTTTTGTCAGTGGTGGGACTTGAACTCAGGGCCTGGGCGCTATCCATGAATTTTTTTTTGCTCGAGGCTAGTGGTTAATTGGAGATGAGTGTCTTGTGGATTGTCCTGCCTGGGCTGGCTTTGAACTGAAATCTTCAGATCTCAGCCTCCTGAGTAGCTAGGATTCCAGGCGTGAGCCACCAGCACTAGACTCAAGTGTGATTTCTTGAGATGGGTGAATTGGAAGGGCTCGGCATGGTCTGACTCCCCTCTTTTTTCTCCTTCCCCCTCAAGGTTTCTGCAAACGTGTGAATGAACCAGATACCAGACTCTGCCCCTGGGTGCCCTGTCTGAGGAGGCATCTGCCCACCCACCTGCCACTGGCATGCTCCACCAGCCTTCAGTCTGAGCTTGGCGGCCCCCGCCCCCACTCCCCGCCACCCTGCACTGCCCCGGCTCTCCCGAGGCCCCCACGCTGCAGTGTGGCCAGGCCCCCTCCCCACAGGGGCCACCCCTGCCGCCTGCCCCTGGTGCCCGGGGTGGTGGTGGTGGCGGCCCGGCCCGCAGGGCCATGAAGCTTCAAGCTGTGATGGAAACGCTCTTACAGCGACAGCAGAGAGCTCGCCAAGAGCTGGAGGCCCGGCAGCCTCCACCAGCCCAATCTCCCTCCACTGGACCTCCGGCCCGAGCCCGGGCCACCCCAGATGAAGACAGAGAGCCCGAGAATGCCCGAATGCAGCGGACACAGATGGCTGCCCTGGCTGCGATGCGGGCAGCTGCTGCAGGCCTGGGGCATCCGTCTAGCCCCGGTGGCTTGGAGGACGGCCCCCCAGGCTCAGAGGATGAGGACATGACCCAAGAGGGGGCTCCAGGTTCCCCAGACCTGCCTGGCCGAGGCAGGGAGGGGCCAGGACACACAGAAGGAGACAGCCGCTTCGAGGATGTGGGATCAGATGATGAGGAATTGTGAGTTGGGGTCTGGGGCCTGGTGTCCCTGATCTAGGGACTGAGGCTTGAAAGGGAGAGCGACGTTGATGAGCCAGTGCATACGGAGTGTGTGCTGCCTGCGTGTGTGTGTGTGTGTGTGTGTGTGTGTGTGTGTGTGTGTGTGTGTGTGTGTGTGTGTGTGTGTGTGTGTGTGTGTGTGTGTGTGTGTGTGTGTGTGTGTGTGTGTCCTGGGTCTTGAACTCAGAGCCTGGACACTGTCCCTGAGCTTTTCTGCTCAAGGCTGGCACTCTTACTACTTGAGCTCCACTTCTGGCTTTTCGGTGGTTCTTTGGAGATAGGAGTCTCATGGACCTTGCTGCTGCCTGGGCTGGCCTGGAACTGCGATCCTCAGATCTCAGCTTTGTGAACAACTGGGATTACAGGTCTGAGCCACCCATGGCACCTGGCTGCTTTGATCCAATTTCACACTGGCCTAGCCATGTGTGGCCACAGTGGTTGAGGATCAGGCAGGGAAAGTCTGCATTAGGATGAGGCCTGCCAGGAATGAATGCCAAGATCTAGTGCCCCAAGTAGGAGTGGGAGATACTCAAGGTCCCTATAGTCTGAGCAGGTGGCCAGCTCTCCTTACTTTCAGGGAGGAGGAGGAACTGAGGCTGGGGCACCGCCAGACCTTCCCTGGGTTGATAAATCTTCCTGTCTTCTGACTGGTTGGTGCCCTGCATTTACCCTAGAAAGCCAAAGTGGGAGGAGGAAGAACTTGAGGAAGACCTGGGTGAGGAGGATGAGGATGAAGAGGATGACTACGAGGATGAGGAGGATGAAGATGAGGAAGGACTGGGCCCCCCAGGCCCTGCTGGCCTGGGCTCTGCCGGCCTGTTTCCCCGCAAGGCCCAGCTGGCCCAGACCTTCCGTGGAGATGGTGTAACGAGGGTGCTGGGTGGCCCGGAGCGGCCAGGGCCTGGCACTGCCCTTCCTGGAGGCGCTGCCCATGTTGTACCCCAACTGCAGCCACCGGACCACGGGGACTGGACGTATGAGGAGCAGTTCAAGCAGGTAAGCAGCGTTCCGTGTCATCTGGTGGCCAAAGTAGAAATGTATCGGGTGTCGCAGGTCAGGCAGACTGGCACCCATTGTATGTGTTTGAGATGAGCCTGGCAGTGAAGGCTGGGGCGGGACACACAGGGCACCAGACGTATGTGTGGAAGTGGGGGCGGGGGGAGAAACGCCTGGAATGCTCTGTGATCACCCCAAAGCAAGCCGAGGAGGTGACAACAGAGCTAGGCAAGTCTGAGCAGGCTGGATCCATGTCTGGAACTTTGATGGTGGACTCCAGGAAGCCACATGGAGTCCAGTTAGCTTGAGAGCTCTGTGTGTGTGTGTGTGTGTGTGTGTGTGTGTGTGTGTGTGTGTGTGTGTGTGTGTGTGTGCGTGTGTGTGTGTGTGTGTGTGTACACGCACACATATTCAGGCATATGTGCATCTGTGTATATGTGTGTGCATAGGGCGTGGCCATACAGCAGGCTCTCTGGTGTGCTCTGTGGTGCTGGCCCCCTGTGGCTTTTCAGGGGCGCTTGGTGACTGTTCAAACAACCGTAGAGGAAAAGCCAGGCACGTAAGGCTTAGAGGAGGTGATGGGTGATTCCACGCTGGCACTGGCCTAAAGGGGGTGTCAAGGGCCCCCCTGATTGTTTCCTGGGCCCAGGAGGGGCATTGAGGAAGCAGAGGCCCGCCCTAGCCCTTCCCCGCAGGCGGCCAGGCCAGAGGAAGTGGCCGGCAGGGAGCCTTTGAAGTCAGGCCGAGCACTGGCCGCTGGCCGGGCAGATGGGAACCAGATGGTAGTCGGGTGACTGGCTGGGCCTGCATTCCAGGCCGAGGCCAGCTGGGCTCTGCCCCCCGACCTCCTCCATGGTGGCTGCCAGTGGTTCCCACCACTTAACCCAGCCTAGGACGCAGCCTGGGGTGGCTTGGGCTGTGAGACCCAGCAGAGATGCCTTCCCAGGGCAGCCTGAGCCCGGGTACCAGCTGCCACATTGGGTCTGATTTGGGTGGCAAAAAGGGGGTGGTGTGCCATTTTCTGTGCCTGTAGGAGCTTGATAGAAAAGAATATCAGCCCCTATGGTCTGTAGAGACTTCATTACAGGTGCCCAAAAACTCAGATAAAAAAGGGATGTAAGTTGTATGTATCTTGTGTGGGGTTAGGGTTTGGGTTTAGCATTAGGGATAGGTAGGGTCAGGGTTAGGTTTTGGGCTGGTGGGAGGATTAGGGTTTGAGTTAATGTTGGATCAAGGCAGCTGCTAGGCTTAACATTAGGGTTAGGACTGGAAGTTGGTGGCTCACCCCTATAATCCTAGCTACTCAAGGAGACTGGGGTCCTGAGGATCATGGTTTGAAGCCAGCTTAGGCAGGAAAACCTATAAGACTCTCAAGTCCAGTTAATCATTGAAAAGCTGGAAGTGGAGCTGTGGCTCAAGTTGTAGAGCGCCAGCCTTGAGCAAAAAAAGCTAAGGGAGCCAGGCACTGGTAGCTCACTGGTAGCCTGTCATCCTAGCTACTTAGGAGACTGAGATCTGAGAATCGCTGTTCAAAGGCAACCTGGGCAGAAAAGTCCCTGTGAGACTCTTATCTAATTAAGCACTCCAAAACCAGAAGTGGAGCTGTGGCTCAAAGTGGTAGAGCACAAAACTTGAGCAAAAGAGTTCCAGGACTGTGCCCATGCCCTGTGTTCAAGCCCCACACCACAACCAACCAAAACAAAACCTAAGGAAGAGCTAGGCTCTGCCTCATGCCTGTAATCCTAGCTACGCAGGAGGCTGAGATCTGAGGATTGCAATTTGAAGCCAGCCGGGGTAGGAAAGTCCATGAGACTCTTACCTCCAATTAGTCACAGAAAAAGCTGGAAGTAGAGTTGTGGCTCAAGTGGTAGAGCATTACTTTGAGCAAAAAGGAGCTCAGGAACAGTACCCAGGCCCAGAATTCAAGCCACAGGACCAGAGGCAGGGTGGAGCTAAGGGAGAGTATGAGATCTGATTTAGGTTGGGTTAGTTTTAGAGCTAGTTTGGGTGGGCACTAGGTGAAAGGGTTATATTAGGGTTTGGGCTACATCTAGGAAGCAGGTTAGGGTTAGATTTAACTGTGGGCTAGGGTGTATGGTTAGGTTTTGGATAGTTGTTGGTTAAGGTTATGGGTGAGAGGTTGGTTAGGGTTAGACTTGTTAAGGGTTGCGTATTAGGTGTATGTAGGACAAGAGAGGTTTTGGCTTAGGGTTTGTGGCTAGGTGTTACCCTAGGGCAGAGTTGAAGGTGCAGGGCACGGACATCATGTTGGTACAGGAAGGTAGGTCGGTTGGAGGCTGTCTCTAGCCTGCTGTCCACGGCCACCCTTGGAAGCTATGGTGGCACCACCTGGGCTGTGTGATGTCCTTGCTTTCTGCTCTAGCTCTGGCTTTTGGAGGTGAAGGTGAGCAGAGGGCTAGCTGACCTACCACAGAGGACTGTGCTCCTGGGTGTAGCAGTGTCCATCCCCAACGGCTCTGCTTGCATGAAATGTCTCTGGGTATTCAGGTAGTCTTGTGCACGCACCTCAGTGTCCCACCCTCCCAGGGCTGGGGTGCTCAGTGGTCTGTACTGTTTGGATCTCATCTTGCAGATGAGAAGAAGCAGGCTTCAGCATCTGGAGAGGAATCTCTAGATTTCAGATGATAGAAATGAGCCAGGCGCCGGTAGCTTGTGCCATTCTAACCACTCAGGAGGCTGAGATTTGGAGGACTGAAGTTCCAAGCCAGTGAGGGCGAAAAGTCTGTGAAACCCATCTACAATTAACCAGCAAAAAGACCAGCAAGGCTGGGTGCTGGCGGTTCGCGCCTCACATCTTTAATGCTAGCTACTCAGGAGGCTGAGATCTGAGGATCAAGGTTCAAAGCCAGCCCAAGCAGGAAAGTCCATGAGACTATCTCCAGTAAACTACTCAGAAAAAGCCAGAAGTGGACTGTGGCTCAAATGGTAGAGCGCTAGCCTTGAACACCAACAAGCTCGGGGACAGAGCCCAGACCCTGAGTTCAAGCCCCAAGACAGGCAGAAAAAACAAACAGGCTGGAGGCGGGTCTCAAGTGGTAGAGCACCAGCTGAGCAAGCATGAGGCCTTGAGTTCAAACTTGTATCAACAACTACAACCAAAAAGATACAAATGAGCACCGGTGGGTGAGTTATATTTATTATGAATTATGTTTATTATTCGAATCATGTTTATCAGTTTCTGGCATTTGCCATCTGGTCTGGCCCTGGCTGAGGGGTCTGAGCCAGACAGACGGCTTCACCTTGCAGGGTCATAGCTCAATCAAGAGCAGGACTAGAGCTAGCCAGTCTTTGGGGTCCAAGGTCCATCCAAGACCCTGTGTACAGAGACACAGGGGATGAAGGTCAGGAGCTCTGAGCCCAAATAAGCTTCCTGGGAGAGTCATTGTCTGGGGGACACTTAGTTTGGGGTTCAAAGTTGCTCCAGAAACAGGAGTCCTGTAGGAGTTTCTGTAGCAAAAAGTTGAGAAGGAGAAATCGAGCCCCAGTCCAGGCAGGAAACCTCAACACCTATCTCCTGTGCTTATTGAGAACCTACTATATGAGCCAGGTCCCCCAGTGCTCATACAAGTCCATGGGGGAACAAGAAGGTATCTGGCCATGTTAGCAGGAAACATTGGGGAGACTCCCGCGAGAGGACATTTAGGCTGACCCCTTATTAGGAGCCAGGTGTACAGGAAAATATGCCTGGCAGAGGACACAGCCTGTGCCAGGGTCCTGGGGTAGAACAGTATGTAGAGTCAGATTCCTACCACAGCCCAGAAGGGTGTCATGGGAGATGGGATCAGATGATGATTGGGTTTGGGGGTATTGTGGGCAGGCGAAGGCTGACCCTGCAGTACGGGGCCTCATCCTTCACCCATCTGTGCCCAGTCTGTCAGCTGGCCGCCTTCTGCCCAGCTGGCTCGGGCACCTGTGCATCCCATGTCAACAGTAGCCTGGCAGCTCCGCCAGCCCAGCAGATGTAGAGCCCTGGCGAGGGCTCTGTGGATTCTGGATCCCGCCCCACGGCTTTCCTGGCACGTGGCAGCCCTGGCCGGCCTGCAGCCACTTGGCACTGTCTCCACGTCTTCCTTCCCAGTCTTGGCAGAGCGGTGCAGAGTTCCGCCTGCCGTCCTCTACAGCTGTGATTCTCGCTGTGGGTGGGGGGCTGGGGGCCCGCCGGGCTGGGGAGCAGCTGGCTGCTGTGTGCCCCAGGGGAGCTACTCTGCTTGGCCAAGCTGCAGACCAGACCGGCATGGAATGCGTCACGGGCCATGATTACCATCTCTGACTCTTGGCATCACACGTACATCCTGGCGGCTTCCTGTCACCCACACAGCCACGCCCGGCTCCCAGTGGCCAGCCTACTGTTCTTAACTCTCCATCCCAAATCTTAAGATGCTTTTCAGTCTCAACAGCGCAAATCACATTGAATCATAAATAACTAAAGCAGATTGAGATGTGAGACCTATGTACAAACACAATTCACTATTCTATTCTCTTTTTTTTTGGGGGGGGGGGGGAGGGGGGAGAGGAGGCTTATCCCTGAACTCAGGGACTAGGTGCTGTCCCTGAGCTTTTTGTCTTAAGTTTGGTGTTCTACCACTTGAGCCACAGCTCCACTTCTGTTTGTTTGTTTTATGTCAGTCCCAGGGCTTGAATTTGGCATGGGTATCTTTTTGTTGTTGTTCAAGGCTAGCACTCTACCACTTAAGCCACAGTGCCACTTCTGGTTTTCTCTGTTTATGTGATACTGAGGAATTGAACCCAGGGCTTCATGAATGTTAGGCAAGCACTTTACCATTAAGCCACATTCCCAGCCCCCACTTCGGTTTTTTTGGTAGTTAATTGGGAATAAGAATTTCTGGTAGTTAATTGGGGATAAGAATTTCATGGACTTGGGGCTGGGAAGGTAGCTCTGTGGTAGAGCGCTTGCCTTGCATGCATGAGGCCCTGGGTTCGATTCCTCAGCACCACATAAGCAAAAAGAAAAAAGCTGGAAGTGGCGCTGTGGCTCAAGTGGTAGAGTGCTAGCCTTGAGCTGAAGAGCTGAGGGATAGCACCTAGGCCCAGAGTTCAGGCCCCACGACCAGACCGCGCCCCCCCCCCCCAAATAATAATTTCATGGATTTTTCCTATTTGGGCTGGCTTCAAACCAAGATCCTCAGATTTCAGCCTCCTGAGTAGCTAGGATTACAGTTATCCTTCCTTCCTTCCTTCCTTCCTTCCTTCGCTCTCTCACTCTCTTGGTCCTGGACTTGAACTCAGGGACTGGGCACTGTCCTTGAGCTTTTTTTGCTTAAGGTTGGTGCCACTTGAGCCACACCTCCACTTTTAGCTTTTCTTTTGTCTGTGGTCTGGGCCTGGGTGTTGTCCCTCAGCTTTTCAGCTTAAGGCTAGTGCCCTACCACTTGAGCCACAGCACCACTTCTGTTTTCTGGTGGTTCATTGGAGATAAGAATCTCACGAACTTTCCTGCCCAGGCTGGCTTTGAACCATGATCCTCAGATCTCAACCTCCTGAGTAGTTAGGATGACAGACATAAGCCACCAGAGTGTGGCTTTTGTTGTTGTTGTTGTTGAGATAACAGACCCAGGCTGGCCTGAAACTAGTAAGTTCTGAGATTGCATTTGTGCACCACCATATCTAGCTTTAATCCAGTAGTTTGTTGTACATTCACAGGTGTGTACAGCCAAAGACTTTGGTCAGTTTTCCAAAAGATAATTCTATTCCCATGAATCATTTCTCCATTGCCCCCTCCTGCCTCCCACCCCCAGCCCGTCCTGTTCGTGGCAGTGTGATATTCCAATGTGGTTAGACCACGCTGCGCATATCCACTGACTAGTGCCCGTTCTCTGGTTTTGTAAAGCTGAAGGAGTTTTTGTGTGGCTGAGTACTTTTCTCTTTTTTTTTTTTTCTTTTTGCTTATGTGGTGCTGAGGAATCGAACCCAGGGCCTCATGCATGCAAGGCAAGCGCTCTACCACTGAGCCACCTTCCCAGCCCCAAGTACTTTTCTCTTAGCTGTGGTCTGGGGTGGGATGGCTGGGTGTGATATTCATTCTGTATTTACCTATTGGGGGCCTGTGGATGGCTTTGTACTGCACTGCCTCTGCCCTCCTCTGCGTTGTAGGGCCTCTGCTTCCTCGGGGGTGACTGAGATCCAGCCACGTGACACGGTATCTCAGTGTGGTTTGAGATTCTCTGTACCTTCCAAGGTGAAGCGTGCCTGCCATGCATGGTTTGGCTGAGTTCAGGAATGCAGAAATGAAGGGCTGGAGGCTGGGCTCAAGGGATAAGCACCTGCCAAGCCAAGTACAAGGCCTCCAGTTCAAACCCCAGCACTGCCAAAATAACAGGCAGTGAAGCTGTGCACTTTGCCGGAGGGCTTATCCCTATAATCCTGGTTGCTTGAATGGAAGGATTGAAGTTCGAGACCAGCACAGGCAGAGAAACTCATAAGACCCTATCTCAAAAATAGCCAGCAAAAATCAGGCACCAGTAGCTCATGCTTGTAATTCTAGATATTCAGGAGGCTGGGATCTGATGATTGTGTTTGAAGACACCTTGGGCAGGAAAAGTCTATATGAGACTTTTATCTCTAATTAACCAGCACAAAGCTGAAGTGTAGCCAGGTGTTGGTGGCTCATGCCTGTAATCCTAGCTTCTCAGGAGGCTGAGATCTAAGGATCAAAGTTCGAAGCCAGACTGGGCAGAAAAGTCTCTGTAAGACTTTTTTTTTTTTTTGGCGGGGGGGGGGGGGGGTGTGTGTGTGTCCGGTCGTGAGGCCTGAACTCTGGGCCTCGGCACTGTCCCTCAGCTCTTCAGCTCAAGGCTAGTGCTCTACCACTTGAGCCACAGCGCTACTTCCTGCTTTTTTCTTTTTTCTTATGTGGTGTTAAGGAATCAAACCCAGGGCCTTAGGCATGCAAGGCAAGCGCTCTACCACTGAGCCATCTTCCCAGCCCCTCTGTAAGACTCTTATCTCCAATTACCCACTCAAAAATCAGAAGTGGTACTGTGGCTCAAGTGGTAGATTGCTAACCTTTAGAATAAAGAGGCTCAAGGACAGCGCCCAGGCCTTGAGTTCGAGTCCTATAACCAACAAAAAAAAGCTGGAAGTGAAGCTGTGGTTCAAGTGGTAGAGTACCAGCCTTGAGTAAAAATAACTCAAGAGACCTAGTGCTGGATGCATTCCAGATGTCAGATACGGCTGGGTCCTGGCTTCCTGCCCTCTTCCCTGGGCCTCTATAGCCTTGTTCCTCTCTGCCTAGCATACATTAGCCTGCGAGCAGTTCAGAGATCCAGTGTGACCTTTAAAGTTTTTTATTTTTAAATAATACAGGGTTGGAGGCCCTGTGTCTCTGTTGGTAGAGCTCTAGCCAATGAGGTACCAAAGCATCAGGTACCAAGTTCAAATCCTGGTCTCAGACAAAAAAAAAAGAAAATACACACTGAACCTGGTGCCAGTGGTTTATTTCCCATTAACCACCAAAAAGCCAGAGTGGAGCTGTGTTTCAAGTGGTAGAGCACTAGCTTTAAGTGATAAAGCTCAAGGACAGTACCCAGGTCCTAAGTTCAAGCCCCAGGACTGGCACCAAAGAAAAAAGAAAGAAAGAAAAGAAAATACACACTCACATTTGCTAGTTGTTGTTTAAGTGTTTTGTTTTTGAGGCTCTTTCTGTGTAGCTCAGACTGGCTCAGAACTCACCATCCTCCTGCCTCAGTTTCCCAAGTTCTAAGATCCTTCCTGTGGCCACCACACCCAGCTTTGAACGATACATTTTTCAGATCTACTGAGAAGGGACAGACACCAGACAGCATGCTGGTAGCGAGGAAGATGTGGAAGCTTTCCAAGAAGGCTTGGCAGCCTAGCAGGGCCCAGCCCGGCCCTGCCCTGCCCTGCCCTGTCCGGCCCTCTCCTGTCCCTCCCTGTTCACACTCGGAAACAGACTTGCTGGGTGTCTTAAGGTGTGACCTTTGGCAGGTTCCAAACACGGAGGGTGACGCGCTGTTTTTCTTATTATCACCTCTGCCCCTGTCTGCTACAGTCAGGGTGTTCTGGACACCTGCACATCTGTCTACCCGATCAATTGTAAATAATACCACAAAGAACATCTTAGGGCTCATGTTGCTTGGGGCAGTATCAGGTAGGGGCCCAAGAGAAGATGGTTGGTTTTACATCCTGTTTAGTCTGGGTAGAGCCAGAACCAGATCTGGACTCCTCCCACCCACCCCTCTTTCTCCCTCCCTCTCTCTCTCTCTTTAATTAGTTGTGGGGTTTGAACTCAGGGCCTAAGTGCCATCCCTGAGGTTTTTCACTCAAGGTTAGTACTCTAAAACGTGGAGCCACAGTGCTACTTCCAGTTTTTTGGTGATTCATTGGAGATAAGAATCTCATAAACTTCCCTGTCTGGGCTGCTTTGAACCGTGATCCTCAGATTTCAGCCTCCCGAGTAGGTAGGATGACGTGAGCCATTAGTGCCTGACTTTTTTCTTTTTTGTGCTAGTCTTAGGGCTTGAACTCAGAGTCTGTCCCTTAGCTTTTTCACGTCTACCACTGAGCCACAGCTCCACTTTGGACTTTTTTTGCCGGCTAATGTGAAGCTAGAAGAGTCTCATAGAATTCTTGCTCAGGCTACCTTCAAACTGCCATCTTCACATCTCAGTTTTCTCAGTAGCTAGGATCACAGGTGTGAACTACATAGCACGTGGCTTGGACACATCTCTGGGGAGTCTGGTCTGGGTTCGATCAAGAGGATTAAGGATCAAGCTGTCCAGGGGAAGGGGAGTTTGGAGCTGGGGCTTTGTAAAACACATAAGAGTTCTCCTGTTGGGGCTGGGAAGGTGGCTCAGTGGTAGAGTGCTTGCCTTGCATGCATGAGGCCCTAGGTTCGATTCCTCAGCACCACATAAACAGAAAAGGCTGGAAGTGGCGCTGTGGCTCAAGTGGTAGAGCGCTAGCCTTGAGCTGAAGAGCTGAGGGACAGCACCCAGGCCCAGAGTTCAGGCCCCATAACCAACAAAAAACAACAACAAAAAAAGTTCTCCTGTTAGAGAAGGGCTTGCTGGAACAATGTGTCTGAAGTAGAACATTTGGGAAAAGTAGACTTGGGCTTGGATGTGAGCCTTCCCAAGGGGATGGGAGATGTTGGGGAGGGGGGCGGGGATTTTAGAGTTCTAGTCCCAGGAGTGGATGTGGAAGACACTGCTGCTGGGTGGATGGGCTCAGGGAAAGACAGGACCGTGGTGCTCAGCACAGAGTACCTCCTGGGCAAAGAACTGGAGGTCAGGCTCCGGGCTCCAAAGGCCATGTTGTCTGGCGTGCGAGACAGAGTGTGTGTGTCCCGTGGGCTGGGAGCCAGCCCTGGCGGCCGGCCCAGGAGGGCGTCTTCCTGGGGCTCTGGAACCTGGCCCGCCTCTGCCGGGGAGGGGAGGAGAGGGCAGGAGAGGGGAGGTGTGGGCAGCCCCTTGGCAGGCAGCACCAGCCTCATCAAAGCCGCTGTGGCTCCTGGCACGGGGCCAGCGGGCTGTGGTGGGCCGGGGAAAAGGGGCCTGCCCACCAAGCCTGGCAAGGTGCCCTAACCCGTGCCAGCCCTGGGAACCACGCTGACTCAGCCGGAAGGGCCTTATCTGGTCCCTGCGTCACCATCCAGCCGCCTGGGTCACCGCCGCCATGGCTCGGCTCCCTAGCCCAGCTTCTGCCAAGTGCCAACTCCGCCCTATGCTTTCTAATAACACACGCCACGGCCCAGGGAGCGGTGCCCAGAGGCGCAGTGGCCCTGACGCAGGGCACGCAGGGTGAGAGCCGCTTTGGGCCTGATGGAGGCTGGTGGCTGGTGGCAAGTGATGGCTTGTGTCAGCCGTCCTGGGCCCTCCCGGTGGGCGTCTCCTGGCCTTTCCCCTGTCTCAGTCACTGGCGTGTCCTACCCGTGGGCCTCTATGTGGCCATGTGTGGGCTGGGGCCACAGGGACTTCTCTGGAGGTGGCTGTGTGTCGATGTGTCACTTCAGGCCTCTGCCTGTGTGTCTGTGTTTGTGTATGTGCGTGTGGCCAATGTGTGTGCCAGTCCTGGGGCTTGAACTCAGCGCCTGGGTACTGTCTCTGAGCTTTTTTACTCAAGGCTGGCACTCTACCACTTGAGCCACAGAGCCACTTCCAGCGTGTGTGTGTGTGTGTGTGTGTGTGTGCACATGCGTGTGTGTGTGTAGTCATCTCACAGACTTTCCTGCCCCGGCTGGTTTTGAACCACTGTCTTCAGAAGTCAGCCTCCTGAGTAGCTAGGATTATAAGTGTGAGCCCTGGGCGCTCGGCCGACGTGACTGTGTTGCTCTGTGGCCATGTGTGTTCCAGCATCTAGCGTGTCTGTGGGTATGGCAGGGTTACCACGGGGAACAGTTTGGTTCCGACGGGGCCAGCCTCTTTGGGTGTGCCCCGGGTGACTGCTGCACAGGCGTGTGGCGGGGGAATGTGCGCGTGAGACGTGCATGCTGTGCCCTGTCCGGCCGTGCAGACCAGGCAGGGGGCTGTTAACCATTACCTTCCTTCCCGCTCCAGCCAGCCCTGGGCACAGGTCAGCTGCCTGCCACCCATGTGGGTATACAACAGAGGTGCTGATGTCGACCTGTGGCCGTTGAGGCGCAGACACAGGGACCGAGCCCCTGCCTCATTCAGACAGACAGACCAGCCCGTTCCAGCCTCAGTTTCCCACCCGACCCACCTCCCCTCCGCCACCTCCCGCGATCACTCTGGTCCTTATCCAGATAGAGGCTACTCATGTCTGGCAGCTCTCTTGTAGCCAGTGCTTTGACCCCTAAGGTCATTGTCCCCAGTCCTGTGATGCTGCCTAGTGACCCCAATCCAGCAGCCCTGTTCACCCCTTGCCGGGCCGGGAGCAGCTGGGGTGCAGCCTGGCGATGTGGGCACGCGCGCGGGGCGGCGGTGATCCGCCTCCTCTCTGCTTGCCCAGCTGTGCATGGCTGAGGACAATGGGGGGGGGGTCACAGGGGGTTAAACGGTAACTAATCTGGCCATTGAAGGCCCCCAGTGCCGGGACATGGCCTTGCCCTATGGTCAGGGTTGGGCCAGAGGGAGGGGGGCGGTGGGGGAACAAGTGAGTGTGTAGGGTCAGCTCCAGGGCCAGCCTGCAAGCTTTCATTCCACACCCAAACTTAGAACCTGCACCTTTGGGACCAGATCCCAGTGGTCTGGTCAGCAAAGGCAGACCTGTCACTCGGCGCTGACCCATGCTGGGTAACGGACATGTGAAAATCGTCTGGGGCTGTAATCTTAGCTACTCAGGAGGCTGAGGTCTGAGGATCGAGAATCCAAGCCAGCCCAGGCAGTAAAGGCCGAACTCCCCCCCCCCCCAAAAAAAAAATGGAAGTGGTGCTATGGCTCAAAGTGGTAGAGTGCTAGCCTTGAGCAAAAGAGCTCAGGGACAGTGCCCAGGCCCTGAGTTCAAGCCTTATGACTGCTGGGCCTAGAATCCCCTGTTGGGAACTGAGAGGCCAGTGTACAGGAGGACAGCGGGAGGGTGACCAAGGGATAGGTAGATGGGTGGGTGACCAGAAGGACAGAGAGGAGGGACAGGGGGATACAGGGACACGCATGCCCAAGACCTCCATTGTCACTGGGGCTCGAGGACTTCACGTGGGCTGTGTCTTGCCTCCTTTTATACCTTCCTTTCCACCACACCTTAAAGGTCTGCCCCCCACCTCACCCCCATAATTCCTACTTCATTGGCATCCACCCCGGGGCAGCGGGCGGGCGGCCCTAGCGGGTGGGTGTGGCGGCCTCTCCTGGCCCTGCCAGTCCCTGCTCCAGCTGGCACGCAGCCTGGTCCTCATGAAGATCTATAGACAGAAGCTGGTTCTTGGAACGGAAGCCAGGCCCAAGGTCGTGGTGGGGGGTGGGGGAAGGTGGGTGTACAGTTTGTGTGGAGTGGAACCCAGCCAAGCAGGGTGCACAGTACCGCTCTGCCCCAGCCGGGAACAACCACCAGCCAACCACTTCCCTCTGTCCTCAGTTTCTCCATCTGTAAAACAACAGAGCTAAGGTTTGGAGGCTGGCTTAGGAACTACTTACTCATCAACCTCTCACTCTGGCCTCTGGTTGTGACACCTGCTGTGCACCCAGCATGGCAGACATTGCTTTCTCAGTTTCCCTGTGAATCGTTTGCTCATGGGTGGTGGGGGCTCTCACAATGCGAGGTCACCATTGTCAGGGGTGGGAGGCTTGCCCCGCCCAAGCCTAGGGTGGGTCTAGACTGCTCTTATGGGGGGGGGTGCTGAGGGACTCTCAGATAGGAGGGGGAGCCCTTCCTTTCCTGCAGGTGACTTTGGGCTTGGGCTCCCGTGGGCCTGTGCATGGGGCTGCAGGGGCTGCTGGCCTCTTAACCTGCCTGCTTGCTGTTTGGCATGGCTGTGCAGGTGAGGCTGTGGCCACAAGACCCCGGGTGGACATTTTGGAACAGCTTTCCAGGGCTGTCTGGGCCTGTGTTTGGGGAACTGGGCTGCCTCTTCCTAAGGGCAGATATTGTTTTGCCGGGGGTAGGGTAGGATGCTGGAGATGAAGCTCTGACCCACTCCCCAGCCTCATATCAGGGCTGGGGGGGAGGTGGGGGGACGGGGTGTGCGTACACCAGACCTGGAAATTGAACTCAGGAACTCACAGTCACACTGGGCTTTTTCACTCAAGGTTGGTGCTCGACCACTTGGGGCATGCCTCCAGTCTAACTCTTGGCTGGTTAATTATAGATAAGAGTCACATGGACTTCTCTGTCCAGGCTGACTTCGAACTGTGATCCTTAGGCCTCAGCCTCCTGACTAGCTGGGATTACAGGCATGAGCCACTGTCACCCTGCCGTGGCCCATGGGAGCTCTCGAGCTCACCATAGGGGTTGAGAGACTCTCGTGGGCTCTTTTTCTGTCCCTGTAAAGTGACCTTGTAGTAAAACCCCCTTCCTTCCAGCAGGTCCTGCAACTGCTCAGGCCAGTTACAGGCTTGCCATGTCATTTCTGCCACCCTGGGGCTACCCACCTCCCTCCCTGTACACTTCCAGCAGCCACTGCCAGACGCTGGGGCTTCCTCAGGTGCCAGCGCTGCCCCACCATGGGGCCTTGGTTTCCCCAACTGTGAGCCAGCAGCTAAGTCATCTTGTCACCTATTTATACCACCTTTGAACCATCTGCCCTCCCTTATCCCCCCCCCCCCTAGGGGCTTAGGGTGCATTCCCTACTCAGGTCGCAGATGAAGACACTAAGGTTCTTTTTTTTTTTTTTTTTGTAATAACAGTTCTGGGGCACACAGCACCACTTCCAGCTTTTTCTGTGTATGTGGTACTGAGGAATCAAAGCCAGGGCTTCATGCATGCGACACAAGCACTCCACCACTAAGCCACCTTCCCAGTCCCCGACACCAAGGTTCTGAGGCAGCCTCAGATTAGAGACAGAAAAGCTGACCAGAGCCCAGGGCCCAGTGCCCAGAGCTGGTGGCTCACATCTGGAATCCTAGCTACTCAGGAGGCTTGAGATCTGAGGATCATGGCCTGAAACCAATCTGGGCAGGAACCTCTATGAGACACTTATCTCACCAAAAAACCAAAGGTAGTTTTGTGGCTCAAATGGTAGAGCACCAGGGGCTGGGAAGGTGGGTCAGTGGTAGAGCGCTTGCCTTGCATGCCCGAGGCCCTGGGTTCAATTCCTCAGCACCACATAAGCAAAAAGAAAAAAGCCGGAAGTGGCGCTGTGGCTCAAGTGGTAGAGCGCTAGCCTTGAGCTGAAGAGCTGAGGGACAGCACCCAGGCCGAGAGTTCAGGCCCCACAACCGGACCCCAAAAAAAACAAAACAAAAAAAAAATGGTAGAGCACCAGCCTTGAACAAAAGAAACCCAGGGACAGCGTGCAGGCTCTGAGTTCAAGCCCCAGGACTGGCACAGAAATCAACAAACAAATAAACAAAATGAATGAAAAGACAGTGGCTCATGCCTGTAATCCTGGCCACTCAGGAGGCTGAGATCTGAGGATCCAAGTTTGATCCAGCCCACACAGGAAAGTCCAGGAGATTCTTATCTCCAATTAACTAAAGAAACTAAAGAAAAAGCCAAAAATGGAGCTATGGCTCAAGTTGGTAGTATGCCAGCCTTGAGCACAAAAGCTCAGGGACAGTGCCCTAGTAAGTAAATAAAATATTGCAATATAAATTAATAAATAAAAGCCAACCCGGACAGAGAGAAAAGAGTTTGAGGGAGGTCAGCAAATTTACACGCTCCCCCCCACCAAAAAAAAAAAACAAAAAACTCATGATCTGGAAATCCAGAAGAATGCGTCTGGAAGCTTTGGCTCCATGTCGCTCTGTGTGGTCATTTCAAGAGCTCTATTAATATCTATCGTGGGTGGGGTGCTGTGTGTGTTTAGAGTGGGGGGGGGTGGCCAGGCGGACAGATGTTTTGGCCCTGCCCGGAATCACTTCCCCAATTTCCTGTGAGCCGAGGAGGCCCTACTGCCTGCAGAGCTGACGGGAAACGAGAAAGGGCCGAGAGAGCTGCATGGCCCCAGCCTCTCGGGGAAGCCCCTGTCCAGGCAGGTGCAACTGGAGGCTGATACATATTCAAGCAAGAGCCCAGAGAAGGCTAGAAAGGCCCTGAGGTTGCACAGCACACACATACAGAACCTCTGGGCCCCTGCTGTTCTTTGAGGACCACTAGGCCCTTCCCCCTCTTCCATACCTTCCCGGTACCTTGATTTCATTTCTGCTGCTGACCTGCGACCTCCTGAACCGGAAGTCTAGTCTGTCATTTTTTTTTTTTTTTTGGTCAGTCATGGGGCTTGAACTCCGTGCCTGGGCATTGCTCAAGGCTAGTGCTCCACCACTTTGAGCCACAGCTCTATTTCCAGTTTTCTGGTAGTTCATTGGAGATAAGAGTCAGGGACTAGCCGGGCGCTGGTGGCTCACGCCTGTAATCCTAGCTACTCAGGAGGCTGAGATCTGAGGATCGCGGTTCAAAGCCAGCCCGGGCAGGAGAGACCGTGAGACTCCTATCCCCAATAAACCACCAGTAAACTGGAAGTGGCGCTGTAGCTCAAGTGGTAGAACGCTCGCCTTGAGCTGAAGAGCTGAAGGACAGCGCCCAGGCCCAGAGTTCAAGCCCCATGGCCGACCAAAAAAAAAAAGAGTCAGGGACTTTCCTGCCCCCACTGGTTTTGAACCAAGGTCCTCAGATCTCAGCCTCCTGAGTAGCTAGGATACAGGCGTGAACCACCAGCTCCTGGCTTTCTGGTCTCTCTTGAACATGATGTCTTCAGCACCTGGCACATGCTTTGCATACAGAAAGTGCTCAATAATGGTTGCAAAATGTACTGTCCTTTCAAATACCAAGAAGCTGACACAAGCCATCAGCCATGTGGCCTTTTCTTCCTCCTCCTGGGAATTTTCAGAATGGGAAAATCAAAAACCTTTCAAACTTGAATTTCCCAGAGCTCTTGAAGTCGCAGCAGGCGCCCCGTGTGTGTGTGTGTGTGTGTGTGTGTGTGTGTGTGTGTGTGTGTGTGTGTGTGCGCGCGTGCGTGTGTGTGCGTGTGTGTGTGCATGTGCACGTGCACACACACACACACACACACACACACACACTGCTACTCAAACTTGAACTCAGGGCCTTGTGCTCTTGCTTGGCTTTCCCCACAAAAGAGCTGGCCCCCTGCCACTTGAACTATACCTCACTCCTGGCTTTTTAGTGGCTAACCAGAGGTAAGAGCCTCGTGGACTCTCCTGCTTGGGCTGGCTTTGAAACTGTGATCCTCTGATCTCAGCCTCTTGAGTAGCTAGGATGACAGGTGTGAGCCTTCATCTTGAAGGCGACTCCATCAGAGCCGGGCACCTCCTTTGCCTCCAGATTCTGCCTCTTCGCCCCATGGTGGGTAAAGTGAGGCCGAGACAGGCCAGCAGTAGTGAGGGGCTGTGAGGCTGCATCCTTCCCCCTGACCCTCTTCCCACAGCCCCGCCGAGTGTCCCTTCATCTCCTTCATGCTGTTCCAATCTTGGTGGCTTGGCCCACTCGCTCCGGTCTCTTGGGGAGTGTGGGTATTTCCATTGAAGGGCAGGCTGCTTGGTGGCCCCCTCTGGGACCCTGCCCACCTGGCCTGGGGAGCCACAGGGCTGAGTCATCCCAGAGGCCCCAGGGCCCCGCAGAAGCCTCACTGATGCAGTGATAACCCCTAACCCCTGCTCACATAGGTGGAAGGTAAAGCAGATGAGGGGACTCCAGAGCTGCCTGGAGGGATGAGCTATCACAGGACTGTGACAGAGGCTGGTGTGAGGCCTGCCTAGGCTTCCTGCAAACTACAGGAATCAGAGAGGCTGAGACTGGGGGAAGGGAGGGCTGGGAAGAACTCTAGGCTAAGCCAGTGCCAAGGCCCACCAGGGGCAGGGCTGGTGTGGAGAACAAAATAGGTCCATTTGGCCAGTGCACATTTAGTGAGAAGGAAAGGAGGGAGGGAGAGGGAGAGGGAGAAAGGGAGGAGGTGGAGACAGCAGATTTTGCAAGCCTGGGGCCATGGAGCCGGAAGACCAGCTAGGAGTTGGGGCTCTTTCCTGGTGGGTCTGGCAGCTGGAGAGATGTGTGGCCTGAGGTTGACATTTAGGCCTCAAAGCCGGAGGACGCTTGGCCCCTGGAAGCTGGGAGAAGGAAGTGTCATCTGACTTACCGCTCTGGTGGCTCCAGGGATTTGGTCAAGGGAGAGGGGGTGGGGAGCCAAAGCCAGCCGCTGTAGTTTTTTTTGTTATAGCAGCTGCAGTGAGTCATGTCTGATCCCAAATGCAGGCGCTCAGAAGTAGGTAAGATGACAGAATGCACGATCCCACTTCAGCTGGAGGTAGACGCCGCCCAGAGGTCCTCGGGTGGATGAGTGGAGGGACCCTGAGGACACAGATGGGCTCAGCAGGACACAGACACTAAGGGCCCACGGAATGGAGCTGCATCCATAGGAAACATCCAGAACAGGACGTGGAGCCAGGGACTGGGGAAGGGACAGGTGGCCGAGAGGTCATACCACAGTCAGAGTTAAACTGCTCACTTTGCATTAGGTGATACCATATGATCTGAGTTTTAGGTCAATACTTTCTATGTGTGTGCAAGTCATGGGGTTTGAACTCAGGACCTGAGCGCTGTCCCTGAGCTCTTCAGCTCAAGGCAAGGACTCTACTACTTGAGCCACAGCCACTTCCAGTTTTCTAGTGGTTTAATTGGAGATCAGACCCTCATAGACTTTCCTGCTCAGGCTGGCTTTGAACTGGGATCCTCAGATCTCAGCCTCCTGAGTAGCTCGGATTACAGGCGTGAGCCACCAGTGCCCTGCTCCTGAGCTTCTTTTTGCTCACGGCTAGCACTCTACCACTTGAGCCACAGCACCGCTTCTGGTTTTTGAGTGGTTAATTGGAGATAAGAGTCTCATGGAGACTTTTCTGCCCAGGATGGCTTCAAATTGTGATCCTCAGATCTCAACCTCCTGAAAAGCTAGGATTATAGGGGTGATTACAGTGGTTGGCCTGTCCCTTAATTTTTTTGTTTAAGGCTGCTGTTCACTTCCAGCTTTTCGGTGCTTAATTAGAGATAAGAGTCTCATAGACTTTCCTGCCTGGCTGGCTGGCTTCGAACATGAACCTCAGATCTTGGTCTCCTGAGTAGCTAGGATTATAGGAGTGAGTCTTGGGCCGGGCCCTCATTCTTAGGGGTTACCTCTAAACCTGTCCTGATTTTTTTTTTCCTTGTCTTCCTGATCTCTTGCAGACTGTTAGGGCCATGCCCAACTGGAAGGTCCTCATTCTTGGGGTCCACCCTCCCCAACGACTGGGTACCTCCTCTCCAGGTGGGGCCCTGTGGACTTTGGAGTCGTGGGGAGACTGCAGGGGGCCAGGACAGACCCTCCCTGGGGGAGCAAAGGTCCTGCCAGGGGGGCCCTGTGGGCGGAAGGCCGTTTCTTTATAGCCTGGGCCCCTAATCTACAGACACCACTGGGGCTGCTGCCCAGGTGGGGCCCAGCTGGGGCCAAACACAGCAGTCATGTGACCCTGGGCAGCTGGTCTGGGGTCCAGCCTGGCCTAGGGAAGAGCTGCCTTCTCCCCTCCCCTGCCTTTCTTTCCCGTCCTCTCTCCTTTCCCTTCCCCTCCTCTCCCCTCCTTCTCTCTTCAGTCCCTACCCTGGTCCTAGTTGGTTTTGTGGATTTTCTTGAAAGCTCTAAAGCATTTTCTAAGCCATGATTGAGTACCCAGTTCCCAAGACTTCCCCCCACCCCCCAGACCCAGCTGATGATGCCCTGCCCACTCCCAAATGGCCCTGGGGACATTGATCAGCCAGATCAACCACATAACTGCCCCCCCCCCAAATAAAACCCCAACCCAGGAACTGTTTGTCCTTCAGGGCTGGGGTGTGTGTGGGGGGAGTGGTCCTCATTTTTTCCTTCTCTACCCAAGGCCACACCTAGCCCTGGCCACACCTGAGCTCTGGGTTCTGCTTTATGTAATGGGCTGGCACTGTTCTCTGTCCCCCTATTGTCTCCCCACACCCTCACCCCCAGGAGTGGCCTGAGCAAAGCGGGGAGGGGAGAGGCCGGGGACCAGGTGACTCTCATTGGTGCAGAATGCTAGGCAGGAAAGGGGGAAAAAAGCATGGAGGGTTGAGGGGGGGACGAGCAAGCCCTGCAGAGAATCAGAATTGCATTTAGGGCAGAGGCTACAGCCAGTGTAAAGGCCCTGGGGTGTGTGTTTTGCTCAAAAAGCAGCTCCACTAGGTTAGAGCAGATGGGAGGGGGTGGACTGGTGGGAGCCAGGGAAGGCTGTGTGGGGGGGGGTTGGGTCATTCTCAGCCAACTGGAATAGCCCCTTTGCTCCCAGGTCCCTGTGGTTCAGCAAAAGGAGAGGGAGGGTCCACTTGGCCTCACCCTATCTGTGCCTCAGTTTCCCCATCTATAAAAGGCGGCTCAATTTTGATGTCCACAGACTGACAAGCTCTATCCTGGGAAGTGTGTCCTGCCCTCTGCCTAGTCCCCTGACAGGGAGTGTGTGTGTGTATACGTGTGTGTGCGTGCACACAAGTGCATATGTGTGCACGTGCACCAGTACTGGGGCTTGAGCTCTCTCTCATACTTGGCATTTTTTCTTTTGCTTGATTGATGCTCTACCACTTGAGCCGTACCTCCACTTGTAACTCCTTTGCTGGCTAGTTGGGCATCAGAGTCCCTCAGATTTTTCTGCCTGGGCTGGCTTTAAACCGTGAGCCTCAGATCTCAGCCTCCTGAGAAGCTAGGATTGCAGGCGTGAGCCACCAGTGCCTGGCAGGGTTTGAGACTCTAGGGCAGATGAGCCACCAATTACCCATGTTTTGAAAGACTTGGGTTCCCCTTTGGTCTGAGAACCAAGGCAGTACCAGGCCTGGGCTTGACTTAGGACATTTTGGGGCCACAAATATCACCTTTGCTTTCCCCCCACAAGATTAGGGCGGCCTGGACACTGTCATATGAGGCCCTGGCCAGCTGTCCAGGGCGGGATACACCCTGCAGGGGAGCGGATCTGGGGCCCAGAGCCCCATAAAGCTGGGCAGCCTTTACTACCCAGCTTTGTTGTCAGCTTTCTACATTAAAGCTGCCTCTTCCACCAGCAGCTGGGGGCCCCCCACGAGTCTCCCCTTCTTTATGGCCTGAAGTCAATGGCCCAGATCCACAGGGGTCCATCGGTGCCCTGCCACTGGCCCCTCATCCACCATTTGGCTTGGGGTTTAATGGCTCCGTTCATCTTTCCTGGGCAACTAAATTGATCCAGCTATTTCTGCCCCAGCCTCAGTTTCCCTGCTGGGACTGGAGGCCTTATGGTTCTAGGTGTTCAGAGTAAAGCTGTTGTATCTCTATCCTTTACGTTCTGGGGGAGAGGTGGGGAAACTGAGCAAGAAGGGACCCACCCAGGAGATCTCAGTGGGCTATGGGCCTGGGAACGGCCTGGGGCGTCCAGGCCTTGGGCCTGGAGGAGGATGTCCATCTGGGCTGGGAAGGGCCTGTCCTGCCTCCGTTAGCACCTGGGGCTTGGTTCCTGGGCTTGGGGCCACCACCCCAGTTCCTCCCTCTATAACCACATTTACATTTGTCTCTGCATCCTCCCGAGCTTGCCGATGCAATTCCACCCCACTCCATTTTACCTGAAGACATCCCCAAAAGACCCTTCTCCCCAAAACAGTCCTGTCCTGAGCTTCTGCCTGACAAGATTGTGTGTGTGCACGCGCACCGCACCCACACAGAGACTAGGACTCAGAGCGTCACGCTCAATCGCTTGGCTTTTTTGCTCAAGGCTAGCACTCTTACTACTTGAGCCACAGCTCCACTTCCGGCTTTTTCTGTGATTAATTGGAGATAAGAGTCTCCTGGACTTTCCTGCCCGGGCTGGCTTTGAACCATGATCTTCAGATCTCAGCCTCCTGAGTAGCTAGGGTTATAGGAGTGAGCCACCAGCATCCGGCTCCATGATGGGACCTTGATTGGCCCAGGCAGCGGTGGCTTTGGGCCTGTCCCTCACAGTTCTATCTAATGTTACTTCCCTCTCTGCCCTTCCTGCGGGTCGGTTTGAGGAACATTTATTAAGTGACTGCTGTATGCCGGGCCCAGTGTAAAACAATCACAGACACCAGCATGAAGCCACAGGCTCTGAGGATGAAAAGTGGAGGAAAGCCCCGGGCTAGTGCAGTGGAGGGAGCCGGCTGGGGTGGACACATCAGGCCACCGTGTGTGTGTGTGTGTGTGTGTGTGTGTGTGTGTGTGTGTGTGTGTGTGTGTGTGTGTGTGTGTGTGTGTGTGTGTGTGTGCGCGCGCGCGCACGCACGCGCATGCATGTGTACAGTGTGTGCACGCCCAGAGGCAGGTCCTGCATGGCCAGCTGGGTCTACCTGCAGGCCCCACCCCTCAGGCAGCTCAAGGGGAATGGGCCTCCCAGGCCACCATAAATCAGCACAGGAATGCGGGCAGGCCAGTCTGGTGCTGGCCGGGGGTGGGGAACAGACAAAGGCCCGAGCAGCTGGCCTCTGCACAGACTCCACCACCCAGGATAGAAGGCCTGGACTCCTCTTGCCCTCTCTTTCTGGAAAGTCCACTCTCCCCCCTCCACCCCACCCCATTCCTCTTTTTGTCTCCATTACACAGATGGGGAAACTGAGGCCCGACAAGGGGCAGATTAGCAAAAGGGTGGCAAGGAAATGTCCCAGTAGTCAGTACTGAGCTCAGGCCCTGGGGCCCCTGCACTTGGGACAGGACTAATGACTGATTATCCTAGCTGAGACCCTAATTGGTGGTTTCAAGACCCCCCACAGTGGGCAGGCCTGCTTTCCTAAGAGCTTAATTTGAAACCTGGTATTTTGGCTCTGCCCTTCCTCAGTAAATTGGCCCCCTCCCTGATCTTCACTTTCTAATTACCTCTGCCCGCTTCCCCTTGAGCTCACCAACCCCTGCCCATCTTCCAGAACCTCTTTGTGTGTGCTGCTGATCCCAAAAGCCCGGCCCCCAGCCCCTTCCCACGCCACCCCCTGGCCACAGCCTTGCCATACTGAAGGCTCGCTTTCTTTTTTTTGTCAGTCATAGGGCTTGAACTTGGGGCTCTACAACTTTGAGCCACAGTGCCACTTCCCATTTTCTGGTAGTTTATTGGAGATAAAGAGTCTCAAGGACTTTCCTACCCAGGCCGGCTTTGAACTATGATCCTCAGAGCTCAGCCTCCTGAATAGCTAGGATGACAGGGGTGAGCCTCTGGTGCCCAGCTTTGAAGGCTCACTTTCTAGGCAGTGATGAGACCCCAGGGACTCAGCTGCTAGGACCAGAACCAGTTGGAGCTCAGGGACAAAGGTTCACCACATTCCCAGCTCTGGCTTCATACTTGCCATGCCTCAGTTTCCTCATCTGTCTCTTAGGAGCAAAAGTGCTGTGTGTTTCTCCTCCCTGGTCTGCATCTGTCTCTATGTGAGCCTGGTGGTGGTTGCTGTCAGGGTGGGCTGAATTGTGTCACACACCCATTAAGGATTGTATGGAGCCAGGTGCTAGTCGGTGGCTCCTGCCTGTAATCCTGGCTACTAAGGAGGCTGAGATCTGTGGGTCATGGTTCAAAGCCAGCCAGGGCAGAGAAGTCCATGAGATTCATCTCCAATGAACCAGCAAAAACAAAGAAGTGGAACTGAGGCTCACAGTGCTGTAGTGTGCCAACCTTAAGCAAAAAAGCTCAGGGACAGCGCCCAGGCCCTGAGTTCAAGCCCCAGGATCAGCACCAAAAAAAAAAAAAAAAAAAAAAAGGAACAGGATGGAAGCCCAAGGAACTGGTTGGAATTAGGATCTTTCAGATAGAATTAGTAGTGATGGAGATGGGAACGTGTCAGCATACAGATTGGGGTGACAGCCGCAAGCCCCCCAGAGGCTCTGGGACCCCAAGCTCTGGCAGAGTCAGAAAGGACCTCTGTTAGCTTGTGGTGGGGGCTGCTGTGGTCTGCTCCCTCTCCCCGCTGCAGAACTGAGTTTCAGCCTCCAGGCGGGGATCGATTCCTGTTATTTGCATCGCCTCCCCTTTGAATTTGTGGGCTTTGTCTGTCCTTCCCCAGCCCCAGATGCTCCCACTTACACCCCTTGATTGTGGCATCAGCCTCCTGGGCTGCTTTGCGACAGCTCAGGGAAAATCAGGGAGTCCCTTGGTCACCCCATGTCGTGGGGACATGGCTCCTGTCCTCCGCTGACCCCTTCCCCTCTCTCCACAGCTCTATGAACTTGATGGGGACCCCAAGAGGAAGGAGTTTCTGGATGATTTGTTCAGCTTCATGCAGAAGCGAGGTGAGTCTACTGTCTGCCAAGTGTGCCCGCAGTAGGGTCTGGATGTGGAGTCAGATGGGGGAAGCAAAGGTCTTGCCATGAGGTCTAATCGTGGAGGCAGGGTGAGGTCCTGCCATAGGGTCTAATGGAGGAGGTGAGATACTGCTGACAGAGTCTGATGGAGGAGGCAGGGTCCTAATGTGGAGTCTGATAGGGAGAGCCATCCCAGAATTCAAGGCTCCCTTTCTTTTTCTTTTTTCTTTTTGCCAGTCCTGGGTTTGAACAGAGGGTCTGGGTGCTGTTGAGCCACAATTCCAGTCCCAGCTTTCTGGTGGTTCTTTGGAGATAAGAGTCTTACAAACTTTCCTGCCCAGGCTGGCTTTAAACCATGATCCTCAGACCACAGCCTTCTGAGTAGCTAGGATGACAGGCGTGAGCCACCAGCACCCAGCTTAGGCTCTCTACTTTGAGATACCTACAGGGTAAGAAGGGGGGGTCCCTGCTTCCAGTACTGCCCCCCCAAAGCTGTGGCCTACAGGTGAGGGACAGGGCCAGCCTTTTTTGGGGAGTGGGTTCCGATACCTGGTGGACCTTACAAGGCCCTGTGCTTGTTGGTCCTGCAGGTGCTAATTCAGTTTGAGATTCCAGGCCCGGCCTAGCCCCCACTCCCTCTAATGAGCCTCAGTTTCTCCCTCGGCAGCACAGATGCTACAGCTCGTTCCTGCTGTGTTCTAGTGCCCCCAAATTCAAGGTCCAGTGAGATCCCAGACACGCACTAGTGCAAGGCTGCTGGTGTGTTGCACATTGACTGAGCATACCGTACCGGCTGAGCCACCTTGCCTCTCGACCCACTTTGTCCCTGCAGG
The DNA here is from genome assembly GCF_024711535.1 of Dipodomys merriami. NCBI lineage: Eukaryota > Metazoa > Chordata > Mammalia > Rodentia > Heteromyidae > Dipodomys > Dipodomys merriami. Next base: position 4,640,220 of record NW_027206291.1, read on the forward strand.
GGTGGCACAGCCACCCGAGAGGCGAGAAACCATGGGGTGACCCCTCCAGCGCACACCCGCCAAGGACAAGTCTAGACAGGTGTGTCGTGGTGGAGAAATTGAGGCCTAGGACATATGCGTGCGTGCATATGTGCGTGCGTGTGTGCGTGTGTGTGTGTGTGTGTGTGCGTGCGTGTGTGTGTGTGTGTGAAGGGCCATAAGCAATGTTCCCAACATTTGCTTCCAGGTCCTGGCCCATTGTGTGAGGATCCCAGGGTGCCCTCTCTCCCCTGCTTAGGGTAACCCCTGGACTGGGGTAGTTACCAGTCTGCTTTTTAGGGCAGGAAACTGAGGCCCAAGGCGGGGCTGTGGCCTGGGGGCCCCTGGAGCAGGAAGGGGTGGAGGGGACAGAGTCCAGTCCCAGGGGAGCCTGTGGTCCAGCAGCTTGTAGCTGGGGGCCCTCGCAGGGGCTGCCCCAGCCCGCTGTGTGCCCGCCCCTGCCTCTCCCTGGGCTTGTACTGGCCTTGTGTAAACACAGCCGCCAGGCCAGGCCGGAAGGGAAAGGAGAAAGGGGGGGCTGTGGCCTCCAGACCCCCCTGCCCAGCTCAGTGGCCTCTTAGTTAACCCCTCCTGTGCCGGGGTGGGGCATCTAGGTCCAGTCACTGGGTGGAGGCTCCTCTATCTTATCCTCAGGCCCCAACTCAGACCAGGCCTGCTGCCTCTTGTGTGGCCAGAGAGATCACCCTGGTCTCTTTTATCATCGGTCCACACCTGCACGTGAGCCCCTCTGACCCCTCAGCTGGGGCCTCCAGTTCCCAGGCTTAGAGGGGACCACATTGCTCTGCTCTCAGTGGCCCAGTCTGGTGTTCCAAAAATGAGTTTCCTGTGCATGTGGTCAGCAAGGCCAGGGAGCCAGATGCTTCAGTTGAACCCCTGTTCACACAGAGTCACGAGGATCTGTGTCCATCACTACTAACAAACTCCTATGCTTCCCTCAGAACCCCACCTCAAAATCTCTGCTATCTTTCTAGACTCTTTCCCCCTTAGGTGTTCTTTGGGGCTGAGAATTTGTCCAGCTCCCCACCCTTATTCTCTTTCCTACATGTCCTTTTTATTTCACTTGGTTGAGCTGGGAGGTGGTCCCAGAAATACCCACCATAGGGTGAGACTTACACCTAAACCCCTAGACTATTGGCAGGGGAGGGGGCATGGCAGTTGCCACCCTACTTTTCAAGGCAGGAAACTGAGGCCCCAGGGCCTCATGAACCCAGATAGTAATTTTTTTGGGCAGGGGAGTGGGGGGCGGGGGCGGTTATGGGGCTTGATCTCTGAGCCTAGGCGCTGTCCTTCAGCTCTTCAGCTCAAAGCACACACTCTACCACTTGAGCCACAACACCACTTCTGGTTTTCTGCTGGTTTTATTTGGAGATAAGAGTCTCATGGACTTTCCTGCCCGGGCTGGCTTTGAACCACAATCCTCAGATCTCAGCCTCCTGAGTAACTAGGGTTATAGGCAGGAGCCACCGGCGCCTGGCTTTTATTTTTTTAATTGTTACTATAAAGGTGATAAACAGAGGGGTTACGATTATGTAAGTCAGGTGAAGAGTACACTTCTTTCTGGACAATGTCACCCCTCTCTCACTCTCTCCCAGTTTTCCCCTCCCATCACCCACTCACAAGTTGTCAGTCCTGGGGCTCGAACTCAGGGGCCTGGGCACCATCCCTGAGCTTCTTTTGCTTAAGGCTATTATTGCTCTACCACTTGAGTCACAACATCACTTCTGGCTTTAACTATTTATCTGGTATTAAGGAACGGAACCCAGGGCTTCATGCATGCTAGGCAAGCACTCTACCACTGAGCCACCTTCCCAGCCCGAGAATTCACTTTCAAATGTAGTGTTTTCAGTGTTCAGTGAGTACCGCTGCTGCTTTTGTTCACCCTTGGTCCCTCCAAATCGTTTTGTTTTGAAAGGGAAAAAGATCTTCCAAACTAGATGTATCTCAGAAGTCTTGAAATGTGGGGTCCCATCGACACCTCTCACTGTCTCAGCAGCTCACCCCATCCTCCCTCAGGCTCCCAGTCTTACAGTGCAGTCCTCCTAGGAGGCTCTGTTCTTTATGTCCTCCACAGCGGGGTAGGGGGTGCTGAGGTCCTGAGTAGGGCAGGAGTTGTATGTATACGGCTGAGATCTGGAGCTGCTGCTTCTCTCTCTCGTATTGTTTCCTCTGTGTGTGTATGTTCGTGTGTGTGTGTGTGTGTGTGTGTGTGTGTGTGTGTGTGTGTGTGTGTGTGTACGTGCATGCATGTGCGCACACCTGCACACACCTCTCCTGTGGTTTGAACTTGGGGCCTGGTCACTGTCCCTGAACGTTTTTGCTCAAGACTAGCTCGCTACCACTGGAGCCACAGCTCCACTTCCAACTTCTTTGATAGTGTAGTAAGCAATAAGAGTCTGACAGACTTTGCTCTTCTGACTGGCTTCAAACCAGGATCTTCAAATCTCAGCCTCCTGAGTAGCTAGGGTTACAGGTGGGAGCCACCCCCCCCTGACCGTAGTGTTGTTAATGAGTGATGTATGCCAGGCGAGGTGCGGGGGACTCTGCATAGAACAGATTGCCGGTAGAGACCATAGTCAGTAAACAGATGGCTTCCTGAGCCCAGAATTTCAGACATGGAGGATGTTTGGGTCAGGCTTCTCCTGTCCTTAAGCCCAGGCTGCGCCCACCTCTGTTGAGTATGAGGGAAAGACAGAGGAAGCATGTACAAAGGCCCTAGGAAGTCTAGGTGAGCAGAAAGGCTGGGGGGTGGGGGTGACTGTCTGTAACGGGCATGGGGTAGTGAAGTTGAAGGCAGGGCAGAGCAGACATTGACTTGGTGGTAGGCCCACCACCTCCCTCCCAGGCCTGGCCCACCATTCTCTGTTCTTTAAACTGAAAGCCAAGTTAGCTCAACCCTCCCTGCCCCCACTGAGCCTGCACAGCCCCTGGGGGACAGAGACGTGGAGGGAGGGGCCCTGGGGATTGAAGGCTGTGTTGTTTTGGCAGCTGTTGTGGTTAGAGACACGGGGAGGGGGGCAGTAACAAAGGCCTGTGGGTCCCCTGCGTGTCCCCAAATGGCCATGCTGTCCCCTCCTCATCTTGCCCCCTCCCCTCCCTTGAGGCTTGCATTGTCCGCCAAGGCAGGAGCTCGTGGAGACCGGAGTGCAGCGACCTCTGTAGGGCGCTTTGTAGGGGGCACCCATCCCGGGGATGCTGGGCCATATACCTGGGCACGTACGGCTGTCACAACTGAGGGTCTCCTCCGTGGAACGGACACGCTGCAGGGCCCAGGATATCCCCAACAGGGTACAAGAGCGCAGGCCAGCTGTGCACCAGAGGCCCCTGCCTACGCTCACCAGGCCCGGCGGCGCCCATGGCAACAGCTGGCCTCACCCGCGTCCCCTCCCCACAGGCACGCCCGTCAACCGGATCCCCATCATGGCCAAGCAGGTGCTGGACCTGTTCATGTTGTATGTGCTGGTGACAGAGAAGGGCGGCCTTGTGGAGGTTATCAACAAGAAGCTGTGGCGGGAGATCACCAAAGGCCTCAACCTCCCTACCTCCATCACCAGCGCTGCCTTCACCCTGCGCACCCAGTGAGCGGTGGGCGGACGGGGGCAGCGTGGGAGTGGGAGGGTGACCAGAAGACTCGGAACCCCGGGGAAAGACCATGAACTCGGGTTCTGTGGGTCATGGGGAAGGCCTTGAGAGTCACCACCTCTCTTCCTGGGCTAGCCTGCCACCCTCTCTAGACTAGCCTTCTGCCTCCCTTTCTGAGCTAGCCCACCACCTCCCTTCTTTTTTTTTTCTTTTCTTTTTGGTGGTTGTCAGTTGTGGGGCTTGAACTCTGGGCCTGGGCGCTGTCCCTCAGCTCTTCAGCTCTAGGCAAGTGCTCTACCACTTGAGTGAGCCACAGCACTACTTCCTGTTTTCTGGTGGTTAATTGAAGTCTCTCATGGACTTTCCTGCCCGGGCTGGCTTTGAACTAGGATCCTCAGATCTCAGCCTTCTGAGTAGCTAGGATGACGGGTGTGAGCCACCGTCGCCCACCCCCACCTCCCTTCTTGGATTAGCAGACAGCCTTCCCTCCTGGGCTGGCCACCCACCTCCCTTCATGGCTAGGCAGAGAGGCACAGCAGCCCTAGGGAGACGGGATGGTGCCACACCACAGGGCTTGGTGGAAGGCCATGGGAGCCTTGGTCAGCCTAGTCACCACCCCTCTCCTCTCTCTGCAGGTATATGAAGTATCTATACCCCTATGAGTGTGAGAGGCGGGGCCTGAGTAGCCCCAACGAGCTCCAGGCCGCCATCGACAGCAACCGAAGGGAGGGTCGGCGCCAGAGCTTTGGAGGCTCACTCTTTGCCTATTCGCCTGGTGGGGCCCATAGCATGCTGTCCTCGCCCAAGATTCCTGTGCCCTCCCTAGGTCTGGCTGCCAGCACCAATGGCAGCTCCATCACCCCAGCCCCCAAGATCAAAAAAGGTGAGGGGCTATTAGGGGCCTGGGACTGGGTGCCAGACCACCTTGGGTCTGGATAAATCTCATAACCATAAACCCAAAGTGAGCAAGAAAGAGGGTTTCCAGCAGATATTACCAATCATTTCCAACTGACCACTACTGTACCCATGCAGACATTACCAATCAGTCATTTCCAGCTAACCACTACTGTACCCATCCAGGCATTACCAATCAGTCATTTCCAGCTGATCACTAATGTACCTGTCCAGGCATTACCAATCAGTTACCACCTCTCCAATCCCATGTCTGCACCTGGTAGACAATCATCAATCAGTGCTTATTTCCCAGTTCAGTGCCAAGGCAGACATCATATATCAAGTGCCATTTTCTATCTTCTATCCATGGCAGACATTGCTAATTAGGTGCTGTTTTTCATGTCCACACGGAGATAGATTGAGAGTACTGTGTATCCTTTCCTAATCTGGACACATCAATTGTAGCCCTCATCTCTGGAGCATGACAGATGTTCTTAGTTGATCACTATGTTCTTTCCCTCTGAGCTTTGAAATCCTCAACACACTGACTCAGGCAGACTTGTGGAAATTGTCCTAGTATGTATCATTTTGATCCTTAAACCATGTAAATCAATTGCTAGGCACCCCTGGGGAAAGTCACTGCGCTTTTCTGAGCTGGCTACTGGATATTTATGGAGTTTGTAGGGTCTTGGGTGTAAAACATACCCCAGTGTGTGCTGGTAAACTCCCCATCCGTGACAGACGTTAGCAGTTGATGGCAGGCTTTTCTCCTACTCAGCCTCTGAGTCCTTTCTAACACAGAAACAGCAACAGCAGATGCTACTGTAATGGTAATTAAACATCAGCCATGTCAAAGCCTCACACTGGGGTGGGGAGAAGACAGTGATGGACAAGATAGGTGCTGATGAGATCCACTGGCCACAGTGTCAAGAGATAGATCCACAAAGATGGAAGGCAAATCCATGACTGCAGGGGGCTCCTTCGAGTCAAAAGCAGATTTACAGACTCAAAAGCTTGCAGGCATGGGCATAGAGTGTGCAGAAGCCTATAGCAAAGAGCCTGACAAGTAGAAGCAACGTCATGCATGACTGCGGGAGGGAAGTGGTCAGGGAGAAAAGAGAGCAGGGGTCAGAGTAGGACATCTGAATCATGGGATTGTTTTGTTTTAGCCCAAGAAGAGGAGAGTCTTTATGGATTTCTTTATTTATTTTGCTGGTCCTGGGGCTTGAACTCAGGGCCTGGGTGCTGTCCCTGAGCTCTTGTGCTCAAAGCTGATGCTCTACCACTCGAGCCATAGCTCCACTTCTGGTTGTTCTGGTAGTTCATTGGAGACAAGGGTCTTCATGGACTTTTCGGCCCGGGGTTGGCTTCAAACTGTGATCCTCAGCTCTCAGCCTCCTGAGTAGCTGGGATGATAGGTGTGAGCACCAGATCTGGCTTAGACAGCCTGACTTCCTCCTCATCCACCCATCCACTTCCTCCGCAGAAGAACGGTCTGTCCCCCTCATGCCTTGGGTAGAAGTGGGGGCCAGGCCCTCTGGGCCTCTCCAACCGCCTGCTTTTCTTCTGTCTAGAGGAGGATTCAGCCCTTCCTATCACAGTCCCGGGCCGCTTGCCTGTGTCCCTGGCAGGCCACCCCGTGGTGGCAGCTCAAGCAGCTGCTGTGCAAGCGGCAGCAGCCCAAGCAGCCGTGGCAGCCCAGGCCGCCGCCCTGGAGCAACTTCGGGAGAAACTGGAGTCTGGGGAGCCTCCTGAAAAGAAGATGGCCCTGGTGGCAGATGAACACCAGCGGCTCATGCAGCGAGCCCTACAGCAGAACTTCCTGGCCATGACAGCCCAGCTGCCCATGAGCATCCGTATCAACAGCCAAGGTACCACCCACTGCCCAGGCCCTCTGTGTCTCCTTTGTAGCAGACAAAATAAGAGCTTGAGAGCCATCCTAAGACCAAATCAATAAGACCCCCAAAAAAGGGCAAACTAGGAAGAAAAAAGAAAAGATACAGGGGAGGAACAGCAACAGGTAGAGCTAGTAAATTCACATAAAGAGCTGTTCAGGCTGGGAAGGTGGCTTAGTGGTAGAATGCTCGCCTAGCATGCATGAAGCCCTGGGTTCAATTCCTCAGTACCACATACACAGAAAAAGCTGGAAGTGGTGCTGGAGCTCAAATGGTAGAGTGCTAGCCTTGAGCAAAAGAAGCTCAGGGACAGTGCCCAGGCCCTGAGTTCAAGTCCCAAGATTGGCAAAAAAACAACCCCAAACCGTTCAGTTCCATCCCACTGGGGATCTACAAGTTATTGGAATTTAATATCAGGTGATTGGCATCATTATAATCTCAGCACTCAGGAGGCTGGTGCAGGAAAATTGAGTTTCCAGCAGCCTGGGCTACATAACGAGACCCTGTCTCAAAAATGTGAAGGATTAGCTGGACATTGGTGGCTCCTGCCTATAATCCTAGCTACTCAGAAAGCTGAGATCTTTTTTTTTTGTCATGGGGCTTGAACTCGGCCTGGGCACTGTCCCTCAGCTCTTCAGCTCAAGGCAAGTGCTCTACCACTTGAGCCACAGCACCACTTCTGGTTTTCTAGTGGTTTTTTGCAGATAAGAGTCTCACAGAAAGCAGGGCGCTGGTGGCTCACATAGAAGAACATCTGCCTGCTGGGTGCCGGTGGCTCACACCTGTAATCCTAGCTACTCAGGAGCCTGAGATCTGAGGATCACGGTTCAAAGCCAGCCTGGACAGGAAAGACCGTGAGACTCCTATCTCCAATAAACCACCAGAAAACTGGAAGTGGCGCTGTAGCTCAAGTAGTAGAGTGCTTGCCTTGAGCTGAAGAGCTGAGGGATAGCGCCCAGGCCCAGAGTTCAAGCCCCACGAACGACAAAAAAAAAAAAAAAAAAAAGTCTCACAGACTTTCCTGCTGGGGCTGGCTTTAAGCCAGGATCCTCAGATCTCAGCCTCCTGAGTAGCTAGGATTACAGGTGTGAGCCACCGGCAACCGGCCTGAAGAGTACACTTTTGAAGCCAGCCAGGGCGGGGGTGTTCTTGGGATTCTGATCTCTAATTAACCAGCAAAAAGTTGGAAGTGGAGGTGTGGCTTGAAGTGTGCCAGCTTTGTGTTGATAAAGCTAAGTATAAGAGCTAGGTTCAAGCCCAGTACCAGCATCAGGTTGTATTTGCATAAGACCTGCATACCACATATTTATTTAGCTGGCTCATTGAACTTGATACAATGTTGGCTGTGTGCACAGAGTTGTTACACTGTATTATGTAGGGATTAATAACATGTTCTCTTCAGAAGCTACTTGGTTTGTTGTTGTTGTTGTTGTTTTTAATACTAAGGTTGGAGTCCAGTGCCCTGGATATGCCAGGCAGATGCTCTGTTTTTTTTTTTCTTTTTTGGTCATGGCGCTTGAGCTCAGGGCCTGGGCACTGTCCATGAGCTCTTTTGCCCAAGCGCTTTGCCCAAGGCTAGCGCTCTACCACTTTGAGCCACAACACTGCTTCCGGTTTCCTGGTAGTTAATTGGAAATGAGTCTCACAGACTTTCCTGCCTTGGCTGGCTTTGAACCTCAGTCCTCAGATCTCAGCCTGATAAGTAGCTTGGATTACAGGTGTGAGCCACCGGCACCCAGCAGGCAGATGTTCTTCTATGTGAGCCATGCTACCAGCCCCAGATATAATTGTCTTTCTGAATATTTTCAATCCCCAGTTCATTAAATTCAAAGATGTAGAACCCACAGATAGGTAAAAGGAAATGTCATTTTTTGTTTCCATGGAGCTTGAATTTGGGACTTTCTGCTTTTTGGGGGGGGGGTTCGGTTGTGGGGCCTGAACTCTGGGCCTGGGTGCTGTCCCTCAGCTCTTCAGCTCAAGGCTAGCGCTCTACCACTTGAGCCACAGTGCCACTTCCGGCTTTTTTCTTTTTGCATATGTAGTGCTGAGGAATCAAACCTAGGGCCTCATGCATGCAAGGCAAGCACTCTACCACTGAGCCACCTTTCCAGCCCCCAGGACTTTGTGCTTTAAAGAGTTTGTTAATCTGGTACTCTACCACTTTAGCCAGGCCTCCCATTCTGCTTTTGACTGATTATTATTATGGACTTTTCTGCACGAGCTGACCTCAAACCAAGAGAATCTTCCAGATTCTCAGCCTCCTGAGTAGCTAGGATTATAAGATGTGAGCCAGTTGGCATGGAGCTAAATAAGTCCTGATTTATTAGCAGTGCTGGACGTGGAACCCAGAATCTGGTGGGGAGAGAGGAGGCAAATCTCTCAAACTAAACAAAGCCAAGTGACTGAGACACCCAAAGGAGGAAGTTGCCACAAAGCATTTGTCCCTTAAATGGCCCTGTTCTTGTTCCCTTCTCTCCCAGCAGCCTCTGAGAACCGCCAGGACTCTGCCATGAGCCTGACCAGCACCAACGGCAGCAACAGTATTAGCATGTCGGTGGAGATCAATGGTATCATGTACACAGGTAGGGACCAGAGGCCAGGCTGCCTGTGGGATGGACCCAGCTCTTGCCTGCTGGAGCCCAGGCATGGGGCTCAGGGAGCGGGGGAGCCACTGGCAGTAAAAGGAGCAGGAGCACAGTCATCTCTATTGTGTATTCTTTCTCCTTTCGCAAGTGGTTTCTTTTTTCTTCTTCTTCTTCTTCTTCTTCTTCTTCTTCTTCTTCTTCTTCTTCTTCTTCTTCTTCTTCTTCTTCTTCTTCTTCTTCTCCTTCTTCTTCTTCTTCCTCTTCTTCTTCCTCTTCTTCCTCCTCCTCCTCATCCTCCTCCTCCTCCTCCTCCTCCTCCTCCTCCTCCTCCTCCTCCTCCTCCTCCTCCTCCTCCTCTTCTTCTTCTTCTTCTTTTTTTATTTTTGTTGTTGTTGTTGGTCATGGGGCTTGAACTCTGGGCCTGGGCGCTGTCCCTCAGCTCTTCAACTCAAGGCTAGCATTCTACCACTAGAACAGCTCCACTTTCCATTTTCTGAGTGGTTTATTGGAGATAAGAGTCTCATGGACTTTTGTTCCAGGGCTGGCTTTGAACTGTGATCCTCAGATCTCAGCCTCCTGAGTAGCTAGGATTATAGGCGTGAGCCTCTGGTGCCTGGCTTCTTCTTTTTGTGTCAGTCCTGGGGCTTGAACTCAGGACCTGGGCGCTGTCCCTAAGCTTCTTTTGCTCATGCTCTACCACTTGGACCCATCTATAGCTCCACTTCCAGTTATTTTTGGTAGTTTAGTGGAGATAAGAGTCTCACAGACTTTCCTGTCCATGCTGGCTTCAAACTTCGATCCTCACATCCCAGCCTCCAGAGTAGCTAATATTACAGACATGAGCCCCCCAGTGCCTGACTTGCTTTAGTTATTCTGTAGATATTTTCTCACATGTTTGCTTGAGGGCAGCCTCTGACCGTGATGCTCCTAAGTACACTTCTCCCATGACTAGGATGACAGGCATGAACACCACACCTGGTTTGTGGCTTGAGATGAGTCTCATGAACTTGTATGCTTGAGCCTTAAGCCAGATCTGTGCCTTCCAGGTAGCTGAGATTACAGGCTGGAGCCACTGCACCCCATCCATCCCCTAGTTTCCTTCATAGTGGAATTAGGCCATGACTCACAGTAGCCACTGGGAGGCGCTCCTGACACAGTACAGCCTGGTTTGCTTGGTGGACAGTCTCAGGGGGTCAGAGCCATTCCTGTCTGGTGGATCTAGGGATGGATTTTTTTTTTTTTTTTTGAGGGGGATTGTCTTTGCCTGAAAAGAGTCAAGAAGCTTGTTATTTCTGGTGACATCTGCTTGGGGACCCAACCCTCAGTGACTTGTTTCTCTCCTGTTCTCCTATCAGGAGTGCTCTTTGCCCAGCCACCGGCCCCCACACCGCCCTCAGCACCCAGCAAAGGTGGTGGCAGTGGGGGTACAGGTAACAACAACACTGGCAACAGAGGAGGAGCGAGCGGAATCAGCAGCAACAGTGGGGGCAGCCAGGCGGGGCCCACGGGGCTGTCTGCGCCGCCCCCCACATCCTCTACCTCAAATAACGCCTTGCCTTAATTTACCACATCGCATTGCTGCCCACCCAATAGCTCCTTGGAATCGCCCATGCCTCCTCCCCTCCCCCCTGCAGGAGGTGCCAAGCTCTTCCCCCCTCACAGGGTAGGGGGTCCTGGCAGCCAACCATGGCAGGGGCCAGAAAGGCGAAAATGCGGGTGGGGGAGGGTAGAGATCCACAATGGTGCCACAATAACGCCAAAAAAAAAAAAAAAAAGAAAGAAAAAGAAAGGAAAAAAAAAGGAGAGGAAAAAATATAGATATATATACATACATACATATATATATAAATATAAATATAAAGCAAATTTAATAAAACAGGGGAAAACCAAGGAACACTTGAATTTGTAAGGTTTTGGACATTCAGAAAAATGGATTGCGAGGACCACCACAAGATAGGCGTGGCCCCCCTCCCTGGGAGGCCGGGTCCCACCCTGGGGTCCAAGTCAACCTATTTATTACCTCATGCATTGCTGTAGTGTGCAGTTCTCAGTTCGGCTGGGTTTTTATTATTTTTATTTTATCTTATTTTTATTCATCACACATTCACACCAGCTCCTTCCTTGCGTTGAAGGAAACCCCTGAGCCATCGTCACAAAAAAAAAAAAAAACAACTTTTTTTTTTTTCTGTTGCTTTAGGAACTATGAATTTTCTTTTTCTCTAAAAAAAAAAAAAATGAAGAAAAAAAAGAAATAGTGACACTCAAAAAAAAAAATCTAAGGATTTTTTTAAGAGGTTTTGGAGGGGGGTGGTTAGCTTTGTAAATACTTATTTTATTCTGGGGGGGTGGGGAAGCTTCAGACTTAGGATATCTATATAGTTCTATATCTATATATTTGTGTTCTTTCAGGGAATATGATCTTGGAAAAGGAAACAAAAAGGCAAAAAAATCCAACCCAGTAATAACCTGTTTAATCTTTCCGGTAACTGGCTTGGGTTATTTTGGGTGTGTGTGTGGGGGGGGTCCCTGTGTGGCTGGCAAGCCTGGAACACTGGATCTTGGCACTCAGGGGGCTGTGGCGATCTCCATGACTTGCCTGCCAGCACTGTCTGCACACCTGGGTGTTGGACGTAGAAAGTTCTGGAAAGGGGTGTGTGAGGGAGGACCTTGCCTGTCTCAGGGATGATCTGCTGGGCTGCTTTGGGGGACTATCAATATGGGGGTGATTGGGTGAAGCTAGGCCTAGCTCAGGGTGAGGATTTTAGGGCCTCAGCCTTGCCAGCACCCCTACTTCTCATCTCCTTTCTCTTTCTGTCTTCTCCCTGCCCCTTTTTAGCATGGGGTGGCCAGCTCCTGTGGCCTAGGGGACAGTCATTAAAAGTGGCAGCAGCCTGGGACACAGAAGGCCCCTGACCCCGCCAGGAGCTGCTGGGTCTTTCTGCCAGTGTCTCTGCCAGGGTCCTCTGGCACCAGCAAAGCAGCACGTGATGGCTGCACTGGGTTTTGGTGTCTTGTGGCAGGGAGTCAACCTGGCTGTCCCTTGTGGCCCCAAGATGTCTTAATGGGGCCCCTGGGAGGCTGGCGTAAGGAGAAGCTGCTGCGGGAGTTTGGAGCCCTCGGAGCCCCTTTCTCTGGGGTGGGGGCGGGGCGTCCATGCCCCCAGCCCAACTTCTCTTTCTTAGTTCCCCCCACACCACATACCAGGGAAGGGGGCAGGGGCCCTTATTTCTTTCTAAATCTCAGGGTGATCAATACACTCCCCTCCCTTCATTTCCAGGGGAGGGGATGGTAGCCTCTTTTTGACTTTTCTTTCTGGAAGTTTCTGCCCTACCCCATGTAGGGAGGTGGGGGTGGGGGCAAGGCGGGTGTGTTCGCAGCACAATCATTCCTGGAAAATGGGTACTTTTGATTCCCCAGACTCAGTCCTTTCCCTTCAGAGCTGTCTGAATTCTGGCTGCATTTGGTTGTGTGGCCAGGCTCTGCCCTTCCCGCCCAGGGTTTCAGCCGGGCTGTCCCTGGGCCTGCCAGGCTGGGGCACCTTGGGGGGGAGAGGGGGGAAGGAATGTCCTCTGCACATTTCTGTCTACCTCAGGTCTTTTTTGATGCCAAAAAAAAAATACCATGTTCTGCCTGCCTCCTCTCCCATCCTCCAGCTCATCTTCCCCCCTCCCCCTCCCCAAGAGGGACCAAGAGTCACCTCCATCTCCATCCCCCCTCATGGCAGTTGGATATCTCCCAGGTGGTCTTGGAGGGATTGATGGGGGGGATCCTGCCTGGGCAGAACTGGACCCCTAACTGGGGACCCTGAGCCTGTGGGTCATAGTGTGGGACAGATGGCTGAGGAGGGGGAAGGCTTTGCAGCTTGGGAAATGAAGGGGGTCTGTGTGACCCCTGGGCTCTTCCAGAGGCCTCCCCTTGAGTCTCCAGCCATCTCCCATCCACCACCTACCCTGGGTTTAGAAAGGGGCATATTGGGGTAGGGGTGTCGTCAGCACCCCTTTATGCAAATGATGGGAGAGGCCGGGCCTGGGCCTGTGCACCGTACATCTGGCACCATGCATGGAGTTTGAAAGGTGATAGAGGGGAACTCCAAACTCAGGGCAAAGAGAGGCTGTGGAAAGCGGGTCTGGAGGGTGGGGCCGCTATCCTTGGATAGGCTGTTTCCAGAATGTTCCTTGTGGCCCTTTCTGCTGTCATGGAGCTGGCTGACCAGCTGTGGGGATGGCTGGGTTAGGTTTGTTTTTGTTTATTTTTTTGAGTTGTGCATTTTCTGTATAGTCACATTTTTCCCCCCTTTTATTCTATCGGCTTTGTTCCTCCCTCCCCCCAATTTTGGCTTTTGCATTCCCCCCCCCCCCCTCTTTTGGCAAACATGAAAACAGCCTTGTTCCACTTTCAAATCTGTGACATTTCAGTTTCTCCGGGGCTTTGTCAGAAGGCGTGCCGACCACGCCCAAACTCAGGTAAAAGAAAAATAAACTTAAAGAAAATAAAGGTTATAAACTGCTCTCTACCTCCGGCTGGGCCTGCAGTCATCCTGTGGAAAGACAGGGAGGCTGCTACAACTTCAGTTGTCCAGAACATTCAGGTATTAAAAGGAAAAAAAAAAAAAAAAAAAAGGAAAAAAAATTGAAAAGACCAAAAAAAAAAAAAAAAAGGTGCGATTTTGAAATTTAAAAAAAACACTGAAAGTTTACATTTTATAACATTATTATGCAGATTGTATTTAAAGCTCAGAAATATTTAAGACAATTGTAACCCCTGTAAAGCTGATGAGATATTAAAACCAGACAAAACACTTCTGACTTTAACAGACTGTGTCTTGAGCTGTTTTTTTTTTGGGGGGGGCAGTGAATGTAGGTACCTTGGCCCCATGATACTGGGAGAAGGGGTTCTCACCTAGCTGTTAATTCCAGGAGGGAAATACCCTCCCCACCTCCCAAATTCCCGGCAAAACATGCATCTCAGGGGACTCAGCTAGGTTGCCAGCGGGGAGTATGGAGGCTGGGGGTACTGCTCCAAACCCTTCAGGATCTAGGACACCCCACTAGTCACAAATGTCCACAAAGTCTGCAGTAAACCATAGCTGAGGTGATTCCCCTCCTGGTCCTGTGGCCTACAGTGCCTCACTGGACACCTGACCCCATTTTCGGGGTTGAAGGGTACCAGATGAGGGCCACATGTCCTGTCCTCAGACATCCCATAACACCTCTGTAAGAAGACTGTGGGGATCCCATCACTCCTCGGCGGTCTGGTGCTGCCGTCGGGCCTTTGCACAGCTTATTCTTCATGCCTGAAATCTCCTCCCTGCCTTCCTCTTTGGAAGGGAGCTTTAGGCCTGTGTGACAGGTATGTCATCATCATCTGGGCCAGATCCACGTGACCTTTCGCTCCTGCTCAGATCAGCCAGTGAGAGCCGCCTCCCTGTGGAGCGGGCTTCCCGCCTCACCCCACGGATCTGCACTATGCCCAGAGGAGGCCCCCAGTTCCCAGGGGCATCCTTTCCCCTCCTGACAACTGAGAGAGAGCGAGCGAGTGTGTGTGTGTGTGTGTGCGCGCACACACACACACACAGATCCTCAGAGCCTGGGAGCCATCCCTGAGCTTTTGCATGGCTGATGCTCTATCACTTGAGCCACAGCTCCACTTCCAGCTTTTGAGTGGTTAATGGGAAGTAAGTCTCACTGACTTTCCTGCCTAGGCCAGCTTTGAACCACAATCCACAGATCTCTGCCTCCTGGGAAGTTAGAATTACAGGCATTAGCCTCCATTTAAGCCACAGCTCTACTTATGGCTTTTTCTGAGGACTTTGTTGGAGATAATGAGTCTCATGGACTTTCCTGCCTAGGCTGGCTTCGAATTGTGATCCTCAGATCCCAGCCTCCTGAGTGGCAAGGATTACAGGCGTGAGCCACCAGCGCCCAGCATTCACTTGACCTTTTATTACTAGCCAGTCCCATGGAAACAGGACAGAGGGTCCAGGTGGCTGGTGGACTCCACTCTCAGCCTCCACACACAAACCAGAGATTGGACTGCAAACGTTGGGGTGGTTTTCTGGTTGTCTTTGCCCCTCCCCCTCACACACACACACTGTTTTCCATGCTAGGGACTCAGATGGACAGGCTCAAGGTCATGGTAGCCAGGTAGGACAGCTAGGGAGGCCCCAGGCCATGGCCACCTTGGCTCTCAGCCCAGCAGCCCCACTCCGGCCATGGCTAGCCTGAGCTGGTTTCTCCTAGGCTGTTGGAGAAAAGAGAAAAACAAATCACTGTACTGCCACCTGCATGCCCTCCCCGTCACAGGTGGCCCTTTGTCCACCGCCTCTAACCACTCTGGCCAGAAATACACAAACACAGGAGGGGGGCTCACCCACCACTCACTCACCTGCCCCCTTGGGGGAAGAGAAGAAAAAAAAAAAATCCCCTTCCTGGTAAACCAGATGGTCCAGTCCCAAGTCTTTGTCTTCATTCCGAGCCACCATGTCTCAGAGAGGTTGCTGAGGAGCCTTGAGGTTTCACAGCCCCTGCGGGACACAGTAGGACCCAGATCCCACCTCTCCAGCTTTCTGTGCCCCCAGCCTGGTCTGACTAGGCCTTTTAGTGTATAGGGAGGGGGGCAGGGGGTGTCAACCACTTTGTGCCTCAGTTTCCCTTGGTCCTGCTTCCCCCCCTTGTCTCAGATCCCAGTAGTGTGCTGAGGGCTGTCAACTGGGTGGTCCCAGGCTCCCCCAAGTATGGCTTTTGTCCTGCGAGGCGCTAGCATAACTGGCCTGTCCTCATTCCAAGGGCTGTGGGGAGGGGAGCTGACCTCTGACCTCCCCGGCAGGCCAGCCAGCCCCAGGGAGAGGACAGAGGGACACTGGCCCCTGAGCTGGACTGCAGCTAGAGGCTGAAGGGGAGGAGACACAGCCCAGCTGCCCCGCTTAGGTTGCCAGGGGTATATGAGGGTCCACGACTAGTTGATCTTCACCCCACCCAGGTTGGGACCTAGATTCTAGAAACTTCCAGGCCAGACTTCCCCTGATAAGTGGGTATGCAGACCTAGGCCAGAACCTCATCATCCACAAAATCTTTTCCTCCAGCCTGGCCTAGGCAGCCACAGTATCCCCTAAATGTAGGTGGGGAAACTGAGGCCCCAAGCTGCTCAGTGGTCTGATTCTCCTGTACCACCAAGGCAAAGTTAGCTATAGGGCTCAGCTGAAGCTTGAAAACCCACGTTAGCATTAAGGTACCCCGGCCACGTGCTGGGGATGCAGTCAGGGCCTCCAGCTCTAAGCTGGAGGAGGTGGGGGCCAGAATGAGTATCTGAGCTGCCAGGTACAAAAACCACATGTGGGCCAGTACTGAGGCTTGACCTCATGGCTTGGATGCTGTTTTTTAGCTCTTTTTTTTTCTTGCCAGTCCTGGGACTTGAACTCAGGGCCTGGCACTCTTCCTGAGTTTCTTTTGCTCTGGCTAGCACTCTACCACTTGAGCCACAGCACCACTTCCAGCTTTTTCTGTTTATGTGGTACTGAGGAATTGAACTCAGGCATTAATGCATGCTAGGCAAGCACTCTATCACTAAGTCACATTCCCAGCTCTGCCCTTTAGCATTTTCTTTTACTTTTTTTTTTCTTTTTCTTGGTCAGTTATGGGACTTGAACTCAGGGTCTTTTTCCCTCAAGGGTAGCATTCTATCACTTGAGCCACAGCTCCACTTCCGGTTTTCTGATGGTAAATTGGAGATAAGAGTCTTACAAGCCGAGAGCCGGTGGCTCACGCCTATAATCCCAGCTACTCAGGAGGCTGAGAGCTGAGGATCGCAGTTCCAAGCCAACCGTGGGCAGGAAAGTCCGTGAGATTCTTATCTCCAATAAACCACCAGAAAACCGGAAGTGGTGCTATGGCTCAAGTGGTAGAGCACTAGCCTTGAGCTTGAAGAGCTGAGGGGCAGCACTCAGGCCCAGAGTTCAAGCCCCATGACCAACCAAAAAAAAAAAAAAAGAAGAAGCATCTTACAAGCCAGGTGGCAGGGGCTCACGCCTGTAGTCCTAGCTACTCAGGAGGCTGAGATCTGAGGATCTTGGTTCAAAGGCAGCCCAGGCAGGAAAGTCCGTGAGACTCTAATCTCTAATAAACCACCAGAAAACCAGAAGTGGTGCTGTGGCTCAAGTGGTAGAGTGCTTGCCTTGAGCTGAAAAGCTGAGGGACAGCACCCAGGCCCAGAGTTCAAGCCCCCTGACTGACAAAAAAAAAAGAGGCTCAGACTTTCCTGCCTAGGTTGGCCCTCAACAAGATCCTCTGATCTTAGCCTCCAGAGTAGCTAGTAGCTAGGACTATAAGTCTGAGCCGTTGGTGCTCAGCTCATGGCTTTTTCACTCAATATTAGTGCTCTAGGCGCTGGGAAGGTGGCTCAGTGGTATGCCTTGCATGCATGGGGCCCTAGGTTTGATTCCTCAGCACCACATAAGCAGATAAAGCTGGAAGTGGTGCTATGTCTCAAGTGGTAGAGTGCTCACCTTGAGCTGAAGAGCTGAGGGACAGCGCCCAGGCCCAGAGTTCAGGCCCCACAACCGACAAAAAAAAAAAAAAAAAAAAAAGCAAGATTAGTGCTCTACCACTTGAGCCACGACTCTACTTCCGAGTTTTTGGTAATTAATTGGCCATGAGTCTCAGACTTTGCTGCCCCAGTCCTCATAGATCTCAGCCTCCTGAGTAGCTAGGATTCAAGGTGTGAGAGCTAGCACCTGGCTGATTTCTCTTTCTTCTTCATACTATAGAAACATTAGAAGCCCGGTGCAGTATTGCACACCATCATCCCAGCACTCTTTAGAGGCTGAAGCAGGAGGATTGCAAGTTTGAGGTCATCCTAGCCTGGGAAGCTCTGAGCTTCTCTCTATACAGGGAAAAAAAAAAAAAAAGCAAACAAAAAATTTCCAGAACATTAAAGGAACTGGAAGCATAAACCATCTTCGGTTACATTTCCTTTCAGGATGAATTTAAAGTAAGATCCAGCCTGCACTCAAAGCCCTGCAGAGCCTCCTCCCTGCCCAACCCCCTAGTCCTGTCTCCCAGGCCTCCCAGGGCCTTCGTATGTGCCCTGCTCAGCACCAAGCTCTCCTGGGTCCCTGGCTCAGGGCTCAGACGATGTCACCCCAGACTGGTCCTATGGAGCTAGCTTTCTCCGAGTTCTGGGGCCATGTTCCACCATTCTATGGATGCCTCACACCTGCCACCTGGTGGCAGCATCGGGCTGTACTCTGGGCTCCAAAACTGGTCCTTTGGCCAGGAACTTTCTCCATTATCCCCTCTGATCTGGGGTCATGACACCCCATCACTGTTGTGATTGCATAGCTATGTGGATTGCAGGCAGCTTGATCACAAGGGCTGGAAGAGTGAGACGAGGCTGCATCCCATGTCCAGCATTGAGGTGGGTTGCTGTGCACAGGGCCCGGGACCGCTAACTGGAGACTGGACTAATGAATGAATTTTCCTTTTTCAAAGCATGGCTACTGAGACTCTTCCTTCCTTCCTTCCTTCCTTCCTTCCTTTCTTTCTTTCTTTCCTTCTTTCTTTCTTTCTTTCTTTCTTTCTTTCTTTCTTTCTTTCTTTCTTTCTTTCTGTCATGGGGCTTGAACTCTGGGCCTGGGCACTGTCCCTGAGCTCTTCAGCTCAAGGTGAGTGCTTTACCACTTCAGCCACAGTGCCACTTCCAATTTTCTGATGGTTAATTGGAGATTAGAGTCTCACAAACTTTCCTGCCTGATGGGCTGGGAAGGTGGTTCAGTGGTAGAGCACTTGCATGCCTGAGGCCCTGGGTTCAATTCCTCAACACCACATAAGCAAAAAAGAAAAAAAAAAAGAGTACAAACTTTCCTGCCTGAGCTGGCTTTGAACCACAACTGCGATCCTCAGATCTCAGCCTCCTAAGTGGTTAAGATTACAGGCATGAGCCACTGGCACCCAGCCTCTTTTTTTTTTTTTTAAATTGTCTTTTAAAACACAGCTGGCAGCTGTGACTGAGGTGAAGAGCTGTTCAGATGGAGCTATGACTTTGAACCAAGTGGCCCAAGTGGAAATCTGAATTTTATAGCTCTAAACAAGCAAGGTCAAAGAGGAGGCAGACTTGGATCAACAAATAATCATTTAATCCCAATTCACTCTGTAGACATGTTAGCTGTGTAGTCTGTTTTATGCATGTCTCATTTGGGCTTTTGCATTCTATCAGTTCTTAATATTTGCATATTCAAAAAGACTGAAAAATAAGCCAGGTGCCGGTGGCTCATGCCTGTAACCCTAGCTACTTAGGAGGCTGAGATCTGAGGATTGCAGTTCAAAGCCAGCCCCGGCAGGAAAGTCCGTGAGACCCTTCTGTTCAATAAAACACTCACAAACCGGAAGTGGCGTTATGGCTCAAGAGGTAGAGTGCTCTCCTTGAGCTGAAGAGCTGAAGGGCAGCACCCAGGCTGAGTTCAAGCCCCACAACCAACCAAAAAAAAAAAAAAAAAAAGACTGAAAAATAATCTCAGAATATGCTGGATGGTGTTCAGGCTCACGCCTATAATTCCAGCTACTCAGGAGCTGGGATCTGAAAATCGAGGTTCAAAGCCAGCTGGGGCAGGAAAGTTCATGCGACTCTTATCTCCAATTAACCACCAAAAGGCCAGAAATGGAGCTATGGTTCAAGTGGAAGAATGTTAAGAGTATAAAAGCTCAGTGCTCAGACCCTGAGTTCAAGCACCAGGATTGGAACTTCAGCCTTGAGCTGAAGAGCTGAGGCCCAGCGCCCAGGCCCAGAGTTCAGGCCCCAAGGGGGTCACTAGTTCAAAACTCCCAGAAGGAAATGGCCAATGGTCAAGTCAGGCTCTGGCCCGACTAAACAAATATCCGGAGACACTAGGCCTCAGAAGAAGTCACAATCCAAGATCTCTACTTAATCCCTCAACCCTCGAGTCAGGGCTATAGGAAAAGGTTAAAAAAAAAAAAAAGGGTTTCCCCCCCCCCCCTCCCGCCCAGGCTTGTGCGCACGCGCAAGTCCTCCAGCCCCGCCCCCCCAAACTCGTTACCGCCTCTCTATCCCAACGTGATAGGCGTGGCCAGAGCCACGGGAGTGGTGACGCGCTTCCGGGGCGGGACCGGCCGACAACATGGCAGCCCCCATGGAGGTGGCTGTATGTACGGACACGGCGGCGCAGTTATGGAGCTGCATTGTGTGGGAGCTGCATTCGGGCGCCAACCTGCTCACCTACCGCGGCGGCCAGGCCGGGCCCCGGGGCCTCGCTCTGCTTAACGGCGAGTACTTGCTGGCGGCACAGCTGGGCAAGAACTACATCAGCGCCTGGGAGGTGCAGCGCAAGGTGCGACGCGGGGCCCGGGCATCGAGGGGTGCACTCGGCTCGCGAGAAGAGCCAGGTGGCGTTCAGGGGACCGTGTGCGTCCGTTTGGGGGTCGCGGCGCTGGGGGGCTGGGAGAGGAGAAGAAAAAAATAGTTGCGGTTATGAGACTACGCATGCGCTATTTGGGGGGGGGTCTTCGCATTGTGCGCATGCGCAGAGCTGGGTTGGTGGTTGGGCTGTGGAGAGTTGGCTGTGCCAAGGGACAGCCAGCTGGGGTCCTTAGAGGAACTGCGCATGTGTAGGCTCGGGAGCGCTAAGTTTGATTACAGGCAAGAGGTTGGGGCTCTTTGGGGTTCGGTTTGTTTTTACGGTTCTGGGGTTTGAACTCGGAGCCCCCAGCCCAACTTTTGGCTGGGTGTTTGGAAGTGGAGTCTTGTGAACTTTTCTTCTTGGGCTGGCTTAAAACTATAATCCTCCCAATCTCAGCTTCCTGAATAGCTAGGGTGATAGGCCTGGGCCACCAGCACACTACTTGGGGTTCGTAGTTTCTTGGAGAGGAGAGGTTTGAAGTCTGGGGGGAGTCTCGTGAAGGGATAGCCCAAAGACATGCATCTGTCTTCCCCCCAAAAGCCACTTTTACCATACGGCTTACTGTGTCCTCTCTATCAGCAGCCCCCAAACACAGCCTCTGAAGCCCCTACTGCTTCCTCTGCCCTTTGCCATCTCTTCTAGCAAGTGCTGTGCTCTGGAGCTGCCTGCTTGAAGTTTTTCCATGTCACAGAGAGGAGAGGAGACTCAGAACCACATTACAAGGGCTTGGGTCTCAAACCTGTTAGCCATCTCTCTGACCTGCCCCTCACTTCCAAAGGAAACTGCCTTTCCACCCTTATTCCAGGATCTGCCTTCATGGACTTTATTCCCCTCAGTAACCCCTCTGATCAGCTCACTGGTTTTGTTGTGTGTCCCTAGGACCAGCTCCAGCAGAAGATCATGTGTCCTGGGCCTGTCACCTGTCTGACTACGGCACCCAATGGTCTCTACGTGGTGGCAGGAATTGCAGAAAGTATATACCTCTGGGAGGTAAGAAGATGGAGCACGCCTCTCTGTGGAGTGACCGTGAGGATCATATTCCAGGCTGGGGGAGGCAGATACTGGTGGCTCCAGTGTCTTGCCTGTCCTTCAGTCTCAAAGCCACCTTATCTCTAAAGGAGCCTAATTATACCAGCAGCCCTCCCAGGCAGATTGCAGTGCAGCCCCACTCCTAAGGCTCCCTCCAAAAAGCAGCACCTGGAGTTCTGCCTTAAATTACACAGAAGAGCTTGGGTACAACCAAGCTCACGCCTTATAATCCTAGCTACTCAGGAGGCTGAAATCTGAGGATCACAGTTAAAGCCAGCCCAGGCAGGAAAGTCTGTGAGACTCTTATCTCCAATTAACCACCAGAAAACCAGAAGTGGCACTATGGCTCAAATGGTAGAGTGCTTGCCTTGAGCTGAAGAGCCCAGGGACAGCACCCAGTCCCAGAGTTCAAGTCCCACAACTGACAAAAAAAGAGCTTGGATACAACTCAGTGGCAGAGCACTTGCTTAGCATCTTCAAGGTACTAAGTTCTATGCCCAGGAACATGGGGGGGGGGGGGGAGGCAGGCACCAGTGGCTCACACCTGTAATCCTAGCCACTTAGGGAGGCTGAGATCTGAAGATCAAGGTTCTAAGCCAGCCTAGGCAGAAAAGTCCATGAGACTTTAACCACCAAAAAGCCATGACTGAAGCTGTGGCTCAAGTGGTAGATTCTCAACCTTGAGCAAAAAGCAAAGTGATAACACCCAGGCCCAGAATTCAAGACTCAGAACTGGTACACACACAAAAAATGGAAAGCTGGGGCTGGGAATGTGGTTTAGTAGTAGTTGCCTAACATGCGTGAAGCCCTGGGTTTGATTTCTCAGTACCACATAAACAGAAAAAAAAAAAAAAACCAGAAGTGGTGCTGTGGCTCAAGTGATAGAATACTAGCCTTGAGCAAAAGAAGCCCAAGCCGGGCGCTGGTGGCTCACGCCTGTAATCCTAGCTACTCAGGCTCAGATCTGAGGATCGCGGTTCAAAGCCAGCCCGGGCAGGAAAGACCGTGAGACTCCTATCTCCAATAAACCACCAGAAAACTGGAAGTGGCGCTGTAGCTCAAGTGGTATAGTGCTCGCCTTGAGCTGAAGAGCTGAGGGACAGCGCCCAAGCCCAGAGTTCAAGCCCCACGACCGACAAAAAAAAAAAAAAGAAGCCCAGTGCCCAGGCCAAGTTCAAGCCCCAGGACTGGCAAAAAATAAAAGCCGCAGGGGGGTGGGGTAAGAGACAAGATGATATAGCTCAGTCCCTTGATGGAGAAAGCAGGTGACACCTCCCCTTGCCCCCCTATCATATAGCCTGGAACCTGTCCCACAGGGCCAGGGTTTTCCCAGAGTGTTTTATACTGTGCTCTTAGGGAGCACCCCGGGCAGTTCTAACCATGCTTGTGTGGCCATGTCCCATCACAGGACTTGGCCTGCTTCGTGCCGGGGAGGCCTAGCCTTCTCCCCCCGCACCCCACACAGGTGGCGTGGTACAGACAGCAAAGGGTTTGGGTGGTCAGCAACCACATTGCTGCCCCTCCCAGGCCCATCCTTGCCTCCCCTATGGGTCACCAAGCCATCCAGAGCTATCGCAATGCCGGACCGTCTGATCTCACTCTTCAGTGGGGTGAAAGTCTCTTTGGGATACAGGGGAGGAAACCTAAACAGTAGGACTTGGTTTGCCCACCAGGTAGGCATCTTCATCCAGATTGCCGGGAGCCTCAAGTGTGGTGGCCAGTGTGGTAGTGATTCGGTGGCTCAGCACTTGGTATGTGAGAACCCCCCCTTGCTGAGTGGCTGGCTGCCTGGCAAAGGGCCACAGAGTTGTGGCTGCCCAACCCGGCTCCTTCGCCTCCGAGGGTTTCTGTGCAGTGACCACCAGGGGGCGCCCCAGTGATTCTGCAGCCTGGTAACCAGGAGTGGGTGAGGAGCAGGGAGGAGGTCAGCAGGGGCCTAGCAATCTTAGAGCAGGCTGAGGGGTGGGCAGCTGAGGGGTGGGCAGCTGGGCTCTGGCAGCCCAGGCTTGTCAGATCTGCCCTTCACGCTGGCTCCAGAGGACCAGGGCATCCCTGGGGTGTCAGTTTAGTGGTGTTGACTATGCCATTTAACCCTCTACTCACCTGGGTCAGCCTGTCATGCAGGTGGGGAGACTGAGGCCCAAGAAGGGGTGAGGCTCCATCTACCACCACAAAGCACACAAGCAGACACCTCAGGCCTGAGGCCCAGAAGCCTAAACTGCAGGTGTGGACAGTGTTTCCCATGCTAGCAAAGGGCCTCTTCCAGCCTTCCATGGCCTCCTTCCCTGTGTGTCAGCTTTCCTCCCCCCTTCTTTCTCTCTCTCTCTCTCTTTCTCTCTCTCTCTCTCTCTCTCTCTCTCTCTCTCTCTCTCTCTCTTTCCCTCTCTCTCTCCCTCCCTCCCTCTCCCTCCCTCCTATTTTGGTGTTTCTGCATATACTAGTACTGGGTATGTGCCAGTCCTGGGACTTGAACTCAGAGCCTAGGCACTGTGCCTGAACTCTTTTTCTTTTTCCTCAAGGCTAGTACTCTACCACTTGAGCCACAGCTCCACTTCTGGCTTTTTCTACGATTTAATTAAAGATAAGAATCTTACAGACTTTCCTACCTGGTCTGGCATGGAACCATGATCCTCAGATCTCAGCCTCCTGAGTAGCTAGGATTACAGGCGTGAACCACCAGCACCCAGCATTCCATCTCTTTATAAGAATACTGGAATACTGCCACGTGACTTTATCTTAACTTGGTCCCCTCTGCATAGACCAGGCTTATTTTCTTTTTCCCTTTTTCCCATTCCTCACTGCTAGAGCTGGAACTCAGGGCCATGCCAGACAAGTGCTCACCACCAAGACCCAGCCCTGCCCTTCCTAGGTTTGTTGTTGTTGTTTTATTTTGTTTTTGTAGGTCTTGGGGCTTGAACTCTGGGTCTGGGCGCTGTCCTTCAGCTCTTTAGCTCAAGGCTAGCGCTCTACTACTTGAACCACAGTGCCACTTCCAGTTTTCTGGTGGTTCATTGGAGATAAGAGTCTCACAAGCTGGGCGCCAGTGGCTCACACCTGTAATCCTAGCTACTCAGGAGGCTGAGATCTGAGGATCGAGGTTCAAAGCCAGCCCGGGCAGGAAAGTCTGTGAGACTCTGATCTCCAACTCAAAAACCGGAAGTGGCACTGTGTCTCAAGTGGTAGAGCGCCCGTCTTGAGCTGAAGAGCTGAGGGACAGCGCCCAAGCCCAGAGTTCAAGCCCCCTGACCGACCAAAAAAAAAAAAAAGTCTCACAGACTTTCCTGCCCAGGCTGGCTTTGATCAGATCTCAGCCTCCTGAATAGCTAGGATTACAGGTGTGAGCCTGGCATTCTGCCTAGTTTTAAACAAGGTCACATATACAGGTCCTGGGGAACAGGACTTGAGTATACTTTGCGGGGCACAGCACAGCGAGAGCAGCATCCCCGCTAGCCCTGACGCCTCCTAGGTGTTGTTCAGGGTATTCTCAGCCTCTTCGGGCTGACACACTGGCCCCAGCGGGGCTTAAGCCAGTTCCCCAGGCCCTGCGCGGGGCACCCCAGCCCCCAGCCCCTGCAGCTGCCGCCTCGCTGTCCCACGATAGCTTCCTACCGTGACAAAGATGGCAAAGAGCCATCCACAGGTCCTGAGCGCAGCCTTAGGGGTCTGTGGGGCCAGGGCTGGGGTTCAGGGGCACCCTGGACAGCAGCTCCCCAGTGGCAGCAGGGTTGTGGGAAAGCATCGCAGGGTCACCCCATTCCTGGGCCTGTTCTGTAGCCAGGGACAGAGTGGAGTGCTAGACAGCAGTACAGCCAGAGGCCACAGCTGCCACCATAGCTCAGGCTGGGGGCTCACTCCAGTGTGTTGACCCCCTGGGGCCCTTGGACGCGGTGCCCCACCTGTGGGGTGGTGGCAGCTGGGATCCACTCCTCCCCTGACCCTGTGCCCCCGCCCCCCAGGTCTCCACTGGGAACCTCCTGGTCATCCTGAGCCGCCACTACCAGGACGTCTCCTGCCTGAAGTTCACCGGCGACAGCAGCTATTTCCTCTCTGGGGGCAAGGACTGCCTGGTGCTGGCCTGGAGCCTCTGCAGGTAGCGCCGGGCCCGCTGAGGGAAGACTGTGCCAAGGCCCTGGGGCAGGAAAGGTTGTGTCCGGGTGGGTGTGTGGTCATGGTGAGCCTGCTGCGTGCGGGTCCCAGTCAGGGGCAGTGGGGCGGGTCTGTACCCCACCTGTGGAGGCCCCCCCACAATGGTCCACTGCCGCCCTCCCCGCCCAGTGTGCTACAGATGGACCCCTCCAGGATCGTGGCCCCTCGGCACGTCTGGTCTCGTCACACGCTCCCCATCACAGACCTGCACTGTGGCTTCGGGGGCCCGCTGGCCCGCGTGGCCACCGCCTCGCTGGACCAGACAGTGAAGGTAGCCCCCGCCCCCACCAGGTCTGAGCCAGCAGCTCCGCAGGGCGCTCTTGGCAGGCGGGAGTCAGTGGATCACCTCTTCCCCTGGGTGCCAGGCTTCCAGACAGCCTGTAATCCCTGCGGCTTGAGCCCAAGGACGTCCGGGGCCTGTCGGCTGGAAATTCCCACTCAGCCAGCCATACTGGCCAGCTCAGCCAGCTCCCAGCCCTGCGCGCAGGGGGCGGGGCGGGGCGGGGCAGGGCCGCCCTTGGTCTTGATAGGGGTCACCTAGGGAGAACCAGGCTTGAGCCAGGCTCAAGGCCAGGCACCTCACCTCGGGTCTCTGCCGTCCCTCCCCTCCCCCCCAACCCCCCCCCCCCCCCCGCCCAGTGCCCAGCCCTAACCCCCCATGGCCCACAGTGTGGGCCTGTGCCCAGCTCTCCCGTCCCCTCTCCCCCCAGCTGTGGGAGCTCTCCTCCGGTGAGATGCTGCTGTCCGTCCTGTTTGACGTAGGCATCATGGCTGTGACCATGGACCTGGCCGAGTACCACATGTTCTGTGGTGGCACCGACGGGTCCATCTTCCAGGTGGACCTCTGCTCCTGGGTGAGTGGCCGTGGGAAGCGGCGGGGTGGGGGTGGGCGGGCGTGCGGGGGGCGGGGCGGGGCGCCCAGCCAGGGGTCTGCTCCCCGCACTCAACTCCCTCGTGGCCCCCAGCCTGGACAGAGGGAGCGGAGCTTCCCACCCGACCAAGACTCCGGGAAGATCTTCAGAGGCCACAGGTAAGGCGGGAACGGGCTCCGGGAGGCCTGGGGCAGAGCTGGCGCCTTCCACGCCCAAGTGAGGCCAGTGCCGTCTCCACCTGCCGCAGGAACCAGGTGACGTGCCTGTCGGTGTCCATGGATGGCAGTGTGCTGCTCTCCGGCTCCCACGACGAGACGGTGCGGCTGTGGGACGTGCCCAGCAAGCAGTGCATCCGCACCGTCACCCACAAAGGTGGGCGGGGAGCGCGGGGGCCGCGCCTGTCCCAGAGTGTAGCAGGGGGACGGGTGGGGGCAGGGGAGGGAGGTCCAAATGTGGCCCGCACCTATCCCAGTGCGGGGTGGGGAGTCTACAGAAGGGAGCAACAGACCAACTCAAGCACAGGCAGGGTGGGCTGGCCCGTGAGCAGCTGACTGCCGTGTCTTGCAGGACCTGTGACCAACGCGACCATCATGCTGGCCCCGATCAGTATGCTGAGCTCCGACTTCCGGCCCAGCCTGCCACTGCCCCACTTCAATAAGCACCTGCTGGGCGCCGAGCATGGCGACGAGCTGCGCCGCGGGGGCCTCACTCTGCGCCTGGGTCTCCACCAGCAGGTGCGTCCCTCCTGCCGCCACCTCTCCTCACACCTGCGGTGCCCGTCCTGCTGGGCGTGGGGACTCTGCCAGTCGTCCAGAACCTTTGCTCCCCAAGGGCAGCCCCAGGGTCCCGAAGGCCGACAGTACTTCCTCTGCTGCCCTTGAGCGGTGTCCTCACCAGCCCAGACGCTCCCTATCCTCCGCGCTCTGGAACACTTGGCACATCTCCCTACGCAGCTCTTACCCAAGATACAAATTGATTCTATCAGTGGTAGTGCAGCTGCTATCTCTGTCCTCACTGAGGGCGCCTGGGGCCTCACCTAACTCAGGGGTAAAGTCAAACACCCTGAAGGGCCAGGTGCTGGTGGCTCACGGCTGTAACCTTAGCTACTCAGGAGGCTGAGATCAGAGCATTGCAGTTAGAAGCCAGTGTGGGCAGGAAAGTCCATGAAACTCTCTCCAATTCACTACCAAAAAGCCAGAACTGGAGCTGTCGCTAAAGAGGTAGAATGCCAGCCTGAGGCAGAAAATGCCAGAAACTTGTGCAGGAGCAAAAGATGCCAGCAATTTCAGCTGTGCCTACAAGCCACCGCAGCAAGGTGTCCTGCAAGGGGTGGTGTGCGGAAAAAACATCTTCCGCCGTCCTTCCCTGGCCTCTTGCCATCCAGTTGGACACCCACCTGTCTGTCCAGGGCAGGGCCTGCCACACAAAAGCCACGTGCATTTACCATTGTAGGGTTCCATAGGGGCCAGTTGGGGTCGAGGCTAATGGAGCATTCCCTGTGTCTGTGCATCCAACAGCTAGGGCTGCTCTGAAGATGGCGGCCTCGCCCCACCTACTGCTCCAGTGTCTATTGGTTCTGGCTTTCAGAGAGAGGAAGAGAGGAGAGAGTATGCTGGGCCACTTATCTCAAGACTGGTGCTTCAGGCACCAGTGGCTCATGCCTGTAATCCTAGCTACTCAGGAGACTGAAGTCTGAGGATGGCAGTTCAAAGCCAACCCGGGCAGGAAAGTCCATGAGACTCTAATCTCCAATGAACCACCAGAAAACTGGAAGTGGTGCTGTGGTTCAAATGGTAGAGTGCTCTCCTTGAGCTGAAGAGCTGAGGGACAGCGCCCAGGCCCAGAGTTCAAGCCCCATGGCTGACAAAAAGCAAAACAAAACAAAAAAAGACTGGTGCTCTACCATTTGAGCCATAGCTCTACTTTGAGCTTTTTGCTGGTTCGTTGGAGATAAGTCTTCACAGACTTCAAACCAGGATCCTCAGATCTCAGCTACTCCTGAGTAGCATGGATTATAGGCGTGAGCCACCGGCCCCCAGACCACGAGCTACTTAAGGCCTTCCTCAGGTGTTACTCCCACCGTGGGAGCAGCGCTGGCCCCGGGACTCTGGGCAGAGCTGGGAATGCCTCATTGTGGAGTCTGGCAGCTGCCACCACAGGAGGGGCTCCCCGACTGAGTCGCTGGCAGCCTGGGGTGGTGCGTCCAGTGCTCACCGTGGGCGCTGGCCCAGTCCCCACGCCCAGGCGTGCTGTGCCTTGTCTTGCAGGGCTCCGAGCTCAGCTACCAGGAGCGGCTAGAGCAGCTGCAGGCCGTGCTCAGCGACTCTGTGGAGAAGGTAGGTGCCGCCCTGGGTGGCTGGAAGCTGGGGTCCCTGGTGCTGCTTGTGGCTGGGGAAGTCACCTGCTGACCTCTGACCCTTGCATCTCCCTAGAATGTGCTGGGTGGTCAGGACCGGCTGCAGCTACATGTGACAGAGCTGGAGGACGAGGTGTGCAACCTGCGCAAAATCAACAGGGACCTCTTCGACTTTTCCACGCGTGTCATCACCACCACGCGCAGGGCCAAGTGAGGCCAGAGGGGAGACCCTGCACGATGCGGCCCTGAGCCTCTCCAGGGTCCCCCGTCCCCCCATCTCTCCCCCTGCGACTAGAGCCGCAGCTCCTGGACTTGGCCACCAGAACGCTCCCGGACAGGCTGGCTCCCATTGGCCACTTTAGCATTTTGTTTTATATTTTTTTACTCCCTTTGGTGTTTGTTTGCCTTTAACAAAAAAACTGGACTGAGCCCCCCTTGTGCCCTGTGCACTGTGTCCGCACCGTGCCCGCACCGTGCCCGCGCTGCGCTCAGCCCTCGCCAGCTGGAGGCAGCCAAGGCCTCCAAACAGTGGGTTGTAGCATGGCGCCCACCGGCTGGACTGCGCTGGGCCAACGCCTGGGCACTGCCACAAGGGTGGGGTGCTGCCCTGCACATCCCCGGGGGGTCCCAGCCCGGGTCAGGCACTGTCACGTACCTGCTGGCTGCCCAGCTAGCTCTGCCTAAGCAGGCGGAGCCCCTCCCACCCCCACCCCCCACATTCTGGGGACACTGCCAGCAGCCAGCCTGTGCCTGTAGCTTAGCCCGCATACCCATAGAACCTTCCAGAAAGCTGTCTCCACCTGACAGCCCTGCTGAATGAGCCAGAAAATGCGTGTGACTTGGCCAGTGTGGTCCAGACCCAACACAGGCCAGCGCTGACCTCATGCTTGTAGACAAAGGTGCACCCAGCCCCACCCCCACCCCTCTGCATCCTTTACCAGGGCGCAGCCTAGGGAGACTCCCCATCTGTACGGGGAGGGTCAGCCTCCCCCCTGCACGTGGACACCACCAAGGGCGCGCCCCACTCCCCCCAGGCACTGGTCCCAGCAGTAGGGAAGGGGCTGCCCCAGGCTCAGGGTACATGGCCACCGGCATCGCCAAGCAGGGGGCTCTGAGCAGTGGCTGGAGTGCTCCCCAGAGCACTGTGCCTTAGTTCCCCACCCCCCGTCTTCTGGGCCCAGTCTGTCCTCCCACCACAGGCTGGAGGCCACAGGGAGGTGACCTGGCTTAAGCTCATCACACACCTCGCTCCATCTGAGTTCTGAGACCCCGACCCTAGCCCTACCGGGCTGGCCCACAGTGGACACTGGCCAGTTCTTTCTGGAGCTGGCAGGTTTGGGATGAGGTGGCCATGGTCCCCCCTGGGAAGCAGCCAACACCCTCCAGTCTGGATTCCCACCCCCACCCACCGGAAGCCAGCAAGTCCCCAGAGCATCACCGCAGCCTCAGCTGGGTGAAGGTGGGCTCCTCAGGCCTGGGTGTGGCCAGCTGTGGACAGGAAGCCTGCACAGAGGACACGGCTGCAGCAAGATGAGGGAGAGGCGGCATCAGCATACAGCCCGCCACGCCGCACCTTCTTGCCCATGTCAGCTGAGGCCAGCTGCCCTCTGCAGGCCCCAGGGACGCTGCCAGGGTGGGGGCTGGGCCGCCTGCAGACGGCAGAAAGCTGAGCACCAGGGGCTCACACCTGTAATCCTAAGGCTAGGAATTGTGACAAAGCCAGCCCAGGCAGGAAATCCATGAGCCTCCATCTCCATTTAACCAGCAAAAAGACAAGAAGTGGAACTGTGGCTCGAGGAGTAAAGTGGCTGCCTTGAATAAATGGAAGGAGGAGGAGGAGGACAAGGTTCTGAAGTAAGTACCAACACCAGCAAAATAAAAAAAAAAAAAAGCTGAGGGCTGGGAATGTGGCTTAGTGGTAGAGAGCTTGCCTAGCATCATGAAGTCCTGGGTTCCATTCCTCAGTACCACATACACAGAAAAAACCAAAAGTGGTGCTGTGGCTCAAGTGATAGAATATTAGCCTTGAGCTAAAGAAGCTCAGGGACAGGGCCCAGGCCCTGAGTTCAAGCCTCAGGACTGGCAAAAAAAACAACAACAAAAGTTTGGCTCTTCTCTTCCACATGCGCCCTCCTGCTGAGCAACACTGAGGGTCAGCGACAGGAGTGGAGACTAGAAACACCAGCCTTAGCCACTGTCCCTAAACACATGGATCAAATAGAAACAAAAAAGTAGGATGCTAGCTGAGTGCTGGTACTCATACCTGTAATCCTAGCTTCTCAGGCAGCTGTGATCTGAGGATCATGGTTAGCCCAGGCAGACAGATCCAAGAGACTCCAGTTAACCAGCAAAAAGCTGGAAGTGGATGTGTGGTTCAAACGATAGAACACAATCCTTGAGCAAAAAAGCCAAGCAAGAGTGCAAAGCCCTGAATTCAAGCCCCAGTATTATTGGTGCATGCACCCGCACAAACCAGGAGAGGTAGTACTGAAGGAGCTTCAGTGTGGGAAATGGAAAGCTCTGGAGATGGATGGTAAACAGCTGTACAGACACGTGAATGTACTTAATGCCATCAAATTAGAGACCTAACTAATTAAAATTGGAAATTGTGTTGTATTTATAATTTTATTTTATTTATTTATTTATTTAGGATCTGTTCATGGGGCCTGAACTCTGGGCCTGGGCACTGTCCCTCAGCTCTTCAACTCAAGGCTAGCGCTCTACCACTTGAGCCACAGCGCCACTTCCGGCTTTTTTTCTTTTTGCTTATGTGGTGCTGAGGAATCGAACCCAGGGCCTTGAGCATGCAAGGCAAGCTCTCTACCACTGAGCCACCTTCCCAGCCCCTGTATTTATAATTTTAAAGTGTTCACTTGAGAGTAGAAAATCTTACTGTTGTTGTGTGTCAGTGGCTTATACCTATAATACCAGCTACTCAGGTTGCTGAGATCTGAGCATCACAGTTCAAAGCCAGCCTAGATAGGAAAGTCTGAGACTCTTACCTCCAGTTAACCACCAAAAACTGGAAATGGTGCTGTGGCTCAAAGTGGTAAAGTAGGGCTGGGAATGTGGTGTAGTGTTAAAAGTGCTTGCCTACCATGCATGAAGCCCCAGAAAAAAAACAGATGTGGTACTGTGGCTCAAGTGGTAGAGTGCTAGCCTTGGGCAAAAAGAAGCTCAGGGACAGCACCCAGGCCCTGAGTTCAAGCCCCAAGACTGGCAGGAAAAAAAAAAAATGTTGACTGGCTGATTAAGCATTAGTGCATGGAGTCCCCAACTCAAAGCCTTTTGATTTCAGGAACTGAGGAGACCAGGCCTGTTGTATCCCATAATACCAAGGGTCATTACCCAGGATTCCCTGAGGTGGCACAGAGGAGACATTGAGGGACCAAGCTGCCCTGTTTGGGGACCTCAGGAACCCCTCCTCCAGACCCAGTGGGCCCAGCCTACCCAGTAGCTGGAAGAAGTGGCCACACCCCTAGAACAAGCCCCCTTTGTGGGTACTGACCCCAAGACCTGGTGCATGTTGCTGGCCAGAACTTCACATTTCATTTTGTATTCATTCCATGGTGATTCTCTTCCCTCCGAGGGACGGACTGGCTCCAGAAGGAGACGAGGTCAGCCAAGTGTAGATTCATTCATTGGAACCTGATGTTCCAGCCTGGCCTGCAGCTACCCTGCGAGATCCCTCCCAACCAAGGAGGTTAGGCTAGAACATTCCAGACAGGGGCTGCCTGGGAAGGTCACTGGCCAGTGTTCATGGAGCACCTTTTACCAGCCCAGGCACCAACGGCTCCCAGGTCCTTGAGACAGAGGAGTGGCCAAGCACACCCACCTTTTCTGCACAGAGCTGAATGGTAGCGGGTCAAGATCGCAAAGAACTAGGCTCCAGTGGCTCACGCCTGTAATCCTAGCTACTCAGGAGACTGAGATGTGAGGATTGCAGTTCAAGGCCAGCCCAGGCAGGAAAAGTCTGAGAGACTTCTTTTTATATTGACAGTTGTGGGGCTTGAACTCTGGGACTAGACGCTGTCCCTCAGCTTTTCAGCTCAAGGTGAGTGCTCTACTACTTGAACCACAGAGCCACTTCCGGCTTTCTGGTGGCTTTTTGGAGATAAGAGTCTCACAGACTTTCCTGCCTGGGCTGGCTTTGAACCGAGATCCTCAGCTCTCAGCCTCCTGAATAGCTAGGATTACAGGTGTGAGCCACTGGCAGCCTGTGAAACTCTTATCTCCAATAAACTACTCAGGAAAAGCCAGAAGTGGCGCTGTGGCTCAAGTGGTAGAGTGCTAGCCTTGAGCAAAAGCTCAGGGACAGAGTCTAGGCCCTGAGTTCAAGCCCCAGGATAGGCACCAAAACTAAAACTCAGATGTAGGTGGAGACTGGGTCAAGTGCTCTCTAGAAGCATGGGCACGTTTGGGCCTCAGTTTCCCTGTCTGAGCAATGGGCAACATTCCCTAGGGTGTGCGGGAGGGCACCCCAGGATCCTGGAGAAAAGGGGCTAGTTGTTGGAGTAACAGTTACAGCCCTGGATTCTTGCCCAGAGCCTGCCCTGCCTTCTCGTCCGCAGATTTACAGGATGGGTAGGCTGGCAGCAGGGCGCGGGTGCCCAGCCCTGCCCATGCAGGGCACCAGCAGGTCTGGCAGTGATTCCTCTCCTCCCTAGTGGCTGCTGGGGACCCGCAGGCGGCGGAAGCGCGGCTCGGCGGGGCCCGGGCAAGACGAGGTGCCGTGCGCTGCCCAGAGGGGACCGGGCACCCGGGGGGGACACGAGGATCGCGGACGGCTGGCGGTCCCTCCTCGCGCCGCGGTCACCGAGCGCAACTTTGTGATGGAGTTTGTGCGGGTGCTGTGGCTCGGGCTGGCGCTGGCGGTGGCGCTGGGCTGGGGAGCAGCCCGCGGCCACCCGCAGCCCTGCGGCGCCCTGGCCCGCCTGGGGGGCTCCGTGCGCCTGGGCGCCCTCCTGCCCCGCGCGCCCGCCGCCCGCGCCCGCGTCCGCGCCGCCCTCGCCCGGGCCAGCCTGGCACCGCCGCTGCCGCACAACCTCAGTGTGGAGCTGGTGGTCGCCGCGCCCCCGGCCCGGGACCCTGCCTCGCTCGCCCGCGGCTTATGCCAAATGCTGGCGGCGCCGGGCGTGGCGGCCCTGCTGGCGTTCCCGGAGGCGCGGCCCGAGCTGCGGCAGCTGCAGTTCCTGGCGGCCGCCACCGAGACGCCGGTGCTCAGCGTGCTGCGGCGGGAGGCGCGCGCGCCCCTCGGCGCCCCGGTACGCCAGGACGCGCCGCACGCGCGCGCGCTCGCGCGGCGATCGGGGACCGGGGACCGGGGCCCGGGGTCCGGGGTTCGGGGCGGGAGGCGCGCGAAGGCTGCGGGGTGGGGATTTGGGGGAGCCCGGACTCCCGGAAGCCGGATGTCCCCAGGGCACCGGGAACGGGGAACCCAGGGGCGGGATGACCGGGGGCTGCCCCGGGGCGCAGGGAGGTTGTTGGGTAGGAGGCTGGAGCCCCGGGGCGCAGGGCCTGGATGCCTCTGAAGCCTGGACGCGGGCCTTCTCTGAGGGCGCACAGGTCTTTTCCGGACCCCAGTCCGTAAGACGTGTTGCAGAGACCCCCTGTCTCTCCTCCTCCTTGGACGGACCCTCCTCCCCCCCCTCCCCGCCCCCGCAGCCCCGAGTTCTTGCTATCACCTGTGGTTGGGAGCGCAGCCGTTAGGTGGGGGTGCCCCCAAGACCTCTTTCCTGGCAGCATTCTCTCCTTTCTTCCGAGGACCCTCAAAGCGAAGCATGGCTCTTCCCGCCACCCCTTCCAGCGCCCCGGTCCCCAGGCAGCCGCTGTTATTCACGTCCCATCCTTGATGGGCCTCCCAAATTCTTTCTTCTTAATGTCAGCTCTGTTCAGAAATAAGGGGAGCAGAGAAGGTGGGGCAGATTTCCAGGGATCTTTAGAGAAAGATCCCCTCCCTCCTAGAGCCAGCAAAGAGGAGAACTCAGCTCAGGCCTGGGGCCTGGTGAGGGGGGACCCATGGAAGCAGGGAGGGCCAGGGTTGAAGACCCTACTGCCTCCCTCCTTCCAAACCCAACTTGAGGGAACTCTGGGCCCAAAGGCGCGCCCTCCCCATCCAGGAACCTTCCCGGGCCTAATGAAAGGTGCAGACACAAACCCAGGCCTGTGGTGCCCTCTGCTGTAATGTTTGGGAACTGCACCCATGGGTCTTTGGTGTCCTAAGCTTGGCCTTTTTAGGGCCTTTGAGACCGGCCTGGCCCTCGGGGATTCAAGCTGTATCCCCTGTCTGTCCTCCAGCACCAAACACTCTGGTCACACCCAGACCAAGTGCCATTTATCTTAGATGTCTGGTAAGGCTGTTATGCCTCCATGCACCTGGGAACAAGTCCCCAAAACACTACACAAGCCCTGGGTATAGAGGGGTAGCCAGTCTGTGCTAGCCTACGGGGCACAGTAATGTGTGAGAAGGGGATCCTAGTAGGGAGTGATCCAATTAGCTCTGAGCTTGGGTATTACAACTGGACAGTCCACAGGGAGCCATGGTTCTTGACCTTTGAGGGGACTTCAGGTAGGGGAGGAGGGGATGAGATCAGGAATGAGATGGAGGTGGTGGGCTGGGAAGGTGGCTCAGTGGTAGAGCGCTTGCCTTGCATGCCTGAGGCCCTGGGTTTGATTCCTCAGTACCACATAGGTAGAAAAAGCCAGAAGTGGTGTATGGCTCAAGTGGTAGAGCACTAGCCTTAAGCTGAAGAGCTCAGGGACAGTGCCCAGGCCCATAGTCCAGCCCCCACAACCGACCAAAAAAATTTATCAAAACAAAACCCAAGAAATGAAAAGGAATGAGATGGAGGTGGGTACCCAAGGGGCAAGGGAGTTCATAAAGGAAGCCCAGGGTTTGCCTAGATGGATGGCAAAATCTGCAGAGAGGAGGGGCAATAGAACTGGGTTTTGCAGAATGTCTAGTGACAGAAGGGTATTCTGGCTGGGAGAACAACCCCCCCCCAAATCTCCAAAGTGGGGCACTGTCACAGTGGGCAGAGCCAAAACTTGAGTGTCAAGCTAAGGAGGTTGAACTTTGTGCTAGTAACAAGGAGGGTTGAGAGCAAGGTTGGACTGGGAGAAGGCAGGGCTTTTGAGATGACATCTATTTATTGGACATCTATGATGGGATAGAATGGGGATCGTGGGATGTGGAGACCACCCACCCTAATTTATAGCCACCCCTTCCCAGACCCCGTTTCACCTGCAACTGGACTGGGCCAGCCCCCTGGAGACGCTGCTGGATGTGCTGGTGTCCTTGCTGCATGCGCATGCCTGGGAGAATATCGGCCTCGTCCACTGCCGTGTCCGGGACCCCAGTAGTCTGGTGGCCCTGTGGACAAGTCGGGCAGGCCAGGCCCCAAAG
Organism: Dipodomys merriami; assembly: GCF_024711535.1. NCBI lineage: Eukaryota > Metazoa > Chordata > Mammalia > Rodentia > Heteromyidae > Dipodomys > Dipodomys merriami. The sequence continues at coordinate 4,676,427 of NW_027206291.1, forward strand.
CTTGTGCTGGACTTGAGCAGGCCAGACACTGAAGACACAGCACTGCACACTCGCCTGGCCCCACTGGGGACACTGGCAGGAGAGGAAGCCCCAGTCTCCGCAGTTGTCCTCCTTGGCTGTGACACTGCCCGTATCGGCCGGGTGCTTGAGGCCGCACCACCCGGGCCCCGCTGGTTGCTGGGTACCCCGCTGCCTGCTGAGGCGCTGCCCACCACTGGTTTACCTCCTGGTGTGCTGGCATTGGGTGAGGTGACCCGACCCCCACTGGAAGATGCCATTCATGATGCCCTGGAGCTCATGACCCAGGCACTGAGCAGTGCAGCCCACGTGCAGCCCGAGCGAGCCCTGCTCCCGACCACAGTCAACTGTGAGGAGCTGCCACGGGCGGGACCAGAGTCTGCAGGGAGCTTCTTGGCACGGTGAGTGGGGAGCTTAGGGGAGGGGATCTGGGCCCTCAAGTACCCATCTGCCAAGTGTGGTGGCCCTGCCATGATCTCAGTAGATAGAAGGCCTAGGCAGAAGGCAGATGGCTAATCAATGTGGCTCTGTCTGAAAAATCCAACAAGTTGCCAGGTGCTGGTGGCTCACACCTGTAATCCTAGCTACTCAGGAGGCTGAGATCTGAGGATCACAGTTCTGAGTCAGCCAGAGTGGGAAAGTCCGTGAGACTCTTATCTCCAATGAACCCCCAGAAAACCAGAGGTGGCACTGTGGCTCAAGTGGTAGAGGGCTAGCCTTGAGCTGAAGAGTTCAGGGACAATGCCCACGCCCAGAGTTCAAGCCCTACAACCGACCAAAAAAAAAATCCAACAAGCTGGGAGCTGGTGGATCACTCGCAATACATCAGGGTTACCTTCTCACGAAGCTATGTTGGCCCCTTTGTATTTTTTTTTCCAGTCGTAGGGCTTGAACTCCTCAGGGCCTGAAAACTGTCCCTGAACTTCTTTTGCTCAAGGCTAGCACTCTACCACATGAGCAACAGCACCACTTTTGGCCTTTTCTGTATATGTGGTACTGAAGAATGGAACCCAAGGCTTCATGCATGCTACACAAACACTCTACCTTTAAGCCACATTCCCAGCCCGGCCCCTTTGTATTAAAATAGCAGCTCCACTGGACACTGGATGGTTCATACCTGTGATCCTAACTACTCAGGAGGTTGAGATCTGAGGATCCCAGTTCAAAGCCAGCCTGGGCAGGAAAGTCTGTGAGACCCAGCTCCAAAACCAGAAGTGGCACTGTGGCTCAAGTGGTAGAGTGCTAGCCTTGAGCAAAAAAGTTTAGGAACAGCACTCAGGCCGTAAGTTCAAGCCTCAATGCACACACGTGCATGCAAACACACACACACACACACACACACACACACACACAATTTGCTGTATAGCTGTCTTCATCCTTGAAAATGAAGCACGGCATTTTGGGGCATGAAAAAGTGGTATAGTTGGTGGGCACAAGGCTACAAGCTCACTCTGCAGCTCCTAGCTGGGGCAAACAATCCCCCAGTAATAATCAGCTCTAAGTCTTTGGCACCTGGGTGGTTAAGTTGGCTGCAGGCCAGGTATTCAGGGGGACAGGTGCGTCCGCTAGGAAGGAATCAGATCAGGTTGGGAAAAGTGGACCCCACTGTTTAGTCCAGGAACCCCAGTGGGGCCTACATGTGTGTTCCAGCCTCTCTTCACACCCCTCACCCCCAGGTTCTTGGCCAACACCTCCTTCCAGGGCCGTACGGGGCCTGTGTGGGTGACAAGTTCATCCCAAGTGCATATAACCCGAAGCTTCAAGGTGTGGAGCCTGCGCAGAGACCCGCGGGGTGACCCAGCCTGGGCTACGGTGGGCAGCTGGCGGGACGGGCAGCTGGTCTTGGAACCAGGCACTGCCGGTGTCCGCCCCCCATCCCCACCCGGGGCCCAGACTCGGCCAAAGCTTCGTGTGGTGACACTAGTGGAACATCCCTTTGTGTTTGTGCGTGAGCCGGATGAGGACGGGCAGTGCCCAGCGGGACAGCTGTGCCTGGACCCTAGCACCAATGACTCAGCCACACTAGACGCACTGTTTGCTGCACTGGCCAATGGCTCTGTGCCCTGGGCCCTGCGTAAATGTTGCTATGGTTACTGCATTGACCTGCTGGAGCGGCTGGCTGAGGACACACCCTTTGACTTCGAGCTGTACATTGTGGGCGATGGCAAGTACGGGGCCCTGCGTGATGGCCGCTGGACCGGCCTGGTGGGTGATCTGCTGGCTGGCAGGGCCCACATGGCGGTCACTAGCTTCAGCATCAACTCAGCCCGTTCTCAGGTGGTGGACTTCACCAGCCCCTTCTTCTCTACCAGTCTGGGCATCATGGTGCGCACTCGCGACACCGCCTCACCCATCGGGGCCTTCATGTGGCCTCTGCACTGGTCCATGTGGGTGGGCGTCTTCGCCGCCCTGCACCTGACCGCGCTTTTCCTCACCCTGTACGAGTGGCGCAGTCCCTATGGCCTCACGCCACGTGGCCGTAACCGGGACACTGTGTTTTCTTACTCCTCGGCTCTCAACCTCTGCTATGCCATCCTTTTCGGGCGTACAGTCTCCAGCAAGACGCCCAAATGTCCCACTGGGCGCTTCCTCATGAACCTCTGGGCCATCTTCTGCCTGCTGGTCCTGTCGAGCTACACGGCCAATCTGGCAGCTGTCATGGTGGGGGACAAGACCTTTGAGGAGCTGTCAGGAATCCATGACCCCAAGGTACGTGGTCAACATGGGATGGAGGATGCTGTACCAAAGTGTGGTCAGGGAATGGCGAACACAGGGCATAGCCATCCAACAACAGCCGCAGCAGCCAGAAAGGGAAGTATGGCTCAAGTGGTAGAGTGCCATCTTTGAGTGAAAAAGTCAAGCTAGAGAGTGAAGCCTCATGTTGAAGCCCCAATACTAGTAGAAAGAACAAAAAAGAAAGAAAGGCCAGGTGCTGGTGGCTCACGCCTGTAATCCTAGCTACTCAGGAGGCTGAGATCTGAGGATCGAGGTTCAAGACCAGCTCAGGCAGGAAAGTCCTTGAGACTCTGATCTCCAATTAACCACCAGAAAACTGGAAGTGGCGCTGTGGCTCAAGTAGTAGAGTGCTCGCCTTGAGCTGAATTGCTCAAGGGACAGCAGCCAGGCCCCGATCAAGCCCTACAACAACAACAAAAAGAAAAAAAAAAAGGAAGGAGGAAAGGAGGAAAGAAGGAAGGAAGGAAGGAAGGAAGGAAGAGCCGGGCACCAGTGGCTCACACCTGTAATCCTAGCTACTCAGGAGGCTGAGATCTGAGGATCACTGTTCAAAGTCAGCCCAGGCAGGAAAGTCTGTGAGAATCTTATCTCCAATAAACCACTCAAAAACTGGAAGTGGAGCTATGGCTCAAGCGGTAGAGCACTAGCCTTGAGCTGAAGAGCGCAGGGACAGTGCCCAAGCCCAGAGTTCAAGCCCCCCGACTGAACAACAACAAAAAAAAAAAATGCAGGAAGGAAAGAAGCAAGATTGGAAGCCTGGCACTGATGGTTCACACCTGTAATTCTAGCTACTCAGAGGCTGAGATCTGAAGATCAAGCGTTGAAGCCAGCCCTGCCTCTAATTAACCACATACAAAAAAGCTGAAAGTGGAGCCCTGGCTCAATTGGTACAACACTAGCCTTGAGTAAAAGAGCTTAGGGACAGCACTCAGGCCCAGAGTTCAAGCCCAGTACTAGGGCTTGAAAAGGAAAAAAGCAGGATTGGGGAAGAGTGGGCTGGTCCAGGGTTAGATCCTGGATGCATAATGGGAGGATTGGGGGTGGGGTGGGTGGGAGGTTGGAGGGAGGGTGATTGGAAGGATGGGAGGGGGGAGGGGGAGGTTGGAAGGGAGGGTGATTGCATGGATGCTGAAGAGCATGGTTGGGCTTGGCCCTGGTGAGTCTGGGCAGGCCTACAGTAGGTGGTTTGTTCCTGGTATACAGGTGGACTGGCTGTGGGGGTGGGGTGGGGTAGAATGGGAATCTGAGGGGCATGTGAATGTGAAGGGGACAGAAGAGAGTAGTGTGGGGTTTGGGGTTCCCTTAGGACCCCAAGAGAAGCCACTGAGGAGGCAAGTTGAAGGTGACATTTCCTCCCCATGTAGATGGATGCTCAGGCTTTGTAAACCAAAGGTCTCGACCAAGTGACCTTGCCCCCAGGGACCCCTGGGCAGGGCCAGGATCTTGATGGGTATCATGGCTGGGGAGGGGTTCCCAGGATGGTGGGCACTGCTGATCTCTGCCCACTCCCCACAGCTGCACCACCCGTCCCAGGGCTTCCGCTTCGGGACGGTATGGGAGAGCAGTGCGGAGGCTTACATCAAGGCCAGCTTCCCGGAGATGTACGCACACATGCGGCGCCACAGTGCACCCACCACGCCCGATGGCGTGGCCATGCTCACGTGAGACCCGGCCCGGGGGCAGGGTGTGTGGGGGAGGTCGAGCTGCCGATCCTACCCCACTGACCCTGCCTCCCCCCAGGAGCGACCCCCCCAAACTCAATGCCTTCATCATGGACAAGTCACTGCTGGACTACGAGGTGTCCATCGACGCGGACTGTAAATTGCTGACAGTGGGCAAGCCTTTCGCCATTGAGGGTGAGGGGGGCCGAATGGTGGGGAGCCAGGGGGCTCGTGGGGGCAGGGCTGAGGTGCCCCATGTGGGGGTACAGCTCTCCTGGGGTTGTGTTCCACCTGCCTGGGTTCCCCAGGCTACGGCATTGGACTGCCCCAGAACTCACCCCTTACTTCCAACCTGTCTGAGTTCATCAGCCGCTACAAATCTTCTGGCTTCATCGACCTGCTCCACGACAAGTGGTACAAGATGGTGCCTTGTGGAAAGCGGGCCTTCGCCGTGACGGAGGTGAGGAAGGGCTTCAGGCCGAGGTGGAGGGTAGGCATAGGGGCCCTGGAGGCTGCCTGAGGTGCCAGACTCCCTGATCATTCTTGCGCACTTGTTTTTGTCCTACAAAACCCCAGCTGCCACGTCCCCATCTCATCCTGGCTCCACAGGCCCCAGGCCCTCCTCTGGTCCGGACCCCACCCTCTCCATGCAGGGGTCTTTGTCATGTGATCATGTGGGATCCCTGCTTGTGTTCCATCCCAGACCCTCCAAATGGGCATCTACCACTTCTCGGGGCTCTTCGTGCTGCTCTGCCTGGGCCTGGGCAGTGCCCTGCTTAGCTCTTTGGGTGAGCATGTCTTCTACCGCCTGGCACTGCCCCGCATCCGCCGTGGCAACAGGCTGCAGTACTGGCTGCACACCAGCCAGGTGAGGTGGGCTGTGGCTGCACAGGGGCAGGGCGGGCTGCAGGCCTGCCAGGGCGGTGGGCCCCTAGCCCAGCACACCACCAATGGGGACTGTGTCGGTCTCAGAAAATCCACCGGGCGCTCAACACCGGGCCACCAGAGGGGCCACAGGAAAGGCTGGAGTCAGAGCCCAGGTAAGGACGGGCCACCTGTGGGAGGGACCAACAACCCTTGGTGGGGCCCGGGCTCCGGGCCTCCCTGCAGGCCACTGTGGCCGAGGTGGACGTGGCCGGTGGGGCGTTGCTTCGCCCCGTTCCTGTCCTTAGTGGAGCCGAGGAGCCGCGGCTGGACCCCGAGGGCCCCGGGCGCTGGAAACGTGTGCGCAGGGCTGTGGGCAAAGAGCGCCGAGTGCGCTTCCTGCTGGAGCCAGGGGCGGCTGCGGCCCAGGACTCGGAGGCGGGTGAAGCTGACGCCTGTGTGGAGCCCCTGCCACCAGGGGGCCCCGTGTGGCTGTGCTCCAACGGGAGGCCGGCGGCCCCGCGCGCGGCCGAGCTGGAGGCGCTGGCACGGCACATCGAGGACGTGAAGGAGCGCCTCCGCCAAGCCCTGCTGAGGCGCGGGGAGCTGCGGGCCCAGCTCGGGAGCGGGAGCGGCGCGCGCCGCCGGCCCCTGCGCCTGCGGCAGGCAGCAGGCAGCCCAGATGACGACGAGGACCAGCAGTGAGGAGCGGACGGAGCCACAGCTGCCACCCACCTGCCAGCCGTCCAGGCAGGGTGGGCCGGGAGGGCCGGGTCCCCCGAACATGCAGACCGCACCCTGTCCACAGACAGTTTATTCTATATACAAACAACTTCGTACACCGCAATTAAATAGAATGGAATGAGCAGCCTGAGCCGGCCCACTCCCGTGCGAGCAGGGCTGGACCCTGGCCACTGCTCTTGGCACCTGTGTCCCTGCGCCTGAGCCGCAGCGCTTCTCTCTTGGGGACCCCAGGCTGGTCGCTCTCGTGGACAGGGGTGGCCGTGGAGAAGGCACTGCGCAGGGAGCACCAGGCAGGGCTGGACAGCACAAAGGTGTGCGAGGCCCCGTCCCGCCCTGCCTGCTCCTCCGCGTGGTAGCCTTGCCCACCTTGACCTACTGCTGCCCTGGACTGCACATGGGCCAGTACACTCAGATCTTCCAGAACCTTCCAAGTCTCCACTCCATCCCCTTCACAGACCACCACAAACCCAGCTGACTAGCAGGTCAAGCCTTGGTGGGCTCCACATCTGATCTGGCAAGACAGGCCCCACCTCTCACAAACTGGATGAACCCCCCACCATCCTGAGCAGACAGGTGGTCCGGAAGAAGGAGGTAGAGGACACTGGTGCCCCCCAGGGATGGCTTCCTCCGCCCCACCAGCTGCAGAAGCAGGGACAGGTGGCTCAGGGGCTTCTCAGGACCCGACCTGGGAGGGTGCATCTGTTGAGCCTGGGGTGGCAGGGCTGGGTCCACTCCCCGAAGCCTCCGTTGGGGCTGCATCAGATGCCAATGAGTCACTCTGAGGAGCACTGTCCTGGGAGGTGTGGGGTGGGCTCCCACTGGGGCTCAGGGATCTCGCAGGCCGTCGCTCCAATAGTGAGGCACTCAGGCCAGACAGGAATGAGGCATCAGAGATGATGGCAGCTGTCTCGGCCATCCAGCCCAGGTCACTTCCAGTGGCTGCTGCCACAGATGCTGCCACAGCCCCCAGGGAGCTGGGTGCTGCAGCTCCAGGCCCAGGCCCTCCGCCGACTCCAGTGGAGCCCGGGCCCAGGGCGAGTGGCTGGCCTGCAGGGTCAGGGGTGGTGGCTTGGGTGCCAGAGTTGTTGTTCAGGTCGTCGGGCAGCGCCGTGGGCGTCCCAGGACCCAGCTGTGGGCTCTGTAGCAGCATCTCCTGGATGCGGATCTGCTGCAGGATGGCTGGCAGCTCGTAGTGGTGGAAGAAGTAGATCATGGAATGCTGTGGGTGGAAGAGGCGGGTCAGAGCCCAGGAAGGCCCCAGACCAGGAGAGGGGGACACCATACCGCTGTCCACCCGCTGTCCACGCTGCCCTGCGGGGTGGGGCTGGCTTACAGGAGATTGTGCCCCCAGCAGCAGTGTGCCAGGGGGCAGCAAGGCCCAGAGCAAGGACCCACACTGCCCTGGGGACCTGGCCACCTCACCAGCCTGTCTCCCCTGCGTACCACCAGACCCTCCTACCCACCCAGGCCTCACCTGGATGAACAGCCAGGATGTGACCAGGGCCAGGCTACTGTACTGCCCATTGAAGCGGTAGTGGTAGGCGTAGAAAGCGAAGTGGTACAGGTAGAAGAACCTGTGCAGGGCAGGGCCATGAGCACTGGCAGACTCACCTGCCTGGACCCCACACTGCCCCTTGTCCCCAGCCCTCCAACCGCCCCGCCCCGCCCCGCCCCGCCCCGCCCGGCTCACCGCAACCAGTGCCGCTTGCTGGTGTTGGTGTGGCAGCAGATGGCATCGTACTGGTCAGCCAGCCACACGATGAGGATGATGTAGAAGGCTGTGGTGGTGTCGTTGAAGAACTCAGACATGATGGCCTCCATCCCTGCGGGGACAGGCAGCACGGTTGGAGCAGGCGGGGTGGGGTGAGGGTGGGGGGTGCTGGGCAGAGTCCTCACCGACGAGGGCCAGGATGACAGTCAGCAGAGGTGCTGCGGGAAAGGCGATGGCCATGTTCATCTCCAGCATCTGCAGCAGGTCCACTGCGGGCACAGGGCGCGGGGGCCACTCGTGAGGGCCTGGGGGCGAGCCCGCCCCGCCCCCCGCGGCTGGCCGGGACTCACCGATGAAGACGAAGATCTGGTGATGGGAGTAGCGGAGCAGCATGGACACGCTGAGTGTCTGCAAGGGAGGAGCAGGGGTGAGGGGCTGCGGGGAGTTGACACCCCAGAGCCCCGCCCCTACCGAGGCCCCACCCACAGCTCCTCCCCAGGACCCCACCGGCCCCTCACACTCACGAAGATGACCATGATCACGAAGGCGGCCAGGTAGGATGTGCGGGCCATCCACATGCTGACAAAGCGGTAGTGCTCACCAGACACCACGTTCCGCAGGAAGCCTGTGGGGAAGGCAGTGAGAACGGCCTAGACCCACACCTTCCCCTACCTGCCTGGGCCGGACCCACCATCCCGGCCTGTACCCTACCCTTGTTCTCCTCATTCTCAGCCAGGCCCTTCACACTGGACATGAGGATGTCATCATAGCCCAGGAACTCATCCAGCAGCAGGCGGCTGAACCGGTCCCCAAAGCACTGGTCTCGAGTAGGATCTGTGGGAGGGCGCAGTCAGGGCTGGCAGAGCAGGGAAAAAGGTGCCCCGGGAGGTGTCCTGTGGCTGGGTGGGGTCCTTGGGCCCCGGTCCCACCCCATGGCAGCATGACACCCTGTGGCACGGGGTTGGACTCACCCAGCGTGACGACCATGACGGGGATACTGAGGCGCTGGCGCGTGGCCTGTGACAGCCGCAGAAAGCCATATTCCAGCGAGTACTCCACGATGTACTCATCCTGGGGCCACACTGTAGGGACAGGGCCGGTGAGCCCTGGCTCGTGGGCCCCACCCCCACCCCACTGGCCCACAGCTCTGAGTATACCTTTGGCAGGTGTCTCCGGGAAGGGAAATTCCTGGCTGTCATTCAAGGCCTCAGCTCCACCTGGTGGCTTGAACACCTTGGGCTCAATGTCCAGCTCAAACTGTGGGCAACCAGGGACCAAGGCATCAGTGTGGTCATCTGGGACCTGAGGACCAACTCTTCCAGGTGCAGCCCCTGGGCTCCTCCCCCTCCCTCCCCCCAGACTGGGACCACTGTCCTATCACAAACAAGGCTCAAACTTTCTGTACTTCTGTCAAGGCCCAGAACTCTACCCCAGTCCCAAGCCTCCCCCATATGTGGTTCCAGGAAAGGGTTTGAGCCCTGAAGCTGGGGACTCAAGCAGAGTTTGGGCAGAGGCCTCAGGTCCCAGGGCAAGTGTCACTCAGGTGCTCCCCCTAATACCCCCCTCCCTCACCCCGCCATAGCTAGAGCATGAGTTTCTCTCCATCATGGATGGAGGCTGAGAGGACCCTCTACCACCGTGCCACCTCAGGTGGGTGCAGATTTCTTGGCTCAGCCCTTGTCTTCTCCTCTGCCACTCTGCCTTCCACCACCCCAGAACCAGGCCCATCTCCACGTAACAGCAGGGAACCCCTCACTGAAGGCCATCAAGGCCAAGCAGACAGCGTGCTGCCAAGCCCTTTGAAGGGTGGCCCCCTCTCCTGGCATGGGTCTCCTTCACTCAGTTTTACACCCGCTGATCAGAGCTCACCTTAACAGAGCTGTTCCCAAACATCTCCATGGTCAGCTCCTCCTCCTCCTCCTCCTCCAGCTCCAGGCCTCCTGGCTCCACAGCCAGGCCCGAGAAGCTCTGGCGGCCGCCATCACAGAACTGCAGGAAGACGGGTGCGCGGCTCGAGTTGTGCCGCACCTCCACGCGAAGGATGCCCTCCCGGGGCCACCTGTCACGCACATGCTCCAGGCAGTTGATGGGTGAGCGGGAGAAGACGATGTGGATGTAGGCCAGCACGAAGAGCACAAACAGGGCCTGAGGAGAACAGCAGTGAGTGGACCTGCTTGGCAGGCGACAGGAGGAGAAGGGAGTCCCCGGCAACTCAAGTCCTGATTGGGCCTACGGCCCATGAAAGGCTCATGGGTCTTGGGTCTTTCTCTCTTTTTTTTTGGTGTGTGCAAGTACTGGAGCTTGAACTCAGGGTCTGGGTTGGCACTCTACCACTGGAGCCACACCCCCACTTCTGGCTTTTCTACTTCTGGTTAACCGGAGATAAGAATCTCACCAACTTTCCAGCGTGGGCTTGGCTTTGACTCTTGGTCCTCTGATCTCTGATTTGATCTCAGATCTTTTGAATAACTAGGATTGTAAGAGTGAGCCCCCTGGTTAAAGGCCTTAGGCTCTGAATACTGGTGACTGGCCATGATTTCTCAGGGAGAAGACAGGCTCTCTGTCGGGTCTTGTGGGTGAGACTCCACCCAAGATGTGGGGCTGGGCTCAGGGCACCAGTTCTGTGTCCACCAGGCTGCCTGCGAGGCCTGCCACGCAGGTGAGGCCAGCTGGGCTCTGGACTACACATATACCAGTTTGCCTCTGTCCTCAGAGCCCCTGATCTCACCAGCTAAGAATAGCCTTTCCTGGCTAGGCAGCCTCTGCACCCCTGCCAGGCCTGACACAGGCCAAGGACACAGCTGACCCTTGTGGGCAGGACCCAGGCATTCAGGACAGGCCCAAGAAGCTTCCTCATCTATAAAGTGGAACAGCAGCCACCTTCACCCTCAGGGGCCCTGGTGGTATTTGGGGACATGCAGGGCTGTCATGACTGCTCTGGCATGGAACAGGTGGAGGACCCTAGGGGAAAGGGGGTTCCAGGGAGTTGTATGGTACTCTGCTAAGAACTGGATGTTTTACCAGTTGTGCCAGCACAGTCTCCCATGCCATATACATGCCTGCCAAATGCACTTCCAGAGTTCCCAGACTCCCCAGGGAAGAGGTGTCTGGACTCTAAAACTACAGCCAGAGAGGCCCACCCAGACCAGAGATGCTAGAGCACAAAACCTTTCTGCTGACAGAGGCCGGTATTCGGGGAAGAATGAGCTGCTGGTGACCACAGAGTCATGAGCACAACTGCCAGAACTCTACCCCTTCCATGCCCACAGGCAGCCGGACCTTCCCCCCCCTCCCCCCCCCCCCCGTGGAGTATTCTGGCCAGACCCAATGGCTATAACCTCAAGTGAGCAAAGACTCAGCAAATGGCAGAAAGAGGCCATAGGTCTCAGCTCCTGCTGGCATCCTGGATCACAGCAGAAGCTGGCACAAGGCTCGCAAGAGATTCAAAGCTCCTCCTCTGGGGCCAAGTGGAAGTAAAAGCTTCTGTCCCTCACAACCAAAAGCACCAAAAGCTAGGGGTCAGCACTGGACAACAGGCCTGCACCACACAACAGTGGTGACACAGCATGTCCCAAGCCAGGGGCTGCCTGCTTCTCAGGGATACCCGGCCACCACTGCCCGAACTCACAGAGGAAGAACTGGGGCAGAGGGGTTGCAGACCTGAGGTCACAAGGACGGCAGACCAGGCCTCCAGCTGACCATCACCATGAACAGACCAGTGGCCCTGGGCAGACCTGAAGCCGAGGTGATGCTGAGGGACCCACGTCCTGCCCCACACGCCTCCCACAGGCCTGGACCTGACCCCACAGTGGGGTCAGCCTCTGTGGATGTGTGGACTTGGTCACATAGCCTCTAGGCCCCTTAGAGCTGTGGCTCAGCTGTTACCCTGGTATCCCCCTCCAGCTGCCCTAGCAATGGTCACACTCTCAAACCAGGTGCCCCATGCTGGTCAGGCCCAGAAGACACCCATGTGGTTTCCTCCACTAACCTACTGGGTCTCTGCCCTACCCAACAAGACCAGCTCTTGTCTGGGACTCAGTTTCCCCATTCCAGAGCAATGAGCGGGTAACACCCAGCCAGACTCACCCCTGGGTCCTCTGGCCAAGGCTGCCCTCTGCCACTCCACATGCTTTGGTGACCCAGACCAAACCCTGTGTCCCACTGCTGTCCCCAAACTTCCAGCCAGCTTGCCCTGGGCTCGACTGCCAGGACCCTGGCTCTCCACTTCGGTGGCCACTCCCCTGCACTTCCCCACCCCATGCTCAGCCTCACTCCTGGCACCACCCTTCCCCAATGCACCTTCGGTGCTGCATCCCAGAGCACAGGGAGACAGGGACGAAGCACTAGCAGACACGAGGCTGCAGAAGCTGCCTGCCCCTGCCACCGCCTCCAGGAAGCCCCCTGGCCTCACTTCCTGATCCCCAGGAACCAGGTCCAAGCCCACTGGCCTATCTCTGCGAGTCTCAAGAGACGACACTTTTCTCCTCTGAGAAGGTAGCCCCCCACAGCCCCAGCTAGAGTCTGCAGGAACCCAGGTCTTTTCTACTCAGCACCCCGCTGCTTCCCTCCCAAGGGCACAGCACAGAGACTCCCAGGAGTGGCCATAGTGACAGTCCCTTCCTCCCCCAAGAGAGAGTAGGGGCCTGGAGTCTGTCCTCTCCTCGGTCCTCGGTATCCCCAAGAGGGGCACACTGCTTGCTATCCCGACTCACCAGAGAGCAGGGCCCTGGCCACCTCCAGCACTGCTCACTGGCTGCCAGAAGACAGCACTGCAGGTTTACCCTCTCTGTCTTACTAGTCTCTGGGCCAGGACGCAGCCACCTTTCCCAGCAGCCCGAGGCTCAGAGTGTGTGGAAACAGGGTTTGGCTACTCAGGTCCACAGAGCAGCAGCCAGGCGGCCTGGTGGGCAGGAAGCAGAGAAGAAAGAGAGCTTCCTGGAACCCAGCACAGCCTCAGAAAGCAGTTGTTCCGGCCTGGGCTTCACAAATAAAGGAAATAAAAGGCACCAGCTGTGATGGCACACTTCCTGATGAACAAATCCTCAGTTCTACCAGCAATCCCACCATCCAGCATCTCTAAGCTGAGAGACTCAGGGAGGCTGAAGGCATCCCAAGGGCTCTACCTTCTTTGAGGCTCCTACTTGGCAGCACAGGGTGACCAGTGCCAGTGGCCCAACCCAAGCTGTACTGCTCTGAGTGGCACCTGCCTGGAAGACAAGAGCCAGGGCTGCAGGGATCCCCCAAAGGCCAGCCCCTTCTACATCAGGAGGCAGTGGGACCAGAGTGTGGTTCTCCACCACACCAAGCACACCTTCAGGGAGGTTTGGCATGGGCGGGCACCTCAGTGACAGTGGTGCTCAAAGGCACCTGAGCCCCTTCAGAGACTCAGACCACTCTGAGGAAAATCCACTCCACACACAAGCCTTTGTCCACAGGTTCAGAGCATCAGAGACTCTGATACAGGATTCCAGATTCAGTGTCACAGAACCACCTCCTCAGCCACCATCACCTCTCAACAGGACAGGGAAGAACCAAGCTGTGCTAGGGGCTACAGAGAGGAAGAAGGCAGGCAGAACCTGCTGTTTTAGGGTGCAGCACCTGCCTGAAAGGCCAGCTCCTCACACCTGGGCACTGTGCTATCTGCACATGCAGGGGGACTTACTTAGAAGTTCTGATTGAGGCCAGGACTGGCTCCCAGCTTCGTCCAAGGGCCAGGTTTCGGCTCCTTTACACCAAACCCCGAAGAGCAGCCAGCTTCCACCCAACTGCTCAGCCCACACCCTTACCTCCCCTGTCCATGGGCATTAATCCCTTTCTGCAGACAGGAAGAAAAAGCCAGGCACCAGAGGGGCTCATGGTTTGAAGCTAGCCTGGGCAGGAAGGTCCGAGAGACACTTAACTCCAATTAACCAGCAAAAAGCCAGAAGTGGCGGCCAGAAGTGATGGTACATCAGTGGCTCACACCTATAATCTTAGCTACTCAGGAGGGTGAGATCTGAGGATTACAGTTCGATCCCAGCCTGGGCAGTAAAGTCCGTGAGCCTCCACTTCCAATTAACCACCAAAAAAAAAAAAAAGCTGGAAGTGGTAGAGTGCTTGCCATAAGCAGAATAAAACTCAAGGACAGCACCCAAGCCCTGAGTTCAAGACTCAGTACTCTGGCACACACACAAAAAGAAAACGAAAGAAAAAGGAGGAGCTTGCTCAGCGATATCAACACTGCCCCTGCCATTTCTCCATTTTCTGGGGGGAGTCAGAAACCTAGAACCCAGGTGACCTAGCTGTTTCCCGGGGCCAAACTCCTTCCTGGAGGCTGGCACTTGTCCTTCCTGAGGCCTCAAGAAGTGGGCATGGACAGGACAGGCAGGCAGAGCCCCATAGGAGGTTTAATCAGACCCAGGCAAGGCAGCTGTGAAACTGCTGCTGCTCACCCTAGCAGGAAGCCCCTGTCCCAAGCAAGGCCCTGAGAGGCTCAGCACAGGAAGAGCTGTGGGCAGGTGGAAGGTTCCAGGAAGGGGAACACCAAAAGGAGCCACTGTCAGCGCAAGAGCCAGGGCAAGAGGGCGGCTCCCAGGGCTGAAGGGAAAACCGGTATGGCGATAGGCTGGGTACTAGGCCAGACTAGGGTGAGTGGGGGTTCAGGATCCCAGGCTGCAGAGTCAGGGGTCAAAGGGCAGGAGGAGGGCCCTGGGGAGGTAAGGGCCGCTAAAGGAGATGGGGGACCCGGGAAGGAGGAGGCCGGGACTAGGGTCGACGACGCGGTGACAGCCTGTCACTTGGCATTCTTCCTAGGCGGAGATGGGCAGGGTGGCACTCCAGCTCTAGGCGCTCGGGGTCAGATGTGGCACGCTCGGGGTCAGAGGGTATGAGGCCTCTGGGATAGAGGATCGGGGTTGGGGGGGGCGTGATCGGGGTCCCGTCACCTTGAGCAGCACGAAGAACTCGAAGAGGCGGCGGAAGGCGGGAGGGAAGAGCCGCGAGTAGGTGACAGCCATCTTGAAGAAGAGTGCGTGGAACAGCCGGTCGCGCACGTTGATGAGGGGGTTGGGGTTCAGGTTGGGGGTGCGCGGGCCGCGCGCTGGGGCCGGACCGCCGCCGCCGCCGCCGCCGTTAGGCCCAGGCCCCGGGGCCGCGGGCGCAGCGTGGTCCGACATACTGCCCGCGTCTCCCTGGCGGCCGGCCCGGTGTCTGAGGCGCGTCCCGGCCTCTGCCGCCCTCGCCGCTGCCCACGGCCGCCGCCGCCTTCGCCTTCACCAGCGTCCGCGACGGGCCAGGGACGCCAGCGAGCACGCTAGGCCAGAAAGTCCTCGTCCACTGGAGCACCCTGGGATACCCGTGGCCGCCCGCGGAGGTCTGGCTCGCCCTCGTTCCCGGAGTCCAGGCTCTACGAGGCAGGAGGGCGGAGCCGCGTGTGGCCCGTCTCATTTGCATAGAGATTTCCCACAAGTCTTCGCGGCTTAAGCGGCTGCGCTCCAGACCTCTTCCTAGATCGATATCTGAAGATTTATTTTAAAACCTAATGAGATACTCAAAGTAAAATACTAAAGTGAAAGGCATTCTTTCTTGGGGGCAATTACCAAAAAAGATCCCACAGAATGGCCAGCGAGGTCACCTAACTGTAAAGTGTTTCTATGCCGAGGTCTTTAAATAGCGAAATCAGCAAGCTTTATGTTGTGTTCGCTTCGGCAACACATATACTAAAATTGGAACGATACAGAGAAGATTAGCATGGCCCCTGCGCAAGGATGACACGCAAATTCGTGAAGCGTTCCATATTTTTGTTTAAAATTTCCACCACCAGCCCAGTGTATCCTATTAGGGAAGGTCCCTGAGAGTGGAACCGGGGGTCCCGTCCAGGCTTCCCCGCGGCCCTGCTGGTGGACAGCCCCAGGACAGGAACCCCGGGGCCAGCACCCAGTGTGAGTTCCCTCCTGAGTGTGAGATGCTTCTCCACTGTGCTCCAAAGTCAACGATCATTCACTGCAGAGACAGAAAGGAGGGAGGGGATCCTTGAGCCAGGAAGTACACAGGACACTCAGACTGGGCAAACAAACATTTCAAAGTGGAAGGGAGGGCTGGGGAATGTGGCTTAGTGGTACAGTGTGCTTGCTCACCTGAGGTCTTGGGTTCGATTCTGCACAATCAGAAAGAGCAGGAAGTGGTGCTGTAGTTCAGGTGGTAGAGTGCTAAGCCTTGAGCAGAAGAGGCTCAGGGACAGTGCCCAGGCCCGGAGTGCGAGCCCCAGGACTGGCAAAAAGAAAAAAAGAAAGTTGCAGGAAGTGCTGCCTCAGGGCTTGAAGTATGAGCACTTGGGAGCATCGCTGTGGCCACTGAAAGTCATTGTGATAGGCTCCAAGTGGAGATCTAACTAATAGGAGCAAGCACTATTTTGTGGAAGATACAGACACAACTTGCCTGGGTCCTGTCCCTCAGCTCTTCAGCTCAAGGTTAGTGCTTTATCACTTGAGCCACAGCACCACTTCTAGCTTTTTTTGCTTATGTGGTGCTCAGGAATGGAACCCAGGGCCTCATTCAAGACAAGCACTCTACCACTGAGCCACTTTCCCAGCCCAGGAGGTGACTCTTGAAGCTTAAGACAAGCCTCTCAGACCTACTCAGGCTCTGCCTATATATTAGTTGCTCAATAAATGCACAGTCTTGACATTATTTTGGATCACTCCTCCTTGCCTCTCACTCTGCTGGTTGCAGAAAGGAAAAAGCTTTCTTTCCCAATGAAAAGAACGGCTGTACCGCAATCTCCAAATGGTGCTTCACACCTGCAATCCTAGCTACTCAGGAGGCTGAGATCTGAGGAGCGCAGTTCAAAGCCAGCCTAGGCAGGAAAGCCCCTGAGACTCCTACTTCCAATTAACTGCCAGAAAAGCCTTAAGGCTCAAGTGGTAGAGTGCTAAATTGAGTGAAAAAGTTCAGGGACCAGCACCTTAAACCCTGAGATGAAGACTCAGGACCAGCACAAAAGAAAAAAAGAAAAGAAAGAAAATGAAAGGGCTAAGGGAGAGTATGAGATCCTGAGTTCAAGCCCCAGGACTGGCACCAAAAAAAAAGCCCACATGTTTTTGTTGCAATAAGGATTCTGGATCTATCTGGTACCATCTTAGCAATGTGGGTGGATGACAGGGAATTGCTAAAAACTGTGGCAGGTGCAGTACCCACCCCCAGGAGATGGGAATGCCTAAAGGCCTGCAGGCAGGGCCAGGGACTTGGATAATAGGTTACTGGGCCTGCCTGACCTGTGGCTGGAAGGAGGCAAGGTTTAGTGAAGCTTCCCTTTAAAGGTAGGAACTTTCTCAGCCAGGCGCTGGTGGCTCACACCTGTAATCCTAGCTACTCAGGAGGCTGAGATCTGAGGATCCTGGTTCAAAGCCAGCCTGGGCAGGAAAGACCTTGAGACTCCTATCTCTAATAAACCACCAGAAAACCAGAAGTGGCGCTGTAGCTCAAGTGGTAGAGAGCTCACCTTGAGCTGAAGGGCCGAGGAACAGCACCCAGGCTCAGAGTTCAAGCCCCACGACCGACAAGAAATAAAGGTAGGAAGTCTTCTCTTAGAGTGCTTGATTTGATCGCAGAGTAAGAATTTCTGGACAAGTCACTCTTGGTATGATCCCCACCTCTGGTGCTCAGCTCCACTCAGACCTGGGCTCCAATCTGTTCTAAAGTTCCCGCCATACAGCTGGCCGCTCCATCTCTCCGCCTAGACCTACCTGCACATGCACCTACCTCCCTACCTGCCCCACACTTGCTTGCCACTTAGACAGGGACAGATACCATGTGTTCCCTCTCCTGGGAGATATGGCCCTCTAATAAACCTCATAATAATCTTTCTCCTGTGCCTGTTTGCTTCAGCATGGTCCCCTGGGATGGTGGGGAAAGATGATTACAGTCACAATGGTTAAGAAAACTTGTCAGAGCTTTATTGAGTAAGTAAACAAGCAGACACACACAGAAGGTCAGGGACACACTTGAACGGAGGGTGGGTGTTATAGACACAGTGCTCCTTGGGCTGTTGGGGTACTTGTATGGTAAAGGCAGGGAGGCTGGCTTCAAAGTTATGCAAAGCTGGGGCTGGGAAGGTGGCTCAGGGGTAGAGCGCTTGCCTTGCATGCATGAGGCCCTGGGTTCCATTCCTCAGCAGCACATAAGCAGAAAAAGCCGGAAGTGGCGCTGTGGCTCAAGTGGTAGAGCGCTAGCCTTGAGCTGAAGAGCTGAGGGACAGCACCCAGGCCCAGAGTTCAGGCCCCACAACCGACGCCCCCCCCAAAAAAAAAAAGTTATGCAAAGCCGAGTTCTTTGTCTTTGCTCTACCCACACCGGGTGTCATTTTCTGAGTATCCAGGTAATAATGCATCTTGCCATAAAGCACTTCCTATCCTTGGGACAAGGAGGTACTTGCTATCTGCATTTTGGGGCAGGTAGCTTAAGTTTTCTCAGGAAAGCATACATCCTGTCAGACAGTTGTTAAGCCTTGGGTGAGAAATGCATCCTTCAGGGAGGGGTGCATCCTGTTGTTTCTCCCTGAAGCAAAACATAGCACTTGTATATTTCTAAATGCCATATTTCTGAGTTTCCTTCACCAGGCCTCAGTTCCCTTAAGTTATCCTGTTTCATTTCCCTTAAAATGAGACTTTTGTTCCTTTAATGTTCTTCTGGGGGGAACGTGGGTCTGAACTCGGCCTGGTCACTGTCCCTCAGCTGTTCAGCTCAAGGCTAGTGCTCTACCACTTGAGCCAAAAATTTGGGCTTTTTTTTTTTTTTTCTGCTTACGTGGTGCTGAGGAATCGAACCAGGGCCTCATGCATGCAAGGCAAGCACTTTACCACTGAGCCACCTTTGCAGCCCCTTTAATCTTAAGGGAAGTACCTGAGGAATATCTCCTATATTTGCTGCAAGCAGACCATTCCTCATTTCCCCTAAAATGACTTGGTTCCTGTTAGACCAATGAGCTCCGTTCCCATAGCTTAGCACGCTCCTTCCCCTGTCCACAGCTTAGCATGCTCCTTTCCTAGGCAACACCAGGCCCAAGTAGTAAAGGCAATAAATAATCAGCCTTCAACCCCCCCCCCACACACACCCCTTGAGATGGCACTCCTCTGGGGCATCTACCACCATATAAAGCAACAAGAACCCCTTAGAGTGACCTTCAGGTCTAGTAGCTGCAGGACCCCTTATTTATTACTTGGGCAGCAGCATAAACCCTAATCTACCACCATGAAGCCCTGATCCTCACATCCACACCAGGGTCTCTGCCTCCAACCCCCTTTTAACCCCTAGTCTCAGTAGTTTGTATGGGTCACCTCAGACAATAGCCGGCACTTCCTCTCACTCCCCATTTGTGAGAAGGGGTCTTGCCCGTCCCTTTACCGGGAATAAACCTTATCTTTGTTCTTTGTACCTGGATGTCTGCATGGTTTTCTAGTAAAGTCTAATATACTCTAGTAGTTCCCTTAATCTTTTTTTTTTCCTCCTTTTTTTGCCAGTCCTGGGGCTTGAACTCAGGGCCTGGTCCCTGACCCTGAGCTTCTTTTGCTCAAGGCTAGCACTCTACCAATTGAGCCACAGCGCCACTCCCGGCTTTTTCAGTTTGTGTGGTTCTGAGGAATTGAGCCCAGGGCTTCATGCACGCTGGGTAAACACTCTACCACTAAGCCACCTTCCCAGCCTCCTTATTTCACACAGCATCCCACTTCAGATCTCCAGGTTTGGTGAGATTGTTTTTCTGCTCTTTACTGCCCTCATGGCTCAGTTTCCTAATAGTATTAAGTGGCTGCAAGTTTTGGGGGGGACGTATGTCTGCTTGCACTTGCTGGTTTTCTAATAAAAACTCCCAATTCTTCAGTAAGGGAAAGACTAGGTCTAAGAAAGAACCTTGTTTCCTTAGCCATCCTGGTGCCTAAGCAGGTGATGGCGGCTGTCCACCCAGCTTCCAAGGCCTAGAGGTAAGACAAGCTATACTTTGAATTGCAGGTAACACTGTGTTGTTTAGACCCAGTTAGACTGAGAGGATATATAAATGCATTGTGTTATTTAGCCTCAGGGAAATCCTACCTCACCTGTGATGAAAGGCAGGGGCAGGACTTGGATAATAAGTGACTGGACTTGCCAGTCTTGGGTTGTAAACTCTGAAGCTCCCCGTGACCCTTCCTCCTGACCTGAGCCTATTTAGGTCTAGACTAGCTCAGGCGCCATTACACCATACCACAGGTCTCCATGTTGGTGACCTGTCTCAGGTCTCCTGGCTCTCTTCTGATCACCATGGTGTCCCACTTCTGGTCTGGTTTGTTAGTATTGTTTCTCTGCTTTTTCTTTACTCTCTGGCTCTCATGGCTCAATTTTCTGATAGTGTTATTCTTTTCTTTTTTTTTTTTGCTGACCTGAACTCTGGGCCTGGGTGCTGTCCCTCAGCTCTTCAGCTCAAGGTTAGCGCTCTACCATTTGAGCCCCAGCACCACTTCCGGCCTTTTCTGCTTATGTAGTGCACCACTGAGCCACCTTCCCAGCCCCTAAGTGTTATTCTTGAGGCTGCAGATCTTTGGGACAGGAGTCCACATGCAGGACACTGGTGCTGTACTGAAGACTCCAGATTCAACCTCTTAAAATATAGCTTCTCTGTATCTCATGATCGAATTCCCCTATAATACTGGAACAGATGGAGGTGGGGAGACTGGTAAGACCAGAGCAGCAAGTAGGGGTTCTAGAGGATTCCTTTTTTATTTTTATTTTTTTGTGCCAGTCCTGTGGCTTGACTCATGGCATGGGCACTGTCCCTGAGCTTTTTTGTTCAAGGCTAGCTCACAGACTTTCCTACTTTCCTGGCCTGGGCTGGCTTTGAACTGAAGGTCCTAAGCTGCCCACTTCCCTAGTAAGTAGGATTGTAGTCCTGAGGCCTTAACACTTTGTTGAGTAGGCCATAGGCAGCCAGAGGCAAACTGGGAGGAAAGGGGCTCCCAGAACTACGCCTTAGCTCAGATCGCCCTCTAGTGGATATTGAGTTTTGACGGTTTTGTTGTAGCTGTTCCTCACAGGTGTCCAGAGGTTGATGGTCAAGAGCAGGACTTGAAATGCTATGACTGATGTATAGGTCAGTCAGATCAGAAGCAGCCAGATGCTGGTGGTTCACATCTGTAATCCTAGCCACTCAGAAGCTGAGATCTGAGGATCACAGTTCCAAGCCAGCCCGGACCAGAAAGTCCGTGAGATCTTTTTTTTTTTTTTTTAATTGTGAAAATACCGTACAGAGAGGTTACAATTACATGGGCAAGATAATGAGTACATTTCTTTTTTTTTTTTTTTTTTTGGTCCAGTCGTGGGCCCTGAACTCTGGGCCTGAATGCTGTCCCTCAGCTCTTCAGCTCAAGGTTAGCTCGCTAGTGCTTGAGCCACAGGGCCACTTCCGGTTTTCTGAGAGGTTTAGTAGAGATAAGAGTCTCACAGACTTTCCTACCAGGCTGGCTTTGAACCGAGATCCTCAGATCTCAGCCCCTGGAGTAGTTAGGATTACAGGCGTGAGCCACTGGCTCTCAGCTTCCGTGACACTCTAATCTCCAATTAACCACCAAGAAACCAGAAGCAGCACTGTGGTTCAAAGCCCTAGCTAGCCTTGAGCAGAAAGCGCCTCAGGGCCAGTACCCAAACCCTGAATACAAGCCCTACAACCATTTTCAGTTTCAAGTCTTCCTTTGAAAATTGCCATGAGCACAGATTTGTGGCAATCTTCCACCTAACAATGTAAAACCATTTAAACCCTACCAATTGAGCAAAAAATAATAATAATAATAAAATAAAATAAAAATAAATAAGTAAATAAATAAATGTAATACAATGCAACAACAGAGCAAAAGTTTTTCCTCTGGTGGGAGGGTGGGCAGACTCAAGATGGAAAACTGCACTGGAGGGGAGGAGTATCTTACGGGTTCAAATCTATATGGGGTCTGTGAACCCCATAGTCAGTTCTGAGACTTGTCATCCATTCTTCCCACAAGTTGATTGTGTGAGGTGTCTTGAACTTGATCTTGTCGCTGTTATTTTCTGTAGGCAGTCAAGTCTCTGGGCGTTACACAGCCACCCCCTCCTCTCCCCCCTCCACCGTGTGTGGCAAGCATTATGTAACTGTACGGTAAGGTCAGTGGCTAGGAAGTGATTCCTTATCAACATCTTAGCTGGAGTCTCAGCTTTGGGTTTCCTAACTCCTGGCCACACCCCTACATGAAAGCCCTCTCCCCCACCCCTACCACTGCCAGCTTCCTGTGGCCAAAGCCAAAAATTCCTAAGATGTTAATTAACATCTATGGACTCACAGGCCCTCATCTCTGTACCAGGCACCTTCTGAGCACTTTGTGAATGTTAACCCATCTGTGTTATAGGCTGAAGCACAGAGAGGTGGAATAAGTTCAAAAAGACACACAGAGGGGGGGCTGGGAAGGTGGCTCAGTGGTAGAGTGCTTGCCTTGCATGCCTGAGGCCCTGGGTTCGATTCCTTAGCACCACATAAGCAAAAAGAAAAAAAAAGCTGGAAGTGGCGCTGTGGTTCAAGTGGTAGAGTGCTAGCCTTGAGCTGAAGAGCTGAGGGACAGCGCCCAGGCCCATGACCAGACCCCCCAAAAAAAAAAAAAAAAGACACACAGAGCCAGACGCTGGTGGCTCATGCCTGTGATCCAGCTACTCAGGAGGTTGAGATATGAGGATTGTGGTTTGAAGCCACCTAGGTCAGGAAGGCTGTCAGACTCTTATCTCCAATTAAGCACCAGAAAACGAGAAGTGGAACTGTGGCTCAAAGTGGTAGAGGGCTAACCTTGAGCAAAAAAAAAAAAGTTCTGGGACAGCAACCAGGCTCATCATTCAAACCCCAGGATTAGCACACACACACACACACACACACACACACACACACACACACACACACACACACACACACACACACACACACACACACACACACACACACACACACACACACACACACACACACACACACACGAAGGGACTTGCTTAAAACCTCTTGGTTAGGACCCAAACTCAGAAGGAGAGGGAGAAAGACCGGCTTGAAGAAGGAAACATCACAGTAAGAGCTTCTCAGGGAAAAAGGAAAGACTGAGTCAGAGCACTTCAGGAGCCCAGGCATATGTCTCCAACTCATACTCACACTTCAAAGCCCCACGTCCCATGACCCCTCTTTGAAGTAGCCCTTTGTGTGTGTGTGTGTGTGGGGGGTCTCTTCAGCTCAAGGCTGCAGCTCTACCACAGTGCCACTTCTGGCTTTTTCTGCTTCTGTGGTGCTGAAGAATTGAACCCAGGGCCTGAGCCACCTTCACAGCCCTGAAGTGGGCCTTTGAAGAGCCCTCTTTTCTCAGAGTTCCCTCCATTCAGAGAGCAGGATGGGGGATTCTGCCTTCCCAGAGCTGGGAAGAAACTAAACTCTCAGGAGCCATTTATTGAGGACATGGTAGGGAGTTTTTGGTAAAAACACAATTGAGGGAACAAATGAATGAGTTACTGACTAAAGTGAATGTATTCTTGGCATTGGTTGATTAACTGATTGATTGTCAGTACAGGGGTTTGAACTTAGGGCTTCACCAGCTCTACCATGTGAACCACATTTCCACTTCTAGATTTGTTTTGTTTTTTGCCAGTCCTGGGCTTGAACCCCTCAGGACCTGAACACGGTCCTTGAGCTTCCTTTGCTCAAGACTAGCACTTTACCACTTGGCAGTGCCATTTCTGGCTTTTTCTTTTTCTTTTTTTTTGGGTCTGGTTGTGGGGCCTGAACTTTGGGCCTGGGCGCTGTCCCTCAGCTCTTCAGCTCAAGGCTAGTGTTCTACCACTTGAGCCACAGCGCCACTTCTGGCTTTTTTCTTCTTGTTTATGTGGTGCTGAGGAATCGAACCCAGGGCCTCAGGCATGCAAGGCAAGCGCTCTACCACTGAGCCACCTTCCCAGCCCCTCTGGCTTTTTCTGTTTTTGTGGTCCTGGGAAATTGAACCCAGGGCATCTCCTGACCTCATCACTCCCTCTGGCCAGCCCTAAATTCCCACACTGAGCCCTGTCCACAAGCTTACCGCAGGTGTTTAGGCCTTTCGTTCTATCATTCTACTTGGGCCTGGCAAACTCCTACTTGTCCCCTGAAGCCCCAACTCTCAATAGCATCCCTCCTTTAAGAAGCCCCTGTCACCTTGCTCAGGCCTCAGATTTCCTAGGAAGGGACAAACTGGGAGGTGCCTCCTAAGTGGCGGAGAGGGACCCTCCTTCGTACCCCAAAAGGGTTCAGGGTCCCCACTGTGGTGCAGAAGAGTAAACTGAGGCCCAGAAAGCATGGCAGAGCCCTGTAGGGGTGGGTTACCAGCAGGTAGAGAGGGGACAGGCGGGTTACTACTACGTCTGAGGCAGTCCTGAGCCCCTGACCCTTCCTGCCTCAGTTTCCCAACGTTGCCAAAGAAGTCCTCTCCGGGCCCCGGGGCGCGGGAGGCGCCGCCGGGCGGGGGTCGGGGCGGCCGAGCGGGGGCTCAGGAAGTTCTGCGGCCACAGGAATTTGTGAGCTTCCAGGCCTTATAAGGACATTTGCGCTCGGAGCCAATCAGCGTCGGGGGCGGCGCCCGGCCACGCCCCGAGGTGCTCCGGGCCACGCCCCCGGCCCGCCCGGCCACGCCCCCGGCCCGCCGGCTCCCGCCGCGCCCCGTCCCCGTCGCGGTCCCCGTCCCGCTCCCCGCACCGCCGCACCGCCGCGCGCCCCGGTCCCGTCCCCGCGCCGTCCCCGCAGCGCCGCACCGCCAGCCATGAGCTCCACGCAGTTCAACAAGGGGCCGTCGTACGGACTCTCGGCCGAAGTCAAGAACCGGGTGAGTGGGCGCCCGACGCCCCGGCCCGGCCCCCGGGGCTCGGACGGGCGCCGCACCCCGGCCGGGCAGGGCGGCCTCGCTTCGCGCTGACACCTGCGGGGTCCAGGGGTTCAGGACAATCAGGGGGGCCACGAGATGTGGGGAGAGGGATCCCCCCATCTTCGCAGCATCCGGAGTCACCGGGATCCGATCACCGTCCGGGGCTCCTGGGCCTGGCGCCCCCTCCTCCACCCCGCCCCGCTCCCGGTCCCGGCCCCGGTCCCAGCCCCCGTCCCAGCCCCGGTCCCGGCCCCGGTCCCTTCGGATACCCCGCACCTCCCCCACCCCAGGTTTCCAGGCCCAAGAATGTGCTGGGGAGCTGGGGCCCCCTCTCCCCATCACCTGGGCCACACTTCCGCTTTTGAGTCCACTCAAGTTCAGGGTGGGGGAGAGGCGGGGTTGGTGGCTTTTTGAGCTGGGTGTGCCCCCCCTCCACTTCTCCCCGGAATTTCCTGGGCTCTTACACCTGAGAGTGAGGGGAAGTGGGGGGGTCCCCCGGTTCAGATCCCTTCTATACACATTCAAAAAGAGATGGCAAGGAAGTCCTCTCAACAGGACAGGTTTGAGGTGTGGCAGGTGGAAAGATCACACCAGAGATCTTCTGGTCTGGTTCAGAAAGGGCTGGACACTTCTGGAGGGTCACACAGCAAAGCATCTTGGGGAAGGTGTGGAAGAGAACTATGATTCCAGCTTGGAAAGGGTGGGGGGGGGTGGGAAGGGCAGGCCTACCAGCCTGGGGCCCTTCAGCTGGATGAGCAAGCACACACGCACACCCACTGGACACCTGGGAATGTGGCTTCACAGCTGCGGGCAGGATGGCGGGCCCAGGCACGCTTAAGGTACCTGGCCTGCAACCTCGGTCTCCACTGCAAACAGCAGAGAGAATTGCTGTGTGTGGAGCTGTGGCTCATCAGCATGAGTGAAAAAAGCTAAGGGACAGCACCCAGGTCCTGAGTTCAAGTCCCAGTAACCATACACACATACACACACAGAGCTTGGTGGGTACTCTGGCTCAGAGAATCATACAGCTCAAAAGTGAACCAGCCAAACCTAGATGTTCCAGGTGGCCAAACCAGCACTCTGTGGTTTCTGGTGACTATAGGCAGTCTCTATATATATCGGGGACACAGACTAGTTGGGACACATCACCCTCTGGACAGATCCAGAGATCTCACTGTTAGACCCTTGGGCCTGGGTTTACTCCCTGGCCAGTTGTCTGGGAGTCTCTGTGCCATGTGGTCCTAGCTGAGGGTCCAGGCTGCTGGGAACAGCTGGTCCCGATTTACTAGGGAGGCATCCACATTCCTGGCAGTCTGTGGTGAAGGAGGAGGAATGTGCTCTGGGCTGTGGGCAGCTGAGGAGCTAGCGAGGGAGGGAGGGAGAGGGAGGGAGAGGCAGTGGGCGGGAGAGGCAGTGGGCGGGGCCTTTCCCCCACAGTCCCCAGAGCCTTAGAGGGGCTTGGCCCAGCTGAGCCAGGAACGCCTGGCATCCTAGTCGGCCAGATTGCCTCATCTCATGCTCAGCATTGTGGGCTCCTGGGTGTGATACCCCCCCCTTCCCTGCCCGCCCTGCCCTGCCCGCCCTTTCTCATTCCTCCTGACAAAGCCACCCAGGCAGGGCTGCCTGGGAACCTGGACTCTGACAGGGATCAGATTTGCTGGCTGTGGCTACATGCCTTTGTCTCCCTTAATCCCATGTCTCTAATCTCACCTCAACAGCTTTGTAGGTGGGAACCCAAATGGGTTCCTGTCAGCAGAGTTTTCTGTAGCCAGTCTGGTGTGCACAGTAGCTCACACCTGTAATACTAACTACTCAGGAGGCTGAGATCTGAGGATCCTATTTGAAATATA
Organism: Dipodomys merriami; assembly: GCF_024711535.1. Lineage (NCBI taxonomy): Eukaryota > Metazoa > Chordata > Mammalia > Rodentia > Heteromyidae > Dipodomys > Dipodomys merriami. The sequence continues at coordinate 4,702,897 of NW_027206291.1, forward strand.
GCCCAGGCAGGAAAGTCCCTGAGCTTCTTATCTCCAGTGAACCATCAAACAACCACAACACAGAAGTGAGCTGTGGCTCAAATGGTAGAGTGCTAGCCTTGAGTGGAAAAACCTTAGGGACAGCATCCAGGCCCTGAGTTCAAGCCTTAGGATCAGTACAAGGTTTTTTTTTTTTTTTAAAAAAAGAGCAGCTCTGTCCTTCTGTTCCCTGGGGGAGGAGATGGGAGAGAGGGGCTGAGGAAAGAGGACATGGTGTTTGCAGACCCACGGTGAGTCTGACAGTCCAGCTTGTCAAAAGCCTGCCATGGGCTTCTTCCTGCCTTCCTGGGAGCTGCCTTCAGAACACTGCCAGGCCTGTGCACCTGCCTGGGTTCCCCCAGCATCTGGCCCTGGCCAGTCCAGCTTTTGCTATAGGGATCAAGTGCTGTGAGCTTGAGGAAAGTAGGCATGCATTTGGAGGGGCCTTGAACATGTCTTGCTTTGTGTGTGTATGTGTGTATGGGGGGGGGGGTTTCCTGGGCCTTGAACTCAGGGACTGGACACTGTCTTTGAGCTTTTGTGCTCAAGGCTAGTGTTCTACCACTTGAGCCACAACTCCACTTCCAGCTTTCTTTGCTGGTTAATTGGAGATAAGAATTTCATGGATTTTCCTGCCCAGGCTGGCTTTGAATTATGATCCTCAGATCTCAGCCTCCTGAATAGATAAGATTCTAAGTGTGAGTGACCTGCTCTTGGCTTTTCTTTTCTTTCTGTTTTGATCAGAGACTGGAACTCGAACTCTACTTGATGCTTTTCACTCATTAGATAGCATCTAACAACTTAGCCACACCTGCAACAAAACAGTTGGTTATTTCCTTTTCTTTCTTTATTTTTATTTATTTATTTTGTGTCAGTCATGGGGCCTGATCTCTGAGCCTGGGCGCTGTCCCCCAGCTCTTCAGCTCAAGGCAAGCGCTCTACCACTTGAGCCACAGCGCCACTCCCAGCTTTTTCTACCTATGTGGTGCTGAGGAATCAAACCCAGGGCCTCATGCTTGTGAGGCAAGCACTCTACCACTGAGCCACCTTCTCAGCCCTTTTGTTTTTTTGTGCCAGTCCTGGGGCTTGAATTCAGGGCCAGGGGCTGTCCCTGAGGGTCTTTTGCTCAAGGCTCACTCTCTACCGCTTGAGCCACAGTGCCACTTCTGGCGTTTTTGCAATTTATTGGAGATAAGAGTCTCATGGACTTTCCTATCTGGGCTGGTTTTGAACCACAATCCTCAGATCTGTTTCCTAAGTAGCTAGGATTACAGCATGTCTACCAGTGCCTGGCTTGACCTTGAGCCTTCCCTGAACTGACAGCAGATGTCATGGGGGAGTAGAGCCATGAACAAGGACACCCACCACATAGTGGCAGAGAAATTTCACAGCCAGGGTATTTAGGGAAGGGTGGGATTAAGTCACATTGAAGTTGGTAGAGACAGTCTGTGCAAAAGCCCTGTGGCAGAAACCAGTGTGGCCAGTTCCAGAAACAGAAGTTCAGTTCCTCAATAGAACAATAGAATCACCCCTGACCTGCAGTTCCAGAGGTTGAATACAGATGGGCAAAGGAGACCTGCATACATCACCTGCATCTTTTTTTTTTTTTTTTTTTTTGTCGGTCGTGGGGCTTGAACTCTGGGCCTGGGCTCTGTCCTCAGCTCTTCAGCTCAAGGCTAGTGCTCTACCACTTGAGCTACAGCACCACTTCCGGTTTTCTGGTGGTTTATTGGAGATCAGAGTCTCACGGTCTTTCCTGCCCGAGCTGGCTTTGAACCGCGATCCTCAGATCTCAGCCTCCTGAGTAGCTAGGATTACAGGCGTGAGCCACCAGCACCCGGCTCCCTGCATCTTAACATAACATTCATGACAGCAAACGGGAACAACCTAAGTATCCATGGATGTGTAAATGGATGTCTAACATGGTCCACACACGGAAATGTCATGCAACCATGAACAGGATGAGACTCAGCTATGGTTTGAAGGGACCTTAAGGACATGGTGCTCATTGAGAGAAGTGGACACAAAAGGCCCCATAGTATGTGGCTCCTTTGAGAGGAAACTTCCAGAACAGGCACATATAGAGACTAGAAGTGGACTTGGGGGTGGGGGTTTGCAGAGAGGCTAGGTGACTACTCATAGGAATAAACTTCTTAGCCGGGTGCCGGTGGCTCACTCCTGTAATCTTAGCTACTCAGGAGGCTGAGATCTGAGGACTGCGGTTCAATGTCAGCCTGGGCAGGAAAGTCCATGAGACTCTTTATCTCCAATAAACCACTAGAAAACCAGAAGTGGTGCTGTGGCTCAAGTGGAAGAGCACTCACTAGTCTTGAGCTGAAGAGCTGAGGGACAGCGCCCAGGCCCAGAGTTCAAGCCCCACAACCAACCAAAAAAAAAAAAGGAATGAACTTTCTTTGAGGTGATGGAATGTTCTGGAATGGATTGAAGTAGTGGTTGCACAACATTGTGAATGTACTAAATGCCATTGCTGTCCCAACAGAATGCCACCGAGGTGACAAGATGTCACCTATGACATCCCAAGGGGGGGTACGGCAGGGTCAGATGCAGCCAGGCCTCACGCCGTCAGAGCGGTCATTCTCCTCTCCACTCAGCCCTGTGCCTCTTGCTTCTCAGCTCCTGTCCAAATATGACCCCCAGAAGGAGGCTGAGCTCCGCAGCTGGATCGAAGGGCTCACGGGCCTCTCCATTGGCCCCGACTTCCAGAAGGGTCTGAAGGACGGGGTGATCTTGTGCACGTGAGTGCTAGCTCTCTCTTTCTCTCTCTCTTTCTCATCTGTCTCTTATTTTCTCCGTTCCTTCCCCCTTTTTTTTATTTTGTCGGTTGTGGGGCTTGAACTCTGGGCCTGGGCGCTGTCCCTCAGCTCTTCAGCTCAAGGCTAGCGCTCTACCACTTGAGCCATAGCGCCACTGCCAGCTTTTTCTGCTTATGTGGTGCTGAGGAATTGAACCCAGGGCCTCATGCATGCAAGGCAAGCACTCTACCACTGAGCCACCTTCCCAGCCTCTCTGCTTCCTTCCTTTCTACATTCCTTCTGTCCTTCTCTTTCATTTTCATTTTCTCCTTTTTGGCCTTTCTCTTCCTCCCTCTCTCCCTCCCCCTACTCTCCTTCCTTCCTTCCTTCTTTCCTTCCTTCCAGCTTTTCTTCCTTTTTTTCACCAGTCTCTACCACTTTTGGTTTTCTACTGGTTAATTGGAGGCTGGCTTTAAACCATGATCCTCAGTTATCAGCCTCCTGAGTAGCTAAGATTAGGATTACAGGTGTGACCAACCCACCAGTACCTGGCCCTGATCCTGATGTCTTTCCTTGTAGCTACCGACCCCCCTTTCTCTCTCTCTCTCTCTCTCTGTCTCTCTCTCTCTCTCTCTCTCTCTCCCCCCTCCCTCTTTCTCTCTCTGTTTTTCTCTTTCTCCCCCCTCCCTCTCTCTTTCCCTCTCTCTCCCTGACACTGTGTCTACTTGGCACAAAGTATTTCACACTCCAATGTGTTCACCTCTTTTATGGATCACTGACACAATACAATTCAGCAGGCAGACCCCAATGCAGAAGTTTGCTTGCTTCTTACTTAATAGTATGACATCTTTTTTTTTTTTTTAGTTCTTTCCTTTTTCTTGTCTTATTGCTTCGTCTAGGACGCCTAGCAATGAGCACCCTTCATTCTGCTTCTGTTTCATTGGAGAACTGACAATGCTTCCAGTGGACTTTCCTTGTGCACGCTATTAAGCTGTGATTCAGATATTCTGTAGTCTTGCACATTAAAAAATGCTTGTGCGTCGGTGGCTCATGCCTGTAATTCTAGCTACTCAGGAGACTGAGATCTGGTTCAAAGCCAGGTCTGGCAGGAAAATCTATGAGACTCCTATCTCCACTAATCTAACAAGAAGTCAGAAGTGGAGCTGTGGCTCAAGTGGTAAAGTGCTAGTCTTGAGCAGAAAAGCTCAAGGACATTGCCCAGGCCCTGAGTTCAAGCCCCCAAGACCGGCACACAAAAAATATTGGTAGGGCTGGGAAGGTGGCTCAGTGGTAGAGGGCTTGCCTTGCATGCATGAGGCCCTCGGTTTGATTCCTCAGGACCACATAAGCAAAAAGAAAAAAGCCGGAAGTGGCGCTGGGGCTCAAGTGGTAGAGCGCTAGCCTTGAGCTGAAGAGCCGAGGGACAGCGCCCAGGCCCAGAGTTCAGGCCCCACGACCGGACCCCCCCAAAAAAAATTGATACACAGAAACTAGGCAAAGCAGTAGGTTTCCCTGGGCAGGTATGAACTTGGCCGAGCTGGGAACCCTGGTCCCTGGGTTCTGTGGACACTAATGGAGCTTTCTATCTTGCTCCACCCCCACCCTCCATCCCAGACTCATGAACAAGCTGCAGCCGGGCTCGGTCTCCAAGATCAACCGCTCCATGCAGAACTGGCACCAGGTGAGGGGCTGGCGGGTAGAGGACAGGACTGGGGACCCAGCTGGGCAGTCCGGTAACTGAGATCCCCTCTCTGCCCTTTCTCTTCCTTCTCCCAGCTAGAAAACCTCTCCAACTTCATCAAGGCCATGGTCAACTACGGCATGAACCCTGTGGACCTGTTTGAGGCTAACGACTTGTTCGAGAGTGGGAACATGACACAGGTTCAGGTGTCGCTTCTCGCACTGGCAGGGAAGGTAAGGCCCAGAGAGGGAAGGCAGCCAGCCTGGAGTCTCACAGCAAGGGAAATGTTGATGTGGTATAATCTCTCTCTCCTCCCCCTCTTTTCTCTCTCTCTTTGTGCCAGTACTAAGGCTTGAGCTCAGAGCCTGGGCACTTTTTCATCTGGCTTTTTTCATTTTTACTTAAGCTACAGCTCCACTTCCAGGTTTTTTTTTGCTGGTTAATGTGAGATAAGAGACTTCCTGTCCTCACTGGCTTTGAACATGGCGCCTCAGATCTCCGCTTCCTGGGTTGAGGCTCTTCATTTTGTGTCAGTCCTAGGGCTTGAACAAAGCCAGATGAAGCTGTGGCTCAAAGGGTAGAGCACTAGTCTTAAGCACAAAAGCTCAGAGACAGTGAGTAGGCCCAGAGTTCAAGCCCTAGGACCAACAAAAAGAAAGAAAAATTTCTGGGTTGTGCAGTCTGGGAAGGATGAAGGGCTCTAGTTGCTCTACCTGGCTCTCTCAGCCCCTCTGGCTCCCCTGTCCTCTCCCAGGCTAAGACAAAAGGGCTGCAGAGTGGCGTGGACATCGGGGTCAAGTACTCGGAGAAGCAGCAGCGGAACTTCGATGATGCCACCATGAAGGCCGGCCAGTGTGTCATTGGGCTGCAGGTGGGTGCCAAGCCCTGTGCTTGGATCCCAGGGTTCTTATGTGATTCGTGTCCTGCTCAGCCCTGTGGGCCCCCCTCCAGCTTCTGAGGAGAATCTGTGGGAGCCTGGAAGGGGAGCAGCTTGATCTCTTGCCTGCCTTCCCATAGATGGGCACCAACAAATGTGCCAGCCAGTCCGGTATGACAGCCTATGGCACCAGGCGGCATCTCTACGACCCCAAGAACCACATCCTGCCCCCTATGGACCACTCCACGATCAGCCTTCAGATGGGCACGAACAAATGTGCCAGTCAGGTGGGCCCCCTCCCCCGACCCCCACCTCCCCAATGCCCTGCTGCCACTGCTGTTTCTACTGTTCGGCATAGTGCGAACTCTCCAGTGGGACTGAGTTTCCACTCAGTTCTGATCGTTTCCAGTTCTCATGCTTTTTGCCAAGTTGAAGCTATATATCCCATTGATGATTTTCAAACCCTCAGATCCCTAAGAGGAGCCTCCTGGCTGCCAAGGGAAAAGTAGAACGTTGCTGATTTTTTTTGTTCTTGTTGTTCTTTGGTTTTTTGTTTTTTTTTGTTAGTACTGGGGCTTGAACTCAGGGCTTGGGCACTATTCCTTAGTCCCCCCCCCCCCTCCCCCAAGTCTGGCAATCTACCACTTGAGCCAGAGCTGCACTTCTGGCTTTTTTCTGGTTAATTGGAGAGAAGAGTTTCATGGGCTTTCCTGGACTAACATTCCTGGTTTTAAGTGGTCATGATGGAATCAGACAGAGGAGCTATCTGTAACAAAGATCTACTCAGCCAGGTGCCAGTGGCTCACTGTAATCCTAGCTACTCAGGAGGCTGAGATCTGAGGATTGTAGTTCAAAGCCGGCCCAGGCAGGAGAGTCTTTTTTTTTTTTTTTTGGTCGGTTGTGGGGCTTGAACTCTGGGCCTGGGCACTGTCCCTCAGCCCTTCAGCTCAAGGCAAGCAAGTACTCTACCACTTGAGCCAGTGTCACTTCCGGTTTTCTGAGCAATGTATTGGAGATAAGAGGCTCTGATTTCCAATTAATCACTCAAAAAATCAGAAGTTGAGCTGTGGCTTTTAAGCGATAGCTGCTAACCTTCAGCAAAAGAGCTCAGGAAGTTCAAGCCCCACTACCAACCAAAAAGGAAAAAAAAAAAGATCCACTTTTCATAATTACAGAAGGGAGTCCAGCTTGGCTTTGGGTGCCAAGTAGTGTGGGTTGGGATTGGCATGGGAACATCTGACACCTTCTCTTTCCTCTCCTCCAGGTGGGCATGACGGCTCCGGGGACCCGGCGACACATCTATGACACCAAGCTGGGGACAGACAAGTGTGACAACTCCTCCATGTCCCTGCAGATGGGTTACACACAGGGTGCCAATCAGAGTGGCCAGGTCTTTGGTCTGGGCCGCCAGATATACGATCCCAAGTATTGCCCACAAGGCTCTGCGGCAGATGGCGCTCCACCTGGTGCCAATGACTACCCCAGGGAGGCCTCAGAATATGTACCCTACTACCAGGAGGAGGCCGGCTACTGAAGCACCCCAGAATGCCAACTTCCCATTGCAGTACCCTGTCTGGGGCTTGGGGTTTTTATGGGTTTAGCTTTCCCTTTTCTCATTCTTTTTTAAACATTTAGTAGCACCCGTGGAGGGTCTGTGGGTGATTGGGGCTGCTTTGACCCATTCTGACAGGACTTCCTTTGCAGGACTGAGCCCTGGGTAGACGTGAGGGGTCCATGGGTGGGGCATGTTACCTGGCAGCAAATTTCCCAGAAGGCTCTAAGACAGTGAGAGCCAGTTAGGGACCAGCCCTCAAATGACTTCCTGTTTCTTCCTCTCTTGAACAACTTCTCTTGATCAACTTGTGGTTTCTATTGGGCAGAAGTTTCAAGGTAGTTTTAAGGAAAGGAAACTCTGTGTGTGTGTGTGTGTGTGTGTGTGTGTGTGTGTGTGTGTGTGTGTGTGTGTGTGTGTGTGTGTGTGTGTGTGTGTGTGTGTGTGTGTGTGTGTGTGTGTGTGTGTGTGTGTTGTTTTAGTTTTTCTGCCAATATTGAGGTTTGAACTCAAAGACTGGGTTCTGTCTCTGAACGTTTTCTGCTTAAGGCTTGCACTCTACCACTTGAGTCACAGCTCTACTTTTGGCTATTTTATAGTTAATTGGAGATGAAAGAGTTTCGCAGGATTTCCTTGCTGGCTGGCTTTGAGCTAGGATCCTCAGATCTGAGCTTCCTGAGTAGCTAGGATTATAGGCGTGAGCCACAAGTGCCCAGTTTCTCCTTCCTTCCTCCCTCCCTTCCTTCCTCCCTCCCTTCCTTCCTTCCTCCCTTCCTCCCTCTCTTTCTCCTTCCTTCCTTCCTTTCTTCCTTTTCCTTTCTTTCATAAGGTTAATAGAGAGGGATGCTGGATAGTTGACCCCTCTGGAAGTTGGGAGGAAGTCCGAAATATCGTAGGCCTCTTAAGGATTGGGTTCCCCTAGGAATCTCCTATGGACATCCCTGACCATTCCCAACAGCCTAGAGTTCTGAATGTTTTAAAGCATGCAGAGCGTCTCACAAGTGCCTCCTTGGGCCCCTCGGATCTTCCTGTTCTGAGTCTAACCAGCTCCACTCTGCCCTTCCTGCTCAATCTGCTCCCCCCCAACCCCACCCCAGCCCAGGGGCCCTTGGACTTTTCAGATAATGTGAAATACTGAGTGTGGACCAAAAGCAATAAAAACCTCCATTTTTTAAATAAAAGTTGTGTCTGAGACAGCAGGAGTCCTAGACCACCCTAGTGGTGGTGGCTGGGGGCCTGGGAGACCTTCCCAGCAACCTTGGGCGAGGGAAGTAAAACCCAAGCCCAAGGCCCTGAGGTCATGAGTGGAACCAATGACTTGAAAAGCCAAGACTTGAGTAGAGGCAGAGGCTGAGTTTCACTGGGATCTGTGGGTGCCAGTTCTGCCCATTCCTACAGCGCTGCCTCCAGGCTATTCTCCAAGCCTGGAGATCCCTCCCAGTCCAACTATACATTCTCAGAGCTCCCATGCCAAAAGCCCACCCCTTACCTCCATAGAGCAGTGCCCTTCCCAGCTCTTCCCCTTCCCAGAGCCTTTGGAGCTTTGGATCGATCCACCTTCCCTTCATCCCTATCATGAGCTTGTGAAATACATCAATTTTCCGGAGCAGGGAAGGTTTCCCCTCAAAATCAAGGTAACTGCCGGGCATGATGGCTCACACCTGTAATCCTAGCTACTCAAGAGGTTGAGAAGTGAGGATTGTAGTTCAAAGCCAGCCCAGACATGAAAACCTGGGAAACTTTATTAACCATCAAAAACCCTGGAAGTGAAGATGTGGTAGAGTACCATCCCGCTGAAAAGGTTCAGGGACAATGTCCAGGTCCTGAGATCAAGCCCCTGTACAGGTACCAAAAATTAAAGTATCAACCTAGCTAGCTGGGCGCTGGTGGCTCATGCCTGCAATCCTAGTTACTCAGGAGGCTGAGATCTGAGAATCGCAGTTCAAAGCCAGCCCAGGTAGGAAAGTCCATGAGACTCATCTCCAATTAACCACCAGAAAACTAGAAGTAGCACTGTGGCTCAAGTGGTAGAGCTCTCACTTTGACCTGAAGAGCTGAGGGGCAGCACCCAGGCCCAGAGTTCAAGCCCCACGACTGCCCCCCCCCAAAAAAAAAATCAGCCTAGCTACTCAGGAGGTTGAGCTCTGAAGATCCTGGTTCAAAGCCATCCTGAGCTGTAAAGTCTGAGATTCTTATCTCCAAGTAGCCAGCAGAAAACCAGAAGTGGAGTTATGGCTCAAAGTGGTAGAGCACTAGCCTTGAGCAAAAAAGCTCAGGGACAGCGCTCAGGCACTGAGTTCAAGCCCCACAACCAGCAGCAACAACAAATAAGCCAGGTGCCAGTGGCTCATGCTCATAATCCTAAAATCTGAAGATCGTGGTTCAAAGGCAGCCCAGGCAGAGAAGTCCTTGAGACCTTTATCGTCAATAAACTATTCAAAAAAGGCCAGAAGTGGCTTAGGAGGTAGAGCACCAGCCTTAAGCAAAAAGAGCTCAAGGAAAGCACCCAGGCCCTGAGTTCAAGCCCCAGGACTGACAAAAAGAAAAATTGAAGTAACCGCTCTTCTGCCATCACCTGGGCCACTGCAGGACCCCACAAATGAAGGGCAGAGGAGAGTGCAATACTGATGACTTCCTTCTAGCGTCCATTTTGCAGCTGGAGCCGCAGGCAGGCTGGAACCCCCGTCCCCAGGGAACACGGGACAGAAGGGTCTCCCACAACAGGACCTTGCAGTATTGCAGACGGCTGGTCAGCGTGGGGAGACCGCTAGCCCTCCTCCCCGCAGTGCAATCCGCCGGGCGTGTCCTGAGGACGGTCTCCCTCGGGACAACTGGGCAAGCTGCCACCTCAAGGTGATGCAGCAGAAGGCCTGCTATCTCTTTAAGAAACCCGGCTCACCGCGCTGGGCTGTAGTCCCGCCTCCTTATCGGTCGCGAGGTGCCAAAGGCGCCGGTTTGTGAGTGACGGTTATAGCGGCCAATAGTCGCGGTCGGGGGCGGAGCGGAGCTAGGCGCGGCTGCCGGCACCGGGAGGAGAAGAGGGGTCAGCCGCAGAGGCGTCGTTCCCGGCTGGGGCTCTTCTTAAAGGGGCCGCGTGCCTGGCTGCCGTGGGACAGGGAGGTGGCCAGAGCCCCAGGGAGGAGGGGGGTCTGGAACGGTGAGATGGACCCAGAGAAGGAAGAAGCCTCAAGACTCGAGAACCGCGGGAATGGGAGTTTGGGGGATGTTAGGCGGCAGATTCCCTAGGAACTAGGGGTGCTGACTCTCATTGGTTCTTCTAGTCCTTCCTGTGAGTATTAGGGGGTCGGTTGACTGAAGCAGTTATTCTAGGAGGGGAGGGGGATGAACTCTGGTCACTTACAAGGGCCTTGGCCAGCATCCGCCCGCAGAGCCTCCGGGCTAGCACAGCCCTGAGTCGCCTCTCATTTTACAAATGCGGGCGTTTCCCCATTCCTAAAAGATTTCTGGCCTTTAGGCCAGGTTCGTTGATCTTTGGCAACTTTCTGCTCCTCTGGGAGCCTCAATTTCCCCACTTGTACACTAAATTAAGCTAGAGTTAGGGAGTCCCAAGAAAGTGAGTCAGGAATTGCTGGTTCCAGCTGGGGCTTTGCCTCCTCCTTTGGTTCCTTGTCCCTTTCTGTTTTTTGTCTTCTGGTCTTTATGTCAGTGCTGGGGCTTGAACTCAGGGCCTAGGTGCTGTCCATTCGTTATCATCCTCCCTACCCTACCCCCCAAAAGTTGGCGCTGTATCACTTGAGCCCCAGTTCCATTTTGGAGGTTAGGTGGAGATAAGAAATCTCACAGACTCTCCTGCTCCACTTCGAGCCTGGAGCCTAAATAGCTAGGATTACAGGCCTGACTCAAGTGGTTTATCCCTTCTTTTTTTGTCGGTTGTGGGGCTTGAACTCTGGGCCTGGGCGCTGTCCCTCAGCTCTTCAGCTCAAGGCGAGCGCTCTACCACTTGAGCCACAGCGCCACTTCTGGTTTTCTGGTGGTTAAATGGAGATAAGAGTCTCATGGACTTTCCTGCCCGGGCTGGCTTTGAACCGCGATCCTCAGATCTCAGCCTCCTGAGTAGCTAGGATGACAGGCGTGAGCCACCGGCGCCGGGCGGTTTATCCCTTCTTGAGCTTCAGTTTCCACTTGTGTAACACGAAGCGGCACTGTGGTTCTGCTGGCCTGGCGTAAGACACGTTCAGCACAGTACTTATTCTTTGTTCTTGTCATTGTGGGACAGTGGGGCGAAGAGAATCCTTCCCGCATCAGACCAGAGGCTGTGGGCCGAGGTCGGCGGGAGGCTCTGGGTGGGCTTGGGTGGAGCCCTAAGCCGAGGCTCCGCCCCCTAAGTACTAGAGGACCGGCTTCTAGAGCTCAGCCTAAGGAGGCCCTGCAGAGATCGACAGCCCTGACAACCAATCAGCTTCGTGGACGGCTGCGGGCGGGTTTCCCATTGGTTTACCCCATCTGAAGAATTTTCCCATCTCAAATGCTTAAGGAGCTTCCCAGAGCCCTGCGGGGTGGGGGCGGGAGAGAGGGATGATGTGCAGAAAGTAGCAGGCAGTTGTTCCAAGTCACGCAGCATGACTTCAGCCCGACCCTTGTCCTGACCCTTCTATCCTGTTCACCGTCCAGGGTCACCATGGCCTTCTGGACACAGCTAATGTTGCTGCTTTGGAAGAATTTCATGTATCGCAGGAGACAACCGGTAATGCCAGGGTGTTCAGGTTAGGGTGCAGGGGTGCCCCACGACCACTGAGATCTCCTGCCTGTGTTCTCCCCAGATCCAGCTCCTGGTGGAATTACTCTGGCCTCTCTTCCTCTTCTTCATCTTGGTGGCCGTCCGTCATTCCCACCCACCACTGGAGCACCATGAATGTAAGCCTTCCCCCCCCCCCCCATCAGGTACATGAGCGACAGCCGGTGCCTGACTCTGGCACTCACTTCGGCACTAGAGGTGTGCAGTCATTGGGAACCCATTGCCGACCTGGTATCTTTACACAGGCCACTTCCCCAACAAGCCTCTGCCATCAGCGGGCACCCTGCCGTGGCTCCAAGGTCTTATTTGCAATGTGAACAACTCCTGCTTCTCCAGGCTGACCCCTGGAGAGAAGCCTGGACTCCTTAGCAACTTCAAGGACTCCTTGTGAGTCACAGCAGTTGGGGCAGCCAGGCCAGTGGGATCTGGGCTTATGAGAGGTCCTGCCCCAGAGTCCCTACATCGTACCCTCTCTCTTGTATTCAGAATCTCTCGGCTTTTAGCTGATGCCCACACCGTGCTGGGGAGCCCCAATGCCCACAGGACACTGACTGCTCTAGGGAAGCTGATGCCATTGCTGAAGAGTGCTGGAAATAAAAGTGAGGGAGCTGGGAAACTCTTGAGCCTCAACTTTCCTGACTGTGAAATGGGTACAGGCAGGGGTTGTCACCCAAGGTTCACCTGGCCTTGTGTTTCTGTGCCTTCTTCTTCCAGCTTGGCCCCAACACAGTGACCCACGTCAGGAACAACCTTCCCTGGCCACGGAGTTTCTGGGGATGCTGTCACAAGGGGTGAGACAAGGCTGGGGGAGGGAAGTAATCTTGCAGGAAGACCCAGAATCTCTTCATCCTAGGGTCTGATTTCAGTCTCCAGAGCTGTTCCTGGCATGTGGACTCATGCCCTTGGCCCTGTTTGTACTCAGACAGGGAATGCATGGTGGTCAAGAAATGGAGTAAGTCTTTGCACTTCTCAAAGCCTCAGTTTCCTTGTTTGTAAGATGGGAATGATTGTCTGCACACTTGGTCAACTTGGCATCAAGTTAATTGTTTGCCTTTTTTTTTTTTTTTTTATTTCAGTGTTGGGGCTTGAACTCCAGGTGCCTGGGTGCTGTCCCTTAACTTTTTTTTTTTTTTGGTCAGTCGTGGGGCTTGAACTCTGGGCTTGGGTGCTGTCTCTGTGCTCTTCAGCTCAAGGCTAGTGCTCTATGCTTGAGCCATAGCACCACTCCCGGTTTTAGTGGTTTATTGGAGATAAGAGGCTCACGGACTTTCCTGCTGGCTTTGAACTGTGACCCTTAGATCTCAGCCTCCTGAGTAGCAAGGATTACAGGTGTGAGCCACCAGTGCCTGGCTTGTCCCTTAACTTTTTCACTCCCAGCTAACACTCTACCACTTGAGCCACTGCTTTACTTCCAGCTTTTTGGTGGTTAATTGGAGATGAGTCTCAAAAGACTTTTCTGCCTAGGCTGGTTGCAAACTTTGGTCCTCTGATCTCAGCCTGCTGAGCAGCTAGGATTACAGGCCACCTGTGCCTGTCTGGCTACTTGTTGCTCTTTTTTTTTTTTTTTTTTTTGGTCGGCCGTGGGGCTCGAACTCTGGGCCTGGGCGCTGTCCCTCAGCTCTTCAGCTCAAGGCGAGCGCTCTACCACTTGAGCTACAGTGCCACTTCTGGTTTTCTAGTGGTTTATTGGAGATAGGAGTCTCACGGTCTCTCCTGCCCGGGTTGGCTTTGAACCGCGATCCTCAGATCTCAGCCTCCTGAGTAGCTAGGATTACAGGCGTGAGCCACCAGCGCCCAGCTTTGTTGCTCTTTTTTGTCTCCCCACAGGAATCTTTGTTGGCAGCTCTGGGCCAAACCCAGGAAACTGTGAGCGGCTTTGTCGAAGCTGCTGAGAACCTAACCCAGGAGGTGAGGCCCCCCACCCCCACTCCCATCCCCCCACCCCCCACCCCCATCACATTTCCAGCCAGGAAGCAATAAGGGCAGACTGCCCAGTTGGGATGGTGACAGGGAGAGGTGCTTCTAGCTGGTTCCTTGCCCTGGTTTAAGGCTAGGAAGTGGGATGGTATGGAGGAAAGGTTGCCAGTACCCTCTGGTGACCTCTTTTTAGCTCCTGGCCCTGCCCAGCTTGGTAGAGCTCCAGGCTTTACTGCGGAGACCCCAGGGGACCAGGAGCCCTCTGCAGCTGGTATCAGAAGCCTTCTGCAGTGCCAAGGGGCCCAGCAGCCCAGGTGGTCTCTCCCTCAACTGGTATGAAGCCAGCCAAATCAAGGAATTGGTAGGGCCGGAGCCTGGATCACCCCTGATGGTTGATGGCCTGAGTGAGTAACTGACCTCAGTTTCCCCATTTGGAAAGTGGGTGAAGGATGTGGGGTAGAGCCTCATGATACCTCCACGCCAGGCCCTGACTGCTCTAAGCTGATGGGGGTCCTGGATGACCACCCACTCTCTCACCTGCTCTGGAGACGTCTGAAGCCACTGATCCACGGGAAAATTCTATTTGCACCTGACACAAATTTTACCCGGCAGCTCATGGCCCAGGTGAGGGTGGCCTGGTACGGGGGGCAAGAGGGGAATTGCAAAACTCATCCAATACCCTCAGTATAGGTGGGGTAGGGCTAGGCCCTCAGACTGTGGCAGATGTCAAAGAGACCAGCATGTAAAGGCTCAGAGATGGGGCAAGGAGAAGGTGCTAGGGAGGTACAGGGGTCCTCAGAGGACCCCTAGATTAATCTCCTGACTTCCTTCCCTCCCCCACAGATGAATCGGACCTTTGAGGAGCTGGCTCTGCTGAGAGATGTCAAGGAGGTCTGGGGGGCCCTGGGTCCACAGGTCTTTGACTTCATGAACAACAGTGACAATATGGCCATGCTACAGGTGGGTTGGGGGGGGGGTTGTCCTAGGGCAAGAAGGAGGCTTCACACAGACCTCTCCTCATCTGACACCCACCCCCCTCACATGCATTCCCCAGAGGCTCCTGGAACTGCAGAATAAAGGGCAGAGAAGGCCAGGATCTGGTGGCTTAGACAGAACTGAGGCGATCAGATCCTTCCTAGACCCCAGCAGAGGAGGCTACAGCTGGCGGGATGCCCATGCTGACATAGGACGCCTGGTGGGCTCCCTGGGCCGCGTGATGGAGGTGAGGTTGCTGGCCAGTTGAGGATCTCTGTCAGGAAGGGGACATGCCACACAACCTGATGATGGCAGACTTTGAAGATAAGTCTTGCCCTGGGGCCATACCGGAAAACAAGGAGTGTGGGAACTGTCCTCCAAGGAGAATGACATCTTGGGTTTCATAGATGCCTGAGGAGGGGGCCAGCCTATTGTTTAGTGGAGTGAAAAAGGAACCAACCAGCCATGAACTGGGAGGGGACATCAGCTTGGCCTTAGGTCCAGGAGGGCTGGCTAGCAGGTCCAAAGGTCAGGCACACTTCAGCCCCTGGGATTCAATGCCTTCCCAGTGTGTATCCCTGGACAAACTAGAGGCCGCACCTTCGGAGGCAGCCCTGGTGACACGGGCCCTGCAGCTGCTTGCTGAGCGTCGTCTCTGGGCGGGCATCGTCTTTCTGGGACCCGAAGATTCCCAGAATTCCACAGAGATGCCAGCTCCAGGCTTGGGCCCTGGCCACGTGCGGGTCAAGATTCGCATGGACATCGATGATGTCACCAGGACCAATAAGATCATGGACAAGTGAGGGTGGGACCAAAGGCGTGGTGGGCGTGGCCAAGAGCGTGGTGGGCGGGGCCAAGGGCACAGCCTATTGAAGATCATCATAGATAGGTAGTTTAGCCTATTGGCAACAGCCAGTATGCGAGGCAGTACTGACAAAGGGCTAGTAGGTGGAGCCAAGGGCACCATGGACCAATTGGGATCCGTAAAGGGCGTGACCTAGGATGATGGGGCAGAGCCTAAGGTCTAGTGGATAAGGTAGGAATGGGTATTAGTAGGGCTTAAGGGTGGGCTGGCCAGGCACAAAATTCTACCCCACTGAGTCACAGCAGAGTCAGAGGGGCAGAGCCAAGGCTGTTATGGGCAAGGCCTCCTATAACTGACCCCTTTTCCCCCCTTGAAGGTTTTGGGACCCTGGCCCATCTGCAGATCCTCTGATGGACCTTCGCTATGTGTGGGGCGGCTTCGTGTACCTGCAGGATCTGCTGGAGAGTGCAGCTGTTCGGGTGCTAAGTGGCACCCGGCCCCGGGTGGGCCTCTACTTGCAGCAGATGCCCTATCCCTGCTATGTTGATGACGTGTGAGCTGGGCCCCTCCCCGCTCTCTTAGCCGCCAGTCCCAGGGTTGGAGTGGGGCCTGAGTTTGGTTTAGAGCATTCAAGCATTCACCAGCTTCCCACTGGTTTGGAGGAAACACTCCATGTGACCTGTAGAAGTGAGGTTCTGGGATCCCAGAGGGTCTGGATCTAGGATGTCCAGGTGCAGGAAGAACACCGCCTGTGCTAAGAGCTGGGACTGCTAGACTGGATCTGAGGAGATGGGTGTGTGTGTGTGTGTGTGTGTATGCATGCATGCACAGGTACTGGGGCTTGAACTCAGGGCCTGGGTACTGTTTCTGAGCTTTTTTGTTTAAAGCTGGTGCTCTGTCACTTGAGCCTCAGTCCCACTTCTGGCTTTTTTTGGTGGTTAATTAAAAGTAACTACCTCTCAGCTTTGTTTGCAGTCTGGCTTTGCACTGTGACCCTCAGATCTCAGCTTTCTAAGTAGTGATTACAGGTGTGATTACAGCTAGGAGCTGGGGAATCTGAGTTCTGGTTGTTGTTTATTGTTTTGTTTTGTTTTGTTTTGTTTTTTGTCGGTCATGGGGCCTGAACTCTGGGCCTGAGCGCTGTCCTTCAGTTCTTCAGCTCAAGGCTAGTGCTCTACCACTTGAGCCACAGCACCACTTCCAGCTTTTTCTGCTTATGCGGTGTGGTGTTGAGGAATTGAACCTAGGACCTTATGCATGCCAGGCAAGCGCTCTATCACTGAGCCACCTTCCCAGTCCCTAGGATCTGAGTTCTAAGGCATAGGGGACATAGCTGGTTGAAATTCTTGAAATTGCAGGATTAATGGGTCATGTCAGATGTGTGGGTAGGGGGCTGTGCAGGGTCCTTGACTATACCTGTGCCCCACACCCCAGGTTCTTGCGTGTCTTAAGCCGGTCACTGCCTCTCTTCCTGACATTGTCTTGGATCTACTCTGTGGCGCTGACGGTGAAGGCCGTGGTACGTGAGAAGGAAACACGACTTCGCGACACGATGCGTGCCATGGGACTCAGCCGTGCAGTTCTCTGGCTGGGCTGGTTCCTCAGTTGCCTTGGGCCTTTCCTGCTCAGTGCTGCACTGCTCGTGATGGTACTCAAGGTGGGTGCAACATAGCCTTTGCTGATAATCAAGATGAGTGCAGCTCAGCTTTCCTGGGCTGGAGGACGCCGCTGTGTCAGTGTGTGTGTGTGTGTGCGTGTGTGTGCGTGTGTGTGTGTGTGTGTGTGTGTGTGTGTGTGTGTCCTAAGGCCCTGTCCTGGAAGTCTGAGCTCCCTTTGCCTTCCCAGCTGGGAGACATTCTCCCCTACAGCCACCCAGTGGTGATCTTCCTGTTCTTGGCCACCTTCTCGGTAGCCACGGTGGTCCAGAGCTTCTTGCTGAGCGCCTTCTTCTCCCATGCCAACTTGGCAGCCGCCTGTGGGGGCCTCATCTACTTCTCACTCTATCTACCCTATGTGCTGTGCGTGGCTTGGCGGGAGCAGCTGCCCACCGCGGGCCGTGTGGCCGCAGTGAGTCAGGTGGTGCCTTTGGGGGTGAAGGGGCCAGGGTGCCCTCGGCCGTGCTCGATCCATCCCTGACCCCACTCGTGCCCTCCCGCAGAGTTTGCTGTCCCCTGTGGCCTTCGGCTTCGGGTGCGAGAGCCTGGCACTGCTGGAGGAGCAGGGCGAGGGTGCACAGTGGCACAACCTGGGCATTGGGCCTGCGGGTGACGTCTTCAGCCTGGCACAGGTCTCGGGCCTCCTGCTGCTGGATGCTGCGCTCTATGGCCTTGTCCTCTGGTATCTGGAGGCTGTGTGCCCAGGTGTGCTGTAGCGGAGGGTGGGGGGGCGGGGGGGGGGGGAGGCTGGTACCTTCCTGGAAGTTGGAAGCTGGAATCCAGGTTATCCCCCAGAAGGGGCGGGGCTACAAGATGGGGTTCCTGCACCTACACACAGGGACTGCATCTTCCAATGGAGACAGGGATAGGGGGCCTGGGGAGCTCCTGGCACAGTGCACAGGTGTCTGACTTGATGGGCAGTGTCCTGGCCGCCTTGATGCCAGGTGTGTGGCCAGTCGTCGGCACACTCCATGGGGAATGACAGGCATCTCCTTCTGCAGGGCAGTACGGGATCCCCGAACCGTGGAATTTTCCCTTCCAGAGGAGCTACTGGTGCGGACCTGGAGCCCCCAAGGGTCCTGCCCCAGCCCCTGCCCCACAAGACCCCAAAGGTGAGGCCTAGGAGCTTTAGCAACTGTTCCCCTATTTGGATTTCTCAGCCCCACCCCCACCCCAAATTTAAAAAAATACACAGGATCAGCTGGGCACTGGTGGCTCACACCTGTAATCTTAGCTATTCAGATCTGAGGATTGCAGTGGGAAGCCAGCCTGGGCAGGAAAGTCTGTGAGACTTTTTTTTCCCAGTCATGGGGCTTGAACTCAGGGCCTGGGCACTGTCCCTGAACTCTTTTTTTTTTTTTTTTGGGGGGGGGGTCCGGTCGTGCGGCCTGAACTCTGGGCCTGGGCGCTGTCCCTCAGCTCTTCAGCTCAAGGCTAGCGCTCTACCACTTGAGCCACAGCGCCACTTCCGGCTTTTTTCTTTTTTCTTATGTGGTGCTGAGGAACCAAACCCAGGGCCTCATGCATGCAGGGCAAGCGCTCTAGCACTGAGCCACCTTCCCAGCCCCTCCCTGAACTCTTTTATTCAAGGCTAGCACTCTATCAATTTGAGCCACAGTGTCACTTCCAGTTTTTGTTTTTTTTTTTTTTTTTTGGGTCCGGTCGTGGGGCATGAACTCTGGGTCTGGGCGCTGTCCCTCAGCTCTTCAGCTCAAGGCTAGCGCTCTACCACTTGAGCCACAGCGCCAGTTCCGGCTTTTTTCTTTTTGCTTATGTGGTGCTGAGGAATCGAACCAGGGCCTCAGGCACGCAAGGCAAGCACTCTACCACTGAGCCACCTTCCCAGTTTTTTGAGTGATGGAGTCTCACAGAGACTTTTCTGTCTAGCCTGGCTCTGAATGGCAGTCCTCAGATCTCAGCCTCCTGAGTAGCTAGGATTCAGGTGTGAGCTACTGTTGCCCAGCTGTGCGACTCTTATCTCCAATGAAGCACCAAAAAGTTGGGGGGGGGGTCCAGTTGTGGGGCCTGAACTCTGGGCCCGGGTGCTGTCCCTCAGCTCTTCAGCTCAAGGCTAGTGGTCTACCACTTGAGCCACAGTGCCACTTCCGGCTTTTTTTCCCCCTGCTTATGTGGTACCGAGGAATCGAACTCAGGGCCTCATTCATGCAAGGCAAGCGCTCTACCACAGAGCCACCATAGCACCAAAAAGTTGGAAGTGGAGCTTTGGCTCAAGCGGTAGAATGCCAGCCTTGAGCCCAAAACTTAGGGCAGTTCCAAGGCCCTGGGTTCAAGCTCCAGGATACACACACACAGACACATACACACCCCAAAAGGGTGGGGGGGGGGACAATGATGTTTGCAAATACTCATTTCAGTTCTGTGGATACCCTAGCTGCTAGATGATACATGTGCTTCAGCCCTCTGGGACAGACCCTCCCCTCCTCCACGGGGACAGGGACCAGCTCTGATGACCCCCAGGATCCCGGGGATGACCTGACCCTCCCTTTCTCCCTCCACAGTGCTGGTAGAAGAGGCTCCACCTGGCCTGAACCCTGGAGTCTCCATTCGTGGTCTGGAGAAGCGGTTTCCTGGCAGTGCACAGCCGGCCCTGCGCGGACTCAGCCTGGATTTCTACCAAGGCCACATCACTGCCTTCCTGGGTCACAACGGAGCGGGCAAAACGACCACACTGTGAGCCAGCCACCTCCTCCCTCCCCTGCCTCAGAGGGCACCTGCTGATCCAGTGTGGGTGGGAACCCCAGGCCCCTTGGGGCACAAAATGTGCTCAGTACGTTTCCTCTGAACCTCAGTTTCTCTCCTCTATGAAATGGGACATAGCCAGGCACCAATGGCTCACACCTGTAATCCTAACTTTACTCAGGAAGCTGAGGTTTACAGTTCAAAGCCAGCCCAGGCAGGAAAGTCTGAGAATCATCTGCAGTTAGTTGCCTAAAAACTGGAAATGGCGCCATGGGTCAAAGTGGTAGAGTGCTAGCCTTGAGCAGAAAAGCCCAGGGACAGTGCCCAGGCCCGAGTTCAAGCCCTACCACTGACAAACAAACACACAAAAAAGCCTCAGGGACAGTGTTCAAGCCTTGAGTTCAAGCCACAGAACCAGCATATACACGCGCATGAACACACTACTACTACAACTACTATTACTACTACTACTAATAGTAAAGGGACTAGGGCTGAGCATTCAGAAGGTAAATGTGAATGCAGGTAGTTCTTCTCTCTGTGGAGGGATGCTGCCCTGAGACTTCTGTACCCCCAGGTCTATCCTGAGTGGCCTCTTTCCACCCACTGGTGGCTCGGCCTTTGTCTTGGGCCATGATGTGCGCTCCAGCATGGCGGCCATCCGGCCTCACCTGGGCATCTGCCCACAGTACAACGTGCTGTTTGACATGTACGTCATGGTGTGCTGGGTGGGGCTGGCATGCCATGGTGGAGGGAAGGAGCGGGCATCCTGGGGTACCCTGCTCACCATGAGGGACCCTGTTGGTCACCCCTGGCTACAGGCTGACAGTAGAGGAGCACGTGTGGTTTTATGGCCGGTTGAAGGGTCTCAGTGCAGCTTCAGTAGGCCCGGAGCAGGAACGTCTGCTGCAAGATGTAGGCCTCATCCCCAAGCGTCTCTCGCAGACACGCCACCTGTCTGGTGAGCCGGCCTGGAGTGTTACCTCAACAGAGACAGGATAATAGGAAGCCAGGGGGCTGAGGTCTCTTGGGAGGGCGAAAGGGGCAACACAAAGCCAGGCATTGTGGCGCATGCCTGTAATTCTTGCTACTGAGGAGGCTGAGCTCTGAAGATTGTGGTTTGAAGCAAACTCGGATGGGAAAGTCTGTGAGAGTCTTTTTTCTTTGTTGGTTGTGGGGCTTGAACACAGGGCCTGAGCACTGTCCCTTGAGTGCTAGCTCAGGGCTAGCACTCTACTACTTTGAGCCATCCCTCCACTTCTGGTTTTCTGGTGTTTAATTGGAGATCAGCGTCTCACTGTCTTTCCTATCTGGACTGGCTTTGAACCCCCAACTTTAGAGCTCTGCCTAGTGAGTAGCTAGGATTACAGGCAAGCCACTGGCACCCAGCTTATGAGACACTTATCCCCAGTTAACTACCAACAAGCCAGGAGTGGAGCTGTGGCTCAAGTGGTAGAGCACTAGCCTTGAGCAAAAAAAGCTCAGGGACAGGCCCTGAGTTCAAGCTCCAGGCCCATCACATACAGACAAAAAGAAAGAGCAACAGTAGAAGGGGTGGAGGAGGGAGGGTCAAACTGAGACTGATACCCTGTCCCCACTCAGGGGGGATGCAAAGGAAGCTGTCTGTGGCCATTGCTTTTGTGGGTGGCTCCCAAGTGGTTATCCTGGATGAACCTACTGCTGGTGTAGATCCCGCTTCCCGCCGCAGTATTTGGGAACTACTGCTCAAATACCGAGAAGGTAAGAGTTAGGAATGGCCTGAGGTCCCTTGGCATTCTGCTTGCATGGAGGCACTTACTAACAAGGAAGTGGTGGCAGCAGGCTTTGCAGGGTGAATAGGAGTTTCCTACATAGGGGTTTTGCAATTCCTATCAGAGAACCACAACTTGGGAAAAGACCAGGTGGCCTGGTGGTTCACAGGGGTGGGATCTCCATCCCCCAGGTCGCACATTGATTCTCTCCACCCACCACCTGGATGAGGCAGAGCTGCTGGGAGATCGTGTGGCCATGGTGGCCGGTGGCCGTCTGTGCTGCTGTGGGTCTCCACTCTTCCTACAGCGTCACTTGGGCTCTGGCTACTACCTGACCCTGGTGAAGAAGTCCCCACCCCTGAATATCAGTGAGAAGGTGAGGGCCAAAGTTGGCTTGTGACCTCTGACCCCTCGCCTCTGACCTCCAGGCTCTAGTCAGCCTGATGGCTTTTTCAATCATCACCTTTCTGTCTGCAGAGTGACACTGACTCAAAGGACAGTCTTGCTACCAGACAGGAGGGGGAGCCGGCCCACCAGAACAGTGCAGCGGGTACTGACTAGGCTGGGAGACCCCCCAAAGGGATGGATCGGGGTTGGGGTTTAATTCAAGGGATCCCAGACTGGACCCATAATCCCATCCTGGGCTGCAGCTGAATGGTGACTTTGACCCTGAGTTGAGCCCCAAAAGTGGCCCCACCCCTCCCCTCAAGTTCCTAACTCTGACCCAGGAGCAGGGGTTGAGAGGAGCAGGGGGGCGAGACAGGGGCTTTGGGGAGGGGGTCCTGGGCCTACCAGGGTCCTTGAGAGACCTCTGTTCTTTCAGGTTCATCCCAGCTGCTGGCCCTAGTGCAGCGCGTGGTGCCAGGGGCACAGCTGGTGGAGGAGCTGCCCCGAGAGCTGGTGCTGTCCCTGCCCTATGAGGGTGCCCTGGACGGCAGCTTTGCCTCCCTCTTCCAGGAGCTGGACCAAGGCTTGGTGGCACTAGGCCTCACTGGCTATGGGATCTCGGACACCAGCCTTGAGGAGGTGCAGGGCGGAGGGGGCTCCCTGGAGGAGGGAGTTTTGGAGAATGAATAGGAGTCTTCATTTTTTTTTACTGGAACTGAGGCTTACTCAGGGCCTTTCCCTCTCATATGGGATTTTTGGTCTTCTACCAGTTGAGTCACAGCTCCACGTCCAGTTTTTTGGTGGTTAATTGGAGATATGAGTCTCACAGACTTTTCTGCCCGGGCTGGCTTTGAACCATAATCCTCAATCTCAGCCTCCTGAGTAGCTAGGATTATCGGTGTGAGTCACTGGCACCTGGAAGGAGTCTTCTTATTGATATATTTTTTTAATTTGGCCAGTCCTGGGACTTGAACTCAGGGCTTGGATGTTGTTCCTGAGCTTCATTTTGCTCAAAGCTAGAACTCTAGCAATTGAGTCACATCTCTACTTCTAGGTTTTTTGGTACTTTATTGGAAATAAGCATCTCACAGACTTTGCTGCCTGGGCTGGCTTCAAACGGAGATCCTCAGTGTGGTTAGGATTATGGGCATGAGCCACCAGTGCCTGGCGGGAGTCTTACTGTTAGGGAAAACATGGGAGGGAGGAGGCAGGGCCAGGGCAGGAGGCTTGGCATCCCTCGGGGAAGCCTGAAGGGACCCTTCCCAGAACCCCCTTGTCCCTGAGATCCTGTTCTGTCTCCCCAGATCTTCCTGAAGGTGGTGGAGGACTGTGCTGTAGACGCAGACCAGGAGGGTGCGACCAGGCTCCCTGACCTTTCACCCTTGACCCTGACCCTCAGCTGACCCTGGCCTAAATCCAAGTCCCAACCCTTGATTGAGTCTGTCCTTTGTGCCTAGCCCTGAGTCCTGACCTCTTCCTTCATAACCCTGTCCCTTGACCCTGATCCCATCCTGACACACTAATCTCGGTCTCCGGTCGCTGTTGGCTTGGCAGATGGCAGCTCAGGGCAGCATCTGAGTACCCGAATTGCCGCCCTTCGGCGCAAGACACTGCCAGAGACCTCAGCCCTGGAGAATGGGGAACCAGGTGAGTCGCTTCTCCACTCCCTGGCCCTCTCCAGGTCTTCATAGTATGAGACTGACCCCTGACCTTCCTGTCCTTCACAGCTGGGCCATGCCCACAGAGTCAGGCCCTGCGGGGCTGCGGGACAGTGGCTGCAGGCCGGGCATGCGGTGCTGCGTTGATCCACCGGCAGCTCTGGGCGCTGCTTCTCAAGCGTTTTCTGCTGGCGTGTCGCAGCCGCCGTGGCCTGTTTGCCCAGGTGAGGGGGACCCAGCTTCACTGCATGCCTGTTTATGGGGGGGTGAGGGTGGGGGCTCAGGGCTGGTTCTAGAGCGGGAGTGGAGGCTGCAGCTCGTGGTCTGGTACCCTCAGATTGTGCTGCCCGCCCTGTTTGTGGGCCTGGCTCTGGTGTTCAGCCTCATCGTGCCTCCTTTTGGCCACTACCCAGCCCTGCGGCTCAGTCCTGACATGTACGGTGCCCAGGTCTCCTTCTTCAGGTGGGTGCTGGGAAGGAGGGCCTGGTGTGGGGAGGGAGGGCTAGGACCCTGGAGTCACGAACTTGACCCCGCATCTTCTTCCCCTTCAGTGAGGATGCACCGTGGGACCCTGTTCAGGCCCGGCTGCTTGAGGCCCTGCTTAGAGAGGCAGGGCTGGATGGGCCCTGCCTGCAGAACACCTCCACCAGGTGATGCCTTCAGCCTGGTCCTGCTCCCTCTGGCTTTTATTTTTCTCCCCCCTCCACTCATCTCTGAGCTCTAGTTCTAGTTTCTTCTCTGGGTTCCAGTCCTCTCCTTCCCTCTCACCCCTGGGGGTGGGGGGGGCTCTGGTCTCAGTTTCCCCCCTGGGATCTAGCCTCAGTTGCTTCTTTGAGGCTGGCCTCAGTTTCCCCCCTGAGCTCTGACTCCAGTTTCCCTCCTGGGTTCTGGGGCGAGCACACAGCATGCCTAGTAGAGGTTGATGTCTGTATTGACGCCCACAGGGAACCTGAGCACACACAGCGCCCTGCCTGCCGATTCTCTGTCCCCAAGGTTCCTGCTGATGTGGCCCAAGCCTTGGCCGGTGGCAACTGGACCCTGGAGTTCCCATCCCCGGCTTGCCAGTGCAGTCAGCCTGGCACCCGCCGTCTGCTCCCTGACTGTCCCGCTGGGGCCGGTGGCCCCCCACCACCCCAGGCTGTGGCCAGCTCCGGGGAGGTGGTGCAGAACCTAACAGGCCGAAACGTGAGCGATTTCCTGGTGAAGACCTACCCACGCCTGGTACACGAGGGGTGAGCCACCGCTGGGTCCGGGTCTGGCTTCAAGGATGGGGTGCCAGGGACTCCCAACGGGGACTCCCCAGGGCCTTCCACCCTCGCCTGCTGCCTCTCTCACCCTTAGCTCTTCCACACTTCCAACCTTCCCATCTCACTGGCCCCCTCCTTCCTGACTCTCCACAGCCTGAAGACTAAGAAGTGGGTAAATGAGGTCAGGTAAGGAGGGACCTGGAGTCGGGGGTTCCCTACTCTGTTCCTTTCCCCATGCTCTCCAGTGGCTCCACTGGCCCTCCCCTCCCCCCAGATATGGGGGCTTCTCACTAGGGAGCCGAGATCTGGACCTCCCCACAGGGCATGAGGTGGGCCACACGGTGGAGTTACTCCAGTCGCTGCTGAGCCCCCAGGCCGGTGGAGCCCTGGACAGGATCCTGAACAACCTCACAAAATGGGCTCATGGCCTGGATGGGCAGAAAAACTTCAAGGTAGGAGCTGAAGGCGGCAGGCAACAGCCAGCTGGAGTCGTGTCTCTGTCTATCGACCCTAACGCCATGGCCTTTTCTCCATCCAGATCTGGTTCAACAACAAGGGCTGGCATGCCATGGTGGCCTTCATCAACAGAGCCAACAACGCACTCCTACAGGCCCACCTGCCCCCAGGCCCCGCCCGCCGGGCCCACAGCATCACCACACTCAACCACCCGCTGAACCTGACCAAAGAGCAACTGTCTGAGGCTGCACTGTGAGTCTCTGCTGGCGCAGCCTCCCTGGTCCCGGTGGTGGTGGATTCTGGGTTGTGGGGACTGGATCAGAATTCTGCCCATCTGTTCTTTGTAAGAGAGCTATCAGCAGGCTGAAGGCTTTCCTAGCTGCCTGAATATCCTTTTCTCTACCAATTTTTATCATTCCAGCTAGGTACCAATGGCTCATGCTGTTAATTCTAGCTACTCAGGAGGCTGAGATCTGAGGATCATAGTTTGAAGCCAGCCTGGGCAGGAAAAGTCTATGACATTCTTATCTCCAATGATACACCAAAACAAAGCTGGAAGTGGAGTTGTGGCTCAAGTGGTAGAGTGCCTGGAACAGAAAAGCTGAGGGATGGGCTGGGAAGGTGGCTCAGTGGTGGAGTGCTTGCCTGGCATGCATGAGGCCCTGAGTTTGAATCCTTAGCACCACATAAGCAGAAAAAACCAGAAGTGGTGCTGTGACTCAAGTGATAGAGCACTAGCCTTGAGCTGAAGAGCTGAGGTACACCGCCCAGGCCCAGAGTTCAGGCCCACGACCGACCAAAAAAAAAAAAAAAAAGCTAAGGGACAGTACTTAGACCCCGAGGTTTTTTGTCAGTCCTGGGGCTTGAACTCCAGGCCTGGGCACGTCCTTGAACTTCTTTTTTGCTCAAGGCTAGCACTCTACGACTTGAGCCACAGCACCACTTCTGGCTTTTTCTGCCTCTGTGGTACTGAGGAATCGAACCTAGGGCTTCTTGTGTGCTAGCCAAGCACTCTACCACTAAGCCACCTTCCCAGCCAAAGAAAACCCAACTTGTCCCCTCCCCCCAAAGAGGACTCGCCCACCCTTGTCCCCAGATCTCCCTTCCCCTCTCCCTGCCACCAATGGGCACAGCAGACCTTTGTCTCCTCTGTTGCATGCACAAGATCCACTCTGAGAACCCTTGCACCCTCACTCCCAGGATGGCCTCCTCAGTGGACGTCCTGGTCTCCATCTGTGTGGTCTTCGCCATGTCCTTCGTCCCAGCCAGCTTCACCCTTGTTCTCATCGAGGAGCGTGTCACTCGAGCCAAACACCTGCAGCTCCTTGGGGGCCTTTCCCCGACCCTTTACTGGCTCAGCAACTTTCTCTGGGACATGGTGCGAGGGCTGGCCTGGCTGGGGTAGGGCGGGGAACAGAACTGCTTGTCCTTGCCTCTTCCAGCAGGGGAGGGGCTTAGGCAAGATGACATGAGCAAGGTCTGGAGGATTGTGGGAAGTTTCTTACTCTTCTGCACCAATAAGCGGGGAGGCTGGGATTGGGGAATGTAGCTTGGTGATGGAGCACTTTGCCTTGCATGTATGAAATCCTGGCCTCCATCTGTAGCACCCAAAAAACAAAGAAGTGATGGGGGTTCGGGGAGGCTGAAGTTCCTGCCCCTTCACGTGTTGAGGTAACTCTGTCTCCAATGCAGTGTAACTACTTGGTGGCTGTCTGCATAGTGGTGCTCATCTTCCTGGCCTTCCAGCAGAAGGCATACGTGGCTCCTGCAAACCTGCCTGCTCTCCTGCTCTTGCTACTGCTGTATGGGTGAGGAAAGGCCTGCGCTTTCTGACCTCCTACCTGCTCTGTGGAGGGACTCTGCAGCATCTTCAGGAGATGATGCGGAGGGTGATCGAATTCAAGATGGTGCCATTGTGGCCTTAAAAGCTCCTCACATCCTCATTCCTATGAATCAAGTCATGAGGCAGAAGATGGGAAGGGAGATCTGTGCTTTTAGCCAGTGCTCATACTTATCAGATGACTCCTCTTATCCTCCTAGCTGGTCGATCACGCCACTCATGTATCCAGCCTCCTTCTTCTTCTCCGTGCCCAGCACGGCCTACGTGGTGCTCACTTGCATCAACCTCTTCATTGGCATCAACAGCAGCATGGCCACCTTTGTGCTTGAGCTCTTCTCTGACCAGGTGGGGCTCTGCAGAGCTGAGGTTGGGGCTAGGTGAGGGGTTTCGGCCTCATTCCACCTGACCCATCTGCCTCCTCTTGACCCAGAGCAGAAGCTGCAGGAAGTGAGCCGTATCTTGAAAAGAGTCTTCTTGATCTTCCCCCATTTCTGCCTGGGCCGAGGGCTAATTGACATGGTGCGGAACCAGGCCATGGCTGATGCCTTTGAGCGCCTGGGTGAGAACTTGCTGTTGGGTGGAGCTGTAGCCAGTACCCTTGAAAATGCCTCCCACCCTAGAGTTGACTTTATAGGCTGGGGACAAAAATGTTTCCAAGGGGGCTGGGAAGGTGGCTCAGTGGTAGAGTGCTTGCCTTGCATGCCTGAGGCCCTGGGTTCGATTCCTCAGCACCACATAAACAGAAAAGGCTGGAAGTGGCGCTGTGGCTCAAGTGATAGAGCGCTAGCCTTGAGCTGAAGAGCTGAGGGACAGTGCCCAGGCCCAGAGTTCAGGCCCCACCACCGGACCAAAAAAAAAAACAAAAAACAAAAATGTTTCCAAGGGGGAGAACCAGGGATTTTAGGTGGCTCTAAGATTCCTTCAGGTTAGAGGTGCATAAAAAAAGCAGTGATACCAAGCACTTGGTGACTCATGCCTCTCATCCTAGCTACTGAGGAGGCTGAGAACTGAGGATTGTAGTCCAAAGCCAGCCTGGGCAGGAGTTCATGAGTCTCATCTCTAGTTTTCTATCCCAAAAGCCAGAAGTGGAGCTGAGGCTCAAGTCGTAGAGTGCTAGCCAATGAGCAAACATGTCAGGTACAGAGTTTGAATCTTGGTCTTGCACCAAAAAAAAAAAAAGAAAAGAAAGAAAGAAAAAGAGTTAATTCAATCTTCAGTCCTTTTGGGAGGAATCTAAGGCTCCAAAATAAGGGAAATAGAGACACTATGTCAATTAGACCCCCAGTTGAGCATCTTATCAGGTCTCAGTGCTTTCCCTTAAGAATACATTGGTGCCAGGTACTAGTGGCTCATGCTTGTAATCCAAGCTACTCAGGAATCTGAGATTTGAGGATCATGGTTCAAAGCCACCTTGGGCAGAAAAGGTTGTGAGATTCTTATCTCCAATAACCTCCAGAAAACCAGAAGTGGCGCTGTGACTTAAAGTGGTAGAGCACTAGATTTGAGCAAAAAAGAGCTCGGGGACAGCACCCAGGCCCTGAATTCAAGCCTCATGACCACCACCACCACTACCACCAACAAAACGAAATATATTGGTAGCTGAATGCTAGTGACTTAGCTGGTGACTTACACCTGTAATCCTAGCTACTTCAGAGCCAGAAATCTGAGGACTGGGGTTTGGCATCAGCCTGGGCACAAAAGTATATAAGACTTATCTCCAGTTAGCCAGCAAAATGCCGGAAATAGTAGCACCAACCTTGAGTGAAAAAGGTAAGGGAGAAAGCCCAGATTCTTAGTTCATGCCCAAGTAACAACACCAAAACAAAAAAAAAAAGAAAGGAAGGAAGGAAGGAAGGAAGGAGGAAGGAAGAGAGAGAGAAAGAAAGAGAGAAAAAAGAAAAAGAAAGAAAGAAAAGAATAGATATGAAAGTGGCGCTGTGGTTCAAGTGGTAGAGCGCTAGCCTTGAGTTGAAGAGCTCAGGGACAGTGCCTAGGCCCAGAGTTCAAGCCCCATGACCAACAAAAATAAATAAATAATAAAAAGAACCCTTTGGTACTGGGTACCAGTGGCTCATGCCTGTACTCTTAGCTATTCAAGAGGCTGATATCTGATCATTGTAATTCAAAGCTATCCCAGGTAGACAAATCCAGGTCCAGGACCCAAATTTGGTATGTGATGTTTGTGCTCATTGGCTAGTGCTCTACCAAGTCCTTTTTTTTTTTTTTTAAATTGTATTTTATTTTATTTGAGAACATACTGTACAGAGGGGTTACAATTACATGGGCAGGATAATGCATACATTTCTTACCAAGCATTGCAGCCTCCTCCTTTGTTTACCCTTCACTTCCCTTCCCCGCCTCCCCCCTCCCCCTCTACCAAGTCCTTTTTAAAAAAAATTTTGTTGGTCATAAGGCTTAAACTCAGGGCCGGGGCACTGTCCCTGAGCGCTTTTATTCAAGGCTAGGGCTCTACTTTGAGCCACAGCTTTACTTCTGATATTTGGGGTAGTTAAGTAGAGATAAGAGTCTTACAGACTTTCCTGCTTGGGTTGGCTTTGAACCTCAGTCCTCAGATCTCAGCCTTATAAGTAGCTTGGATTACAGGTATTAGCCACCAGTGCCAGGCTCCAAGTCCTGTTTTTTTTTTTTTTAATCTTCTCAGGAGACAGGCAGTTCCAGTCCCCCCTGCGCTGGGAAGTGGTCGGCAAGAACCTCTTGGCCATGATGGTGCAGGGGCCTCTCTTCCTCCTCTTCACGCTGTTTCTCCAGCACCGCAGCCGTCTCCTGCCACAGTCAGTGGGGACCAGGGGTTGGTGATGTAGAAGCCAGGCACCAAAGACCTAACTTGGTACCACTCCTGTCTCTGTCTTCAGACCCAAGGTTAGGCTTCTGCCACCATTGGGAGAGGAAGATGAGGATGTGGCACGGGAGCGGAAGCGAGTTATCAAAGGGAGCACTGAGGGGGATGTGTTGGTGCTCAAGGAACTGACCAAGGTAGGTAGAGGAGAGCAGAGTTCTGCGTGGAAAGACTTTGTAGGCCCATCTTTCTCAAGGACCTAAACCCTTCTAGGTATACCGTGGGCAGAAGATGCCAGCTGTTGACCGCCTGTGTCTTGGAATTCCCCCTGGGGAGGTGAGTCTGGAGTGGAGAACTCAATGCCAGGGCAAGGAGTGGCTGTGTGTTTGCCGACATTTGTTTGTTTATGTGTTTATTTATTTTGTCAGTCCTAGGGCTTGAACTCAAGACCTAGGCACTGTTCCTTCTTCTTCTTCTTCTTCTTCTTCTTCTTCTTCTTCTTCTTCTTCTTCTTCTTCTTCTTCTTCTTCTTCTTCTTCTTCTTCTTCTTCTTCCTCCTCCTCCTCCTCCTCCTCCTCCTCCTCCTCCTCCTCCTCCTCCTCCTCTTCCTTCTTCTTCCTTCTTCTTCCTCCTTCTTCTTTGTTGGTCGTGGGGCCTGAACTCTGGGCCTGGGTGCTGTCCCTCAGCTCTTAAGCTCAAGGCTAGCACTCTACCACTTGAGCCACAGCGCCACTTCCAGCTTTTTTTTTTTTCCTGCTTATGTGGTGCTGAGGAAACGAACCCAGGGCCTCATGCATGCAAGGCAAGTGCTCTACCACTGAGCCACCTTCCCAGCACCATAATTTTTTTTTTTTGGGGGGGGGCGGTCCGGTCGTGGGCCTGAACTCGGCCTGGGCGTTGTCCCTCAGCTCTTCAGCTCAAGGCTAGCGCTCTACCACTCAAGCCACAGCGCCACTTCAGGCTTTTTCTACTTATGTGGTACTGAGGAATTGAACCCAGGGCCTTGTGCATGCAAGGCAAGCACTCTACCACTAAGCCACCTTCTCAGCCCCTCCCTGAGCTTCTTTTGCTCAAGGCTATAATTCTACCACTTGAACCACCGTGCCACTTCCAGCTTTTTCTGTTTATGTGGTACTAAGGAGTTGAACCTAGAGCTTCATGCATGCAAGGCAGGTACTCTACCATTAAGCCACATTCCCAGCCAGTTACCTGTTTATTTCTGTTTTTGGCTTTTTTTGTTTTGCTGGTCCTGGGGCTTGAATTCAGTGCCTGGTCACTGTCCCTAAGCCTCTTTGTGTTCAAGGCTAGTGCTCTACCACTTGAACCATAGCACCACTTCCAGCTTTTTCTGAGTATTTTATTGGAGATAAGAATCTCATGGGGCTGGGAAAGTGGCTCAGTGGTAGAGTGCTTGCCTTGCATGTATGAGGCCCTGGGTTTGATTCCTCTGCACCACATAAGCAGAAAAGGCCAGAAGTGGTGCTGTAGCTCAAGTGGTAGAGTGCTAGCCTTGAGCTGAAGAGCTGAGGGACAGTGCCCAGGCCCAGAGTTCAGGCCCCACGACTGACAAAAAAAAAAAAAAAAGAATCTCATGGACTTTTTGCACAGGCTGCCTTTGAATTGTAATCCTCAGATCTCAGCTTCCTAAATAGCTAGGATTACAGGCAAGAGCTACCAGTGCCTGGCTCACTCTCCACTTTTGTTGTTGAACACTTTCTGGGACTCTTTTTTTTTTTTTTTTGTCGGTCGTGGGGCTTGAACTCTGGGCCTGGGCGCTGTCCCCGCGCTCTTCAGTTCAAGGTGAGCATTCTACTGCTTAAGCCACAGCACTACTTCTGGTTTTCTGATGGTTTATTGGTGATAAGAGTCTCACGGACTTTCCTGCCCAGGCTGGCTTTGAATTATGATCCTCAGATCTCAGCTTCCTGAGCAGCTAGGATATAGGCGTGAGCCACCGGCCCCCGGCTAGTGTCTCTTTTTTTAAAGAAAAAAATATGTTTATTATTGTTATTATGAGTACCTCTTTTTGAAGTGCTAGGAGTAGAATCCAAGGCCTTGCTCTATCACTGGTCTATATCCCCTACCCCTGAGCTCTTATTTTGAGCTAACAAGTCTTTATTAAGCACTTACTGCATGCTTACATTTGTTGAGCACTCACTATGCTCGCCACTTTTGTCAGTCAGCTTTTAGCATATTGTATGTGTGTGTGTGTGTGTGTGTGTGTGGTGTGTATATGTATGTATGTACATGCACGCACATGCCTCTACTAGGACTTGAATTGAAAGCCTCTTGCTCTTGCTCAGCTTTTTTGCTCATGGATGGTGCTCTACCATTTGAGCCCACAACTCCATTTCTCTCTCTATGCTGGCTAATTGGAGATCGGATTCTGAAGAACTTTTGCTCAAGCTGGATTTGAACTGGATCCTCACATCTCAGAATCCTGAGTAGCTAGAGTTACAGGTGTGAGCCACTGCCTCCAGGCCTGCAATCTCTTTACCAAGCTACTACAATGTCTTGGGCCACTGTTCCACCTCTGGCTGATTTCCCAGCCTGAATAGTCATCAGGGGCCATTTTTCATTAACTACTCCTGTGTTCTCAAGAACATTTAGAAATTTTATGCTGATGGAGTATTGGTTGAGTTCCTTGCTTGGTCCTTTTTTGTTGTTGTTATTGTTGTTTGTTCCAAGACTAGGACTCAAACTCTGTTTTTGTATGTGTGGTTTTTGTTTATTTTTTGTTTTGTTGGTCGTGGGGCTTGAACTCTGGGCCTGGGCGCTGTCTCTCAGCTCTTTTTTTTTTTTTTTTTTTTGGGTCCGGTCGTGGGGCCTGAACTCGTGGCCTGGGCGCTGTCCCTCAGCTCTTCAGCTCAAGGCTAGCGCTCTACCACTTGAGCCACAGCACCACTTCCGGCTTTTTTCTTTTTGCTTATGTGGTGCTGAGGAATCGAACCCAGGGCCTCAGGCATGCAAGGCAAGCACTCTACCACTGAGCCACCTTCCCAACCCCTCTCTCAGCTCTTATACTTGCTCTAGCACTTGAGCCACAGTGCCACTTCCAGTTTTCTGGTGATTAATTGGAGATAAGAGTCTCATGGACATCCCTGCCCCAGCTGGCTTTGAACCACAATCCTCAGATCTCAGCCTCCTGAGTAGCTAGGATTACAGGTGAGCCACTGGCACCCAGCAGGACTCAAACTCTGTACCTGATGCTTTGCTTATTGGCTGGCACTCTACCAACTGAACCATGCCTCTAATCCGTTTATTTGGCCTTTTTAGGAGTTGTATTATGTGCCAGAATCTATTAAATATATCCTGTAGGTAAAAAATTATTCCTTGGGCTGGGAAGGTGGCTCAGTGGTAGAGTGCTTGCCTTGCATGCCTGAGGCACTGGGTTCGATTCCTCAGCACCACATAAGCAGAAAAAACAAAAAGCCAGAAGTGGCGCTGTGGCTCAAGTAGTAGAGCGCTAGCCTTGAGCTGAAGAGCTGAGGGACAGCGCCCAGGCCCAGAGTTCAGGCCCACGACCGGACCCCCCACCCCCCCAAAAAAAAAATTCCCTGTTAGGTAACAGCTTAAAACTTTTCCACATACTCCAGGTATTTTTTTCGTGTGTGTGTGTGTGTGTGTGTGTGTGTGTGTGTGTGTGTGTGTGTGTGTGTGAGATGGGACTTAAGTTCAGGGCCTGGATCTGTCTGTCCCTGAGTTGTTGTTGTTGTTGTTTTACTCCAGACTAGCACTCTTAACACTTGAACCACACATCTACTCTGGCTTTTTGATGTTTAACTGGAGATGAGTCTCACAGACTTTACTGTACAGGCTGGCTTTGAGCCATGATCCTCAGGTCTCAGCCTGGTGAGTGGCTGGGATGGCAGGTGTGAGCCACCAGCGCCCAGCTTTACCCCAGTATTTATTTCATTTTCTTTCTTTCTTTCTTTCTTTCTTTCTTTCTTTCTTTCTTTCCTTCCTTCCTTCCTTCTTTCTTTCTTTCTTTCTTTCTTTCTTTCTTTCTTTCTTTCTTTCTTTCTTTCTTTCTTTCTTTCTCTCTTTCTCTCTTTCTTTTTGTTGGTCGTGGAGCCTGAACTCTGGGCCTGGGCACTGTCCCTCAGCTCTTCAGCTCAAGGCTAGCGCTCTACCACTTGAGCCTCAGCCCCACTTCCATCTTTTTCTGCCTATGTGGTGCTGAGGAATTGAACCCAGAGCCTCATGCCTGCAAGGCAAGCACTCTACCCCTGAGCCACCTTCCCAGCCCCTACCCCAGTATTTCTGTCCTAAGGCTTCCTGTAGCCCACCAACCCTCCATGCAGAAATCAGAAACAAAGCCACATAGTGATAAGCCCCTGGAGTGAGGACCTGGGGCCTCACTGATTGCAGGTTTCTGTGTGTCCCTCACAGTGTTTCGGGCTTCTAGGAGTGAATGGAGCAGGAAAAACATCCACGTTTCGCATGGTGACTGGGGACACATTGCCCAGCAGAGGCGAAGCAGTGCTGGCAGGCCACAGGTGCGGGAGCTTCACATGGGAACGAGATGTGGGAAATTCTTGTTTTTTCCCCTGTCCTTACCCCTTCCTAGCATGGCCTAGGATCTCCAACCTGTTAACCAGGCTCTGAAACACCCGGTCCATTACCATGGTGGTCCTGGATAGGTGAACCCTGAGGCCCCTGTGTATGCTACCAGTATGGCTTGGGCCTGCTACAAGCCAGGTCTCTGAGCGTCCTGTCCCCCATCTCCCAGTGTGGCCAAGGAACCGGCCGAAGCGCACCGCCGCATGGGTTACTGTCCTCAGTCGGATGCCATCTTCGACTTGCTAACAGGTCGCGAACACCTGGAATTCTTCGCACGCCTGCACGGTGTTCCTGAGGCTCAAGTGGCACAGGTGAGACCTCCACCTTCAACCTTGCCCTCCCAGGCTCCCAGAGGCTCCTAGCTGAGGGAGCCTGGACTAGCCCAGATCCAGGGCTCCCATTAGCCACGCCCAAACTTAAATCCAATCCTAAGCATTCTCACTCTCGGCTCCGCCCCTACCAAACCGTCCAATCAGAAGTATTGTTCCTACTCTATGCCCCACCCTACCAAGCTCCTAAACTCACTTTGGGTCATCAGCCCTTTCCATGCATTCCTGCTGCCCTGTCTGGGTTTAGGGCTTCGCACCTTTTGCTTGATGTCCTCCTTTCTTTCCTGACCATCCTCAGCTGCTTCACTTTACCTTTCA
Organism: Dipodomys merriami; assembly: GCF_024711535.1. Taxonomy (NCBI): domain Eukaryota; kingdom Metazoa; phylum Chordata; class Mammalia; order Rodentia; family Heteromyidae; genus Dipodomys; species Dipodomys merriami. The sequence continues at coordinate 4,737,929 of NW_027206291.1, forward strand.
CCTTCTCCTTGGCCTGCCCCCCCCCCACCTCCTCCACCCCCGTCCCTGCCCACCCTAGCCCCGCCCCACAATCTCTGGTCCCACTCCAAAAGCTCACTCTGATGTGACCCAAAACTCACTGTGGTCTCATTTCATATCACCCGAAGCCCAGCCATGTGCTCATTCTGGTCCTAGGAAGCTTTTTTGGCCCTGCCTCGTGTGTGTGTTTACATACGCGCGCACACACACACACACACACACACACACACACACACACACACACACACACACACATGCAAGCCAGTACGCGCGCACACACACACACACACACACACACACACACACACACACACACACACACACACACACACACACACACACACACACACACACACACATGCAAGCCAGCCAGCCCTGGGGCTTGAACTCAGAACCTGGGCCCTGTCCCGGAATTTCCATGCTGAAGGTTGGGCTTGTAGCACTTGACTCATAACTCCGCTTCCAGCTTTTTGCTAGTTAACTAGAGATAAAGAGTATTACGGACTTTCTTGCCGGGGCAGTCTTCAAACTGTAGCCTCTTTTTTTTTTTTGGGGGGGGGGTCATCGTGGGGCTTGAACTCTGGGCCTGGGCACTGTCCCTCAGCTCTTCAGCTCAAGGTGAGCGCTCTACCTCTTGAGCCCACAGCGCCACTTCTGGTTTTCTAGCGGTTTATTGGAGATAAGAGTCTCACGGACTTTCCTGCCCAGGCTAGCTTTGAACCGTGATCCTCAGATCTCAGCCTCCTGAGTAGCTAGAATTACAGGTGTGAGCCACTGGCGCCCGGCTGCTCGGTAGCCTCTTGAGTAACTAGGATTACAGGCATGACCCATCTGTGCGTGGCTGCCTCATGCTTATTCTGGGCCTGCTCCACAGATAGCCAGCCTGGGCCTGGCCCGCTTGGGACTCCCACGTTACGCGGACAGACCTGCAGGCACCTACAGTGGAGGCAACAAACGGAAGCTGGCGACAGCTATTGCCCTGGTTGGAGATCCTGCTGTGGTCTTTCTGGTGTGTGGGGTGTGGGGTGGGCAGGGTGGGTTCTGGGGCATCTACATGGCCTGATCTAGGACATGTCCTCTCTTCCCAGGATGAGCCCACCACAGGCATGGACCCCAGTGCACGGCGCTTCCTCTGGAACAGCCTCCTGGCTGTAGTGCGGGAGGGGCACTCCGTGGTGCTCACCTCGCACAGGTACCTCTCCCCCTCCTCAGCCCCCTCCCTCCTCACCAGATACCCAGGGCAGAGGGCCTCTAGCAGGCTCTAGGGAGAGGCTGTTCAGAACACAGGACCATTCCCAAGGGGGCGCTCTTGATCACTTACCGAGTTTGTGGGACCCCATGGCTAAGGAACACCTGCTGACGGTACCCAGTCTCAGATGGTACCCAGTGTAGGCCCAGCAGCAATTGTCCAGAGAAGCGGGATCACCCTGGAGGGGGAAGGCTCTGGCTTGGGTAACGCTATGCCAGGCTTGGCTGATCCACGCCTCACCAAGCTCATGGAGTGGGGCTTTCCACAGCATGGAGGAGTGTGAAGCTCTTTGCACACGCCTGGCCATCATGGTGAATGGGCGATTCCGCTGCCTGGGCAGCGCACAGCATCTCAAGAGCAGGTGGGCAGCAAGGTCTCAAAGCAAGTGTGGAGACATCAGACAGGAGGAGGATTGGGCATGGGGGAGGAGAAGTGGTCTGTAATTGGCTGGGATTATGAATTATCCCAGAGCTGGATAAAGGGGCGGAGCCAACGGGCTTCCTGGGTGCCTGTCCTAGGGGGAGGTGAGACCTGATTGGTAGAAGGGGTAATCAGGCTGCGTGGAGGTGGAGCCACAGAGGAGAGCTTGACTGTGGGCGGGGCCAGAGGGAATGGGCGTGGCCTGCGGGGGAGACCGGGAAAGAAGAGTGGCTGGGCAGGGTTGGATGGCTTTGGACTGGGCAGGGCTGGAAGGGCTGGGCTGCCAAGTGTGGGGATGGGATCGCTTGTTGGGGGCGGGGAGGGGGGCAGAGAGAGAGTGGTAAGGGGGGCTCTGGGCTCTGGGCGGAGTGACAGATGGAGCCGGGAAGAGTAAAGTATCCGCAGGCCGGTAGGGTCTGGTGAGTGGGTGGGGCTCACGGGTGAGCCGGACCGGACGGGGTGAGCTGGCGGGTAGGGCCGGGAGCCTCTTTTGAGGAAGGTAGGGAAAGGCCATGTGGCTGTAGATCGTGGGGAGCTAGGCTAGCAGACCGGGGAGGCTGTGTGGGCGCGTCTGGTAGCCCTGGTCCCGACCCCTCCAGATTCGGGTCTGGCCACACACTGACCCTGAGGGTCCCGGCGGACCAACCCGAGCGGGCAGCGGCCTTCGTGGCGGCGGCGTTCCCAGGGGCCGAGCTTCGAGAGGTGCACGGAGGCCGCCTGCGCTTCCAGCTGCCGCCGGGAGGGCGCTGCGCTCTGGCGCACGTCTTTGGAGAGTTAGCCGCGCATGGCGCAGACCACGGCGTGGAGGACTTTTCCGTGAGCCAAACCACTCTGGAGGAGGTGACCGCAGAGCCAGGATGGGACTGGAAGAGGGACTGGAGTCCCCACCCTCGACTGACAGCCCCTCCTGTCTTTTCCTGTCCCCTCTGTGCCACCCACCTGCCAGGTATTCCTATACTTCTCCAAAGACCAGGGAAAAGATGAAGATGAGGATCACCAGCCAGAAGCTGAAGAGGAGACGGACACCCAACCAGGCCCGCTACGTCCCAAACGCATCAACCGGTTCCTAGAGGATCCCAGCATGGTGGAGACCATGCTGTGAGCCTCCCTGATTGGGGGAGGGGAGAGGAGAGGGGCGCTCTTGGGAGGCCCTGAGAGGCAAAGTCAAAGTAGAAGGCCTGGTGCCTAAGCTCCAAGCTGTAGAGCTCAAGCATCCCCGGAGAAAATAAAGAGAAGTCTGCAGTGGTGGCATGGCAAAACTGTGTGTCTCTGTGGCAGGTGACATTTGCACAACACAGACCCTTTGCATGCTGAGTGTATGTGTCTGTGGGGGTCACTTGTGGAGCAGGCCTAAGCTCAGCCACAGCTGCTTTGACCCCAGTCAGTGAGGAAACCCACACAAAAGGCATACAAATGTAGGGCCTCCTAGGACCTGGTCACTCACTGGTACCCAGAGTCCTGCGTGCCCACGTGGCTCTGGTACCTAAGGGCAGTAGCTGTGAGTGCACCTGACTGTGAAGTGGGATGAAGTCAGGGCTGGGGAATGTTCCAAGCAGCTAAGAGGAGACCGAAGCCCAGCCCTTCCGGCCAGGCCAAAGCAATGTACCCTCCAGCCAGCGAGCACTTTCCCCAATCCCAGCTGACAGAGCAATGAGTGGGAGACAGAAGGTCCTCAAGGGGCTACTAGGATGGGTTTGTGGTTGGACCAGGTCTTGGAGAACTGGATTCAGCACCAGGGGCTGTGGCCTTCCAGGCTTGTGCCCTGGAGAGCCACCCCTGCCATCAGAGGTCAGTAGGGGAGGGGGGTGGCAGGGCCAACGGGTTGGGGCAGTTGGATTAAGGGAAGAATCCTGGGAGAGTCCAGAAGGGGATCCACGCCCAGGGCCTGTGGCTCACTTCTGTAGTCATAGCTATTCGAGGGGAGACTTGAGATCTGAGGATTGTGGTTCACAGCCCACCCCGGGCAGATATCCATGAGGCTCTTATCTGCAATTAACCAGCAAAAAGCTAGAAGTGAGCCAAGCACCGGGGGGCTCACGCCTGTCATCCTAGCTACTCAGGAGGCTGAGATCTGAGGATCATGGTTCAAGGCCAGCCCAGGCAGGAGAGGCCGTGAGACTCTTTATCTCCAACGAACCACCAGAAACCCGGAAGTGGAGCTGTACCTCAGAATGGTAGACCGCTGGCCTTGAGCAAAAGAGCTCAGAGGCAGAGCCCTGAGCTAAAACCCCCGTGGGGTGGGGTGGGGTGGGGGGGAGGGAAGGAAGGATCTATAGCCCTCGGATGAATCTCTCCATCCAATGCTGACTGTCCTTGGAAGGGAGTGGTCAGCCTTCTGTGTCTGTGTCCCTCAGCTCAGCTGTGGGTTCTAAGCTGCCGGCCAGCTGGGCGCTTTGAGAGTGGATGGGAAGCGGGGAGGCGAAATGGAAGTGAGTGGCGTGGCAGGGCTGACCAGAAGAGGCAGGAGAGGGCGGTTCAGGTGGAGTCTGTGTGGTCTGCACCCGGGAGGAGGCTCTCCACTGCCCCCCCAACACACACACACACACACACGCACACGCACACACACACACACACGCGTCCCCCTGCGCGTCCGGGCGCACGAGGCTCTGCGCGCCCCTGGTCCCGCGGGAGCGTCCGGAGGAGGATCGGGGTGGGGTGGGGCCCCCCGCGGAGGGCGCCCAGCTCCCGGGAGCGGAAGTCGGGGGCGGGACGCGGCGGCCGGGGCGCTCGCGCCCACTCCGCGGAGCGGCAGGCCGAGGCCGGTGAGCCGGGCGCGGGGCGGGCCGCGCCTCCGCGGCCTTTTCCTGCGCCGGGCGCAGCCAATGAGGGCGGCGGCCGTCACGCGGGGCTGACAGCTGGGGCGGGCGGCCCGCGGCCAGGTGGTGCCGAGCCGGCGGGCGCGCGGGGAGCTGAGCCCGGACCCCATCCGCGCCCCACCTCGGGCCGCCCTGCCGCCGCACACTATGTTCTCCAGGAAGAAACGCGAGCTCATGAAAACCCCTTCCATCTCCAAAAAGAACCGGGCGGGAAGCCCCAGCCCGCAGCCCTCGGGGGTGAGTTGGGCTCGGCGCCGCGCGCACCGCACGGCAGGGCTCCCCGGGTCCGGACGCGCACGCGCGCGCGGGGTCGGAGCCCCGCACCGGGCAGCATGCTGGGCCGGCGGCCGGGGTCCCGCACCAGCTACAGCCCCCCGCGGGCCGCGCGGCTGCGCGCGCCGCCCCGGGACGGGGGTGTCCGGCTCACGGTAGGGGGGGGCTCGAGGGTTGGGAGGGTTTGGCTCTGTGCGGGATGGGGGTTTGGACAGTGTGGGGGCGCCCCCGGCGCTGCGGGGCGGGGGCTGGATTGGAAGCCTGCGAAGCTGTGGGCAATCTAACGGGACCTGGCGCGTGGATCCGGAGCATGGAGGACTCTGGGGTGTCTGGAGGGCCGGGGGGGGGGCATCTACGAAACTGGAGGTGTGTGTGAAGTTTTCAGGTATCTGTGTCCAAGGCTTGGGTGTGTCCATGGGACTGGGGGGAGGACCCTCCAGGGCACAGAAATGGTCTCAGAAATGCCCTTCTGGAAGGATCCACGTCTGCAGAAGTTGAGGGGGCTGGAGGCTGAGGACCCCCCTCTCCCCCTCCTGCTTCCCCACCCCCAGCAGGAAGTGGGGTGCCCCTCCCCCGCCCGTGTCAGCCCCGCCCCTGGCTGTGGTTTGGGCAGGGACCGTTGTTTGTGAAAGCTCTAGGGAAGAGGATGTTGGGTAACAGGTGTGTTTGTGGGGGGGCACACCACCCCAAATCTCAGCCCTCTGGCCTTTGACCCTTGTGGAATCATTTCATTGTCGGGAAACTGAGGCAGCACTCAGGCTATCACGTTCCCCCCTCCCTTACGGTTTTCTTGGCCTTTCCAGGAGCTCACCAGGAAAGATGGCGCTGATGCCATCTTCTCTGCACCCAGCCTGGAGCCTCCAGCTTCAACCTCCAGTGCCAAGGCCACTGGCACGCTCAAGCGGCCCACCAGCCTGAGCCGCCATGCCAGCGCTGCTGGCTTCCCCCTCTCTGGTACTGCCTCCTGGACCCTCGGCAGGGGCTACCGAAGCCCCCTGACAGCCACCAGCCCTGCGGAGCTGCCCACCGAGGGCCCTTCCCTGGATGCGGTGGAAGACATCTCAAACCTGCTGGCTGACGTGGCCCGCTTTGCCGAGGGCCTAGAAAAACTCAAGGAGTGTGTGTTGCGTGATGGTAAGGACCAACGGGGACATGAAGGCCTGGGTGGAAAGCAGAGCACAACACAGATCTTTTCAAGAGAGGACTTAGGGAAAGAAACTTGGACCTTCAGGGAGAGCTGCGTGTGCTAGGCCATGACAGCTTGGGTTTTGAGGGATGTGTAAGAGTTTGGTCACAAGTAAGAGGGAAATATATGCTAGCAGAGAAAATGTCTGGTGCACTGGCAATGGAAAATATATTTAAAGGTGAAGGGTGGTGTGGGGCAAAGGCATCACCCTAGAAGTTACCTCAAGGGCAGTAAGCGTTAGAGCAGAGGATGAATTGAGTCCCGTCTGCATTTTGGAGCCCTATGGACCGGAAGTGGGCTGAGGGCTGGGTGGTGAAGCCCTGGAGTACTCGTTCACTGTAGGAGGTGCTGAGGAGTAAGTAGCTTTGGGCTGCAGGATAGCAGTTCCGTTTTCTCCTCCACAGGGCGGCTGACAGCCCTGCTTCCTGCCGAGTTATTTTCATCTGCTTCCTGTTTGTTCCTGGCAGGCCGGGCGGGCACCTCTAGCGGGGCCAGGCATAACACTTCATGTAACGTCTTCAGTTCTTAGTGTCAGCTCCCGGAAACCACAGTGCCAAGGGCTGTGCCGAAGTATTCTGGCCTGCACCCATTTCACAGATGAGGAGACTGAGGCCTTGGAGAGGCCTGAGTACCCCACCCCCACCCTGGGGCTAATAACCAGGCCCTGTGTAGCTGAGAGGGTGGAAGCCCCCTGGGTTATATCTGGGTGGAGGCGGGAACTGGCTTCCTGGGGAAGCGCTAATCTCCAGTGCTTCCCCGGGCTTCCTTGGAGGCCCGGCCTGGGCAGGATGCTGCTGTGTGTGGCCTGAAGACTGAGCTTGGGGACAGAGTCACCCTCTTTGCTCTAGGGGAAAGGACCTGATAGGCAGGACATGGGTGACAGTTCACTCGGGGGCTACCTTGTTCCACAAAGGAGATCTCATACGCCTGGGGTCTGTAAAGAATCGGCCTGCCCGAGTTGTGGGCCCTGGGCCCCAGAAAGCCAAGAGAGTACAGTGGCGTCCCAGAAAGCCAAGAGAGTACAGTGGCGTCCTGGTGGTGGCCGCAGCGGCAGCTTACCTGAGCCTTTTCCCACCTTAGGCCTCAGTTTCCCAGTCATTCTGCACCCATCCCCCTTGGAACTGTGCTGCCTGGGATCCAAGATCCCTGCCTTTGGGAGTAAAGAGAGCCAAGCATCAGCAGGACCCCAGCCTAGGGACGAGGGGGCGGGGCTTGAGAACCGGCCAGAGCCGGTTTGGCCACTAGCCAGCCACCCACACCTCCGTCCTGCTCTGAGCTCGGGCCATGTGTATCTGCGGGAACGTGCATCCACCTCTGGATGATGTCCCAGGACACTGCCAAGTGGGGCCCCCAGGTGAGGGGACAGTGGAGAGGGGCCTGGAGGTCCCCAGCCTGGCCAGCTGGGACACCTGGGCAGGGGTGGGGAGGGATGGGGAGGGGTGGGGCTCGGGTCAGCGGTGCCAAGCTGGAGTCTGATCGCTTTGCTGGCGTCCTGCCTTGTCAGGGGGCTTTGTCAAATTAGGGGTGCTGCGGGGGACTTTATGGTGACCCAAGGGGAGGAGTGAGTGAAGGAATGTCCCAGGCCGGGGTGCGGCCTTCCTGGCGCCTTCTCTGAATTCCTGGAGTCCCTTTCAGCTCTTGGCCACTGCCTGGGACTGGGGCAGCAAATGGGGGAGTTCTGGTGTGAGAGACTAGAGGTGTCACAACTCTGGGGGGGCCTTCCGAGGGGGTCTCGGCACGGAGGAGGGATGCCACCTACCGGGCCCGCTCTCATCTCAGGGTCCTCACGGTCACTCAGGCCCCCCCCTAAGACTGCTGCGTCTTGAGCACACCGGCGTGTGTGTACCCCATTGCAGAAAGCAACAAATCTCTTCCAACTTAGAATGCTTGAGAACGTCTCGCCCTCTGCGGCCGACCACCACCCTTCTTCGTGCTGATAGCCGCCATGGCTCACTGCTGCCCAGGAAATCAAGCCAGGCACTTTTTCTGTCCAGCCTTCTCATGTCTTCAGATGACAAAACTGTTTTGGTTTTTTTTTTTTTGGGTCTGGTTGTGGGGCCTGAACCCTGGGCCTGGGCGCTGTCCCTCAGCTCTTCAGCTCAAGGCTAGCACTCTACCACTTGAGCCACAGTGCCACTTCTGACTTTTTTCTTTATGCGTATGTGGTGCTGAGGAATCGAACCCAGGGCCTCAGGCATGGAAGGCTAGCGCTCTATCACTGAGCCACCTTCCCAGCCTGACAAAACTGTTTGATCCTGGGCTGGGAAGGTGGCGCAGTGGTAGAGCGCTTGCCTTGTATGCCTGAGGCCCTGGGTTTGATTCCTCAGCACCACATAAGCAAAAAAGAAAAAAACCAGAAGTGGTGCTGTGGCTCAAGTGGTAGAGTGCTAGCCTTGAGCTGAAGAGCTGAGGGACAGCGCCCAGGCCCAGGGTTCAGGCCCCACAACTGGAAAAAAACAAACTGTTTGATCCTTAAGAAATGCCTTCCATAGCCAGCGCTGGTGGCTCACGCCTGTAATCCTAGCTACTCTGGAAACTGAGATCTGATAAACATCCTGGTTCGAGGCCAGCCCAGGCAGAAAGTTCCTGAGATTCTCATCTTCAATGAGCCACTAAAAAGCCAAAAGTGGAGCTGTAAGCTCAAGTAGTAGAGTACTAGCTTTGAACAAAAAAGCTCAGGGACAGCCCAGGCCCTGAGTTCAAGCCCCAGGATAGGCAGGGCCACCCTCCTCCAGCAAGAGAGAGAGAGAGAGAGAGGTTTTTTTTCTCTGTACCTCAGTTTCCTCATCTGCAAAATAAGGGTGGTGTAGTGCCTGTCTCCTGGGGTAGAAGCTTCCAGGACAGTGAGAGATCAGGATTGCTTAGGCCTAGTCCCTAGACAGGTGGGGTGCGGCCAGGAGCAGGCTGAAGAATGAGGCCCCAAAAGGGAGTAGGACTGCCTGGAGGAAGAGACCGTAGGGCTACAGCTTTCTCTTTGGTGGGGCTGTGTTAGGGTTTGACCTCAGGGTCTATGCTTGGCTAGATTTGGCGATGCTTGGCATGCTAGTGCTTGAGCCACGTCACCAAACCTGCTTTAAAAAGATAAGTTTGGAAATAGAGTATAGTGTACTTTTCTGCCCAGGTTAGGAACAGACTGTGATCCTCCAGTTCTCAGCCTCCTAAGTAGTTACTACCACCATGAGCCATCAGCACCCAGTAGGACTGAGGCTTGAAGGAGAAGTGGGAGTTTTTGCTTTCTGGAGGGACAAAAAAAGTGTTCTAGTCAGAAAGGATCAACCAAGCCAAGGTCTAGCCTTCGCTGATCTAACTAGTAGTGCAAGGAGAGGTCAGTGGCCTGCATTCAATCCCCCAGCTGCCCTTGCTCACCTCTGCCTCCACTGGGGACAGGGGTTTGGAGGAGGAGGAGCTGGGAAGACTCTCCGCCCCAACTCACATTCTTTCTGCTCAGCAGATCTTCTCGAGGCCCGGCGGCCACTGGCCCATGAATGCCTGGGTGAGGCCCTGCGTGTGATGCGCCAGGTGATCTCCAAGTACCCACTGTTGAACACTGTGGAGACACTGACAGCGGCCGGCACCCTCATCGCCAAGATCAAAGGTCAGCCAACTGGGATGGAACAGCAAGGCCTCTGTGCTTGGAAGGAAGGACTTTCTGGGAAGGGGCTATCAAAAATGAGTGTCATGGGGCTGGGAAGATGGCTCAATGGTAGAGTGCTTGCCTTGTATGCATGAGGTTCAATTCCACAGCACCACATAAGCAGAAAAAGTGGGAAGTGGTACTGTGGCTCAAGTGGTAGAGCGTTAGCCTTGAGCTGAAGAGCTGAGGGACAGCACCCAAGTCCAGAGTTCAGGCCCCATGACCAACACACACACACACACACACACACACACACAAACACAAGAGTTTTATTTTATTGTGTGTGCCATTTCTGGGGCTTGAACTCAGAGCCTGCACACTGTCTGTTCTTTTGCTCAAGGCTAGAGCTCTACCACTTTGAGCCACAGCGCCACATCTGGTTTTAGGGTGGTTCATTGGAGATAAGAGTCTGATGGACTTTGCTGCTGGGGCTGGCTTCAAACCAAGATCCTCAGATCTCAGCCACCTGAGTAGCTAGGATTACAGGTGTGAGCCCTTAGTGCTCAGAGGCTGAGAGTTTCTGATCGTTAGATATGGGGATAGTCACCTCCCTGAGTGGACCATGCTTGGTCTTTCCCTCCCAGCCTTCCATTATGAGTGTAACAATGAATCAGACAAGAGGGAGTTTGAGAAGGCTCTGGAGACCATGGCCGTGTCATTCAGTAGCACGTGAGTGTGGGAACCTACGGGCAGGGGTTTGGGGGTGGTCACGGGTGTCCGTATGTCCACGGATGCTGCTCTTCTGGCCCTGCAGAGTGTCTGAGTTCCTCATGGGTGAGGTTGATAGCAGCACCCTCCTGTCTGTGCCTCCTGGGGATTCCAGCCAGGTGAGCCAAGGTGGGCAGAGGCAGTGTGGCTCTGGACTAGCCCAGCATCGGCAGGGTGGGGATAATGGATCTCAGCCAGGGGTCCCACACCCTCCATCTCCTGCCCGTGCAGTCCATGGAGAACCTGTATGGACAGGGCAGTGAGGCTCCAGCACCGGGCTCTGAGGACTGCGAGGAAGGTGAGCGTCTCCCGGTGCACTCGGATGGCAGGGTGGGTGAGGGGGGCCTCTGGGGGTGGGGTGAGGGCTGAGCAGGTCCTCTTCAGGCTGCCTGCCCCCGGAGGAAGTGGACCTGCTGCTTCAGCGCTGTGAGGGGGGTGTGGACGCTGCGCTGCAGTATGCCAAGAACATGGCGAAGTACATGAAGGATCTCATTGGCTACCTGGAAAAGCGGACCACGCTGGGTAAGAGCCAGGGTGGGCCGGGGCGAGGCTGGCAGAGGGCAATTATTATTACTTTCGTTGTGGAGCTTGAACTTGGAGCCTGGGCGCTGTTCCTGAGTTCTTTTTGCTCAAGGCTAGCGCTCTACCCGCTTGAGCCACAGCTCTACTTCCGGTTTTCTGCTGGTTCATTGGAGCTAAGAGTCTCACAGACTTTCCTGCCTGGGCTGCCTTTGAACCGTGATCCTCAGAACTCCTCCTGCGTAGCTAGGATGACAGGAGTGAAGCAGTTTAAATGCACTCACTGTCTCATTTTTGTACCGTGCACCCTGCAGAGATGGAATTTGCCAAAGGCCTGCAGAAGGTGGTCCATAACTGCAGACAGAGCATCATGCATGAGGTGAGGGATCCACTGGGGTTGCTCCCCCCAGGCCTGAGGCTGGAGCTTCCCCTCTGTGCCCCGGGCGCGAACACTGGATGCAGAGTTGGGAAGGTTTTAGGCTGCGGGGATTGACTCTGCCCTCATCTTCCCCACACTCAGTAACTTTGGCCACCCCTTCCCCCACAGCCCCACATGCCCCTCTTGTCCATCTACTCGCTGGCCCTGGAGCAGGACCTGGAGTTTGGCCATGGCATGGTGCAGGCGGCCAACACGCTGCAGAATCAGACTTTCATGCAGGTAGGCGCAGCCCGGGAGAGCCAGGCTGGGCGGGGATTGTGACTGGGTCTCCCCATTTATGGTCTCTTTCCCCCTCAGCCCCTGACTGTGCGGCGGCAGGAGCATGAGAGACGCAGGAAGGAGATCAAGGAATCGTGGCACCGAGCTCAGCGGAAGCTGGTAGGGGCAGCAGGTGGGGACGGGGGCGTGGAGAGAGAAGGGACGGTGTGCGCAGGTGGGGCGCTGCGCATGCGCACGCCGCTGACGCCGAGCTGAGGCTACTGCGTGTGCGTCAGATAGGGCGCCAAAGATGCCCACTTGGTCCAGCACGTGCTGGGGGGCAGAAATGGCGGTTCCCAGGTCCCCAGGATGGAGGGAGGCTGCGGTTCAGCCTCAGGTCTGGTGCAGGCTCCAGGTTTGTGCGCGCGCGCGTGTGTGTGTGTGTGTGTGTGTGTGTGTGTGTGTGTGTGTGTGTGTGTGTGTGTGTTTTGAGTAGAGTGAGGAGGCTTGCACTCAGGGCCTGGGACCTGTCCCTGACCTTTGTCACTCAAGGTTGGCAGGTACCACTGGAGCCGCAGCTCCACTTCTGGCATTATGCTGGTAATTAGAGATGAGTCTCATGGACTTTTCCTCTCTTGTGTGGTCTGGCTTTGAACCTTGATGGTCAGATCTCAGCCTCCTGAGTAACTAGGATTATAATTATGAGCCACTAGCAACTGGCAATTTATTTATTATTATTATTGTTGTTATTTTGCTAGTCCTGAGGCTTGAAGTCTGGACCTAGATGCTGCCCCCGAGCTTCTTTTTGTTCAAGGGGAGTGTTCTACTACTTGAGCCACAGCTTTTTCTGCAATTAATTGGAGATAAATTTCACAGACTTTCCTGCCTGGTTTGGCTTCCAACTGCAATCCTCAGATCTCAGTGGCCTGAGTAGCTAGGATTACAGGCATGAGCCGCTGGAGCCAGTTGAATTTACCTCTTTTTTTTTTTTTTTAATCAATACCTATATGCCACCAAATTGGATATTCCTTTTTTTTTTTTAAGCAGTACTGGGATTTGAACTCAGAGCTGATACTCTTTTGCTTGAGCCATGTGCCAGGCCTTCGTGGTTTTTGAGTTTAACCCTGACTGTTTCTGAGCAGTTGGGTAGTAAACATTGTTGCTGTGACAGGCTCTGTGCCGCCAGTAAATTGTGAGAGAACGTATGTTAGATCAGTGCCCCCAAATGAATGGGTTGGCTGAAGAGTGTACAGTTCCCCTCACGTGTCACAGTTGTGCTTCTCGAATCCTGGGAACCCTTGGTTTATATTTTGCTCACTCATTTGGGAAGTGACTTGTTTCATATTGATTTGCCAGAGCTCTTTACATATTACAGAATGGAGACGGCAACGCTTTGATTCCCTTTTTTTGCTTTCCCTGTTGACTCTCACCCAACCCCACACCCCCCACAGGAGGGGAGAATTCAGGCAGCATCTCCTCAGCATAGCTGAGGCTAGCATTGAAATCGTCTGATTTTGGTGCTTGAGGATTGGGCCCAGGCTAAGCACCTGCCTTACCATTGATCTACACTCACAGGCCCTGGAACTCTTCTGTGTGTGTGTGTGTGTGTGTGTGTGTGTGTGTGTGTGTGTGTGTGTGTGTGTCTGTGTCTGTGTCTGTGTCTGTGTCTGTGTCTGTGTCTGTGTATGCATGCTAGGGCTTGAACACAGGGCCTGGGCACTGTGTTTAAAGCTAGCACTTTACCACTTAAGCCACAGCTTCACTTCCAGCTTTTTGGTAGTTAATTGGAGATAAAGAGTCTCATGGACTTTCCTTTCTGCTGGGGCTGGCTTTGAACCATGATCTCTAATCTCAGCCTCCTGAGTAGCTAGGATTACAGGCTTGTACTATCTAACATGTCCCCCCACCCAAGGGGGGAATAAGTACTTCCTGCCTCCCTGAGGGTGCCTGGCTTCCTGTCTGGGCAGCCTCTGTTTTCATCTGTGAGAAAGGAAGTGAAAACAACCTAGGTGCAGGAGGCCTGCCCGCTCCAGCGTGAGCCGCTGGTGCTTTTATAAAGAGCTGACCTACGTCTCAGTTTCCTTGACTCTAACATGGGCAGTGAAAGCTAGGTGCCAATGGCTCAAGCCTGAAATCCTAGCTACTCAAGAGGCTGAGATCTGAGGCTACTGATTCGAAGCCAGCCAAAGCAGGCAAGTCTCTGAGACTCCTATCTCCCATTAACCAGCAGAAAGGTGGAAGTGAATTGTAGCTCCAGTGCTAGAGCACCAGCCTAGAAAAGCCAAGAGTGCAAGGCCCTGAGTTCAAGCCCCAGTATCAGCACAGATAAAATAAGAAGGCACTGCTTTCTTGCAGGGTTCTGCTGCAGGTGGCCGCAACTATGATCCCTGTCTTTGGTCTGTGGCCGCTGCTCCTAGGATGTGGTTGGGGAGGGAGGAAGGAGCTGGGGAGGAGGAGAATGAGCTCCATCCTTTTACAGCAAGAGGCAGAATCCAACCTACGCAAGGCCAAGCAGGGTTACGTTCAGCGCTGTGAGGACCACGACAAGGCCCGCTTCTTGATGGCCAAGGCTGAGGAGGAACAAGCAGGTGCTGGCCCCGGGGTGGGCAGTGCAGCCTCCAAGACCCTGGACAAACGGCGACGCCTAGAGGAGGAGGCTAAGAACAAGGTGATGGTGGATGGGCAGCAGAGGGGAGGGTCAAAGCTGAGCCCAAGGGCAGTGCGTGCGTGCGTGCGTGTGTGTGTGCGTGTGCGTGCGTGCATGCGTGCCCATTGTAATGCTTGAGCTCAGTGCCTGGGTGCTGTCCCTTAGCTTTTTCAGTTAAGGCTGACCCTCTACCACTTGAGTCATACCCCACTTCCAGCTTTCTGCTGGTTCATTGGAGAGAGGAGTCTCATAGACTTTCCTGCCTCAGCTGGCTTCGATGCATGATCCTCAGATCTCAGCCTCCTGAGGAGCCTAAGATTACACGTGTGAGCCACCAGCTCTCAGATCAAGGCTTTTGATGCATCATGAAATTTCCCACCTCCAGGCCTTTGCCAGGACTGAATATTCTCCCAGAAATGTCTTTCCTGCCCTTCCTGCCCGGTTCCTCGGTGGGGTTTTTCTGTGTCACTTCTGGCTAGGCCCTGAGGACTGAGCTCAGGCTGTGCCCATCCACCCCACCGCAGGCAGAGGAAGCCATGGCCACCTATCGCACGTGTGTGGCTGACGCAAAGACACAGAAGCAGGAGCTGGAGGACACCAAGGTGACCGCGCTGCGACAGCTCCAAGAGGTGATCCGGCAGAGTGACCAGACCATCAAGACGGTGTGTGCCTGTGTGTGAGGGGCGCTGGGAATGTGGGGGGCTGGGCTGAGGTCCAGCCCTGCTGACAGTGTGTCCTTGCTGCTGCCCACAGGCCACCATCTCCTACTACCAGCTGATGCACATGCAGACGGCGCCCCTGCCCGTCCACTTCCAGATGCTGTGTGAGAGCAGCAAACTCTATGACCTGGGCCAGCAGTATGCTTCCCATGTACGCCAGCTGCAGCGTGGGGAGGAGCCCGACGTACGCTACGACTTCGAGCCACACATCTCAGCCAATGCCTGGTACCGCAGCGGAATCCAGAGCCGCCCCCTGCAAAGGGTGGGCATGGGAGGACCCTCCCTAGCTCACCATGACCTCCCCCCATCCTTAAACCCCTTACCTCCAGGTCTCCAGTCCTGCGTGCCCGGAAGGGCAGCTTCAATGTTGGTGACACGGCAGGAGCCCAGACTCCCAGCAACCCCCCAGAGGAAGGTGGGTCCAGTGAAGGGTCCCCAGCCAAGGAGTGCAGGGGTGAGTGCCTGCAGGAGCCTGGGCCGTGCTGACGTGCTGTGGCCCTGCCACTTTTCTCTGAGAGATGCCTCCACTGCCACCTCTTCTTCGCTGCAGGTGGACGAGGACACCAGGTGCACAAATCATGGCCAATCTCCATCTCAGACTCCGACAGCGGCCTTGACCCCAGCCCTGGCTCAGGTGAAGGGACTGTGCACGATGGGGTTCAGATGCCCCCTCCCCTGCCTCTGGCCTCCACTGGCTTTTCTCACTGTGGGGGTCAAAGGTGTTTGTCCTAAGCTGGGCACCAGTGGCTCACGCCTGTCATCCTAGCTACTCAGGAGGCTGAGATCTGAGGATCACAGTTCAAAGCCAGCCCGGGCAGGAAAGTCTGTGAGACTCTTACCTCCAATAAACCACTAGAAAACTGGAAGTGGCGCTGTGGCTCAAGTGTTAGAGCGCTCGCCTTTAGCTGAAGAGCTCAAGGGCAGCGCTCAGGCCCAGAATTCAAGCCCTCAACTAACAACAACAACAACAAAAGATGTTTGTCCTAGAGCTCCTAGACCTGGTACCATGAGTCTGATGGCCCTGTTCCCTGCCCAGGAGATTTCAAGAAGTTTGAACGGACGTCGTCCAGTGGCACCATGTCGTCCAGCGAGGAGTTGGTGGAGCAGGAGGGTGGTGACGGTGCGTTGGCCTTTGAACACTTGGGTGGGGGTGGGACAGGGAATCTGGGCATGGTCCGTGGTCCACCCCCTTCCAGTCTGTGATGCTGGCTTCCCATCCTGCCTCCAGCTGACCTCAGTGACATCACCCCCGAGCTGCCCGTGGCCGTACCCAGTGGGCCTTTCCGCCACGTGGGACTGTCCAAGGCAGCCCGCACACATCGGCTGAGGAAGCTCCGCACGCCTGCCAAGTGCCGGGAGTGTAACAGCTATGTCTACTTCCAGGGGGCAGAATGCGAGGAGGTACGTGGCAGGCCTGGGATAGGGAGTTTTTAAGCGGTGAAGAAAGGGTGGGGATGTGTCTTAAGTAGTAAGACACCTGCCTAAAAAGCAGGAGACCTTAAGTTCAAGTGTCAGTACTTCCAGAGACACAGATGGGCTTTGTGGGGATAGATATCTCAGGCAAAGAGCATGGCTAGTGCAAAGGCCCTGGGGCTGTGGCAGAAAAACCAAAGGGTTGGAATTTCCTTCCAACCAAAAGGGATTTCGTGTAACCAGGCAGGAGTCGGGCTTGTGTTTTCAGAAGGTACAATGAGGAATTTCAGGGAAGAGGCAGGTGAAGCCCAGCATCTGAACTGAGTGTCGAGAGGGATTGGGGTTTACTTTTTCCTGGTCCTCTAGTGCTGCCTGGCCTGTCACAAGAAATGTCTGGAGACTCTGGCCATCCAGTGTGGCCACAAGAAACTGCAGGGCCGTCTGCAGCTCTTTGGCCAGGACTTCAGCCAGGCAGCCCAGGGCACCCCAGACGGAGTGCCCTTCATCATTAAGAAGTGCGTCTGTGAGATTGAGCGGCGTGCGCTGCGCACCAAGGTGTGACACTGTGACGCAAGGGGGTGCGGTGTCCTGGGAGGGCTGGGAGCGTGGGCGGGAGCAGCAGGTGACGGCCTCTCCTCAGGGCATCTACCGGGTGAACGGCGTGAAAACGCGTGTAGAGAAGCTGTGCCAGGCTTTTGAGAATGGCAAGGAGCTGGTGGAACTGTCACAGGCCTTGCCCCACGACATAAGCAACGTCCTCAAGCTCTACCTGCGCCAGGTGAGATGGGAAGGTGGGCTAAAGTCGAGGCTGACTGCAGAGCTAGCAACGGGAAGAATTGTGGCCAGGGAAAGTACCAAAGTGTGTTAGGCTGGAGGCGAGGCTGGATCAGTGTGGGCAGGATCGGTGGAGGTGAGGCTAGAACAGGGTGGGCAGGAACAGTTGACGGGCAAAACTGCTAGGATAAGGTGGTGGCTGGTGCAGCAGTGGGTGGGGCCTGATGAGAGGGGGCGGGGCCGGGACACCTGGAACAGTTATACAAGTCTGGGTTGGGGTGTGGGGGCAGGCAAGGAAGGCAAACTCAGGCCTGAAGCTGGACAGCCTATGGAGCGGTGCCCTGTGGCTGGTGGGTATGGCTGGAGCAGGAGTCTTGCTAGGATATAGGCCACCTAACCAGGTCCTGACACACATTGCTTTGTAGCTTCCCGAGCCGCTCATCTCCTTTCGCCTTTACCACGAGCTCATGGGCCTGGCCAAGGAGAGCCTGAAGGCCGAAGCCGAGGCCAA
Organism: Dipodomys merriami; assembly: GCF_024711535.1. Taxonomy (NCBI): domain Eukaryota; kingdom Metazoa; phylum Chordata; class Mammalia; order Rodentia; family Heteromyidae; genus Dipodomys; species Dipodomys merriami. The sequence goes on from NW_027206291.1 coordinate 4,755,453, forward strand.
AGCCGCATCCCGGGGCCGGCAGGATGGGTCCGAGAGCGAGGCAGCTACTGAGGCCATGGTGGGCCGCCTACGAGAGCTCCTGCAGGACCTGCCAGCCAAGAACCGGGCCACGCTACAGTATCTGTTGCGACACCTGCGCAGGTAAGTTCCCTCCCCCCCCCCCATCCCCAGGCAAGGTGCAGGGTGGCAGGAATCCCTGGGAAACCACTCATACAACATCCTGCACCCTCCTCAGGATCGTGGAGGTAGAGGAGGACAACAAGATGACCCCAGGGAATCTGGGGATCGTCTTTGGACCCACGCTGCTGCGGCCCCGGCCTACTGAGGCCACCGTCTCCCTCTCATCCCTGGTGGACTATCCGCACCAGGCCCGCGTGATCGAGGCCCTCATCGTCCACTACAGCCTGGTCTTTGAGGAGGAGTCTGAGGAGGCACCCGAGGGCCAGGTGAGGCTTGGGTCTGACTGAGCTGTCCTCCTGGGAAAATGAGTACCACTGACATGGGATGGAGACACAAAGCATACTGGGAAAGGCTGGTTTGGACTAATCAGCCAGAGAGGCCAGTGAGGTATGGTAAGCAGAGAACTGGATGAAACATGAGTCCTAAAGGAGAGCCTCAGGAGGGGCTGGGAAGGTGGCTCAGTGGTAGAGTGCTTGCCTTACATGCACGAAGCCCTGGGTTCAATTCCTCAGTACCACATAAGCAGGAAAAAAAAAAAGTGCAAAGACCCTGTGGTCCCTTCCCTCAAATCAGAACTCTGCTATTTCCCATTGCTTGTCCAACCCCAGCAGTGTCTGCCGTAAGCACTATACCTCATTGATGGGTTGTTTTTTTTTTCCTTCGGTCATGGGGCTTGAACTGTGGGCCTGGGTGCTGTCCCTCAGCTATTCAGCTCAAGGCTAGCACTCTACCACTAGAACCATAGTGCCACTTCCAGCCTCTTCTGCTTATGTGGTGCTGAGGAATCGAACCCAGGGCCTCATGCATGCAAGACAAACACTACCACTGAGCCACCTTCCCAGCCCTGTGGGTTGCTTTTTGTTTTTTTTGGTGCCAGTACTGGGGCTTGAACTCAGGGCCTGGGCATTGTCCCTTAACTTTCTTGCTCAAGGCTTGCACTATTCCAATTGAGCCACAGTTCCACTTCTGGTTTTCTGGTGGTTAGTTGGAGATGTCTCAAGAACTTTTCTACCCAAGCGGCCTTTGAACCATGATCCTCAGATCTCAGCCTCCTGAGTAGCTAGGATTACAGACGTGAGCCAGTGGTACCTGGCTTACTGCTCTGTTTTAGTTTTTTGCCCCCCCCCCCCTTTTTTTTCAAGCTTTAGAAACTATTCTTTCTCCCTTGTATTTTGTTACCTATCTCTGGGTATCTCTTGGTGTCTTTGGGTTTCCTCTGGCTGCGAATCTAAGTGGGACCCTATGAGCCCAGAAAAATGTGAGCCCCAAAACCCAGAGTTTGCAGCCTGGGGCTCCAGTGCCGGCATCTGTGCTGGGCTTGGCCATCTGGTTAGAGTATCTACTCAATGAAAGAGCACTGAGGAGAGGCTCCCATGGGGTTGGGGGACAGGCACGTGGTGTCTCCTGATCCTGTAAGAGCCAGCGTTCACTAGCTGCGCTGCTAGTGGCTCATGCCCATAATCTAGCTACTCCAGTGACTGAGATCTGAGAGTCAAGGTTTGAAGCCAGAGATTCTTATCTCCAGTTAACCAGTAAAGAGCCAAAAGTGGAGGTATGGCTCAAGTGGTAAAGTGCCTGCCTTGAGCAAAAGAGCAAAGGAAGAGCACAAGGCCCTGAATTCAAGCCCCAGTAGCAGTACCAAAAGAAAAAGCAGGGCCAGGCCTGTTTTAAAAACACTCCCCTGGAAGAAAACAGCTAGGATGGGGCTGGGTGAGTGAGGCTCTTCCATGACTCCTTCCCTGCTGCAGGGTGGCCCATGTAACCAGCGGGCCGAGGTGGTGGTGCTGATGCCCCACTTGGAGACGGGTGTGGAGGCTGCCTTCACCCTACAGGAGGCCGAGGATGGAGGCCAAGGTGAGTGGGTGGCTCTGACCAGTGAGTACACGTGATACAGTGGGAGGTATGTCCTGTGGGCTCATCAGCTGTTCACTGGCTCCTTTAATGTGGTGTAAGCACAAGCAACGCAGCTCTTCTCCAAGATGGTCACCTGTGCCAGAAAAGGAGCATATAATGAATGATGCCTGTGTGTGTCGAGTCTCTGGGTACAAGCACCAGGCCAGGACACTTTCCTGGAGCCTAGGTTTCAAGAGGGAATAAAGACAATCAGGTGCTGGTGGCTCACACCTGTAATCCTAAACTATTCAGGAGGCTGAGATCTGAGGATTGTGGTTCAAAGCCAGCCCTGGTGGGAAAGTCCATGAGACTCATATCTCCAATTAACCACCAAAAAGCTGGAAAGGGAGCTGTGTTCAAGTGGTAGAGTGCAAAAGCTCAAAGACAGCACCGAGGTGCGGCATTCCAGCCCCAAGGATGTCTGGGGTGTCCAAGCCAGGTGCCCTTCTGATCACAGGATGTCTGTCTGTCTCTACCTTGCCTTCCTAGAGTCCCAAGTTGCCTCCAATGATTCAGACTCAGAGCTAGAGGAGACCTCAGACCCCCTGTCATCGTCAGATGCCAGCGCCCTGCACCAGCTTAGCTTCTCCGACAAGCAGGAGGATGAGGCTGGACTGGAAGGGGGTCCCCAAAGCCACAGGGGCAGCGAGGAGCAGCCGGGTAGCGAGGATGAGGTGGGTGGGACTCAACAGCTGTCCACATATAATACCAACCATTCCAACAACGTGGCACCAGCCCCGCTGCCCACCATGAGGCTCCGTGGTGGGCATCTTGCGGCGGGCACCTGCCAGCAAAGGAGGCCTCAGTTTGTGTGAGGGATGACGGTAAGGACCATTGCTGGCCACTTTCCCTCTGGGCTCTGCCTCTCTGGACTATCCTGAGCTTTGAAGCACGGCTCAGTCTGATGCCTGGGATCACTGGAATTGGACATCACCGGCCACCTCCTCCCAGAAGCTTCCGGCAACACTGGGGACAGTGGGGGCCTGTGGAAGGCACCTGTGTCCTCTCCACACCCAAGCTGGCCCTGGCTCAGCTGGGCAAGTCTTTGCTCTTGGGTGAAGTCTTGGCTTTCTTACTTGTACCATAAGCTTGTGTGGACACACCCAGAGAACTCCCTCCACCCCGCCTCATACTTTCTGGGGGTGCAGAACCCATCTTAGCCTCTTCTTGCTGTAGTCTTGGGGAAATGCAGTACCTTGAGTGGGTGCCCATGCTGGGCGCTGTGGGGCTGGAGATGGAGGCTGAGTGCAGATGCAACTGCAGGGCTGGTTTGGACACCTGGGGTTAGGAACACTGCAAAATCGCTTACGGGTCACTATGTAGTTCTCTGACACACATCTATTTTGCTTACAATAAAGTTTTAAAATCTTGTCTGTTTTCTGTGACAGTGGCAGCCTGGGGCAGAGGCCAGTGCGGGGGACAATGGGGAGGCGGCTCTGGCAATGTCTTCACTTCCTCAAAGCCCAGGGTTGTGGGGCACAAATCCCTGCCACTGTCCCAGGGAGGTGACAAGCCCACATGGCTGTCAGATGACTGCTTCCTGACTCACAGTTTGGGACTGTGCGGTGGAATTGTCCATTTGCATGCAGCATATATTCTCCAGCTATGGGGGCCCTGTGTCAGGTCTTTGGACACCAAGGGCTAGAATCATTGCCAATGTAGAACTGGACACTGCAATTAAAAAAAAATTTGCTAGTATCGGAGTTTGAACTTAGGGCATCCCCTTCCCACTTGACTTTCAAAGCTCAAGGTTGGTGCTCTACTGCCTGAATCATATAACTTCCAGATTTTTGCTGGTTAGTTGGCAATAAGTCTCATGAATTTTCTGCCTGGGCTGGCTTTGAACTGGGATCCTCCAGGTCTCAACCTGAGTAGCTAGACTTACAAGCATGAGCTACTGGTACACTGCTGCTAAGTTTTGTTTTTTTCTTTTTTTTCTAAGGCTAGCAGTCTACCACTTACGTCACACACTGATCCACTTCCAGCTTTCTGGTGGTTAATTGGAGTCTTAGATTTTCCTGATCAGGCTGGTTTCGAACCACAATCCAGATTTCAGCCTCTTGAATGGCTAAAATTACAGGTGTGAGGCACCAGTGCCCACCTTATTTATTTTTGTCAGTCAGGGGGCTTGAACTCTGGGTCTGGGCACTGCCCTTCAGCTCTTCATCTCAAGGCTAGCACTCTACCACTTGAGCCGCAGGACAACTTCCAGTTTTCTGGTGGTTGTATTACAGATAAGTCTCACGGGCTTTCCTGCCTGGGCTGGCTTTGAACTGCGATCCTTAGATCTCAGCCTTCTGAGTAGCTAGGATTACAGGTGTGAGCCACCAGTGCCTGGCTGCCTAGTTATTTTTGAGATGGAATTTCACAGACTGTTTTTCTTTGGGCTGGCTCTTCACAGATCTCCAGATCTAACTCCAGAGTAGCTAGAATCATAGGCATGATGTACACTGATACTTGCCTTCAGATTTTTTGGGGGACAGGTCCAAAGCCTTTGCCATGCTATGCAGCACTCGATACTCAGCTACACTCTCACACATTCAGCTGGGAGCCTCAGGCCAAGCATAGGGGTTCCTGTCCCTTGGACCAGTCTTCACCCAGGGGATGGGCCTAGGGGCTGTTAGAGGCAGGGAAAGCTGGCGGGATTCATGGCTGCTGAAGATAACCGCCTGCAGGCCCTGGCTTTGCTATTCTCTTCCTGTGAAGCCGTAGCCGTCAGGCCCAGATAAGCAATCTGATACTCCTTGGGAAGACCGGAGGAGCAGTCTTGGGAGGGGGTGAGGAGATGCATAGCCAGCATGCTGCAGAGAGCCCGGCTCTCTGGGTAAACAGACACCTGGCGCTCAGCCAGGTCTTGGTGCCTGCAAGTTGCCTGTGGTCACTTTCATGCCACAAGCAGAGTTGAGGAAATGTGTCACATACTGTCTCACATGTGAAGTTGAAAATACTGTCTGGTTCTTTACCAAAAGAAAACAACAGGGCTAGATACGTGGCTCAGTGGTAGAGCGCTGGCCTAGCATGTATGAAGCCTGGGTTTGATTCCTTAGTACCACATACACAGAAAAAGCCGGAAGTGGTAGAGTGTTAGCCTTGAGCAAAAGAGGCTCAGCGGCAGCGCCCAGCCCTGAGTTCAAGCCCCAGGACTGGAAAAAACAAAAATCCATAATTGGTTAAGCCAGGCTTAATGGAGCTGTGGTAAAATACAAGCCTTGAGTGAAAAAGGCAAGTGACAGTGTACCCAAGCCCTGAGTTCAAATCCCAGTTCCAACACACACCCAACCACCCACACAAACACACACACACACACACAGAGCCAGGCATTGGTGGCTCACACTTGTAATCCTAGCTACCCAGGAGGCCGAGATATAAGGATTGTGGTTCAAAGCCAAGCCAAGCAGGAAAGTCTGTGAGGCTCTTACCGCCAACTAACTACTAAAATGCAGGAAACAGCACTGTGGCTCAAGTCGTAGGTAGCAGTACTAGTCTTGAGCAAGCAAAAGACCTCAGGGACAGTGACTAGGCCCTGAGTTCAAGCTCCCCACACACAAAAAAAAACCACACACACACACACAAATATGTTGATCCCCAATCTACAGTTTGTTTTACTTGTGCTAGGGATAGAAACCAAGGACCTTGTGCAGACTAAGTGTGGCCACCACTGAGTCACAACCTCAGCTCAATTTACGTTTTTTGAGAGGTCACAAGAATTAAGGAAATGGAACTGTGCAGTGCTTAGCATTACTCACACAGTAAATGTCACGAGAAAGCCACTAGAACCTTGTGCTTCTTGTAAACAGGGCTTTGAAACTTTTTTTTTTTTTTTTTTTTGTGACAGAGATGAATGCAGGACCTCTACCTCTGAGTCATCTCAGCTCGTATTTTGGTTTTGAAACAGGCTTTTTTGTGCTTTTGTGTCAATCATGGGGCTTGAATTCAGGGTCTGAGCCCTGTCCCTAAGTTTTTGCTCACTTAAAGTATTATACCTTTTGAGCCATAGTGCCACTTCCTGCTTTTTAGTAGTTGGGAGATAAAGAGCCTCATGGTCTTTCCTGCCCGGGCTGACTTTGAACTGCAATCTGAAGATCTCAGCCTCCTGAGGTTACGATTACAGATGTGAGCACCAGTGCCCAACCATCTCTGCATTTTATTTATTTTGCAAGTCCTGGGGCTTGAACTCAGGGCCTGAGCACTGTTGCTGAACTTCTTTGCTCAAGGCTAGTACTCTCTCACTTGAGCCATGTATCACACTTCTGGCTTTTTTCTCTTTATGTGATACTGAGGAATTGAACCTAGGGCTTCATGCATCTAGGCAAGTACTCTACCACTAAGCCACATCCCAGCCCACATATCTGCATTCTTTACCTATTGATTGATTGGATTGCTGGTCTTTGTATTTTTTCTCGCTATGGAACCCACACCAGTGAATTCTATTCTCTTACCCTCAACTTGAGTAACTAAGGTTACAGGCATGCATCACTATGCCTAGCTGTCTTTATTATTGAATCATAGTTTTTAAAAAATATTATAGATATTATGTCACCAGATATATGCTTTCTAAAATCTTATTGATCTGGTGATATTGGGGCCTCTCACACTTGCTGGACAGGTAAACTACTGTTGAGCCACATCTTGTCTTTTCTTTCCCCTCTAGGAACCTGAGTTGGAACGTAGGGCCTCGTTCTCACTTGGCTTTTTCACTCGATTGATACTCTTACTACTTGAGTACACCTCCACTTCCTCCAGCTCAATCTGGGAAAAGCAACTTGAAGTCACAATACACCTCCTTCCTAAGACGTAACCAACCACATTCAGCAGATATCGGTACAGGCCTGGTAGGCCAACAGTGCATGCATGTGAGCCTGGCATGCCTCAAATATGCCACCCACGCCTGGTGTGTACCCAAAAGGAACGAAGATGCTCCATGTCAAACAGGAATAAGGTTGGAGGAAGAGCTCAGTGGCGGAATGCTTACCTAGTGCTTACATGTGAGGGAAGCCTGGGACCCATCCCCAGAATGAGAGGAAAAAAGAGAAAACAGCTAGCACGTGGATGTTCAGGGCAGTACTACGAAGAACAGCCAGGTGGGGACAGGATAAGCAGCCATGGACTGGACACACACAGCACCCTTTGTCCACAGTGTGGTTCACCCACAGGGAACCTAATTCAGTCACACCAGGACCAGCCTAGAATTCTGTCCTGCCTGGGCTACATGACATTGTCTATCTCTCTCTCCCTCACCCACACACAAACACCCACACACATGGTTATTAAAAAGAACAAGGTTGAACCAGGCGCCAGTGGCTCACGCCTGTAATTACTTAGAAGGCTGCGTGCGATCTTGAAGCCAGCTTGGGCAGAAAAATCTGAGATGTCATTTCCATCCTTTTTTGGTGCTGGTCCCTGAGCTTTTCTGCTCAAGGCTAGCAGTCTACCACTTGAGCCACAGCTCCACTAATTGAAGATAAGAGTCCCATGGACATTCCTGTCTGAGCTGGCTTTGAGCTGTGAGCCTCAGGGCTCAGCCTCCTGAGTAACTGAGATTATAGGCATGAGCCACTGGTGCCTGGCTTTCACCTCTAACTGGCAAAATGCTAGACTATAGGCATGAATCAAATGGTAGAATGGCAGCCGAGGGCACATGAGAACCAGACTTCAAGACCCTGTTCAGGCAAACAGAAATAAGCAGCTGGACAGACCAACCTTCCCCACAGAAGCAACTAGAGAACTAGAAAAGTCCTTGGCACAGGGCCTCCATCTGCTCTTGTAAAAGGGACAGGATCACTTAAGCAAGCACCCCTTGGGGTGAGGCGAGACAGGATTTACTGGAAAGCCTAAGACCCCATAGACAGATGAAGCCAGCTAGGAACCCACCCAGCTGACCCTTTGGGATCAGAGCAAGGAAAAAAAACTTGTGTATTCTTGGCTTTTCAAACTTTTATTTACACAAAATAGTTTTCATTTTTCAAACATGAAACGTTCTCTGGTGGTTGAACTCCAAGTGAGGTGTACATCCCGGCGAAGGCACACATGGAGGCTGATTCACCATGAGCTCCAAGGCCACCCGGGCCATGGAGCTTCCCTGTGGAGCCAGCGCTGGCCTGTACAAGGTCCTGGGGCTACTGTTGAAGACCAGCTGGCCTCCGGCCCCAGTGGGCCACAGACACCCTCACCCCAGGACACGTAAAAGGAGGTGGTAGCCACGATGGGAGGGAGGTGCAGCAGATCCCTCCAGAGCAGGTGGGGGCTTCCATCTTGGAGGAGACAGAGCTCACATCCATCTGTCCCATCCATTTTGAAGGCTGGGCAGGAGGAGTAAAATGACACATGAGCCGGGCACAGGGCAGGCACATGAGCCGGGCACAGGGCAGGCACATGTGCCCAGACCATGTAACCATAGGGCAGCCCCTGAACTCAGAGGCTGGAACCCAGCAACCACCAGGCCACCCAGACATAGGGAGCACAGCTGCATCTAGTCAGAGCCAAAGAGGACAGCCTGCCAGGGCCCGGGGGCAGGGGAGGCTCATTGGCACACATGCTGCTTTCCTAACTCTGTGTCCACCCAGGAGTGGGGTTTCAAGTCTCCTTCCTACAGGCCCAGATGGAGGTGGGGGGGTTCAGTCCCCTGCCACGTGAATGACAGCTCTTGTTTTTTTTGTGTGCAATAATGGGGCTTGAACTTGGTTCACATCTTTTTTGGTCATTAATTGAAGACAAGGTCTCATGAACCTTCCTGTCTGGGCTGGCTTTGAACTGCCACCCTCAGATCTCAGCCTCCTGAGGAGCTAGGATTACAGGCGTGGATCACCAGCACTCAGCTCAGCTCCTACTTCTAACCTAGACAAGACACCAGTGAAGTTAGGGACACCCTGCATATCAGGAACCTGAGTTCCTGGAAGGGGGGGCGGGGCATAAGCAGGAGCTGCAGTGTGCAGGCCCCACTCAGAATCCTGGCTGGGTTGAGTGACAGATGGATCCCTTCTAAGAACAGAGCTGAAACCTGCCTGAGGCCAGTATGGAGAAGACGGCCACCTGCAGCCCGCCTGTGACCTCCCCACGTCTCACCTGACGGGGCGCCGCTACTGCACCAGGCGGTAAGTGATGTACCTGCCTGCTGTCTCGCTGGGCCGGATGATCTTCACCACCTGTGGAAGAATGCGCAGAGTTGCAGCAGCAGGGCCTCCTGCGGTCATGCCAACAGTGGGCGGGGCATATGGCCCAGGCGCCAGCTCCTAGCAGCCTTCTGCTGCGCTGTAAGTGAAGAGTTGGGTCCCAAGGCTCTTCCAGGCCTCAAGGGTATGGGAACAAAGTCCCGACCTCTGTCGGCAGGTGCAGAGCAGCGGGGCCTCACCTGCCCTCGCTTTATCCCAAAGTAGCGGGCCACAGGGTCCCCAGCCTGGATCCTGGGCAGCTGGTTTTCTCGAAGTTTACTGGAAGGCAGTCAGGGAAAAGCCAGGCAGGAGTCTGGGTGGGGGTGGGATTTAAGGGGCTCCAAGGACAGAGCGGGAGGGGGCTGTACACAGGAGGACCTGATAAAGGATACTATCGAGCCAGAAGTTCTGTCACCTCCTCCTTGGTCATGACCACGTGCTCCGGGACCAGCTGTGGAGAAAGCAATCCCCTAGTCATCACTGGGGGATGGAAACAGACTGCACTGGGACCCCAGGGAGATGGTGGGGGCAAGAGGGAGGAAATCACCTAAGGGGTTCTGTGGAATGAATACTGCAACCCAAGCACAGATTCTGCCCCCAACCCATCTCCTGTTCTGCAGCAGGTGGGAACCTGCTCCAGTCCCCTCGCCCCACCCCTCCCCAGCCAGCCCTGCCCACCTCATGCTCCGTGATGTTGATGAGCAGCTCCTGCTGTAAGAACTGCTCCAGGATGTACTTAGGAGCCATGTCCACCAGAGACTGCAAAATACAAACTGGTCACACGGAGCATGGCCATGGTGCTTGAGTTAAGTCCCCTCCTGTCTATGTTCCTCCTCCCACCCACCTCATCACTGCCCAGACCACTATTCCAGGCAACCCGTGTGATGCCTTCTGCCGGTCAAGTCATCCTGAGATATGATGACCCACTCCCCAACAAAGAGGTGCCTTCCTGTGACCACATGAACACCACAGTCCAGGCTGGCCAAGGACAGAAATGCTTGCCTTCTGGGCTAAGTTCTATCCCAATGTCACACACTGCAGAGGCCTCCCCGGGGATCCCAGGCCTTGGTCCTTCTCCTGACCAAGCCAGCGTGGGACTGCGGGGCCCCTGCAGAGTCCCACCCCACCCAGGCAGAGCAACAGCTCAGAGGCCTACAGACAGAGAGCCTCTGAGTGCCCCTACCACACCAACACTCAGGGGCTGAAGGGTAGGGCACCTGCCACCCCAGCCCCCCTCCAATTGGAAGGGCAATACCCAAGATGAAACGGCCTCGTGAGAAGCCTGGGATGAGGAAAGGGGAAAGGAAGTGAGGCACAGGGGCCGAGGTACACAGGCTATAGCTGGGCCCCTGTGAATACCAGTCACCTCCCTCCAGCCCTCCACCAAACTTGTCCCTCACCCACCTGCTTGGCAGAGGGCGTCATCCCCTGCTGCACCACGATGAGCGCCCGTGTGATGTTCTCCTCCTGCATGCGCTGGCAGTACACCTTGATGGTCTTGATCCCCACCTTGGGCTCCTCTGGGGACACAAGCACCTGAGGTTGCTGTCCCTCCCACCCCCACCCCCTGCCCCAGGTTGGTTCTAGCCTGCTTTCGGACTGGCTAGCCTTCATTGGAGTCAGTTTCCCCATTCACAAGGCAACACTTGAGCTGAAAAAGCTGTCAGGGAGGGCTGGGAAGGTGGCTCAGTGGTAGAGAGCTTGCCTTGCATGCCTGAGGCCCTGGGTTCGATTCCTCAGCACCACATAAGAAAAAAGAAAAAAGCCGGAAGTGGCGCTGTGGCTCAAGGGGTAGAGCGTTAGCCTTGAGCTGAAGAGCTGAGGGACAGTGTCCAGGCCCAGAGTTCAGGCCCCACGACTGGACGCCCCCCCCCCAAAAAAAAAAAAAAAAGCTGTCAGGGATTGGCTGCCTCAGCACTAGGAAGCCAAAGGGAGCTGAGTTCCCCTGGTCTTCAGGTTCCTGTCCTGGATCTTGGGGCCCCAAGTGTTTGAGACTTGGGAGTCATCTGAGTCATGTCTCACTGACTCCTAAGAACCTAAGAGAGAATGGCCAGCTGCTCACATTGAGATGAAAGCTGGCTGAGTGACCAGGGTGAAAAGGGCCACTGGTTTTCGCACTGCCCTCAGATAGGGCACAGGCAGGACACCCAGGAGCATAAAAATTAATGTGCTGCCGGGCACCAGTAGCTCATGCCTGTAATCCTAGCTACTCAGGAGGCTGAGATCTGAGGATCATGGTTCAAAGCCAGCCCCGGCAAGAAAGTCCGTGAGACTCTTATCTCCAATAAACCACTAGAAAACTGGAAGTAGAGCTGTGTCTCAAGCTCGCCTTGAGCTGAAGAGCACAGGGACAGCACCCAAGCCCAGAGTTCAAGCCCCATGACCAACCAAAAAAAAAGAATTAATGTGCATGATGAACATGTCTGCTTGCTCACAGTAACGCAGGCAGGGGCATTATGTCAGGACTGTGCTCTCTAAGTTCACACACTAAACCCTGAATCCCACATCACAATGGGATTGTTTGAGAAGAAAAACTTTCTTTTTGTTTGTTTTTTGAGGCCAGTACTAGGGCTTGAACTCACACCCTTGCTTGGTTTTTCCCCTTAAGGCTGCCTAGCACTCTACCACTTGAGCCATACCTCCACTTTCATCTTTTTGTGGGAAAACCAGAGATAAAAAAGCCTCAGCTGGGCCGGGCGCTGGCTCACGCCTGTAATCCTAGCTACTCAGGAGGCTGAGATCTGAGGATCACAGTTCAAAGCCAGCCCAGGCAAGAAAGTCTGTGAGACTCTTATCTCCAATAAAAAAAAACTACTCAGAAAACCAGAAGTGCGCTGTAGCTCTAGTGGTAGTGTGTTCTCCTTGAACTGAAGAGCTAGGGGACAGCACCCAGGCACAGGGTTCAAGCCCCATGACCAACAACAACAACAACAAAAAAATCTCAGCTGGGCACCGGTGGCTTACGCCTATAATCCTAGCTACTCAGGAGGCTGAGATCTGAGGATTGCAACTCAAAGCCAGCCTGAGCAGGAAAGTCCGTGAGACTCTTATCGCCAATTAACCTACCAGAAAACCAGAAGTGGCACTGTGGCTCAAGTGGTAGACTGCTTGCCTTGAGCTAAAGAGATCAGGGACAGTGCCCAGACCCAGAGTTCAAGCCCCACCACAGGGAAAAAAAAAAATCTCAGGAACTTTTCTATCCCGGGCTGACTTTGAACTGCAATCCTCGTGTCTCAGCCTCCTGAGTAGCTAGGATTACAGGCATATGTTACCAGCCTCAGGCTTTGAACAGGAAATTTTAAGGTAATTAAAATACATGGAAGAGGGCTGGGAATGTGACTTAGTGGTAGAGTGCTTACATGAAGCCTTGGGTTCAATTCCTCAGTATCACATACACAGAAAAAGCCGGAAGTGGCACTGTGGCTCAAGTGCTAGTGCTAGCCTTGAGCAAAAGTAGCTCAGGGACAGTGCCCAGACGCTGAATTCAAGCCCCAGGACTGACAAAAAAAAGAAAAAAGGTACAGGGAAGATTAGTGTCCTACTGCACACTGATGTCCGGCACATAGATACAGTCCAAATGACACAGGGAGAAGCCACTTATTAGCAAAGAAGGCTCTGGAGCAACCAGCTGTATTGATACCTTGATTTGGGCCTTCTGGCCTTCAGGACTTTGAGAAAAAAGTCTAGTATTTGAGCCTCAACCCTGCACTACGGCATACCAGACAGCAGTGATGTCCCACTGTCCCGAGACCAAACTCAATACGGAGACAAGCAACTGTGCACCAGTCTCTTCCAATAAACAATTCAGACACAGAGGACCTCTTGCAAAGGGTTACCTGAGGCCATTCAGTATGTTATTGCCTGCCCATTCCCTTCATTCCAAACACTGAGCCACGCCTCCCACCTTCTAGGGCATTACAGTGAGACAGGAAAGGGGATAGAGTGGGGAGAAGGGCAGAACTGTTGAGTAAGTAACAAGCCAGGAACTGACGAGACTAAGTGCTGTTCCTGGAAGAAGCATCTGAAGCCAATGCCGAAGGAGCAAAGGCTGGCAAAGCAAGGAGGAAGGAACTTCCAGGGCTCTGGAGGCAGGTGCAAGAGGAAAGGGATAAAGCCAGATCGCCAGGCCAAGAAGTAGGTCCTGAAATCACAGGTAGGTTACTAGGGGTCTGGGCCTGTGATATGCTCATCTGTGGAGATGGACCATGAGAACTATGACACCTTCAGGGGAAAATTACTGTCACCGACCAGGACCACCAAGGTGCCTCACCTGGGAAGAAGACAAACATCTGGTCAGTAGGGTCATCATTGTGGGCTACCAGCACAGTAAGGTCAGTGCGCCGTGGCCGCCCTTCGCTTGGTTTGTCCCCAAACTGGGCTTTGAACTCCTCCAGTGTCTGGTCCAGTTCATCCTGGGTCACTAGGTAGCCTCGATCGTGGCACAGCTGCAGAGAGAAACAACCAGCTGACCTTGGCAGAAGGAGGAGCCCAAGCAAGTCACCACTGCAGTAAACAAATCCTGAAGGTCAATATGGCTGAAGCACAGCCTGAGTGATGCTAGCTGCTGAGTGTTAAGATGGAGAGGTCACAGAGCACAGATTATGGGCCAAATGACTGAGCCACCATCTCATCACCCACAGGGTGAGACTAATAGCCCCAAAGGCCTCAATCTTGACAAACATCACCTATCCCCGCAGTTGTCTGGGACTATACCCTTTGCTGCTCTGCAAAGTGACTCCAAAGACAGAGATGGAGAGAGCTGTAACTTCTGGCTAGTGTGAGGGTACAGAGAGACAATCAGGCTGGTGTGTACTTTACTCAGAAAAGATGCTGAGCCTAGTGTCTCACACTTATAATCCTACCTACTCGGGCTGGGAAGGTGGCTCAGTGGTAGAGCGCTTGCCTTGCATGCCTGAGGCCCTGGGTTCGATTCCTCAGCACCACATAAGCAAAAAGAAAAAAGCCGGAGGTGGCACTGTGACTCAAGTGGTAAAGTGCTAGCCTTGAGCTGAAGAGCTGAGGGACAGTGCCCAGGCCCAGAGTTCAGGCCCCACGACCGGACAAAAAAAAAAATCCTACCTATTCAAGAATTCAGGTCTGAAGCCAGCCTGGGCAGAAAAGGCCAAGAGACTATTTTTTCCAGTTGTGGGGCTTGAACTCAGGGCTTGAGTGCTGCCCCTAAGCCTCTTTGTGCTCAAGGCTTATGCTCTACCACTTGAGCCACGCACCACCTGTGGTTTTTGAGTGGTTAATTGGAGATAAGTCTCAGGGATACTTTTCTGCCTGGACTGGCTTTGAATTGTGATCCTAAATCCTCTCAAGTAGCTAGGATTACAGGCTTAAGCCATCAACGCCTGGCAGCCAAGAAACTTTATCTCCAATTAACAAGCAAAAATACTGGGCTGAGGGCTGGGCATGTGGCTCAGTAGGAAAGTGCTTGCCTACCATGAAAGAAACCCTGGGTTTGATTCCTCAGTACCACAGAAGTACCACAGAAGTGGTGCTGTGGCTCAAGTGATAAAGCACTAGCCTTGAGCAAAAGCAGCTCAGGGACAGTACCCAGGCCAAGCTCAACCCCAGGACTGGCAACAAAAAAAAAAAAAAAAAAAATTGAGCTGGAAGTAGAACACCAGCTGTAAGCGAACATAAGGCCCTGAGTTCAAGCCCTGGTATTGGTGCGCGCGCACATACAGGACAAAAAGAATGGGAATCGGGTACAGTGGCGCATGCTTGTAATCCTAGCTTCTCAAGAGCCTGAGATCTCAGAATCATGGTTTGAAGCCTGCCCAAGCAGACTCCATATTAACCAGAAAAAAAAATCCAGAAGAGTTGTTGTGGCTCAAGTGGAAGAGCACCAGTCTTAAGCAAAAACACCCCATAAAAGATAGCACCTAGGCCCTGAGCTCAAGCCCCAGGACTGGCACACGCATAAAAAGGCCAGGCCGAGCTGCGGATAGTTTCCGGGCCGGGTGTCACCCACACCGCGCCCGCAGGAGCGACCCCGCCGCGGCTAAGCCCGAGGGGGGACTCGCAGATATGGCTAGGCCAGGGAGAGGGGGACCCACAACCACGGCTCGGCCCGGGGAAGGGGGACTCGCAGTGACGGCCACACCCGGGGGAAGGAGACGCGCCACGAGGGCTATGGCCGGATTTCCCTACTTGCCTGCATGATAGTCTTGCGGATCTTCCACAGCCGATAGGTTTCCTCCTCGTCGTCCATGTTGCTGCCAGGTTTAGCAACCACGCATGCGCCAGTCAGGACCCGTAGGCACTGCGTCTGCGCCGAACGCCGGGTTAGTTCCTTTTACTCCGCTCCGCGGAAGGCTGTCCCAGAGAATGCCTAAATGTAGCAATATTTGGGAAGGCAGTGCTAAGGGCAACAAGGCGGAGCTTGGCTTCGGGAAACCTCGCCTAGGTAGCCATCGCAGTCCTTGGCCGCAAGGGCTCTCGGAAGTTGTAGTTTCCGTTCCACTCTCCTCTCCGGCTGCAGTTTTTAGAATAACAGGAAGAGCCGACCAGAAACCTGAGATCCGTGGGGCCGGTGTGACTGATCTGTGCTACCCGTGGGCTCCGTGGGACCCGACCAGGCCATCGAGCCCTATGGGTTTTTTGTGTTTATTTTTTTTCCGGCTGGCTCCGCGCTGCGTCCACGATCAGGCTGGGTAGCCTGTGTTCTCTGCTCTGTGACGTTAATAATCAAGTCAGCCCCGCGTCGTGGCGGCTGCCTGTAATCCCAGCCCCCGGGAGGCTGAGGCGGGAGGGGCTGGGTTCCAGACCAGCCTGGGCTGTGCTGGTGGCTCATGCTTGTAATCTTAGCTGCTCCAGAGGAAGACGGAGGGCCGGAAAGTCTATGAGACTCTTATCTCTAGTTAACCACCAGAAAGCCGGAAGTGGTGGTATGGCTCAAAGTGGTGGAGCGCTAGCGCCCAGGCCTAGTTCAAGCCCCATGACCAAAAAGAGAAAGAAAGAAGGGCTGGGAAGGTGGCTCAGTGGTAGAGTACTTGCCTTTCATGCATGAGGCCCTGGGTTCCATTCCTCAGCACCACAGAAGCAGAAAAAGCCAGAAGTGGCGCTGTGGCTCAAGTGAAGCTGAAGAGCTCAGGGACAGTGCCCAGGCCCAAGGACCAAAAGAAAGAAAAAAAGAAGCCAGAAGTGGATGTGTGGCTCAAATAATTGAGCACCAAATTTGAGTGAAAAGAGCTAAGGACAGTCCCCAGACCCTGAGTTCAAGCCCCATTTACACACACACACACACATGTCCCACATACATGACACAGATTTGTCTGAGATGTAGAAGAGGATGAAAGAAAGAAAAAGTCAAGTAGTACTAGGCTGAGTCCTAGTCAAACTTCATGTCCCAGAGCCAGTTGTGGTGGTACAGATCTGTGACCCCAGCATGCAGGTGGCTGAGACAGGAGGATTCTCAGTTTGACTCGTGCCTGAGCTGCTTATCCTTAGGAAATTGGAGGAGAATGGAAAAGGAATAGGCTAGACTCAATTGTCAACAGACTAGGGCTGCTCATTGCCAGTGAGGGGCACAGACCTTCCCACATACTTGGAGGTTGTGCAAGAGACTGGATTTGGGGGTGGGCTTTGTATAAGGCTGAACAAGGAAGCAGATTTTTTGTTGTTGGTTGTGCGGCTTGAACTCTGGGCCTGGGCGCTGTCCTTCAGCTCTTCAGCTCAAGGCAAATGCTCTACCAATTGAGCCACAGCGCCACTTCTGGTTTTCTGGTGGTTTATTGGCTTTGAACCACAATCCTCCTGAGTAGCTAGGATTACAGGCATGAGCCACCAGCACCCGGCTAGAAAGAAAAAATAAAAATAAAAAAAGGGACATGGTCTCTTGGGGGCCCAGGGTGCTGTCCTTGGCCAGGCCTAGGCTCTGCCTGGGGTGAGGGGGACTGGTGGCCCGGACTAGGTCAGAATAACCTGCCTGCGGCCACGCATGTAGTCAAGCCTGTTGGTGTGCACCTGGTGTCTTGCTTGACCTGGGGGAGTAAGTCAGGAAACAATCCTTCATATTTCATCTTTAGATATATAAAAAAGATTGGGCCGGGTGCTGGTGGCTCACGCCTGTAATCCTAGCTACTCAGGAGGCTGAGATCTGAGGATCACAGTGCAAAGCCAGCCCAGGCAGGAAAGTCCATGAGACTCTTATCTCCAATAAACCACCAGAAAACCAGAAGTACCCCTGTGGCTCAAGTGGTAGAGCTCTCGCCTTGAGCTGAAGAGCTGAGGGACAGCGCCCAGGCCCGGAGTTCAAGCCCCACGACCGACAAAAAAAAAAAAAAAAAAAAAAGATTGGGCCGAGGGGAGAGAGGCAAGTCTTTCATATAGCATCTTTGGATACATTAAAAGTGGGAGCCTGGAACCAGTGGCTACTCAAGAGGCTGAAATCTGAGGATCACAGTTCAAAGCCAGCCCAAGCAGAAAGTTCATGAGACTCTTTATCTCCAGTTAAAACCACTAGAAAACCAGAAATAGTGCTGTCAGGACAGCACCCAAGCCTCAGGAAAAAAAAAAAAAGTTGGGCCCAGAGGGGAGACTGAAGAAAGGTCTCCCCTCCCCCCAAAGTTGTCTTTTTGGCTACTTCTTGCTGACATGGGTGTGTCCAGGAGTCACTGGGGCTGGGGTCTTCAGGGTCTAGGTCTGTGCTGGGCAGGGCAGTGCAGACGAGTCCTCCGGTTGCCTGCAGTAATAGGATGGCCTTGACTTGCTCCCAGGTTGTGTTTTGAGTGAGAGCTGTTATACTGTTAAAGAGAAACCTTTGAAAAAACGTGAGATCAGGTAAAAGGCTGACAAGGTGGCAGGATGGTTGATATGAATGACAGGAAAATACACCCTGAGCACAAGCTAGAAAAGTTCTATTTGGAGCGTGAGTCCATATTGATTTAGAGTGATTAAGGGTCCAGTGAGAGGCCTTGATCATTTCCTGTAAATAGCAAGTAATAAAGGTAAGAATGTAAGTTCCTGTCTAGTTAGAGGGTAGGCAAGTATGGACATTAGATGGGCAAGCTTATTAACTATTTTTTATTTTTTGTCAGTCATGGGGCCTAAACTGTGGGCCTAGGCACTGTCCCTCAGCTCTTCAGCTCAAGGCTGGTGCTCTACCACTTGAGCCACAGTGCCACTTCTGGCTTTTTCTGCTTATGTGGTACTGAGGAATCAAACCCAGGACCTCATGCATACAAGGCAAGCACTCTACCACTGAGCCACCTTCCCAGCCCAACTATTTTCTTTTGATCTCCTGGCTCTGGTTAATTTTGGAAGGGTGACTCCATTTAGGATGTGACACTATCTCCTCTTACTCCAGGACTAGTCTTTATCCTGGGGGTCTAGGTGCTTGTTGCTGGGATGGCTTTTCCCAGTTGGCATGTCTTTTTCCAGTCACAGAGTTTGAACTCAAAGCCTGGGCACTGTCCCTGAGCACTTCTGCTCAAGGCTAGTACTCTACTACTTGGAGCTGCAGTACCATTCCAGAATGCTGCCACAGCACCTACTTCCAGAATTCTGCCTCAGGACCTACTTCCAAAATTTTGCGCTGTGCTTGCAGCCTGGCTCTTCACTGGTTAATTGGGAGATGGAGTCTCAAGGATTTTTCTACCCAGGCTGACTTTGAACCATGATCTAGAGATCATATTAGTCTTCGACACAAAAACCCTTTAAATTTCCAATTAAAGCAACAAAGAGATCAAATATAGTTATTCCTTATGGCATATAGCACTTTAGGATGTTAATTGAGGCTAACACATTGTAGGTGTCACTAAGCCTTTGTGATTATAATAAAGAATGCAGAAGTTGTCCTTTTAGCTTTATTTCCAAGGCAGCTTACATATTAAACAGGGGAAAATGGCATTTGAGTTAAAAGGTATTGATTTGAAGGACCTTGACATACACACTTAAGTGAAAGCTGGGCACTGGTGGCTCACGCCTGTAATCCTAGGTACTCAGGAGGCTGAGATCTGAGGATCACAGTTCAAAGCGAGCCAGTGCAAGAAAGTCCATGAGACTCAGCTCCAAAAAACCACTCAGAAAACCGGAAGTGGCACTGTGGCTCAAGTGGTAGAGTGCTAGCCTTGAGCTGAAAAGCTGAGGAATAACGCCTAGGCCCAGAGTTCAAGCCCTACAACTGACAACAACAACAACACTTAAGTAAACTTTGGACTTTTTTTTTTACACAATTACTTACATAGATGGCACATAAAGAATGAGATACTAGTCTTCAATGTAAATCACAACCAACTTAATTCCATACTAACATGACTTACAAACATGCTCATAACATCCGCTACATACTCATACCTTCTGAGGTTTGTCCAGAGCTGTATGGAGCACACACACATATAGCAGACACCTGAGCTGTCAATAAGCAGAGAATGAGAAGCTTTCACACTGTTAGTCAGATGATCACCATAGTGATCCATGCTCAGGGACGTAAGACAATTCTTACTTTCCAAATCCTTCTTTTCTTTTCTTTCTTTCTTTTTTTTTTGTCAGCATGGTGAGTGTTCTACCACTTGCACCACAGCTCTACTTCTGGTTTTCTAGTGGTTTATAGACTTTCCTGGCCGGGGCTGGCTTTTGAACCATGATCCTCAGATCTCACCCTCCTGAGTAGCTAGGATGACAGGTGTGAGCCACCAGCTTCAGGCTTCCAAATCCTTTCTTATCCAGAGTAAACCATTTTTTTTGTTTCCTTAATTCCTTTCCCAAGGATTTCTTTACTAACTTTCCTCTTTATTTACATTTTCCTTTATGTTTTGGATTAACTAACTCCTTTGACACAAGGTTCACATTACTTACAATTGCAGTCAAAAAGCAAATAATGTTTACACCATGATGACAGTTTTCATATGTTCCAATGAGATTACTTTGAACATGTACACACACACACACACACACACACACACACACACACACACACACACACACACACACACACACACACACACACACACACACACACACACACACACCTGCATAAAAGTTTTAAGGCTTGCTTAGGTTTTTAAAAAATGAGAGTTGGCCATAGAACCACATGGTCAATGCTAGAAAAACCAAACAAAATAACCAGAACAGAAAAACTTTTAAGACAATTTTGGTAAAGCTTGGAGGGGGAGTGGCGGTCACATGAAATCCCCCATGTGGCCTTAGTCTCTGCCTAGGTGAGGCTTAATCTCCAGTTCTGCAGAGAATTGGGGAGGGAGGAAGAAGGGGGCCAAGCAACCTCATAGAGGAGTTTTACCTTCAAGAAGAAATTAAGAATCCCGATTTCTGAAGTGAGTAAACTCTGCAAAGAGAAAAGGAATGGATTAGTGTCCAAGTCCCAAAGACAAAAAGGTTAGGTTTGTTTTGGGTATGCTATTTGTCTAACTGCTCCCATTATGGGATTTGTGGGTGGGGAGGATAGAAAAGTCAGAGAATGGAGCTGGCCCCAGTGTGTTTGCTGGCCAGCCACTGTCAATGATGGAGTTCAAGCAAGGCACAGAGGCAAAGTCGACAGGAGTTTGCTTGGAGCAGACAGTTTTCACTTAGAGAATCAAGATGGGCCAGGTGCTGATGGCTCATGCCTGTAATCCTAGCTACTCAGGAGGCTGAGATCTGAGGATCACGGTTCAAAGCCAGCCCAGGCAGGAAAGTCCCTTAGACTCTTACCTCCAGTTAACCGTCAGAAAACCGGAAGTGGCGCTGTGGCTCAAGTGGTAGAGCACTAGCCTTGAGCTGAAGAGCTGAGGGACAGCGCTCAGGCCCAGAGTCCAAGCCCCCACCACCAACCAAAAAAAAGAATCCAGATGGGCTGCAGAGAGGAGGAATGTAGTTACAAGAGCAAGGATGGAGAAAAGACTTGGGCTATTAGAACCTCTGATCCAGGATGACTAGCCTTTAAGAGGAAACCTGGAGGGGGGTCCCTGGGACCCAGCCTGCGTTTCACCCCCAAGGACATAAATGGAAGGGCTGTCAAGCAGGAATGAAGGCCATTTAATGGTAAATGATCTCCAGTCTGGAGGGGTCACCAGGGACAGAGAGGGAAGGGGAAAGAGAGGGAGGGAGAAAGAGAGAAAAAGGAAAGGGGATGGCTGGGAAGGTGGCTCAGTGGTAGAGTGCTTGCCTCATATGCATGAGGCCCTGGGTTCAATTCCTCAGCACCATATAAACAGAAAAAGCCGGAAGTGGCGCTGTAGCTCAAGTGGCTGAGTGCTAGCCTTGAGCTAAAGAGCTGAGGGACAGCACCTAGGCCCAGAGTTCAGGCCCCATGACTGGCAAAAAAGAGAAAAAAGAAAATGAAAAAGAAAAAGGAGGGGGGAGATGTGTATTGCTACAAGACAAGGAAAGTTCCCTTTCTAGAGGAGATAGCTGGGAGCTTATGGCAGAGAAGGACTTGGTGGGCAGAACAGGACAAGCTGGGGGGGCGGAGGAGCCCTCTTGAGTGGACGTAGAGGAGGACTTGGGTTTAGGAGACCTTGGACCCCTCGACGTTTTGTTGGAGAACTGTTTAAACCAGTAAGAGCGAAACTGAAGGTTCCAAATTCAGGCCAATGGTGGCCATTGTGTAACATGATAGTGAGTCCAGATTTCCATACACAAGTCTATTTTCTTTGACTGTAAATCAGTCAGCCTAAGAGTCTTAAGATTAGACCTCAGGCAAGCCAATGGGAAGTCTCTGGGAGACAATTTGGTAAGATAATGGAGTGACCTGTTCCACTGTTTCAGGTGTCCCTGAGGCTTTGGGAAGGCGAATGAATGGGCCCCAATAATTAGGAGAGGACATCCCCAAAGTTCTAATTAAAGGATGTTGGGGGTCAGCAAAGCATGAGAGACTCCAGAGTCTCTGGTGTACCCCACAGACAGAAAGGAGGGACTCCCAGAATCTCCAGGTCTGGGTTGGGGTGCCTCCTTCATGGACTGTGGTTGGTTTCCTTATCCTGAAGGCTTCTGATGGGGGGGGGGGTGGAGTCAATCATCCAGCAGCAGGAGCCTCTGGCCTGGAGATCAGAGTCCGGGGAAAGGGTGGAGGAAAGAGAATGGGGGAGAGATAGGCCTTTTCTGGGCTTCCCCAAGGAACGAATAATACCTCAAGCTAAACAGGGTGGCTATCCACAAGCCATGGACCACTCAGACAAAGGCCATGAGGTGGTTTCAGGTGGCTGCTTACTCCAAAGTAAGCTGGGAGGGCTCAGAAAGAGAAGACAAAAGGCTCCATGAGATGTGTGGCCAGGAGGCCGGTGGAGGGGACCCAGTTATTCCTGGAGCTTTTCCTCTCCTGGGTTTCGGCACCATATGTTAGCAAAATGGAAAGTGAACAGAAAAGGAATAGGCCAGACTGGATCACCAACGGGCTAGGACTGTTTACTGCCAGACTGTGCCAGGGGCACAGACCTTCTTATGGGTTTGGAGGTTGTGCAAGGATTTGGGGGAGGGCTTATGTAGGACTTAATAATGAAGCAGAAAATTTAAAAATGGGCTATGGTCTCTTGGGGTCCCAGGGCGCTGTCTCTGGCCAGGCCCAAGCTCTGCCTGGGTTGAGGGGGACTGGTGGCCAGGCCTAGGTCAGAATAACCTGCCTGCGGCCAGGCATGTGGTCAAGCCTGTTGGTGTGCACCTGGTGTTTTTCTTGACCTGGGGGAATAAGAATCAATCCTTCACTTATGGAAGCCCTATGTAAAAACAAACAAACAAATAAAAACAAAACAGACACAGCTAGACACACCAGTGCCTCACACCTGTAGCTAGTCAGTATAAGCATTATGCCCACCTTTGGTCCTCAGCTCCACCCAGACCTGAGCTCCTCCCAGCCACGGAGATCCCACGATACAGCTGGCCCCTCTCTCTCTCTACCCAGACCCACCTGAGTTCCCACCTACCTCACTTCCTACCCCCAGGCCCTCCTGCTACCTGGATAGTGAAGGCTGCCATGTGCTCCCTCTCCAGGGGAAATATGGCTCCTCTAATAAACCTTATTATAATCTTTCTCCTGTGCCTGCCTGCCTCTGCGTGGTCCCCTGGGATGGACGTGAAGGATCTTTTCACTCAGGAGACTGAGACCTGAGGGTAGCGATTTGAAGCCAGTCCATAGGACTCTAACTGACCACCAGAAGTGGAGCTGTGGCTCAAGTGATAAAGCACTATCCTTAAGCAAAACCCCCAGGGACAGCACCCAGGCCCTGAGTTCAAGCTCCAACACCAGCAAACACACACACATATTCACACAAATACATATACACTCATACACACACATATACACGCATACACAGAACACACACAAACACTGCCACTCAGGCTTGGGGTATATTACACAAAACACACAAACACACATAAGAAACAACAAATATTTCATGGCCCTTCAGAGGCCACATGTTCCGAAAATTTCAGACATTTGGAGCTGGGAGTCACACATGTAATCTTAGTTGCTCAGGAAGTAGAACTGATGATTCATGTTTGAAGGCAATCCAGGGCAGAAAAGGCCAAGTGACTCATGTGCAGTTAACCAGCACAGATACTGGGCTGGAAGTATGGCTCAAGTGGTTGAGCATCAGCTGTGAGCAAATGTGAAGCCCTGAGGTCAAGCTTTGGTACTGGCACACACACACACACAGTCATGAACACTATCCTTGAGCTCTTTTGCTCAAGGCTAATGCTCTACCACTTTGAGCCACATCATCACTTCCAGTTTTCTGGTGGTTAATTGGAGATGAGAGTTCTCATCAACTTTCCTGCCTAGGCTGGCTTTGAACCATGATCCTCAGCCTCCTGAGTAGCTAGGATTGCAGGTATGAGCCTATGACTACTGAAATTTTTATTTCCAATTAATTAGCAAAAAGCTGGAAGTGGAGCTGTGGCTCCAGTTGTAGAGTAACAGCACTGAGCACACAGCCAAGCAAGACAGGCACTGGTGACTCAAACTTAACAATCTGAGCTACTCAGGAGGCTGAGATCTGAGGATTGTGGTTCAGAGCCTGCCCATGTAGGAAAGTCCATGAGCTTCTCATCTCCAACAAAACAACTCAGAAAAAGCCGAAGTGGTGCTGTGGCTCAAGTGGTAGAGTGCTAGCCTTGAGAAAAAGAATCTCAGGAACCTAGGCCCTGAGTACAAGCCCCAGGACTGGCACAAAAACAAACAAAAAAGGCAGGAGTATAAGAAGGCATGGCTGAGCGCCAGGCTCACGCCTGTAATCCTAGCTGCTCAGGAGGCTGAGATCTGAGGATCACAGTTCAAAGCCAGCCCAGGCAAGAAAATCCATGAAACTGATCTCCAATAAACCAACAGAAAACCAGAAGTGGTGCTGTGGCTCAAGTGGTAGAGCCCTCGCCTTGAGCTGAAGAGCTGAGGGACAGTGCTAGGCCCAGAGTTCAAGCCCCAAGACCAATAACAACAACAAAAAAGGCTCGGAGTTCAAGCCCTAGTTGCAGCATCCACACATACACACAAAGACAATATACATGACAAATCAGTGGAAAAGCATGTCAGAGGGTGACAATTCAAGCTAGGGAGCACAGTCAGATGGCAACAAAGTGTCAAGATACACAAGGCCTGGGGATGGAGCAGAGGCAGCCAAGTGGACGTGTTATGTGTACAAGTGGGAGTAGGCCCAGAGGGTTGGGGAGGGGAGGAATCAGCGTCAGTGGGAGGTTAGAGATAGACAGACAATCCCACTGACTCTGAAAGGTAGGTGTCTGTGATAAGTTATGTCAGGTGCAAAGGCCCTGGGCCTGGGTGGCACCCAATATGTGGCTGCCTGGAGGCCCCGGTGGGAGGGTAAGGAGAAGGGAGGCCATATGGGGCAGGTCATACAAGCCATGACTAGTGAGAGACCCCAGGCACACGGGTGGGGGACAGATAGGTAGAGGAGGTCTTGTCATGGTGAATGTGAGCTCTCATGGGATGTGGAGGTGGAAAAGTTGCTGTCAAAGTTCAGTCATGGTGTTCAAGCGAGGACCAAGGCTTTGAGAAAACGGTGCTACCCTCACTAAGTTGAGATTAGAGCTGGGACCCAAAGCAGAGCAGAATCTAATGTCTGAAACTCAGCATGGCCTTGTTCAGAGGTGGAGAAAAACTCACTGCAGAGCCTGGAGAGATGGCTAGGCTCCACCTTGGCTGTGAGGCCTCAGGCTCATGACTTACCCCCTCCGTGCACCACGCTCTGGTCTCCCGTCTTCTCAGCTTTGTAAAACAGGGACAGAACAGCAGCATTCACTTCCTAGGTAACTGGCTAATAACTGCCAGGTGCCGCCAACTAGTGCTGGGATTGCTAAGTGTTCCTGAAATAGAACAAAGAGTAGGAGGTTGCCAGGTGTTCTGGAAGCAGGTGAAGATGTGTGTAGGGGAGGGAGGGAGCCATTGGCAGAGGCCACCAAGCTGTTACAGCAGACAGGCCTGAGGGAGCTGGGGCAAAGTGAACAAGGTCTGTGACTAGCAGGCAAAGAGTTTCAAAGGAGGGGCTGGGAAGGTGGCTCAGTGGTAGAGCGCTTGCCTTGCAAGCATGAGGCCCTGGGTTCGATTCCTCAGCACCACAGAAGCAAAACGAAAAAAGCCGGAAGTGGCGCTGTGGCTCAAGTGGTAGAGCACTAACCTTGAGCTGAAGAGCTGAGGGACAGTGCCCAGGCCCAGAGTTTAGGCCCCACGACCGGACCCAAAAAAAAAAAAAAAAGAGTTTCAAGGGAGCTGGCACCAGTAGCTCATGCCTATAATCCCAGCTACTCAGGAGGCTGAGATCTGAGAATCGCAGTTCAAAGCCAGCCTTGGGCAGGAAAATCTGTGAGACTCTGATCTCCATTTAAGCACCAGAAAACTAGAAATGGTGCTGTGGCTTAAAGTGGTAGAGCACTAGCCTTGAGCAAAAGAGCTCAGGACAGTGCTCAGGCCCTGAGTTCAAGCCCCACAATTGACAAAAGAAAAGCATAAGGGTGGAATCAAGCTGAATGGCACATACTTGTAAATCCTAGCTACTCAGGAGGCTGAGATCTGACTGTCTTAGAAACCAGACCAAGCAAAAAAGTCTGTAAAACTCTTATCTACAATTAATTACCAAAAAGCCAGACGTGAAGCTGTGGCTCAAGTGGTAGAATGGGAGGTCCCAAGTTCAAATCCCCAAATTGGCAAACACACACACAAAAATCCAACACGAAGGTAAGATGTCATGATTGTACACTTTGTACAACCAAACATAATTACTTAATTACATAATCATGGATTAGCCAGAAATAGAGTATCAGTAAGGCTTTCTTGGAGAAAACACAAACTGCAGGTCAGCAGTATAGCTTTCCTCTAAATGAATGCCCTTATGTTTGATGGCAGGGCCTCTTTGCACTGGCCTCAGGCCATTCAACAGCTTATAAAAGAGCCACTGTCTGAGGAAGGCTGAACTTTACAGCTGCAATGGCCTAGACATTTCATACCAAGGACTTGAAACCTGGTTTTCTTTTTCTTTTTATGTTCTTTTCTTTTTCTTGTTCCTAGGTCTTGAATTCAGGGCCTGGGCACTGTCCCTGAGATTTTTTTTGCTCAAGGCTAGTAGTCTACCACTTGAGCCACAGCTCTACTTCTGGCTTTGTGTGTGTGTGTGTGCGTATGGGGGGGGGGGTTAATTGGTCAGATTTTCCTGCCCAGGCTGGCTTCGCACTGCAATCCTCAGATCCCAGCCTTCTGAGTAGCTAGTATTACAGGTGTGTGCCACTGATGCCTGGCTGACTCTTACTTCTAATAAACTACCCAAAAAAGCTAAAAGTGGAGCTCTGGTTCAAGTGGTAGTTAGTCTTAAGTAAAAAAAACTAAGGGAGAGTGCTCAGGCCTGACTTAGAGCCCCAATACTGGCATTATATATATATGTACATACATACATATATATGTATGTATATATATATTTATTTTTTTTGGGGTCAGTCATGGGCCTGAACTCAGGGCCTGGGCACTGTCCCTGAGCTCTTCAGCTCAAGACCAGCGCTCTACCACTTGAGCCACAGCTCCACTTCTGGCTTTTTTTGGCTTATGTGGTGCTGAGAAATCAAACCCAGAGCCTCATGTGTGCAAGGCAAGCATGCTACCACTGAGCCACCTTCCTAGCCCACAAAATAAATTTTAACAAGTTCAGGCCACAGTCCCAGTGGTTTTGGAGTTGATGGCTGCTTTGGACCACCAGGAATTAGTCAGTCACTGCAGAACAGCCTCCTGGAGGCCTCTCAGGACCTCATTTTCCTATTGGTAAATGGAGTCACTAGGGAAAGCTGAGACTCTCCAGGTGCAAGTCTTCCCGCCACCCCCCTCAAGTCAAGTGTTCTTCCTCAGACCAACAAGAGCAGGTCTAACTTTCCCCTCCTTCTTCACATTTCTGCCCAGATCACAGTTGGCACCAAGTCAAAGGGGTGGGGGTAAAGTCTCCCTGCTTGCCGTCTGACCCTGAGCTGATTTTCTGGCAGTACTGAAATAAATAACCCTCTGGAGGCATGTTTACAACTCTTCTGCTGATAAACAACGGAAGTGACAGGGCAGGGGCAGAGCCTTCCCAGAGGGCTGGAACAGCACCAGCTGTTGCCTTGCCTTGTCATCCCATACAGGGGCCCAAGGAGGAGCCGCCTCTGGGACAAGAGGGGCTCCTAGATAAGACGCCACAGAGATTCCTACCATACTTCTAGAACAAGTGAGGGCTTTCAGGCTCTCCAAAATCAACCCAGCCAGCCAGCCAGCCACAAGTCTATTTATTTGTTGTGCCAGAACTGGGCCTTGAACTCAGAGTTTGGGCGCTGTCCCTTACCTTTTTCTGCGCAAGGGTGACACTTGAGTCACACCTCCACTTCTGGCTAATTGGAGATAAGAATCTCAAGGACTTTTCTACTTTGGTCTGGCTTTGAACCGTGGATCCTCAGATCTCAGCCTTCTGAGTAGCTAGGATTACAGGCGTGAGCCACCAGCACCAGGTTGGGTCCCCAGGAAAGTCAAGAGAATCAGTGAGACTTGTGAGTAGCATGTAGTCAGGCCACCAGTGAGTCCCCAGGTCTATGTCCTGTCATGGGGGTGGACAGGCTATAGAGTTCCTATGACTCACTTCCCAAGAATGAGGCAGGTCTTCTACACAGCAGAGGCCAAACACCCAGTAGAGAGAAACAAAGAAAGGCCAGCCTTGGGGAAGGGGAGGAGGGCAAAAAAACTCTAGACCTTTATTTTCTCCATGTGTGCCAGTTAAGTCTGTGGTCCCGCTGTCTCTAGGGTGGGATGTGAATTAATCTATAACTGTCCTGAGGTCCCCAAGGTCACTGTTCTCTATATAAAGTAACATAAGGGACAAACGAAACTCTTAGGGACCCTGGTCTGAAGGCAGAGGCCGTGGAGGAAGGGGTTCTATAAATAGGGTTGGGGGTCTGTAACCGCCCCCTAGGTCTACACCAAGCCATCTGAGAGCGATCTCAGTCTCCAGCCCTCCCACCCCCCAGCCAAACTTGTGTTTTTTTGTTTTTGTTTTTGTGCTTCAACTCAGGGCCTGGGCGCTGTCCTTGGGCTTTTTTTTTGGCGGGGGTGGGCCTCGATCAGAAGGACTTGGGCCCGCCTGTCCTTGGGCTTTTGAGCTCAAGGCTAGCGCTCTCCCACTTGAGCCACAGTGCCACGTCTGGCTTTCGGGGGTGAACTGGAAAGAAGAGTCTCATGGGCTTTCCTGCTCGGGCTGGCCTCGAACCTCGCTCTTCCCACCTCAGCCTCCTGAGAGCAGCTAGGTGTCAGCCACCACCCGCGGCCAGTTCAAACTCCTGTTTTCCCAAAGGTCTTTTTTTTTTTTTTTTTTTTTGGAGCGCGATTTTTGCTGCGATTTCCAGCCCTGGCCCTGGTTTCCCGCCCCCGAATTAAAAAAAAAAAAGAAAAAAGAAAAAAAAAAAAGAGGCTGTAGCACTGGGCCACGCTGCGGGCAACTGCCAGGATAACTGTCCGCAGCCACCAACGCGCCGCGGCGTACACTGCGTTCCCGTTCCTCCCCCGCCCCTCCCCCCGCTGGCGAGCATGCGCAATCGCTGACAACAACAAACCAGCAGGCCTGGCCCCGCCCCCTCCTCCTGTCACCCTGGCTTGCCATTGGCTGCCGCTGCCGCGCTGCCGCAGCTACGGCACTGCTGACCAATGGCAACGTATGTGGGCGTGGCAGAAGGCGGGCAGGCGAGGTGCACGGGCGCGCGTCCATTGGCCGGCTGGGTGAGGGGAGGAGCCGCTGGCTCCAGCCGCCGCGATGAATTTAGGCCGCTTAACCCGCCTGCTGAAGCCGGCGCTGCTGTGCGGAGCTCTAGCTGCGCCCGGTCTGGCTGGTACTATGGTGAGCACTGTCCCGCTGGGGGGGCGGTTGGGGAGGGCGCGAGGCTCTCCGCCTGCGCAGCCGCAACAGCGCGTGGGTCCTTCGTCCATGGTGATCGAGGTCAAGGGGTCGATATCTCCCCCTCCCCCCCAATAGCCAGGCCAGGCCAGGCCCCGCGCGGACGCGGTGACCTGCCCTATTAAGCTCGCTCTCTGTGGCACTGAGGTTGGGACGGCGGGCTGGGACTAGGCGATTGTGGCCAGGATGGCCGGGCAAGGGTCAGGGCCCCGGTTGGAGAGGAAGGTCAGCTGGGGCGTGTGGCTTGAACCGGGAAGAGGATGAATGAGTGTTTCAGACCGTGGGCTGGGTAAGCACTGGCTCGGAATTGCGGGTCAACCAGGGCAAAGGGTCTGGGGACGGTGTTTGGGACCAGTTCAGCCCGGAGTGGCGCCTTTCAGGCCGAGCTGGAAGGGTAGCGCGTGATCGCTAGGTGGACACACGCTGGGCCAGCAGAGTTGAGAATCGGGATCGCCCCTGGGCCCAGAAACCGCTGGAGCAACCCGGCCTGGTCCCCCCGGACCCCGCTGGCTTCCCCGCCCTCCCCCGGCCCGGGGCGGTGCGTCACAATCGGCTGCGCGGCGCCCTGGCTACCGGCCTTTTGTCTAGAAACTGCGTTTGGTGGGCCCCAAACCCACGGGCATGGTCCGCCCCGCCGCGGGCTCTCCGAGCCGCGGCCGGCGGCGGGGCAGGAGCCCGCGCGGCCGGCGGCGGGGCAGGAGCCCGCGCGGCCGGCGGCGGGGCAGGAGCCCGCGCGGCCCGCGGACACGGAGGTCTCGGCGCCGCGCAGGGAGGCGCCGGGCTCCCCGCCGTCGCCGGCCCTGCACCACCGGGACGCGCAGGCGGGCACGGCCCCCGGAAAGGGTCTCCAGTCCTCAAGCGCCGGCTCAGGCGTCCTATGCGTGCAGCTGCACCCAACTTCTGGACCCGGTGTGTGCCGAGGAGGGGGCCTGCTCCTTAGCTCCGCCGCTGTGGCATCTTTTTTTGGGGGAGAGGGGTCCCAATCATTCCTACGTTAGGCTTTTCTGTAGAGGGGCTTGTGCGCCCTACAGTGGGGAAGGGCGCGCTCTTTCCCCTTGCCTTTGGACTTTGGTTTCCGTGACACCCTTCTTCCTTGGAAGCCTGGACTGGCCAGCCCGCCCCGCCTTCTCTCAGCCCCTCTCTTTGCCTTGCAGTGCGCGTCCCGTGATGACTGGCGTTGTGCTCGCTCCATGCATGAGTTCTCAGCCAGGGACATTGATGGGCATATGGTTTGCCTGGACAAATACAAGTAGGTGCCCGCCCAGGGTGGGTGGGTGCAGGGCTGCCGGGGGAGGGGATCCCCTGGTCTCTTGCCTGACCACCGCCCACCCCACCCCATCTAGGGGCTGCGTATGCATCGTCACCAACGTGGCCTCAAAATGAGGCAAAACCGACGTAAACTACTCTCAGCTCGTCGACCTGCACGCCAGATATGCTGAGTGTGGTTTACGGATCCTGGCCTTCCCTTGCAACCAGTTCGGGAGGCAGGTGAGTGGCTTCTTCAGGGGGACAGGCAAGGAAAAGGGGGGACATTGTCTGGGTGCGTGCAGTGGTACACCCCCTCCTCATGTCTATACTGCTGTACAGGAGCCAGGGAATAATCAAGAGATAAAGGAATTTGCAGCTACCTACAACGTTAAATTCGATATGTATAGCAAGATCTGTGTCAACGGGGATGACGCCCACCCGCTGTGGAAATGGATGAAAGTCCAGCCCAAGGGGAGGGGCATGTTGGGAAAGTGAGTGGTCCCGGTGGGGGTGGGGGGCTGGAGTGGGGGGGGGTCTGGGCAGCCCAAATCCGTCCCTAACACACTGTTGTTCTGTTGTAGCGCTATCAAATGGAACTTCACCAAGGTAAGAGTCCTGCGAATGGTTGTAAATGGGGGCTCAGGCTGTGTGCTGGAACCGCTCTTGGGCCCCACCGCCTTGTGCCCGAGGTCACTTCTCTCCTTTCCGGCAGTTCCTCGTTGACAAGAATGGCTGCGTGGTAAAGCGGTATGGTCCCATGGAGGAGCCCCTGGTAAGGTGCCCCTCTGGGAACAGGCTGGGTGGGGGCTGGGAGAGGCCGCCCCTGACCTCCTTCTTCCCACAGGTGATAGAGAAGGACCTGCCCTGTTACCTTTAACCCCACAAGTGTGTGCCCTGTCGAGCTTCCTGCCCTCGCCCTCGGAGCCTTCCCCTGGCAACCATGAAGGTCTGCCTGCAAACCAGCCTCTGGTGGGGCAGACCCGAAAACCTGGCGTGCATCCGCCAGAGGAAGGTCCCGCACCGTGGGCTCGGACTCGTGTCCCTGGCTGCCTTGTGGAAATAAAACGTAGAAATTGGCCTCCTATGTCCTCCTTCCTGGGGTGGGGCCCCTCTGGGGTACAGATCTGGGTCATCTGGTCCAGGGCCCTGGCTGATCCCCCAGGCCAGCCCTTCAGGGGCAGAGCCTGGCTGGGCAGGGCTTGCTCCTAAAGTAGATAATTCTCACGTAAGTAGCTGTTCCTGGCATGGTGGCACCCATCAGGTCACCAGTCCAGGCTTGAGTGTGTGTATGTGTGTGTGCTTATGTCCAGTTCTCCAAAGCAGCAGCCTGTTGACCCTGACTGCCTTTGGGCTGCCTCTGTTCCTTAGTGTGCCATGGGGGTTATTGTCCTGATTGTTTCCTGTGAAGTTCAGCAGTAGATGTGGCCAAGAAGGTCTCAGGCTGGACAGGAGGAAGAGACTGAGGCCCCTGGCCTCTGGGGTCAGCAGGGTAGGGGTCAGGGGTCCTAAGAGCCCACTCTAGTTGCTTTCAGCTTTTGGCTATAGGACCAGAGGCTGCAGTGGTCCCTAGCTTCTGGGACAGAAGCCAGGGGACTGCCATTAGTTCCTTGGTTTCTAGAAAAGGTCTGTGTCTACTTGTTCTGGAGGTCTGAACCTTGGGTCCAGGCACCCCTGGGGAATCATCTGGAGGACACAGGCAAAGAGGCAAGCCACTCCCCCCAAGTCCCCTTACAACAACCAGGCTGTCCTATCAGTAGACAGACTGGCAGTTTCATCTGTCAGCCCTCAATAGGTAGCTGCCAGAGGAGCTATAGCAGAGTGGAGGAGCAGACAATAGGGCAGGTAGGCCAAAAACACATATATTTAAAAAATGTTTTTACATTATATACATTAGCGCTCATTATAAATACATAGAAACCAGAAGGCTGCCCACCCATGGACTATGGACTGGGGGGGGGGGCGAGGGAAGGGTGGACAGGCAATAATTTAGGGAACAGGGAGGAGATTGCATATATTAATGGGGTCTGCCCCGCGGAGCCCCCAGAGACAGTGGGGCCTGAGCACCGGGTTTCCTGAGTTTGCAGCTCGGGACCACCAACCTCACGGCTTCCAGGCCTCAGCCACACATGGGAGGCACGGAGGCCCCGCCCCAGATCGCCCTGAGTGGGCCCTGAAGACCGCTGTGTGCGCGGCCTGATGGGGAAGGCACTGTGGGCGGGCAGCGCCCTCAGTAGTCGCAGGGCTCCCGCACCTGGAGAGGCTGCGCCACGGGGGCGCAGGACGTCGTGGTAGAGGGGACACCGGCCAGCGGGCGGGCGGCCTAGGAGTTGGGGAATGGTGGGCTGAATTGGATGACGCTCTGCCTCTCCGGGCCCCCACCGCCGCCAACCCCCGCGCCTCCTGCGCCCACCAGTGGGCCTGGGGGCTCAGAGGGCCCGGCGTTGAGGGAGCGCAGCATGTCCTCCAATACCTCCCTGAAGTTAATGTCGCAGCTCTGGTGCGCTAAGGCCGCGGGGTCGGCCATAGTGGCGTCCCGCGCGCCCAGCTGCAGCAGTGCACCGGAATCTGGGGGCGGCAGTGGCGGAAAGGCGAAGCGGGGCAGCGGGGGCGGGAAGGCCTCCACCGCTGGTGGGCTGTAGGTCAGATCCAGAACCTCGCCGGGGTCGCAGGGCAGCGGCAGCAGGCGCGGGGTGGGTGGCCTGGCCGGGAAGCCTGGGTTGGGCATGCCTCTGCGCTTGACGTCGGCGTCCATCAGCCGCAGCTCCTGCAGCACGCGGCGCACACAGCTTTCTGGGATCTTGATGCCTAATGTTGGGCGCAGGCGTGTGGGTCAGGGTCTCCCCCTGCCCTGCTGCCCGCCCCCAACCACCCACCCACTCACCCACTTGCTTCTTCTTGTCTTTGGTCTTGAGTCGCACGATCTGTAGGTAGCTGCTGTTGCTGACATCTGCCATCACGGCGGCGATGCGGCCCCACACGCGCAGCAGCGCCCCACACAGCATGTAGTGGTGCCGGAGGCGCAGGCCCTGGGTGCAGTCCTTGCCCTCCTGCACCAGCCGGCAGTGCTGGTTCCTGATGGGTCAGAGGGTCAGTATGAGAAGCCTGTCCTGTCCTGCCTGTGTCCCTGCCCCCTTGTGCACAGGCCCAATGCTCCCCCTGCCAGGTGCAGCTTCATGAACCCCTAGACGCTGGATGCCTCATGGCTGTCTACTCTGCAGGGCTCCTTCTCCCTCACAGGACGTGGGGCTGGCCCTTACCAGGCAGTGTGGCTGCAGTGTGTCAGCGAGTAAGCGTAGTTGCTCTCCCAGTGCTCTCTGGCCTCCTCCGCAGTGACCTGGGGTACACATGGTTGTGAGCCTTGGCCCCAGGCAGCCCAAGCACCCTGAAGCCAGCTGGACCTGTGGTTCTCCCAGCTGCCAGGCCACCAAGAACTGGCTTGAGGGCCAAAGGAATGGAATCCCCAGGAGCCAAGGACATAAGCTGATGGCACAGACCTGGGGAGTCTGCCTGGGGAGCTCAGCCCTGTCCCTTTCCTACCCGGTGGAACCTGCGGCACAGGCTGTCCAGGGTTTCTAGGTGGTTCTGCCGGCCTATGTTGGGCTTGTACACAGTGAAGTGCTTGCCTCGGTTCTGCTCCGCAAGGAGGCAGCTGGGCTTGTTGCCTCGGACCTGGGGAGGGGAGAAGTAGATGAAGCTGTGACCCTGGGCAGGGGTGGCCACTGCTTCTCAGGAGTGGGGCTCTGCAGAAAGACCCATTCAGGGCCTTTGCTCACTTTAGTCTTGCCTCAGGAAGGTTGAGTGGGCACACTGCTGCTCAACAGCTGCCTACCTTATAGGAGAGGTAGAATCCATCGTAGGGGCCCATGAGCTCCAGGGACTTGGTGAACGCCTCCTCCCACTTCAAGCCTCGGTCCACGCTGATCTGCCAGGGGTGGGGTGGCGTTAGTACATCAGGGCCTGATGAGGGTTAGGAGCTGGGCAGCTTCCTGCTCACCTTGTAGAAGACCACCTGCCCATCCTGTGGGTGCCCGGGGGCCAGGAACACCTGCTGGCTCTCCTCATAGATCTCATCGATGCCGGGAGCCAGGTCTACAAGAGGATGAGAGGTAAACAGTTGGGTCTAGGAGCCTGGGCTCACTAATTCTCACCTGTGGGTCTAACACTAGGGCCTTGCTTGGCCTGCACTTTGGCAGCTGTTGGTCTCATGGCCGGAAGGTACCCCAGAAGCAACAACCAGGGGGCATAATGGAACAGACACAGCCTGGTCAAGACACACACCTTAGGAGAGGTCAAATAAACCTCCTCATTTGGGGGCTGCACATGTCACCTGAAAGCCTAGTAGGTCACATGTATCTAAATGCTCTTTTCTGTATAACCGCTTGAGGAGCTATTGTGTAGGCTTGAACTCAGGGCCTGGGCTGTTTCTGAGCCTCTCTGTGCTCAAAGCTAGCGCTCTACCACTTGAGCCACACTACCACTTCTGGTTTTCTGAGTGGTTTATTGGAGATAAGAGTCTCACAGACTTTCTTTGCTCAAGCTGGCTTTTATCCTCAGATCTCAGCCTCCTGAGTAGCTAGGATTAGAGGCCTGAGCCACCGATGCCCAGCTTCCAGCTTTTTCTGTGTATGTGGTACTAAGGAATCTAACCCAGAGCTTCATGGTGCTAGGCAAGCACTCTACCACTGAGCCACATTCCCAGCCCCTCAATTTTTTTTTTTTTTTTTTTTGGTCGGTTGTGGGGTCTGAACTCTGGGCCTGGACACTGTCCCTCAGCTTTTCAGCTCAAGGCTAGCACTCTATCAAACTTGAGCCACAGCGCCACTTCTGGCTTTTTCTGCTTATGTGGAGCTGAGGAATCAAACCCAGGGCTTCATGCATGCAAGGCAAGCACTCTACCACTGAGCTACCTTCCCAGCCTCTCATGTTTTTATAAATAAGTTTGTGTGCTGGGTACCAGTGGCTCATGCCTGCAGTCCTAGCTACTCAAGAGGCTGAGATCTGAGAATTGCAGTTCAAAGCCAACTCCGGCAGGAAAGTCCCTGAGACTCTCATCTCCAATTAACCACCAGAAAACTGGAAGTGGCGCTGTGACTCAAGTGGTAGAGCATTAGCCTTGAGCAAAAGAGCTCAAGACAGTGCCTAGGCCCAGAGTTCAAGCCCCATGACTGACCAAAAAAAAAAAGTGTGGGGCTGGGAAGATGGCTCAGTGGTAGAGCGCTTGCCTTGCATGCCTGAGGCCCTGGGTTCAATTCCTCAGCACCACATAAGCAAAAAGAAAAAAGCCGGAGTGGCGCCGTGGCTCAAGTGGTAGAGCGCTAGCCTTGAGCTGAAGAGCTGAGGGACAGCGCCCAGGCCCAGAGTTCAAAAAAAAAAAAAATTAAAAAAAAAGAAATGTACTCATTATCTAAGCCGGGCGCTGGTGGCTCACGCCTGTAATCCTAGCTACTCAGGAGGCTGAGATCTGAGGATTGCGGTTCAAAGCCAGCCCGGGCAGGAGAGACCGTGAGACTCCTATCTCCAATAAACCACCAGAAAACTGGAAGTGGCGCTGTAGCTCAAGTGGTAGAGCGCTCGCCTTGAGCTGAAGAGCTGAGGGACAGCTCCCAGGCCCAGAGTTCAAGCCCCACGACCGACAAAAAAAAAAAAAAAAAAAAAAAAAGTGTGTGTGTGCACATGCAATTGAGGATTGAACCCAGTGGCTCATACATGCTAGGCCAGGGCTTCACCACCTGGGTCATGCCCCCAACATAAAGTTGGTTTTTGTGTATGTGTGCTCTGATTCTGGGGCTTGAACTCAGGGCCAGGTGCCTTTGCTTAGCTTTTTGTTTGTTTGTTTGTTTGTTTTTTTGGGTCCGGTCGTGGGGCCTGAACTCTGGGCCTGGGCACTGTCCCTCAGCTCTTCAGCTCAAGGCTAGCGCTCTACCACTTGAGCCACAGCGCCACTTCTGGCTTTTTTCTTTTTGCTTATGTGGTGCTGAAGAATCGAACCCAGGGCCTCATGCATGCAAGGCAAGCGCTCTACCACTAAGCTACCTTCCCAGCCCCTTTGCTTAGCTTTTTCTTTTCTTTTTTTTTTTTGTCGGTCGTGGGGCTTGAACTCTGGGCCTGGGCACTGTCCCTCAGCTTTTCAGCTCAAGGCGAGCGCTCTACCACTTGAGCTACAGCGCCACTTCCAGTTTTCTGGTGGTTTATTGGAGATAGGAGTCTCACGGTCTCTCCTGCCCGGGCTGGCTTTGAACCGCGATCCTCAGATCTCAGCCTCCTGAGTAGCTAGGATTACAGGCGTGAGCCACCAGCGCCTGGCTGCTTAGCTTTTTCATTCAAAGCTGGAGATCTACCTCTTGAGCCACACCTCCACATCTGACATTTTGCTGATTAACAAAATAAGTCTTTTAGATTTGTTTGCTAGGTTGGCTTCAAACTGAGATCTTCAGCCTCCTAAGTAGCTAGGGTTAACAGGTGTGAGCCACCAACATGTGGTGCCTCACCACAAAGATTTTTTTTTGTGCCAGTACTTAGGTTTGAACTCAGGGTCTGGGCAATGTCCCTGAGCCTTTTTTGTTGTTGGTCACGGGGCTTGAACTCTGGGCCTGGACACTGTCCCTGAGCTCTTCAGCTCAACGCAAGCACTCTACCACTTGAGCCACAGCGCCACTTCCAGTTTTCTGGTGGTTTATTGGAGATAAGAGTCTCATGGACTTTCCTGCCTGGACGGGAAACCACTATCCTCAGATCTCAGCCCCCTGAGTAGCTAGAGTTACAGGTGTGAGTAACCAGCACCCGACTGTCCCTCAACTTTTTTGCTCAAGACTACTCTACAACTTGAGCTACAGCTCCGCTTCCAGATTTTTTTGGTGGTTAATATGAGTCTCACAAACTTCCCTGCCCAGGCTGGATTCACATTGGGATCCTCCAACTTCAGCCTCCTGAATAAATAGGATTATGCTCCCACATAAAATTTTCTTGGCACATGGCTCCCACCATTTGTACTCATGATCTACAACAATAGCCAGTGGCCACTACAGTCTAGTCCTTGGTTTACAACCACCTAAGTGGACTTTATGATGAGACGCATCAGCCATAGGATCTTTTAGGATAAAGGATGAGTGCACATCAGTTTCAAACTAGAGGCTTTCCACTGCAAACTTGAGCCCTACCAATCTCAGTTCTGCAGGGAAAGGTGCCCTCTGTGGTCCTCTATGAAAGCCCCTGGGTCTCCACAGCTCACCCAGGATGCCCATGTCGTATCTGCCCTCCTTCTTGTCTGCGTCGATGAGGTGATCAAAGGTGTCTGAGAAGTACTGAAAGAGCGCATTCTGCTTGTGCACCTCCAGCCCCAGGATGCGGTTCAGGAACTTGGCGATGGAGCAGTCTGGGGGTGGGAGGGGCTGCATCAGGCTGAGTCTGTTGGTTGGCAATTCCCCCCCTTCTGCCCAGCTGGGGAGACTCACCCTTCTCCACATCCAGGCAGCCGGACCGTGACTCTCGCCCGCCAATGCCAACTGACAGCAGGCCTTGCTTCATATCTGTGGGAAGAGGTCTTGCAAAATGATCTTTGGACTCCTGGGAGGTGTGCCAGCCCTCCCACCTGCCCCTTGCCTGGCATGAAGGGGGCATCCACAAGTGGGCGGTAGGTGGGGAGGTCTGCCTTTTCTATTCTTCCAGGATGAGACTAGAGCTCTGGGAATAGGCTCAAATTCCTGTCCCAGCCCCCACAACTCCCTACCCAGGGTCTGCTGGGTTGCTCTGGCTCCCTGTGCCCTGCACAGCTACTGTGTGAGGGATGAGATTTTTCGACACAAAACTAATCTACAAATCTGAGTGCCCAAACCATGCTGGAGACCTGCTACTCTTCCCCTGCTTTTCCCAAAAAAAATGAGGAGCCCTAGCTGGGTCAAGAGGCTCACCTCGGAAGAATGCAGCATCCCCTCCAGGATAGCCCTGGGGCAAAGGCACCTTGTTGTCTGTCTGGCTGAGAATGGTGGTGAGGACGCTGCTGAGAGCCCGGGCGCCATACTGGAGAGAAGAAGGGAATGAGTGGGGGGAGGGGAGCCACGCCATACTGGAGAGAAGAAGGGAATGAGTGGGGGGAGGGGAGCCATGGTGGAGGCTGGCCTCTTCTAGTCCTGCCTTCTCCCCAAGGTACCTTGTTCTCAAAGTTGTACTTGCTCAAGTCTCGAGACTCGGTGGCACGACGGTCTCCGTGGGTCAGGGCACCCTGACAGGATGGAGGAGACTGTCAGTATGTCTAGGCTGAGACCTCTTTGATCCCAGGGAGCCTCTTTTGGCTCAGGTCATGGACCCCAGCCCCAGACCCCAATGCCCCTGCTCACCAGACTCTCAAGCCGCTTGGCAACAATGGAGGCGAACCGCCGCTCCCCTGCCAGCTCCGAGATGAGGAAGACATACTCGGGTGCCGAGACCTGATTGGACCGGTGGGTGCGGCCTGGAGGCAGAGAAGGGTTCTCAGGAACTGGACCATGGGTCCACTAGGGTAGAACCAGCCTGAGTGGGGGCCAGGCTCACCAAATTGCTGGATGGCACGGTCGGCACTCCAGGGCAACTCAAGGGTCATGTGGACACGCCGCCGCTGGTTCTTGACTCGTCGGTCAGCTTGGAGGGAGACACCAGAGCTGGAAGCCTCGGAGATGATGGCCACGAGCTGCAGGTGGGGATGGGTCAGCATGCAAAGAAGGGTGCACGTCCTGTCCAGCCCTGTGTGGCTAGCAGACCACTCCGCACTCCATTCAGCTCTGGGGCCCCAGGGTTCTGGGGATATAACAGCCACCGGAAATGCAG
Organism: Dipodomys merriami; assembly: GCF_024711535.1. Classification (NCBI taxonomy): domain Eukaryota; kingdom Metazoa; phylum Chordata; class Mammalia; order Rodentia; family Heteromyidae; genus Dipodomys; species Dipodomys merriami. Next base: position 4,795,066 of record NW_027206291.1, read on the forward strand.
GGATATGAGAGGCCAGGAAGGCCTGTGAGGATTGCCATATGCCCATGTGTGTGTGGGCAAGTGCACGCACATATATATACTCATGCATAAGCACACAGGTGCATGCACATACACTCCTGTATGAACACACAAGTGCACAAATGCATGAACATATGGTACAGAAGCATGTGTGTTCACACACTGCTGGGGTGGTCCGTGGCCCCCATGCCTTGAGTCTCCTGTGTGTCCTGAGCCCTTACACTACCTCAGTCCCTCACCCTGGGCCCCACCTTCTCGCCACTCATGAAGCGCTGCTTTTCCCTGAGGTTCACATGGTCGATGGACAGGCCCTGCTCTGCCCGTGACTCGAAGGCCACTGTCCCATCAGGTCTGGACACAACACGGCCTTTCCTGCCAGTCATCTGTGGTCAAAGAAGGAATCCGGGGACAGGATCTTAGAAGTTGGTCACCTGGGCCCTGGTGCCTGCTCCTTTGTCTCCCCACTGAGGACCAGAGCCCCAGATGTGGTGGGGATTGTGAAACTCTGCTGGGCCCTAGGCCTCCAATGTGGTCTTAGGATTCTCAACTGCCCAATCTTCATCACCAGCCCCATGGTACCGAGGTGAGATGGAAGGCCAAAGGTGGGGGGATAGGGCCCCAAGGATGCAGGGGACAAAGCCCAAGGCAGGCCAGATAGACAAGGGTCTAGGGTCAGGGTGAGGAGACAGGAATGCCTCCATGGCAACCCAGCCTCGTGAGTCTAGCTGGCCAGTGTGGATGCAGTAGTCAGGGCCCTGCTCCTGTTCTGGGGCTGGGGCTGACACAGGGTGACCAGCAGGAGCTGCCAGAGCCAATCGGTGAGGCATAGCCACTGGTGCTCACCTCAGCCACACACTCGGGGCCCCCAAGCTGGTCGATGAGCTCGTCCAGAGTGTTGACTGGAAGCTCCCGGCCCAGTGCGCGCACCTTGGCCAGCAGGTCCTGCTTTAGCCTCTCCACACGTTCCAGAACACCGGGGCCATGAGGGTCCCTCTGAGGAGTGTAGAGAGGACCTGCAGGGGTGGGGCAGAGGGTCAGGGGACTCAAGCATATATATCACATAGCCCCTGAGGGTCAGGACAAGCCATACTACAGGGAGCTATGGTGGCCTGAAGGCCAGCTGGGGGTTGCGGGCCCAAGGGCACTGTGGGAACTGCTCTGCTGGGCTGACTGAAGGCAGCTCCAACTCGGAGTGAGTGGCTGTATGACTCTGACCTTCATTTTCACTGACCCCTCAGTGGACAGAGTCTGAGTAATAAGTTGGGCGGTGAAACTATGGGCGGCCAGGGGAAAGGATGTCAGCGTGGTGACTTGGTTTCACTCACCTCGGTCATCCACGGGGAGCCCAGTGGCATCCACAATGACCACATCATCGTCCACCAAGGACTCTGGGGATGAGTTGAAGTCACTGTCCAGGCCAGGGTCCGACTCAGTGCTGCTGTCATCACTGATGCGGATCACGCCCGCCTCCACTGCCAGTTTGGGGACCTTGGCACCACGGCCCCGCAGCCGCCCTGTGAGGAAAGCCAAAGGTCATGTACCAGACAAGATGGCGGGAACAGAGAAACAGGCAGAGCTGAGGCAGCTGACAGAGAGAAGCCATGGGTGCTGAGCTGGGCAGTGGGGAGAAGGCTCAGCTCCCTAGCTGGAAAAAAGCTTCTGGGGAGACTGCCACGTGCTGTGACCGTGCTAGGCTCCATCTGGTGTGGACAGAGAGTGTCTGTGCAAGCAGCTTTTGGCTGCTTCCCTAGGGCTTCTCTCTGGCCCTGGGAAGAGTGAGTAGGACAACCTGAATGTTCATGTCCCTTATCCTCCCTGGCCCAGGCAGCTCTGGGCTCCATCTGCCTCAAGGGTTGGTCATTGGATATATCCAGGGTCCCTCCATGGGACAGCAGTCTGGGGACCCCATGAGGTACTGCCCTGGAAGCCTAATTTGTGGAAAATGGGAGGGATACAAGGAATCATGGTGGGGGGGGGTAATCTCTGGAGCTGAAGAACTCCTCATGCCTGGCTATGTGGCCTGAGTTACTTGGCTTCTGCTTCTGAGTTAATTGGAGCCTGGCTTCCTATGGTGGACTGAGAGGACAGCAGGTCACACACCCCAGTGGGTGTTTTCTGGGGCACAGCTCAGTCCGTGCAGCAGGTATATACAGGACTGACTTTCATCTGAGCAGCTCAGGCTGTGTGCAGGAGCCTGGAGATTCTTGCCTGCTTGCTTAAGGGTGAGGCTAGAGGCTGGGCATGTAGCTGATGCTGGGGACCAGCTGTGCCATCCTGGCAGTACCCAGCAGCATACATCTCACTCCGCTGAGTGCTGCTATCTGAAGTGGCCATCGCTGACCACTGGGGGCTGCCCTGGGGGGGTCCACATGGAGACCACCACTACTGTTGGCAGAACCCCAGTTATGTGGTGCAAGGTGGCCTGAACTAGTATGCAGCCGTAGCAGGCTCTGGAGCAAAGGTGAGAATGAAGTGCCACCAGCAGCCGGGGACAGGTGCAGAAAGCAGAGGCAGTGCAGCAGGCACAGGCGGATAGCAGAGGCCTGAGCTGGGGAGGGCTCTTACGTTTCCTCTTACTGCCCCCTCCTCGGTCCCGCTTCCTTCTGGTGGAAGGAAAGTGCTTCTGGATCAGGGACAGGAAGACGCCTCTGCAAGGGAGAAGCAGAGTTCGGGCTCCGCTCCAAAGGCCATGGGTACAGGGCTGTGGGAGCTGGAACTGGGGCCTGTAGAGGCCTAGGCCTTGCTAGGGCTGGGCTGAGAAGTGGGAGGGAGAGCAGGGCCCAGGTGGCTCTGCCACCACAGAGGTGTAACATGGATACAGGCGACAGGGCAGCCTGGGAATTCAGGCCTGGGGTAGGGTAATGGAAGAGGAGTTGAGGGGCCCTGGGTAGTGAGGAAAAGCAGGAAGGTGGCTGGGCCTTTCAGTAGGGAAGGCCAGTGGAGTTGGGGGAATTTGGGGGCCCACAAGGGCCAGTTTCAGAAGCCCATGGAGTCCTGTTGAAGAGGCACTACTCAATGCAGGGTTAGGTGGCCAGAGCCTCCTTCTGAGACCCTAGGAACCTGTCTGATGCACCTCCATGTCCTGCTGAAGCCGTTTACTTTCCTTGACTTTAAAAGCCAAGCTGGGCTTAGGGCCTCTAAAGATTATGGGTGGCATTTGGCACAAAGCCTCTGGGTCTTTACTCTCAGCTGCTGGGTGGGTGGGGGTGGGAGGGCTAGTAGTCAAGGCTAGGCCACAGATGGGACCACAGGAAACTGGTCAGTCAATGTCTCACTCTGAAGGGATAGTTGCTCTGATGTCCTCCACCCTTCCAACCCCCATTACTCACTCAGCAGCGGAGACAAAGCAGTTGAGCCGGCCCTCGTTTTCATCCAACACCTCCCGGGTCCGTGCTTCACCCGTGGACTGCAGCCCGATAACTACACACTGGAGATGGGATGGCTCTGAGCTGGGCTCCAATGTGACTACAGGTCACACCCATGCTCTAGTGTGCTTGTTGAGTCTCCCCAGGTGTAGATGGGGAAGGGAGGGTGTCCCAGACTACCCAGTGACAGGCAGGGTACTGCAAGTTTCCTGTGGGTGGACAGCTATCCTGCTCACCTGTGGTCACAATCTTGATGTCCCAACCCATGCAGTAAGATGGATCTGGGGTGCTGGGTAACCACCAGGCAGCACCCCAGGGAAACGGCCAGCTTAGGCCTCGGGGGCATACATGACCCGTTGGGACAATGGCTACCCTCTCTCTCCTTTCAGCCCAGCCACTGCTTGCCAGTAGATGTCTGCTCACCTTGTCATTGGCCAGTTCTTCTCGGGCTAGCTCCACCAGCCGGCGCACCTTGGCAGCGATGCACAGGTACTTGAAGAAACGCTGGTGGGCTGACCAGAACTGGCCCCATAGGGACTTGCGTGACTCCAGGCCAATCCAGTCAGCAGCCTGCTGGAACACACCCAGCGCCTCTGCCCACTGCAACAACAAGTGCCAGCCTGGACTGCCAAGCCTCCCTTCTCACAGGGCCTACTTATCCCCCAGCAAGCCCTGTGCAGGAGGCACCCAGGGCGAACGGAATCAGGGCCCTGTTTATTTCTTTTTTTTTGGGTCTGGTCGTGGGCCTGAACTCTGGGCCTGGGCACTGTTCCTCAGCTCTTCAGCTCAAGGCTAGTGCTCTACCACTTGAGCCACAGCGCCACTTCCAGCTTTTTTTTTTCTGCTTCTGTGGTGCTGAGGAATCAAACCCAGGGCCTCATGCATGCAAGGCAAGCGCTCTACCCCTGAGCCACCTTCCCAGCCCAGGGCCCTGTTTATTTCTGTGCAACGAAAACCAAAACAGCTAGCCATGTACCTGACACCTGTAATCCTAGCTACTTGGGAGGCTAATTACTGAAATCAAGGTTTGAGGCCAGCTGGGGCAGGAAAACTTTGAGACTTCTTGATGAAGAGCTGTATGCAATGGCATACATACCACACACCTGTTATCCTAGCTACCTAACAACTCAGAAGGCTGAGATTTGAGGATCATGGTTCAAAGCCAGCCCAGGCAGGAAAGACATGAGACTCTTATCTCCACTTAATCACCAAAAAGCCCAAATGGAGTTGTAGCTCAAATGGTAGAGCACTATCCTTGAGTAAAAAAAAAAAAAAAAAGCTCAGGGACAGTGCCCAGGCCTTGAGTTCAAGCCTTAGAACTGGTGTGCACATGAGCTCACATACAGGCTCACACACACACATACATCCAGCTAGTTAAAGCAACTGTTTAATATGTACCAGTTCCTGGGCTCCTTGACAGTACAGAAAAATGAAGTAAACCAAACACAGGGTAGGAGCAAAGCTGAGGTGGAAATGATTCAGTTCTTCAGAAAGGGACAGGGATGTCTGTAGAATCTGCTTTTGTGGGATCTATTACTTTTTGTTTTTGTGCAATACTAGAGCTTGAACTAGGCCTGGTCACTGTCCCTTAGCGTTTTTGCCCAATGCTGGTGCTTTACTAGTTAAGTCACAGCTCCATCTCTGGCTTTTTGGTCAGAATTTTACAGATTTTCTTTTGTTTTTTGTTTTTTTGTTCAGTCATGGGGCTTGAACTCTGGGCTTGGGCACTGTCCCTCAGCTCTTCAGCTCAAGGCGAGCGCTCTACTGTTTGAGCCACAGCGCCACTTCCGGTTTTCTAGTGGTTTATTGGAAATAAGAGTCTCACAGACTTTCCTTTCCCGGGCTGGCTTTGAACCATGATCCTCAGATCTCAGCCTCCTGAGTAGGTAGGATTACAGGCGTGAGCCACCAGCACTTGGCTCAGATTTTCTTTATTCCTTCCTTCCTCCCCCCTCCTTCCTTCACCTTTCCTTCTTGTCCCCCCCCCCCCTTTCCTTTTTTTTGTGTGCCAGCCTGGGCTTGAACTCTGGGTCTAAGCCCTGTCCTTGAGCTTTTTTTTTTTTTTTTTTTTGGTTGTGGGGCTTGAACTCTGAGCCTGGGCGCTGTCCCTGAGCTCTTCAGCTCAAGGTTAGTGCTCTACCACTTGAGCCACAGCACCACTTCGGGTTTTATGAGTGGTTTATTGGAGATAAGAGTCTCACAGCCTTTCCTGCCCAGGCTTGTTTTGAACCCCAATCCTAAAATCTCAGCCAACCAAGTAGCTAGGATTACAGATGTGAGCCACCACGCCCGGCTCCTTGAGCATTTTACTCAAGGATAGCACTTTACCATTTGAATCATAACATTTTTGGTGGTTAATCAGAGGTAAGAGTCTCAAAGACTTTTCTGCCCACCCTAGATTCAAACCTCCATCTTTAGATCTCAGCCTCCTGAGTAGCTAGGATTACAGGCGTAAACCACTGGTGCCTGGCTTGTTCCCTCCTCCCTCTCCTCTCCCTCCCTCTCTTTCTCCCTCCCCGCCCTCTTTCTCTCTCTCTCTCTCTCTTGGCTTGAACTCAGGGCTTAGGTTTTGTCCTTGAGCTTTTTTGTTCAAGGCTAGCACTCTACCAACTGAGCCACAGCTCCACTTTGGCTTACTTTTAGTAGTTAATTGGGGAAAAGAATGTCTTGGAGCTGGGTGCTGGTGACTCATGCCTGTAATCCCAGCTACTTAGGAGGCTGAGATTTGAGGATCACAGTTCAAAGCCAGCTTGAGCAGGAAAGTCTCTTATATTCAATTAACCACCAGAAAACCGAAAGTGGTGCTGTGGTTCAAGTAGAAGAGCATTCGCCTTGAGCTAAAGAGCTAAGGGACAGCACCCAGGCCCAGAGTTCAAGCCCCACCACCGACAAAAACAAACAAACAAACAAATAAATAAAATAATGTCATGAACTTTCCTGCCTGGGATGGCTTTGAACCAGGATTCTCAGATCTTAGCCTCCTGAGTAGCTGATTACAGGTGTGAGCCATTGGTACCTGGAATTTTTTTTTTTCTTTTAGTGTTGGGGATGGAAACCAAGACTTTGTGGACTTTGTGTATGCTAAGGAAGCCCTCACCAACGCTATATGCCCAGCCCTCAGTCCACTCCTAGATATGTCAGACCATGGGTTTCACAGTGAAGGAACAGAAATAGGGGGCTGGGAACGTGGTAGAGTGCTTGCCTATCATGCACAAAGCCCTGGGTTTGGTTCCTCAGTACCACATAAGCGGAAAAAGCCAGAAGTGGTTCTGAGGCTCAAATGATAGAGTGGTGGCCTTGAACACAAAAGCTCAGGGAGAGTGCCCGAGGCTGCACAAAAAAGAAAAACAGAAACAGGAATGCATCTGCTTGGATCATTCCTCAGGGCTAAATGCTAGAAAGTCCTGGGAAGTAGGGGCTGGGGTCTAGTCATTTCCATATTTCTGACACAGGGCAGAATAAGGATGTTAGGCCCCCACAAGAGTCTTCACCAGAGCCAGGGGCTGGTGGTTTATACCTGTAATCTTAGATGAGATCTGAGTATCGCAATTCCAAGCCAGCTTGGACAGGAAAGTCTGAGACTCTTATTTTATTTCTGACTAACCACTTAAAAGTTGGAAGTGAGCTGGGTACCAGTGGCTCATACCTGTATTCATAGCTATTCAGGAGGCTGAGATCTAAGTTCAAACCCAGCCCAGGCAGGAAGTTATGAAACTCTTATCTCCAATAAACTATCAAAAAAAAGCCAGAAGTAGAGCCGTAGCTCAAGTGGTAGAATGCCAGCCCTGAGCAAAAGAAGGTCAGAGATAGCACCAAGGCCTTGAGTTCAAGCCCAGCAACACACACACACACACACACACACACACACACACACACACACACACACACACACACACACACACACACACACACACACACACACACACACACACACACACACACACACACACACACACACACACACACGTTGTAAGTAGAGCTTTGGCTCAAGTGCTCAAGTAGTAGAAGATCAGCCTTGAGTGAAAAAGCTAAGGAAAGTACCAGGTCCTGAGTTTAAGCCCCAATACTAGCACAAAACAAAACAAAACAAAACAAAATAAAAATCTCCACCAGGATAGGACCTGCTTCCTACTTTGAGAATTTGACAAAAACCTGTGTCATCTAGAGGACAAGATACCAGGGGTTGACAGGCTTGATTCTGAGGGACACAGAGATCCAGGGAAAATGCACAAAAGTCTCTGTGGCCAGACCCCTATCACTATGCCCAGAGATTCCCCTGGCTTACCAGCAGGGCTGCCCGGTTGTAGACATGTTCAAAGGCGGGGGGCAGTGGGATTTCCTCAATGCGGAAGGTGACTCCAGAGAAGCTGAGCTGGCGTGCTATGTACATACCGCTGACCTTCATATCCATGGCTACAATCTCCATGGCACCCACACCCCTGCAAATAGGTGCCGGCGTCCTGAGCATTGGCTCCTCCCTTCATGGGGAAAGCTATTCCAAATTGGGCAAGAAAGAACCTGATGCATAGAATAGGAAGCACATGCAAAGGCTTTGTGGCTATATCAGGGGACAGAATGAATGAGCCTCTGCCTGGGCCAGAGCAGGGTACAAGAAAGGACACATAGAGCCCAAGGGCTTGGTAGTAGAGAGCTCATCTCCCTGTTGATAGGACACACTGGCAGAGAAAGGATGTGATTCACCAGTGGAGACTGATATACATGACCTGAGGTGTCAGGCAGGGAAAGGGCTCACCTCTTCTCAATGGCATGCAGGAACTCCTCAAAGGTGCGGAAGGGTGTGCCCTCGCCCCAGATGCCCAGGCGGCTCATATAGATCATGTTCCGTGGCTCAGAGGCACCTAGTGGTGAGAGTGAGAAGCTGCTGTCAACCTAGCCCAGTCAGGAGGAGGGAGCTGTGAGGCTACGTAGGATGCTGTTTTGCCCCCAGACCTCAAGAAGTGGGGTGCAGATCCATGGGCTTTTCTTTTTTTTTTTTTTTGGTCAGTTGTGGTGCTTGAACTCTGGGCTTGGGCGCTGTCCCTGCGCTCTTCAGCTCAAGGCAAGCACTCTACCGTTTGAGCCACATTGCCACTTCCGGTTTTCTAGTGGTTTATTGGAGATAAGAGTCTCATGGAGTTTGCTGCTGGGGCTTTGAACCGAAATCCTCAGATCTCAGCTTCCTGAGTAGCTAGGATTACAGGTGTGAGCCACTGGCACCAGGCACCATGGGCTTTTACATGGCTTTCAGGATGTCCCTACTCCCAAATCAAGGCAGACCATCAGTAACTGATAGTACCGTGAGCCCACCCTACCGTGCTGTCCCTACCTGTGGCACTGGCGTAGACTACCCTAGCCAGGGGCAGCTTGTTCTGCAAGTCCAAGACAGCTTTGCCCATCTTGGTGGAGCTGGCATTCTTGGCTTTGTGGCACTCGTCAAACACGATCTGGGGTAAGTGTGGGTTAAGGAATATTCTAGAAGGATGGTGGGCAACCTGAGTCCAAAGTCCTAGAGTAGTTAGAACTCCCCAAGTTATGCCCAGGGATGCCTGTCAACTCTGGAAGGGATACCTAGTAGCATGAGGCCCACTTTATAACTGCTGTGTGTCATGTATTGCATCCAGTGTTTAAGACGATGGCATTGAGGCTGGGGGCTTGCCTAGGAACTGTGGAGGTCCAGGGTTTTATCCCTAGTGCTATAGAAACTCAAATACTAAAGAATTTGTTAATGTACATACACACACACACACACACACACAAATGCACGCACGCACGCACGCACACGCACGCGCGCGCACACTGAAGCATAAAGCAGAGGGCCTCTGGCTGTGCCCATCTCAACAGTCCTGCAGAGTGGAATCACCAGGGAGGTAGAAAATGGATGCTCAGAGCTGGATGTGGTAGTGTAGCATACACTTGTAATCCCAGCACTCAGAAGGCTGAGGCAGGAGGACCATGAGTTCGAGGCCAGCCTGGGCTACAGAGTGAGACCCTGTCTTAGAGGGAAAAAAAAAATAATATTGAATTTTGGTGCTGGTTCAGGGGCTTGAACTTAGGGCCTGGGTTTTGTTGCTGAGCATCTTTTGCTCAAGGCTAGCACTCTACCACTTGAGCCAGAGCTCTACTTCTGGCTTTTAGGGGTAGTTTTTTGGAAATAAGAGTCTCACAGAAGTGGCGCTGTGGCTCAAGCAGTACAGCACTCGCCTTGAGCTGAAGAGCGCAGGGACAGCGCCCAAGCCTAGAGTTCAAGCCCCATGACCGACCAAAAGAAAAAAAAAAACCCAAAAAAAGTCTCACAGGCTTTCCTGCCTGGGCTGGTTTCAAATTGTGATCTTAGATCTCAGCCTCCTGAGTAGTTACAGGTAGGATTTCAGGTATGAGCCACCAGTTTCAAAGATATTCTTAATATTTTAAAAAGAAAACAAGATAGAGAAACACACACACACACACATACACACACACACACACAGCTGGCCAAGGAGAAGTGGGAAAATACAGTGAAAGTCTGAATGCATTTCTTGCCAAGGATGTCACTTGATGTTACTGCTACGTTGCCTGGCTGGGGCTCTGTTGCAGGTGGGGAGGGCAAGTAGGGGACAGAGATTTCTGAGCCTTGTGCAACCTGTCCTTCACCTGCCACGGACACTGAGCCTTGGATCAGCAGGGGAAGAAGATGAAGAGGACTAGAGGGACCTACTGCTGGCTGTGAGACCAGTCTTCTGTCACCTGGATATAAGATGGGATAAGAGTTGGCCTGGAGGTCTAGTTAGTGGTCTGAAGTGGGCTGGCCACCAGGAAGGAAAGGGTGGCATTTAGTTTTTCTCATTGTGCAGAGAAGATAAGGCTTATTTGTAAAGCTGGAAGAAAAAATATGGGAGGATTGGTGGCTAAGCCCTGTGGCCCAGCTTTCTGTCACAAGGGTGATCTGCGGGCCCTTGTCCCTAACAACTTGTGCCTGCAGCCTCCATGGGCACAGACTGTGTACTGGGTGTCCAGGATGGGCAGCAGCCTGCCACTAGAACCAGGGGAATGAAGGAATTCTGCCCATACTGGCACCTTCCTGCCCTAAGGGTCTACCATGGTCACTACCTCCCAGGCATGGTCCCAAATTATCACCATGTCTGTGGTCACCATGGAGCTTTCTACAATAGCACAGGAGGGGCATCTCCACAGTAGTCTACTCTGCCCCTCTGTGCTCTGCTCTCTCCCCACCTCCACCCTGCCCATGCAGGATACAACGCCATCGAAGGCCTCTCCGCACCACTGGAGGATCTGCCGCAGGCGGGTACGGTGCTGCCCACCTGCCTGGCTCTCTCCGATCAGGGCAGAGTAGGTAGCAAAGAGGACCCCCTCTGAGGTAGTGTTGTCACCGTACTTGATCTGTGGATGAGAACAGATGTAGGGACATATGTGGGAGCTTCTAGGCTGGGCGGAACCTGGTCACCCATCCCCCCCTTCCAGCCTGGCTTGGCTCTACCTACCTTGCTCAGCGCATGCACAGCGATGCCCGGGGCCTCTATATCTCGCAGGTCACGCTCTGCATCGTACTTGAGATCGTTTGAGACACTGAACCTGGGAAGGGGTGTGGCCTGGTCAGGAGCAGCTTGTATGCCTCTGTCCCTGTCCCCAGGACATGATATAGACACTCACCACAAGGCCTTCTTCCTGCCACGCAGGTAGTTCTCCATGATGATGCCAGCCACCGTGCGGCCCTTGCCCACACCAGCCCCGTCCCCAATGAGGAAGCCAGCGCGCTGCCCATTAGGCAGCACAACCTCGTGTTGCTGTGACAGAAGGGGGTGGTCAGAGCTGGGAAGCCCTGTGCAAACCCTTTCTCAGGGGTCTTGTGGGATGGGGTGTGGGCAGGGGCAAGTCACCTGGCATGCGTAGGTTATAGCCTCCAGCTGCAAGGCAGACAGGGTTCCACTGTCAGGAGTGGGCAGTGCCAAAGTATAGGTGATATCTGGTGGTGGGACGCTGGACAGTGTGCTGGTCTCCACCACACGGTCTGGGTGCTGCTTACCGATCTTGGCTGAAGGGACACAGGGTGAGATCAGGCATCATGAAGCTGAGGGTTGGGAACCCCAAGAAGCTGGGGTTGCCTTCCCTATCTCTATCTGTAGATGTTGGCTTTGAGGGCAGGAAAACCAGATCTCAGGGACTCAAAGAACAGTGCTGAGACCTGGGTAGGAAGGAGGTGCCTGTGGGGGTCTGAGCTCCTTTTGCCCATTTGAGTACTTACATTTGGATGGCACATAGTCGGCGTAGGTCTCTGCGTGGCCCAGTTCCTCAGCCTCTTCCTCCTCCTCGGCCTCTTCCTCCTCTTCAGGTGGGTTCCCTGACTACAGGTATAGGTGAAATACAGGAGTCAGTCCTGCCCTGATAGGGATAGAGGCAGCCCTACCATTACCCCCAGACTTCTTTAGGGCCTCAGTTTCTCTATCTGCAAAATGGGGTGATTCCTGCTTGTAGGCCACACATGACTTGACAAACTAGAAGCTCCTGAGCTCTGAAGACCCTTCCATCAGTGCTGGCCAGGAAGGGAACCTGCTGGACAGGCTCACCTGGTAGCTGACAAGAAGCGGAGTGCTAGGGAGGGAGGCCACGGATTCCTTGAGGCTTGAAAATGGCACATTGGGCAGGAACAGCTGGAGGAGAGAACAGTAGTTGGCACATTGCCCACCACCCTAGGCTTAGTGGGCTCCCAACCATTACCCTGTCTCCCTAAGGGAGGGGCTCACTAGCTCTGATGGACTGTAGCCCAGCAGGGGCTGGCAGGTCAGGCTTGAGAACAGGCTATGCAGGGGGCTATAGAAGCATTGAGAACACTAACGCGTAGGTTTTCAGTCTAAGGGGAAGACAAAAGAGAAGCCAGCTAGACTGTATTGGTGGCAGGCCACTCTCACCTGTGGCCCCAGCCTGGTGGTGGTCTTCACCTCTCCCTTGGCAGCCCCAGTGATGATAGAAACAAGTTGCAAAGGGGCTTTTTTTTTTTTTTTTTTTTGGTCAGTCATGGGGCTTGAACTCTGGGCCTGTGCATTGTCTCTCAGCTCTTCAGCTCAAGGTGAATGCTCTACCACTTGAGCCACAGTGCTACTTCTGGTTTTCTGGTGGTTAGTTGGAGATAAGAGTCTCACAGACTTTCCTGCTTGGGCTGGCTTTGAACTATGATCCTCAGATCTCAGCCTCCTGAGTAGCTAAGATTACAGGCGTGAGCCACCAGTGTCTAGGACAAACGGGCTTCTTGCTGCCCTTGTGTTCTCCCCAGGTGGTCCACTGTGGGGGGAACCATCAGAAGCCCAGCATACCAGCAACCCAGTAAGAAAATAGGCTGGTGGCTGGAAAGGTATAAAGTGCTGGCCATGCATGCCGACTCTAGGCTGGGTGGCCAGGTGGAGCCTGACCTCTGGGATCTAATCTGTGCCACTTAGGGGGACATGGTCCACCATGGAATATGAGACCTGACAGGAGTCCACAGTAAGCGGGACTGGGAAGTGACTTTCCTTGGCTACCCCAGGGAGCATATGGCTCCCATTGTCTAAATCACAACACTGAGGCTAGGCAGACCTAGGACATAGCTGGGAGACAGTGAGGTCCAGACCAGGGTTTGTGTGATTGTGTGTGTGTGTGTGTGTGTGTTTGTGTGTGTGTGTGTCTGTGTCTGTGTGTGTGCCTGTACTACGGCTTGAACGTGGGCCTGGTCACTGTTCTTTAGTTTTTTTGCTCAAGTTTAGTGCTCTATCACTTAAGCCACAGTGCCACTTCTGGCTTTTTGGTGGTTAATTAGAGGTAAAAGTCTCATAGACTTTTGCTACCTGGGCTAGCTTCAAACTTGATCCTCAGATTTCAGCCTCCTGAGGAGTTAGAATTACAGGCATTAGCCACTGGCTTGTATAATTCTTAAAACTTCTCAATAGAGCCGGGTGCCAGTAGCTCACGCCTGTAATCCTAGTACTCAGGAGGCTGAGATCTGAGGATCACAGTTCAAAGCCAACCTAAGCAGGAAAGTCTGTGAGACTCATCTCCAATAAACCACTATAAAACCAGAAGTAACACTGTGGCTCAAGCGGTAGAGCGCTCGCCTTGAGCTGAAGAGCGCAGGGACAGCACCCAAGCCAGAGTTCAAGCCCCACAACTGACCAAAAAAAAAAAATCTCAACAGCACCAGTTTATCCTTAACAAAAACAGTATGTGAGGCTGGGAATGTGGCTTAGTGGTAGAGTCCTCACTTAGCATGCATGAAGTCCTAAGTTCATTTCCCCAGTAACATATATAAACAGAAAAAGCCAGAAGTGGTGCTGTGCCTCAAGTGGTAGAGTGTAGCTTTGAGCAAAAGAAGCTCAGGGGCAGTACTCAGGCTCTGAGTTCAAGCCCCAAGACTGACAAAAAAAAAGTATGTCTAAAGGGGAGAGGGACTTCCAATCCTAGTTCCATTCAGTGGTTAGGATCAGCAATCAGCATAGGGTTAACAGCATATAGTTAACACTTCCAATTCAGGTTAGAAACATGGCCAGCTAGGTTTAAAAAGACCAGAGTGAAGTCACAAAGATTACAAGTCCAAGCTCAGCCTTCCTGCTTTTTTTTTTTTTTTCTAAATTAGCAAAAACCTAAACAGAAGGGGCAAGGGTTCCTGGAAGACTGAGTCACGTTCCCAGCCAGGCTGGGACAGTGCCAGGGCATTGGATTACAGAGGCCCATACATGATCTCCTGCAGTCAGCTGTGCTCCTAGTAGGGATGGACAGTGCCTTTGGGACCCAATCCCCAAGAGGGAGAACAGGTCTGAGCCGCCCCATAGAGCTGGGGAGGCAGGGTCTGTGTCAGTGCTCTGGGGTCAGCTGAGACCCACTGGTGACAGAATAATCTCTGCCCAGAAGCTCTTCTGACTGAATGGGACCCTGCCTGTGAGCAGTGGAGCAGAGCTGCCCTGGGCATGTGCCCTTCTGCATCTGTAGGGGGAAGAGGGTTACTGTACCCATGGTATGCACTGACTTACACCCCCAAAGTCTAGAAGCTTCTCTTGCAGAGGTCCCAGAAAAGGCCTGGGTGTCTGGGAGTTCCCCTTGGCATTGCTGACATTAGGGCTAGATTGCTTTTAGGAGGGGAATCCTGGACCCTGAAAGGTGCTGGGTAGTGCTCCTGGCCTCCACCCCATTCCCTGCCAAGAGTACCCCAGTCATGATGAACACATATGTCCCCAGACATGGGGGCATGTCAGTGTCTGCCCCAGGGTCTCCTGTGGGCAGAACTGTCTAGGGAGAGTAGTATCTACAAGCACTTTTTGTTTTTCCTGGGTAAGCCTGCTTCCCCAGCAGGGCTGTGGCCTCTGAGACCCTACAGAACGGGGTGAGGAGAAAGAGCCACCATATATGGTCAGGGGGGCACTAAGAGGGGTGTGGCCTGACCTTGGGGTTGTAAAGGACCCATAAGGACATTGGACCTTCAGCCTCATCTATGACTCTGAAGAGCCTGAGGATAACCACCACCTGCCCTCCCCCAGCACCTCTCACAGAAACAGCTCCAGCTGGATGTGTGGAACACACTGACCTTCTCATTGGTGGCTGGGGCAGTGCTGACATCCCAGATGGTGGGCACCTGGCTGAGGCTGTCTGCTGGCAGGAAGTCGGGTGTGTCCACAATGTCTGAGAGGGAGTCCACGGATGAGGAGAAGATGGAGGCATTGGAGAGGTCCTCCAGGTATGAGGAGTCCTGCAAGACGGGCCTAGGTGAGGCTGTGTGACACCACAGCTGTTTGAGCCTAGGTTCAAGCTGGGCTAACTATTCTAGTTAGCTCAAGGCTAACTAGAATAAAGAGAACAGCAATAGCCAGGCACTGGTGGTTCATACCTGTAATCCTGGCTACTGAGATATGGGGATCCCATACTGAAGCCAGTTCAGGCAAACAACTCTAAGACTTACTTCCAGTTAACCACCCAAAAGTCAGAAGTGGAACTGTAAGCTAAAGGACAGCTCTCAGGCCCCGAGTGAAAGCCCAACTACTAGAACAAAACAAACAAACAAACAAACAAACAAACAATGCGGTGCCATCCACACTGGAACATCACACAGCCATGAACAGGATGAGGTTTGTTACAATGTGAACAGAGTTTGAGAATATCATGCTCAGTGAGAGAAACAGACACAAAAGGCCCCATAGTGTGTGAGTTCATTGACAGGAAAATTCCAGAACAGGTGAATCCAGAGACAGGCAGTGGAATCATGGGGGAAAGGAGGCAGGGAGGGAGAGGGATCACTGCTTATGAGTGAGTATCCTTTTGGTGATGGAAGGTCCTAAAGATGATGGTTGTATAACCATGAATACAGTAAAACCATCACACTATAAAGTTGAAATTGCTCTGCAATTGTCTGCATTGTCAGATAGGTCGTGTGTGTGTGTGTGTGTGCGCGCGCGCGCGCGCGTGTGTGTGTGTGTGTGTGTGTATGTGTGTGTGTGTTGGTTTTTTTGCTCAAGGCTGGTGCTCTATCACTTGATTTATGGCTCTATTTCTGGCTTTTTGGTGGTTAACTGGAGATAAGTCTTACAAACTTTCCTGCCTGGGCTGGCTTCAAACCTAATTCTCAGATCTCAGCCTTCTGAGCAGCTAGGTTATTGGCATGAGCCTTTAGTACCCAGCAGGTGTATTATTTATTTTTTTATTTTTTTATTTTTTGTGGGTTGTTGGGCTTGAACTCTGGGCCTGGGCGCTGTCCCTCAGCTCTTCAGCTCAAGGCTAGCACTCTACCACTAGAGTCACAGCACCACTTCCAGTCTACTATGTTTATGTGGTACTGAGGAATTGAACTTAGGGCTTCATGAATGCTAGGCAAGCACTCTACCACTAAGCCACCTTCCCAGCCCTGTTAGGATCTTTTCTGCCCTGGCAGGATTTGAACTACAATCCTCTGGATCTCAGCCTCTTGAGTAGCTAGGATTACAACCTACTGGTGTGCTCTCCAAACGTATTTTAGAGCAGCAATGGTGGGGGAAGGGGTCACTGCAGCCTCTCATGTGAGCCTGACCACAATTAGTATCCCCTATATCCTCCCTTCAGCCTACCCAACACTCTCTCTTGCTCAGGCATCTACCATGTGTGTGACACATGGGGAGTGTGCCCCCACCCAGAAGGCCTGCCAGGGTCCTATAGGTAAGAGGTACCCATGCTGCCCTGCATCCCCCCCTTTTTTTTCTCTTCAGAAAAGGAATCTGTGTTGAGGGCAATGTCCCTGAGGACCAGGATGTGGGCCAGTGCCATTCCCAATCTCAGTGTACAACTCAGCCAAGAGTGGGAGCAGTCCTAGCCAAACACCCCCTCCCCCAGTCCAGTATTGCTCCCACTGTGGCCAGAGGGCCCAGTCACACTGACTTTTGCCTCTGATGCACTGGAAGTATTTCCTTGGCAGTGCCTGGCACAGATGAATTAACCAAAGCCACATTCAGGAGAGAGGGCAAGCTGCTGTTGGAAGGACCTGACCCACCATGTTGGACTTACAGACCCTAATGAAGTATCTGGCTTTATCAGTGGGCAGGAGAGACGGTCAGGGGGCACTGGGAGTGTCTATGAGCAGACTGCCTGACCCCTTGCAGGAACCCTGTCACCTGGAAAGACTGGTTCTGTGCTCTGGGGACCAAACACTCCAAGTTGGTCCTGGATTGAGCTGTCCTGCTTTCCCCATGGAGGAAGGAGAGGACAGAGTGGTCAGGGCACACAGACTCTAGAGGTTCAGATTGCCAGATGGGCCAGCTCCTCCAGTGAGAGCAGTGTCCCTGCAACTCCAAGGTTACTGGGATCAAAGGCTCTCCATGATCTCCCTTACCTTGTGCTCCTGCTCCCTCCCTCTACGCTAAGGCTGAGTTGCTGAGACTTGGCTATAGTGGAATTTCTATTCCTGAGAGGGAGTGGGAGGTCTCAAGAGATTTTCTATTTTCCCCAAGGCTCTGTGCTGGTCTGGAGGTCAATCCCAGCATCAGCATCCCCTACCCCCCACCCTCACCCCCCTCCCCACCCCCTGGATGCAGGTCAGGACTACCTAGTCTCCCTGAGGGGTGGATTAGGGATCAAGCCAGGGCTGAGCCTGTATCCTCCTGAGGACTGCTAACAGGTAGTGCAGATCCAAGTCCTGCCCTGAAGTACAGGGCAACCCAGCTGCCAGCCAACTTGGCTGGCATGAGGCTCGGGGCTCGATTAGATTCTTCTTGCACACTGAAGGGCCCCCAGTTGCAGAGGTGCTGCCAGTGCTCAGGTGACCCCAGGAAACAGTGCTTTGTTCCTGGGGCCAAGCACAAGCCATTTCACATACAAGGAGCTGGATCTAGTAGCTACACCCCAACAGAGAAGGGAGGCTCTCCTTACCCTGCCTCCCTTAGCCACACCCAGCTTGGACCCTCCCAGGTCTGAGACCCTTGTCCTCAACTCTGGAGAAGGGCCTGGAGAGAAGGCGAACAGCCAAGAGGCTCATTAACAGGACACTGGCCCCTTCCCACCCTCAGAGGCACTGGCTGGGGCTGGAAGGTAGAGAAAAGCCCAGAAGCTTCGGGGCAAAAGGAAGAAGAAAGAAGGGGCCAGGCCTCACTGCTCCACAGGGTGTCCAGTACCTGACCACTCAGCCCAGCAACCCAGCAGCCATGAGTTTGTTTTGAAGAAACTGAGGTTCTACTGCCCAAGACTTTTTTTGAGCCAGCGCCATCCCTAGGCAGCTGGAGTGTGGCTAGGGGTAACAGACCTTACCCCAAACTCCCAATCACACAGTAGCTTCAGCCCAAGCAAGGGGCACAGTATCAGAATGGTCCCCAGTTCCAGGACAATGTGGTGGGGTGACACAGGATAAAGACTCCCTTCTCAAGCTGGATGCTGGTGACACACACCTGTAATCCTAGCTACTTAGGAGGCTGAGATCTGAGGATTGTGGTTCAAAGCCAGCCCAGGCAGGAAAGTCTGAGACACTTATCTCTAAGTAGCCACCAGAAAAGTAGAGGCAGAGCTGTGGCTCAAAGTGGTAGGGCACTAGCCTTGAGCAGAAAAGCTTAAGGACAGCAACCAGGCCCTGAGTTCAAGCCCCATGATTGGCAAAACACAAACAAACAAAACAAAAACTCCCTTACCATGCCCCAATCATATACTAGGCAGGATGGATGGGGCAGTGGGGGGGTGGGGGGCGGGTAATTGGCCAAACAGGAAGTATCACCCTCCTGGTCTCTGGTGTGGAGGTTCCTGTGTCCTAATGATAGGACACAGGATAGGGGCCTTACCTGAGGTTGCCCCCAACCCACATCCCATCTGACCACAAGGAAAACTCTAGGCCCAACTAAGGGGCACCCTGTAGACCCCTGACTTATTCTCTTGCCACTGCCTAGGGAAAAAGCAAGAATATCTTGGAACTGGTTCCAGCTGGGGAGCTTGAAGGGGTGTTCTGAAGGGGTGATTATGGCAGAAGGGAAGTGTGGGGCAGGCAACTGAAAAGTTGCCTGAAAAAGTTGGTTCAGCTATCGATGTAGACCACAAAAGCACTGGGAAAGCTGTAAATGAGGGGCAGCTGGGGTGGGTGCAAGACATTAAGTTGTATGAAGGACTTCATCGAAGCCCCTAAATTGTCCTCTGTAGCCGCAGTCCCTTATCATCCTGTCCCCAACCAGAACAGGACACACTGCCCGCTCCTGGGATGGGGCTCTCAGGGGGTCTACCAGGTCCCACCCCATGCCTGGCCTCAAAGCAGGGAGGAAAGCAGACCCTCCCAAAGCAGGCTCCCAACCCCCACCCAGATTAGACTGCAGGCAGCTACTAGCCAACCTCCACAAGGATCCACACCAGCCAGGCACGTCCCACCCTCCTAATCCCTCAGCAACTACCCCTTTGCCAAATGCTGGAGAGAGTAGGAGCCGGCCCAGCCCAGCTCACCTTGGGAATCCCTGGAGTACTTCCCCAGGGAGCCTGGGCCTCCACTCACATTGCTCTGAAACAGGGTACAGAGGCCCTTCCCCCCAGCTCTCCAGAAAGGCGGGATCTGGGGAGGGGAGTCCCAGTGGTGCCAGAAAAAAATCCCAGTTGTAATGACAGCAGGGAGCCCAGATGGGGTGGGGCTAGACCTAGCTCTGAGCCCCCTAGGTCACAGAAGGAATACCCACAGCAGAAACCAAGCCCTCTTTACTCCCCCGACCAGAGAGCTCGGCTTAGAAATAATGCCCCCCCGCCCCCCCACCACACACACTAAGCATAGACTTTACCTGTGCCAAACTCAGGGTACCCTAGGAAGGACTGGGACTCAGCTCTACCTGTTCAAGCAGAGCTAACCTTAAATCATGCCCAAGCTAGTCCACAAATGGGTTCTGATAAAAATCCCGAGTGGCTTGGTGGGGGTGGGGGTCACCAGGTGCCTGGCAGGGGCTGAGGGTCAAGGCATAGCCTGAGCCGTAGAGATAGAAACAAGCTTCTCCTGCCAGCCTGGTGGTGACTGGGAAGTCCCCTTCCACGTTCTGTTCTCTCTTCCCTACTGCCTCCTGGATCCAGGGACTTTACACCAAATCTCCGCCTCAGAAAATTCTGGCAAGATTCACTATCACTGCCAAAAAAGGAGAGAGCCCAGCTGGGGGCCTCTGGGAGCCTACAGGGCTAAGCGGCTCACTCCCACAGGTGGCCAGCCCTGTTGTGTCCTGGTCCCATGGCTCTGGTGGGGGTGGGTGGGGGTCTTTTGCCTCCAAGTTGCTATCTGACTCTTACCTCACTCCCCTCGGGGCCAGAGCCTTACCTTGTTGAGAGCGGCGAACTGCAGCCAGAATCGCAGCTGGGACATGGTTGGGGTGTGAGGGGGCTGTGCCGGCGCCTGTCCCCCTGGAAGAGCTGCCCGGGAGCGCCTCCCTCATGACCACAGCTACAGCAGCCCCAGCAGCCCCGGCATTGGGTAGGTGGGGACGGGATGGGACCGAGGCAGCACGGCTCAGACCAGCTGCATTTGCATGTTGGGTTAGTCACCGGCCTGGCCTCGCTGCGCCTACTTCCTCTAAGGCCGGGCTGACTTTCAGGAAATGATGCCTGCCTGGTAAGTCAGGGCAATTACTGGCAGAGCCGAGGAGAATTACTGTACGGGGCGTAATCTAGCCACAGATGGCTGTCAACAATGCAGCCCGGCCCCGGCGCACCCTGCTGGCCCCGCTGGCCCCAGCTCAGCTCTTCTGGGGCATTCAAGGGCAGAAGCCACAGTGGGCACAGCCTTGGTTTCCCTGGAGTGCTGAGACACTAGGCTCTGTTCCACCAGACATGGCAGCAATGAGTGGCCCTGGTGCCCTCACGGCAGTTGACTGGGAAAGGCTTGGCTTAGGCTATACCTCTACACACCCCAGTACTCCTTAGGCTAGGCATTTAGCGCCTCCACCCTTCAAGTCCCACCCAGGTTGGGTGTTCACACCTGTAATCCTAGCTACTCAGGAGGCTGAGATCAGAGGATTTCAGGCTGAAGTCAGTCTGGGCAAAAAAGTCCAATGCTATTATTTCCACTTAAGTACCAAAGAAGCTGGAAATGGGGCTGTGGCTCAGTGATAGAGCACCAGCCTTGAGAGAAGCTAAGGGATAGTGCTCAGGCCCTGAGTTCAAGCCCCAGGACCCACAAAACAAAGTCCCACCCAGCTAGGAGGGTCTCTTCAGTCCTGCTCAGTGCATCTTACCCCAAGCCCTTTCTTAGAAACACTCTCAGGTGATAGCCAGGACACAGGACATGGCTCCAAGAGCCTTTGGGAGGCCTGGTCATTGCTGCTCCCAGGTTGAGCTCAGAGAGGGCAGGGCAAAGCCTAGAGCGGCCTTCAAATCACAGCTCTTGCCCCTCAGGAGCCTGGGACCTGTGGGAAAGGCTTCTGCATTGACAGAATGTGAAAGGAGACAGCGTGGCTTCTGTCACTTAGCCAAAAACTGGCCCCAGGAAAATGCACTCTGCCCACTCAGCAGGGACCTTGGCCCAAAGTCCATAGGCACCAAAGGGTTCCGTGTCCCCAACTCCTCACCTTGGGGCCACAGGTGTCCGTTCCTGATGCCTCTAAGGAGCTAGGGTGTCTGGAGACCCCAGAGCCACTGGGGAAGGAGGATGGGAGAGCACCCCTACCTGTGGATCATTTATGATGCAGCACAGAAGTGGGGTTCCCATATGACTGTGGTCTTGAGGGCACCTGGAAACCACAGCCCCATCTCTGTAAGATGGCAAAGAGTGAGCTAGGCATGTGGAGACCACACCTATAATCTCAGCACTTAAGATGTTGAGGCAGGAGAATCTCCAGTTTCAGGCCAGCCTGGGCTACACAATGAGACTGACTCAAAAAAAAAAAAAAAAGGGTAAGGGGAGCGGGGTGCCAGTAGCTTATGCCTATAATCCTAATCCTAATTATTCAGGAGGCTGAGATCTGAGGATCCCAGTTTGAAATCAGCCTGGGCAGTCAAATCTGAGAGACTCTTACTTCCAATTAGTAAAAAAGCCAGAAGTAGAAGGTAGGGTTCAAGTGATAGAGTACTAACCTTGAGCAGAAAAAGCTGATCAAGTGTGCAAGGCCCAGGTGGTTCAGACCTGTAATCCTAGCTACTCAGGAGGCTGAGATCTGTTATGTGAGACTTATTTCTAATTAAACACCAAAAATCTGGAAGTGGAGCCGTGGCTCAAGTAGTAGAGTGCCAGTTTGAGTAGTAAAAGCTAAGGAAGCTGGGCATTGGAGGTTCATACCTGTAATCCTAGCTACACAGAAGGCTGAGAACTGAGGATAATGGTTCAAAGCCAGCCCAGGCAGGAAGATCAGTGACTCTTCCTCCAATGAACTACCAGAAAACCAGAAGTGGAGCTGTGGCTCAAAGTCGTAGAGTGCAGGCTGGGAAGGTGGCTTAGTGGTAGAGTGCTTGCCTTGCAAGCCCTAGGTTCGATTCCTCAGCACCACATAAGCAAGCCAGAAGTGGCACTGCGGCTCAAGTGGTAGAATGCTAGCCTTGAGCTGAAGAGCTGAGGGACAGCACCGAGGCCTAGAGTTCAGGCCCCACAACCAACCAACCAACCAAAAAAAAAAAAAAAAAAGTGACAGAGTACTAGCCTTGAGCAGAAAAGCTCAGGGACAGAAGCAGGGCCCTGAGTTCAAGCCCTAAGTCGGGGGGGTGGGGTGGGGGTGGAGAAAGACACCTATCATGCCGAGTTCATCAGGATCTCTTCCAGGGAGGACTAAGGAATGGGACAGAGACCCTAGCCATCTTGTCAAGGCCACAGGGACACCACCTGCACACTAGGGCTCTTAGTTCTAGATTTGGACACTCCGTGCCACCACAGGGCCCAATAGGATCAGTACCCAGCACAAACAGCACAGTCCCATGTCCATCTGGCCAGAGGGAAACCCCAAGCATTGTAAAGACAGGAAGGGTGACAAGCAAAAAGTGACAAAAATCAAAGCCATCACCAGGTGTCAGTGGCTCATGTCTATAATCCAGCTACTTAGGAGGCTTGAACATAAAAGCTGAGGGATAGAGACCAGGCCCTGAATTCAAGCCCCGGGACCAAAAAGTAGAAAAATAAAAAAATAAATCAAAGCCATGGTGATCCCATCTCATACTCATTATGACAAATAGATGCAAAAGGTGGGCAGCAAATGCCCATCCATGTGCTGTGGAACATTACACAGCCAAGAACAGGAGCAGACTTGAACATACGATGTATAGGACACCATGCTCAGCAAGAGAACCAGACACAAAAGGTCATAGCATGTGAAGTCCAGAACAGAAGAATTGAGGGACAAGAAGTGAATTGGGGGGGCTGGGAAGGTGGCTCAGTGGTAGTGCATGCCTGAGGCCCTGGGTTCGATTCCTCAGCACCACAAAAAGAAAAAAGCCAGAAGTGGAGCTGTGGCTCAAGTGGTAGACCGCTAGCCTTGAGCTGAAGAGCGGAGAGACAGCGCCCAGGCCCAGAGTTCAGGCCCCACGACTGGACCCCCCCCCCAAAAAAAAAGAAGTGAATTGGGTTGGAGGAGAGACAGAGTTACTATACATAGGGATGAGGATTCATTTTGAGTTTTGGAGTTGGCAAAATGCTAGTCAAATGCTTTTGGTTGTATATCCCTATGAATATACTTTAAAAGGGTAAATTTTTGGTTTGTATTTTTTGTTTACATTTTAAAACTACTAGGAAAGAAATGAAAAGTACAAAGTATAAGAACAAACCTTAAAAGTAGATCAACCAGCATGAGACTGCTGAGGATTGCCAGCTACACATCTGAGCTCTGACCCTTGATCCCCCAATCCTGTTGCTAGATGACTCACAGGCTGGCAGAGTAAGGGGGGGTCACAAGTACATGGGAACACTTTATGTGGCTTACAGTCTCTGACTAGGGGAGTTGCCAAAAGGGGTCCCCCTGCCTGAGGACCATTCCCCCTCAGTCTACTTGCCTACCCTTAGCCCCCCAGCTGCCTCAGGCCTCCTGCTTCTCCCTTAGATTTGGCCTGGCACTGGCACTAAGGACAGGGCTGCAGCTGTCTCTGGCCCACTGGTTTCTGATGCTGGGAATAGGGCCTGGCTGTCAAGGAAAAGAGGTTCCAAGGATCAAGAGCACATAGGACATAGGTGGGGTACATATACAATGGTTGAAGTGACAGCTAGACTGGAGGGAGGGTGGCAAGGTAGGAGCAGGTGGTCTGGATGTGGAGGAGGGGAATGTGGTGAAAAAAGGCAGAGTCTATGGATCTATGATGGGCTCGGGTAGTGGGGCGGGGGGGCTATAACTGGGCATGGGGCAGGAAGAAGGGGTCACAGATGAGCTTGGAAGGGGGGATGAGGGTCTTGGGTGAGCATGGAAGGGCCCTGAGGATTCTGGATGGAAGAGTCACATGTGGAGGTAATGGTATGTGGAGGAGCTGAGTCTGAGTTTAGGCCCAGGTAGACGGGGTTCTGTAACTGCAACCCTAGAAGGGAATGTGAGGGGGATGGGGTGACCTATGTACCTATTTAGATGTGCCTCTTCCATGTAGGGCCCTCACTGACTTCAAGGCTAATCTTTATATCACAAGAATGAAGCTGGGCCCAAAGGAACAGCCTCAGCCAGGCCCTTGCCCTTGACACACTTGTGTGTCTGGTCCTGGGCTCCCTAATCCCTATCTCTCACCTCTTGCCTTGGACACCTTCCCCACCCCCCTCGTTCCACACCAGCTCTCCCTGCCTGCTTGGTAAAGTGCTATGTGGGCCTGACTAGGCCCTCAGAAAAGCCTGTAGCAGGTGGTGGATGGCCCCTCCCAGGTACACGTTTAACACCAGCCAAGGAGAAGAGTCCGGCTTGAAACCAAAGGGCTTCCTGTAAGAGAACTCCCCTCCCATCTCTCCCTGACTGTCCAGTGCCGGTAACTGGGGGGGTAAGGGGGGTTGTGGAGCAGCAGGCAGACCTCTGATCCCGCTGAAACACATTTGTGGAGCAGTCGATGCAATGCTGGCCTGTGTGGGGAGCCAGGCAGTATGCGCAGCACTTTCCTGAGTGTGAGCTCATCCCCACTTCCCAGCAGCCCCTAGGCTACAGGCAGAGCCCACTTACCGGACAGACGACTCCAACGGCCATGTAGCTGGGCGGTGAGTCTGCAGTGCCCACCAGCCTGTTTGTGGCGAGGGGCACAGCAGGGGGTGGGGGTGTAAACTGTCCTCAGTGCAGGGATGGGGGGAGCAGCATGGAGGAAGGGGAGACAGCAGTGCAGGAGGTAGCTTCTGAGTGACTTTGGTAAGAAGGATCCAAGTGAGCTGCAGGGGTAATGGGCACTGGAGGAAGTGAGATCCATGCCAGGTGGCATTGCCCTGTAGTCAGGACTATTGGGATACCCTACGCAAGGGTACAGCTGAGGAGGGGCCTGGCAAGAGGTGGAGGGGGAGGAGAACTGGGGAAGGTACTGGGTCAGCCTTGGCAGGAGCTCTTTCAGCATACAACAAAAAACTCAGGAGGGGGGCTAGGAAGGTGGCTCAGTGGTAGAGTGCTTGCCTTGCATGCATGAGGCCCTGGGTTCGATTTCTTAGCACCACATAATCAGAAAAAGCCAGAAGTGTCACTGTGGCTCAAGTGGTAGAGTGCTAGCCTTTAGCTAAAGAGCTGAGGGACAGCACCCAGGCCCAGAGTTCAGGCCCCACGACCAGCAAACAAACCTCAGGAGGCTGAGATTTAAGGATCAAGGTCCAGCCTGGGCAGGAAAAATCCAAGAGACTCATGTCTAATTAACCACAAAAAGCCAGAAGTGGAACTGTGGCTCAGGTAGTAGAGCACTAGACATGAACAGAAAAGCTCAGGGACAGCAAGCAGACCCTGAGTTCAAGCCCCAGAACCAACATATGCACACAATCACACGAATGAACACATGCACAGGTGCATACACACTCACACATACCACAAAACAAAAAACCAGAATTATTATGGACCAGGAAGGCAGCTCTGAGAATCCAGGGCCGATGAGCCACCAGCATGGGACCCAGGAGCCCCTCACCCTCATCTGGGCCCACATATCCCATAGTATCCCCCAATCAGATTTGGGCATGTCTGGAACAGATAGCCACATGAAACCTGTCACTACAGTACCACAGACAAGTTCTATGCAGGACTGCAGTTCTCTACCTGGCTGTGCCTGAGAGACACAAGCATTGACACACGGAAAGTTATGTCCAGAGGCTCTCAGCAGCATGACTTAAACCAACCAAAGATGCAGCCACAGAAGAGTAGACACAGTGAGATCCATCCATACTGGAGTATCACTCAGCCATGAACAGGATAAGGCTGCAATATGGAAGGACCCTGAGAGCACAATACCCAATGAGAACCAGACACAAAAGGCCCCAGAGTAGGTGGCTTCACTGACAAGAAATATGCAGAACAGTAAAATCCAGAGACGGGAAGAATAGCTCAAGTGTGGAGTGCCTTTCTCCCAAGCACAAGGCCCTGAGTTCAAACCTCAATACCAGCACAGACAGGAAATAGACAGGAAGTGGTCTTGGGCTGGGGAGGACTGAAGAAACTGCCCAAAGGTGATGAGTTTGGGGTAGGATAATAAGAATGTTGTTGGATTAGTGCAATGGTTGCCGATTTGTCACTTTATTAAGAAACAGTGTTGTACTCTGAAATGGAGGCTGTCACGCCTCAATAAAAAAAAAAAAAAAAAAAAAAAAAAAGAGGAAACAAATCCTATCACTTGAAGGTAAAGACAGAAGGATTGTGATTTTGGGGCCCGTCTGGGCTGCATGGCAAGAACTTGTCTCAAAAACACAAACTGGACAGTGGTGGCTCACACATGTAATTCTATATACTCAGGAGGCTGAGAACTGAAGCCAGGTTTGAAGCCAGCTCAGGCAGGGAAGTTGGTGAGACTCATCTCCAGTTAACCACCAAAAAGCCAAAAGTGGAGTTGTGGATCAAACAGTAGAGTGCAATCCTTGAGCAAAATGGTAAGCAACAGCACCCAAGCCCTGAATTCAAATCCTAAGACTGCCGCCCCCCGCCCCCCACCAAAAAAAAAGAATAGAAACAAAGCCACACATCTAGTACCTTTACATCTGAACAGACTAAGGTGGGCAGTCACCACTCTTATCTCCAATAAACTTTCCTGCCTGGACTTTCCTGCCTAGGCTGGCTTTGAACTGCGATCCTCAGATTTCAGCCTCTTGAGTAGCTAAGATTACTAGTGTGAGCCACCAGCGACCGGTGAGGACACATTAAAAAAAAAATCTAAATTATAAAATACTTTTTTTTTAGGGGGGGGGGTGCCAGTATTGGGCTTTGAACTTAGAAACTTGAGCTTGCTAGGTAAGCATTCTACCACTTCATGTTCCCAACCTCTTTTTGCTTTAGATACATTTCAGGTTATGGTCTTATGCTTTTGCCTGTGGTGAGTTTCATCATACTTTAACTCTCCTCTCTATGCCTCCCATGTGACTAGGACCACAATGCATGGCACCACCCCAAACCCAGCTTTTTCTCTCTCTGTCTCTCTCTGTCTCTGTCTGTCTCTGTTTCTCTTTCTCTCTCTCTCTGTGCAGTCCTGGAGCTTGAACTAACGATCCCTGGGGGTTTTTTTTGTTTTTTTTTTTTGCTGTTGTTCAAGGCTAGCACTCTACCACTTGAGCCACA
The DNA here is from genome assembly GCF_024711535.1 of Dipodomys merriami. Classification (NCBI taxonomy): domain Eukaryota; kingdom Metazoa; phylum Chordata; class Mammalia; order Rodentia; family Heteromyidae; genus Dipodomys; species Dipodomys merriami. The sequence goes on from NW_027206291.1 coordinate 4,822,532, forward strand.
GCTATACTTTCAACTTTCTTGTGTGTGTGTGTGTGTGTGTGTGTGTGAGAGAGAGAGAGAGAGAGAGAGAGAGAGAGAGAGAGAGAGAGAGAGGCTAATTGGAGAAAAGTTTCATGGACTACACCTCCAACCCAATACACAGTTTTTTGATAAGATGGGATCTTGCTAATTTTTTGCTTGGGGTGACCTTGAGCTATGATCCTCCATATTTCTGCCTCCTAGGTAGCTAGAAGTATAGGTGTGAACCACTATATCAGGTGGCCTTCCCCCAAGTACCCTCCACCTTTAAAAAAAAAAAAAAAAACAAACCTCTAGGCTTTGCCTGGTATTCTAATACTAGAATCCACACTCCCAGTCGTTACTGGTTTTTGAGACTGGGTCTCATGTGGCCCAAGCTTGGCTTGAACTCATTGAATCCTCTGACTTGGCCTTATGAGTACTAAGGTTACAAGTATGCCCAGTATGGTGAAACAGTCAAACACAGAAACTTCAAGCATCACACGTTCACATTTCAAACCTTTTTTTTTTTTGGTGCACCCTGTCCCCCAGCATTTGGACCTGGGTCCCCAGTCTCCAGACCTACTCTGACCACCAGTGGGGCAGGTATAATCTGTGGAAGGCATCCAGAAGGGGCTGGCCAGAGTGGCACACAGGGCTGGGGTAAGAATTTTACCATTATGTTTCTGAAAGTAGAGCCAGCAAGGCTAAGGGGCTACCTCTATAGATCTGTGAAGACCCCCAGACTGAGGTGTATCATCCCTCATTCCACAGTTCCAACCTCTCTAGGGCCTAGATCTTGATGGGCTAACATACAGAATCAAGGAAAGGGATATTATAGAACTGACAGTTTAGATTCAGCGCAGGTTGCAAGACAAGGAAGCCAAAGCTAACCACAGGCTGAGAGCTGTGTGGCCACTTGTAGTCCCTGAGGAGGAGGGAAGTGGAGCAGACCCCAGAGGACTGCTCCATACCCCAAAGGGAGATCAGGAAGACTCAGCAAAAATGAAAATACCTCTGCTTTCTCCTTACAGATGTTTAGTCACACACCTCGTCTCCTTTCTCTTTTTGTTTCCTGTACCAGGAAACTTAAAAAGAGTTCAAGTTTCACTTGAACTGCCAGCTGTTAGGTGAAAGCCTACAGGTTATATTTTCTCCTCACTCCTAACCCAGCTCTAGATTTTCTATCCCAGCACCTTCTGAATTACACAGCTAAAAGAAACAATTCTAAGCTGGGCACTGGTGGCTCACGCCTGTAATCCTACCTACTCAGAAGGCTGAGATCTGAGAATCACTGTTCAAAGCCAGACCAGTCAGGAAAATCAGTGAGATTCTTATCTCCAATGAACCACCAGAAAACCAGAAGTTCTGCTGTGGCTTAAGTTATAGAGCACTTGCCTTGAGCTGAAGAGCTCAGGGGGCTGGGAAGGTGGCTCAGTGGTAGAGTGCTTGCCTTGCATGCATGAGGCCCTGGGTTCAATTCCTCAGCACCACATACACAGAAAAAGCCGGGAGTGGCGCTGTGGCTCAAGTGGTAGAGCACTAGCCTTAAGCTGAAGAGCTGAGGGACAGCGCCCAGGCCCAGAGTTCAGGCCCACAACTGACAAAAATAAAGAAAAAAAAAAAGAGCTCAGGGACAGCACCCAGGCCCAGAGTTCAAGCCCCATGACAGACAAAAAAAAAGGAAGAAAGAAAGAAAGAAAGAAAGAAAGAAAGAAAGAAAGAAAGAAAGAAAGAAAGAAAGAGCATGAAAACTGTGTCACTAGCAAGACACAGGCCCCTGCCAGTCTGTGTCTCTTTCCTCCTGTTGCCCTAACTACCAAAAACTTCATGGCTTAAAGCCACAATGATGCACCTCTTGTGGTCTGGAGAACAAGTGTGTAGTCAGAAGGTAGCAGGACTGGTCCCTCCTGGGGCTCCAGGGAGGATCTTTGTCCTGCCTGTCCCAGCTTCCAGAGGCTTCGCATCCCTTGGCTCATGGTTCCCTCCTCCCTCTTTAGGGCAGCAGCATAGCATGTCCCAGTCACTGTCCTGTGGTGATGCTGAGCCTCAAGTGACCCTGGATCATCCCAGGATGATCAAGCTCAAGGTTCTTAAGCTTAACTCATCTGCAAAGTCTCTCTTGCCACATGAGGTGACAGCCAGAGGCTCCAGGGACCAGGATGTTGATACAGCCATCATTGTATTGTTCACCACAAGTCTGAATCAGGTCTAGAGGGGCTTCCATAGTGGGGCAGCTGGCTGAAGGCCAGATATGAGGGCTGGGTTTAGGCTTTGGCTCCTTACTCCACAGAAACCTGAAGCCTGCCCATGGGCCTGTCATGGGGAAGGTGGAAGAGGTCCTCTAGGGATGAGGCATCATCTGAAGAAGCCACTACTTTAAAAGAGACACTGCCGGGTACCAGTGGCTCGTGCCTATAATCCTAGCTACTCAGGAGGCTGAGTTCTGAGGATCGTGATTCAAAGCCAGCCCAGGCAGAAAAGTCCATGAGACTCTTATCTCCAATAAACCAGTTAGAAAACTGGAAGTGGTACAGTGGCTCAAGTGGTAGAGCACTAGCCTTGAGCTGAAGAGCTGAGGGACAGCTTTCAGGCCCAGAGTTCAAGCCCAATGACCGGCAAAAAAAATAAAAATAAAAGAGACACCTAGGAGCTGAGTTTGGTGGTTCTCTCTGTAATCCCAGCTACTTAGAAGGCATCAATCAAGAGGACTGTGGTACAAGGTCATGCTGACACCACCATCATGTCAACCAATAGTTGTATATGGTGGTACATCCCTGTAAGTTCAGCTATATAGGAAGCATCAATAGGAGGATGTCAATCTAGGCCAGCCTGAGCATAAATGTCTTGCATTTTCTTAGCAAAAATAGCTAAGGGTATAGTTTAAGTGGTAGTGTGCCTGCCTAGCAAATGTGAGGCCCTGAGTTCAAGAACTACCAGAGAGATAAAGAGAGAAGGGCAGGGGGAGAGAAAGACAGCTGGTCCCAGCCTACCCCAACAAGGGCACTGGAATGAGGGGGCCAGCTGCTTGGGGTAATCTGTGCCATGCTGGCAGGCCATATATTTAGGAAGTATTCAATAAATAGGTATTTATTGTTGCTATTATTTGTTTTTTGCCAGTCCTGGGACTTGAACTCAAAGCCTACGCATTGTCTCTGAGCTTCCTTTGCTCAAGGCTAGCACCGTGACCCCAGTGCCACTTCTGGCTTTTTCTGCTTATGTGGTACTGAGGAATTGAACCCAGGGCTTCATGTATGTTAGGGAAGCACTCTACCACCTAAGCCATATTCCCAGCCCACTATCATCCTTTAACATGGAGTAACAGTTAACTTTCATGTTACCAGATGAAGAGTGACAAGTGGGTGACAAGTGACAGGGACCCCAGCACTCAGCTGAGAAACTGTGTGGATTCTTGGCAAGACTACAAGGAAGATGGGTAAGAACTGAGTGCATAGAGAGACACACACCTGGAGAAACAGAGACAGAGATGTGAAAACAAAGAAGGAGAGGGTGTTAGAGACAACGAAAGAAAGAGACAGAGCTTCAAAAAATGAAGACCAGAAATAAGCAGAGAGAACCAGGCACTATTAGCTCACACCTGTGAACTCAAGAGGCTGAGATTTGAGTACCTTAGTTCGAAGCCTGCTCAGGGCAGAAAATTCTGAGATTTTTACCAGCAAAAATTAACCAGCAAAAAGCTGGAAGTGGGCCAGGTGCGGGTGGCTTGTGCCTGTACTCCAAGGTATTTGGGAGGCAGAGATCTAAGGATTGTGATTTGAAGCCAGCCCAGGCAGGAAAGTCCATGAGACTCTTATCTCTAATTAACCACCCCAAAACTGGAAGAAGAGCTGTTGCTCAAAATGGTAGAGCACTAGCCTCAAGCACAAAAGCTCACAGACAGTGCCCAAGCCCTGAGTTCAAGACCCATGACCCACAAAAAAACCTGGAGGTGGGTGGTATGGTTCAAGTGATAGAGTGCCAGCCTTGAGTTAAAAATCTAAGGGACAGTGCTCAGGCCCTGAGTTCAAGACTGTGTGTGTGTGTGTGAGTGTGTGTGTGTGTGTGTGTGTGCGCGTGCGCGCATGCGCGTATATGTGCATGCACACATGTACATACACACACAAGCAAGGAAGAAGACTCAGAGTTCTTGTGCTCCAGCAATTCAGGGGCTACCCAACACACCATATCCACAACCCTGGAGTCCCCAGTGCAACTCAGACATGATCATGGGGAAAAAAATGTGTCTCTGTCTGTGCTCAAAGGCTGATGCTGGCAGGTGTCTGCATGCCTGCTCTCTCCGAAATTGTAGAGTCCATGCTGCCTTACACACTTTGGGAATGCAGGAGCCCTTGGTCTCCATGTCTGTGTCTTATTTCTCTACCTCCTTTCTTTGATTCTAGCTCCCTCTTTGTCTCTGGAAGACTCCATCCCTGTCTCTATATTTTTCTTTCTGCTTTGTAAGAGAAAGAGAGAGAAAGAGAGAGAGAGTAGCCACAGTTCCAATTCCAGCTTTTTGGTGCTTAATTGGAGATGTCTTACTGACTTTCCTGCCTGGACTGGCTTTGAACCGTGATCCTCAGATCTCAGCCTCCTGAGTAGCTAGGATTACAGGCATTTATAGGCTACCCTCCCCTTTCCCCTCCTCCTCTCCCTCCCTCCCCCCTCCCCCTCCCCCTCCCCCTCCTCCTCCTCCTCCTCTTCTTCTTCTTCTTGTGGGGGTGGTGGGGCGCAGGGCTTGAACTCTAGGCCTAGGTGCTGTCCCTGAGCTCTTTAGCTCAAGTCAAGCACTCTACCACTTTGAGCCACAGTGCCACTTCTGGTTTTATGGTGGTTAACTGGAGATACGAGTCTCACAAACTTTCTTGCTCAGTCCTGCTTTGAATAGTGACTCTCAGGTCTCAGCCTCCTGAGTAGGTAGGATACCAGGTGTGAGCCACCTGTACCTGGCATAGGCTAATTTCTTACTCCACTACTGTGGGGCCTGAAGACTGTGGTGTGCAGCCCTGTGGAGAGGGTGCCCAGTGTGAGGAATGAATCAGATAGAAGACAGCCATGGAGAGTGTGAGGACAATGTGTCTACAGGCCATCTGCCCATGTGGCCCCAGCTTTTGTTAGATAGGTCTCCAAACACATCTCCAAACACAATCACAAGATAAGGCCCCCTAGGCCAGGAGGACAGACTGTTGACAGGCTGAGGTCTTAGGATGGTGATTTGAAGCCAGTCCAGGCAGGGACAGCAGGGACTCTCAGGCCTGGCAGGATTGCTTTCTATGCCCACAGCAGCTGAGCAGAGAACTGGTTGTTCCCAAAACACCAGCCACATTTCCTTGTTACCAACGGCACCCTTGATGAATTTGTAGTCACTCAGAGGTCATCACAGCTTTGGTGCCCCAAGCATGCCTGTGGCTTTTACCTGAGGAAAGTCACCACTCTTTGGCAGGAAGCTGGAGGCAGTGGCTACAGAAGCATAGCTGGTGTCTGGACAAGGATGGCCACCAAGGAACGTGGAGTTCATGAACTGGCTGGGGGAAAAGACAGAGGAAGGTAAGCATAGGCTGCTGGAACATAGGTTCCCTTCCTGCACTCTACTCAAGACAGAGCTTAGCAAGACATGGCTCTGAGGATCCACATAGCCCCCATCCTTGTTCTGGCTCCAGCTGGTATCAGTGGAGATCAACCCTATGGGGACCAACCCTGGCCCAATATGGCCCCTCAGACCTGTCCCCAAGCTAGGAAGGCAGGTCTAGGTGGGTGCTGCTGGCCCTGGGGGCAACAAAGAAGGACGGACACTGGGCCCTCAGGACTGGGAGCTCTGATTTCTGCACTGAGACTTTGGGAGCATGGGGCTGAGGGCTAAGACTTACGGGCTCTCACTGGAGAAGGCTGGATACGGAGCCTGGGAGAAACTGCCCCACCATGGACAGTGCAGCAGGGCATTCTGAAACACAGCAAGGGCAGGAGTCAGGGACAAGTGTGTGGGAGGCCAGTAAGGAGGGTATAAAGGACTTCATAATGTCGTGTGATGGCTCTGTAATCAACTGGGGCTTCATTCTGGGCCACTTGGGAGTTACTTAACTACCTGGTGCCTAAGTTTCGCTTTCTACAAGATATAACCCCAGGAGGACTCAAATTCCTGGAGCTTCCCACATGCCAGGCTCAGGGCCTAGGGACCCTGTTTGGAGGCTCCCCTAATCTAGATGGTAGAGGAGGGGCTGGGGTATAACATTATGGCAAACACCTGCTAGCATGCAGGAGGTTCCATTCCCCCTCAAAAAAAAAAAAAAAAAAAAAAAGGAAGTGAAGCCATTTGCAAAGAACTTTGTGTTAGAGATTCCTGTGTGGGGCTGGGAAGGTGGCTCAGTGGTAGAGCGCTTGCCTTGCATGCCTGAGGCCCTAGGTTCGATTCCTCAGCACCACATAAGCAAAAAGAATAAAAGCCGGAAGTGGCACTGTGGCTCAAGTGGTAGAGTGCTAGCCTTGAGCTGAAGAACTGAGGGACAGCACCCAGGCCCAGAGTTCAGGCCTCACGACCGGACCCAAAAAAAAAAAGAGATTCCTGTGTCCTGCTGGGGGGTGGGCCATGGATTCATTTCCCTGCAGAAAAGGCAGACCTCAGTAGGCTCCTGCTCCAGAGCCAGTCCCAATAAGACTCTAGTTTCCCCTCTGTACAGCATCTTCACAATAAAAAAGAAAAAAAAAAAGACTCTAGTTTCTCTGCACTAACCACTAGTGAAGCCCCCATGGTCACAAGGAGAAGTCAGGCTGATTACCAGGTGAGGGGGCTGCTTAATGTCCTCCCCAGGATCTCCCTGGACACAACTCCAGGGCTCATCCACTTCTACCCTCTCTGACTTGTATTACCAGGAAGCTGGCCACGCTCCAAGACCCACATCTTCCATGCCCTCTTCAAGAAGTGTTGGTACACCCAGGTACCGGTGGCTCATGCCTATAATTCTAGCTACTCTAGTGACTGAGATTTGAGGACTGAGATTCAAAGCCAGCCTGGGCAGAAAAGTCCATGAGACACTTATTTCCAATTAGCATACATAAAGCCAGAAGTGGAGCTATGGGTCACATGACTGAATGCCAGCCTTGAGCAAAGAGCCACGCCTGAGTGGGAAGCACCGAGTTCAAGCCCCAACACTGGCACAAAAATAGATAAATAAATAACATTTCCCTTGGGATTTTTCACTAGCAGTCAGAGAGGTGGCACGTGTGATTAGTACAGAAATGGGCACCTAATCCCCAGCCAGACAATCAGATCCTACCTGTAACATGTCTATTGGATTCAGAGGGGCTGCTCTCTCTTGTGAAACAAAAAGGGCAGCTTAAGAGCTATATGATATGGCTTATGGGGTAACATCCCAGACTCTGCCACAGCTCAATCTAAGACAGTGCTAGGAAGCTCAGGGTACCCAGTGGAGGCACAGGACCAAGTTAGGGTTCCACCAGGACTTTTTACCCCAGAGACCAACATTCATATGCCAATCCAGACTCCAGTTTCTGAGTCCTTAGGGCAGTTAGGATCCTCATGCCTGCCTAGATGGAACCGCAGAAGCTTGGCTTCCCTGAAATGTCACCATAAAGGGGAGAGGGAAGTAGCACTTTTTTTTTTTTTTTTGCCAGACCTGGGGCTTCAACTCAGGGCCTGGACACTGTCACTGAGCTTCTTTTGCTCAAGGTTAGCACTCTACTACTTGTGCCACAGTGCCACTTCTGGCTTCTTCTGTTTATGTGGTACTGAGGAATTGAACCCAGGGCTTCATGCATGCTAGGCAAGCACTCTACCACTAAGCCACATTCCCAGCCCAAGCAGTGGCACATTTGCAATCATTCTGTATCCATCCTCTGTACATTCTCCAGCCCTGGTTCTGACCCAACCCATGAATCCTATTTTGGAAACACACTCTTACGCACTATATATAGCAGCGGAAATTGGACTCTCCCCAAAGGCCCAATAACAGGGAAGTAATTAGGCAGATTATAGCTGTGCAGATGAGGGATCAGAGGAAGAATGGGGGAGACATAGAAAAGTATGGGCAGGGCACATGGTGGGAGAAGGAGTGACAGAGAACTGGATCCTTGTCCCTTGCCTCAACCCCAGCTATGGGCACTGAACATCAGTTAGGGTTCCCAAGTTGCAAGTGACTCCTATCATATCTAGGTTTTTTGCTCCCAATACTTGCAAATTATGGGGCCCCTTTTGTTATTTGTTTATTTGTTTATTGTGTGTCAGTCCTAGGGTTTGAACTCAGGGCCTGGGTGCTGTTCCTGAACATTTTTGCTCAAGGCTAGTTTTGGTGGTTAATTGGAAATAAGAGTTTCATAGGCTTTCTTACCTGGGCTGGCTCTGAACCACAATCCTCAGCTCTCAGCATCCGGAGTAGCTAGGACACTGGTGCCCAGCTCTCCATTTTGTGTGTGTGTGTGTGTGTGTGTGTGTGTGTGTGTGTGTGTGTGTGTGTGTGTGTGTGTGTGTGTGTGTGTGTGTGTGTGTGTGTGTGTGTGTGTGTGTGTGTGTGTGTGTGTGTGTGTGTGTGTGTGTGTGTGTGTGTGTGTGTGTGTGTGTGTGTGTGTGTGTGTGTGTGTCCTTAGGGTCTGAGTATTGTCTCAGCTTTTTTTTTTTTTTTTTTTGTGTCTGGTCGTGGGGCCTGAACTCTGGGCCTGGGCACTGTCCCTCAGCTTTTCAGTTCAAGGCTAGTGCTCTACCACTTGAGCCACAGCACCACTTCCAGCTTTTTTGCTTATGTGGTGCTGGGAATCGAACCCAGGGCCTCAGGCATGCAAGGCAAGCACTCTACCACTGAGCCAACTTCCTAGCCCCTGTCTCAGCTTTTTTACTCAAGGCTAAGCCACAGCTCCACTTCTGGCTTTTTGTTGGTTAACTGGATATAAGTGTCTCAGGAACTTCCCAGCTTGGACTGGTTTAGAACCATAATCCTCAGCCTCCTGTGCAGCTAGGTTTATAGATATGAACCACTGGTGCCCATTGTGGGATTCCCTTTAAGCAACTTCCTATTCTATATGCTACTACCTGGGCAAAACATGAGTTCGTCCTTTCCAAGGGGATTACTATGTCCCTACTACGGCCACTCTGAGTTCTATAGGATCCCAGTAGCTATTTCCAAGCTCTGTGGAAACCTAGACTTGTTCTTGCTTTTCTTCCCACCCAGCCTTTTCTTACTCATTCTGGATGGACAGACAACAATCAAGGCCCATTGCAGCAGGAAGAAACAAAGAGGGGGAAGGGTGGCCAGTAATGCACCTAGGAGCAAATCCTGACCATCTCCAGTCAGAAGGGACTGCAGGGGTGCTGTCCTCCAAGCAGTCTCACAGTCTCCATTGCCACATGCCCTACTTACTCTCCTCATGATCTCTGGCAAGTCTCTTTGTCAAGTCATATAGTTTACTTTCTTTCCCACTATGGCAAGAGCCTGATTTGTGCATATGTGTGTGTGTGTGTGTGTGTGCCCCCCCCTCTGACCTCCTCCCCACTTTGTGCAGGTCCTAGGGCTTGAACTCAGGCCCTAGGTGCTATCCTTAAACTTTTTTGCTAAAGACTCTACCATTTGAGCCACCTGTGGCTTTTTAGAACTTAAGTTGAGATAAGAGTCTCACAGACTTTCCTGCCTGGGCTGGATCTTGATCTCTCCTGAGTAGCTAGGATTACAGACATAAGCTACCAGTGCCCAGCTACTTAAGACATTTTATTCACAGTCAAAATTGGAATGATATCCTTCAGTAGATGACAAGGACAAGATCTCCTTCAGCAGGTGACTGATAAATGGACTGGTACTAGTAGCTAACACCTGTCATCCTGGCTACTTAGGAGGATCTCAGTTTGATGCCAGCCCAGGGAAGAAAAGTTCCAACCCATAGCTGAGTGTGTGGCACACTCCTGTCATCCCATGTTATGTAGGAAGCTGAGATAGGGAGGATTGTGGTACCAGGTCAGCCTGGACAGAGAAGTGTGTGTAAGAGATTTCATTTCGATAGAGAGAAGCTTGATGCAGTGGTACACATCTGTCATTCCAGCAACAATAAGATATAAAAGTACTGGAGTTCGGCTGGGAATGTGGCTTAGTGGTAGAGTACTTGCCTTACATGCATGAAGCCCTGGGTTCAATTCCTGAGCACCAAATAATCAGAAAGAGCCAGAAGCAGTGCTGTGGCACAAATGGTACAGCGCTAGCCTTGAGCAAAAGAGCCTCGAGTTCAAGGCCCAGGAATGGCAAAAAGTAAAAATAAAAATAAATAAAAAATAAAAATAAAAGTATTGCCAGGCACTGGTGGCTCACGCCTGTAATCCTAGCTGCTCAGGAGGCTGAGATATGAGGATTGCAGTTCAAAGCCAGCCCAGGCTGGGAAGGTGGCTCAGTGCTAGAGCGCTTGTCTTGTATGCATGAGGCCCTAGGTTTGATTCCTCAGCACCACATAAGCAGAAGAAAAAAAAAAGTATCACATGTTTTTGGGCTGGGAAGGTGGCTCAGTGGTAGTGCACTTGCCTTGCATGCATGAGGCCCTGGGTTCAATTTCTCAGCACCACAGAAGCAAAAAGAAAAAAGCCGGAAGTGGCACTGTGGCTCAAATGGTAGAGTGCTAGCCCTGAGCTGAAGAGCTGAGGGACAGCGCCCAGGCCCAGAGAGTTCAGGCCCCACGACCGGACCCAAAAAAAAAAAAAAAAAAAAAAAAAGCCAGCCCAGGTAAGAAAGTCCGTGAGGCCTGAACTCTGGGCCTGGGCACTGTCCCTCAGCTCTTTAGCTCAAGGCTAGCACTCTACCATTTGAGCTATAGTGCCACTTCCAGTTTTTTCTGCGCTTATGTGGTGCTGAGGAATCGAACCCAGGGCCTCATGCATGCAAGGCAAGCATTCTACCACTGAGCCACCTTCCAGCTCCACCATGAGACTCTTTATCTCCAATAAACCACCAGAAAACTGGAAGTGGCGCTGTGGCTCAAGTGGTAGAGTGCTTGCCTTGAGCTGAAGAGCTGAGAGACAGTACCCAGGCCCAGAGTGCAAGCCCCACGACCGACCAAAAAAAAGAAACAAGGCTGGAGGTATTGCTCAGCAATGCTAGCAGGCATGAAGCCCTGAGTTCAAACTCTACCACACACACACAAAAAGAAAAAAGCAAAAGCACATTACATTACTAAGTTTAAGAAGCTAAGCTGGGCACCAGTAGCTCACGCCTGTAATCCTAGCTACTCAGGCAGGCTAAGATCTGAGGATCATGGTTCAAAGCCAGCCTGGGCAGGAAACTCTATGAGACTCTTATCTCCAATAAACCACTAGAAAACCGGAAGTGGCTCTGTGGCTTAAGTGGTAGAGTGCTAGTCTTGAGTTGAAGAGCTGAGGGATAGCGCCCAAGCCCAGAGTTCAAGTCCTATGACCGACAAAAAAAAAAAAAAAAAGAAGGCAATGTGAAAAAACAACAATGCTGTATGATTCCAACAATGATATTTTGAAAAAGGCAAAGTTATAGATTTGAATGAGATTGTTGTGGGAGGAGAATCAATGAGTGGAGCACAGAGGACTTTTGGAGCACTGACACTATTCTGTGGGGTGTTCTAATGGAGGACATATTTATCAAATCCATAAAATGTTCAGCATAGAGAGTGAGCTTTCAAGTTAACTTTGGACTTGAGCTAAGGATAATGTATCTGTATCTGCTTTGGCCCATTAATTGTAACAGCTTCCCATGCAAATGCAGGCTGTTAGTAAGGGGACAGAGAGGGCATAAAAATATGGGAAATTAGCTCCTAGTGGTTTCCTATAAACCAAAACTGCTGATGAAATAGTATATTACATAGTCAGTGCACAGTTGTAATCCTAGCACTCAGGAGGTTGAAGCAGAAGGTACACATTCTAGGCCAGCCTGAACTGCAACTGTCTTAAAAAAAAAAAAAAAAGAGGCTAGGACTGGGAATGTGGCTTAGTGGTAGACTGCTTGCCTAGCATGCATGAAGCCCTGGGTTCAATTCCTCAGTACCACATAAACAGAAGAAGCCAGAAGTGGCACTGTGGCTCAAGTGGTAGAGCACTAGCCTGGAGCAAAAGAAACTCAGGGACAGTGCCCAGGCCCTCAGTTCAAGCCCCAGGGCCAAGATTAAAAAAAAAAAAAAAAAGGAAAAAGAAAAGAAAGCTCTTAGAGGAGGTCCTCTCTTCAGTGAAACCTGGAAGGGATGGCCTAGGCAGAGCTTCAGCAGTGGCTTTCCCAGATGGCTAGCAACTTCTGCAAAAACAAAAAACAAAAACAAAAATAACAAAATCTTTATGGCTGAAAGCCCATGAAGGCACTGGTTGCTAAGCTGAAGGTGAATCCCCAGAGGATTCACTCTGTAGGAAGAATCTCACTCAGAGATGAGTCCTTCTCCAGGGCTCCAGGAAAGCTGGCAGAGGCAGAACTCTGAACTGAAAAGGTCAAGGTCAAATTCTGAAGGGCAATAGCCAGAATTCACTTGAGAGTGTCTCTGAGTCCTGCTTTGTGGCCTCAGGGATGATGGCCTGCACTCACCTGCAGCGGGATGCTGCCCGCTGGCGGGAGTTCATGCTGAGGACACTCCCCATCCATGGCAGGTCCCACTGCGAGCATCGGGTGGCAGGTGGGGGCTCCACAACCTGAGGCCACAGGGACAGCTATCTGGGTTTCTCCTTGTGTGTCAGTGGTGGCGGCATCATGTCCTGTGAAACGGAGATGTGGATATGCTGAGGTTGTCTTAACATTCATCACCTGGCCTCCTTTGCCTTCTAGAGCAGCCAGAGGTGGAAAACCCAGAGGGCTCCCTCCTTCCCCACATGCCTCCAGCCCACTCTGGCCATCCCAGCTGTGGAAGCACTTTCCCAGGTCCTGACCACACCTGTTAACAATTAACTTGGGCAACAGGGCTGTAGCCACCACCCTTAGAGAAGCTGCTCATAATGGGAGTCAGCAGTCAGGCTGGCCCTTGTAACCACTAGTCTAAGGCTGCACAGTTCACCCCAACACCTTTTGGGTTGGGTGTCCACCAGTCGCCTAGGCCCTAGCCCTGTCCCTCTGCAGCTTCACAAAGCTGTCAGTGCTTGTGTCTCCCAGGAGTGGTCAAGGGTCAACTTGAACCAGGAAGAATCTCAGGATGGTTTGGGGGATTAGGGACATACTAATGACCCTCCCCCCAGGATTTTCCTGGCTTGGAGGGCAAGCAGACACTGAGTTCCCACCACTATCAGATGTTCAAGGGCAACTCTGACCTGCCCTGGGGGGGCTCTGGTACTGCCCAAGAACCCAAACTAGCCTGTGGGGTGGCAGTGGGAGTGCTCAGAACTTGGGCAGACAGCCCAGAATTTTAATCATCAAGGGAGGCAGGAAGGGGAGGTGGCCACCGCTCCTGGCCAAGCCCTGGAGTGCAGAAATCCTCGGGACTTCCAGTAATCGGCAGCTAGCCACATGCACGCACACACGCAGCAGCTTGTGCAATCCCAAGGGTGGGGGAGGGTGCTGCCTTGTCCCTGAGCCTCCAGGGACAGTGGGCAGGAGGGAAAGGGGCCAGCAATGGTCAGAGGTACCCCCACAGACAGACCAGGCCATCAGGAAGAGCAGGGGCTTACTTGCCCCAGGTGGTCCTGCCCTGTGCTAGCCCCTGTTGTACAGCTATTGCTTCCTGCTGTTGTGCCCTGGCTACCTCTTCCCTTGGAGACCAAGACTAACTACAATCTGGCCAGAGCTGGGTGGCAGACCATTTCCCTCCAAGAATGTACAGATCGTTTGTAATATGGGGACTTAATGGGTTTTCATAAAGATCTTGGGGTGAGGCAGGCCAGGTCTGGTCTCTGCTTCTATACTGGCAGATACCCTCAGCCAATTTAGTGGCACGTGAGCTCCCCTGGCCTTAGTTGACTCATCTGGAAAGGGACTGTTTGGGGGCTGAATGGACCGGGCATGCTAGAGTCTCAGTGGCTGCCAAAAGTGACCCTGCTTCTAAGTCTCTAGCACATGGCCCATACTGGGTCTCTCCAAGAAGCTCATGGCACCTGGACAAGTCAGTATCTGCTAGTAAGGGGCAGGATCCATCCCCATTCACTCAGGGGATAGCCCTTCAGAAGAAATTGGCCTCAAAACCAGTGCTCTCCCCACCCCATCCACAGACTTCCTGCCAGCCATTCTTATACCCTGGGTTGTATGTTAGGCCTGAGGCCACAATATTAGGTTGCTGGCTTGGAAAATAAATTCCACTGGAGAGGGGCACATAGTAGTCTACAAGAGAGCCCAGGGTTAGAATCAAGAAATCTAATAACAGATGCTGGAGGAGATGTAGCCAAAAGGGAACCTTACTGCATTGTTGGTAGGAGTGTAAACTTGTTCAACCACTTTGGAAAGCAGTATGGAGGTTCCTCAAAAGACTCCACATAGGGGCTGGGAAGATGGCTCAGTGGTAGAGCGCGTGCCTTGCATGCCTGAGGCCCTGGGTTTGATGCCTCAGCACTACATAAGCAAAAAGAAAAAAGCCGGAAGTGGCGCTGTGGCTCAAGTGGTAGAGCGCTAGCCTTGAGCTGAAGAGCTGAGGGACAGCGCCCAGGCCCAGAGTTCAGGCCCCACAACTGGACCCAAAAAAAAAAAAAAAAAAAAAAAAAGACTACACATAGAGCTTCCCTATGATCCAGCAATCCCACTTTTGGGCATTTACCCAAATGATCACAAACAAGGCTATACTAGAGCTACCAGCACAACTAGGTTTATCGCAGCATTATTTACCATAGCTAAGATATGGAACCAACCCAGATGCCCCTCAGTAGATGAATGAATCAAGAAAATGTGGCATATTATACAATGGAATTCTATGCCTCCATCAGAAAGAATGGCATCACCCCATTTGTTAGGAAATGGAAGTAAGCCAGGCCCAAAGAAACATAGGTCCCATAGTTTCCCTAATTTGCAATAACTAGTATATGTTTGGGACAAGCAGAAAAGGTCAAAAGCTATGTACATATGACTATATAAGATGACGTTAAGTGAAATGAACCCCAAGATAGGGACACAAGTTGTTTTTTCTTTCTTGCTATTATTTTTAATGTATTTAATATGTACTATGTAATTTTTTTTTGTTTCTCTTGTATGTTCTTCCCCCACGGTATAACCCCTGTGGTCACTGTATTTGATGTTGGTGCCCTACATCTTGTATATACATTTTTCTAATTTGGGGAGGGGAAGGGAAATAACAAAATGCTGAAATAAGGATACAGGTTGACCCATTGTAACAATGAGATGTACAAGACACTATGTTGAAAACAAACTTTACAGCTTGGGGGGGAGGGAAGAGTTGGGGAGGTAGGGAGGAAAGAGATGGCAGGGGAAAAACAAAAGAGGAGGTAACAATGCTTGATAGGAAATGTACTTATTACCTTGCTCATGTAACTGTAACCCCTCTGTACAGTATGTTTACAAAAAAAAAAAAACATTAAAAAAGAAAAGAGTCCAGGGTGGTCCTCAGGGATACTATTACCACGGGACCCTCCAGTAGCAGTCTGAGCCTCACTTGTAGGTGTGCCCAGGCAGATCTTCCTTCCTGTGGTCTCTGAGCCTGCCCTACCCCCAGTCAAAAGGCCCCTGTGGATGTCCTGAATAGCAGCTCCAGAAGGTTTAGGTCTTACACTGTCAGCCAACATCAGGTTCAGAGAGCCCTTGACCTGTAGGAAGGCTTCCGACACAGCAGGAGAGAAGCTATGATGGAAAGTATGTGACAAAACCAAGGTCCATGCCTTGGCACACCCAACAAGCTTCATTCAGACCCATGACTGGAGGAGGACAAGGAGGGAAGCAACATGACCATAAGATAAGTAACCACTGGATCTTTGAGGGAGAAAAAAAATTTTTTATAAAGCTGGGTGCCACACCTGTAATCTTAGATACTCAGGAGGCTGAGATTTGAAGATTGTGGTTCTAAGCCAGCCCAGACAGGAAAGTCCACGAGACTCTTATCTCCAATTAGTCAACAGAAAAGCCAGAAAATAGAGCTATGGTTCAAGTGGTAGGATGCTAGCCTTGCACACAAAAGCTAGGGGACAGCAGCCAGGCCCTAAGTTCAAGCCCAAGGATCAGCACATGCACACACACGCATGCATGCGCAAACACACACCACCAACACCAACACACCACCACCACCAAGAACAACAACAACAACTAAGAAATGTTTGAGATGGGTACTGGTGGCTCATGCTCGTAATCTTAGCTACTCAGAAGGCTGAGATATAAGGATCCCAATTTGAAGCTAGCCCAAGCAAACTAATCCAAGAGCCTCTTATTTCTAATTAACTATCAAAAAGTCAGGAATGGAGGTATGGCTCCAACGGTAAAGTGCCAGTATTAAGGGAAAAAGCTAAGGGACAGCATCTAGGCCCTGAATTCAAGCCTCAGTACCAGCTTTCCCTCTCACCCCACGACACACACACAAAGGAGATGGGAACAAGGACCCTCGTAAAATGCAGGTTGGGGGGTAAAATGACACAGCGCTTGGAAGTCAGTCTAACAACAGTTCATCCAAAAATTAAACCAAATATCCACGAGACCCAGCATTTCTACTCCTAGGCAGGCACCCGAGAGAGATGAAAACACACATTGATACAAAAACATCTCCATGGTGTCCACAGCAGCACATTTCACAACATTTACAGGTGGCAATAGTCCAAGTGCCAGAGACAAATGAGCGGATACACAGTATGCTTTGAGCATACACTGAAGCATCACACAGCCATGAACAGGACAAGGCTCTGACACATCACAACATGAAGGGATCTTGAGGATATCATGCTAGTGAGAATACTAGACATATGAGGGTCCAAGTGTGTACCTCCATTGGCAGGAGATATCTAGAATAGGAGAGCCCAGAAATATGGAATGGACTCATAGATGCCAGGAGCTGGGGAAGGGACAAGGGGTGACATTGCCTGTTGCCATTATCCAAATCCTCTGTGGACTACGCTTACTAGGGCAGAGACCACTACTAGGAAAATCTCCTCCTGCCTCAGGTCCCACCTCAATAAGAGTCACCTTGTCCAGTGTCCCAGCTTCCTTGACTCCCTGTTCCCCTCCCTCCATTCCCTCAGGACCCATGCCTCCTCTATTCCTCTAAGGGCTCCATTCCTCTGCCACTGACCCAAATCTCAAGCTCCTCCACCATCAAAAGGCAGCTCATGGGGAGGATTGGGTGGGGGGGGAGGCTGGGAAGGGATGTGAAGGGTAAACAAAGGAGGAGGCTGCAATGCTTGCTAAGAAATGTACGCATTAACCTGCCCATGTAATTGTAACCCCTCTGTACAGTGTGTTCACAAAAAATAAAAATAAAAATAAAAAAAGGATAGACACCCCCCCCCAAAAAAAAGGCAGCTCAGTCCTGTCCATATGTACCATGAGTAACAAACCCAGGAAGTGCAACAGGTGAGAATCTTAGAGTACAAACAAATATGTCACAGATGCCTCTGCCTGGCAGCCTTGGTCAGGGAGCCCCTGCTTTGGCCTTGTAGCTCTGCTGGCAGAATGGCCTGGTGAGAACATGCAGCCCTGTTCACAGCTGGTGTGTGTCATGCCAGGAGTGGGGGCTGGTTACAAGGCTCCCATGTAGGAGGCACTACATGCTGGATCTTGCCTACTTTGGAGGAATGAGTGCCCTCCTCCTGGAGTCAAGTTTTCCAAGTAAGCCATGGAAAAAAGGGAAAGGAAAATAGGATAAGTAGACTAAGGGGACAATGCCTGGGGGTCCTTGGGGGAGTAGAATGCCAGAAGGGACCAGTGGCTGGTATCTCTTACCCCCTCCTTGGACCGATTTCAGCATGGGACTGGGTACCCACAGCAAGCCACAGGGTCTTACCCACTTAAACCACCATCAGCCCAGCCTGTCAAAGTTTATGAACTGGCTGCCCAGACCTGGCTGAGGCTCTTTGGAGATTTCATTAAGCAGAAGCCCACAGTGACTACAGCTATTACTGTCCCTGAACTGGAGCAAAGCTGCTATTATCCAAAAACCTTTGCCACTGCCCATATGGCCCAAGTGGTATCAGTAGAGTCTCATCCAAGAAGGCTAAGAGAAAGCCGGGTGCTAGTAGCTTATGCCTATAATCGTAGCTACTCAGGAGACAGATCTGAGGGATCAAGGTTCAAAGCCAGCCTAGTCAGTAAAGTCTGTGAGACTCTTATCACCAATGAACTACCAAAAAACCAAAAGTAGAGTTCTAGCTCAAGTGGTAGAGCAACCTTAAGCAAAAGAAGTTCAGGGACAGCATTCAGGCCCTGAGTTCAAGCCCCAGGACCAGCAAAAAGAAAAAAAAAAAAGCTAAGAGAGGGTAGCAGTAGGACCTTGCTATTGCAAGACCCTGCATGCCTCCCTCCCTGGAGCAAGCCTGGCCCCTTCTGCAGGTGAAGACTGTGGCTGACAGATGGAGATAATGGGGGCCATCTGTGCCCATACTGTCACGCCATCCTCTCCCTGCACAGTGATGATATTATGCTATCTGATGAAGACACAGAATATCCTTGACAAAGCCCTGCCCACAGAGCCTAAAGCCACACTCAGAAGCTTAGAAGTCTTAGCCAGGCACTGCTGGCTCATGCTTGTAATCCTGCTTCTAAAGCCCCTCCTTTCTTTCGCTCTGCTATAGGATCTAAGGGCCTAAAAAAAGGAAATACAAAACCAAAAGGGAGCCAGAGTGGTGGTTCATGCCTGTATTCCTAGGTATTCGGGAGGCTGAAACCTGAGGATTGAAGTTTGAAGCCAGCCTGAGCAGGAAAATCTGTGAGATTCTTATTTCCAATTAACCACCAGAAAATTGGAAGTGGCAATGTGGCTCAAAGTGGTAGAGCACTAGCCTTGAGAAAAAGAGCTCAGAGTCAGGGACCAGGACCTGAGTTCAAGCCCACAACAGAAAGAAAAGAGAACAAAAGAAAAGAAAAGAAGAGCTGGGAAGGTGGCTAAGTGGTAGAGTGCTTGCCCTCCATGTATGAAGCCCTGGGTTCAATTCCTCAGTACCACATAAACAGAAAAAGCTGGAAATGGAGCTCTGGCTCAAGTGGTAGAATGCTAGCTTTGAGCAAAAGAAGCTCTGGGACAGTGCCCAGACTCTGAGTTCAAGCTCCACAACTGACAAAAAAAGAAAAATGCTTAAGTTTCCAGTGAGCAGTTATAATCCCAATGACAGGTAGAAAGGTATATGCACAGGCACCATCTGATCTTTAGGTATCGTTAGAGCACAGTGATCACCCCTGTGGCGGTGATCACTGTGGTCTCCCCAGTGAGAGTAACTGTGTCTCATATCCTGGGAGCTGCTGCCCACAGGAACACAGCAGGGGATATCCTGGGGGGTTGGAAATGGAGATTCTAGGACATGGTGTGATTCCCCAAGGGCTTACCTTTTAGTCATGACCACAACCCATTGGCCTCCACACCGAGCTCAAGATGGATGGCCATCTACCACCAGGCTCTTCAGCTTCCAAAGCTACTAGCAAGAAGCCCTGGGATGCCAGTACCCAGCAGAGAGGGAGGGACTGGACGATTTCACAAGGCTCAGCCGATGTAGGGCAGAGAGCCCCTGTGGAATCCAGACATCTGGCAGGGCCCCAACTGACTGGCCAGGACTGTCTATTGGGAAGGGCCATCTCTGTCCCATTCAGGCCGTAGGGACTTGACCCATGAATGCAGAGTCTGGGCTTGGGGAGCCTGGTCCTCTGCATAGCCAAGGGCTTTGGGGAAGCCTCAAGAGCTGCAGCTAATCTGGGGAGTTTGTCCCCACTGAAGGACTAATCAGGCAGGGATACAAACTGGAGAACTGTGAGGAAATATATCTGTTTCTACACTGAGATGACCCAACCTAGACAGTTTAGAATTAAGAGATGAACAAGGATAGGGGACTACAGCCTGCAGAACTGATGCCAACACCAACCTCCTGACATTGACCACAACATACTAGGCCCTGTCCCATACATTCCTCACTGCATGCTCCCACAGTTGGCCCACAGGGGCCTCATCTGCTTTTCATTTATTTTTACTTTTTTTTTTTTTGGTCAGTCATGGGGCGTGAACTCTGGGCCTGTGTGCTATCCCTGAGCTCTTCAACTCAAGGCTAGTGCTCTACCACTTGAGCCACAGCACCACTTCCAGCTTTTTCTGTTTATGTGGTGCTCAGGAATTGAACCCAGAGACTCATACATGCAAGGCAAGCACTCTACCACTGAGCCACCTTCCCAGCCCTTTATTTATTTATTTTTGTGCCAGTCCTGGGGCTTGAATTCAGGGCCTAGGTGCTGTCCCTAAACTTTTTTTTTTTTTTTTTGTAGGTCATGGGGCTTGAACTCTGGTCCTGGGTGCTGTCCCTCAGCTCTTCAACTCAAGGCGAGTGCTCTACCACTTGAGCTATATCACCACTTCAGATTTTCTGGTGATTTATTGGACTTTCCTGCCCAGGCTGGAACTGTGATCCTCAGATCTCAGCCTCCTGAATAGCTAGGATTACAGGCGTGAGCCACCAGCACCCAGCTCCCTAAAAATTTTTGCTGAAGGCTACCACTTTATTACTTGCTGGTAAACTGGAGCTCTTTAAGAATCTCACAGACTTTCCTTCCCATACTGAGTAGCTAGAATTACAGACATAGGGCTGGGAAGGGGGCTTAGTGGTAGAGTGCTCATCTTGCATGCATGAGGCCCTAGGTTCAATTCCTCAGTACTACATAAGCAGAAAAAGCCAGAAGTGCCACTGTGGCTCAAGTGGTAGAGCACTAGCCTTGAGCTGAGGAGTTGAGGGACAGCGCCCTGGCCTAGAGTTCAGGCCCCATGAATAACCCCCCCCAAAAAAATTAAAGACATAATTCTACAAAGAATTCTGCTCTTTGAGATGGGGGTAAGGTTTGTTAACATTTTTTTAATTCAGTCTAGCTTCAAACTGCGAACCTCCTATCTCATCCTTCCAAGTAGTTGAGGTTACAGGTGTTACCACCATGGCCAGCTTTCCTTTAAAAGCAAACAAAACAAAAACAACTATAATAAGGCCAGGTGCCTTAACAAAGCCCTAACCACAGAGCCTAAAGCCACACTCAGCCAGGAATTGGTAGCTCATTCCTGTAATCCTTCTTCTGAACCCTCCAAGTGTCTGAAGACCCTCCTTGTTTTTGCTCTGTTTTAGGATCTCTCCAGGGGCCTGGAAAGAGGAAAACAAAAGTGAAAGGAGCCACATCTGTAATCCTAGTAATAACACAAGACTGAGATTTGGAGATTGAGGTTCAAAGCCATCTCGAGCAGGGAAGTCCCTGTGAGACTCTTTTTTTTTTTTTTTTTGGTCGGTCGTGGGGCTTGAACTTTGGGCCTGGGCACTATCCCTCAGCCCTTCAGCTCAAGGCGAGCGCTCTACCACTTGAGCTACAGTGCCACTTCCGGTTTTCTGGTGGTTAATTGGATATAAGAGTCTCATGGACTGTCCTGCCCGGGCTGGCTTTGAACCTGGATCCTCAGATCTCAGCCTCCTGAGTGGCTAGGATTACAGGCGTGAGCCACCAGCGCCCAGCCCCTGTGAGACTCTTATCTCCACTTAACCACTCAAAAACCAGAAGTGGAGCTGTGGCTCCAAGTGGTAGAGCACTAGCCTTGAGCAAAAGAGGTTAGAAATAGTACCTAGGCACTGAGTTCAAGCCCCAACAACTGACAAAAATATCTATTTAGTCAGACCTAAACAAAACTGCAAAATATAAGGAAGAAAAGAGTGATCATCGATAAATTTTATTTCTTTTTCCTCTGTGCGTGCGTGCGTGCGTGCGTGCGTGTGTGTGTGTGTCTGGGTCGTGGAGCTTGAACTCTGGGCCTAGGCACTGCTGTCCCTCAGCTCTTCAGCTCAATGCTAGTGCTCTACCCCTTGAGCCACAGTGCCACTTCAGCTTTCTGGTGGTTTATTGGAGATAAGAGTCTTACGGACCTTTCTGCCCAGGCTGGCTTTGAACTGTGATCCTCAGATCTCAGCCTCCTAAGTAGCTAGGATTACAGGCATGAGCCACTGGTGCCTGACTTTCCTTTTTCTTTTTCTTTCTTTTTTGACTAAGAAGCTTCATGACCTATCTATGTAACTCCCTACCACTCCTTGAGGGGTCCTAGGGCAAAGATGCGGTACAGGCATTGGCCACCTGAGCCATTTCTACCTGTTCCCTAGACAGTGCCAATTAGGGCCAGCACTTCAGCCTCACCATGAACCACAGGTGTTTGTGTCTTTCAGCCTTTTTGCTGACAGAAGTTGTCAGGCAGAAACTACTGTCCTTGAGGACTGTAAATTTTCACCTCATAAAGGAGGCCAGGCTGCAAACCATGGGCATGTGTGTCTGCAGCCTGCCAAGCCTGTGCTGACCCCTATCCCCAGAGAGGTCTGAAAACCCCTGACCCTGTAAGGCCTCAGATCTGCATACATGGCCCAAGCACCAACTTCCTTTCTTGACCTCTCTGACTCCCCAAAGGCCCATCCTGGAAAAGGCCATGTTCTCAAGGAAGGAGACCTCCTGGCTTAGAAGCAGTATTCAGGGATCCTGGGCCTGTGCTGGGCCCCACATCACCAGGCCCAGGTCCAAGCCTCCCAAGGGAGGCTTGATACACATAGATCAGCTGCCCAGGACTGCTGCCAAGAGCCCAGGACTGCTGCCTATAGGCACGTCCTCCCCAGGTCCCACTAGGCCTCTTCTGCTTCCAGTCGCTGCCCATCACAAATATGGCTGTTGGAACCTGTCTCCTTACCCCATCCCTCTTGTGCTCCTATGGCTTCATCTTTGCCTACTGTCCATACCAGCAAAGGGCACTGTGGCCTGGCTGTTAGCTCTGGCTCCACAGCAGGCACTTGGCAGTGAGAACCCCGTTTCTCATATCCCTTCTGGATACCCACAAGGAGGATATGGTAAAACCTTGCTTGTTCTTCCTCCACTTTCCCCACCCCCCTCCCCATCATGGGGCCTGAACTCTGGGCCTGAGTGCTGTCCCTCAGCTCTTCAGCTCAAGGCTAGTGCTCTACCACTTGAGCCACAGTGCACTTCCAGGTTTTTCTACTTATGTGGTGCTGAGGAATCGAACCCAGGGCCTCATGCATGCAAGGCAAGCACTCTACCACTGAGCCACCTTCCCACCCTTCCTCCACGTTTTGTGTGTGCTGGTCCTGGTGCTAGACCTCAGGTCCTAGGTGCTATCCCTGAGCTTTTGTGCTCAAGACTAACACACTAATACTTGAGCCACACTTCCATTTCCAGCTTTTGGGTGTTTAATTGGAGATAAGAGTCTCATCAACTTTCCTGCCCAGGTTGGATTCAAACTATGATCCTCAGATTTCAGCCTCCTGAGTAGCTAGGATTATTGGCATCAGCACCCAGCTTTCTCCTCCATCTTGTAGATGAGGACTCTCTGATGCCCCAGTGTCAAATTGGAACAAGATTCTCATCTCCAATCCTGAAGCCCCACTGAAGATCCCTGCCCAGCCTGTCTTAAGGGGTCAAATTTCTTCAGCCCTAAAACCCATCCATCCATGAAATGAACCTGGCAAATAAACTAGGTAGACAAAAAAAAGGTATGGTCACTCTGACATGCAACCAACCCCAGGGCTCTCCAGAGCTGACTCAGCCTATCTGCCACACAGAGAAGCTAAGAGCTGATCTCCTGACCTGGAAAGGTCCACAGATCAATCACCTGGTGCACAAGTGGGCCAACTACCCTGCCACGCTCAGTGTAAACACTAGCCACTGCCCACCTATATCTAGAACCCAAAAGCACCTGGATGAACCTGAGATGTGGGAAAAACTGACTACATCCTGCCTGGGGATAGAGTCACTTGCATGGACAGAGACAGTGCTGCTGGTACCCAGTTGCCAGGGTCAGCAGCGAGGGCTCACCAGGCCAAGGCAGGGGATTGAGGAAGGAAAGGAAAAATTTGAAATGTCAGTTTCCATGGCCAGGGGAGGTTCAGAGTAGGCAGAGAGGATCACTGAGATGGATGTTCTCTGAGGTTCATGTCCATTTGGTATCTTACTCACCACTGGAGCTTTCACACATGCAGTTGTTAAGATGAAATCTTATTGGGAAAAAGTAGGCCCTTAAGCCAATGACTTAGGGGTTTTTTTGTTGTTGTTGTTGTTTTGTTGTTTTTTTTTTTTGTACAGGTCCTGGAGCTTGAACTTACAGCCTGGGTACTGTCCAAGCTTTTTTGATCGAGGCTAGCACTCTACCACTTGAGCCACAGCTCCACTTCCAGCTTTTTTGGTGCTTAATTGGAAGTAAGAGTCTCAAGGACTTTCCTGTCCAGGCTGGCTTTGAACCAGGCTCCTCAGATCTCAGCCTCCTAAGTAGCTAGGACTACAGACATGAGCCACCAGTGCCTGGCTAACTTGGGTTCTTACACAGGGGAAATTTAGAACACTTGGAAATTTTGCTTTTGGGGAATGGAAGCGGAGCCTGGGATGGTAATATGGCTATGATCCAGGGACATTTGGAGCCCCAAGAAGCTGGCAGAGCCAAAACAGTCTTTGCTTTCCTGTGGCCCTGTCCACCTGTGCTCAGATTCTGGGTTTAAAACCTTGGAAAAAGGTGTTTATAGTTACTAAGAGTGGGGTGCTCTGAGACAGCAGCCTGTGGGGGTTGATGCTTCAACTTGAGCAGCCCTAATCCTTGGGTTTCCAATGATACTCTAGGAGAATGGCCCAGAGCTATGACCTTGGGTTTCCAGAGTCCCCTGGAGGCATCTTTAGATGTCTCCACAGTGGCTTGGATGCCAACACCAGGAAGAGGTCACCTTGCCTGATCCCCATGACTTCCCACATATATACACATGGGCTTGGGGAGCCTCAGGATTGTGCCTTGGGCCTTCAATTTCACAAGCAGGACAGGCAAGAGGGTCTGTCCACTCCGAATGAGGAAATAGTGGCCCATGGAGAGGTACAGGAAGCCAAGAGTCCTGGGTGTGGGTATGATTTTTGGGTTTCCAGTTCTGTCCTTGGTCTCATAGGGAAGCTTGGACCTGGCTCTGCTTCTGTGGTAAAGGGTGGCATGGCCTGCAGGACCTTACAGCCCATATGTTCCAAGGGAGTCTCCATAGGAAAGGGGCAGAAGCAGCTAGATGCAGTGGCTCATGACTGTAATCCCAGCTACTTAGGAGGCAAAGATTGAGAGGATTATAGTTTAAGGCTAGCCTTAACAAAAAGTTATCAAGACTTCCTCTCAACAAATAAGCTGAGGATAATAATGCTTGCCTCCGGGCACTGGTGGCTCATGCTTGTAATCCTAGCTATTCAGAAGGCTGAGATCTGAGGATTGCAGTTCAAAGCCAGCCTGGGCAGGAAAGTCTGTGAGACTTTTTTTTTCTTTGTCAGTCGTAGGGCATAAACTCTGGGCCTGGGCACTGTTCCTCAGCTCTTTAGCTCACGGCTAGTGCTCTACCACTTGAGCCACAGCACCACTCCCAGCTTTTTCTGCTTAGATGGTGCTGAGGAATCAAACCCAGGGACTCATGCATGCAAGGCAAAGCACTCTACCACTGAGCCACCTTCCCAGCCCCCATGAGGCTCTTATCTCCAATTAACCACCAGAAAACTTAAAGTGGTTCAAGTGGTAGAGCGTTTGCCTTGAGCTGAAGAGCTGAGGGACGGTGCCCAGGCCCAGAGTTCAAGCCCCACAACCACCACCACCACCACCAAAAAACAACCAAAGCCAAAAAAAGCGGGGGGGGGGGGGGGGAGATATAGGGCTTAAGTGATAAAGTGCCTGCTTAGCTAGTACAAAAACCTGAATTCAAACCCCACTATGCCCTCACAAAAAAAAAAAAAAAAAGTTGCATGGGCTGGTTTTGGGTGGTGAGCAACCTAGGAAACCATCTTCTCCAGTGCACTCATTCCCAGAAAAGCCTTGGGGAATAGCTGTCACCATAGCCCTTTCCTGGCGTTACCTGAGCAGAGACAGCATGGTGTCTCCACCCAGCACCCTGATTTCTAATGGAATTCCCCACCCATGCTTTCCAAGAGGTAGAGGAGTGCAAATGGGCAGCACAGATTATACCCAAGTGTAAGATGGCCAGCAGAAGGGAAGAACCCAGAATAAGAGTCTGAACTACTGGGCTTCTCTTGCAAAACCTCTACTCCTGCTCCAATAGGAGGTATCCAATCCATGGATGGGGTGCTATCCAGGTGTCCCAGGAGGGGTGGGGTTGACTCTGCAGCCGTGAGGCAGGGAAAACACACTGCCCTGAAGCAAACAGGGCACCTAGGAGCCTAGTAGACCTTCCAACACCTCAGCCTCTCAGAAACTAGCTGTGACAGAAGTCATATGGAACTCATGCCTGTAACCCCCTAAATGACCCTGCTGTTGGGGAGTCCATGCACAGGGATTAGGCTGGAGCTACTTAGCTACTCTAAGGCCTAGCCTGGCACAATCACCACAAGGCTGAATGAAGGTACCAGAGAGGGTCTGTCTGTCATCGAGACCTGACCTCAGGAACAAGAGCAGCTATTAAGAGGGACTGAAGTACATAGGGTACCTACATGCATCACAGTGGCTCTGGGGCCACTACTCCAAGAGAAATAGAGAACAGAGGCCCAGGTCACCTGCCAGGACCAAGCCCAATGGAGAATGCTTCCATGCTCAGCATTATATAAAACTGGATATTACCACCACCAAAATGAGAGCTGAAGCTAGGTGCTAGTGGCTTTTACCTGTAATCCAAGCTACTCAGGAGTCTGAGATCTGAGGGTTGTGGTTCAAAGACAGCCCAGGCAGGAAACTCTATAGACTCTAACTACCAAAAGCCAGATTGGAACTGTGGCTCAAATGATAGTGTGCTAGCCTCTAGCAAAAAAAAACAAAACTAAAAAAAAACATCAAGACAGCACCCAGGCCCTAAATTCAAGCCCCAGAATTGGCACACACACGCATGCACGCACACACACACACACATACACACACACAAAATCTATGACTGGAGGAGTGGCTCCAGGAGTAGAACATCAGCCTAGTCTAGGAAGCAAAAGGCCCTGAATTCAAACTTCAGTACCAACATCAATACTACCAAAAGGAGGTCGGGGGAGGGGGAGGAATGGGGGGGGGAGGGAGGGGAGATGGGAAGGGATGGGAAGGGGAAACAAAGGAGGAGGCAACAATACTTGATAAGAAAGGTACTCATTATCTTGCCCATGTAATTGTAACCCTCTGTACGGTATTTTCACAATTAAAAAAAAAATACCACCAAAAAAAAAAGCAATAGACAAATCATCCCTAAAATTCATATGGAAACAAAATCTGATAGGCAAAGGCAACCAATCTAAGCAAAAAGAGCAACTCTGGAGATATAATACCAGACTTCAAAACAAAACAAAAAGGGCTGGAGGTGTGACTTCAATAGTACAACACTAGCCATGAACAACAAGACAGCAAACATGAGGCCTTGAGTTAAAGCCCAGGTACATGCTGGGGGTGAAGGGAGAGCCATGAGTGCACAAGTGCCAAGGAGCTAAGGGTTGGGGGTATGGCTCAAGCAAGTGACAGAGCACCTGCCTAGAAAGTGCAACCTCTGAGTTCCAACCTCAGTAATACAAAGAGAGTGGGAAGAAGATAAAGAAAGCCAAGAAAGAAAGAAAGCTGGGCTGGGAAGGTGGCTCAGTGGTAGAGCCTTGCATGCATGAGGTCCTGGGTTCGATTCCTCAGCACCACATAAGCAAAAAGAAAAAAAGCTGGAATTGGCGCTGTGGCTCAAGTGGTAGAGCGCTAGCCTTGAGCTGAAGAGCTGAGGGACAGCACCCAGGCCCAGAGTTCAGGCCCCATGACCGGACCAAAAAAAAAAAAAAAAGAAAAAGAAAAGAAAAGAAAGCTCTTTACTGTATGCAATGGCCACATACACATATGTCCATCCACGTGTCCAGATGGTTAAAGCTCCAGTCCTACAATTGATTTCATACAAGATACATAGGAGGAGAGCCGGGCGCTGGTGGCTCACGCCTGTAATCCTAGCTACTCAGGAGGCTGAGATCTGAGGATCGAGGTTCAAAGCCAGCCCGGGCAGGAGAGACCGTGAGACTCCTATCTCCAATAAACCACCAGAAAACCGAAGTGGTGCTGTACCTCAAGGGCTGGGAATGTGGTAGAGTGCTTGCCTAGCAGCATGAAGCTCTGGGTTTGATTCCTCAGTACCACAAAGACAGAAAAGGCCAGAAATGGCACTATAGCTCACTATGGCACTATAGCTAGCTCAGAGTGCTAGCCTTGAGCGAAGCTCAGGGACAGTGCCCAGGATCTGAGTTCAAGCCCAATGACTGACAAAAAAAGATGCACTGGACTCATGGGGATTCAGGAGGCTGGCCAGGTCTCAACATGCCCTCTACCTGTGGGGGAAACACAGAGCCTGCTCAGTCCTGCCTAAGGACCCTGAGTCTATGTCTCAGGAGCTGGCTTCTGTTCCATTCATTCCCAAGTGAAGTTTTCTCCCAAGGGAGAGCTGAAAGCTTCTTCACAGTATAGGAAATCTATCTGTCTCTGGCTAGGCATGGAGCTGAGGCTGCTGCCTTCGTTGGGTTTTTTTTGGTCGATCACGGGGCTTGAACTCTGAGCCTGGGCACTGTCCCTCAGCTCTTCAGCTCAAGGCTAGTGTCTACCACTTGAGCCACAGCGCCACTTCTGGTTTTCTGGTGATTAACTGGAGATAAGAGTCCCATGGGCTGGGAAGGTGGCTCAGTGGTAGAGCGCTTGCCTTGCATGCCTGAGGTCCTGGGTTCGATTCCTCAGCACCACATAAAGAAAAAAGCCGGAAGTTGCGCTGTGGCTCAAGTGGTAGAGCGTTGGCCTTGAGCTGAAGCGCTGAGGGACAGCGCCCAGGCCTAGAGTTCAGAGTTCAGGCCCCACGACCGGACCCCCCCCCCCAAAAAAAAAAAAGAGGCCCATGGACTTTCCTGCCTAGGCTGGCTTTGAAAAGTGATCCTCAGATCTCAGCCTCCTGAGTAGCTAGGATTACAGGCATGAGTCATTAGCATCTGGCATTTTCGTTGGTCTTTTAGCCTCTGTCCAGGTACCTTCCAAGCAGGTATCTTCTTTTGGAAAGTGCCTGTTTAGATCTGGTATTTATATGTGGTCTTTAAAAGCTTCTGATAAGGGGCTGGGAAGATGGCTCAGTGGTAGAGCGCTTGCCTTGCAGGCATGAGGCCCTGGGTTTGATTCCTTAGCACCACATAAGCAAAATGAAAAAAGCCGGAAGTGGCACTGTGGCTCAAATGGTAGAGCGCTAGCCTTGAGCTGAAGAGCTGAGGGACAGTGCCCAGGCCTAGAGTTCAGGCCCCACGACCGGACCCCAAAAAATAATAATAATAAAAAAATAAATGCTTCTGATAAGCTGGGCACCCGTGGCTCACACCTGTAGTCCTAGCTACTCAGGAGGCTGAGATCTGAGAATTGTGGTTTGAAGACAGCCTGAGCAGGAAAGTCTGTAAGACTCTTATCTCTAATAAACTACCAAAAAAGCCAGAAGTGAAGCTATGGCTCAAGTGGTAGAGAGTTATCCTTGAGCAAAAGACGCTCAGGGACAGCATTCAGGCCTTCAGTTCAAGCCCCAGGATCTGCCAAAAAAAAAAAAAAAAAAGAAAGAAAACAAACTTCTGATTCAGTAGGCTTGGGTCTCCTCTCACCCCCAGGTCTTCTTCTGAGTGAATGTTAAGCCAAATTCCTCTCCCCACTGACTTCCTGATCCTTCAAAAGCAAAATGCCCTTGTCTGTTCAAGGTCCTTGAAACAGGGGATCCCGGACACTGACTGTCATCTCTACTTGAGGACTGCAACAGGACAGTGACTGGAGCTGACACAGTTGTATTGCGCTGGTCTTGGTAAATGACCCGGTAGTCATCATTGTCCTCAGACCAGCGTTTGTGCCAAGAGCATGACAAGTGACCTTCATCTCAGCCAGAAGAGCATCAAGTTTCTGGAGGGGAAAGGTTGGTTCTGGCTCAGGGCTGGACTATAGGGGCATAGACCCAGGCCCAGAACAAGGTACCTAGGATCTGTCTTAGACCCCTGTGGTTCCTGCTGGCATTAGCATCCCTAGGAGGAACCCCAGATGCTCCAGTGGAGCATGGTCTTGTTTTCTCTTTGCTGTAATAAATGACACAATTGTGGCAGCCTGAGCCACAATTGTAACCCCTCCAGTACTCTCAGTAGATTGGCATCTCCTCCTCCATGGAGCCCACAGGGCAAAATCAAGATTGGGTGACCTAGGCTCAAGGCTCTCAAGCCTCTGTGCTGTTGTGAGTGTAGGGAGGCCTCAAAGTCCTGGGGATATAACCTCCACATTTATTTGGTTGTTTGTTTGGTCTGGTCAGTCCTGGGACTTGAACTCAGGGCCTGGGCACTATCCCTGAGCTTCTTTTGCTCAAGGCTAACATTCTACCACTTGAGCCATAGCACCACTTCTGGCTTTTTTTTTTTTTTGCTTATGTGGTGCTGGGGAATCGATCCCAGGGCCTCATGCATGCAAGGCAAGCGCTCTACCACTGAGCCACCTTCCTAGCCTCCTGGCTTTTTTTTTTTTTTTTTGTCAGTCATACTACCTGAACTCTGGGCCTGGGCGCTATCCCTCAGCTCTTCAGCTCAAGGCTAGTGCTCTACCACTTGAGCCACAGCACTACTTCCGGCTTTTTTCTTCTTATGTGGTGCTGAGGAATTGAACCCAGGGCCTCATGCATGCAAGGGAAGCACTCTACCACTAAGTCACATTCCAGCCCTACCCTCCATTTTTGGAGCTGGCAAGGAATATGTCATTCCTTTCACTTAAAGAGTTTCTTCTGCCTATAGGTGGATGTTTCTGCTAGGGACAGGTGGGATGTCATGGGCTACTGATACTCCAGGACCTGGATGGGAAGGCCCACACAGGACCCTTAATTGGATCCCTCCTGCAAAGGCACCACATCCATAGCTCCGAGGGTTGGAGATGAGAGTCTCTGTGCCTAAGA
The DNA here is from genome assembly GCF_024711535.1 of Dipodomys merriami. Taxonomy (NCBI): domain Eukaryota; kingdom Metazoa; phylum Chordata; class Mammalia; order Rodentia; family Heteromyidae; genus Dipodomys; species Dipodomys merriami. Next base: position 4,853,472 of record NW_027206291.1, read on the forward strand.
GCCTAAGCACCACATAGTGCCAAGTCCTGAAATCTGTTTGGGGCCAGGCCACAAGCATCTCAACTGAGACCTGTTAATACCCAGTAGGGTCACAGAGTTCCTGGTGCACAGTGATGGGTCTTAGGGGATAGGTCCTATCCCTTAAGACAACTAAAGGCCCCAGAGCATTGTCCTGTGAGGTAATCCACCCCACCCTCTGAAGAGGTATCATACCTGGGTAGCTGCTCGGTGGGGATGCCCTGGGGAATATAGGAGGGGGCAATGTAAGGGGGTAGCAAAGACTCCATAGGCAAGACTGTGGATCAGATTTCCGGATTAACTGGTTTTTCAAGAGAAACTAAGGGTCAGGCACCAGTGGTTCATGCCTGTAATACTAGTCAGGAGGCTGAGATTTTAGGATTGTGGTTCAAAGTCAACCCTGGGCAGGAAACCTGTGAGACTGTTATCTACAGTTAACTAAAAACTCAGAAATGAGTCCTAGCTCAAGTGGTAGAGCTCTAGCCTTGAACAAGAAAGCTCAGGGATAGCACGTAGGCTCTGATTCAAGGCCCAGGACCAGTATAATAAACAAACAACTAAATAAATGCTACCACATCCAGCCCTCCCAGTTCCTGCAAGGCTACTGGGACCACCAGCCCCAGTAACCATCTGAAACACATCCAGTGCCATCCCTTGAGAGCCCCCAAACTCCTGGCTAGCACACCTGTGCCTACAGTTTTCCTCATCCCAGATTATAAGTCAAGTGAAGACCTACTCAGGCCAGGCCAGGGTGACAGAGAACTTCTGAGCCTAGCTAAGAATATTCAGCACTGATAGCTCCCTCTCCACCCTCCTCCCTTCCCCCCAGTCCCTGGTTGACTCCATTTACCTCTAACAGGTCTGATTGCCCCAACCATGCTCATTATCAGTCCTTATACAACCATGGAGGCCAGCAGAGAATATGTGCTGAGCCCCAACTGTTTCTCCTAGACCATGGATTATGGTGCTACAGTCAGTCTCATGGCCAAGACAAGTGCTGGCCAGAGAAGCGAGCCATCCCTCAGTTTACCTGCCATGCAGAGGGAGGCCTCTGACTCCAGGCTGGAAAGATGACACTAGGCAGCTGGCTGGGTACTCCCTGTACCTGAGCCACGGCTCTGCACATGGACTTTCTCCCTGACCCAGCAGCACCCAGCACAGCCCAACCTGGCTGCCCCACCCTGGTGTAGTGAGTCAGCTCCATAGACTTTGCTGCCTGCTACACACTCTGGGCTAAGCCTAGTCCATGGCCTTTAACCTGGCAGGGGTGGGGGACTCCCAGGAAATGTCAACTGGCCTTATACTGCCCCATGTCACTTTTGAAATGCACCAGGTTTGGGGTAGAAAGCTGATGTCACCTCTTTCAGTTTCAGTTAGGAACGGGACAAGGCCAAGTCTTGAAGGAGGGCCCTCACATCCAGTCTGAGATCATTGCTCTAGTAGTATAAGGGTATGGGAGGGTTTATAGCAAGTCTCCAGGTCTTCCACAGAAAGATGTGGCTCTTCAATCCTAGGTGTGTAGGTTCATGAGATCTGGTGAAAGGTTGTACCCAACACAGGTGACCTAACACATGGATGGACTTGAAGTTGTCCAGGAATATGGGGTCTACCCCAATTTTCCCCCTGCACTCCATGCACTACAGAAGAGCCAAGTAATGCCTCCCCACTGTACCATCCCCCCAAGTCATACAACAGATAGGGCCTCCTAGCTGTTCCCAGAGCCTCAGCAGCAATACCAGCACTGGGGGTCTAGTGGGCAACATGTACACTATACAGAACATTTTCCTGCTGGCTTCCTCTACAGATGTAGGCTTGGCCTCTAAGGACTCTGAGAACCTGTCATCAGGAAAACAGAGACCTCAGGAAGTCCACAGGAGAGCCAGGGCAGGGCATGTGCAGCCCACACCACTGCCTCACCCAGGATGGACTTTTAGGGAGAAGCCACTAAATGGATATCTCAAAAGAGCCACCAGGCACCCTCTGAGCCACACCTGCATCTACACACACACACACACACACACACACACACAGCCCAAGGATGCCCCTTCAGCAGAAGTCCAAATTCCCCTCAGGGCACTTCCTATCAGACCTTTGACTAGGAAGAATCTTCCTGGGCAGAGCTATGCTAAGGGCTGGGGTTAGAGGTAGCACCACTTCTGCTCTCTGGCTGGGACCTCAGGACATGCACTCCTGGTAGGAGCTGGCTATAGGTTTAGGCTTATGGTCCATTCTCAACCCTGTATATTTTAACATTTCAACAAATGGGCTTTGGGGGCTGGGAATGTGGCTCAGTGGTAGAGTGCTTGCCTAGCATGCATGAAGCCCTGGGTTTGATTTGTCACTACCACATACACAGAAAAAGCTGGAAGTGGCGCTGTGACTCAAGTGGTAGAGTGCTAGCTTTGAGCAAAAGCATCTCAGGGACAGTGCCCAGGCCCTGAGTTCAAGCCTCAGGACTGGCAAAAAAAAAAAAAAAAAAAAGTGGGCTTTGGAAGGCCTTGGATAGGCCTTGTTTTCAAAGGCGTAATCCACACACTAAGAAACTCACGGGCTGGGAAGGTGCCTCAGTGGTAGAGCGCTTGCCTTGCATGCATGAGGCCCTGGGTTTGATTCCTCAGCACCACATAAGCAAAAAAAAAAAAAAAAAAAGCCGGAAGTGGCACTGTGGCTCAAGTGGTAGAGCACTAGGAGCTGAAGAGCTGAGGGACAGCGCCCAGGCCCAGAGTTCAGGCCCACGACCGCACCCAAAAAAAAAAAAAAGAAAGAAATTCACCTATAGCCAGGTGCTGGCGGCTAATGCCTGTAGTCCTAGCTATTCAGGATGCTGAGATCTGAGGATTGCTATTTGAAGCCAGCCCAGGCAGGAAAAAAAGTCTGTGAGACTCTTATTCCAAATCGCATGCACACACACGTGCACGCATGCACGCACGCACACACACACACACACACACACACACAGAGCCAGAAGTGAGATTGTCAATCACGTAGTAGAGCACTAGCCTTGAGGGGAAAAAAAATTCACCTGCATACAACTCACTGGTATCAGTATGTTGTGAGTTATACATCCCCTCTAATTCTAGAATATCACATCACCCCCAAAAAGGAAGCCCCATGAGCAGCTATCCTATCCCTTCCCCAGCTACTATAACATAGCACCCTGTGTCTAGATTTAATAGCTCTGTATGTTTCCTATCAATGAAGTCCCACATTGTGGGGCCTTCTGTGTCTAGTTCTACTGGGTATCATATTTTCCAAGTGCACCCAGGGCATTGTAGATAAAGTGATTTAATCTTTTCCCTGTGACAAGGTCCAGCAAGCCCAAAGCACACAAGTGATAGGCACTCCAAATCCCAGTCTCCTCTGGGGTTCTGGCTCTGCCCTTACCTGAGCTACAGCCCCAGGAGCAGGTGACCATACTTCCCAGGTAGAGAAGCAAGGTGACCCAAAGAGAAAGCAGTCATCATAGGCAGTGACCCTGAGAAAGTCCACTCTTCAACCTAAGCCAATTAGGCCACAGAAGCAGGACTCTGGAAGGGGTAATTCAGATCCAAGGGGCAAAATGGGTCCACCCACACAGCTAGCTGGGAGCAGGGGCAGCTAGGACCAGAGGGTCTGGGTGACCTTGCCCTCAGGTTGCGCAGTGGTTGGCCACACCCCAGCTCTCCCCATGTGCTGTCTCACCACAAAGCACTCAGTTGTGGAAAGTTGCTGGAGCTTCTCCAAGCCTTGTACACACGCATACAAGGGCAACATACTTGCCTACATGACATACACACATGCAAGGGTGCACACATATGCACCCAGTGTATATATACATGACACTGATTCCTTCGTGTAAGTCTGTACACACAAAATGTGCATGCAGCCATACACACACACACACAAACGTGTGTGCATGCGTGCCTCACAAATCCTGGGGCGATGGGAGAGGGACTTCCTCCACATACTCCACTGGGATAGCCTCCCCATATGCTGACACTTTCAGATTATATCACAACCCCCAATCATGGAAAAGTGGCCTATCCCACCCTTGATGAGGGGCCTCTGGGGGAGGCAACCAAGACTGGGCCCCTTTTTCTACACAGTTGCCTCTTTATTCTCTCCCTGGGTCAGTGTTTCCTGCCAGACTTGCTGGAGGGGTGTCTGTGACATAGCTGGAACTGGAGCCAGAACCAAGCTGAGCTGTTCACACCCACCTAGGGGGTGCAGGGACCAGCCTCTAGGCTATGGCTAACACTGGCCAGGCATAGGCTCTCTGGGCCTCAGTTTCCCCACAAGGCTGGAAGAACACAGGACATTCTCCTGTATGCCTACCCCCACCTCCATCCAGACCTGCTCAGATTCCAAAGCTGACGGTCTGCTGTCTGGGCCCCCAGGGCTTGGCCACACCCCTGTCTGCCACAGCCCTTCTCCCAGCTGTTCTAGGCAGGTGAGAGCAGGTGAGAGGAAATCTTCAAGGATCACCAATGAATCAAAGCACCCTCCCCCAACTTCAATTATACCCACCCTGCCAGGAGGCTCAAGACCACCCCCTGCTTTCCTCAGTCCTACCTACCACAGGTCTAAAGCTCACAAAAGGCCTTTGAAGGCACCAAGGGCAAACAGTACTGGTGCCCCACCTCTGGGGGCCCTCCCCTGGGAAAATACAGCATGAGGACAACCAGGAAACTGGTGATCAAGATGGTGCTTGGGAAGAGAGAGTCAGCCAGGGATCTAGCCCCCTGACAGAGTGAAGCTAAGCGTGGGCAGTACAATCCCCGGGGGGCAGAAAGAGGGAGGGAAAGTCAGGGCAGGGTCTGGCTATATGCTGGCAGGAAGGGCTTGGCTTGGACAGTTCGCTGTCACTTTTTTGAAGCCAAAAGGCAATGTCCCTTGGGACCTCTCTGGAATTTCCATACCCCTCATAGGCAGGGCCGTTTGTTCCACAACCCTTGCTAAGCTCCCACTGTGATCTGACCCCCATCTATTCACCAGGCTCCAGGACCTGACACCTCACCTGACAGCAGGCCCTCAGCTCCAGTCAGCCCAACATTGATCCCCTTTACCACATTGGAAAACACTGCCCTCTGAACTGTCAGCAAGCACCAACACAGGCACTCACCACTCACAGGATACAACAGATGGCACCAAATGTCCCCAGGCAGGAAGGACATTCCCATCCCACAACAGGCGGACCCACAGGCATTCCAGGAAGCAGAATGAGGGAATGTCCCATCACAGTTTACAGACTCAGGTTGGTTTGGTTTTTGTTGGTGGCAGTTGTTTTGGGTTGGTTTTTTTTTTTGCTTTGTTTTTAATTTTCCAAATGTTAATGACTTCATCTAGGTAGACACCCCAGCTCCGCTGCCTCTAGACTCATGGAGACTCTAGCTGACTCTCCATAGCATTCCCCAATTTTAGCTGAGCCTCATTTCCAGGCATTGAGGTGGTGGCCAGACCCACCAGGCAGGCCTCCCCTGTCTGATCCACCCAACTCTATGCCTCTGTCCGTTGCCCTCCCAGGGTGATCACTGGAATCCCAGTTTCGATGTGACTCCAGCCACACTCCTATCCCATACAGTGAGGACAGCACAGGCCTGACTAACACCAGTGAGTTCCCACCAACCTGGGTGACTCACTGCCCCCAGAAACTCAGCGAAGAGGCATTTCTGTCCCTTCTGGAGGGCTGGGGAAGTGGAAGCCCACAGAAGAGGGGACCCTAGAGGAGAGCAGTACTCCAGGACAGGGCAGAAGGGAGACAGGAGACCCCAAGCAACCTGGGGTCAAAGATCACTGAACAAGAGATCAGAGGTTAGGAGAGCAAAGATGGATGGAGTATGTACTCCCTTCCCAAGGAGAGACCAGAGACTATCGGGGAAAAGCAAGCTCTGGGTCATGGGGGGGAAGGGGGGAGGCGGAGGGGAGTCTCGGTACGGTCCAAGGTTGGTCATCAGAAAAAAAATATAAAGGCCGGGGATCAATAAGGAACATGACATAGGAGTCACTGAAAAAAAGCAGAGCTGGAAGGAATGAAAAGTTGAGGGGTCTGGGGGAAGGCTGGGGTCAACCGGGCGAAGGCAGGTTTGCGGGGCGCACGGCGGAGGGAAAGCCAAAGTTCACTATCGGAACGGGGATAACGGCGGAGCGAGGGATCAATTTTTGAGGAGGACAGCGCGGGGGGTGGGGGGGTCCAATGCCAGGCAGGGTCAGAGTTCACTCAGGAGGGGGTCGCGGCGGAGGGCGGGATCAGAGTTCACCACCGAGGAGGTCGCGGCAGGAGGCAGGGGTAAAGGTTGGCGGCGGAGGGCGGAGGGCGGGGGTCGCGGCGCGGGGCGGAGCCAAGGCCTGCGGAGGGCGGGGCGGGCGGGGGTCGTAGCCGCGCTCGCCCCCGCCGCGCGGTCCCGGAACCCCCATCCCGAGGAGCCGGAACTTGTCTCGGGACGCGGCCGGCGGCGAGGAGCGCAAGGCCCAGGCGAAGCAAAGCGCACCGAGGCCTGGCAGGGGGAAAGTCCAGACAGAGCCGGGGAGGGGGTCGCCGCCGGACGCCTCACCTCGAGCCCGGGTGCGGCTGGGGACGAAACCTGCGGCGCCTCAGTCGTTCGGAGCCGATCGGCAGCCGCCGCTCACTTCCGGGTTTGGGCCGCCATCTTGGGAGCCCCGCGCACTTCCGGCTTATGCCGTGAGGGGGCGGGGCGGGGGCGTGGCCTCCCGGAGGCGGGACTCCGCGCGCTACTGCATACGCCGTGGTTTCGCGCTCAGCCTGTTTCTTTTTTTTTTTTTTTTTCTTTTTTGCCAGTCCTGGAGCTTGAACTCAGGGCCTGGGCACTGTCCCTGAGCTTCTTTTGCTCAAGGCTAGGAGCTCTAGCACCAGTTCCGGCTTTCTCTGTTTATGTGGTACTGAGAATTCGAACCCAGGGCTTCATGCATGCTAGGCAAGCATCCTCAGTCCTCATTTTCCTTCTTTGGGACACGTAGATGAACTTGGCCCTACTTTGCAGTGTGATTCCGTTTCCCCTTCCTCAGTCTCCCTCCATGCCTTTGCACACTCACTCTGACCCCAAACCAGTTACCCTAGCCTAGCCTCTCCTTGCATCCTTCCCTGCTCTCCCCTGAAAGTTCAAGGCCCTGCACTGCGATGTTTCCCTCCCGGAATATAGTCCTGAGGCTCCCCAACATGACGACACACATGAAGGTCCCATAATACCCTGGGGTCCTCACCCAAGGGTCCTTTGGGACATGGCCGTTGGATCTCTGGGTCCTTCACTTGCAACCACCCAATGCACTGTCAGGATTTGCCTTATTGCAAGATAGAGAGTAGAATTCTGTTAAGGAAGCCAAGGAAGGTGCCTCAGGGCAATGTTCTGTGCTTTAGCCCATTAGACCCAGTGGGGTGGGCAGGACCAGTTCAGGCAGATCCAGTGTAGGAGGTACCAACCCCTTCCCAACTGAGTTGCCTGACCACATTACATGGACCCAGCTCTTCTGTCCCTATTCCAATCCCTGAATGAACCTTTTTTTTTTTTTCCCTGAGGGTGAGGGTGGGGTGGCTTGAACTCAAGGCCTGGCACTGCCCCTTAGCTTTTTCACTCAAGGCTGGTGTTCTACCACTTGAGCACAGCCTCATTTCTAGCTTTTTTCTAAACAATTACATATGAGAGACTCATAGGTTTCTTGCCTGGCCTGGCTTCCAAAGGCAATCCTCACATCTCAGCCTCCTGAGTAGCTAGGATTACAGCATGAGCCATTGGTGCTGACTGAATTGGACTTTAACATCTGTAACCTTGTTTATTCAATGTACTCTTCTAGATGCTGTTCTCTATCTAACCTTGGGCTAAGAAAAGCCAGTGCCCCAAGAAGATACTGTTCTTTCTCTTGCCCTCAGGAAGCCGGCTGTCTAAGTTATGAAAGAGCCAGTGTCAAACGAGAACAGAAGACACTGTACAAAAGGAAATGTACTCATTACCTGACTCACATAATTGTAATCCCTCTGTACATCACTTCTATAATAACATTAAGTAGGGGCTGGGAAGGTGGCTTAGTGGTAGCGTGTTTGCCTTGCCTGTATGAGGCCCTAGGTTCAATTCCTCAGCACCACATAAGCAGAAAAAGTCGGAAGTGGCACGGTGGCTCAAGTGGCAGAGTGCTTACCTTAAGCTGAAGAGCTGAGGGACAGCACCCAGGCCCAGAGTTCAGGCCCCATGACCAAGAACAAAAAAAAAAAAAAAAAAAAAAAGGTGGGGGGAACTCAGTGGTAGAGTGCTTGCCTCGAATGCATGAGGCCCTGGGTTCAATTCCTCAGCACCACATAAGCAGAAAAACCTGGAAATGGCGCTGTAGCTTAAGTGGTAGAGCGCTAGTCTTGAGCTGAAGAGCTGAGGGACAGTGCGCAGGCCTAGAGTTCAGGACTCATGACCAACCAAAAAAAATAAATAAATAAAAGTAAATTAAAAGAAAAAAAGAGCCAGTACCAGACATGATCAAGCCTGAAACCTAAGGGTGAGTAGTCTCTTTTCTGAGGCTTGAATTTAGGGCCTGGATGCTGTCTCTTAGCTGCTTTGCTCAATGCTGGCACTCTGTACTTGAGCACAGTTCCATTTTTGGCCTTTTGCTAGTTAATTGGACTTTCCTATCTGGGCTGGCTTCAAACCTAAAATGGCAGCCTCCTGAGTAGTTAGGATTACAAGCATGAGCCACCAGTTCATTCATTCGTTCATTCCTTCCTTTCTCCTTTGTTTTTTATTTTGTATTGCCAGTCCTGGGGTTTGAACTCAGGTCCTGGGTACTGTCCTTGAGCTCAAGGTTAGCACTCAACACTTGAGCCACAGTGCCACTTCTGGCTTTTTCTGTTTATGTGGTACTGAGTAATCAAAACCAGGGCCTGGGCACTGTCTCTTAGCTTCTTTTGCTCAAGGCTAGCACTCTACCACTTGAGCCACAGTGCCACTTCTGGCTTTTTCTGTTTAGGTAGTACTGAAGAATCAAACCCAGGGCTTCATGCATGCTAGTCAAGCACTCTACCACTAAGCCACATTCCTAGCCCCTCCCTTTCTCCCTTTCTCCTTTTCTTTTTCTCTCCCTTTCTGTCTCCCTTTCTCTTCCCTCCTTTTCTATTCCTTCCTTCCTTCTTTCCTGCCTTCCTTCCTTCCTCCCTTCCTTCTTCCCTCCCTCTCTCCCCATCTCTCTCTCTTTCTTTCTTTCTTTCTTTCTTTCTTTTTTTTTTTGTTGGTCATAGGGCTTGAACTCAGAGCTTGGACACTGTTCCTAAGCTCTTGAGACTAGTGCTCTACCACTTGAGCCACAGCTCTACTTCTGGTTTTTTGGGGATAATAGAAGATAAAAGTGTCTCACAGATTTCCTGCTTGGACTGGCTTTGAACTGTGATCCCCAGATCTCAGCCTCCTGAGTAGTTAGGTTTACAGACATGAGTCACCAACACCTGGCCTGCCTGCCTTTCTTTCTTTCCTTCTTTTTCCTTTCTTTCTTCTTTCTTTCACAGTACTAGGGAATCAAACCCAAGGTCTTGTATATGTTATGTTGAAACTCTTTTTGAAAGTTAATGAAAAGCAGTTAACATCCAGCTTTGTTACACACGCGCACACACACACACACACCCATTTGGGAAATGGATAGTGTCCAGTCACATTTGTCATTTCTTCCCAAACAGAGAGCTTCACAATTTTCAAGGTTCCATGAGAAATGAAAACACTGGCCCCTAGTCAGTCCCCTCACATTGGGCCCCTCTAACCACAGTGCCACAAGTGGTTCAGATGGAGTCTCACACTCTCTCAAAGCCTGCCCTGCTCCTATGGTGACCCTCTCAGCTAGGAACCAGTGTTGCCTTCATTTCCTAAGGAAGAAAACTGAGGTGTAAAAGGGTCCCGGAGCTGACTCCAAGTCACTAATAAGATGAAGAAAAGTGTGATTGTAATCCTTGCCACGTCATGTCCACTTCAGAAAACCATGAGGTCTCAGTGGGTAATTTTGTCTGAAATGGGGGCAGTTTGCCTGGGTCAGGGTACGTCTAACCATCTCAGATTCTTCAGGAGTCTGCCAAATCAGAGGATGTCTACACAGTTAGTCAGATATGGGGATTTCCAAGAAGGAATCACAAGAGGTGGCCGTAGAGCAGGAGGGACCCAGCACTGAGCATTGTCCCTGCTGCCAGGACAAACTGGGCTGTAGAACAAGAGTTGGATTTTTTTTTTTTTTTTTTTTTTGCCAGTCCTGAGGCTTGAACTCAGAATCTGGGCACTGTCCCTGAGCCTCTTTGTGTTCAAGGCTAGCACTCTACCACTTGAGCCACAGTTCCAATTCTAGTTTTTGACTGGATAATTGCAGTCTCAAGGAGACTAGCTTCTTCAGTGCTGGGAACGTGCCAGGAGCCACCACAGGGCTGGATCATGCTCCTCTCCTGCCTGCCAAAGTCTCTGGATAGCAAGATGGGCATCACTCAGATGCCCTGAGGCTGGGCTCCTACTAGCTTCAAATCATGATCCTCAGATCTCAGCCTCCTGAATAGCTAGGATTACAGGCATGAGTCACCAGCACCTGGCTAAAGAGTACTTTTTTTTTTCTTTTGCCAGTCCTGGGGCTTGAACTCAGGGGCTGGGCACTGTCCCTGAGCTTCTTTTGCTCAAGGCTAGCACTCTACCACTTGAGCCACAACACCACTTCTGGTCTTTTCTGTTTATGTGGTACTGAGGAATGGAACCCAGGGCTTCATGCATGCTAGGCAAGCACTCTGCCACCAAGCACATTTACAGCACCACTTCTGGTTTTCTGATGCCTAATTGGAGATATGAGTCTCACAGAATTTCCTGCCCAGGCTGGCTTTGAACTATGATTCTCAGATCTCAGCCTCCTGATTAGCTAGGATTACAAGTGTGAGCCAGTGGCCCTAGCATTTTTTTTTAAGATAAGAGTCTCACAGACTGTCCTGTTTGGGCTGGTTTTGAACTGTGATTCACCTATCTCGACCTCCTGAGTACTAGGATTATAGGCATGAGCCACCAGTGCCCAACTTTGTAGGGTTTTTTTTTTTTTTTTTTTGTCAGTCATGGGCCTTGAACTCTGGGCCTGGTGCTGTCCCTGAGCTCTTGAGCTCAAGGTAAGTGCTCTACCACTTCAACTTCTGGTTTTCTGGCAGTTTATTGGAGATAAGAGTTTCATGGACTTTTCCTGCCTGGGCTGGCTTTGAACTGTGACCCTCACATCTCAGCCTCCTGAGCAGCTAGGATTACAGGTGTGAGCCAACGGCGCCCAGCTGTTTTTTGTTTGTTTGTTTGTTTTTAAATAGGCTCTCACTATGTATCTTGCCTGGAACTCATGATTCTTCTGCCTCAGCCTCTCCAGTACTGGGATTACACGTGTGCACTATGGCTCAAGTCCACCAAATAGCACCCAGCCTTGTAAAATTATCTCAAACAGCAAGACACTCCTGAAGGCCATTACTAAGGAGATTGTTGGGCCCTCACTTGTCCATCCTGGAGCACGACCCCAGCCTCAGTTTCTCTTCTGAGTGATTCCCCTCTTGTTATCCAGAGACTTTGGCAGGCAAGAGAGGAGGATGATCCAGCCCTGTGGTGGCTCCTGGTACCAGTTCCCAGCCCTGAGCAGGTGAGGTGGGGCAGGTGAGCCCGCCTGGCCCAGCCCCATGGAGAGGGCTGGGAAAAAGGAGCTACTTCCTGTTTCTCCACATTATGGAAAGTCCCAGTGATCCCGGGCCCAGTAGGAGCCCCTCCTTGCCCACAGCCCCCTGCCCACTTCTGCTTTCTACACCCACTTCCTCTCTCTACTCAACCTGGCATTGCCTCTTCCTCCTCCCCTCTACTACCCTCTTTTTCTCTCCTTTTCAAACTGCTTTTGGACCTTCCAGGCATGCAGAAGAGACACCAATGGCTTACACATGTATCCCTAGCTATTCAGGAAGCTGAGATCTGAGGATCCTGGTTCAAAGTGAACTTAGGCCAGAAAGTCCATGGCACTCTTCTCCAGTTAACCAGCAAAAATCCAGAAGTAAAAGTGTGGCTCAAGTAGTAGAGCACCAGACTTGAAAGAAAAAGCTGAGTTTAAGCTCCAGTACCAACACACACAGGAAGGAAGGAAGGAAGAAAAGGAAGGAAGGAAGGAAGGAAGGAAGGAAGGAAGGAAGGAAGGAAGGAAGGAAGGAAGGAAGGAAAGAAGAAAGGGAGGGAGGGAGGGAAGAAGGAAGGAAAGAAGGAAAAATTGAGGCAGTGCTGTGTCTCCATCTCCCTGTATCCCCATATCCTTCCCTCTCTGTCCAGCTCTGTCATTCTCCCTCCTTTCTTTCACCAACAGCCACCCTTCTCTTGGACATCCACCCTATCCAGCCACTGGCCCTCCCTTGTAAGCCTTGGCTCACCTGCCAGGGGCTCAAAGGTGTCCTCAGTTAGGTACAGGCACTGGTTGCTGTGTTCCAGGGTCTATGGCCCCCTCCTCAGCCCAGCCTAGGACCCGGAGCAAGATACAGCCAGGCCCCTGCTCAAGGCCTTGTCTGTGCCAAGGAACAGCAAACCTGCCCAACAGGTTTGAGAGATTCACTTAGGACAGGCCTTCCCGCCTCTGCACTGGGGCTGGGACTCCTGGGCTGAAGGGGCTAAACAAGAGACCAGACCTCTTGTATTCCCAGATACCCTAGGCCAGATGTAGATTCTCAGTCAGGACTGCTTCCTGAGGTTGGGGATCCACAGATTGGACCGTTCAGGGTGCCAGGGTATAGGAAGGTCTGCGGACAGGGAAAAGGGAGGGAAGTAGAACAGTGAATGTCGGAAGAAGGTAGACCTAAAGTAGGCTTAGGTCTAGGGCAGAGGGGAGCTATTGAAGTTTTCAGAGCAATGGTGTAATACTGGCATTGTAGAACTGGAGATCACTTGTTCTGCCTGTGCTAAATGTCCTTTTGGGAATCAAAAGGCTGTGTGTGTGTGTGTGTGTGTGTGTGTGTGTGTGTGTGTGTGTGTGTGTGTGTGTGTGTGTGTGTGTGTGTGTGTGTGTGTGTGTGTGTGTGTGTGTGTGTGTGTGTGTATTGGGGCTTGAATCAGGGCTGGGCACTACCTTTGAGCTTTTTCAATCAAGCCAGTACTCTACCACTTGAGCCACAGCTCCACTTCATGCTTTTTTGCTGATTACTTAGAGAATAGAATCTCATGGGCCAGGTGCCAGTAGCTCACGCTGTGATCCAAACAAATCAAGAGGCTGAGATCTGAGGATCTCAGTGCAAAGCCCCACAGGCAGGAAAGTCCGTGAGACTCATCTCCAATTAACTACCAAAAAAAGCTGGAAGTGGATCTGTGGCTCCAGTGGTAGAGCAATAGCTTTGAGCTTTTTAAAAAAAAGCTCAGGGACAGCGCCCAGGCCCTGAGTTCAAGCCACAGGTCTGTCACCGACTTTCCTGCCTAGACAGGCTTAAAACTGTGATCCTAAGCCAGGCACCATTGGCACATGCCTGTAATTCTAGCTACTCAGGAGGCTGAGATCTGAGGATCGTGGTGCAAAGCTAGCCTGGGCAGGAAAGTCCATGAGACTCTTACCTCTGATTAACCACCAGAAAGCCAGAAGTGGTGCTGTGGCTTAGAGCACTATCCTTGAGCTGAAAAGCTGAGAGATAGCATCCAGGCCTTAAATTGAAGCCCCATGACCAACAGAAAAAAAAAAAATTACACAAGGCCCCAAGGTCAAGTCAACAGTCTTGGCAAAAACAAGCAGTGCGGTTGGGAGTGTGGCTTAGTGGTAGAGTGCTTGCCTTACATGCATGAAGCCCTGGGTTCAATTCCTCAGCACCACATAAACAGAAAAAGCCAGAAGTAGTGCGGTGGCTCAAGTGGTAGAGTGCTAACCTTGAACATAGAGAGACTCAAAGACAGGCCTGGAGTTCAAGCTCCAGGACCAGCAAACACACACAAAAAAACAAACAACAACAACAACAAAAAACAAGGAGTGCTGCAGTGTGGCAGAGACATCCAGTCCTGGGAGAGGCAGGCCACAAGGCTGCCTAGGGCTCACTAGTAGGCCATCTTCCCATTCCAGCCTCCTGAATGACATGATACTGGCCCCTAAAGGTGATGTCACTATGCTCTGGGACTTTCTGGACCTTTACCTGGGAGTGGCAGTGCACCCCAAGGGGGATTCCAGGGAATGGGGAGGAAGTTGGCCTGGCTGACTCAGTCTAGGTCCTGATGGCATGAGAGAGGGGCAGGGCACTCACAGGGCATTGGGAGAACTTTATGGAATCTAAACACTTGCTCTTGGCTGCATCTGGCTGCATCTTTAGTACTGGGGAAGAACTGGGCACCCCCATGGCAGGTATCTCATTAAACTACCAGCCTTGCATTCTGAATTCCAACAAGGGGCAGGGGCTAGAGTTGATCATCTCATGACCCCAAATGCTCCAAACACAGCTGGCTGAGCTCAAGCCAAGCAACACAAAAGAGATCCAGGGTTCAAATCTCAGCTCTTAGCTGGGCACCAGTGGCTCATACCTGTAATCCTAGCTACTCAGGAGGCTGAGATCTAAGGATCACGGTTCAAAGCCAGCTTGGGTAGGAAAGTCCATGAGATTCTTATCTACAGTTAACCATCAGAAAAAACAGAAGTGGCACTATGGCTCAAGTGGTAGAGCACTCACCTTGTGCTAAAGAGGTGAGGGACAGTGCCTGGGCCCAGAGTTCAAGCCCCATGACCAACCAAAAAGAATAAAATCAGCTCTTCCACACAATGCTGTACAACTTCAGGCAGAGTATAATACCTCTCTGTGCCTCCGTTTGGCAGGCTATAAAAATAAGGAAGCTAACTGGGCAATGGTGGCTCATGCCTGAAATCCTAAATACTCAGGAGGCTAAGATTTGAGGATTGTGGTTCAAAGCCAGCCTGGGCAGGAAACTCCATGAGACTCTTTTTTTTTTTTTGTCGGTCGTGGAGCTTGAACTCTGGGTTTGGGCACTGTCCTTGTGCTCTTCAGCTCAAGGCGAGCACTCTACCACTTGAGCCATAGCGTCACTTCCAGTTTTCTAGTGGTTTTATTGGAGATAAGAGTCTCACGGACTTTCCTACCTGGCTGGCTTTGAACCGCGATCCTCAGATGTCAGCCTCCTGATTAGCTAGGATTACAGGCGTGAGCCACTGATGCCTGGCTTCCTCGAGACTCTTATCTCCCAATTAACCACCAGAGGACTGGAAGTAGCACTGTGGCTCAAGTGGTAGAACACTTGCCTTGAGCAAAAGCAGCTCAGGGACAGAGCCCAGGCCCAGGGTTCAAGCCCCATGACCGACAAAAAAATAATAATAATAAGTAAAATAAGGAAGCTTGGTGTCTGTGGCTCATGCCTGTAATCTTGTAATCTTAGCTACCCCGGAGGCTGAGATCTGAGGATTGTGATTTGAAGCCAGCCAGGGCAAAAAAGTATGAGTCTCTCATCCCCAATTAACTACTAAAAAAGCCAGAAGTGGTAGAGTGCCAGCTTGGTGCTGAAAAAGCCAGGTGAGAGTTCCCAGGCTCTGAGCTGAAGCCCAAGTACTGGGGGTAAAATTATTACAGATAAAGAGAATGGAGCCATAGTTAGGGAGTAGAGCATTTGCCTACCATGTATAAGGTCCTGGATTCCATCCACAGCATCACAAAACACTAAAGAAAAGAAAAGAAAGCCAGGTGCCATTGGCTCATGCCTGTAAGTCTAGCTACTCAGGAGGCTGAGATCTGAGGATTGCAGTTCAAAGCCAGCCCAGTCAGGAAAGTCTGTGAGACTCTTATCTACAATTAACCACCAAAAAACTGGAAGCAGCTGTGTGGCTCAAGTGATAGAGTGCTAGTCTTGAGCAAAAGCAGCTTAGGGAGAGTACCCAGACCCAGAGTTCAAGCCCCACGACTGACAAAAAAAAAGGACAAGAAAGAGAGAGAGCGAGAGAGAGAAAGAGAGAGAGAGAGAAAGGAAGGAAGGAAGGAAGGAAGGAAGGAAGGAAGGAAGGAAGGAAAGAAAGGAAGGAAGAAGGAAGGAAATAAATTCTAGGGACTGATCCATGGTTGCTCTCACTTGCTGTGGTTCCTGCGTAGGGCAACTGGGCCCTGTGTTTAGGAGCCCGGGTTAGCCACCCACAACTTGCAGGGTACCATCTCTCAACTCTGAAGCAGTTGTGGGGCTCGAACTCAGGGCCTGTGTGCTGTCCCTGAGCTCTTTTGCTCAAGGCTAGCACTCTACCCTTTGAGCCACAGGGCCATTTCTGGTTTTCTGGTGGTTCATTAGAGATAAGTGTCACAGGCTTTCCTGACCAGGCTGGTTTTGAACCAAGATCCTTAGATCTCAGACTCCTGAGTAGTTAGGATTGCAGGTATGAGTCACCAACACCTATCTACTTCATTCTTTGTTGTTGGTGGTGATGGTGGTGGTCATGGGGCTTGAACTCAGTTCCAAGGCTCTGTCCCTCAGCTTTTGTGCTCAAGGCTGGTGCTCTACTTCTGTGAGCCAGAGCTCCAGGTCCAGTTTTTCTGATGGCTAACTGGAGATAAGAGTTTCATGGACATTCCTGCCCAGGCTGCCTTTGAACTCCAATCCTCAGATCTCAGCCTCCTAAGTAGCTAGGATTATAGGCATTAGCCACTGGTGCCCACACAATTTTTTTAAAATTGTGCCAGTATGAGGGTTTGAACTCAGGGCCTCTCACTCTTGCTTGGCATTGTTTTTTCTCAAGGCTGGCACTATACTACTTGAGCCACACTTCCAGTTTTTAACTGGTTAACTGGAAATGAGTCTCCTACTGGGCTTGTAATCGCAGTTACTCAGAGGCTGAGATCTGATCACAGTTTGAAGCTAAGGTGGGCAAGAAAGCCCATGAGGGGCTGGGAAGTTGGCTGAGTGGTAGAGCGCTTGCCTTGCATGCATGAGGCCCTAGGTTCGATTCCTCAGCACCACATAAGCAAAAAGAAAAAAGCCGGAAGTGGCGTTGTGGCTCAAGTGGTAGAGTGCTAGCCTTGAGTTGAAGAGCTGAGGGACAGCGCCCAGGCCCAGAGTTCAGGCCCCACAACCGGACCCAAAAAAAAAAAGAAAGAAAGAAAGAAAGAAAGCCCATGAGTCTCTTACCTACAATTAACCACCAAAAAGACAAAAAAAAAGTAGAGCTGTAGCTCAAAGTTGTAGAACACTACTAGTCTGGAACAAAAAAGCTCAGAGACAGTGCCCAGGCCATGAGTTCAAGCCCAGGAGTGACCAAAAATGTCTCTCAGGGTTGTCTCTCTGAGCTTGCTTTGAAGTACAATCTCAGATATCAGCCTCCTGAATACCTAGGATTACAGGGGTAAGCCATTGGTTCTCAGGTCTAAATATTTTTTCGGGTGGCTAATTAGAAATAAGAGTTTCACAGACTTCCCTGCCTGGGCTGGCTTTGAACTGGAATTCTCAGATCTTAGCTTTCTAAATGACTCTTAATTACAGGTGTGAGACAGGGTCTTACTATGCAGCCCAAACTGGACTCTCACCCACCATCCTCTTTTCTCAAGTTCCTGAGGCATGGCCACCAGGCTTAGCTGCTAATTATCTTACATATTATGTAGTTTTGAAATGTGGGTTCAGATAAGGTTCATATCCTGTAAGTAGTCAAGTTCCTTGTGTCACTTTTGATGTGTCAACCCCCTTCCTGCCCCCCTCCTCATTTTTCTTCTCTGTGTTTTTTTTCCCATGAAAAGCAGTTGTTTTTCTTGTTATGTTTCCCACAGCTAGAATTTGCCTAGTTCTTTGTTTGCTTTTTTTTTTTTTTTTTTTTTTTGGTCGTGGGGCTTGAACTCTGGTCTTGGATGTCGTCCCTGTGCTCTTCAGCTCAAGGCTAGTGCTCTACCACTTGAGCCACAGTGCCACTTCCAGTTTTCTGGTAGTTAATTGGAGGTAAGAGTCTTATGGAAGGGTTGGGAATGTGGCTCAGTGGTAGAGGCTTGCCTTGCATGCCTGAGGCCTTGGGTTTGATTCCTCAGTACCACATAAGCAGAAAAAGCCAGAAGTGGCGCTGTGGCTCAAGTGGTAGAGTGCTAGCTTTGAGCTGAAGAGCTCAGGGACAATGCCCAGGCTCAGAGTGCAGGCCCCATGATCAACCAAAAAAAAAAAAAAAAAAAAAAAGAGTTTTATGGAAGACAGGCACGGGTGGCTCACGCCTGAAATCCTAGCTATTCAGGAAGCTGAGATCTGAGGATCGAGATTCAAAGCCAGCCTGGGAACGTCCGAGAAACTCTTAGAAAACTGGAAGTGGCGCTGTAGCTCAAGTGGCAGAGCGCTTGCCTTGAGCTGAAGAGCTCAGGGACAGTGCCCAGGCCCAGAGTTCAAGACCCAGGACTGACCAAAAAAAAAAAAAAAAAGGCTCATAGACTTTCCTTCCTGGATGGCTTTGAACTGCCATCCTCAGATCTCAGCCTCCTGAGTAGTAAGGATTACAGGCATGAGTCACCTGTACACAGCATTCTCTGTGAGAATTTAAGTTTTCAAAGCAGTAATACATTTATTTCCTTGTTGAAAAACTCAGTAGTCGGGCTGGGAAGGTGGCTCAGTGGTAGAGCGCTTGCCTTCCATGCCTGAGGTCCTGGGTTCGATTCCTCAGCACCACATAAGCAGAAAAAATAAAGCTGGAAGTGGTGCTGTGGCTCAAGTGGTAGAGCGCTAGCCTTGAGCTGAAGAGCTGAGGGATAGCACCCAGGCCCAGAGTTCAGGCCCTACCACTGGATCCCACCCCCAAAAAAGAAAGAGAATACATTAAAAAAAAAAAAAAAAGAAGAAGAAGCTGGGCGCTGGTGGCTCACGCCTGTAATCCTAGCTACTCAGGAGGCTGAGATCTGAGGATCGAGGTTCAAAGCCAGCCCGGGCAGGAGAGACCGTGAGACTCCTATCTCCAATAAACCACCAGAAAACCGGAAGTGGCGCTGTAGCTCAAGTGGTAGAGCACTCGCCTTGAGCTGAAGAGCTGAGGGACAGCGCCCAGGCCCAGAGTTCAATTCAAGCACACGACCGACAAAAAAAAAAAAAAAAAAAAAAAAAAAAGGAAGAAGAAGAAAAACTCAATAGTCAAAAAAAGTACATCCAGATTTGGGTGCTGATGTTTCATAATTCTAGCTCCTCAGGAGGCTGAGACCCAGAGGATGAAGGTTTGAAGCCCCAGTAGGTAGAAAAGTCCACAAGAGTTCATCTCCAAAATAACCAGCACAAAGTTGGGCTGGAGACATATCTCAAGTGATAATAGGACCAGCCAAGCAAGCTAGCATGTGACCTTGAGGAGTTTAAATCTTGGCACTAGAAAAAAAAAAATCTCAGTATTTTTTATGCATTAACTGTATGAGACTATTGTCAAATGACCAAAAATCAGTTTCAAACAACTGAGATTTCTCTCTCTTAATCTTGGAGGCCACAGTC
The DNA here is from genome assembly GCF_024711535.1 of Dipodomys merriami. NCBI lineage: Eukaryota > Metazoa > Chordata > Mammalia > Rodentia > Heteromyidae > Dipodomys > Dipodomys merriami. The sequence goes on from NW_027206291.1 coordinate 4,872,863, forward strand.
CTTTGCAAGACTTAGGATATCTACCTCAGTACAACCTGGCTCCATTATGCAGAGGCCAGGATAATGGGGGGATCCAGGCTGATGTTACTGCTGTGTAGGGTTTGGGAGCCTGGTGATTCCTCTGTGCCTGTCCATCTCATGCACATCCTCACTCAGGGACCCGCAGCATTTACTTTGCAGTCCATGCCCGCCCCCTAGTGGTGACAGAGGTCCACCTCAGACTGCTCACACTTTCTTTTCTTTTTTTTTTTACATTTCAAAATTTTTTCTCTTTATTTAAACACAAAACACATTTATAGCATGCAGGTTAACTTAAAATTATGGCGTCTTCCCCAACCAATGCCTTTGGGTCCGGTTGTGGGGCTGGGCCTGAACTCTGGGCCTGGGTGCTTTCCCTCAGCTCTTCAGCTCAAGGCTAGCACTCTACCACTTGAGCCACAGAGCCACTTCTGGCTTTTTTCTTTTTCTTTTTCTTTTTCTTTTTTTTTTTTTTTGTCGGCCGTGGGGCTTGAACTCTGGGCCTGGGCGCTGACCCTCAGCTCTTCAGCTCAAGGCAAGCACTCTACCACTTGAGCTACAGCGCCACTTCCGGTTTTCTGGTGGTTTATTGGAGATAGGAGTCTCACGGTCTCTCCTGCCCGGGCTGGCTTTGAACCTCGATCCTCAGATCTCAGCCTCCTGAGTAGCTAGGATTACAGGCGTGAGCCACCAGCGCCCGGCTTTCTTTTTTTTTTGTTGTTGGCCGTGGGCTTGAACTCTGGGCCTGGGCACTGTCCCTCAGCTCTGCAGCTCAAGGCAAGCGCTCTACCACTTGAGCTACAGCGCCACTTCCGGTTTTCTGGTGGTTTATTGGAGATAGGAGTCTCACGGTCTCTCCTGCCCGGGCTGGCTTTGAAGTTCAATCCTCAGATCTCAGCCTCCTGAATAACTAGGATTACAGGCATGAGCCACCAGCGCCCGGCTCTGGCTTTTTTCTTATGTGGTGCTGAGTAATCGATCCCAGGGCCTTAGGCATGCAAGGCAAGCGCTCTACCACTGAGCCACCTTCCCAGCCCCTCATACTTTCTTTTCTTTTTTATTTTTTAGTTTGGGGGAGGGTTTCAGTTGTGGGGCTTGAACTCTGGGCCTGGGTGCTGTCCCTCAGCTCTTCAGCTCAAGGCAACACTCTACCACTTGATCCACAGCACCACTTCCAGTTTTCTGGTGGTTAATTGTAGATAAGAATCCCACACACTTTCCTGTCCATCTCCCTGTAGTTAGGATTACAGGCACGGGCCACCAGCACCTAGCTTGCTCATACATTTTCTTTTTCTTTTTCTTTTTTTGGCGGTCGTGGGGCTTGAACTCTGAGCTTGGGCCTTGTCCTTGTGCTCTTCACCACTTCTGGTTTTCTAGTGGTTTTATTGGAGATAAAAGTCTCATGGAGAGGCTGGGAAGGTGGCTCAGTGGTAGAGCTCTTGCCTTGCATGCCTGAGGCCCTGGGTTCAATTCCTCAGCACCACATAAGCAAAAAGAAAAAAGCCAGAAGTGGCACTGTGGGCTCAAGTAGTAGAGCGCTAGCCTTGAGCTGAAGAGCTGAGGGACAGCGCCCAGGCCCAGAGCCCAGAGCCACCGGTGCCCAGCTGTACATCTTTACTCATGCTGGACTGTTCCACATAGAAGTGGGAGTAAGGCAGAATGGAGTGGGAGCGTCCCTGCATTGAAGCTGGAGGAACCTGCACATGGCTAGAGCAGAGATAGTACTGAGCTCCTGTCTCCCAGACTGGGAGTTCAGGGTGGGAGGGGGTAATGACAGATAGAGGGATGAGAGATAGGATGGCAAGGGTTAAGATTTGAGGTCCCACAACTGTAACTATAGGTACGCATAGGTAACCAGAAGCATCAACAATAATCTGAGGCTCCTAATAGTGACTAGGGTGTCCACTTATTATCTTTTGGGGATCCTACCTATAACTTGACTTCTCCCCTCCTCAACCACCTATAGGCCAGTATTTATTCTTAGAATAAAACCCATGGAAGCCGGGCACCAGTGGCTCATGCCTGTAATCCTAGTTATTCAGGAGGCTGAGATCTGAGGATTGAGCTTCAAAGCCAGCCTGGGCAGGAAAGACCGTGAGACTCCTATCTCCAATAAACCACTAGAAAACCGGAGGTGGTGCTGTAGCTCAAGTGGTAGAGCACTAGTCTTGAGCTGAAGAACTGAGGGACGGCGCCCAGGCCCAGAGTTCAAGCCCCATGACTGACAAAAAAACCCAACAACAACAACAACAAAAACCCAGGGGCTGGGAAATTGGCTCAGTGGTAGAGCGCTCACCTTGCATGCTTAACGCCCTGGGTTCGATTCCTCAGCACCACATAAGCAGAAAAAAAAAAGCCGGAAGTGGTGCTGTGGCTCAAGTGGTAGAGTGCTAGCCTTGAGCTCAAGAGCTGAGGGACAGCGCCCAGGCCAAGAGTTCAGGCCCCACGACCAGACCCAAAAACAACAACAACAAAAAAAAACCCATGGCCTCCAATATGCTATGTAAGTGCTCTAACATTGAACCAAACCCCACCTCACAGATTTTTTTTTTTTGGTCAGTCCTGGGGGCTTGAACTGAGTATGCCAGGCCTGAGCTCCATTTTCTGCTCAAGGCTAGCCCTCTACCACTTGAACCACAGCTCTACCTCCAGCTTTTTTGTTTATGTGGTACTGAGGAAACCAAGGCTTCATGCATGCGAGGCAAGCACTCTACCACTAAGACACATACCCAGGCCCTCCCCCAGATTTTATAGATATAGATAGATAGATAGATAGATAGATAGATAGATAGATAGATAGATAGATAGATATACTCAGTGATTGAAATCCAGTCATAGCCCATCTCAACTCAAGCATTGGGGAGAATAATCAGAAGGCCTTCTTGGAGGAGAAGAACTTTGTGTTGAAGCTCTACCTTCAAGGGCTCATCAAACATCTCCTGTTCTGTACACTGGGAGTGAGGAGGGAGAATCTGTGAAGGAGAGTGGGGTCTACAGATACCAATAGTGTCACATAATCCCAGATCTCAGAAAGGGTGGGTACAAGTGACAACCAGCCAAGAAAACTCTTAGAAGATACTAGAAAGAATTTGAATTGGGATGTTTTCTGGGAGAGATTAGAACTGATGTTATTCTAACGTAACTTCTTTGTAACTCAAGTGGTAAGAACTAATGAAACCATTTGGGCCTTAATTTTTTTTTTTTTTTTTTTGCTGGTCGTGGGGCCTGAACTCTGGGCCTGGGCACTGTCCCTCAGCTCTTCAGCTCAAGGCTAGTGCTCTACCACTTGAGCCACAGTGCCACTTCCAGCTTTTTCTGCTTATGTAGTGCTAAGGAATGGAACCCAAGGCCTCATGCATGCAAGGCAAGCACTCTACCACTGAGCCACCTTCCCAGCCCTGGGCCTTAATTTTTTGTGTTGGATTTTCATGAGAAATTGAATTTTTCTCTCCCTCCTTTCCTCCCTTCCTCCCTTTCTTCCTTATCCTCCCCCCTCCTTCCTTCCTTCCTTCCTTCCTTCATTTTTATTCTTTTTTTTTTTTTTTTGTCGGCCGTGGGGCTTGAACTCTGGGCCTGGGCGCTGTCCCTCAGCTCTTCAGCTCAAGGCAAGTGCTCTACCACTTGAGCTACAGCGCCACTTCCGGTTTTCTGGTGGTTTATTGGAGATAGGAGTCTCACGGTCTCTCCTGCCCGGCTGGCTTTGAACCGCGATCCTCAGATCTCAGCCTCCTGAGTAGCTAGGATTACAGGCATGAGCCACCAGCGCCCGGCTCATTTTTATTCTTGAGCTTTTTCACTCAAGGTTAGTGATCTACCACTTGAGCTACTCTGTTTTCAGCTTTTGGTCAGTTAACTGGAGATGAGACTCATGGACTTTGTTGCCTAAGCTGGCTTTGAACCTTGAGCTTCAGATCTCAGACTCCTGAGTGGCCAAATTACTTGTGTGACACCAGTGCCTATCCGGATTATTAGTAGTACTTTTTTTTTTCTCCCAGTTCTGGGCCTTGAACTCAGGGTCTAGGTGCTGTCCTGAATTTCTTTATATGCTCAAGGCTAGCAGTCTACTACTTGAGCCACAGCACCACTTCTGATGTTTTCTGTGTAGTTTATTGGAGATAAAAATCTTAAGAGACTTTCCTGATGGGCTGGTTTTGAAACATGATCCTCAGATCTCAGCCTCCTGAGTAGCTAGGATTATAGGCCTGAGCCACTACCACCTTGTTTAGTGGTATTTTTTAACTGGAGGATTGGGGTGACAAGAGAAACCATAGAATGGACGGGAAAAACAAACAAAAACCCTTTTTTGTGGTAGTAGGTTTCATACTAAGGGCTTTTAACGGCTTGAGTGTTTCTCTAGCCCTGGGGACAAACTTTTTTTTATGTGCTAGTCCAGGGCTTGAACTCGGGAACTGAGTTCTATAGTTCCACTTCCAGCTTTTTGGTAATTGGAGAAAATAATCTCATAGACTTTCCTGCCTAGGCTGGCTTTGAAGCTATGATCCTCAGATCTCAGTCTTTTGAGTAGCTAGCATTACAGAGATGAGCCATCCATGCCCAGCAACTTTTTCTTCTTCTTCCTCTCCCCCTTCTCCCAGTTCTGGAGCTTGAACTTAGGACCTGGACAGTCCCTGAGATTCTTTTTTTTGGGGTCCGGTCGTGGGGCCTGAACTCTGGGCCTGGGTGCTATCCCTCAGCTCTTCAGCTCAAGGCTAGCGTTCTACCACTTGAGCCACAGTGCCACTTCCGGCTTTTTTCTTTTTGCTTATGTGGTGCTGAGGAATCAAACCCAGGGTCTTAGGCATGCAAGGCAAGCGCTCTACCACTGAGCCACCTTCCCAGCACCTCCCTGAGATTCTTTTGCTCAAGGCTAGCACTCTACCACTTGAACCACAGCACCAGTTCCAGGTTTTTCTATGTGGTACTGAAGAATTGAACCCAGGGCTTCAGGCATGCTAGTCAAGCACTCTACCACTAAGCCACATTCCCAGCCTGCCTTTTCCTTCTTTAATTTTTTTTTTCTTTTTGCAATACTGGGATCTGAAATTAAGAACTCATGTTTGCTTGTTCATGACCTGGCTTTACTGGTTAACTGGAAATGAAAGTCTCTTAGTCTTTTCTGCCTGGGCTGGCTTGGAATCAACATCCTCCAGATCTCAGCCTGAGTACCTAGAATTTATAGGCATAAGGCATCAGCACTCAGTTCACCTGAAGATCTTAGAATTGGGGCTGGGAAGTTGGCTCAGTGGGAGAGTGCTTGCCTCGCATGCATGAGGCCCTGGGTTCGATTCCTCAGCACCACATGAGCAGAAAAAAAAACCCGGAAGTGGCGCTGTGGCTCAAGTGGTAAAGCGCTAGCCTTGAGCTGAAGAGCTGAGGGACAGCACCCAGGCCCAGAGTTCAGCCCCCATGACTGGATCCAAAAAAAAAAAAAAGATCTTAGAATTGCCACCATTATTCTTGTGTGTGACAGTATTGGGGCTCTCCTGCCTAAGCTTTGAACCATGATCCTCAGCTCTCAGTCTCCTGAATAGCTAGGATTACAGTCATAACCCATGGGCATCTGGCTTTAAGCAAGTTTTTTTTTTTTTTTTTTTTTTTTTGGTAGTAGGGCTTGAACTCCAGGCCTGGGCACTGTCCCTCAGCTCTTCAGCTCAAGGCAAGCACTCTACCACTTGAGCCACAGCACCACTTCCAGTTTTCTGGTAGTTAATTACAGATAAAGAGTCTCATGGACTTTCCTGCCTGGGCTGGCTTTGAAACGTGATCCTCAGATCTCATCCTCCTGAGCAGGTAGGATTATAGGCATGAGCCACTGTCGCCCGGCTTAAACAAGTTTTAAGCAAGCATAAGACCTTTCAAATATTCCTTAGCTCCAAGGGAAAAAAAAAATCTTGCATGTGGCTTGTCTCAAAAGCACTCAAAAGGGCTAGGATTGTAGCTTAGTGATACAGAAAGTCCTTAGCTATTCAGATTTTGGGCTCAATTCCTCAGCATCAAAAAGAAAAAAAAAATCTTAGCATGCTGGCAAAGACTGACAGGAGGATCCTACATTCCAGGACAGCCTTAAGCTACTGTTGTAACTATGTCTTAAAAAAAAAAAAAAAAACAAAGCCGTCACCCATGGCTCACGCATGCAGGAAGCCCTGGGTTCAATACCTCAGTACACATTAACAGAAAAAGCTAGAAGTGGTGCTGTGGCTCAAGTGGTAGAATGCTAGCTCAAGGACAGTGCCCAGGCCTGAGTTCAAGCTCCAGGACTAGCAAAAAATTAAATAATAAAAAATAAATAAAAGCCTTATGGGAAAGTGGCTCAACATCAGTGCTTGCCTCGTGCATGAAGCCCTGGGTTTGATTGCTCAGCACCACATAAACAGAAAAAGCCGGAAGTGGCACTGTGGCTCAAGTGGTAGAGCACTAGCCTTGAGTTGAAGAGCTGAGGGACAAAATCCGGTCCTAGAGTTCAAGCCCCATCACCAAAAAAAAAAGAAAGAAAGAAAAAAGAAAAGATGTAACTGAAGCCTCTCTGTCATCAACTTTACAATAAAAAAAATTTTTTTTTTTTTGGGTCCGGTTGTGAGGCCTGAACTCTGGGCCTGGGTGCTGTCCCTCAGCTCTTCAGCTCAAGGCTAGCGCTCTACCACTTGAGCCACAGCGCCACTTCTGGCTTTTTTCTTTTTGCTTATGTGGTGCTGAGGAATCAAACCCAGGGCCTCAGACATGCAAGGCAAGCGGCTCTACCACTGAGCCACCTTCCCAACCCATACAATAAAATGTTTTTTTAAAAAAATATGTAACAAAAAATACTTTAAGCCAGTGCCGGTGACTCACACCTGTAATCCTACTACTCAGGAGGCTGAGATCTGAGGATCAAGGTTCAAAGCCCGCTCGGCCAGGAAAGTCCATGAGATTCCTATCTCCAATAAACCACTCAGAAAACTGGGAGTGGTGCTGTGGCTCAGGTAGTAGAGCGCTAGCCTTGAACTGAAGAGCTGAGGGACAGTACCCAGTCCCAGAGTCCAAGCCCCATGACTGACCTCCCCCCCAAAAAATGAGTATGTCCTTTGTTCTAGAATTTCCATTTTAGTAATTTATCTCAATTAAAATTTTAAGAAATATGTGCTAAAAAAAGTTTTGAAACAACAACAAAACAATTTCCCAGGCCCATTTTACTAATGAAAAGTTGAAGGGAGAGCCTTCCAACAAGACAGGCAACTTGCTCCTGCAAAACAGTGTCCGGTAGGGCAGTGACAACATGCCCTGGCACTCCCAAGGGGCGATTTCAACTTTATCAGCCGATATTTTGGCAGACTTTCTTGTTTTCCATCAAAACCGCTTTGCTGCTGGGCCATTGCCAAGCTCTGACTCTGACTTTTCACCACAAGTTTCTCCTGGGCAGAGCTCTTCCTGGGCACTTTTCTCCCCTATCTTCCTCAGGGAAGTCGTGTATGTGTGTGCGTGTGCGCACGCGCTGATCCTGAATCTTGAACTGAGAGCCTGGATGCTGTCCCTAACCTTTTTCACTCAAGATTGGTATTCTACCACTTGAGCCACTGCTCTACCTCTGGCTTTTTGATGGTTAAATGGAGATGAGTCTCGTATGTGTGTGTGTGTGTGTGTGTGTCTGGCTTTTTGATGGTTAAATGGAGATGAGTCTCTTGGATCTGTTGCCTAGGTTGGCTTTGAACCCAATCCTCATATCTCAGCATTACAAGCATAAACCTTCAGGCCCCGGGAAAATGTGGGGGTGGGGACGGGGGGGGGGGGGCTTGAACTCAGGGTTTTGGGCGTTATTCCTAAACGTTTTTGGTCAAGGCTGGTGCTATACCACTTGCTCCACAGCTCCACTTTGGACTTTCCTACTCGCTTCGAACCGCGATCCTGATCCTCAGATCTCAGCCTCCTAAGTGGCTAGGATTACCGTGGGATCCAGAAGATTCTATTTCTTTTCTTTTTAAAATTTTATTTTTTATTGTCAAGGTGATGTTACAGGGGTTACAGTTACATAAGGTAATAAGTACATTTCTTGCCAAACTTGTTACCCCTTCCCTCATTTTTCTCCTACTTCCTCCCCGCCCCCCTCCCCATTCCCAGGAGATTCTAAATAAAAGCTTTTGGCCCACAATTCGCCTCTCGGCTATACTTTTTGACCTTTGACCTCACAAGAAAATTCAGGGGCGGGGCCCAGCAAACGACCTCTACCCAACCCTAAGGTGGTCCCAGCGCCGAGTTCCTAACCCACACCTTCACAAGAGTTCCATTGAGTCTTGGGGCGCTCCTGACCCCCGACCCCAGCCCAAACCTCTCAGAGGTCATCGCCACCGCCTGGCTCTGTAGTCGGCTTCCTGCTCCCACCTTTTCCTATGACGGACGACTCCTCGAACCAACAGGAGAGCCGTCTCGTCCCTTTGGGCGGAACCGAGCACGGACCAATCCCGGCTCCGGCGCCTGCCCAGATCCAAACGGCCCAATCAGCAGCGGCTGCAGGGGTGGGCCCTTGGGGAGCCAGGCCCGCCGCTGCAGCCAACGGGCGTGCACGTTGGCGCCGCGAGGGGGAGTGTCCCGCGGCGGGGCGTGCGGCAGCGGCGCAGCGTAGGGCGGTAAACAAGATGGCGGCGGCGTGTCGGGCGCGGAAGGGGGAGGCGGCCCGGGTCGCCCGCAAGTGAAGTGCGGGCCGGGAGGGCGGCGCCGGCGGCCCCGTGGGCAGCCTTGCATGGGCTGGGGCCCCCTCGCCGCCCCGCCTCCTGCTTTCGCGCGGCGGCCGCGGCGAGGGGGACGCGCCGCCCGGGCCCCGTCAGCCTTGGGAAGCCCCCGGCCCGGAGCTTGAGGCCTGCACCGACCTGGTGGCCCGGCGCCCGAGGGCTAGAACTCCTAGAGCTCGCGGCGGGGAGGGCGTCGTGCCGCCGCCGCCGCCGCTGCTGCCGGAGGAAGGGCGCCGCGAGGGTGTCCGCGCGGGCCAGGCATGGACGGCGCGGACCGGCCCCGGTGCGACCGCCTCGGCGTCTGACCGCGGGCCATAGCGCCTGGACGATGACCTAGCGCCCCGCAGCCCGTCCGGCCTCGCCAGCGCCCGCGGACCCTCCGCCCCGCGCTCTCAGGACCGCGGGCGCGGTGCCGATCGACGGGTGGGACAATCGCTTCCGTCGTCGGAAGAAGAGTTTCCGTGGATTTTGGTGGGGGGCGGGGGGGTGGGGAGCTTCGTGGCTTTTTTTTTTTTTTCCTTCCTGAACATTTGGAGAGGGGAAGTCGGGGTCGGAGGAACAGCTGCCCACGAGTGGGACAAGGGGGACCGGGGCTCCCCGGCACTGGGTTCAGGATGGACGTGGCGGACCCACAGCAGCTGGGCATGTTCACGGAGGGAGAGCTGATGTCTGTGGGCATGGACACCTTTATCCATCGCATCGACTCCACAGAAGTTATCTACCAACCTCGGCGTAAGCGGGCTAAGCTCATCGGCAAGTACCTGATGGGGGACCTGCTGGGGGAGGGCTCCTACGGCAAGGTGAAGGAGGTGCTGGATTCCGAGACTCTGTGCCGGAGGGCCGTCAAGATCCTCAAGAAGAAGAAGTTGCGGCGGATTCCCAACGGGGAGGCCAATGTAAAGAAGTAAGTGGAGGAGGCCCGGGGTCGGGGGGGTGGCTGTCTTCGGCTTCTGCCTCCCTCTCTGTCTCTTCTCTGTCTCTCCCGGCCCTTTCTGGCCCTTTCTCTCCCTTCCCTTCCCTTTCCTCCCCTCCCTTCCTTCCTGACACTCCCTTTCTCACATCCCTTCCTTTTCCTTCCTTCCTTCCTCCTTTTCCTTCTTTCTCTCCCTTCCTTCCTCGTTTTCTTGCTTCTTCATTATCTTCCTTCCTCCTCTAGCCCCTTCTTTCTCAACTAAACTCAGGCCTGAGTTAAAGCCCAAGCCCTAGCACCAAAAACAACAACAACAACAACAAAAAAAAAACCCTGAATCTGATTACAGCCAGTTCCCATGCCCAGCTGGTAGAGGACAGTGTGACTGGGAACCTACAAAAGTGCTTTCCCAAAGTCAAGGTGGGTTGTGGCAGCTCAGCACTCTATTAACATGTCCTGGGAAGGGGGTGCAGTCCACTCCCTGTCCCCATGGTCACCCTCCCCCCCCCCAACTAGCTTGTGTTTATTTGGACCGGACAAGTTTGTATGTAGTGGCCAGCAGGTTTTCTGCGCAGTGTGTGGCTGTTACCAGGGCCAGGCGAAATGTGATTTGTTTATCCTGTTGGAAGGGAATCCTGTGGTTGCCAAAAATAATTGTTTGCACCAGCTTATCAGGCAGCAGGAGGGAAACGGATCCCTTTGTCACTTGCCTGGGATGTGAAGCTAGAAACATCCCTGGCTTTGAACACTGGCAAGCCTCCCTGAGCTTCGACTGGCTTTCTGTGCAGGCCTCAGGGCAGTCTTACTTTTTAAGAAGATTTTATTTCTGAGCATCCTGCTACCTTAAGGCCCTACTGGCTGGCTGTATGTTTGTAGGGGGCCTTCTTTCTGGTGGAGAAGCTATTATTCCTGAGGGCAGGGCAACCAGGGCCTTGATATCACCACCAGACACCTGCCTGTCCTCTTAACTTCTAGAACTTCATCTGACTGGTTTCTAAGAAGGGACCTTATCTGCTGGGCTTGCAGGACTGGTGGGGCTATACTGCAGATTGGATGGCTGGTGACCTTGGACAGTGGTTCCCGGAAGGGCCAGCTGCACCTTTCTCCTTCTGTCAGTCTCATCCCTAGCTGACAGTGACCAGCTGGCACCTCACTGGCACCAGGGATCTGACATAGCCCTGTGATGTTGATCTGGCTGGAGCCAAAGTGACATGGGCTAGCTTCAGGTTGAAGTAAAACCAACAGGAAGAGAGATGTTTTCCGTGAAGTGTTTATTGTGCAGCATATGGACATTCAGAAATCCTGGCTAATCAGGAGGCTGAGATCTGAGGATCAGGTTCAAAGCCAGCCCGGGCAGGAAAGTCTATGAGACTCTTATCTCCAATAAACCACTAGAAAACCAGAAGGGGCGCTGTGCTTCAAGTGGTAGAGTGCTAGCCTTGAGCTGAAGAGCGCAGGGACAGTGTCCAGGCCCAGAGTTCAAGCCCCACAACCAACAAAAAAATAAAAAGAAATTAGTGATGGGTGTTCTTGGACCAGGGGGTCAGGTCCCTGCCTGGTGACTTATCTGTGAGATGGAAATTAGGCTGATTGGTCAAAGACTGGTTCTGTGGATCCTCTAGAGTGAAGCAGGCCTGGAGGAGAACCCATCAGGGACGCAGTAGGTAGGCTTCTCTGGGGCTTGGGGTGCCTCCTCCTTTAGGTGCCAGATTTGAGCTTAATTGCTCACTATTTTATTTTTTTGTCAGTCATAGTTCCTGAACTCTGGGTCTAGGCATTGTCTCTTAGCCCTTCAGCTCAAGGCTAGCGCTCTACCACTTGAGCCACAGTGCCACTTCTGGCTTTTTCTGTTTACATGGTGCTGAGGAATCGAACCCAGGGACTCATGCATGCAAGGCAAGCACTCTGCCACTGAGCCACCTTCCCAGACTTTAACTGCTCACTTTTAAGTCCCTTTTTCATTAAGCCTGAAGATCAGGAGGTGGATATAGCCTACAGGCAACCAGTCTGTGTCCTCTGTGGATGGAGTTGGTTGGCTTTTGCTGTGGAAGGCTGGCTATGGAAAGAGCTGTTGTATTCCAGATGCCCTACTCGTGACAGTATTGTCCCTCTTCACTCCCCCAGGTCTTTATCCCCTTTTGATTCAGGGTCTCAGTCCCATCCCTAAACACTTACTAGGAATTGTCCCTTGCCTCTGTTCCCACCAGGCTCCTGTAATGGGCCCTGCTCAGCACCTTTGACCCCAACTCTTCCCCCTGCCGCCTCATGTGTGGTTCTCCAGAGCAGTACTCTTGAGGCAGGAGGAGTTTGTGGCCATCTCCCCATCTGGCCAAGACTGCCCCAGTCACCCTTCCTGCTGCCTGTGTCTGGGAGAGAAGTACCTACCCATCTTCAGGTTCTACAGGTCAAACTAAACAGGGTAAGCTCCTATCAGTAGAGTTGAGTGGGCTCCAACTGTTTATAGGCCTTTCAGCAATACAACTGAAGGAGGCCCACAACATTAGCAGGGAAGCTTGGCTTGTAACAGACCCAGGAATGACACTGGCATGATCAGAATACCTGTCTATAATGCAATTTGAGTTTTGTGTGATATGTACCCTAGGTCATATAAAGGAGGTAGAGGAAGTGTGGCCATACGTGTGGACATTGGGAAAGTGAGCATTCAAACTCCTGGTTTCCTGTACTGAGCTTGTGTGGAGGCCAGAGGTACAGCACTGAGTCCCGTATCTGTGGAGACGGGTTGGAATACTGCGAAGAAGCCCAGGCTTATGCTGTTACTTGGAAGAATAGTACATAAGAGCAATGGTGGAACCTGGATTGGGACTTGGTACCCATGTCTACCATTCATGGCTTGTGACCAGCTGGCATCAAACTCAGTGCTATGTCCTCATATTTGCAGGCACCATGTGGTGCACATCTCATCAGCCTGGATGCAGAGGCTTTACCTTTGGGAGGGCCTGTCAGAAAGGAGCCATTGGCTCACACCTGTGATCCTAGCTACTCAAGAGGTTGTGATCTGAGAATCACAGTTCAAAGCCAGTCCAGGCAGGGAAGTCAGTGAGATTTCTTCTCCTCCCCTTCCTTCCTTCCTTCCTTTCTTCCTTCCTTCCTTCCTTCCTTCCTTCCTTCCCTCCCTCCCTCCCTCCCTCCTTCCTTCCTTCCTTCCTTCCTTGTCTGTCCTGGTGCTTGAACTCAGAGCCTGGGCACTGTCCCTGAGCGCTTTCCCTCAAAGCTAGCACTTTACCACTTTGAATCACAGTGCCACTTCCAGTTTTCTGGTGGTTAATTGAAGAGAAGAGTGTCACAGACTTTCCTGCCCGTGCTGGTTTGAACCTTGACAGAGATCCTGAGATCTCAGCCTCCTGAATGGCTAGGATAACATGTGAGTCACTGGCACCTGGTACCATCAGGTTCTTATCTCCAATTAATCACTACAAAACCAGAAGTGGAGCTGTGGCTCAAGTGGTAGAGTGTGCTGGCCTTGAGAAAATGAGAACAAGCTTAGGGATAGCACCCAGGCTAAGATCCAGGATGGGGTGTGTGTGTGCCTAGTGTTCTGTCCACGGTTGCAGCTATGAGATGGAAGTCACCGTGTCCCCTCTCTGTAGCCCCCATTGTGCAGTGAGTGGCCTGCCTCATTCTGGGCTGATGTCTCACAGGCCACGGTGATGTGAGAAGGGCCTCCTATGTGCCAAGGCAAAAGCGTATTCCTGCCGAGCTCCAGGATCTGGGCTCTGTGGACAGCCTCAGTGCCAGCTAGCTGAAAAGAGAAAGGCCTCTTTGTTTGCAAAAAGCTTAATAAACTTGACTCTCTTGTGGTGAAGTGTTCAGAACCTTCCAGTCAAGCCTGTGGAGCCCTGTCTTCCAGTGTGTATTGAAAGCTTTTTTTCTTAGAGTGCAATGTTGTGGCCCTTTGCCAAGGTGGTGGGTGTACAGACAGGTCAAGCCTGCTGGGCATTGTCCTTCCTTCCTGCCTTCTCAGGAAGATTGCCTTGGGACCTGCACCTCTTACTGTGGGAAATGTGTTACATCTACATTGAAAAGGCTCATAAGGCATCAGAAAGTTTAAAAAAAAAAATTGCTGGGCACCGGTGGCTCACGCCTGTAATCCTAACTGCTGAGGAGGCTGAGATCTGAAGATCGTGGTTCAAAGCCAGCCTGGGCAGGAAAGTCCATAAGACTCTTTTTTTTTTTTTTGTCGGTTGTGGGGCCTGAACTCTGGGTCTGAGTACTGTCTCTCAGATCTTCAGCTCAAGGCTGGCGCTCTACCACTTGAGCCACCATGCCACTTCCATAATTTTCTATTTATGTGGTGCTGAGGAATTGAACCCAGAGACTCGTGCATGCAAGGCAAGCACTCTACCACTGAGCTACCCTCCCAGCCCCTGTGAGACTCTTCACCTCCAATAAACCACCTGAAAACCGGAAGTGGTGCTGTGGCTCAAGTGGTAGAGCACTTGCCTTGAGCTGAAGAGCTGAGGGACAGTGCCCAGGCCCAGAGTTCAAGCTCCACAACCGACCAAAAGAAAAAAAATGTGCTTGCCAGGTGCTCATGGCTCACACCTGTAATATTAGGTAGTTAGGAGGATGAGATCTGAGGATTGGGATTTGGAGCAAACCTGGGCAGACAAGTCCTCAAAACCTTTATCTCCAGTTAACCAGCAAAAAAGCAGGAAGTGAGCTGGGTGCCAGTGGCTCATGTCTGTAATCCTAGCTACTCAGGATTCTGAGATCTGAGGATCGTGGTTCAAAGCCTGCCCAGGCAGGAAAGTCCATGAAACTAATCTCCAATTAATCACAGAAAGAGCCAGAAGTTGAGCTGTGGCTCAAGTGGTAGAGTCCTAGCCTGAGCAAAAGGAGCTCAGGGATAGTGCCCAGGCCAAGAGTTCAACCTCTTAAGACTGAGGGGAGTGGGGGGGGGGCAGGAAGTAGAGCACCAGCCTGGAGTGAAAAAGCCAAGCAAGAACTCCAGGCCCTTAATTTAAGCCCCAAGACATATTCTTTCTGTTTCTCAGTCTCTGTCTCTCTCTGTCTCTTCCCTGCTACCCCTTCCTTTTTTTCTCCTGACTACTGTGACACCTGGCTGTCTTTACTTGGCTGATTCTGTTATCTCTTCTGACTTATCCAAGTACACATTGGTGAGTTCAGCTGTGGTCCCTGGGTTTGGAGTGCCCAATGGATTCCCACAAATGGAACATAGCTGGGAACAGGGCCCCAGACAGGACATCCTGTGTACTGTTCTCTGGGAGCCTCCAGGCCTATCTTGCTAGTGTAGTTTGTAGGTATTAGAGACAGCAAGCAGACTGTATGCTAGTGAGAATGCTCTTATCCGGGCTGGTGGGCATGAAGCACATTCGGCTTTGTGAGTGAATACAACTTCTGAATCCTGCTGATAGTTGGGGCAGCCAGAGACTATGGGGGGAGGGGATAGTGTGGCCCCTACCTATAACATGTCCCTGAGGGACACTGATATTCCCAACTTGCGTGATGTTCACCTTCATAAAAGGGGATCTTACGTGCTTCCCCTCTATTCTGACTTTGTTGGTGGTGGTGGTCCTAGGATTTGAACTCTGGGCCTGGGCGCTGACCCTGAGCTCTTCAGCTCAAGGTAAGCGCTCTACCACTTGAGCCACAGCGCCACTTCACCGCTTTTCTAATGGTTAACTGTAGATAAGAGTCTCATGGACTTTCCTGCTTGGGCTGGCTTTGAACCACGATCCTCAAATCTCAGCCTCCTGAGTAGCTAGGATTACAGGTGTGAACCACCGGCTCCCGGCTCTGTTCTGTTTTTGAAACCCAGACTGGTCTCATACTCTTGGGCCCAAGCACTCCTCATCCTTCTGAGTGATGGGATTACAAATGTGTGCCACCAGCCTGGCCGAACTTAGATATATAAATAGCTGCTGGTGGCTATGGTCCAGGTTTGGGCTATACTTCTTCAGCCTGAGGTGTCTATAGTGAGGAGGGGGCTTCTGCTGACTCTTGATGCTAATAACAGCTGCACTTGTCCTGTCCCTGGCTGTTCCAGTGTTTGTTCTTTCTGTGAGTTACAGTTTGCCCACATGACATGGCCACTGAGGGGGGCTGAAGGCCACACTAGCACAATAGGGTTCTAGGCCACAGAATACTCAGCAGAAGCATTTTGACTATTTCTGCTGGAATCATGTTGGCCTGCTTAGGGAGGGGACGGGAGGCTCTGTGCTCAGCTGTCTGGGTTTCCCCAGAACCTTGAGTGGTGAGTGACTGGCAAGAATGCCTTGCTCTGTAGTGGATCCTCCTCCACCTGTCATTGCCACTGGGGCCCTGAGAGGGGCTGGAAATGTGTGGAGGGGGAGGCCATGCCACCCTGGGGGTGACTGGCAGATACTTGGATGAGGATGGTAAATAGTTAGGATTTTAGCGAGCTGGGATTCAGAGCCCTGGACTTTGTCGGCTTTCGTTCCCTCAGCAAACAGGCAAACAGAATGTCCCTAGAAGCCTTTACAAGGTTCTGGCATTTGCTAGAGTTTTCTCCCTCTGCTCCCTATTGGGAAGGGTGTCATAGTGAGGTCCAGGCTGAGCCATCAAGAGGCCTGTACATCCTAACGTGCCCTCAGACTCCTGGATGGATTTGGACACCTTCTTGGCAGTATCTCTGAGTGAGGTGAGAGCTCCAGGCTGGGTCAGGCAGTCCATTGTACCATGGGCACAAGTGGTCACCTGTACAGGCTGAGGTATAGAACACCTAGATTTCTTTCTTCCTATGTCTGGTGATGACAAGCTGCTGAATATACCATACCTACTATGTCTCCTGACATGTATGTGTGTGTTTATATGTATAGTATATGTGTGTGCTGGTTTGGAGGCTTGAACTCTGGGTGCTGCCCCTGAGCTTTTTTGCTCAAGGTTAGCATTCTACCACTTGAGCCAAAGCCCCACTTTGAGCTTTTTGGTGGTTAATTGGAGATAAGGTTTTCTGGGGGCTCATTGGATATAAGTCTCATGGACCTTCCTGCCCAGACTGGCTTTGAACCATGATTCTCAGATCTTACCCTCCTGAGCAGGTAGGATTTCAGGTATGAGCCAACAGTGCCTACCTGTATTTACGCAGCTGCGCCCCCACCCCCACCCCCCAGTCAGTTGTGGGGCATGAACCCTGGGCCTGGGTGCTGTCCCTCAGCTCTTCTGCTCAAGGCTAGCGCTCTACCACTTGAGCCACAGTGCCACTTCCAGCCTTTTCTGTTTATGTGGTGCTGAGGAATCGAACCCAGGGCTCATGCACGCAAGGCAAACACTGTACCACTGAGCCACCTTCCCAGCCCCTGTACTTACATTTTTAATTACTTTATTTGCCTATAATTCACATACCATAGATTTTATCTTTTTTTTTTTTTTTTGGTCGAGGGGCTCAAGACACAATGCTACTTGCGGTTTTCTGGTGGTTAATTGGATATAAGAGTCTCATGGACTGTCCTGCCCGGGCTGGCTTTGAACTGCAATTCTCAGATCTCAGCCTCCTGAGTAGGTAGGATTACAAGTGTGAGCCACTGTGCCCAGCTAATTTCATCTTTCTAAATGGTACAACTCAGCTGTGTGCCAATGGTTCACACTTGTAATCCTAACTACTCAGGAGGCTGAGAATCAGAGGGCCATGGTTCAAAGCCAGCCTAGGCAGGAAAGTCCATGAGACTTATCTCCAATGAACCATCAGAAAACTGGAAGTGGTGCTTTGGCTCAGAATGGCAGAGCGCTAGCCTTGAGGGAAAGAGCTCAGGGACAATGCCCAGGCCCTGAGTTCAAACCCCATGACCAAACAAAAATAGCAATAACAAAAAAGTGCACAGCCAATGGCATTTAGTACAGTAACAGAGTTCAGTTGGGAAATCACCCCATCTGTTGAATTCCAGAATATTCTTTCTTTCCAGAAGGAAACTGGTCTCCATGTTCAGTCACCCTATTTATTCCCCAGCCCCTTGTGCCCACAAATCCACTTCCTGTCTATGAATTCTCTTATTCTGGACGTTTCCTATCAATGGAGCCACACAGTGTGAGGCCTTTTGTGTCTGGTTCTCTCACTGAGCCCATGTCCTCAGGGTTCCTTCACAACAGTATGTGTCAGAACCTTGTCCTGTTCATGGCTGTGTGATGCTCCAGTGTAGGAATTGTATTTAGTCTGTTAGTACAGATGGACAATTGGGCTGTCTCTCACCCTTGTGCTTATGGTGAACCTTGCTGCTTCTGAGTACCTGTGTATGTGGTTCATGTGGAACTGCCTTGTTAGCCACCTTCCTCTGTGGCCCTCAAACACCTCTGAGAGCTTTTATCCATTTTCTGCAGTGCTGGTGACCCACACAGGGCCTCACGTATGTGGGATGAGTGCTCTACCGGCAAGCTGTACCCCAGCTCTGAAAGCCTGTACATTTTTTGTGTGTGTGCCTGTCCTGGGGCTTGACTTCAGGGCCTGGGTGCTGTCCTTGAGCCTTTTTGCTCAAGCTAGTACTCTACCACTTGAGCCACAGCTCCATTTCTGGCTTACTTGGTATTTAGTTGGAGGTAAGAGTTTCACAGACTTCCTTGCCTGGGTTGGCTTCAAACCACAATCCTCAGGTCTCATCCTCCTGAGTAGTGAGTATTATAGGGGTGAGCCAGTGGTGCCTGGCAAGAAAGCCTTTACTTTTGAGACATTAACAAAGATGATGAAAAGCCATCAAGGTCAGTGTTCCTGCCTCAGTGTCCCTTGGAAGTACCACTGCTGACCCCAGGGAACTGCCTTTTACCTTTTGAGCCTGAGTGGGTGTTTGGGACTTGCTGTTCCCTTAGCTGTGCACCTGGTTATCTTTTCCTGTGTGTTTTGTTTATAGCCTGACTTCAGGCAGCTTCTTCCTGGATGCCATTTATGACCCTCCTTCCTGCTTCTCTCCTGGTTAGTCAGCAAGTTAACTGAGCCATCTGCTCTGCCTGGGCAGCAGCAGGGCAGGCAGGCTCTTGAGAAAAGCAGGTTGGACTTCAAAGGGGGCTGGCCAGGCCGGAAGGCAGGTTTCCTCCCTTGCTGAGCTCAGCTCTGCTCCTAGCACTTCCTATATGCCTGCCCCACCAGGGCTTGCCTTTATTGTTTCCCTTTACTTTTTTTTTTTTTGGGGGGGGGGGTCCGGTCATGGGGCCTGAACTCTGGGCCTGGGCGCTGTCCCTCAGCTCTTCAGCTCAAGGCTAGCACTCTATCAAACTTGATCCACAGCGCCACTTCTGGCTTTTTCTTATGTGGAGCTGAGGAATCGAACCCAGGGCTTCATGCATGCAAGGCAAGCACTCTACCACTGAGCCACCTTCCGAGCCCTCCCTTTTCATTTTATTTTCTGTTTTGTTTTTACATTGCTGGCCAGGGTAGTACCTATAGGAAACATTGATGCGGGGCTGGGAAGGTGGCTCAGTGGTAGAGCGCTTGCCTTGCATGCCTGAGGCCCTGGGTTCGATTCCTCAGCACCACATAAGCAAAAAGAAAAAAGCCGGAAGTGGCACTGTGGCTCAAGTGGTAGAGCGCTAGCCTTGAGTTGAAGAGCTGAGGGACAGCGCCCAGGCCCAGAGTTCAGGCCCCACGACTGGACCCCCCCCCCCAAAAAAAAAAAAAAAAAGAAAAGAAAAGAAAAAGAAAAAGAAACATTGATGGCAGTCCCAGCACTGACAGCAGACACTGTAACCACATGTTGGGCTTTCTGCCTTCTGTGGGCTCCCTTACACAGCTGATATGGTCCTGAGCCCTCAAGAACCTACATTTCTAGTTGTCCTTTCTTGTGCACTTGGACATATTCTCAGGCATGTTGGACTTCTCTGTTTTGTTTTTGTTTGACATGACTAGGGTTTGAACTCAACGCTCTTTGCTTGCTACACTGGCACACTACCATTTGAGCCTCTCCTCTGGCTTTTGGCTGGTTAACTTGGAGAAAGTCTTGTTGAGTTTTCTGCACAGCTGCCTTTGAGCCTCCATTCTCCCAATCTTAGCCTCCTGAGTAGCTTAGGATTACAGTAAATAAGCCACTGATGCCTGGTAAGTTTTTACTTCTTTTAGAGTTTTGACTTTGCATTAATTTTCTGGTGTTAAGTTCTTGGTATAAATAATGTGTTTAGGCTGGACACAGGTTCATGTCTGTAATCCTAGCTACTCAGGAGGCTGAGACCTGAGGATCATGGTTCAAAGCCAGCCAGGGCAGTGAACTCCGTCCAGTCCATGAGATTCTTTTTTTTTTTTTTTTTTTGGTCGGTTGTGAGGCTTGAACTCTGGGCCTGGGCGTTGTCCCTCAGCTCTTCAACTCAAGGCAAGCGCTCTACCACTTGAGCTACAGCGCCACTTCCTAGTCCATGAGATTCTTATCTCCAATTAACCACTAAAAAACTGGAGTGGCACTGTGGCTCACGTGGTAGAGTAATAGCCTTGAGCTGAAGAGCTGAGGGACAGTGCCTAGACCCAGAGTTCAAGCCCTACGACCAACCAAAAAAGAAAAAAAAAAAAAAAAAAAAAAACCTCAGGGACAGTGCCCAGGCCCTGAGCTCAAGCCCCAGGACTATAAAACAAAACGAAATAAAATAAAAACCCATACACACAAGTTTAGATTTATTTAATACATTTTATTATTGAGGATTAACCCAGGGCTTGGTACATTTGACAATCACTCTTATCCCTGAGCTACACTCAGGCTCTAGACAAACTCAGTGTTCAGCTTTGAGACTTAATGTCCTTGAGTATTTGCATATTTTGGTACAGTTGTCAACTTACTTAAATATTTCCGGTGCTTGGTGATGTTTTGGTCTCCCTGTGCTTTGTCAGAACAATGTGTCTGAACTCTCCTTGGCATCATCCTGTCTATATGTTCCTAATAACTAGGTCTTCATCTTTCTTTTTTAATTTAATTTTTTTTTTTGGTTGGTCTTGGGACCTGAACTCTGGGCCTGGGCGCTGTCCCTCAGCTCTTCAGCTCAAGGCTAGCGCTCTACCACTTGAGCCACTTCCGGCTTTTTCTGCTATGTGGTGCTGAGGAATCGAACCTAGGGTCTCATGCATGCAAGGCAAACACTGTACCACTGAGCCACCTTCCCAGCCCCTCTTCATCTTGATGACCCATGATTTAGTTTCCTGTGTTTCCTGAGGGAAATGTATGCCCATTTGGACTTCTGTGAGATAGTTTCCTTATCTCCTTCAAAAATACTGGCTTTATCTTTAGAAAAGTCCTCTGTGCTACTTTTTCCTTTATCTAGATGCCTTCATGGGAGAATTAACCTAAGAAGTTTGAAGAATCTGAACAGCTTCCTGTTGTCATCATCTCTTCCCTCTCCTCCCTCCCTCCCTCCCTCCCTCCCTCCCTCCCTCCCTCCCTCCCTCCCTCCCTCCCTCCCTTCCTTCCTTCCTTCTTTTCTTTTCCCTTTTCTTTTCTTTTTCTTTTCTTTTCTTTTCTTTTGGTACTGAGGATGGAACTGCAAGTACCAAGTGTTCACCGTAGTTTTCCTGCTTGAAAAGATGTGATAGGGTACCACCTAAACAGAAAAAACCAGAAGTGGCACTGTTGCTCAAGTGGTAGAATGCTAGCCATGAGCAAAAGAAGCTCAGGGACAGTGCCCAGGCCCAGACTTCAAGCCCCAGGACTAGCCAAAAACAGAAAAAAGGAAAGAAAAGAAAAAGAAAAGATGTGATAGTTTTGCATAGCTTGATGGCTATGGGTCAAATACGTTTGCTTGGGGCAAACGGGTCTCTTAGTGGTATGTCAGTGGCAACATGGGATATGTCAAGAATGTATCTCTGTACCTTTTCGGTGTCTCTTTAAGGAAAACACTGTCAGAGTAGGAGGCTGAAGCTTTTTATGTAGAGGAGGGGGCACTGTGATCTGTTCGCTTAGGGCTCCTCATTGGGCCATTTTTTCTGGTGGAGGAAGAGCATTTGGAGATAATTTCCCTGAGGGCAGAAGAGGGTGGTTCTGGGATGGAATTGGCCCTGTGTTTTCTCAGGTCTCAGCAGTGCAGGGCTGTGGTCTGTTGGAATTGTGAAGTGAGCTTTCAGGGCTTTCTGACTCATAGTGCTGAGGGTAGTGGGTGGAAGGTGTCTTTCTGTGCTCTTGGTTTTGAAGCTGCTGTGTGGTCTCACTGATGGTCATGGGGGCCTGCGTGGAGTGGGCTCTGCCACTTTAGTCTCCAGCCCTGGGATATGCTCCAGCAGGTACTGTGATCTATTCTGATGGCCCAGGACACAAGTGCTGGGGCTGGGTTCTGCCTGATGTGCTGTTGTGCTAGACACTTCATAGAGGCCACTTTCAGGGCAGCTCCCTGACAGAGCACTCATGGTATGGATAGCACACTCCTCCAGTGCAGATGCCACTCACTGTGTGAGTCCTTGATTAGCTCTGGACCCTGGGAAACTCAGGCAGGAGGTAAGTATTGGTTTGGCTCCATGAGTAGCTCCATGAGAATGCTCTGGGAGGAAAGCCAGCTTTGCACTGTGCTGTACCACCTGGGAAGAGCTGACTGCTGGGACATAAGTTTCTGGGACA
Organism: Dipodomys merriami; assembly: GCF_024711535.1. NCBI lineage: Eukaryota > Metazoa > Chordata > Mammalia > Rodentia > Heteromyidae > Dipodomys > Dipodomys merriami. Next base: position 4,894,999 of record NW_027206291.1, read on the forward strand.
CCTGTGAAACCTGCTCTAGAGCTAGGAGAGGGGGATGTGGAATTGCCATCTTGGGTCCCTAAGTAAAGGCTGAGCAGGCTCTTAGTGGGCAGATGTCATCAGAACCTTCAGCTCTCTAGTGTTTCTGGTGCACAGGATGACACTTGCTGATGCAGCCAACCTGACTGGCCAAACAGTGCCAATGCCAGTGCCTGGTCTATGTGAAGAGTGAAGCAGTCAGTGCTTAGACTATCCAAATGGTTGTGGTCTCATGGCCAGAAGTGGGAATGCTCCTAAAAAGAACCTTATGGGAGCTGGGTGCCTAACGCCTGTAATCCTAGCTACTCAGGAGGCTGAGATCTGAGGGATTGCAATTTAAAGCCAGCCCAGGTAGCAAAGTCCGTGAGACTCATCTCCAATTAATCACCAGAAAACTGGAAGTGATACTCAAGTGGTAGAGCATTTGCCTTGAGCTGAAGAGCTGAGGGACAGCACCCAGGCCCAGAGTTCAAGCCCCACAACCAATCAAAAGAAAAAAAGAATTTGTGGGACAAGATTCAGAGCAGGACTGGGAAGGTGACTCAGTGGTAGAGTGCTTGCCTTGCGTGCATGAGCCCTGGGTTCGATTCCTCAGCACCACATAAGCAGAAAAAGCAGGAAGTGGCGCTGTGGCTCAAGTGGTAGAGTGCTAGCCTTGAGCTGAAGAGCTGAGGGACAGCGCCTAGGCCCAGAGTTCAGGCCCCCAGGACCAACCCCCCCCCCAAAAAAAAAAAAAAAAAAAGATTGAGAGCAAGTGCCAGTGTGTGACAGCCCAGAGTTAGGGTTGCTAGGAGATAGTCTAGGTAGATGAGGGCAAGAGTGGAGAAAGGGGCTGCTGCAGGGGAAGCTAGTCTGTTGGGGGGATTCCGTGTCTTAGGGCTAGTTGATGGGCAGAACAGAGGCCAGGGAGTCAGGTTGTGGCCCACAGGGGTGACTGAAAACACTATCTTGTGAGTGAGATATAGCTGAGATATGGAGGAACCATCCCTGGAAGACACGCCAGGGAGGAGCGTAAGGGTTTATCTATAATTCTGCCCACAGATAGTGACGGATGATTTCTGAAGACCTACATTACTAACATCTGAGCACTCCTTGCTCCTGGCATGGTGGAGTAGGGGCCAGGGATGCTACTCAGTACCTTGCAGTGACCACTGTGCTAAGAGTGAGATTTCTTAGTAATTAGGTAGGAAAAGTTTGAGTTCAGGTTTTGTCCACACCAGACACTGGGGTGAACCAAGGGACCCCAGCTTCTCCCCCATGCACAGTGTGGCTGCACCAAGCAATATATGGAACTGGGGCATTGGCTGCACCATCTATCTTTGGTAGGTGTGTGAGACACATGCAGGCAGACATTATGTTTTATGAGTCCTTGACTTATTCTCTGGGGAACAGGTACTTTGAAACACTGCTTCCCAGGCTGCCTTCTGAGGCTATTTGAGCCATTGGTCCTGGAATCCCTGGCACACTGTGGGGGAGGGATACCTATGGTGCCTGGGGGTACTGGCATCTTGCTAAGTGTGTGTTTGAAGATGGGCTTAGTTTCTGGTGTTACAGGCGAGGTGGGGCCTGCTCTGTGAGGGGTTGGCTCCTCTGCCTCACATGCTCTGTCTGAGCAGTTACTTGGGCTTTGCTGGCTCCATCCCTATAGTGAGGGCTTGAGGCATTGACAAGTGGCACCTGCTGAGCCCTAAGAATATGTAGCTAGTGCAGGAATGCTCAGGACTGAAGTCCCTCCTGTCTGAGCCCTCATTTTTAGGCCACTTTTGATAGACAGTGTTGAGGACAGACCTCTGCTTCAGCTCCTCTCCCAGTAGGTTCCACAGATGCTGTGGGTGACACCTATGGGTTGGTTTTGCTGTTCCCTCCTTGTGGCTGGGATTTGTGTGACAGCCTGTCCTTTTCCCAGGGGACGGCCCCTGGGAAGTCAGACAGAGGGTTGCTGGGAGTATCCCTGGCTATCTGGACCTTACCCAGGAGGTGCCAATGTGGGAAGGTAGAAATGTGCTAGCAGTAGGGTGGGCAGGATGAGGTGCTGGGTCACCCTCTCTGCTTGGCACCAGCCTTGTGACCAAGAGCCGGACGCACAATCAGCATCGTGCAGTTGGACCCACTCAGCCGCATGGTTCTGAATGCCTGGCCTCTGCAGCTCAGTGACCACTCTCTCTGGTGCCACCTTCTGGCCTAGGTATCCCTGAGACCAGGCAACTATTTCCCAAGCTTCCCGCTGCCCTTGGTTCAGTGTTTACCCTTGGCGTGAGGTAGCCCCAGGTCATCCTTTTTGGACATGCATCCTGCCCATGCCACTTTGTCTCCACATCAGTGAGGCAGAGGCACCTGCTGCCTCTTGGGTCTCTTGACTGTGTTGGTTGGTGGGGAAACTCAGGGACACACTAGGCCCTGAGAGAGGGCAGACTGAGGCTGGGCCTTAAGGCCTCTTGGGCCCACCCTATGTTCTCCTGAGAAAGGATCATTGCTGTGTCCAGCCTGGTCCCAGTGTTCCCCTTTAAGCTCTGGGTGTCCGCCAGGCTGGGAGCGCAGGTCCGGCCAGCTCTATAAATAGCCTTGCTATGCCCTGCCGGGAATTGGCACTGCTGATGTACTCACAGCTCAGAGGGGATTGAAGTGCAGGCTTCCCGCAAGCAGGCCAGCACCATGTGCAGCCCTGTCTCCAAACTGACAGCTGCTGCCTGTCCCTTTTTGGACCCTGGGACTTGGCAGGACCATGTCCAAAGCCATGAGGTTACCCAAGTTTGGTAGGCCCTGCAGGGACCATAACAAAGGACTGCCAGGCTCAAGGCAGTACTTAGTGCTGAGAGGGAGACACTCTGATTTTGTGTCAAGCTTGGGCTTCCTGGTAAGGATTTAAAAAAAAATACTGAGATGAAATGCACATTGTACATCTCTCCCATTTACATTGTATAGATTAATGACATTCAGCACAAGCAGTTTTATATTCATAATCTGGTTCCAAAACATTCTGGCAAACCTCCCCCCCCCAAAAAAAAAAAAAAAAAAAGGAAGCTTCACTACCATGAGTAGTTACCCTCTCTCTTCCCTAACTCCAGACACCCTGTCTCTGGATTCTCCTTTTCTGGACTTTTCTTACTACCAATGGAGCCACACACTGTGACCTTGTGTCTGATTCTGTCACTGAGAATGAGGTTTTCAAGGTCCCTCCATGTTGTAGCATTGGTCAGAGCCTTGCTCCTCTTCATGGTTGTGTATGATAGTCCAGTGTGGGTAGACTGTGCTATGTGTGTCCATTTGTTCATTTATAGACTTTGGGCTGTTTCTACCTCTGGTTCTGGGAGCATATCTGTCCCACCTGTCTTCAAGAATAGATGTTTTGTTGGGTTTCTTGGGCAAGTACTTGGGAGTAGAATTTCTTTTTTTAAAATTTTTATTGTGAAAATACTGTACAGAGGGGTTACATGAGCAAGGTAATGAGTACATTTCTTAAGCATTGTTGCCTCCTCCTTTGTTTCCCCTTCCCATCCCTTCCCATCTCATACCTCCCCCCCCTCCCCCGGGAGTAGAATTTCTGGGTCACAGGTACTGTATTCTAATGTGTGGGTATGAGGACTCCTTGCTGTTCAGACTTTGAAATGAAGCCTCCCTGACTAGACTGCCGGCGTCCATCTGGCCTACAGTGAGTGACCTTTGTGGGTGGTCAGTGCCTATCATGGTATCTATATCTCATGTGGCTCCTTTTCCCCAACACTGTGTCTTTGGACACAGCCCCAGTAGGGTTCACCTGGGATGTCCAGGTTTTACAGAATACTGGGAAAAATAGTGAGGTAGGAGGCCAGTCTTTAGGGGAGACATCGGAGAGCCTGGCCTTGCATAGAATGTAGCCACAGCTCTGTGCACTGTAGTGTGCTTCGTCTACGTGCACAGGCGGTGCTGTGATCCTCCTTAATCTGTCTGCACTGCTGGCTGCCTCAGGGCCACTGTTGTGGTGTGTGGTCCCCAGTGGTGACACCCAGCCCCACTGCCTAGGCCCCTAGGCTGCTGCTGGCACCTCAGCTGGCCAGGACCACCAGGATACGACTTGAAACCATCTTTCCTTTGGAAAGGAGCAGGGCATTTAGCCTCCTTCCCATTCATGCCATCTGCAGCCCCTCCTGTGCCTATGGTGTAGGGCTCTCATTCATTTGCAGAGTGGGTTCCCCTGGTGCTACTTGGTGCACCTGCACTGGGGTCTACTGATACCTTGTCTTCTCTGTTCTAGGGAGATCCAACTCTTGAGGCGGCTGAGACACAGGAATGTCATCCAGCTGGTGGATGTGCTGTACAATGAGGAGAAGCAAAAGATATATCCTTTCCCAGGGTGGGTGGCGGCAGGTGGGCTCCAGGGAGTAGAGAGCAGATGAAGGCCTCGCCTTCCCGGTCAGTCACCATACAGCCCTATAGGCATCTTGAGTGCAGCCCTTGTCAGATCCCTCAGCTGTCTTGGGCCAATGAGCTATTGGGGCCTCCTCTGTGGGCCATCTTCTCATCCACGCAGGGCCAGGACACTGAGTGGCAACCTTAGCCTGGGTGTCCACTCTTTTGGGTTGTAGTCAAAGCCTGGCACATTGTTAACATTGTTTCTAGCTATCCCTATATATGTAATCCCTCAATGTAGGGATTCCTAGTGGAATCTCACAGCTCAGGGAGGGGCTACCACATGTTACCAGAGCCTGGCCTGCAAAGGAGAATCCCACCTCATGGTCTTCACATCTGGCCCTAGTTGTGGAAGGGGCGCTCTGGTACTCTAGGCTCATGGGACCTGTCCTGGTTGCAATTGTGGAACCCTGAACCCATTTGTTGGGTGTATCCTGGGCCGTGAAGTTGAGATTATTTGTGGGGTATCAAGCAAAGCGTGTCATAGTCTGACCTTGAGTCCCAGGGAATGGAGACTTTCTCCTTTGTAGGAGTTGCTGAAGCCTCCCTGCAGGACTGGGGTTTTTTTTTTGTTTTTTTTTTTTGTTTTTTTTGCCAAAGCAAGACTGAACTAGCAAGTCCAGTTGTGGTCCATGTGTAGGCTCAGCGTTGCCCAGAGATGGCCCTTCTGAGTAGGTAGGGTGTGGGGCCTTGGTCTCTCAGAGCTTTATGCTCTGCTCCAGGCATGCTGGCTTGCTCCAGGCCTCTCTAGGACACAGGTGGCAGGCTGTCTGTCCTGTGTGGCACTGCCACAGCTCCCAGGATTTGGTCTGTGGAGCAGGGTGGCATTGCCCGTGCGTGGAGCCATATTTCCTTAGCACCCCACGTATATGGTGATGGAGTACTGTGTGTGTGGTATGCAGGAGATGCTGGACAGCGTGCCTGAGAAGCGGTTCCCCGTGTGCCAGGCCCACGGGTGAGTGGGGCTGGACCCGAGGGCCAAGCTACCCACAAGGGCCACCAGGCCTTGGGTAAGCCAGCCCACGTTCACACTGGTTTTTGATGGTCATCTATGTAAAGCCCAGGTGTTTTTTTAAAATTTTTGTGTGTGTGCTGGTTCTTGGACTTGAACTCAGGGCCTTGCACTCCCACTCAGCTTTCTTATTCATGGCTGGCATTCTTTACCACTTGAGCCTTATCTCCAGCTTGATATTTTGCTGGTTATTTGGAAATGGAGTCCTGGAGATTTTTCAGCTTGGGCTGACTTGAACCTTGATCCTCCAGATCTCAGACTCCTGAGTAATTGGATTATATGTGTGAGCCACTGGCACCTGGCTTTAAAGCAAATTGAAAGCAGTACTCTGTGTATAGTACTCATAGTTCAACCATGCAGAGCCCTTCCCACCTGTCAGGCCCTGTGTGCGTACTGCCTTGAGAGAAGCTGCTGTGGTTTGTTATGACCTGCTGGTTGTTGGGAATTCCTTGGCAGTGCCCTGAGCAGCCTTCTTAAGTGCAGCAATTGGGACCTGGGGTTGACTGTCTGGGAGATGGGAATGGGCTCACTGTTCTAGGGGAGACTATAAGGTTCATGTGGTCCATTTAAGGGAGAAGTGAGGTTATAGGGGCTCCTGTTTGGCAACAGTGATCTCAGTCTTGGCCATAAGTAGGGGCTCCACCTTGGCCAGTGACCCTTTGTGGTTCCCAAGTGGGGCCCAGCCTTGACCTGTTTGTCTGGACCTCAAATGACTGCCCCCCCATGGCTGCTTGTGAGGCTCATTTAGAAGAACTTGTCTTGAGCAGCTTTTGCACAGAGGGGCCCTGGGAGGCTGGGAAGTCAGAGCAGGGCCCGGACACAGGTGTGCCTCACTTGTAGGTACTTCTGTCAGCTCATTGATGGCCTGGAATACCTGCATAGCCAAGGTATAGTGCACAAGGACATCAAGCCTGGTAACCTGCTGCTCACCACCAGCGGCACGCTCAAGATCTCCGACCTGGGCGTTGCCGAGGTAGGCGCCTGTCCCTCGGGGGTCTCAGGGTGTGGGCCCTCCTGGGCGCTCCCTGAGGGCCGCATGGCACTGCCGCAGGCCCTGCACCCATTTGCCGCTGATGACACCTGCCGGACAAGCCAAGGCTCCCCGGCGTTCCAGCCTCCTGAGATCGCCAATGGTCTGGACACCTTCTCTGGGTTCAAGGTGGACATCTGGTCAGCCGGGGTCACGCTGTAAGTGCCCTGGACCCCGGTCCCAACATGCAGTGAATGTGGCCCAAGGGAGTACCATGTTTCTCTGGTATGGCCAGGAGTTCAGAGCCTAAAGCCACGGGGTGGGTGTCCAGTCATTTTGCTGAGCCATGCCACTTGTGGGTGTGTGGCCCCACGTGATTTGCTATATTCAAGGACATGTAACACCACATCCTACCAATTCCTACTATCTCCCCCCCCCCCCAAAAAAAAAAAAAGAGTCATCCAGGGAGGGTGGCTTTAGGGTATTGTTCCAGTGGATCTAGGGGACACTTTCCTCCTGAGCGATTTCCTGCTTCTGGGAAACTGGCCTGTCTCAGAGTCCACAAGGACCCCGCTGACAGCTACACTAGGGAACTCAAGCGTGCTGCTAACTTCTGACCCCCTCCTCTTTCCCCTTGGGCATGAAGTTACAACATCACAACGGGCCTGTACCCCTTCGAGGGAGATAACATCTACAAGCTATTTGAAAACATTGGGAAAGGGGACTTCACAATCCCGGGCGACTGTGGCCCCCCACTCTCCGACCTACTCAAAGGTAAGATTCTTCCTGGCCTATGGCCCAGCATGGGTCTCAGTTGTATGCATCAGGAGTATGGTGTGCTGCTGGTGACAGCAGTTAGAAGCAAAGGCCTCGCGATAATCCCAGCAAGTGGCTAGGATCCTGATGTTTCCCACCATTGCCCTTTTTGCCGCTCTGCTGTCATACAGCATCCCCTGTGGCCTTGCTGCAGAGTGACGGTCTTGGCTCCCAGTTGGGCATGGACAGTAGCTGGTTGTTCCAGCTCTGCTGCCTACTCTGAGGCCTCGATCTCAGGGCAGAGCCTCTGGAGGCATTGGCTGCTCTGCCTGCTACGTTAGGTCTTTCACACTCAGTTTCCTTGGTGTTCCTGCAGGGTCTGAAGGGCTTCTCATTGCTGCATTCCTTGGCCTCTTCTGCACCAGCCACCCTGCTCCAATAGAGGCCAGGCTGGAAGTGTACTGGTGCTTTAGGAATATGGGATATGGACAGATGGTTTGCTGTCCCTAGCTGTCCAGTCCTGTGGGCAGGGTTGTCCTTTTGAAGGGTGGCATGTTGAAGAGCATGAACAGAGGTGGGATAACCACTAAAGGGATGGGAGCTGGGGGCCTGAATGTGGTGCTGACCCAGTCCTGCTGCTCTCCACAGGGATGCTGGAGTATGAGCCGGCCAAGAGGTTCTCCATACAGCAGATCAGGCAACACAGGTCTGTGTCCTCGCCCTCAGCTCTCAGTTTGCAGGAACAATGGTCCAGCTGGGTAGCATTGACTAAGGGGGACTAATGGAAGGTGGGTCTCTGGCCACATCTTGTTCAGATCCATAGTGCCTGTGTGGGGGATATAGGCAGTGTCCATTGCTTGCCTGTGTAAGCCCCAAATATCTTAGGATTTTGGTGGGTGCATGCAGAGTGTGTGCCTTCCTTTCTTCCCCCCTATGTCTTCTAACAGTGCCAGCCATATGTCTGGACATCCAGGCCCAAAGTGGGAAGAGTAGAGAGCAGGCAGGGATGAAAGGATCCTGCTGGTGCTGCCTCCCCAATCCTGGGCTCATGTACCCCAAATCCAGAGGCAAGAATGGCACCAGCATGCCAGATGCGGTGGCTCACATTTGTAATCCTAGCTATTCAGGAGGTTGAGCTCTGAGGATTGTGGGTCAAAGCCAGCCTGGGCAGGAAAGTCCATGAGACTCATCTCCAATTAACCACCAGAAAACCAAAATGGCACTGTGGCTCAAGTGGTAGAGCACTTGCCTTGAACTGAAGAGCTCAGGGAAAGCACCCAGGCCCAGAGTTCAAGCCCCACAACCACCACCAACACCACCAACAACAAAAGAATGGCACCAGTGTGCATCTTGGGGTCTGGAAAGCTGGGCAGGGCTGTGTTTGGGAATTTGGGATGACTATGTACAGGTCAAGGGCCTTGCTGTAGCTCCGAGGGCTATGAGTGAACATTAGGGCACAGCTGAATGGCTCCCAATGGAAAATCCAAGTAAGTGGACAGTCATTCATTGAGGGTTAGGTGTGTGGGACTCCCCAAGCTTCCTCAGATAATGCTGGGGTAAGCACTGTTGTACCCATCCTTCATTGACACTCCCAACCTCAGCTGGCAGGAGCCCTGTGCCCTAAGAGGTCAGGGCTTTGAACTGATGGAATTGGTGTGTTGTAGTGCAGGAGCTGCTTGCAGGTTTTCAGTGCCTGTAGACAGCCCTTGGGCACTTTGGGGGCCAGGTTCAAGATGTACATACTCAGGCCCAGGGCATGCCTTTTTCCTGGGTGGAGTCTGCCCCCCGCCCTCCTGAGGGAAGGGCTTCCAGCAGATCATTCACCCTGGCACCTGCCAGCAAGAGTTGAGCTCTGGCTTATATAAGTAGTTACAATTAAGGTTTCTAGCATTTATATAGATGTGAGGAGTTAGAGGCCACATGCTCACAGCCTAGGTGTCCAGATCCTGAAGATGGCCCTCACCCTGCCCAGCCTTGGGTTTTCCAGGCCAGAGACAGTCTTGTCTGTCCAGACCCCCAATGCAGTAGAGATAGAACTTGAGTGTGGCTGAAGGATACCAGCAGCCAAACGGGGTCCAGTATTCGAGTCATAGCCACCCTGGTGTGTAGCATGGTTCCTGGCTCCTACATGAGCAGTGGGCCACAACGGTCACCCAGGAGCCTTTCTGATATGCATCACTACATCTGGGCTTTTGTAGTTGGTTCCGGAAGAAACACCCTCTGGCAGAGGCACTTGTGCCCATCCCACCGAGCCCAGACACCAAGGACCGGTGGCGCAGCATGACAGTGGTACCTTACCTAGAGGACCTGCATGGCCGTGCCGAGGATGAGGACGACGACCTCTTTGACATCGAGGATGGCATCATATATACCCAGGACTTCACTGTGCCTGGTGAGCCAGCAGAAGCTGCAGTCATGGGCCCCGATATCCTTGGAGCAGGCCCCAACCTCGTGGTAGATTGTCCTTGCAGGCTCCAGCCCATCAGGGGCTGGTCTGGCTGGGAGGGCTTCCCAGGCATCCAGCTCCAGGTACTGCCCAGAATCCAGCTTCTTTCTCACTCCTGCTGGATAGTGACAGGTGCAGGGCCCCCTCAGCCAGACATGTGAGAGGGTCCAGAGGCCCTCCATCCTGCCCCTTTGCCCTGACCATGTGTTGCCCTTACTTCCCCAGGTGGCGAGGAGACATCTGAGGCAGGGCTTAGCGAGGAGAGATTCGCGCAGAAGAGCCAGGGTGCAGACCTTTCTGGAGAGGAAGCTGAGGCGGCAGGCACTGCAGTGGTGCCTGAGGAGGAGTTCGAGGCCTTAGTATAGTGTAATCGGGCCACCACCCATTGGCACACACACATTCTCCCCCTCCCCGCAGTGTTCCTGCTTTCCTTCTGCTATAAAGCTTTGCCCTGCTGTGTGTCTCCAGGTGGATGTTTGCTACAGCCTGGGACCTTCCCCAAAGTCCTACATGGGGCTGTTACCCAGAGCAGGACTGAAAGAGCCTGCGAAGGCGAGCTGAACAGGAAGGGTGGGAGCTGTGAGCCAAGGTGTGGGAGGTGGTCATTGGCTAGAGAAGGGTGCCAGAATATCCTAGGCCCTGGGGATCCGTGTTCTGTGTCCTTCAAGCCAGCTTGGCAGCTCAGCAGCGTCTGGGCCCCTCAGTCTCCTTGAGTGGTAGTGCTCTTGATAGCTACCATCTCTTTTTTTTTTTTTTTTTTTTTGGTTGGTCGTGGGGCTTGAACTCTGGGCCTGGGTGCTGTCCCTCAGCTTTTCAACTCAAGGCTAGCACTCTGCCACTTGAACCACAACGCCACTTCCAGCTTTTTCTGCTTATGTGGTGCTGAGGAATCGAACCCAGGGCCTCATGCATGCAAGGCAAGCACTCTTACCACTGAGCCACCTTCCCAGCCCGATAGCTACCATTTCTTAGGAGGGCAAGTTGGGTAGGCGCCCCAGTGTAGGGCAGAACTGAGCCCTAAAGCAGGCAGAGGCAGGCCCCTGAGACTATGAGGACATTCCAGGCCCTTCCTGGGCTCCTGTCAGATGGTTGCCAGCCATTTCCTTGGGGTCATGGGGGCAGGCATGCATGATAGGGCTATGCTAGAACAGGTCTGCTCTGGCATGTAGCACAGGCCCTGGTTACAGGCAGGCCTTAGGTCTGAGATCCACACCTGTCTTTTCATAAAGTGGGAGGGAAGGGCTGCCTCTCAGATCATGAGGATACCTGTCAGGGGCCTGGGTATTCTGTGCTAGGTTAGACACATGATACCTCTGAGGTATCTCCCACTTTCCCTTCATTTCTTGTAAGCTAGGCCCCTTGAGATGGGAGCTGGTACAGGGTACCTAGCAACAAGCCTCTGGCTTGATAGACGTTTGTTTGCAAGGACACTGTTTCTGCCTAGGACCCTTCAGTCCCCAGGTTCCTCCAGCCTGCTTTAACTTGAAGAAGGTGAGCCATGCAGGGATGGTCAGGTCTGGTCTCTTATGCAAATGGAAATCTTCCTCCCCACTTGGTTGCAGGGGTGCCAGATACCCTGATTGGCTCTAGAGACATTGAAGCTACCAGGTGCCTTATTGACTGGGTCAGTTGGTCCTCTTAGGTGCTCCTCATAGCTATGGTGGTGCTCATATGGGGTAGCTCAACTGCCTCACTGGGGATAGGTTCATTTTGGCTTCTTATGTCCTCAAGGACAAACCATAAGGTGGGGTCAAGGTTTTCAGGCAGGACAAGGGACTCCACCCAGGCCACAGGGCTCAGGCCTGAAGAGACCAGCTGTGGGGTTTATCCTATCCTGGTGTTTGACTTTCATGCACACTAGCTCAGCCCAAATCGAAGATGAGGTGATGCCTCATTACAAAGCTGTCTTTCTACACAGACATGGTCTGTGCACAAGGTGGGTGCATGGCAAGTTCTGGAAGCTGCTGAGTTAGGAGGCATTGATCCCTCCCAGGCGTGGCTGTGTATTGGGCCCAAGAGCTGGAGGTAGAGTGGGTTATGGGATGTCACAACCGTGTCTCCTGCCTGATAGACTTACTTTCTTTTCTTTTCCTCTTTCTTTTCTTTTCTTTCCTTCCCTTCCTCCCCCCTCTTTCTTTCCTTTTTTCTTTCTCTTTTTGTCAGTTGTGGGTCTTGAACTCTGGGCCTGGGTGCTGTCCCTGAGCTCTTCAGCTCAAGGCTAGTGCTATACAACTTGAGCCATACCACCACTTCCAGCTTTTTCTGTTTATGTGGTACAGAGGAATTGAACCAGGGCCTCATGCATTTGAGGCAAATATTTTACCACTGAGCCACATTCCCAGCCACCCCTCACCCCCTGCCTGATAGACTTCCTAGAGAATATCCTGCCATTTCCTTACAACCAATGTGAAGACAGGGTCCAGCCAAGCAGGGTGAGCCAGGGACCCAGGATATTAGGCAGGGTTGGTGGCTGTGGAGGCTGGGTAGAAGGCCCTGTTGATACACAGGTCAAGCAAGTACTTCATCCCCAGGGGACCTGTGCTGGGCATGTGGAGCCCAGCTTCTCCTGTACCCTATCTAAGGTGAGATTCCGTGTCCTGTGTACCAGGTTGGAGGGCATGCAGGTGGCCCAGGCCCACCACAGACATAGATACTCATGGCACATACCAGAACAGGCCAGTGGTGCCTGCAGCTTTCCCTCTACTGCATTGCAGTGCCTGAAGACAAGACCCATACAGTACCACCTGGGGGCCCAGGCGGGTGCTGCACATGGTCTGCAGAGGGGTTTCCTCAGGCTGTTGTGGGAAGAACCTGGCCTGGCTGGATAGAGGGTCATCCTGGAGCTGCTAAGAGACAGCACCTGAGGATGGAGAGGATCTGGGATATTTGGGCTTGGCGGGAGTGGGGTCCGGAGGGGGGCAGAACCAGGCCAGGGGCTCTGAGTGGCACTGTTCCTTGGGCTCAGGTTGTCCTTGCCCTCTTCCTCCTAGGACAGGTCCTGGAGGAGGAGGCCAGTCAGAATGGACAGAGCCACAGTCTGCCCAAGGCTGTGTGCATGAATGGCACAGAGTCTACACAACTGAGCAGCAAGTCGAAGGCCGAGTGCCGGACTGGTGCCACCTACTCTGCCCGTAAGGCCTGTGCCAGCAGCAAGATCCGACGGCTGTCAGCCTGCAAGCAACAGTGAGGGTGCCGCCTGCAGGTGGGCATGGGCCTGGTGGGGGGAAAACAACACTGGGCCCTAGTGCCTCCTGGGGTACACACGCAGATTCCAGGCCTGTGTTGTTGGTGAGCATCCCTTTTGCAGAGGTATTGTCTACCCTGACCTCACCTAGACTCACCAGCTCACAGCCCTGAGCCCAGGCCTGAGAGGGAGTGACCATAGTCATTTAAATCTATACAAAACCCATAGCAGGGCTCTGCTGTGGTTTGCCCTTCATTAACAGCCCAATTGTGGCTGATGGGATCTACCTCATCCAGCCACACCAGTGCCTCATATGCCCCAGGAGAGAGTTGTGTGGGTGGCAGATGGCAGCAGCTCTTCCTGGCTATTCTTGGAGAGCTGCCTGTCCGCTGGGGTCTGGTGGGGCTGAGTCATGCTGGATCCCTGTCCTGTTAGCCCTTCCTATGTGCCTGTCCCTCCAGAGCGCAGGAAGTAGTTTGAAACCATGCCCAACCAAATCCTTTTTCCTGGTTGTGGGGCCCACATCCTTGTCCCACACACAGGCCTATGGTGGTCACCTGTATCAAGAGCCGGGCTGGCAGGCAGCGGCTGCCAGTCACTTGACTCTGGCCTCCCTGATGTCCCATCCAATGGGGTCCAGGAGCTTGACAGCTCCTATTACCCAGGTCTTAGCTCCTCCAGGACAGAGGTTGAGTCCCAGAGTGACCTGTCTCTGTCCTCATACCTGCAGCCTATCGCCAGGACTCCCCACCAGGTGCCACCACCCAGGCCCTCCTCAGTCTTCCTGCAGGCTCTTGGCCCACCGCCCACCTTCGAAGGTGGCCACCATGCCTCTGTGCTGACTGCTCAGGACTTCAGGAGCACAAGGGTCAGGCAGGGGCGCAACAGAGACCCAGGCCCAGCCCAACCCTCAGCTGCCGGCGCACAGCACCACCCCACAGTGGACAGGACTTGACCCTGCAGTCCTGTGAGGAGCCTTCCTACGCAGGGGAGGGGGAAGCCTGGCCTCCGAGATGCACTTTATGTTTAGACTACTGGCTCTCCACCACCTCCATGGTGGTTTTCATTGCTGTGTTAGGGCCTTCACACCTGCTGACAAGTGGGGAATGCTCAGCCAGACAGCTGGAGGAGACCAGACCTCCTGTCAACCGCCTTGCATGCAGAACTGCTCGAGGGAGCCTTGGCTGCCTTGTTTTTGTTTGGTTGGTTCCTTTTTTTTTTTTTTCCTTTTTTTTTTAATAAAACAGGTGGATTTGAGCTATGGCTGTGAGGGTGTTTGGAAACTGTTTGGGAGTCAGGTGGGTGGGTGAATGAATCAGTGATCCCCAAATGCAGTGCCTCTATAGATGGATATTCTTCCTTGCTCTGCTCAGCTGGGCCTCTAGCTCCTTGTTGAACCCCGACCTTTACCTGGCCTAGAGGCCCAGTGGCCCACCCTGACCCTTTCGTCCCTCCGAGGCCACTTGTGGTCTTCGATCACAAGAAAAACCAGACCAGCAAATATGCAGTAAATACTTATAATCAACAAGAAAACAAATACACAACAAATTCCATCACTGGATGGTTACATATTAGGCAGAAAGCTTCAAGGGGCAGGATGGGCACTTGGCTATGGGCAAGGGCTGCCCCATCTTTTGGCAATAAATAAAGTTTGGGAAACTTGAAGCCTTGCCGCCTGGGCTGTGTTTTATCCACTTTGAAACACTTAGCCCCAGCGGCTTCACAGAAGGGATGGGATAAGTCAAGGACAGGGCACTGTCCACATGCATTGGGTGGGCACAAGATACACACAGGGAGGAGCCGTGTCCAGGGCCCAGAGGTTCCTTGTAGGGCCAGATAGGGGCCGTAGTGGCAGCAGCAGCAGCAGCAGCATTGGCGGTGGCAGACACGGTTATTGCTCGGAGTGGGAGGGGGCTCAGGCTGCCATGAACACACACCGTGGATTAGTGAGGTAAACAGCTTTCAGTGGTTGGCGTCAACCTCCCTCTTGGGTTCCCTGCCTTGGCAAGCCCATGCATGCACCAAGCAGGCAACTGGTGCCCCTCTTTGAGGCTCAGTAGCCCCCCCCAAAGGGATATGTGTGTATGCCTCAGGACTCCTGGTCCTCAACAGCCTGAGATTTTGTGGTGTGTGTGTGCGTGCGTGTGTGCGTGCGTGTGTGTGTGTGTGGCAGCCATTTGCTGCCTAGAACCAAGGGCAATCAAATGCTGTCCTTGGAAGCCTGATAACTTATCAATCCCCCTCCAGCAAAGCCAGAGTCTTGAGCTTCGCACCTCAGGATGCCACTGAGACCCACTAAGCACCCAGAGGACCTGGTGGTGTATGTGCTCACCAGGAGGGTGCAAGGTCAGCAGGAAGGCTGTATGCGGACTCACTTGGGCCGCAGAGGCTGGCACAGGACTGTGCCCTTGCACCCGAGGCCACCCAAGCGCCTGGGCTGTGTGCATGCGCCTGGTGAAGGGTCCTTGCAGTTCTCCCGTGTGCACCGGCTCGCCCCGAGGTCCGGTCCGCCCTGCCCTGCCACTGCCACGGCTCCACTGGGGCCGAAGAAGCTGCTGAGAGGTGGGTTGGGGGCACAGGGCTTAGGCTGGACTGTGGTCGGGGGAGGTGGGGGCTGCAGCCACGACCAGTGCCTGGGCTGCCGCCACAGACTCTGCTGCCAGGTGTGTGGGAAAGAGTCGTTCCTCGAGACCAGCTGCTAGCTTGTCCAGCAGTGCCCCTGAGGGCTCCACACACAGGCCTGCTCCAGGGCAGCCCCCACCCGGCTCCTCCTCGATGACCGGGATGGCAGGGTCGTCCCCTGTGCTGGTCAGCGCTCGGCCATCTGGTGGGCAGTCGACACTGTCACCACGGCGCAGGGGTGCACGTGCTGGCCGAGGCACGCCAGAAGATGGAACTGGGGCTCCAGTGGGCGGAGCTGCACGTG
This sequence comes from Dipodomys merriami, assembly GCF_024711535.1. NCBI lineage: Eukaryota > Metazoa > Chordata > Mammalia > Rodentia > Heteromyidae > Dipodomys > Dipodomys merriami. Next base: position 4,910,697 of record NW_027206291.1, read on the forward strand.
CACCCCCAGGGTCACTGTGCTGCCGACCACGTTGCCACTGCTTGCGCGCATGCGGGTGTGCGCGTGCGCGGTGTCGCATAGCGGCTGGGGTGTCGTCAAAGTGCGGGTCATGGCGCAGAAACTCATGGAAAAGCGCATCTGTCTTCTCATCAATGCTGTAGTCGCGGCGGGGCCGACGTGGCCAAGCTCGTGGGCTGCGGGGTGGACTGCGTGGTGGGACAGGGAAAGTGGGCGGCTCAACCACATCATCTCCCACGCCTCGGCCCTCGATGCTGGCGTAGCCACTGTCCATCTGCAATAGGCGACGCCCTTCACCCTCTTTGGGCCGTGACGTGGGTGGCGAGGGCGGTGGGAAGGTGGGCGCCGCACCTCCAGAGCCTGAGCTATCCCCGCTGCGCACAGAGTCACGGTCGTTGCCACTGCTGCTATGGTCCGAGGCGGTGGCTGCATGCAATTCAAGAGAGGCACGCAGGCTCCATAGGTCGCGATAGCTAGCCTGGGTCTGCTCGGTGTCCGACTCTTGCTGTTGCTGCTGCTGCTCAGGCCCCGAACCGATGCTGCGCTCTGGGGGGGACTCGGGGCTCAATCCTCCCGCCGCCTGGGCCGCCTCTAGCCTGTAAGCCACCCCGTGGCTGTCAGAGCTTGCCGGCCTCGTCCCCTCCCCACTGGCCACCCACCTTTGGATCACTGACCCTCAGGATTATACTGGTCTGCCAAGCTGGTGCAAGTCCCCAGTATGTGCTGGGGCTGTCATGGCTGGCTGTACCCACAGCATCCCCTCTTTCTAGCTTCCTGGACATGGATGCCCACAGGGGATGGATGGACTGGGATACTTTGACTCTAGCCTGGCTGCCCCCTACCCATCTGTTACGGGCTGACAAGACTGAAGGATGTATAAGGCTGGAGCTGCCCAAGCTTGAATGGCGCCTTGCTATTCTCCCCCTCCCAGGCCTTCATCCCACCGGCTTAGGCTTGGGACTTTAGGATAGTGCCTTTGGGTCATAGCAGTTTCTGAGAAGGAACTGCCCATCTTTCAGGAGTGTGGGCAGGTGAGAGGGGGCCTGGGGCCACCAAAGAGCCCTTAAGGCTGTGGAATCTATGCTGAAGTGGCAGCACTAGGGTGGGCGCTAGCCCATGGTGGCCTGGCCTGGGCAGGTGTCTCATTCTAGGGGCCCTAGGGCCTTTGTCTGGGACCACACCTGCCCATCTACCCTTACCCAGTGTCTCCCTGCTTCCCTCCTCCGGTCCTTGCTGGAGAGGTGGCCCCCAGGCCGCCAGGGGGAGGCGTGTCCACAGGGCCTGGAGGGTGCTCCCTGGGCCACCTAGGGGGAATGGAGTAGGGAAGGGGCCCACAGGCCCACCCCTAGCACCTCTATCTACTGAAAAATACCTGCCGAGAGCGGGGGGCGGGCTGGTGGGGCTGGCCAGAAAGGGGCGGGGGTGTGGAAAGGCCATGGCATCTCCGGCTCCAGCAATGTACTGGATGAAGTCGGCATGGGGGGCATCCCCCTCTTGCTCCATGCTTTCGCTGGCTGCCCGCTGCCGCTGGAAGTGGTGGCGCTTGGGGGAACCTGTGCAGGGGAAGGTCATTAGCCTGCTGTGCTTCTCTAACACATCCAAGTCCAAGCCTTGGACTTGCTACTTGAACTGGGGGAGCGTGGAAGCTGAAGTACAGATGAGCACAGTAAGGCACAGAGGGACCCCAGGTGAAGTAGTGCCTAGAGTAGTTCTGGCCAGACAGACACCTGATGGCAAGTGTGGAAGAGTAGAGCTAGGGCTGGTGGACACTAGTAGGGAAAGGAGGTACCTAGTTCAGGCTGCACCCTGGCCTGGGGGGGGGGGGGAAGGGGGGGAAGAGCATGCGCAGAGGAAGGGACTGCCCTTCCCTTGCCCATGGCCCCACGCCATCAGTGTAGGTAGGCTTCAGAGCAAACAGGTTCTGGACCTGTGTAGCTGCTGTGACTATTATTACAGCCAGGATCAAGGCTGTCTCAGAACCTGTCTCCCAGATTGAACAGGGCAGCAGTGGGCTTCCTTTCAAAACCCAGCTAGGAGGGCTGGGAAGGTGGCTCAGTGGTAGAGTGCTTGCCTTGCATGCCTGAGGCCCTGGGTTCCATTCCTCAGCACCACATAAGCAAAAAGAAAAAAGCCGGAAGTGGCGCTGTGGCTCAAGTGGTAGAGCGCTAGCCTTGAGCTGAAGAGCTGAGGGACAGCGCCCAGGCCCAGAGTTCAGGCCCCATGACTGGACCCCCCCAAAAAAACAAAAAACAAAAACAAAAAAAAACAAAACCCAGCTAGGAGCCACTAGTGACTAGAGCAAGTGTTTTCCTGCCTTCTCTTCATTGGGCACTTAAAACTGTCACCAGCTAGTCATTCTCTGACACCTATTACCCATTCCCTAGGTCAAGTCTGGAGGCCTTTCCTAATGTGACCTGCCACCACAACCACCTTTCATAGGGCAGTAGACACCCAGGCCTGCCAGGTGAGTGAGGTTCCCTAAGCAGGAATGATGATTGCTGCCTGCGTATAGATGGGGTCCTTTTCTTCTCCCTCACCCCCACAGGGTCCTGCTTCGGGCTGGAGATAAGGAAGCCCTGTCCTGAAGGGTCAGAAGGGTGCTACTCACAAGCCAAGTGGATCCTGTCTTTGTAAATAAAGCTACACATTATTTACCTATATGAACAGGTGCTTCCTACTTAAAATAGCAGTTTGAGTTAATGACTGATTACAAAAACCAAAAATACTACTATCTAGAAACTTACTTAAAAAAAAAAAAAAAGTTCAGGGCTGGGAATGTGGTAAGAGTGTTTGCCTAGCATACATGAAGCCCTGAGTTCAATTCTTCAGTACCACATACACACAAAAAGCCAAAAGTGACATTGTGGCTCAAGTGGTAGAGCGCTAGCTTTGAGCAAGAGTATCCCAAGGACAGTGCCCAGGCCCTGAGTTCAAGCCCCAGTTCACCTGTACCAATGGCTCATGCCTGTAATCCTAACTACTCAGGAAACTGAGACTGGGAGATCACAATTCAAAGGCAGCCTGGGCAGGAAAAAAGCTGGATGTGGAGCTGTGGCTCAAGTGCTAGAGTTCTAGCCTTGAGCAAAAGAAGGTCAGGGAGAGTGCCCAGGCCCTGAGTTCAAGCCCCAGGACCAGCACACACAAAAACAACAGGAGTGGAGCTGTGGTTCAAATAGTAGAATGCCACCCTTCAATGAAAAGGCTAAAGGAAAGCTGGGCACAGGTGGCTCACACCTGTAATCCTAGCTACTCGGGAGGCTGAGATCTGAGGATCATGGTTCAAAGCCAGCCCAGACAGAAAAGTCTGTGAGACTTATCTCCACCAAAAGTGGCACTATGGTTCTAAATTGGTAGAGTGCTAGAAAAGCTCAGGGACAGTGCCCAGGCCCTGAGTTCAAGCTCCAATGCCAAAATAAGAACAAAAAAATGTTCTAAGCAAGGTGCCAATGGTTCATGCTTTTAATATTAGCTACTTGGGAGACTGAGATCTGATTATCCCAGTTCGAAGTCAGCCAAGGCAGAAAAATCTGATTTCTTATCTCCAGCTAACTAGCAAAAAGCTGGAAGTAGAGGTGGACCAAGTGAGAGAGTAGCAGCCTTGAATGGAAAAGCTAAGGGAGAGAGTAAAGCCCCAGGTTCAAGACACCTCCCTCTCCCCTGCCCCCAGTCCCAAGAAGTTACCCTGGCCTAGTCCAGTCCCCCTTCTTCCTTCCCACCAGAGAAATCAAAGCTTACACAGACTAAAGGTTTTAGCCAAGGTCATCCAGGGAGAAAAGGAAGGCCCCTGCTGTGGCTGAGAATGAGAACCACTGCCTGTGCACACAGCCCTTGGGGGTAATAGGTGGGGTCCTAGCCAGGAAGTCCAGTGACCAGATAGCTTAAATGCAACCAGAATGCACGGGATAGGGGTCCTAGACAGCTCATCTAGAGAAAGGCTCTGGGTTTTCCTGACCAGCTGCAAGGCCTCTGGCCAACATTGCTGCTGCTTCAAGCAGGCTGTGGTCCAGGGAACACAGACCCTGTCTGGTTCACAGCCTCCCACCTGTGACTATGACTGCCCAGGGCAGCATCTGGTGGCTCCCACCAAACCTCCTTGGGCCTCACTATCCCCCCCCCCCCAATCAGGAGCTGTGGACTTACCTCTTGTGTCCAGACTGGATGCCCGCTGGCTGGGCTCCAGCTTCCATTTCTTGACCTTGAAGTAGGGGCTGGCCCCATCCAGGCTGGCATGGCGGCGCAGTCGAGTGAGGAACTGCAGTACGGTGCCAGCCCCGGAACCTGCGCCCGCCTCCCCAGATGCCACTGCAGCCCCAGGCCCGCCAGCCTTGGTGCCCCTGGCAACCACATCCAACTGGGAGGAAACAGGGATGGGTCTCAGGCAGAGTCCCCTCCCTTGGCCCTGTGAGCCAGCCCCAACCAGGGTGTCACAGTCACAACAACACCTTGACCCACCACTGGGCCAAAGCTGAAGGAGCTGCTCAGAGAGAACAGGGGGAGCAGGGGCTCTTGGTGGGCCCTGGGCTATGCTAATCTCTAGGGCTGGTGTCTTTTCACTGATATCTCATTCTGCCCCCCTCAAGCTAACTCTGGTCTCCCTAGCCCTGTCTCTGCCTTGGGAAGGACCCTAGATAAAAGGGTCTAAGAACTAGTGCTAAGGGAGCTGTCTTCCCTGGGCTGGGAGTGGTGGGCAGGAGCCTGAATACCCACTGAAGCCCAGGGTGTCCTTCGACGATTCAAGCCCATCCTACATCCCATATTCAAGGACCCAAAGGTCAAAGGAGGGCGAGGGCAAGCAGAAGCCAAAAGCTGACCTCCCTCTTGGATCACGGGGAAGGAAAGGAAGGAGCCCCCCACATTCTCTGTACACCCTGGGAAACTCAGGGGAGGCCTCACCGAGGTGCCTTCCCCAGAGTCGCTGGATGCCGAGGGGCTGATCTCTGAGAAGTCAGCAGAGCCTGCGGCCGAGTTGTAGGGGTCACCTGGCAGGGCGGAGCTAGGGCCCACGGAGCGGCCGGTGAGGGCCTTCCCCGGGGGCTGTGGGACAGAGCCGATGGGGGAGGAAGCAGTGACAGGTCAAAGAGCATGGGTGGGTGATGGGGGGAGGGGGCATGCTGGGCTTGGCCCCCCCAGCCACCCCCAGCCAGGACTCTCACCTGTCCTCAAGATGGATCCAGCCCAACCAATCCCAAGCCACCAAATACCAAGGCTGGCTGGTAGCCCCTGGACCTTACCTGGAAAATGGCCAAGCTGTCCTTAGGGGTAATGGCCGGGTGGGGCGTAGCAGCTGAGCTGGCCTCACCAGAATCACACTCGTGGATGGTGACAATCTTCAAGGGTGGCAGATGGAGGTGGGTGAGGCGGGCGTTCTTGAGATGGTGGAAGTCCCCCTCTGTCAGCGTATACCTACAAGGGAATACCCACTCATCAGCCCACTGGTGTAACTTCCTGCTCTGACCCTGCTCTCTGCTGTCCACCTCGTTGGATGCAGGAGCCAAGGTCCTTGTTTGGGACATTGCTGTCACCCCAGCCTCCGCCACTGAGTAGCCATAACTTCTGCTGGACTGTAGCCCAATGCCCCACCCCCTCACCGGCGGCCCTTGTCCTGCGCCTTCCGGCTCTGTTCAAAGAGGGCGGCCTCGTTGAAGGAGACCCGACGGCCGGTGGAACTGGTGGACAGGAAGCGCTCGGTCTCTGCGTCCTGGCCCTCGGGGTCCTCCCCCCTGAAGTCGGGGTCTGCGAGGAGAGCCAAGAGAGGGTGGGCCCCGGGTGGGCCGCGCTTCATCCAGGGAAGGCCGCTGGGCAGGGAGGGAGAGGGGAGGGGCGCGGGGCCGAGTGACCGCAGGACTGGGCGGGCCGGGGGGGAGGGGCGGTGGGCACTCGCTCATCTGCTCACACACTCACTCGCTCAGCACGCGCCTGTGCGCACCTACGCCTGGGCGTTAAGGAAACAGAGATGAGTCGGAATCGAGCAGCGCCCAGTCTGGTGGGGGAGACAGACAGACACAGACGGTCAGGCGGCCCCAGGGGGCGGGCAGGTGGCCAAGGGGTGGGCGGGCGGTCGGACAAATGGACATATGGGGTGGTGGGGCTTGGGTGGGCTCCTCACCTTGGGTAGTGTGGGTACCATTGTCCAGGTAGGTGGTAGTGGTCTTCTCTGCTTCATCCATGGCCCTGAGCAAGGACAGCAGTTGAGAGAGATGTCTGGAGCCTAAGAATATCTCTGACCCCATGCTCAAGAAGCCCTGTCCCTGGGACCCCTGGTACCTGTTGAAGCGCTGGTGGACCTCCCAACAGCGTTTACACAGCAGCAGGACACCAGACAGAACAACCAGAGTGCCCCCAATGAACAGTGACATCACCACCACCAGGAGCACATAGTTATCCAGGATGGGGTCTGGTTCAGCCTGTGGGGAGACATGGGGGGCCATCAGGAAATCCTTAACCTTGCTAACTTTTCACCCCACCCTCTGGCACATCATATCCTAGAGATCACCCACCGTTGGGCGAATGGTTACGTTGTCCCACGTCGTCAGGGCAATGGTGGCAGTGGTAGTGGAGGCTGTGGCCATGGTGGCGGTGGGCTGCATTTTGACACTGAAGAGGACAGGGCCTGCTCTGCTCTGCCACCGGCTGTCCTCTCCCTCACAGGAGCCTCTGAAAAATGAGCCCCCCAGTTTCCCTGTCAAGCACTGCAGCCCACACCAGCGGTGACTCATGGACAGGTGGGACCCTGCTCTGCAGCATGAGCACCTAGTATGGGGGGGAGGGGGTGAAGAGCTTCTCTCCTGGGATTTCCATTTTGCCATCTTTACCACTAGGGAGGTGCCTGTGCGTGTATGTGTGTGTGTGCATGAGTGTTATAACCACCACCACCTCCCCGGCCGGTGTGGCCGGCCTAGCAAGGTAACATGGGCCAGGAGCCCTGCCCAAGAAAGGGAAAGCAACCCTTGGAGAAACAGAGAGGCCACTTGTAGCCAATCAAGAGATAGCCAGGTACCCCAAATGCCTCTTTTTCACCCATTAGGGAGAGAAAAGGCTTGTCCTATTAAGACAGAGGAAGTGCATAGCCAAACGAGTGGGAGGGGCTGTGCCAGTAGGCCCCAAGTCACGACTCAGGAGGTAAAGGTCTCCCTCTGCCCACGCTGGTGGGAGTGGAAAGGACAAAAGAGGCGCATCTGTTCCTGCCCTGAAGAATCTGGTTCCCATGGCAACAGTGCGCAGGCCGCGTTGGGGGGCGGGTTGCCAGGCAGAGCAAGGTGGGGGAGGAGAGGGCGCGGGGGAGGCTGCCTGCAGGGGCGCCCCAAGACGACAGCAAGATGGCTGCTGCGCCTGTCCGCTAGTGCTCAGCCAGACCCAGACGGACAGCCTCCAAGTAGGGGGGAAACTGAGGCAGGGACTGAGGGAAGGTGAGGGAAGAAGCACTCAGGGAAGGGAGCTGCTGAAAGCTGTACCTGATCTATCCTGGGGCTATTTTGGACCCTGGAGTCTCAGAGGGGCTGAGGCTAGGGCGCTATAGCCTACATCCTCGAATTGGCAATGCGTGTGCGCGCTCCCGAGAACCCCTTCCTGAACGCCGAGGAGCGCGCAGGCTTCAGCATCATTAGCCCCAAAGGTTTGGGGCTGGACAGCAAGGGGGTGGGGTGGGGATTAAGGCCTACGGAAAGGGAAGGTGTGTCTCGAGAGACGATAACCTCAGCATTGCGGTGAGAGGCTGGGAGGGGGGCGCATATGTAGGTCGGGAAATGAGTTCAGGAGGAAGGGAGTGGGGCAGAGGCGTAGGGATGGTGACGGGAGGAGACTGCGAAGAAGGATGGAAATGCAGGACGCGGCAGGTGGGCTGCTGGGGGTGGGGCAGACACACCTGCTCCCAGCCTAGGTGCCCATCACGACCCCCTAGTTGGCCCGGAGATAGGGAGAAAAACCAGATCCCAATACCAGGTTCATCCAAACCCTAAGACGATGGACGCGCCATCGCCCTTGCCCCTTCTCACCGGGGTAAACTGAGGCTAGGGAACGACGTGGGGGGGGGCAGGAGGGGGGGATCCGGAGGTTGCCACAGCGTGAACAAGATGCAAAGCTGCGCAGGCCTTCCCTCCCTCCCTCCCTCCCCCCCCACCAGGCCCGCCTGGTTCCTCCGCGCCCTCCCCAGCGGGCACGCGCAACCGCGCGCAGAGCAGCAGGACCGCTGGTCCAGCGGGGCCAGGGCGGGCCCCGGAACCCGCCGCCATCCCCGGCCGCTCGCGGCCCGCCCGCATGCCCGCCTCCACCCGGCCCTGCGCCCGGGCCAGCCGCGCCTACCTCAGCGCTGGAGCGTGCGGCCCATGGGCGGCGGGAGGGCGGCGGCGCGGCGCTCCGGGCTGGCTCCGACGCCCGGTGGCCGCGGAGCAGACGGAGAATTTATGAATGGAGAGCGCGGCGCGCGGGGGAAGCCAGCGCTAGAGGAGGGGACGCGCACGTGACCGCGTTGGCGGCGAGCCCGCTCCGGCCCGCTCGGTGAGCCCGGTGCCTCCCGGTCCTCAGCCAGCCGCCCCCGCCGCTCTCGCCGCCGCGTCTGGCTGGCTGCGCTCTGGCCACCGCCTCCCCTTCCCTTCCGGCGGGGGCGGGAGCGGGGGGCGGAGCCTGCGCTGGGGGGGGGCCCTGGTTTGCGCACAGCCGCCCCCGCCCCTCTCCCCTCCCACCCCCCCTGTAGGACTGCGAGACTTACCCTCCCCGGTTTTCTGGTCTCCAGAAACTGCGCAGGGCCCTCTAATAGCCTAGGTCTTGAAAAGAATGGCGCCCCCCACCCCACCCTTTAGCCTGCCTGGTGGTAACTCAAGGCCCAGGGCTGTGGAGTCTTGGGGGTGGACAAGGCTTACTTCCTTCTCCCCTGAGAATATGGGGGTGGGGTGCACAGTCTAGGCTTCTGGGATGCACAATTTTTTTCAGTCTGTCAGGGAGAGCTAGGTACCTATTTCCCTTATACGGGGTTCCCCATGCCACTGTAAAGGGTTCATAATAACACCCTGTTCTATGGTACAGCAAAAAAAGCAAATAATAATATAGCTTTTCAGAGGTGTACTGAGGGCCCCTGGGGCCCAAATTTGTATCCCCTCCTCCAGGGACATGCTTCTCCAAAGTGACCTGAATTAGCCCAAACCCCATTTACAACCAAACTGCCTTTTTGGGCTTGGAATCCAAGAATGGTCTCATCCTAACCACTAGCTCTAGGGCCAGTGGCTCATACCTGTAATCCTAGCTACTCAAGAGGCTGAAATCTGAACATTTCAGTTCAATGCCAGCCTAGGCAAGAAAGTCAGTGGAGTTGTGGCTCAAGTGTCAAGAGCACTAGCCTTGAGTAGAACACTAAAGGAGCGTGCCTAGGCCCTGAGTTCAAGTTTGCTCTACTCTTGAGCACACACCACATCCCAGGATTCATCTTTTGACTATCATGTCAACTACCACCCATACTCCAGTCCTGTTTCTCTCTGTGGCTCTCAGAGTAAGTCAACAGGGGGCAGGAACTTCTTTATGGTTGGGCCGCAGGATCCCACAGCATAAGCACACTGGAGGAAATGGACCTGTGTGCTCCTTGACTGGTGGTCGAGCAAGTGTTCTGAAAAGCTGGTCTAGCACTGAGACAAAGGAAGTTGAAAAGTGGGCTCAAAGATGAAGCAGAGGGTCTGGGAAGGTGGCTCAGGGGTAGAGCGCTTGCCTTGCATGCATGAGGCCCTGGGTTCAATTCCTTAGCACCACATAAGCAGAAAAAGCCAGATGTGGCTCTGTGTCTCAAGTGGTAGAACACTAGCCTTGAGCTGAAGAGCTGAGAGACAGCGCCCAGGCCCAGAGTTCAGGCCCCACGACCGAACCCCCCCACCCCTCCCACCCCCACCCCCACCCCTGCCAAAAAAAAGATGAAACAGAGATGCCATAGTGTGTGTGACTCCTAGTAGAAGAATGCTATGGTTAGGTTTTAGCTTTTATGGGCTCTTCTACCTGAAGTGAGGCAGAAAGAAAGGTTAGAGATGGCAGCCATCATGGCTGTACCAAGTGGAGAGTCTATGATGGGATAGAATTCCCAAATAATCCCAGGCTGGGGAACTGGGTAAGGGTGCTGTCTTTGCCTGTGGGGATTGAGAAGTCATTCATTAGTCCTTTGAGGAACCCACTAATTAATTCTCCCTGCTTTCTTATCGTTAGGCCATAAGTACAGGGGCAGAGGCCCCAAGGAAAGGCGGTAAGGCTTTACGCCTTAAACACTTGCAGCTCCCAGAATGTCCGGATCATTGTGATTAATGCCCCAGTCTGGGGCTTCTGTTGTGTGTCAGGCCAGAGGTGCGAATTCTACACACAAAAACAAACAAGAGCATAGGCTGGTGGTTGTGAGAAGCCACAAAAGATTCCAGACTCCCATCACAGGGGAGGAGAGGGTACATTAGTACCTGTTTCCTCCACAGCAATGTCAAGGGTTCACAATATCCCCCCCTACACAGATTTCCTGACTCCCTCCAGACACCCCTCCCCCGCCATACTGTGAAGGAGCAAAGGATAATAAATTAGGAGGTAGTGGGGGCCAAAAGCCCAGACTATGGATTGCAGAATTGCATGAGTGCGGGGGCGAGGGCGATGACGTCATATCCACTGAAGAGGCTGCGCAGTTATGGCTGACGTCAGCGGGGCCTCCGAGCCGCCCGCGCACGCGCTCCTGCGTCAGAGGCCAGCGGGGGCGGCCGGACCGGGCGGCCCGCGGGGCGGTGGAGCTCAGGGAGTGCATTTTCAGGCTTGGAGCGCCCTCTGCCTGCACCAGACGTGCCAGGTGGGCGAGTGGCCCCGGCTCTCTCCCAGACTGGGAGAGGCCGTATCCCAGACAGCTGCTTCTCCAGCTGCAAACTTTCGCTAGTGTCCCAACATGTTTCTCATTCAGCTGGTGTCCTTTGTTTATTTCAGTACTTGTCACCCAACCCACTACAGCTGATTGATGACATCGTCTATGTCTGCTAAACACCTTCCTCTAACCGCTCCAGAGCGGGATATTGTTTCCCACAGGTATCCAATATAACACATACCAGCAATATGGGAGAGCAAATGTCTGCTGGGTGCAGGTCTCTAGTCATCCTGGCACCGAATCATCTAGCCGGAACCCTCCCCACTTCTCCCCACCCATGGACCCTCTCCAAAGGTGGCTGGGAGCCGGAGCCGGAATGAAACTACAACCCCCAGAATGCTCTGCTCCCGGGCCTTGTCGCGCAGGCTTCTGGGAGTCGTAGTGTGCGCACGCGCGCTCGCCAGAACGGTGCCTCCCATAAGCCCCCGCGCCTTGTCCTCCCAGCCCTCAAGGCCGCCGTGTTGCTAGCGTCCTGTCTCCGGACTCCCTGTCCGCCGCCACCGCCGCTGCTGCCATGCTGCCCGCTGCACTGCTCCGCCGCCCAGGCCTGGGCCGCCTCGTCCGCCAGGCTCGTGCGTACGCTGAGGCCGCCGCCGCCCCGGCCCCCGCCGCAGGCCCCGGTCAGATGTCCTTCACCTTCGCCTCGCCTACTCAGGTTCGACCCCGCCGAGTCCCCCCTTCCCTAACGGGCCGGGCCTGCGCACCCCGCCCCCAGGATCGAGGCTTCTCAGCTCGCGGGGTCGCCGGACCGGCGTTCTGCACTGGGTTCTTAGGCCGCGGTCCGGTACCCGATCCTCCTCAACCCCTTCCCGCCTCCGCGCCCGTCTTCGTGCGGTCCAGAAGCCGACTCAGCCCCGCGGGAACCTCTCCTCACCTTGCCCTCCTGCCTCCCACCCTGCACCCCCCTCTGCCCCCCCCCCTTCCCTCCGCTGGAGCCAGACTTGCTTCCGAAGCCGGACGCCTCTCATAGAGACGACCCCTTGCTAGCAACTCTAAGGTGGCTTCCTATTCTGGCATTCCCGTTCTACAGAAGAGCAAAGAAAGGCAACAGCTGACCTAAGGCCAAAACCAGCGCTGTGGATCACGTGTTGCCCCATTCCGGGACCCATTTCACAGCAGGAAAGACCAAGTCTTCTTGAACAAGGTTTGAGGATTGCTAAGTAACAGTCTGATTTCCTCTCCAGGTGTTCTTCAACGAGGCCAACGTCCGGCAAGTGGATGTACCTACACTGACTGGTGCCTTCGGCATCTTGGCATCCCATGTGCCCACTCTGCAGGTCCTGCGACCCGGGCTGGTGGTGGTTCATGCCGAAGATGGCACCACCACTAAGTACTTTGGTCAGTGTGCAGCGAACTGGAGGGGTGGGAGGGGTGTAGATTAAGTCACCTCAGGACAACAGGCCCGGTTTCAGCTGAGACCTTGAGAAAAGTAAAGTTAGCAAGTGTAAGTAGCTTAGAGCTGGACACTGATGGAGTCACCTCGAACGTGGCAAGAAGCACATAACTGACCCTGAACTCAGCCTAGTTTGGCCAATGTGAGTCAGTGGGTGGTACAGAACTAGAAAGAAGTAGAAAGCTGCAGGGGAGAAGTGGTGTACAGGAGGCAGCCAATTTGAGGACCTCCCTCCCCCTTTTTTTTTTGTCGTGGGGCCTGAACTTGGCCTGGGCATTGCCCCTCAGCTCTTCAGCTCAAGGCTAGCCCTCTACCATTTGAGCCACAGAGCCACTTCTGGCTTTCTGCTTATGTAGTGCTGAGGAATCGAACTCAGGGCTTCATGCATGCAAGGCAAGCACTCTACCACTGAGTCATATTCCCCTTGTTTTAAATGCCCATCCTGGGGCTTGAACTCAGGGTCTGGGCTCTGTCCCTGAGCTCTTTTGTTCAAGGTTCACTATCTACCACTTTGAGCCACAGTTCTCTTCCAATTTTCTGGAAGAGATAAGTGTCTCATGGACTTTCTTACCCAGTCTGGCTTTGAACTGCGATCCTCAGATCTCAGCCTCCTGAGTAGCTAGGATTACAGGCATGAGCCACCAGCACCCAGCTTAATTTTCTTTTTTTAATTAACAGTACTGCAGATTAAACTCAGAGCTTATCAGCCTGCTAGGCAAACTTTTTTTTTTTTTTTTGAGGGGTCCGGTCGTGGGATCTGAACTCTGGGCCTGGGTGCTGTCCCTCAGCTCTTCAGCTCAAGGCTAGTGCTCTACCCCTTGAGACACAGCACCACTTCCAGCTTTTTCTTTTTTCTTTTGTGGTGCTGAGGAATTGAACCCAGGGCCTCATGTATGCAAGGCAAGTGCTCTACCACTGAGCCACCATCCCAGCCCATAGGCAAACTTCTACTGTTTGAGCCATGCTCCAGCCCTTTCTCTTTGTTTTATGGTTTATTTTAAATGAGAGTCCTCCCTTATAGGAGAGTTATCACACAGTTATTTAAACAGTCTACCACTGAGTTACATATTTGAAAGGAGAAACAACAAGTTGTGAGTGAGCATCCAGACCCATCAAGTAAATTTTTTTTGGTGAATACTGAGACTTGAACCCGGGGCCTGGGCACAGTACCCTAGCTTTTATCGCCCAAGGTTGATGCTTTACCACTTGTGCCACAGCTCTGCTTCTGGCTTTTTGGTGGTTAATTGGAGATAGCAGTCTCATTGACTTTCCTGCCTGGGTTGACTCTATAAAATACAGTCTTCAGATCTCAACTTCCTAAGTTGCTAGGATGATAAAGGTGAGCCACAGGAACCCAGCTTGAATTTCATTTTTGACAGAGGGTAGTCTGCTAGGCTTGTGGCACAGACTGGGAGCTCCAAGCCAAAGTACTCTGAGGTTGCCCACCAGGATGCTGCATAGATACAGTGGATTGAGGCTTTGCCTCCTGCTCTCCCTCCCACAGTGAGCAGCGGCTCTGTCACGGTGAATGCTGACTCCTCCGTGCAGTTACTGGCTGAAGAGGCTGTGACACTGGACATGCTGGATCTGGGGGTAAGTGTAGAGGGTACCTGCTGCAGTGGAAGGGCAGGTGCCCAGCTGGGTCTACTCTGCCCTCACTCCTGCCCACCCTCTGCAGACAGCCAAGGCGAATCTGGAGAAGGCACAGTCTGAGCTGTCTGGGGCTGCAGATGAGGCTGCAAGGGCAGAGATCCAGATACGCATCGAGGCCAACGAGGCCCTGGTGAAGGCCCTGGAGTAGTCGGTGTATGCCTATCAGGAAAACAGGCCTAGGGCCCAGCAGGGTGTGTACCACATAGGTGGAACCAGCTCCCCTGGGGTCAAGACTATTTAGGGGTGGCCTGGAAAAACCCAGGAGTTTCCTCCTCCATGCAGCTTAGTGAAAAGGCCGCCAGGGGGCAGCACAGCGCCAGGTTCCACAGGCCTGGTGGGGCTCTCTTAAGGATCTCTCAACCTGACTGGCTGTCCCAACCCCTGTCCCTGCCGAGCTGCCACCCATACCTACAGCACCTATGCCACCTGGCCAGAGGGCCTGCCCCAGCCTCACCCCCAATTAAAGACCAGGAACTTGATTGTGTGTTTTGGTGTCCTCACTTCTGCCTAGGTGAAGAGGTCAGGCACCTCCTCCTCTTCAGCCCTCTGTGTTCCTCATGTGAACCAGAGCCTGTGAATCTAGTGAGTGTGGGTTCCCTGTGTGTCCTCAGTCAACAGGCCATGGTGGTGGGTGAGGTACAAAAAGCATGGTTCAGGCTGGGAAGGTGGCTCAGTGGTAGAGCGCTTGCCTTGCATGCTCGAGGCCCTGGGTTCGATTCCTTAGCACCACATAAGCAAAAAGAAAAAAGCCGGAAGTGGCACTGTGGCTCAAGTGGTAGAGCGCTAGTCCTGAGCTGAAGAGCTGAGGGACAGTGCCCAAGCCCCATCACCAGACCCCCCCCCCAAAAAAAAAAAAAAGCATAGTTCAAGGCTGGGGCTGGGTGTTGGTGGCTCACGTCTGTAATCCTAGCTACTCAGGAGGCTGAGATCTGAGGATGAGGTTCAAAGCCAGCCCGGGCAGGAAAGTCCGTGAGACTCTTATCTCCAATAAACCACCAGAAAACCGGAAGTGGCGCTGTGGCTCAAGTGGTAGAGGGCTCCCCTTGAGCTGAAGAGCTGAGTGACAGCGCCCAAGCCCAGAGCTCAAGCCCTAGGACCGACCAAAAAAAAAAAAAAAAAAAGGCTGGGAAAGTGGCCCAGTGGTAGAGCGCTTGCCTTGCATGCACGAGGCCCTGGGTTGGCTTCCTCAGCACCACATAAGCAGAAAAAGCTGGAAGTGGCACTGTGGCTCAAGTGGTAGAGCACTAGCCTTGAGCTGAAGAGCTGAGGGACAGCACCCAGGCTCAGAGTTCAGCCCCCATGACAAAAAATAAAAAAATAAAAAGCATGGTTCAAGGGCACAGTTTGGCTGGCCAGGTGGGGTGGGCAGGGAGCTGGCATTTTTCCCACAGGGTGTGGATGGGTAAGGGTTGAGACCCAGGGTGGGCTGGAGGGCAGGGAAAGGTGTGGCACTGGCTACTGGGGTTAGGCTTGGGCTGATGCATGTTTTGGGTCTGTAGATTTGGAGCCCTGACCACAAGTAACACCAGGCCCTCCCTTCAGTGGCTTCCTAACCCCTCCCTGGCAAGCCTTGGCGGTCCTCATCTGCTCCCACAGAGGCCCTTCCCTGGGCACACCCAGACTGTGGGTGGCCCTGGCCTGGCCAGCTGCCCCAAATCCCTGGTGGTGTTGGCACCTCTTTGGGTACACAGGCCCCTGGCTAGTCCCAGATGGGGTGGGCTGAGCTCAGGTAGGGGCAGCTCTGGAACTATCTTGCTGGGCACTGCCCTACCTCCTCTGCAACCTTGGGGCAACAGTCACTGCCCTGGCTGAGGGAATAGGTCTGGGCTTCCCTCCTCCCACCTTGCCTCAGTGAGGCTGGGAGGGGATTCCAGGAGGGTGAGTATATGGAGTCAGGGCTTGCTCCCTGCCTGTGTCACTGGAGCCAGGACAGTGACCTGGCATCCACCCCCAGGCCTGTGTGTGGCCTGTGTGCACCAGTGGGCGGTCCCTCTTTGTCACAGCCCCGTGGTAGTGACTCCCCGTGGTGCATGCCAGGCCTGGATGAGACTGTGTTGGGGTTGTCCCCAGTCAGAAGATCCTGTAGTATTTCTGGGTTCTCATCTGGGATCTGAAAGCAAGTGGTTGGCCCATCCCTTCCCCGGGAGCTCTTGCCCAGAGGTGTGGTAGCCTCAGAGTACCAGGTACAGCCTTCCTGCCGAGGCCCCACCTCCTTTCTCAGCAGAGACCAGGTCCTGGCCAGGCCACCACGACACTATAAATAAGACTTAAGGACACAGTTCAGCTTGGCATTGGCCCAGTGGGAGGAGACTGTCATTGAGCTTCCTGTCTCTGAGGCTAACACACGTCATAACCAGGGACCCTCTGTCCTTAATCCACAGGGACACAGCTAGGCCACTCCCAAAGGGGAGATGTGAGCACTGGAGGTAGGCCAAGGCAGTCAGGGTAGGGCTGGCATCCTAGAGGGCTGGCAGGCCCTAGGTCTGGTAGGGGCAGATCCACAAAAGTCTGACCCTTCCCCAATGTCTCGGTTTCTACTCAACCTGGGGACAAAAAGCAGAGATACCACATGGGAAGGAAAGTCAGGAGTGAGCTGGGGTATTTCTAAACTTTTATTTTGAACAGCCAAAGTGTCCTGTCCCCAAGAGGCCACATTCTACTCCAGTTCTTTTTTGTACTTGGGGTGTGTATGTGTGCACTCACACATGCACATGCAGGTGCAGTCCTGGGGCTTGAACTCAGGGTCTGGGCACTGTTCTTGAGCTCTTTTGCTCAAGACTAGTGCTGTACCACTTGAGCCACAGACCTAATTCCAGATTTTGTTAGTTTAAAATTAGAGATAAGAGTCGTGGACTTTCTGCTCAGGCTGGCTTTGAACCAGTCTTCAGATCTCAGCCTCCTGAGTAGGTAGGATTATAGGAGTAAGCCACTGGTGCCCAGCTTTCAGCTCCTCAATTTTATACTCCAACCAGGCTGAGGTCATACCATAGAGGTGACAAGTGTACCAAGGTTCTAGCAAACAATCATGCTCACACTACAGTAACTCCAACCCAGGGAAGTGGACCAGCACTAGTGCCCTTGCTCCCAGAATGCACCTCTTCCCTTCCCACCACTATGGCCTCTGGAAGTAGAACAAGCAGGTCCTGGACCCAAAGCCCCTTAAAACAGCCTTTCCCACCACCGACTCTGAACTGTTCCTTGAGCTGTAACTCAGTGGCCGGGCTGTTTCCACTTCCTCTGTGACCCCAGCCTCTTCCAAGCATTCTTCCAGCTCCCCTGGCCTGGCACTGATCCTTGTGAAGCTGGGAGTGTCTGGATACACCTGCTTCAGGGTGGGGAGTTAGAGGCTGCAGGAACGGAGTGGGATGGGAGCCAAAAGGAGACCTGAAAGGAAACAGCCCTGGGAGGGGCGCACAGGGCAAGGGTGGGGATAGAGGTGGTCAGGCTAGATAAAGGCAGGAACTAGATAAGTGGACAGGAGGTGGGATAGGACCCACGGTCCCTTTCTCTGGGCAGAGAGGACAGGGGGAAAGCCTTGCTCAGCAACCGACTAGGATCATTCTGGGAAAGCCAGGGCCACCTGTGGAAGAACCCGAGACACTCAAGCACTAGAGTCTTTGTCCATGGCATTGGTCCCCATAGTGCTGTGTGCCTGCCCACCCCTAAGACAGGGGACCAGGAGGTGTGTACACATCCATGGGATGACAGCATCACTCAGAAGACATCAGAACGAGCCACTCCGAATTCTCATTTCGTTGCTTTGGCCATGCTATAATAAACTGGCTCAGAGAGGCCAGGTCTTCACTCTGTCACACAGCACAGCCAGTGGTGACTAGGACTGCCCCGTGCTGCCTTAATCTCTCCAGAAATGCCCTCTGAGGTCACCGTTAAGGGATGCAGGAGGGCAGGCTACCCAGCAGCAAGCTGGGGCACCCCGCTGCCTGGCAGGTGACTCCAGCCTGTTTTCCTGGACAGCGGCCGCTGACTCAGCCCTCCCCTTCCCTTCCCCCCCCCTACACGGGCGCCCCCAGGCGGAAGCACCAGCTGGCAGGAAAGGGGGAGCGGCCGGGAACCCGGCCGGACGCCCTCAAACCTGGTCTCAGGGAGCATCTGGGTCCACAACAAAGCCCGACGACCCCGGCTCGGTGATCCTGCCCCTCGTGTCACTGAGGCTCGAAGTTGAGCTAGGTGTCCCGGGCCGCCGGTGTGCCCCGGGGCCCTGGCCAGCCAGCAGGGGCGGGGGCCAGCTGCGTCACCGCCTGCCCGGCCCCCCGCCCCCTACCCGCCCAAACTCCACCCCGAGGGAAGGCGGCGCGGATAAAGGCTCGGGGCCGCCCGCCCGGCCCCAGACCGGCCTGGCCACCGCGCGCTGTCCCCGCCGTCGGTCGCTCGGAACCATAGGGACCCAAGAACTGCCGCGCCCGGTGAGTGGGGGGCGGGACCTCGCGGGACAGGAGGGGTCCTGTCGAGACTGTACAGAGTGCCCTACTTTTCTTTGTTCTTGGGGCAGACAGGGCGTGGGGGACCCAAGACCCAAAGCCCCGGAGCCCCTCGCCCCGCTGCGGGGTGGGAGGGGCTGCGCCGGCGCCGCCCTGGCAGGACCGCAGCCCCCGCCCCGCCCCCCAGGGCACTCCCCCCCTTCCGCGCCAGTGACCTTGAACTAGTTGCCGCTCTGGCCTGTTTCCTCGTCTGCTGTCAGGCCAGCCTCGGCGCGTAGACGCGATAGTCCCCCAGCGGGGCTCAGCCCAGACCCGCAGTCCCGGGGCCCTTTCCCCTGCTCTGCCGTGCGGCGCCCCCTCCTCCGGGACCCAGGGCCTCGCTCCGGGCAGCGCCAGAAGAGGGCGCGCCGGAGCTGCTGACTCACCGCTGCCCTGAGCGGCGCGCGCGGGCGCAGCCGGGGACGCCGCGTCACGTCATGGCTCGGGCGGGCGCCTCTCGGGAAACGGGCCCGTCCCGGAGGGAGGAGGGGAGGATGGGGAGCTGGGGGTGGGCGGGCTGCTGGGACGCGAGGTGGCACCGGCTCTGGACGGGCGCTCCCGGTCGTGGCCACGTCACGGGGTGCGGGGCCCCACCCTAGCCATGCGCCCCGCCCAGGCCTCCACGCCCACCCAACCACGGAGGCCAGGAGGCTGGCTAGCCAGTCCTCGTGAGCCTCTGGGCTGGGGATCCTAGCCACGAGGCGCGCAGAGTTCAAGCTCGGGCTTCCGCTGGTTGCAAATTTCCTGACATAATCGACTGGGAGGCTCCACTACTTCCTGCCTCTCAAGGCTCTAGGAACAATGGCCCGCGCCCCCTCTCCACGCCCAAGGCCGCTCCCCTAGGAGGCCCTAAGGGAAGGCAGCTCAACCTCAGACCAGGGTCCCGCGCCCCTCTGGGCCCGCCCGCCCTTTGTTGCGGACTCAGGGCCTTATGAATGGCTCCCAGCGCGGACGGGGGCGGGGGAGGGGTGCAGTGCCAGCCCCGCCCTTACCGTGCTTCTATTGGGCAGTCTGCAGACGGGGGCGGGGGGAGAGGCGGGGCGTGCTGCCACGTGGGGCAGTACCCAGGTGGCTCCCATTGGTTCGGGAGCGCAGCCGACTGGGCGTTCGGCGTACGCCGATTGGCCAGAGCATGGCCGGCGGAGTAAGTAGTGAATGGGAGGGGGCGGCGGCCCCGCCCCTTGGAACGTTGATACATTATAACTTTTTTTTTCTTGTTACTTTCACCCCCAGATCCTGCGAGCAGCGGCTGCCGCGGCTGTTGCTAAGGGAGGGGACGCGCCGGGTAGCGCGACCCGAGCAGCATAAGCACCGAGCCCGCCTGGCCAGGGCAGCCCCTCCTCAGGGGCCCGCGCCGCACCAGGGTCGCCACCCATCGCCCTCGGAGGAACTGTAAGCCCAGACCCCACCCCGGGGCGCAACCCGAGAAGCCGACGCGACCTCTGAGCGCCACTCGGATTTTTAATTTCCGACTCGCTTTTCACCGCTGGGGCCTTCCCGAGGGACAAACGCACTGCCCCCCGCCCCCCAAACACCCAGAGAAGAAGAACCCCGTTTTGGGAGAGTCCGGGTCCAAGAGGCGCGGCGAGGATTGGCGGAGCCCCGCGGCCCCCAGCCCCCCAGCGCTCGCCGGGGATGGAGCCGCAGCCCGGCGGCGCCCGGAGCTGCCGGCGCGGGGCCCCCGGCGGTGCCTGCGAGCTGGGCCCAGCGGCCGAGGCGGCGCCCATGAGCCTGGCCATCCACAGCACGACGGGGACCCGCTACGACCTGTCGGTGCCCCCCGACGAAACGGTGGAGGGGCTGCGCAAGCGGCTGTCCCAGCGCCTCAAAGTGCCCAAGGAGCGTCTGGCGCTGCTCCACAAAGACACGTAGGTACCGCGCGCCGCCCCCGCTCGCGCCCCCCCTCCCGCCGGGCCGCCCCCTCGGGCCCCGGCCCCCGGGCGGGAACAAAGAGCGCGCCGCGCGGGGAAACGGGGGGCGGCCAGACGGGGGGCGGGGGCGCGCTGCGCGCTCTCGGGCGCCCTCTGCTCGGCCTTGCCTGCCTCGGCCCCCTCCCCCGCCCGGGGTCGCCGCACAAAGGCGGGGGCGGGGGCGCCCGGCTGGACTTCACCGCCCCGCTACGGGTAAGGCGTGCGCCTCAGGACATCACAGGGGTCCTAGCCAAGCCAAGTGGGGGGTCGCGGCCGCCCCCTCTTGTGCCAGCGTCCTCCCAGTCTTCCGCATCTGCTCGGCTGCCCCCTCTGCGTCTGGCTGTCTCCCTACCACTTGCGTCTCAGCCCCCCTTTGTTCTCGCCACCGTGCGCTCCCCGCAGCCTCCCCCCTCCCCCTTGGTATTTAAATCGCCTCCAGGCCGGGGAGCCCTCCCCCCCCCCCCGCCGTGGGCCTCCGGGGACAAGCAGTGTCCATCCCCGGCGGAGGGGCCCTGGCGGGGGAGGGGCCGGAGGGGGAGGGTCTCCTTTGTCTGAGCGGCAGTGGCGGCCTGCGCCAGAGAAGGTGGGAGGAGGGGGAGCCCGGCCCGTCGCAGCCCCCGAAGGCCTCTTCAAGGGCCAAAGCCCTGTGGCGCCCACAAAGACGAGCCCAAGCAGGACTTGGGGAATTGTAGGCAGGAGCTGGCCCTGGGGGTGTGGGGGAGGGTGGCAGGGGACACCCTGGAGCCCAGGTGATGTGGAAGTGCCGTGTAAACTGCAGAAGGGGGTGCCTGAGCGAGGAGTTTGGGGGTTCCTGGGGGGGAAAAAGTCTCTTGAGTTGCCAGTATGGCGGGGGCTTCCAGGACACACGCCTCAGACTCTTTTTAAGACCTGGAAACCAGAAAAAGGGGTGGGGGGGTGGAAGGACGTCTCTGGGGGCCCCCTCCCGCACGCACCGCCCTCCCCCGCAGCCTCCTGCTTCCGCGTCCCTGTGTTGTCTCTCGTCTCACCCTCTTCCTTCCTACCCCCAGCCGGCTCAGTTCGGGGAAGCTGCAGGAGTTCGGCGTGGGGGATGGTAGCAAGCTGACGCTGGTACCCACCGTGGAAGCGGGCCTCATGGTAAATGACTGCCCTGGAGGCCCCACACAGGCAGGGAGCCCCCCCTCCCAGGGCGCCCCACCACCAACACCCCTCCCCTAGTGCAGCAGCCCTTTTCTGCAAGAGCAGCCCACCCCCAGAACGCAGGGCCCTCCCCACCCTAAGCTTAAGCCCACGGTGCCAAACCCACACTCAGGCCCTCCTCCTTCCCTCTCTTTGTAGTCCCAGGCCTCAAGGCCGGAGCAGTCTGTCATGCAAGCCCTTGAGAGTTTGACGGAGACTCAGGTAAGACACACAGCGGACCCTGCTTTAACCTAGGGGTGTGGGTGCCAGGTTACTTTTCTATCCACAGCCACCTCTGGTAGCCCCTTCCTCCCCCCTTCTTCCCCCCCATGGATGGGAGGGACTCCAGAACACTGGGAGAGCTTGAAGTGGTTCTTCAGTGTCCTGTGGGGGAGGGGAGGGGACACACTGCCTGGGTGCCAGCTTGGCCTGGTCACTCTGCTTCCTTTTCCTCCACCCCCACCCCCCTCAGCACTCACCACCTGACCTTGAGGGCTTTCTCTCCCACGGTGGCTGCCATGGGGTGTGGGGGGAAGGGAGCCCAGCTTTCACAAGCCTGCCTGCCTGCAGGGTGACCTTGGCCCACGCACTCTCGGCCTAGCCCGTATCCCCACGCACTCAGTACATCCCTGCTGTAGAGACCCCACCACCCCCCCCCAAAAAAAAACTAGGTTCCCTGAAAGCCACCAGCAAATTCCTTTTAGTACTTGATCCTGTGGGCAGGGGCAGCCAGGGTGACCCCTGTTGCAAGGGACCTCATCACACACTACCCCTCCTCTTTCAGGCCTTTGTTTTCTAACTCAACGGGGGGGGAGGGGCAAGGGCACCCAGCCTGAGGGCCAGGGAGGCCTAGACAGGATGTTAGGAAAATATTTAGTAAGCTGTTGAGGGGGGGAGGCTGGGGCTGGCCCTAACCCTGGTTCCCGATTTTGTTCAGAGCTTTTTTTTTTTTTTTTCTTCCTCCCCCCTCCCCCCCCTCCACCTCCTTTCCTCATTTTCTTGGCTGCTGCAAGGCCCTCCTCAAACTCGGCCCCTGGCCACCTCCCAGGAGAGTGACACAGGCCTCAGCAATCCGCCACTGCCAGGGTGGAGGAAGCAGGCTGCTGCCCGCCCTGGTGAGGGGGTGGGCAGGTTCCAGGGCCTCCCCAGCCAGGCCACAGGAAACCTGCCCAGCAGCCTTGGTGGCAGATTCTTCCCTCTCAAGGCCGTCACCCCCTTCCCTTCCAACGTGTAGTATCCTGCCTGCTGAGCAGAGCAGCAGAGCGGTAGAGCGAGGTGCGGAGGAGGGGTTAGGTAGGGCCTGTGTAGCTGGGTGGTCTGCCATCCATACAGGTGGGGGACAGAGTGGGTGAAGAGCCAGGGGTCCCAGGAGCTGCTGCGGGGGCTGCAGGTGTGAACAAAGCCCCTGGCTGCCCATGGGGCTTGCGGTTGGCAGGCTCTGGGCCCCTAGGCATGTTTGGTTCACATCTTCCCTGGGCGCCTGCCTCAGGAGGGAGGTGGGAGTTGTGCTGGGTAGAGCTGGGTAGAGCTGCTGGGCTCCCCAGGGCTGTTTCCCTGCCTAGCATAGTCATCCCCGCCCATTTGCCCTCCCCTGGTGTGTGGGGGGGGGGGAGTTGCCGGGTAAATGGAAAGGGGGACTCAGCTGGTTGGGAAGCGGGTTGGGCCCTCCTTACAAGTGGTGTCTAGAGAAAGGGGTGCTGTGTAATTTAGTGTCAGTGGGGACTGTATCCTCTTTGCCCCCTTCCTATGCCCCCCCCCAGCAGAGGTTATACCAGCAGCTGCCAGTGGAGAGCAGACCAGGGAGGGAGTTCTGGGAGGCGGTCGCTCTGAGTCATCTGGTCTATGTCACTTCTCAGAAACCTCCACCCCCCCTCCCCATCCCAGCCCCTGGGGAGAACAAGGCACTGGCCTGGCCCCAAAGGGGAGGGGGGACCCCCATAAGTCCACCCACCCACAAAGTAGGGGCAGGTCACAAGGTTCACATTTCACCAGGGCTTGTGGAGGGTCTCTGGGGACATGCTTCCCCAGAGACCTAGTTAGGGGCCCCTTCCCACAGCACTGTGGCCGCCCCTTGGCCTCCGCCCCGCCCAGTACAGATAAATATTTATCTTGAGAAAGCAAAGGTTAGCATGGAAGCATTTGTCCAAGAATTCCGCCTACTGACTTGTTGGGTGACTTGGTTGGGAGGGGGCCTGAGATCACCCCCTCCCATAGGCACAGTCTGACAAGACTTGAGCCAAGAGCTGTGAGGTGAGGGCTATTTGAGGGCAGTGACTGCCAGTTGAGCCCTGCCCCCTCTGGCCTTAGCTTCCCCTTCAGAGAAAGAACCAAGTTGGCCAGGGATGGCTAAGGCCCCTCTTCGTCTGATCGCCTCTGTCCCCCACAGTCCCCAGCGGCGCCCAGGCCGGGCCGGGCTAGCAGACGAGGCTTCCGGAAATACAGATTCATTTTATTTAAGCGTCTGTGGCACCGACAGGGACCCCAGAGCCCAGAGAGGGGCGGCGAGAGGCCCCAGGTCACACAATGCTGGGGAGCTGGGCTGGGCTGAGCTGGGGAACCTCACAAATGAGGCCCCCCCCAGGCTGAAGGGCCTGTTTCTCTGCAGGTCAGTGACTTCTTGTCTGGCCGATCACCGTTGACCCTGGCTCTTCGAGTGGGAGATCACATGATGTTCGTCCAACTGCAGCTGGCTGCCCAGCATGCCCCACTACAACACCGCCATGTGCTAGCAGCTGCAGCCGCCGCCGCAGCGGCTGCGCGGGGTGACCCCAACATTACCACCCCTGTATCCTCTCCCTGCCGGCCAGTATCCAGCACTGCCCGAGTCCCACCGGTACCCACCAGCCCTTCCCCTGCATCTCCTTCACCAGTCACAGCTGGGTCCTTCCGATCCCATGCCGCCTCTACCACCTGCCCTGAGGTGAGAATGGAGGATTATTGTCCTTGGAATTCCCAGGGGTGGACTTGGAGAGGATGAGGGTTCTGAGTCATAGATCTAGCCTTTCTATCAAGGGCTGTCCCTGAACCTGGGTTGGATAGATTATGTCTGGACCTTGGACTTGGGACTAATGGGGTGTTTGCTTCCATCCTAGGCTGCTGGATTATTTCTTTAGTGATTCTCCGTCTTTACCCTAATAGGCCTAATCCTGGGGGATGGAGACTCCTGGGTGATACCCTAAACCCTGAATTCTATATTCACATGCTTGTCCCCTCATCAGCAGCAGATGGATTGCTCCCCGCCAGCCAGCAACAGTGTCAGCCCCGGAGCCAGCACCACAGCCCCCCCAGGGAGCAGCCCTACCCCTCGCTCCCGCAAACCTGGCGCAGTCATTGAAAGCTTTGTGAACCACGCTCCTGGGGTCTTCTCAGGGACCTTCTCTGGTAGGTGTCACGTGATGATAGCTATAGTGCAGCCTGTGACCCTGTACGCTACTAGGGATTGAACTCAGGGCTTGGGTGCTTGTCCCTTAACCTTTTTTGCCCAAGGCTGAGGCTCTACCACTTGAACCATACTTAACACTCCCAGCTTTTTTGCTGGTTAATTGGAGGTAAGAGTCTTTCTTCCCCTAGGCTGGGTTAGATCAGCCTCCTGAGTAGTTTAGGATTACAGGTGTGAACCACCAGTACAGGCTAACTTGATCGTCTCTTGAGGTCATATGTCAAGCCATAGGTGTTTATATGTTTATACTTGAGCCACATGTTACATACACACACTCCTGGCAGTGAGTCTGAGTGCATTACTTCCCAGAGCCTGTGTCACGTATGTGCCATCACATATGGGACAAAATACATAGGGCACACGTTCTTCTTGGCCTAGTGATCCTGAATACATGTGTGTGTGTGTGTGTGTGTGTATGTGTGTGTGTGCTGTGAGCATGTATAAATGGACATCGTCTGTGTGTTCATTTGCTCTTGCTGCTACACATGTGACCATGTCTATAACCAAGCTCATAACCTCTTCTATCTGCAGGCACGCTGCACCCCAACTGCCAGGACAGCAGTGGGAGGCCCCGGCGTGACATTGGCACGATACTACAGATCCTCAATGACCTCCTGAGTGCCACGCGGCACTACCAGGGCATGCCCCCCTCGCTGACCCAGCTTCGTTGCCATGCCCAGTGCTCACCCGCCTCACCAGCCCCTGACCTCACCCCCAAAACTACCTCCTGTGAGAAGCTGGCGGCCACGTCCCCCTCCTCTCTGCTGCAGGGCCAGAGCCAGATCCGCATGTGCAAGCCCCCGGGTGAGTGCCCATCCGGGGGGTCTCACATCCCCACCCAGCCTCCTGGTTTATCAAGGCCTCTCTGTTGTACACTGGTGATGGTGGGAGCAGCTGAGCCACCCAGGGGCTAGAGGAGCTGCAGCTGCTGCTCCTCCTGATCTGCTCCAGTCTGGAAGAAAAGGAGGCATGTGTGTATCTGGGCACAAAGTGTCCTTGTGCGCTCCAGAGGGGGCTCCAGCTCTACTTCCTCTTTGCCCCTTCCCAGCCCCCATCTCCAGATGGCATTTGGCACCTCTATGAATGGCCAAGTCAGTCCTAGCTGGTGGGCTCAGAGGGCCCCCCAATGTTGTAAGGACTTGGAAAGGCCAGGAAACACCCCCAACCCCTCCCTATTTCCGAACAGCCAGACTGCTCCTGACCCAATGCCCTATGGGAAGATGGTGACCCTTCTGTCCATCCTGTGCCCATCCGTGGGATGTTTTCACATCTACAGCCCTGTTCATAAAAGTGGGAAAGTGAGGCTCTAGCCTCAGTGTCTCCTCAGGTCCAAAAATTAGCCACAGGAGAGTTCAAGCTCCAGTTTATTTAGTCAGCGATCCACTGCCCAAATGCCTTTCATAGCCGAACTCTGCAAAACAGATGGCCCACCAGCGCTGCACACCCCAGCGAGTAGATGGTGGAAAGCAGCTTCTTGATGCCCTTGTCGGAGGCGAGGGACCTTCATGTTTGGGGGAGATGGGGGGCCTCGAAATGACATTGCTGTCTGGTTTGCAGGTGACCGTCTTCGGCAGACTGAGAACCGCGCCACGCGCTGCAAGGTAGAACGTCTTCAGCTCCTGCTGCAGCAGAAACGCATGCGCAGAAAGGCACGGCGGGACGCCCGGGGCCCCTACCACTGGCCCCCCAGCCGCAAGGCCGGCCGCAGCGACAGCAGCAGCAGTGGAGGAGGCAGCAGCCCAAGCGAGGCTGCCGGCTTGGGCCTTGACTTCGAGGACTCCGTTTGGAAGCCGGAAGTCAACCCCGACATCCAATCTGAATTCGTGGTGGCTTAGGATCTGGCACTCCCTGCTCCTCAGCACACCCTCAGCCCCGGGCAGGTAGCCCTAGGGATGCCGAGTGTGCATGTATAGTGGCCCAGCTCTGGAGGGCAGGTAGTCACCTCCCTCCCCATCCACCACCAGCCTTTGATTTTTTTTTCTTTTTTTTTTTCTTTAAAAAATTCTCACCCTGGTTGTACCTCCTGCGTTCTCCTCACATGCCCACCTCTTCCTCCTTCACCGGCTCTGAAGGCCTCTGCGCTGGGTCCTTCCTCCCACCTTCCCCAGCTCCAAATATGTAGCAGTCTTTCCAGATGGCTGAGAGCAGAGGAGACCAGGAAGCCGCCCCCACCCCCTTCCGCTCTGCCTTCCTCCGCCTTCCACCCCCCCTCCCCACACACACACCCGATTCAGGTTTTAAGTCAAAAATGTAGACGCCTCATTATGCACTTTACAGATGATGGGAGGGGGCAGGGAGAAGAGAATCCATGCTCACCCCCCTCTTGTAAACCTTGGCCTCCACCCCGGGCCAGCAGCACCCACTGGGCCACAAGCAAGGAGAAACCCACATCACCAGGGAGGGAAGCCCGCAGGGGACTGTTTTCCACATCTGTCCATTTTTCTTTTTTTTCCATGTGAAGCTGTTTGCAGCAGAATCCAACCCCTTCTGTCTTGGGTCAGGTGGGGACAGGAGACCCTTTTCTGCCAGGAAAGGAAACTGCTAAGAACAGCCCTCACCCACCCTCTGTGGTCACCCTGCCATGACTCTGCTGTTTCTCCCTCATCCTCCTGCCCTCCATTCCCTATTTCCCCTGACCTCCCTCCGCCTGAGCTTGGAGACTATTTATAGATTATTAATTTTCTGACTGAGCCAATAGTGGTTGGGAATCTCTTGAAACTGGGAGAGAAGTGATGGGGGGGAAACACCCCCACTTCCTCTTCCTGGCCCAACCTGAGGGATGGGGGACTGTCTGGGGGCCTCAGCCTGCAGCCAGGATGGGGAAGGGGGTGCTGAGCTGTGAATGCCCAGTTAGGGCACCGCTGTGTAGCATTAACCCCCCCCTCCCCATGGGGGTCTGCTGCTTGTCTAATTTGGACCCTCCCCATTGCTCGTGCTCTGAGGGCCCAGGCCCTCCCAGAACGGGGAGAGAGTCCCCTCTACTGGGGCCATTTCAATAGGGGTGGGAATTTTGTTCCTTCCCCATTTTTTTTTTTTAACGATAATGGGATGTCTGGGCCCTGCCCACCCTGCCTGTCTTGTCCTGGCCCCCCCTGTCTCCCCCCTCCCCCCCGTTCTTGTAGTTGAGCCCCAGATCCTCTTCTCCCATTACGTGTTAAAAGTTAATGGTTTCAGATGTGAACATCATGTGTTAACTGTAGCTGTAAAATTTTTTGTGGGGGGGTGGGTAGGGAGGGGTCCTGGAGGGTTAGAGGTCAAGGATTTGGTTTTTATTTTTTGTTTTTTTTTTTCCAAAAAATGAAAAAAAAAGAAAAAAAAAGAAAAAGGGGTGCATTTGTTTTTTGAAAAACTGTCTTGGATACCTATTTAAATGTGTGTTTTGTTTTTTAACGATTTTTAAATAACGTCTGTGCCTCCATGGGTATGAGGATGGAGGCCCCAGACAGGAACCGGCCCGCAGCCCTCTGCCCTCTCAGGGCCTCCCTCCCCCTCCCCAAACAAAGCATTACCCGCCCTCGGGGTCGGGCTGTGGGGGTCCTGGCACAGCGCCAGTCTCCTGTATGGAACATAAAATTAAAAAAAAAAAAAAAAAACACCTTACACAAGCACCGTGATTTCAAGTAATAAACAGAAAATGAAACACAAGTCTTGTCCCCGCCTGCTCTCCTGGAGGTGGGGGAGGGTCTCACCCACAATGGGGAAGGACCTCTGGAGTCAGCTCAGTGGTCTGCTCCCCTGCGGTTCCCACACCCCCTCTGTGGCTTGGGGAAGGGCAGGAAACTGCTGGGGCGGAGGGAGGGAGGGGCCGGCCACTTCCTGGTACCCAAGGCCGGAAGTCCCTCAGGGCGTGGGGCGTAAGCCTACAGGCCTCTTGCCCTGGGTGGAGCCCTCCCTCGCCCCCTCTTAGTTCCTGGCTCTAACGTAGGCTCTCAGAACGGGAAGTGGGGAATCAGTATCCGGGGACGCCCAGAGCTTGCCTCGCCCCCCACCCCACCTTAGTGTAAAGCGCTCTAGCTCTAAGAGAAACTCCAGAAATACTTCCTGAAGTCTTGATCACTGTCAGGCTGGCTGCTGGGCAAATCACTGGGACTGCCAGAGGGGACCCGCTAGGGTAGGCCACACATACCCAGAGAAGCCGACTTTTCAGAGGCCCCAGCCCCTACAGTGCAAATCCAGACAGGTGCCTCAGGCTGGACTTGAGGCCTCCCAGCTTGACCTAGCCTAGGGTGACCTCTCTGCCCCTCTGGGCACACCCTAGCATTGCATTCCATTTCAGCTCTCCCCAGCCCTGAGGGTCATGGATCAACTCTCCAGGCCTTTGCTCCAACCTTGCCTGTCTCTGCTCACTTCTTTTGGCAGCCAGCGGCTCTGCCTGAGAACTATGGCCTGCACTAGCCACCTTTCTGTGTCCACTGCTCCTTACCAGCCTGAAAACACCAAGAGCCCACCAGGGTTCTTTCTGGATTCCTTTCATATCTTCTTGGGCTGAGCAGAGATTTCAACTCTCATCCTACTTCTTAATCTTACCTGTATTTCCTCATTTAACAAGCGCCACAGCCTGCTAGAAGTAATTATACTCACTCCTACTTTACAGAGAAGAAAACCAAGTTGCAGAAATAGTACTTGGGGGGCTGGAATATGGCTTAGTGGTAGTGTGCTTGACTAGCATGCATGAAGCCCTGGGTTCAATCTCAGTACCACAGAAAAAGCCCGGAGTGGCACTGTGGCTCAAATGGTAGAGTGCTAGCCTTGAGCAAAAGCAGCTCAGGGACAGTGCCCAGGCCCTGAGTTCAAGCAAAAAAAGAAGAAAAAAAAAAGAAATAGCACTTGATCTGGAGGGTTAGAGGTGTCCCTCACACCTCTATACCTTCCTCAGCCCCTGGCCCCCAAAAGCCTCAGGAAGGTGCAAGTCCCTTCTGATGCATGTCCTGGGACATCTCCCTGAGGCCTTCTGCCCCTCCCACCACCTCATCACCTCATATTATCCACACCTGCTACTGGAAGGTGAATGTTTCATCAAGCCATCCCACCAAACCTCAAGGTCAATGGGCACAGAGTTGGAAGCCATAGGGTGGAGATTCAGGTAGTTAAGTCCCAGCCCTGAAGGTCAAGGCTAAGGGCAGTGTGACCCCAGCCACCGTTCTGCCTCTCAGAGCTGGGTGGAGAACAAGGAAGGAGGATACAAAGGAAGTGCCTGCTGAATCACTGGGGTTGCCCGAACCCAGTAAAGTGGAAATGTGTCCCCTTTGTTCAGAAACCCACTCCCCAGCATGTTGATTGCCTCTCCCCCATTTAGGGGTCCTAGCAGGCACAAAGCCATACCCTGGATGTGTCTTCAGTTCTGGGAGATTTGAGGAATACAACTGTTGGGAGCTTTCATAGCAGTCCTGATCCTACTGAGGGTCATTTTAAAGGCTGCTCTCTTGTCCTTTGTCCCAGCTGCCCCAGCTATCGGCGTCAGCACACACCTGCCCTGGCAAGGCCCAGCAGGCGGAGGCCACGTGCGCTGTGGAGGCAAGAAAAGGAAAACCCAGGCTCAGAGAGGGAAGGGGCTGCGGTGATCTCAGGGGGAGGGGTCACCCTGCACAGCTTCCTCTCCCCCCCCCCCCCCATTGAGGAAAAAGCTGAATGGGAGGGGGATGCTCCCCCGGAAACCCGCAGAGATGGAAAACGCGGTTTCCTGGGCAACGCGCCGCGAACGGAGCCTGACGTCACCGCGAAGAGGACGCCCAATCCCGGAGTGCACGTCGGGAGGCCCAGGCCCCGCCTACTCCCGGAGATGTCTCATTGGCGGTCATGCGGTTAGATTATCTGCATGAACCAATGGAAGAGCGAGATGGGCATTTGGGGGCGGGATTTCAGCTTGTCTGGGCTGAGTGCGCGAGTGCGGAAGCGCAGCGGCACCTCCAAGCTTACACCCTCCCCAACACCCTCCTTCTCCCCCTCCACCCCCCCCCCCCCCGTCCCAGCGTCTGCAAACTTGGGGGCGGGAGACGTAGCCGAGGCCTGACGGCTGCGGTAGAACTTGGACGGAAGAGGGGGCGTACTTGGGGGCGCCGCACGTGGACCCCTGGCACGGGCTCGCCACGTGACCCCTCCTTTCACGCCCAGACATTTCCTGCTGTATCCCTGTGTGTACCTGACCCTTGCTCAGCTTTTCTGCAGCTTCCAGGCTGAGGGAGGGAAGGAGGAGTCCTAGCTCTGGGAGGGGAGGGGACCTGAAGGCGAGGGATTGGGGCTGGTGCTCTGAAAGAGAAATACAAGTTGACCAAGTGTTGTTCTACAGAGAGGGGCAGGATGCCTTAGGTAGGGGCCTCGCCACGTTGGCATTACAGGAGCCTAGAAACGGGAAACTGCGTGCCCTGGGAGGCGGCAGGGAAGTGAAGTTTATAGAAGAACAAACAAAAATGGGATCCAAAGCAAAAGTGACAAGGACCCCAAAAGCGTGGTCCTCAAGTCTGAGTCTGGAAGAGCAGGTGGGAGACCAGGGGCTGCATCCGGGATGTGGTTTGATGCTTGGCCGAATCTAGGATAGGCCGGGGTCCTAGTAGCATTTGCCCTGCTGGAGGTGGAGGCCAGGAAGGTGTATATGGTTTACATATACAGATCTTAGGGAGGAAACTGCGAGGCTGCTGGGAGAGATGGAGGTTGGGAAGAGTCTGGCTATGCTTGTCTGAGATCCTGGCTGATGGGGCTGGGCCAGAGCTTGGGGAGTGGAGGACCCTGGGCTGGAATTCCAGGTTGCTGCCAACTTGCCATGGTTGTGTGTGTGAATTCAGGCCCATGTCCCTGCATTGAGACTGGAACTCAGGGCCTGGACACTAGCCCTTAGCTTTTTCACTCAAGGCTGGCACTTTACCACTTGAGCCACAGCTCCAGTCCTAGGTGTTTTGTTGTTGTTGCTAGTTAATTGAAAATAGGATTCTCAGGGAGGGGCTGGGAATGTGGCTTAGTGGTAGAGTGCTTGCCTAGCATGCATGAACCCCTGGGTTTGATTCCTCAGCACCACATAAGACAGAAAAAGCCAGAAGAGGCAAAACATACACACACACACACACACACACACACACACACACACACACACACCTCAGGGATAGTGCCCAGGCCCTGAGTTCAAGCCCTAAGACTGCCCCCCCCAAAAAAAAAAAATTTCTCACGGACTTTCCTGTCCCAGATGGCTTCAAATCTGTTTCCTGAGTAGCTAAGATTACAGGCATGAGCCACCTTCAGCCAGCCGTGTAGTTTAGTTGTTTTTTGTTTTTTGTTTTAATTTGATCAGACATTTCCTCAGCAGGCAGAAGTAAGCCTGTGCCAGGTGCAAGAAACGGTACCCAAAAGCTTGGGGGGGGGGTCTCAGGCTGGTTGGTGAAGGTAACCTGGAGGGTGAAAAAGACTAGGGGTTGTCAAGACGTGTGAGACCAGTGGCCTTAGCCAAAAGGAGTGACCTTGAAGGTGGGCAGTGCTCCATGGGAGACCAGGCAGCCGTGGGCAGGCAAGAGGTCATCAGGGGGTCAGGGCATTGTGCCTGAGGGGGGAGTCCCCTGGGGTGATGCCAGACTGGCACTTGGAGGTGGAAGAAGGATTTTGAGATGCCAAAGGCCAGTCTGGAGGTGGCTTGGGGGTGGATAGCAGGGAGGAGCTAGGCTTTGGGCCAGAAAACGTGTATGTGGGGGAAGATGGGGACTGAGAAGGTGCCCCAGGCACAGCCGCCCCCAAGAGGCCCAGTGTGATCCCGCCCTCATCTTCTGAGCTCTGGGAATGGGAGTTACCTAGCTGGAGCTAGGGACGCTGCCCCTCCTGGCCCTGGGCGTTGGGGCCCTACCCAGGAGTCCTGACTCCAGCCCCACCCACAGCTGCCCAGCCCTGGGAGGCAGAGAACCTGCTGTCTCTGGTGTCACTAGGGACAGGTGAGCCACCCAGCTTAGCAGAGTGGGGGAGGGTGCCTGGAGTCCACCTCAGTCCATGGCTTGCTGCCTGTTCCCCTCCAGATTGTTTTTGTTGGTGGTGGTGTTTTTAGCCAGTCCTGAGGCTTGAGCTCAGGGCCTGAACAGTGTTCCTGCGCTTCTTTTGCTCAATGCTGGCACTCTACCACTTGAGTCAGCACTCTACCACAGTGCCACTTTTTCTGTTTATGTGGTACTGAAGGATCGAACCCAGGCTTCCTGAATGCTAAGCAAGCACACTATCATTAAGTCAGATTCCTAGCCCAGACTTCTTTTTTTCCCTTACTCTTTTGGCCCTCTTTTGCTCTCTCTACCCCTCTTTTTGTCTTTCTCCGCCTTTCTCTATTTCTGTTTTATGTTTCCAGCCCCCTCTATTTTTGTCCTTTCTCTGGCCATCCCACTATCTCCTGGCCCCTCCCCTACTTCCGCCCCCTCTCTGAGAGAGTCCCCCCCTTCTCCCCACACCACCATTTCCCCTCCTTTCCCCGCACACATTCTTCCAGCCTTTTACCCGGCTGTGGCCCTTCCCTGGAGCCAGCTGCTGTCTTGGGTGCAGGGGTGGAGGAGGTGGGCTCTGGCTGGGGTCAGAGGTTGGAGAGCAGGCGAGGGCACCCCTAACCCCTCTGGAATGTAGGCGGAGCCAGCCTCCACCGACTAGTCAGTCGGTCACCCTGCTGGCAGCCGGAGACAGCTGGCTGCTACTGCATCCTCATTCAAGCAAGCCCCACACCCAGCCCCGGGGAGGAGATGCAAAACCCCACCAACAGTCCCACATAGGCCCCTGTAGCCACCAGATACTCAGGGGACTGGCGCACCCCTCAACAGACAATGGCATTTATTGAATGCAGCCTGTAAGCTGAGTCCCAGAACTGGGTATAAACCAACCCTCTATCAACTTCTGTGATCCTCTGAAGTTTGGCATCCAAAGTCAAACAATCTCTTTAAACTCCAGCTTGAAAGACCCACCCAGCAATCAGCATTTAAGACACCCAGGAAGGAAGACAAAACTCTTGCCCCAAACATAACCAGTAGGGAAGTGGGGTGGTGGGTGGGTAGCCTGAGGACCAAGAGCCACAGAGATCTAACTTCCTTAATGCACTTGTTCAGGTAGTGACTCCAGTCCCTGGTCTGGATTTTGGGGCGGGGGTGGGGTGGGGATGGGGATTGATGTTCATAGTTGAGTGGAACTTAATCCATCCAATAGTCTTTCAGTTAATGTTAGAAATAGAGTTGGAGCTCAGTACTGGTGGCTCACACCTGTAATCCTAGCTACTCAGGAGGCTGAGATCTGAGGATTGAGGTTCAAAGCCAGCCCAGGCAAGGAAAGTTTGTGAGACACTTATCTCTATCAGAAAACTGGAAGTGGTGTTGTCGCTCAAGCATTAGAGCACTTGCCTTGAACTGAAGAACACAGGGACAGTGCCCAGGCCTAGAGTTCAAGCCCCATGACCGACCAAAAAAAAAATAATAAAAGAAAGAAAAGTTCAAGCCTGGTGCCTGTGCCTCATACTTGTAATCCCAGCTACCCAGGAGGCTGAGATTTGAGGATTACAGTTCAGGTTCAAAGCCAGCCCTGGCAGGAAAGTCCATGAAACTCTTATCTCCAGTTAGGAAAAAAATGGGCTGGGAATATGGCTTAGTGGTAGAGTACTTGCCTAGCATGAATGAAGCCCTGAGTTCCTCAGTATCACATAAATGGAAAAAGCCAGAAGTGGCTGTGGTTCAACTAGTAGAGTGCTAGTAGCCTTGAGCAAAAGTAGCTCATGGACAGTGTCCCGAGTTCAAGCCCTAGAACCAGCACATATACATACATACTAAGTCCAAATGGGGGGGGGGGAGGAAGCTTAAGGTAATAGCTCTCCATGAAGTGCTAATTTACATTAAGAAAAGAACAGAGAAGAGTCTGGAAGACTCTTGACCGACTGGACTCCCTGCCTGACATTTCCCAGCTGCAGGCTCCAAGGATCCCACCCACTTGTGATGAAGCAACCTAGGCCAGAGGGGCCCAGTGGCTACCACCTACCTGCACAGCTGAGCCCCTGGGCTAGTGCTGACCCTGGAGCAGGGAGGGATTGAGATGTGGCTCAGTAATTGTGGGTGTGTGGACAGGTGTTCCCTGGGCCTGCATATATGGGAGTCCTCCTGGCATCCTACACAGGATGGGTACATATTCAGGGTCAAGCGAACATGTAAACCCACAGATGGCATCCTCTGCAACTGCAGGGTGGTGTGTGTGTGTGTGTGTGTGTGTGTGTGTGTGTGCGTGTGATATTTTCTCCTTGTATTCCACTATTTTGCTGTTGGTGGTGGTAGGGTTTGAATTTAGGGTCTGGGCACTGTCTCTGAGCTTCCTTTGCTCAAGCATTCTAACATTTGAGCCACAGCTCAATTTCCAGTTTTTAGGTGGTTAATTGGAGATAAGAGTCTCACAGACTTTCCTGCCCAGCTGGCTTTGATTCTCAGATCTCAGCCACCTAGGGTTATAGGCGTGAGCCAGAAGTGCTGGCTTTGTCTTATTCTGTTGTTGCCTTAAAGACACCAAGAGCTGGAGACAGAGGTGGTTCTGAGTCCCCCCGGGTTTATAGGGAATTTGAGGCCGGCATACTCCAATATGGGCTTTGTGGAACAGGTATGAATCTATTCTCTCTGCCTCTGAGGATGGTCACCTTGTGTCCCCACACAGTGATCTACTGAGGATAGCTTCTGGAGTCATGAAAGTCACAGGGC
Organism: Dipodomys merriami; assembly: GCF_024711535.1. Classification (NCBI taxonomy): domain Eukaryota; kingdom Metazoa; phylum Chordata; class Mammalia; order Rodentia; family Heteromyidae; genus Dipodomys; species Dipodomys merriami. Next base: position 4,946,277 of record NW_027206291.1, read on the forward strand.
CTCTTGCGTTATATACCATGTGCACAAATGTATATCACTTAGTGGCTCGCCTATGGCATGTGTCATCCTGTCCTTGCCTCAGTGGAAGGGCCATTATCTGGGTCTCTGCAATACAGTGAACGACTAAGCAGGTCTGTAGGGGCTCTCAGGACTCTCATCCAGGCCCCAGACATCATGGCTTGGTGTGTGTCACCATGTGTCCTCAGGCTCTTAGCCACAGCCTATCATCTACGCATGCAGTTGACGAGGACCACAGTCAGCTTGCAGGGTCTGTAGCGTTGCTGTAAGGATACCAGTGGATTTGTGACTTTATGTGCTGGCAGATCTGCTGCTGGGGAGGAGGGTGTGCAACGTGTGTGTATGTGGTGTGTCACAGGATGTGTGTGCTGGGTGTCCCTCTACTGCTCAAGGCCTGGCTGCTAGGCTGGCCTGGCCTGGGCAAGAGCAGCCTGCATATTCCCATTCCTGGGCTGTGAGTCAGACCTGGGGGGAGGGGTGAGTCACTTGGAGTTTGGGCCCAGCCTGTGCCCCCAGCCTGGCCTGGATGCAGACCCCCTCCTAGAAGTAGGGTGTAGCCTCCTTGGCTCCCAGGGATTGCTGGAGGCTGAATCGCAGACACCAAGGGCCAAAGGAGCTGAGCCCACCTGGAGTGTGCAGGTAAGAGGAACTAGAAAGGGCAGGTTTAACCCTTTTTGCTCTGGCCTCTGGCCTCCAGAAACTGGGAAGCTCCAGATGCAGCTGACACCACAGCACGTGTGCCCACCCCAGGGACATGACTCACACCACCAGGCATAGGCACATATGCTCTGTGGGTCCCAGCCCACCCGAGTCACGCACACCCAACCCTGGTTCCCTGGCTGTTCCCACATCCGGATTTGTGCGCACACTTTCAGGCTGGAGCACCAACTTCCTTGGTGTTATTGAACACCAGGCCCCTCCAAGCAAATGTGTTACCACGTATTGAGGATACATACCTTGCTACCAAGTACAGCTCCACTTGACCGTCCCCCCAAAATGGTTGTCCCTCCTCACCCTCGTTTACCCGTGTCTGGGCCCACCAGTCCCCTGCCCACGGGCTCACATGTGTGCCACACCTGGCAACACACACACACACACACACACACACACACACTCATGCAGTCTCAGCCTCCCCCACCCTGGCTCGGGGCCCCGAGGATTTGGGCCAGCTGGGCGGGCTGAGCCTCTGCCAGGACAGCCCCACTTCCGCGCCCCCGCCGGGCAGCCGCCAGGTGCACCATCCCGGCCCCCGCCTGGCCGAGAGGGGGCGGTAATTACGCGGCCCCGGGGTGCCCCCCACACACGCGCCTTTCATCCCGGGCCACGCCTGTCCCCGGCCTAGACGCTCATTACCGCCTCCCGCCTGGTCATTAGCCCGGGTCGGGGGAGGACCCCGGCGTCCAGCCGGCCGGCTCGGCGGGGAGGGCGGGGTGGGTGGGCGGCGCGGGAGCCAGGTGGCCCCGCCCCGGCCTCCGCGGTTACGCCCTGCGCCGAGGGGTGGGGAGGGCGGGGGAACCCTCTATCCCCGGGACGGAGTGGGGTGCACCTTCTGGGGATCCAGGAGATGGGCGGCTCCTTCACGGAGGGCCCGACTGGAAGCCAAACGGGCTTGTGCTGGAGCCCACGGGGCCCTAGGCCGCCGGTGGGCGCGGACGCGGAGACGGGAACCCGAGGCTCCTGGCCGAGGCCCTTCCCCGACCCGCAGGGGTGAAAGCCCTGCGCGCCAGGCTGGGAACCGCGAGGCTGCCTCCGCCGACCCCAGCTATTCTGAGCCTCACCCCCGCCCCCCGCCTGCCCCGGCGAGCGAGGTTCGAGGGTCTCCGCAGCCGACGCGGACCGCGCCCGAGCGGTGGCCCTTCAGGGTGGGCAAGGCATGGCGGCGGCTGGACCGTCTTCCTGTGCGCGGCCAGGCCCCACAGCTGGCGGCTGCACCGCGGGGAGGGGCGTGGGGCCCCGACCCAAAGGCTCCGGCCCGGGCCACAGCGGAGCCGCGGCGCCCCCTGGTGTCCGTGCCGGACGTCGCTCCTGGTCAGGACGCCGCGTGGTGCAGGGGGGCGGCTGGGGGGGGGGGAGGCGGTGAAGGGAAGGGGGTGCCAGCTTCTCGTGAGTCCCCTCCGCGCCCTCCCCCCCCCCCCGCTTAATGGGGACGGCGGTCACGGCGGCAGGCTAAGCTGCAAGTCCATGCAGAACGTGGGTAAGCACAGGGACATCGATGGGGAAACAGGTACACACACCTGAGACACACATAAGCCAGGTGACGGGGCAGACACACGGAGGACGGGTATCTGTGGTCACGGGTCCACACCTTCTAGGGACCGCCCTGGATACTGGTGGAGCCCCCGCACTTGGGAGTCGTTGGTAGTAGACTTAATAACTAGGTGCTGGCAGGATGGATGAATGAATGAACACAAGGCTCGCCACAAAAACAGGAACAGGCAGGATTCAGAACCGGAGAGCAAAGAACCAGAACGATCCGGGGAGCTACAACTACAGAGACCACCCTTTCCCCCAAAGACAGGGAAAGGAGCTGCCTCTTCTCTGGGGAAGCAGAGGGGGAAAAGGTGGACCTAGCCTAATCCGGCGCTGGGCGTGGCCAGCAGTCCAGAGCTCTAGGGGGTGGGCGGGCCTCTCCCGCTTGGCTGGGGGCGGGGAGGAGGGGGGGGGGTCGGGGAGACAGTGCCTGAAGTCTCTCTGCTCTTTTAATAACCGCCCTGCGTGAGTGGCTGACGCAGCATGCTGCTGCTGACGGGGATGGGAGGGCTGCGGTGTGGGGGGCGAGGTGCAGAGGGGGTGGCTATGAGTCATGAAGCTGCGGCCTGGGGGAGGGAGGGTCTTGAGCCCATTAGGGGGTCTTGACGACTCTGTCACTTGAGACAGTTGGGTCACCTCGACCTGCTGGAGAGAAATTGAGTCTGTGGCCTGGAATAGAGGGCTGGGAATTCTCAGCCAAATGAGCATCCCTTCCTCAATTCCTCCAATTTGCCTTTAAGAAGCTCTGACATCTAAGACTTTCTGGGGCAGAGCTGTTGCAGGACAGAGAGGGAGGGGTCCATATTATCTTCTTAGGAAGGATCTCCCACAGATGCCTTGGTGTCCCAGCTCTGAGGGACCCAGAAGTTATATTAGGGGGTGATTTTCCAAAGCTGTTAATCCCTAAATTCTCAGGACTAGCTTGGTAGTAGCTCACACCTGTAACCCTAGCTACTTAGGAGGCTGAAATCTGGTGATTGTGGTTTGAATCCAGCCAAGGAAGTTCCATGATACATTTCTTTTCTTTCTTTTTGTTTTTGTTGGTCGTGGGGTTTGAACTCGGCTTGGGCGCTGTTCCTGCGCTCTTCAGCTCAAGGCAAGCGCTCTATCTCTTGAGCCATAGCACCACTTCCGGATTTTGAATGGTTTTTATTGGAGATAAGAGTCTCTCGGCCTTTCCTGTGCTGGCTTTGAACTGCGATCCTGAAATCTCAGCCTCCTGAGTAGCTAGAATTACAGGTGTGAGTCATAGGCACCTGGCTCCATGATATATTTCTAAATGGCCAGTAAAAAGCCAGAACTGGGAAGGTAGCTCAGTAGTAGAGTGTTTGCCTTGCATACATGAGGTCCTGGGTTTGATTCCTCAGCACCATATAAGCAGAAAAAGCTGGAAGTGGCTCAGTGGCTCAAGTGGTAGAGCTCTAGCCTTGAGCTGAAGAGCTGAGGGACAGCTCCCAGGCCGAGTTCAGGTCCCACGACCGACAAAAAAAGAGCCAGAAGCCGGGCGCTGGTGACTCACGCCTGTAATCCTAGCTACTCAGGAGGCTGAGATCTAAGGATCGCGGTTCAAAGCCAGCCCGGCAGGAGAGACCGTGAGACTCCTATCTCCAATAAACCACCAGAAAACCGGAAGTGGCGCTGTAGCTCAAGTGGTAGAGCGCTCGCCTTGAGCTGAAGAGTTGAGGGACAGCGCCCAGGCCCAGAGTTCAAGCCCCACGACCGACAAAAAAAAAAAAAGAGCCAGAACTGGAAGTGTGGTTAAAGTGGTAGAGCACCAGTGGAGGGAAAAAGCTAAGGGACAGCACCTAGGCTCAGAGTACAAGTCCCAGTGCGCACGTGCGTGTGTGCACATACACACATGTCTCAGGACCCTCAAACCAGTGTGAGAGGATGCTTTTTACTTTGAAAAGGACAAGGAAAGACCCAGGTAAGAAACAAAAATAAATGGGCCCATGCCTATGAGTGTGAGCTCCCTGGGATTGCTAGCAGTGGGGCGCATGGTAGACCAGGAGGCCAAGGGATGATCTCAATGAAAAGTGTCTAAACTCAGATGAGTGTCATACAAATGTCCTGCAAAGTGAATGTTGGGGAGAGGGGAGGTGGATGGCGTGCCCGTAGGGTGGAGTTAAACATGGGTGGCTGGTTGGGATTTGTAGGGAAACCGTGTTGAGGTTGGGTCCCTCAAAGTATTAAAAAGGAGCAATAATTCCTTATCAGGGCTGTGGCGAACATTGGGGTTCACATAAATGTTGAGGTATGGATATGCGTTGGGGTTGATCCCATGAAGCAAGTCTCTGTGAAGCCTTTGGCGGGGTGGGGTGGAGGGATGTCCTGTGAGTCGTGGGGTGTTGGCAAGTACAGCAGGACTGCGGAGCGCAAACGAGTTGGCTGTCTAAAAAGCCTGGGAATGGCCATCTGGGAAAGGTCAATAAATCAAGGTTCCAGTCTAAGAGCTCCAAGGATGCGGTGGCCTGAGGCCCTTTGTTCCCCACCGCAGGGCAGGAGGCGGGCACAAGGAAGTGGGTCATCCCCGCCCCGCCGCTCTCCAGCCACGCCCTGGCGCACGCGGGAGAGATGCTGCGGACTGGGAACGTCTGGACCAATCAGGGCGCCTGGCGCCAGCGCGCAAAAACAGGCGGAACGAGGCTAAGCCCGGCCCCTAACTCATGAATATGAGGCGCGGTCGCCGTTTCCGGGGCCTCTGATTGGTTATCGTGGCGTAGGGGGCGGGATCAGGGGCGGGGCCCGGCGGCGGTGTATATCAGGCCACGCTCCGGCACCCCCCCTTTTCACTCGCGCATTAGGAGGCTTGGGTCTGTGTACCGTGTCCGCCCGCGTCAGGGACCTGCTTGACTGAGGGGTGAGGGCCCTGGCGGCACCGGCTCTACGGGACCCGGGACTGCGGGCGGCCTGTGGAACCCAGGCGAGGCGGGGCCGCGGCCGCACGCCTCCGGGAGGGGGCGGGGCTGGGGCGGGCCCGGGGTGGAGTCCGCCTCACCGGCGGCGTGGGACCGCGGGGAGACCGGGCCGAACGGCGGCCTGAGGACGTTCTCCTCACGCGCTCGGGCCGCTGGCGGGTCGGGAGCTGCCGCAAAATGGCGGCCCCGAGCTCGAGCCTTCATCGGCGAAATGGCGGGAGCGTCGAATACCCGGATGGAATGGCGCAGGGTGCGCCCGCGCAGCGCATGCGCTGCGCCGGGGGGGCGAGGCGGGGGCGGGAAGCGTGAGTTCCCAGTCCGGTGTAGCTGAGGTGTGGGAAGTAGTTGGAAAAGCACAGCCCGACCGGGCACTAGTAAGTTCGAGGGCTTTTCTTCCTTTGCTCTCCCAAGTTCGCGTCTGAGGTGTCGCAGCCCCCAGTATGCAGTGACAAATGCTCTGGCCTTGGTTACCGAACCGTGTTTTACCTCCGTCAATAAACTTTTTTTGTTTTGATCGGCACGCCCCGCCCCCTAAGTAGACACCGCCCCCAAATGCCAGGTGTCTCTTGTGGAATCCTCCCTCCTCAGGGTGGCCTTGGGACGTCACAGCCTCCCAGGGTGCACTGCTTCCCAATTCCTCGACTTTATAGTTGGTTCTTGCTGAAGGCCTTTCAGGACGGCACTTTTCTTTCTGACAGCACCCTTAGGCAATGTTTCACAGTGATCTCAAGCACCCTCTGGTCCAGTGACTCAGAACATCAGGTGGTTAGAGTGGGATGTCACCTCCCTGTTGACAAAGTGAAGAAACTGAGAGGAAGGTCCAGCCCATGGAGCTCCTACTCTGGGGAGAGTGAGGTGGGCCTGAGCACGGCAGAGTTCATCTAGGGCAAGAGATGTGGTGGAAGTGGTACAGCTCCTGCCTTGCAATCTCAAGGGTTCAAACCCCAGTACTACCAAAAAAAAAAATAATAATACATCCTAGTACTACCAGTGTTATACCTTTGATCCCAGCATTCAGGAGGCTGAGTCAGGGTGATAACAAGTTGGAAGCCAGCCTGGGCTACAAATCCAGACCTTGTCTCAAAAAAGAGAGCAGAAAAGTGGTTTTTCAGCATTTGCCAAGAAAAAGGTTTGCCATGCCTGGGCAGGCACTGGTGGCTCATACCTGTAATCCTAGCTACTCAGGAGGTTGAGATCTGCAGATGGAGATTTGAAGCTAGCCTATTGAGGGAAGTCTGTGAGACTAACCTCCAATTAACCACCAAAAAGGCCAGAAATGGAGCTGTGGTTCAGGTGGTAGAACACAAACCTTGTATGAAAAAAGCTCAGGGACAGTGCCCAGGCCCTGAGTTTAAGCCCCAGGACTGACTGGTACAGGAAAAGAAAAAGATATGCCATTTGTATAAAATGTGAAGAACATGAAGAATGAAGCCTTTATTTTTATTACCTTAGTTATACAGAAGTGAGTTTCACTGTTAACATTTCTAAACATGACATATGGACAGTAAGTTCTAATGTTCGAACTCCATGCCTAGGTGCTGTCTCTGAGCTTCTGTGCTCAAGGCTAGTGCTTTACCACTTGAGCCACAACTCTACTTCTGGCTTTTTAGTGGTTAACTAGGGATAACAGTCATAGACCCAGGCATTAGTGGCTCATGCCCGTAATCCTAGATACTTAGGAGACTGAGACCTCTTGATCCAGCTTCGAAGCCAGGCCAGGCAGAAAAGTCTGCCAGACTCTTATTTCCAATTAACCACTCGAAAATTGGATGTGGAAGCCATGGCTGAAAGTGATAGAGCATTAGCCTAGAACAAAAGGAGCTCAGAGACAGAGCTCAGGCCCTGAGTTCAAGCCCCCCAACAGAAAGAAAAAAATCGATAGACTTTACTGTCTGGACTGACTTTGAACTGTAACCCTCAGAACTCAGCCTACTAAGCAGTTAGGATTACAGAGGATGAGCTACCAGCACCAGACCTACCCCCTCTCACTATTCTCTTTTCCCTGGGGAGGAAATCTTAAGACTTTCAATGGTGTCTGCCACAGGCCACCATGGCATCAGATGAAGGCAAGCTTTTCGTTGGAGGGTTGAGTTTTGACACCAATGAACAGTCTCTGGAGCAGGTCTTCTCAAAATATGGACAGATCTCTGAAGGTAAGGCTGGGCATGGCTCGAAGCTAAATAGAGCTGGCTGGTCCCTGTTTTTGCTTGTGGGGACAATTAGTTGCTGACTGCAGACCTCTCTCTTGTACAGTGGTGGTCGTAAAAGACAGAGAGACCCAACGTTCTCGGGGTTTTGGGTTTGTCACCTTTGAAAATATTGATGATGCCAAGGACGCCATGATGGCCATGAATGGGAAGGTGAGCATCTCCTCTCTGGGGTTGCTGATGGTGCGGGTCATAGAGTTTGGGCCTATTCTTGCTACTCCTAAAGACAGGTACAGGGGCTAACCTGTGACAATCTCTGTTCTGCAGTCTGTGGATGGACGACAGATCCGAGTAGACCAGGCTGGCAAGTCATCTGACAACCGATCCCGTGGATACCGAGGTGGTTCTGCTGGAGGCCGTGGCTTCTTCCGTGGGGGTCGGGGCAGGGGGCGTGGGTTTTCTAGAGGTAAGTGCCTGAAGTACTTGGGGGTAGATGGAGGTGCTGCTGATAGCAGCTGGTGCTCACTCCTTACCATCTGAACTATTCTTTACAGGGGGAGGAGACCGAGGCTATGGGGGCAGCCGATTTGAGTCCCGGAGTGGGGGCTATGGAGGCTCCAGAGATTACTACAGCAGGTGAGGTGGTTGGGAACCTGCCTGAGCCTAAATGTGATTTTGGGTAGTGTCAGGGTTCTCCAGCTGGATTGACAAGCTGAGAGGAGGAACATGAGCAGGGAGGAGAGGTGAGATAGCACGTTCAAGGGATGCAGGGGCTGCTCAGAAGTTACAGAAGTGACATGGCTGATGGTAATATTTTGGGGATTTCTCTATGAATTGCTGGGGACAACACTCAGCTAGCCAAAGTCCTACCACTGGGCTAACTCTAGCCTTTCTGCTGCTGGACTTCTTCCAATGGGAAATTGTATGGGGTTGCAGTCCCCACTCACTGCTAGTTGGGCCTCAGCAGGCAGGATTCCTCTAGCACCAATATGTCCTTCCCATCCCACAGCCGGAGTCAGGGTGGTGGCTACGGTGACCGGAGCTCTGGTGGGTCGTACCGAGACAGCTATGACAGTTACGGTAAGTCTGGCTCTGAGGGCACCACGTGTGGCCCAGTGGGAGCTCAATGAACCCTTGTGCCCTCCTTGAGCTGAGTGCCCTAGGCTCAACACTCAGCCACAGCTCAGCTTTGTCAGTGCTTGTCCGTAAGAAATAAGTCTGTCCTCTCAAAACCCTTTCTACCACAGAACATAAAAGCCAAATCAGAGTAAGCTCTAAGGAAAGGGAGTAAGGGAGCCACTGGCCACACAGGCCAGTGTAGGTGCATGTGAGCCGCCTTAGCCTTCCTCCCTTGGCTAGGGGGGTGGCTCATGGGCCACCATCCAGGTCTGGGCTCGGGAGTGTATGCTTCATCTCCTTGCGTGCTTCAGCGCCTTTACACTGTACCTGCTTCTTGTCCTCAGCTACACACAACGAGTAAAAATCCTTCCTGCTCAAGATCGTCCTTCCAATGGCTGTATATTTAAAGATTTGGGGAGCTTCGCTGAATCGTTCGTGTGTAGTGAACACACCTTGTATTCCCACTTTTGTAGTCATTTCAGTTCTGATCTTGTCAACACAGCCTGACTGCTTCTGACCCCCAACATGGCCTCATTACTTATTTTTTAAAGAAGTGCTATCCGTTTTTAAGAGTTTTAAAAACATTTGTGAAAAGCACTTTAGATTTTTTTGTTTTGTTTTACCATGAGCCATGGGTTTTTTAAAAGAAATTGGGGATTGTGTGGGGTTTTGGTTACTGGTTTTTTTTTTAAATATCTACCCATCTATCTATATATAGATAGATAGTTGTTTCTAGGGTTTCTTTTTTTTTTTCTCTCTCTCTCTTTTTAAAAGTGAGGTCACCCTTAAGAAGTTGGGTGCCTCTACTTCTAGAATGGACTCTGAATCCGCTCTGTCGGAAGCTGAGCAAGCTGTGGCTTTTTCCAACTCCGTGTAACGTTCTGAGTGTAGCGTGGTAGGACGCCTTCTGGGCAGCACAGACTGTCCCAGAGCCCAGCCTGCACGCCCATTGTGCTGTGTGCCCTACAGTAGACGTGCAGACGTCCCCCAAGAGGTTCTTGAAGATGTTTATTTATATTGTCCTTTTTTACTGGAAGATGTGTGCATACTCCATTAATGTTGTATTTGCAGTGGCTAAGGAATTCTTGTACGCAGTTTTTCTTTGGCTTTACGAAGCCGATTAAAAGACCGTGTGAAACGAACCTTGCTCTGACAATTTCCCTTTCATTGCACAACACACTCTGAGCTGCAGGCTCTCTGGCAGCAAGGGCAGAGCAGCTGGAGGAGGCGTAGGTCTGTGAGCCCTACCTGAGGTTTGCAGAGAGCTAAAGTGACATGGGTTGGGCCTTGAAAACAGCTGATGGCCACCCTCCAGTTAGGTGAGCCAGGTGGGTGACGGGAGTGGGCAGCCCACTGTAGGGCAGCCCCCAAGTCTTCTGGTTGTGGCAGCCAGAAGGCTTGATGGGATTGGCAGTTTAACAGAGATGTAGACACTTGGGTACTTGGCGCTGACTGGACAGCCTTAGCCTAGTAGTAGGGCAGAGAGAGACAGCAGGATGCCCCTGGGCAACTAAACCGGGGCTGGTTAGCTAGCTCTGCTGTGCTTCACGACTTCTGAGCATTCTCTGCTAGCCTATGAAGCTGCAGCCCTCGGAGGACAGACGTGTTGTGCGCCCAACAGAACCTCCGAGATGCAAGCTGCTCCCTTGGCTAGCTCATTTGTGGAGATAGCCCTGTAATTCGAGGTAACTCCTTCCGCTCGTGTCTGCATCCCTCCTGTTGAGAGCTTATTTGAAACCGTAAAAAGTCATCACCCGGGGAATGTTCTTTTGACTTTTTTTTTTTTTTTTTAAATCAAGCTAGAACTAAAGTTAGGTCCAGCCATTGGTCCTTTTTGGCCTGGCCTGTGGCCTGGGGCACAGTCCTACCTCATTTGTAGGTACAATATGATCCATTCATAAGCAGGACTGGAGACTACCAAGCACCTTGTCTTTTGGATTTTTAGTTCACAGTTGATAGTCTTCTCCAGACCTAACTGTAGCTCTCTCTAATGTCTGTTGCTGCCTTTAGTTTTTTAACCAGAGCCCATAGTGGTCTAATAAGCAGCTCCATCCCAAGTGGGCAGCTGTTTGTGCTTAAAGGTGGAGCGTGGCACAGGCTGTCCAGGGCACATAGCCCACGACAGTGTCTGCTTGCGCGGTCTGTGACTAGCTTGGGACCCTCATAGGTGCTGTGGAAGGTTGCAGGGGAGGTCAGGAGGGAGCAGCCATAAGCCCCATAAGGACATCAGGGTAATGCTCCTTTGCTTTGGCAGGTTGAAGGAGACCACCCAGCCCGGACATGGGGAAGGGTTGTCCGAGAGAAATGATGACCTCGCAGGTAACTGTCCCAGAAGGGAATCTACCTGGAACAAGAGCCTGAAACAGCCAAGTGGTCTTCTGCTTGCCCTGTGTAAGTGCCTTCAGGCTGGGTGATGTACATGCAAGCCTTGCAGCCCTTTGGACCTGGACGAGCCTGGGCCTGATGGCCCTCTTGCGCCTGTTCTGTTCTGACCCCTCCAAGACCCCAGTCCAGGCATCTTTTCTATAATTTTGGGAACTTCCCAAAAGAAAGGGACCATGCTTTCCTGGGTCTCCTCCACTGGGCGGCTCCAGTCCTCACCGCTCACCCCTCACTCCTCCTTTCAGGAGGCCCTTTGTGCAGGAGCAGCTTCAGGCTCCCGGCTTCAAGTCAGTCCAGGAGGAAGACCCATCATGTGCTGGTGGCTAGCACAGTGGTACGCCATCACTGGGTCTGTCAGGAAGTATGAAATGGAATCTGAATAAAGGGCTTTGTGTGACCTAGAAAGCTGAGTCAGTGGTTTGGAGTGTGGTGACAACAGAGCCCTGAACCAGCTCTGGTGAGGAGCCTAAGCAGAAAGTTCTATGGACCTCCAGTGCCTGGAGACTCCGCAGTCATCAGTGGAGACTGGGCAAGAGCCCCCCTTAGTCCCTAGCTCGGTGTCTGCGCTGGGTGGTTTTTAAAGGGTTACAGGTGGTGTAAATCGCTGGCCCAGGGGCCTGCCCCGTTAAGCCTGGCCTGGCCTTGGTAGAAGAGCGGAGGGCCGAGGGTGCCTGCCCCGCTGGTCGGTGCCCCAGGGTTGCCGAGGCTGGCGGATGTCTCCCTCTGGTGTGGTCATGGAGGAGCAGTCTTAAGCCGGGGACGACCCGGAGGAGGCCCTGGTGGGCTGTATCAAGGTGCCCAGACAGGCTCCGGCCGGAGACCATAAGCCCAGAGGGCCGCGACTCCCCCGTTGCGGCCTGGTCCGAGCCCCTTAACAAGCGAGCGGTGAAGCAACAGGCCGGGCCAGCGGCGGCCGGGAGGGGCGGCGGGGGAGGAATTGGGTATGCGCTTCCGGCCGCCAGGCCCCGCCCTTGGCGGCTATTAGCAGACACGGCTCCTGCGCGCCCGGGTGGCGGCCGCGTGCGGGGGCGGGGCGCTGTTTCCGCCGGGCCATGGGGCCTCGCGTGCTGCCGCCGCCGCCGCCGCCGCTATCGCCGCTGCTCCTGCTGCTGCTGCTCCCGCTCCCATCACTGCTGGGCAGGGCTGAGGGGCCCGCACCCTCAAGCCTGCGCCCTCCGCCGGCCGCGCCTTCACCGCCGCCTGTCGCGATTAATGGCAGCCAGCCGGGCGCTCCCCACAACAGCACGCACTCGTGGCTGCCCGGCGCCACTGGTTTGCAGCTGCTGCGCTCTTTCTACGTGTTCTTGGGCCTCAGCGGCCTGGCTGTGCTCTACTTCCTCATCCGGGCATTCAGGTGCGTCAGGCACACGCCACTACCCTACCGCAGCCAATTGAGGCCCGCCTCGCACATTACGTGCTGGACGTTGGGCTCCGCCCTCTAAGTGGGCGTATTGGCAGCCTGTTCGTCATGTGGCAATAGGGGCGGGGTATCCTCGTGACTTGCCTGCTGTTGGCATCTCTTGGTGGATGCTGGGTTCCCGGTTTGCTGCTTGGTTCTGCAGCCTGGCTAGGGGTGTTGCTGCTCTGTTCCCGAATGGTAACAAGGATGCAGGGAAGTGACCGGGCAGGCCCCCTGGTGTTATTCCAGCCCCTCGTTGTCAGATAACAGTACCCCTCCCTTGCTTCCCGTGCTGCCTGCCCATCCATTGAGACCTCTGGGCTTGCAGCTTCCTACTGCCCTGCGCCCACCCAGTGCTCTCTGAGGCTCATTGTGAGGTGTGCTGACTCTCCCTCCTGTCCCCAGAAAAGAACCCTGGGCTTGGTGGAGGCTGCTAGTTCTTTCCGGGTTCTGCAGATGGCTTTGTCCTAGAGAGATGGCACTAAGGATTCCCTGACCTTGCCCCACACCCGTGACCCGTGTCCTGGCAAAGTCCAGATGCCCTTCAAACCCTTTGTCTTTATGGAAGACTCACTTTCCAGCCTTCCTTTTCTTCCGGCAGAGCCTTGTGCTTCAAAAGTGATTTAGTAATACTTCTGGTTCTTGGGTACAAAAGTTTGGAGTGGTCATTGGCAGCAGGGCTCTGAGGGTCAGGATACATGAAAGCCCCATGGGACAGAAGGAAGCAAGATGGGGTGTCACCAGTACCTAAGACATCACAACATGTTTGGACCACTTGCAGGCTGAAAAAGCCACAGCGGAGGAGGTACGGGCTCCTGACTAACACGGAAGACCCCACTGAGATGGCCTCACTGAACAGCGACGAGGAGACTGTCTTTGAGACAAGGAATCTGAGATGGTAGGGACTCCTCCTCAAGCCCCAAGCATCTTCATTAGGACTGGGCTGGAGAGCAGCATGGTATTGGGGTTCAGCCAGGTAGTTACGGTAGGAAAGCTGGACACAGTGGCAGCAGGTAGCCTCAATTTCCCTTCTCTTTTATCAGGGAAAGGAAGCTGAGCCTAATGATTCATGCCTGTAAATCCCAGCTACTAAGGAGGCAGACTTAGGAGGATATTGGTTTGAGGCCAGTACAGATAAAAACTTACTCTATATGAAATACAGCCAGAGGGCTAGAGGTGTGGCTCAAGCAGCAGAGAGCTCATCTAGAATTGAGGCCCTCAGCACTTGTTCTGGGGCTCACTTTGCCAAAGTCAGTGTCCGAAATGAATTGGCTACCAGTGTGGCCAGGTAGTCAGGAAGGCTTTTGGTGGCAATTAACAGGACCAGTTCCCAAAAGAGCATTTTAGACAGAGCAGCTGGGCTGAAGACCCAGCAGTCTGTATTTAAGGAGACCCAGGGGCAGGGCCACTGTAGGGGTGGGCTTTGGCTTTCTAAGCCCCCAAGGGAAATGGACTCCACCCTGTGGTCTCTTCCACTTCACCTGGCTGGTAGATAGTTGGGAAAGGTGGACCTGGTGGCACAAAATGCCCTAAATGGGCCACCCCCACCCAAGGACAGAACATTTACTGGATTGAGAGCAGTCATTTGCCTGGTAGGGTGGCCCCTTCCCTTCCTTCCTCTCACCCATCTCCTTCATCTTCCAGATTCCTTTCCAGGGACCATGAAGGAAGGACACGTGGCAGCCACTCTGACGCTGGTCCTACTGAGTGCCATCCAACATTGCATCAGAGCCTGTACAGTCACTGTAAAACCACCACCTCTACCCCCAACCTGGACAGCATGGCTTCGCCCTCCAGAACCACCCCCACCCCCACCCCAAGCCTGTTCAAGGGAGCCACTGCCCATAATTTCTGCCCACCTCCCACCCCCCCCCCCCCCCGCCGGACTGTGACGTGCTGATTCCCCTCCCCTGAATGGTTGGAGTGGCCCCGAGCTGAGGCCTAGATGCAGGTGGACTAAGGGGTCTCTGGGAGCGCCTTCCTAGTGGACTGGGGATAATAAATGAAGCAGTGGCTTTATAGCTGGCCTCCAACCCTGTTGTGACCCCAGGTCTGGGTGTCTTAGTGCTATGGGTGAGGGTTAGGTAGCAGCATGGGACTAAATTGGTCCCAGGGCCCCATCCCTGACCATACTAGATTTCCTTTGCCCTTGCTCTGGCTGCCTGGATAGTAAGCTGGGGTGTGAGGGGATACCAGGTGGTAGACAAAGTGGGGACCATTTTCAGCTACGCTGTTTAAGCCAGGGTACCGTCCCCTATATCATTTTCCACCTAGTGATCAAGAGCCTTGCTCTCAAGAACATCTGTCTCAGCCCACCAGCACCTTTGGAGAGGTTACCAGAGGCATCCTAGGCTGCTACCTGTGCAACACACCCTTCGTCGTCTGTGCGAATTATTTCCCCCCCACCAAGCTCTCATCCTGAGAGACCTTTGGCTGCATCGATTCCTCTGTGACCTTTTTGCTTTGTTTGTTTTCTGGTTGGTCGTGGGGCTTGAACTCTGCACCTGGGTGCTGTACCTGAGCTCTTCAGCTCAAGGCAAGCGCTCTACCACTTGAGCCACAACACCATTTCTGGTGGTTGATTGGAGATAAGAGTCTCATGGACTTTCCTGCCCGGGCTGGCTTTGAACTTACATCCTCAGATCTCAGCCTCCTGATTAGCTAGGATTACAGGCGTGAGCCACCAGTGCCCAGCTTTGTTTTTGTTTTTGTCAGTCACAAACTTGAACTTTGGGCCTACATACTGTCTCTGAGCTCTTTTGCTCAAGACTAGCAGTCTACCACTTAGAGCCATAGCCCCATTTCAGGTTTATGGTGGTAGTTAATTGGTGATGTCTCACAGACTTTCCTGTCCAGGCTGGCTTCGAACCACAGTCCTCAGGTCTCAGCCTCCTGAATAGCTAGGATTATAGGCATGAGCCACCAGTGCCTGGCTGTGTGTGTGTGTGTGTGTGTGTGTGTGTGTGTGTGTGTGTGTGTGTGTGTGTGTGTGTGTGTATGTGTGTGTGAGAGAGAGACAGACAGACAGACACAGAGAAAGAGACAGAATTAGTCCTAGGGCTTGAACAGAGGGCACCTGAGTTGTCCCTAAGGGTTTTTTTTTTTTTTTGCTCAAGGCTAGCACTCTTATCATTTGAACTACAACTCCATTTCCCACCTTTCTGGTTATTAATTGGAGCTAAGAATCTCATGGATGTTCCAGTTTGAATTGGCTTTGAATCAGGATCCTCAGATCTCAGCCTTCTGAATATCTAGGTTTGCAGGTATAAGCCATTGGTACCTGGCTATGATTCTGGTTTTGTTTTTTTTTTTTTTTTTCCCCTTCAGCTGCTGAGCACAGTCCAGCTGTGGCATATCACCTCTGTATGTTTCTGTACATTTAGGTGTGTGTGGAGGGAGGGGCGGGGCGGAGGGGGGGGAGGGATAGGGGGTGGTGTACGAGTCCTTACAGCTGTTGGCCAGAACCCTGTCTGCCATGTCATAGAGAAGAGCCACCACTAGGTGGTAGCCTAGTGCTGTCGGTCACCACCACCCCCTTACTTTGTCTCAGGAACCAGACTGGGAAGTAGTCCTGCTGGGCTGTACCTTCCAAGCTCCTTGCCTTCACACACCAGTGGGCTGAGACCAATGCCTATCCCTAACCTGTGGGTCCTCAGGCGGTGTTTACCTCAGCCCCATGACCCTCCTTCCTGGGGCCCTGCCAGCTACTGGGGCACAGGAGAATGTCCATCTCTCAGGCCAGGCTGTTCCTCCCTCTCTCCCTTGTCCTCATTTCTCTTGTCTATTTAACTGCCTGACCCACCTTGAGTCTCCTCTTCCTTTCTGGTGGTCTGCCCTCCCTGCCTAGTCTCTGCTACCATCCCAGGAAGTCCTCAATGATTGTACCTCAACCCTTCCCTTGGGAGAATGGGGTTCTGTTTAGGAAGATGGCTCCCAGGATTGAGGCAAGAGCCCCTATGGAGCTTGGCCCAACAGTAGAGATGCGGGTGGATACTCCCTATGCTCTGCTCTGGGGTTACTTGCCATCTATGTGGCCCTGTGGGTCTGGCTTTGAACACTGTCCCCTGTTTGTTTCCATCTGCCTTCTTCACTCTATCCATCTCTTGTCTCTACATCAAACCCAGGGGGACAGGCGCAAAGACACAATCCTGCCCCCCCTCACCCTGTGATCTGCACCCCCTTTCCTGCAGTTCTCAGCCACTTCTGCAGCTTCAAAAGGCACATTAATTACTCTAATGAGGTCAGGAGAGACCCTCTTGCTGCCATCCGGAGCTGGGAACATGCCACCCCTCAGCCCAGCCGCTTCCTGCCCCACCCCCTCTGCAAAGAGGGCTTGCTTCTCATCCTGCACCTGTCAGGCCCATCCCCATGCAAGCGCCCCCCCCCCCCCCAGCATTAGCCTGGAGTAATTGGCCACCCCCGCCAAGGTTAATGCACTATTAGCTGGGAGCTGGGGGCCGCTTTTAGCCGGGAGAGGAGTCTGTCAGCATGAGATGAAAGGCCCTGGGCCTGTGTGCTTGAGTGTGAATGCCCCGGGAGGCGGCTCCCAGTGCTTCCTGCACCTCATGCAAATGCACATGCAGGCACAGAACACAACCATGTAGACAGGATCTGCACCACAGACAGTCACACACCAGAAGGATGCCAGCTCACCCAATTCACAATCACACCTGCTCAGACAGGTGTCACCTGAACAGATCCTAAGTCACTTAGGCCTTCCTTAAGAACCTCTTGCCCCTGTATTTGCCCAAAGCGTCCGCTGGACATAAGCTCAATTCCTTACAGCTGAGCTCTAGCTGGGGTCCTAAGCCTGGATTCTAGTCCTGGGTGACTCACCGCACAGCCTCAGCTTCTCTATCTGTGCCATGGAGGCAGGATGACGCTGATAGCACTTTCCTAGAGACAAAGGGTTGGGTCATCTACTGTCTGACTGCAGGGACTTCACAGACATAGCCCTACCTGCATTTTGGTCTCCTAGGAGACAGCTGATGATGGGGCTGTGCTCCTTGCTGGAGTCATTGGGTCATTGTCCTTCATCTCTTGTCCTCTCTAGGGGCTCAACTGGGCCTCCATCTCACCCCATGGGGGCCCCAAGTTACCCCTGCTGCCACAGCTGTCAGTGTCTGCTCTTGGCACTGGTGATTCCCCACATATATAGCCCCACATGGCTTTAAGAAACACTATCATAGGAGCCACACAGCTTGATTACATGAATCAAAATTCCTGGCCCCAGCAGTTCAGAGTGGTGTGTGGGTCCTGCATAGAACAGCATCACCATGTAATGTACCTTGGCCTTAGCTAGGAAGGTATGGACATGCTGGCTGAAGGGCCAGTCGAGGCCTCAGAAGGATGAGCCTGTGATCAAAGGCCTGGAGACTGGGGTGGGGGTGGGGAGGGTGGCCGGGGTGGGGGGGAGGGGGCAATGTCAAAAAGGAGAAGAGAGCTGGGTGCCTGTGACTTACACTTGTTATCCTAGCTTCTCAGGAGGCTGAGATCTGGAGGATTGTGGTTCAAGGCCAGCCCAGGCAGAGAAGTCTGTGAGAGTCTAGCTCTAAAGTAACCAGCAAAAAGTCAGATTGCAGGCATATCTCATGTGGTAGAGGACCAGCTGAGGAAGGCAATCAAGTGCAGTGTCAAGTTCAAGATCCCAGTTCTGCCAAAGAGGAAGAAAGGAAAGGAAAAGAAGAGGGAGGAAGGTAGGGAGAGCCTTACATGAAGATTAACAAGAGAGAAGGAAGAGGTTGGAGGTGTGGCTCAGATGGTAGAATGCCAGCTAATTATCATAAGTGTCAGATCCCAACGCCTGGTCTTGAGCCAAAAAAGAGGAGAAGGAGGAGGAGGAAGAGGAAGGGAAGAAGGTGAGATGGGAGATGCCTGGGGAAGAAAATGGGCCATAGGAGGGAGGATGGTTGGTAGAGAGTGGGGTGGGGTGGTAGAAAGGTCAGGCAGGAGGAGGAGGAAGGGGGAGGTGAGATGGGAGGAGAAGGTAGGAAAGCAGCAGCGGTATGCACCTGTTGGGCCTGTTGTTGCTGGTGGTCCGGTTCAGGAATCCTAGGGTCCTCTACCAGATGTTGGAGTAGAACTTCATTTCCTCGCAGGAAGGATCTACCACTTTATTTTCTGCAGTCTTGAGATTCTGTCTAGCTCACAGATGGGGGCAGTTTAGCTGGACACTGACCCAGCCACCCCGTTACCACTTCCCAGGTTGAGTAGCCAGAAAGACTAGGGCTCCCATAGACATCACTTGGACCTGCCAGCACTCTGTAACCACTCTGCCCTGCCTGGCCACCCTGAATCCTTGGGGGCCCAGAGCCTCCTGACCTATCCGTACCCACCCTCTTCTCAGCCCATCCTGCCTGGTTACCCCAGGATTTCTGAATCCACTAGAGCAGACATTGGATTTGGTCTAATTTATTCTGTAATGAGAAATTTCTCCCTGCATATTTTTAGCCTCCTCTCCAGCTTTATGGCCTTTGAAGACAGAGGGGCTGCCAGACCTGATCTCAACCCCTGCAGCCTTGCCCTGTGGGCTGAGGCAGTGAGTGGGTGTTGCTGGGTGGCCCTGCTGGCAGGGGCTAGGGGCCAGGCTGGGCCTGGGCTAGGGAAGACCCTCCTGCGTGTGGGGTGGATTCTTGACCTCAGGGTACAGACCCAGGCAGAAGACAGACTCTGGGAGAACAGGAATGGATCCTATCAACAGCCTGTCCTAGATCTAGTCCTGGGGCTAACAATTGTCTCTGGTGAGCCCTGGCCCTGCCTGACCCTTGTCCCCAAAATAAGCTTGACCTCTGACCTTTGACTGCAAAAGAAGCCTAATCTAGAATGACCTCCCCTCATCCCAGCTGCCTGTGGCTGGCTGAGCCTCCAGGCTGGGACAGCCCCCTGCCCCCAGAGGGCCAGGGCTTTGGGGCCTCCACCGTGCTGGACTGCAGCTTGTCAGGGCCAGGTCTGGAGCCACAAGCATTGCCCTCCCCTCCCTTCCTGGTCCTCAAGAGCGGCCAGCGGGTGCGGGGAGGTTGAATGGGGGACAGCTGCCTTTGTTCCTGTCCCTGCTCGGGCTCTGACCTTGAGAGAGAGACAAGAACAGAAGGAAAGCGGAGCTTCTGCTCAAATCCGCTCGGTGGCAGGCAGCGGCAGATCTCGCCTTGGTGGCCCCTGCATGCAAATGAGCTGGCCCGCTGGGTCTTTTGAGGTGGTCCCATCCCTGAGTGCCCTTGGGGCTGGTCCTGCCAGGTCAAGGCTTGCAGGTTCTGAAAGCAAAGATCACCATCCATCCACCCCTCCCCAACCCAGGGGTCCCATGCAGCAGGAAGGGCTCCTGGGCCCAGGCAGGGGTGAGGACTTTGAACACACACCTTTGCAGGCAGAATGCTCTACACTTGCAGCCACAGGTTCTTCAGGTCCAGCAGGCACCTCTGCTCCCAGAAATCTAAAGCAGACACCCCCCCCCCAAGACAGTTTCTTAGGAACCAGTATTCTGGAGCCAAAGCCTCCCTGCAAGTGGTCAGTCTGTCTGAAGGTCCTTCCCTGGTATGTCAGTGGTCAAATCAAGGGACAAGACCTACAGTCCAGAAAACGTAGGCCAGCCCAGCTGAGAGCCCTGGAGAAGAGAAGACAGAGGATTTCATCTTGGTGGGGTGATAGAACACCTCCAGGTTTGAGCATGGTTGTTTTATATTTAGAGTGTGTGGTGTGTGGTGTGTGGTGTGTGTGTGTGTGTCCATACTAGGATTTGAACTCAGAGCTTCATGCCCTCACTAGGCTCTTTCTGCTCAAGCCTGACATTTTCCCATTGAGCCACACCTCTGCTTTCAGCTTTTCACTGGTTAATAGGGAGGGAAAAATTCTCATGAGCTGGGTGCTTGTGGCTCATGCCTGTAATCCCAGCTACTCAGGAGGCTAAAATCTGAGGATTGCAATTCAAAGCCAGCCCAGGCAGGAAAGTCCATGAGACTCTTATCTCTAATAAACGACCAGAAAACCAGAGGTAGTGTTGTGGCTTAAGTGGTAGAGTGCTAGCCTTGAGCTGAAGAGCTCAGGGACAGAGCTCAGGCTGAGTTCAAGCCCAGAGTTCAAGCCCCACGACTGACAAAAAAAAAAGTCTCCTGCCTAGGTTGACTTTGAACCTTGTTTTTCAGATCTCAGCCTTCTACATGGTTTAGGATTACAGACTTGAGCATGGGTTTTAATGCTGGGTGATATGGCATTCAAGGAATAGAGAGGGAGCTCTGTGGACAAATGACACAGGCCCACACATACCTCAGAGACCCATCCCTGCCTTGCTCAGCTCATATCAGTTTGCCAACCTCTGAGCTCTGTCCCTGCAAAGATGACCTTCCCCAGTGTCCAATAGCTCTTGACTCCTGGGCTGAGGTTCCCATACCCTACACTAGGCCCAACTAGGGAAACAAATCCAGAGAGGTGGGATATGGTGTGGACACCACAGGCATTTTCTAGTCAGCACTTGGTAGCAGACTCTCCACAGTACAAGGTCTGGCCAGAGAGCCTGTGGCATGAAAAAAAGAGCAAGACTAGAGAACAGGTCATTCTTTTTTTTTTTTTTTCTTTTTATTAGTCATGGGGACTTGAACTCAGGGCCTGAGCTTAGAGCCTGAGTTTTTTGCTCAAGGCTAGTGCTCTTAGTACCACTTCTGGTTTTCTGGTGGTTTACTGGAGATGAGTCTCAAGGACTTTCCTGCCCGGGCTGGCTTTGAATGGTGATCCTTAGATTACAGCCTTCTGAATAGCTAGGATTACAAGTGTGAGCCACCAGGCCCAACTAAGGATAGGTCATTCTGTGATGCACCAAGTTGGGCCCTCTACCAGGGCCTTCCTTCCCTTCCCTTCTCCCCCCCCCCTCCTTTTCATTCTTTCTTTTGTGTCAGTACTGGGACTTGAACTGGATGCTGTTCCTAGCTTTTTCATTCAAGGCAAGCCTTTTGGTGTTTAATTGGAGATAAGAGTCTCTCAGACTTTCCTGACCAGGCTGGCTTCGAAGCTCAGTCCTCAGATCTCAGCCTCTAGAGTAGCTAGGATTACAGATCTGTTTTTTCCTATCCTCCCTAGCCAGCAGCTTCAAGGTTGAATTGTTTGTTTGCTGTTGACCTTGGATCTCCCTCTGGACACTTTTGGATCCATTCTGAACTTGCTCAGACTCAATCTATAGGGCCACCTGCTGTGTGCCTGACACCTTCAGAGCTCTGGTGGGCACTGCTGGATTATCCAGAGTCGAAATTGGCTCCAGATTCCAGAAGGGAAAAGTGACTTTTGGGATGTAGGGCATGAAGGTGCAGACTTCAGAGGAAGCTGTGGACTTGGGTCAAACCACGCCAAAGCTCTCCTCTGAACCCGGGGGAGGGCTCAGAGCCGATCCGGGCTGATTGAAGATTCTGTGGTCCGTCGTGTTCCAAGGGGGCGAGTCCTTTGATCTCTGCCTCTGCGGGAGGGGGGGGGGTCCTGCAGAAGGCCTGGGTCGCTTTCCCCAAGACACTCAAGAGGCCCGGCCAAGCTAAGGAACCGCACTTCTTCCCGCCACTTCTCCGCAGATCAGGGCGGCGGGGGCTGGACCCTAGGGGGAGGCTGAGTCTGCGCGGGTCTTGGCCAGGGTGGGGCGCGGCTGAGACTAGAACCCCACCCCACCCAGCCCCGCACGGCTGGGCGCGGCAGGAGGGGGCGCCCGCGACCCTCCCGGAGCTCGGGTGGGACAAAGGCCGGAGCTGGCCCCTCCTCAGAGCCGGGGGGAGTCGGTGAGCGGCCCGGTCCGCCGCGCCCGGGGGCCGGGGGGCGGGGGGGGGGGTGCCGGCGCCGCCGCCTGCGTTCTCGGCGCCCGAGGTCTCTCGCTCGCTGCTGGCCCGCGCGCGCGCGGAGGCGGAGCGGCGGGGATCTCCAAGCGCGCCGCGCGCTCCGCCCGCCCGCTCGGCGGCAGCGGCGGCGGCGGCGGCGGCGGAGGAGGAGGCGGAGACGCGGGCAGGCGGCGGCCGGAGAGCGCGGCGGCCGGACCGGGGCCATGGCGCCCGCGCAGCGCCCGCTGCTGCCGCTGCTGCTGCTGCTGCTGCCGCTGCGCGCGCGCGCCGAGGACGCCGCCCGCGCCAACGCCGACCGCTACGCCGTGTACTGGAACCGCAGCAACCCCAGGTGAGCGCCGCGCAGCGCCGGGGACCCCCGGGGGGCCCCCCGCCGCCGCCGCCGCCGCCGGCCTCCCCAGGCCCCAGCCCAGGCGCCCCCGGCGCGCTACCGCCGGGGGGTGGGCGCCCCCGGGGGTCCCCGGGGAGGGGCCGTGTCGGCTCCCCGGACTTTGGAGGACTTGCGCGCCCCGTGCATTCTCTCCGGGGCGCCCCACTCGCGTGCAGACTCGCGCCCCACATCCCCCAGGGTGCCCACGGGCTCCAGGAGAGTTTTTATTTTGGGGGGTGGTGGTGGGAAACCACTCTGCACCCTGAGAAGTCGGGCAGCCCTTGAGTTCCTTGTCTGGACTCGGAGGATTCCCTGATCTCTTGTGCTCTTTCTTCCGGGACCTATCAGGGCTTGAGGAGTTGTTGGGGGATCCCTGGAGATCTTTGCACTTAGGGGTCCGAAGGTGGCGGGGGTGGGGGTGGGAGGGGGAGGACTGTGACTCTAAGGACCCAGGGTCTGTGCGTGTGTCCTGCCGGAGGTCCCTACATAAACTTGGGGGAAGTTGGACCGTACCTCCCTACCTCACTTTGACTCCAGGGGCGTCTGGGTCAGGGCATTTTAGCGGCAGAGACACTGAGGCACCAAAGGGCAGTCTGGGAGGTCCAAGTGAGTAATGTTCTCTTCCATCGTCTTGGAGCTGGTGGAGAAACTGAGGTGCGGAGGGATGACGGGCTGGCTCAAGGTCACGGCCAGGGCAGCAGAGCTGGGGCGGGACCCAGGTGGCCTGGTGCCCAGCCTGCCACGCCCGGTGGAGGGGGACCTGCGGGCTTGCTGCACAGTCTGCGTATGTCGGACCCTTCCAGGCACCGAATACAATTGGGAGGATGGCAGAATTCCTGTTAGACTAACAGGAAAAGTTTTCTGGCCACTGACCACATCATGGACATCGCAGAACCCTCTGGGTCATTCCAGGGTCTCAGAAGCTAGAGTGGACTGAGGATCTTATGGGAGATGGGGTTCTGGGGTTTCTGGGGCTCCGAGTCCAGTGTCATCACTCAAGGTTCTGGGCTGCCCATAGCTGACCAAGCTACACATTGGACCAAGCTTGCTGGCGTCTCTGCTCCCAGATGCTCTGTCACCGGTCACTCTGTGTTCCAGCTGCTTCCCACACCAGCCAGCTGAGTTGCCCTCCTAAGTGGCTGTCACCTCTAGTCCTCAGCTGTGGTTTGCTACCCTGATCCCCAGGTAGAAAGTTGCTTTAAGGGTCTTCTTTTAGGTAGGTTCGGGGATGATGGTGGCCAGTGTCCCAACTTGGGGTTGGGGAATATCCTCAGACCCCTCCCCCCCACGGATGCAAGGCTGTGGGGTTGGGCCCCCAGGACTGAGGGCAGGGACCCGGGGTGGCCAGGCCACCACAGAGCTGGTCCCACACTGCCTGCTATGTTGGTCACATGTGGATTTGATTACGGCTCTTCCCTGTCCCTGGCCACGGCCGCCGTGAGGGGAACCCTGCACACAGCTTTTTCCCGGCCCAAGTTTTTGGTTTCAGCTCCGGAATCTTCGTCCCAGGCTGGCCTGTCCTTTGTTCTGGCAAAACACTTGAAGAGCCTGGGATGGGGAAGAAAGGAGGTCCCAGCCTTCCGCTGTCACCGCCTGCTAGAGGGTCACAGGACAGTGGGCTGTAGCCTGGCCCTCCCCGCTAGGGAAAGATGGTGACAAACCCCCACCCCATCCCTAGTGCCCGGCATGGGCTGGAGACTGGGATGCCTCCTGCTGCTGTGACATGACCGTGTCGTCAGAGGGGACAGCCAGGTGGTGTGCGAAGCTGACCCTACCACCCCACAGCAAGAGCCTTCCTCGGTCTTCCTGTGCTCAACTCCTTCTCCTACCTCGACTCTCCAGGTCACTGGGCTGTGCCCAAAAGCCTGCAATGGGGCTCAGGACCCGGCTGTGTCCAGAATAAGAACTTGTCATTGACATTGGGGACGGGGTGGGGGGTGGGGGGCTCTACAGAAGCAGATGTGGGAGAGCTGGGAGGGGCAGCTAGACCAAAACCTGTACTTAGATAAAAGGGGACTACAAGGCCCCAACAGGAAGAGGGGTCCCCGGGGAGCCAGGGATGGGAACATCATCCCGAAAAGAAGGGACAGGATCTGTGCCGAGGCTTGGGGTTTAAGGTAGGCTCAGTGGCCGGGGACAAGGACGGGGCTGGAGCAGACATTCATGGATGGTGACATCTGACGGAGATCACAGGAAAGAGACAAGGACCTGGAGTCTGAGCGTGGGGCATGGTGAGCAGGGGCAGTGGTGAAGGTGGATTGGGCATGTTCTGGGGGGGACCGACAGCCGTATGGCAGCCCAAAGGAGTGGCACGTTCACTTCCATGGGGACCGTGGTCTAGGCAGGGCTGCAGCGTGGCTAGCCACTCCTTCTGCCCGGCTGGCCGGTACCTGCACTGAGGTAATAAGTATATGGCTGTTGCCCAAATTATGTTCTCCCTGCTGGGAAGTGCGGCCGTGGATGGCGTGGACAAGAGAAAGCCCTGCACCCATTTGCTCAGATGCCTTAGGTGGGGTCCTGTCAGCTGGCTCAGCTACCCGTCCTGGACCCTCACTGAGCAGACCTGGCTGGCTGGCTGGGCACCCTGGGCTGGCCCCTGGGCCGGTCCTCAGCTGCACTGGCGCCGGCTAGGGATATCCCTAGCCCTGGCCAGCTTGGGTTTGCATGGCGGCTTACATGCGTCCATGAATGGGAAGATGTATCTGGGGGGGGGGTGTCTCACTGAGCTAGGTGGCTGCGTGTAGCTGCGTGTTATTGTCCGTAATACGCAGAGACCCTGGGGGTACATGTTCATGTGGGCACACACATGATTGTTGCAGGCAGCCCCATGAGCCTGCCTACACATGGCAGCCTTGGCTGTAGTGTGTTTCACGCATGTCTGCGTGGCTGTGCATGGAATAGGCTGCGTGTCTGCATGTATGCTGCACCCACATTTGCATGAGGGTATCTAAACCAAAAGCCTGCCGTGTGGAGCCACACACAGGGCTGTGTGTGTGTGTGTGCCTTGCATGTGTGAGGCTATGTGTGCGTGAATCTGTATGTAATATCTGTGTGTGCACATGTTGGAGCGTGGGACACGTGTGTGCACATGTGTGTACCGTATGTCTGTTGGCATAGGAGGATACCAGTATGGGGTCCACTCTGGCTGCCCAAGGCCTGTGGTGTGGGCACAGCATCACCAGGATGGTCCACAGTGGTGACCTGGCTGTGGGGCACAGGGAAGAGCAGACGGGCCATTGAGACCCAAAGCAGGCATCACAGAGGATGGCTCAGGTTGTGACCCAGATGAGCCCAGTGGACGTGGTCAGAGGCTTTTGGTGTGGGCAGCAGGAGCGTTCTCTGAATATGAGGTGGGGGGAGGCAGTTTGGTCCCTGAGGGAGGTGGGTTGGAATCCTGGGGTCCTGGTGGCTCTGCAGGCCGCTCCTCTGGGGAACTGGCTTCGAAGGGGACAATGCAGTGTTTTGCCGCATGAGGGTTTTTGTTGTTGTTGTTTTTTGTTTTTTGTTTTTATTTTTGTGTGAGAGATCACACCCTCAGGCTTAAGGGGTTCAGAAAGTGGTAGCCCGGAAAATTCAAGGCGAGATGGTGAGGGCTGCAAGCTGGGGGAAATCTAGGGCTTTTACGATCTGGGAGACTGAGCAAGACACAGGCGATGGCATAGCCGGGGATGAGTCAGACCAAGCCATGATCCAAGGATTTCAGGGGGAAACTGAGGCAGCTCTTGCGGTCAAAAGAGGAGGTGTTAGCCAGCCAGCATGTCCCCGTTTGGAACCAGGTTCCAAATTCACAGTGACCACACCATCCAGGCACCAGACTGGCTGGCTTTGTGTCTCTGTCTCTCCCAGCGGCTTTCGCTCTCCCTTTCTCTGGTTTCCTGGCTGATGTGGGCACCGCATCCTGGCTCCCCAGCCTCCTTTACCCACACAGTGGACCCTAGCAGCCTCGGCTTGCACAGAAAGCCAGTGGGCTTGGTGCTGGGATCCGTTGGCCCTTCCAAGAGATGTCAGACTGGAGCTTCTGGTCTCTCTCAGGGGTTGAGGATTGGGCAGGGGGCACTGGTCATTCTGGCCTCTTTCCGCCCAGTGCTCATCCCCTGGTGGGCCTGCAGGGGACCTCTCGGGTCTTGGCAGGGAGGTCTGGGAATGGAATGGCAGGTATACAGCAGGACCTGGGTGACAGTTTCCAGTGGGGCTGGGAGCTTCCTTCTGGCATTCCACTCCTCCATCCTATTCTGACAGTGGCCCCCTTTCCTGGAAATGGAGCCATCAGACAGTGTCCAATGTTGCTGTTCTTGTTTTAATTAATTAATTAATTAATTAATTTTTGTGCCAGTACTAGGGCTTGAACTCAGGGGCCTGGGCACTGCCCCTTAGCTTTTTCATTCAAGGCTAGCAATTTGCTACTTGAGCCACAATACCACTTCCGGCTTTTTGCTTGATAACGACATAAGAGTCTCGTGGGCTTTTGCTGCTCGGGCTGACTTGGAATCACCATCCTCAGATCTCAGCGTCCTGAGTAGCTAGGATGAAGGATGAACCACTGGCTCCCAACTCAATGTCGCTGTTTTGCAGGGATGTTTTCTCTGTGAATGCAGGGAGAAGAATGTTCTCATGTGTCTCGTAGCTGGTAGGGCCATGCTGGGGAAAGGGACAGAGCCATATCCCAGGCTTGCCCCTACCACCATGCAGACACTGTTCTAGACATACGGCTTAAAGGCCGGCACGGGCCAGCCGACCAGCCTGGGGGATTTTTGATTTAACCTCAAGCAGACGTTTGAACTCTGTGGGCAGCCGTGCTGATGGGGATTCGGCCCCTCTCCTGAGCCTGTGTCCTATCAGCGTGGGGGACTTCAGTCTATGTGCCCACTGTTTCCTGGTCTCCTTGAGTGATTGCTCCATGTCCCCCAACCCACCTATCCTGGGGCCTGTGCCCCCATTTCAAGGACAAAGCAGCTGTGAGAGACAGTGGGTCATGCAGGGCCACCAGAAACACTGGCTGTTGGGGCGGGGGCGGGGGCGGGGGGGGCGGGGTCCTTGCACTGGCCAAGGAGGGTCAAGGACAAGCTGGTTTCATGAGAGAGGAAACCGAGGACAGCGTACCTTCTTGGCCTGCCCCTTGGCCACCCCTGTCTCTGAGCCTGCCGCTGGCATTTTGTTCTCACCCAGTCGATTTCTCTCTTTTTTCTTTCTTTTCTTTTCTCCTTTTTTTTTTTTTTTTCTCATGATGCTAGGGATGAACCTGGAGCTCAGCTCATGCTAGGCAAGCACTCACTATTGAGCTACCGCCCTGCCTCCTCCAATTTTTTGGCACTGATGCCCTTGCCTCAGTTTACCTTTCTTTACCTTTTTTTGTTTTTTTTAACTATTATCCTCTTTACTCGGCCTCGTCTTGGACTCTCTGGAGGTTTTCATTACCGTTGGCATCCTGGCCAGACCAAGACGGAGGATTTGTCTTCAGCTCCTTAAAACTTGGGGTTGGGTATGTCCCAACGTGGCATCGGGACCCTACTCTTGGGCCCACACGGATCCTTTACAGTGTCTCACCCCACCCAGGGATGAACACACAGCAGTCCATACACGACTTGCTGGGTGCCGCGGGGGATCGGAGTGCACCACCCACCAGCGGGGGACCCTGGTCACCGGCCCCAGCAGTGTGTGGTGCCTCAGTTCCCAATCTGGGAAGGTGGCCCCGTTCACCCCCATTCCAGTTTTGGGCGAGACTCCTAATTAGTTGCTTTGCTATTAGTGTTTAATGACTTCACAGGCAGAGATTGAAGTTCATTAGCTGCGGGCCGGGTGGTACCCAGGAGGAGGCAGGGGTAAGGTTGGGGTGGCCTGAGGAGGGTGAGGTACAGAGCCCCAGGGACTCTGGAAGGGAGGGTGCTGTCCCAGTATGGACACTGACCCTGGACCAGTGGCAGAACAGGTATGAGGAGCTTGTAGGGAAGGCCCTGTTGGAAACAAGAGATCTCAAATCAGTCATTAACCCCTTAGTGAGAATCTCCACTAGCATTTGCATATCCAGGTTGATTGAGCCCGACAAAGCTTTCTTTTGCTCACACCAGGATGGGTTTTGGGGTGGAGAACCCCTCTCTGTGTCCTTCTATGTAGGCGCCACCCTGAGCAGGGGTAAGGCGCCTGCCCGCCCCTGGCTCAGCTGCCAACTTGGAACCGGGAATGCCAACACAGCAAGGCCGTCGCTATTTTAGAGTCAGGAAGGGGGAAAAAAAAAAAGGCCAGCTCAGGCGGCCAGCACGGTGTGGGGAGAGGGCTTCCCCAAGGACCAACCTGCCTGGGGTGCTACCTGCAACTCCTAACTCTTCAAAACATTGGCCTTAAGCCGGGCGCCGGTGGCTCACACCTGTAATCCTAGCTACTCAGGAGGCTGAGAGCTGAGGATCGCGGTTCAAAGCCAGCCAGGGCAGGAAAGTCCGTAAGACTCTTGTCTCCAATAAACCACTCAGAAAACTGGAAGTGGTACAGTGGTTCAAGTGCTACAATGCTCACCTTGAGCTGAAGAACTGAGGGACAGCGCCCAGGCCCAGAGTTTAAGCCTCCTGACCAACAAAATGAAAGCAAAAAAAAAATGGCCTTTTAACTCAACAAGCAAGTATTTTTTTGGGAGGGGGAGGGTCCGGTCGTGGGGCCTGAACGCTGTCCCTCAGGTCTTCAGCTCAGGGCTAGCACTCTACCACTTGAGCCACAGCGCCACTTCCAGCTTTTTGCTTATGTGGTGCTGAGGAATTGAACCCAGGGCCTCATGCATGCAAGGCAAGTGATCTACCACTGAGCCACCTTCCCAGCTCAACAAGCAAGTATTGAGCGCTGTTATATCAGAGGGGTGGGCAGGTGTGAGGGTGTAGAAATGTCTATTGGGAAGCCTGGCATGGATGGCTCAAGTCTGTAATCTTTGCTACTCAGGAGGTTGAGATCTGAGGATCACAGTTTGAAGACAACCTGGGCAGGAAAGTCCATGAGACTCTTATCTCCAATAACCAGCAGAAGTCTACAAGTGGAGGAGGGTTCAAATGGTAGAGTACCAGCCTTGAGGAAAAAAGCTCAGGGACTGAGCCCAGGCTTTGTTTAAGCCCCAGTACCAACACAGACACACACACACACAGACACACACACACACAAATTGTCATGTTGGGGAATGGAGAAGTTTTGTAGACCATGGAAGCAGAATGTGCCAGGGCCCTTGGGTAGGGGAACCAAGGCTGATTGAGCTGGAAGGAACTAAGTTGTGGGAGACAAGTCCCTGAGAATGGGACATTGGCTACATGGGCCAGTGAGGACCTTGGATTGTGTTTTGAGCATTGAGGAGAAATGATGGAAGGTTTTGAGCCAGCTGGACACAATCTGGAAATCCACTTTGTTTGTAATTTGTGTGTGTATAGTCCGTCATGGGGTTTGAACTCAGGGCCTGGATGCTGGCCGTGTGTGTGTGTGTGTGTGTGTGTGTGTGTGTGTGTGTGTGTGTGTGTGTGTGTGTGTGTGTGTGTGAACTTGAAATAAGAGTCTCATAGCCTTTCCTACTGGAACTGGCTTTGAACTGTGATCTTCAGATCTTGGCCTCCTGAGTAGCTAGGATGACAGGTATGAGCTGGTGCCCTGCAACTTGTATGAATTTTGCGAGCTCAGGAGCCTGGCGGGCCCTTGCTGCCCTAGAAAGACCTTGTAGAGCCCCTCTAAATCGTCAGGGCAGACTCTGCCTCCAAATGGGAAAGAAAGAACGTTCTGGTGTCAGACACAGACATCATAGGAACACAGGTGGGATGGGAGGGACACTGGCCTTGACTTCAAGATCT
The DNA here is from genome assembly GCF_024711535.1 of Dipodomys merriami. Lineage (NCBI taxonomy): Eukaryota > Metazoa > Chordata > Mammalia > Rodentia > Heteromyidae > Dipodomys > Dipodomys merriami. Next base: position 4,976,491 of record NW_027206291.1, read on the forward strand.
ATTTCTAGAGGGCCCTTCACAACCAGGTTCTCTTTGGGTGAGTGTTGATCTTTATGGGAATGAGTTAAACTGAGGGTCAAAGGGAATATTTGAATCCCACGCTGCTAGAGAGCAATGAGACTTTTCATTCTTACAGAAACCTCAGGAAGTGGCGCTGTAGCTGAAATGGTAGAACACTAGCCTTGAGCACAAAGAAGCTCAGGGACAGTGCCCAGACCGTGAGTTCAAGTCCCAGGACCTGCAAAATAAAAAGAGCAAAAATGCTGAAGAATCATATGTGATCAATTTTACAGTTACGTATGTAACTGTAACTCCTCTGTATATCACCTTGATAATAAAATTAAAACAACAACAACAAACCCTCAGGATAGGTACCAGTAGTTCATGCTGTAATGGCATCTACTCAGGAAGCTGAGATCTGAGGATCGCAGTTTAAAGCCAACCCAGGAGAAAAGTCTGTGAGACTCTTATCTCCCATTAACTACCAAAAAGCTGGAAGTGGAGCTGTGGCTCAAGTGGTAGAACACAGCCTTGACCAGTGCCCAGGCCCTGAGTTTAAGTCTCAGTATCGACAAAAAAAGAAAACCTCAGTAACTCTGGTGAGGTCTGGAGGACACCCTAGCCCAAATGAGGTGAAATCTCAGCCTGTCCTTTTATATTGATTGATTGATTATGAGATACTCAGGGTCTGGGCACTGTCCCTTTGCTTTTCTGCTCGAGGCTAGCACCCTATTACTTTTGAGCTACAACTCCACTTCCAGCCTTTTGGTCTCCTGGACTTTCCTGACTGGGCTGGCTTTGAATTGTGCTCCTAAGATCTCAGCCTCTGGAGTAGCTAGGATTACAGGCGTGAGCCACCGGCTCCCAGATAAGCTTGTCCTCTTAGGACCTGCACCTAACCTCAGATATATCTCAGGCCTTTCCACAGTCCCCTGCAGAGTAAGGAAACAGGCTCTGAAGAGCTGAGCTTTAGTCCAGCACTATGAGGCTCTCGGCGCCCCAGACTCTACCAGTTACAGGCTACTAGCACACCAGCATGCTGTCCAGGAAGGGCTGGGGTCAGAGTGTCATCCTCCACCCCCTACCAGCCCTGGCTAGGCCTCAGTTTCCCATCTGTGCAGGGAGGAGGCCAAGCAGAGTGGCTGGCAGGTCTTTTATGTGCTAATGAGGTTCTACAGGGCGTCCCTTGGCCCCCTGGCCAGCCAGCGGTTACATGACAGGGCTCGGGGGACAGCCAGGAGATCTGAGAGCTCTGCCGCTGTAGCCGGAGGCAGGGATGGAAGGGGAGCCTCCATGCAGTGCAGCCCCCAGCTGACCTCCGTCCTCCAAGATGAGTGTGGGTCAGGGCCGCTGAGGGAGGACGGGGCTCCCGGGCTGCGGGAAGGTTGGGCAAGCAACCTCCAGGGTAGAAGCTGGAGGCTGGGCAGGTGTGGGCGGGGGACAGTTGGTATCCAGGATGAAGCTTCCAAATCCAGGGGCTTGAAAGCGAAGGACAGCTTGGGGTCTCAGGGTTGGAGAGATGTTCAGAGAGGGTGAGAGACACGCCGGGGTCACAATACAGAAAGGGCACTGGAGTCTATCCACATTCAAAAGGTGTGTATGTGCGTGTGTGTGTGTGTGTGTGCATGCGTGCTTGTCCGTGCACGCATGCATGTGAGAACACGCATACACTTGTCCTAATATTGGGGCTTGAACTCAGGGCCTGGGTGTTTTTCCCTGAGCTTTTTTCATTCAAGGCTGGCGCTCTACCACTTGACTCACAGCTCCACTTCCAACTTTTTGGTGGTCAGTTGGCGATAGGGTCATGGACCTTCCTACCTGAGCTGGTTTTGAACGTCCATCCTCACGTCCCAGCATCCTGTGTGGTTAGGATTACAGGTGTGAGCCCCAGCGCTTGTCTCATTCAGGGCACTGAGCTGGACAAGGGTGGGGCCTGGAAGGGAGTGGATGGAAGGGGCCGGGAAAACGGGCTGGCGTTGGAGACACTGAGCCCTAGAGCTGGCTGGAAAGGAAGTGATACCAGGCTCCATGGACACCGACCTGGAGCCGCCCATGAGTACCTGAGGGCTCCCCGATTCTGTTCTCTGTGTCCACTGACCAGCCGCCTGTCCCCTGGCAGGTTCCACATGGGCGTGGCGGGCGACGGCGGAGGCTACACGGTGGAGGTGAGCATCAACGACTATCTAGATATCTACTGCCCACACTATGGGGCCCCTCTGCCACCAGCGGAGCGCATGGAGCACTACGTGCTGTACATGGTCAACGGCGAGGGTCACGCATCCTGCGACCATCGGCAGCGTGGCTTCAAGCGCTGGGAGTGCAACCGGCCCGCAGCGCCCGGCGGGCCACTCAAGTTCTCCGAGAAGTTCCAGCTCTTCACGCCCTTCTCCCTGGGTTTTGAGTTCCGTCCTGGCCACGAGTACTACTACATTTGTGAGTAATCAGAACCATTGTGACCACCCAGGGTCCTCAGACGGTGCAGGCCACTGGCACGTGGGGGAGACTGAGGCTCAGGGTGGGTCTGAGGCTTAACCTCCTCACGGAGTCCCAGGAACCGCATCCTCAGCCACCTTAAATCAGAAACCAGAGACATCCACTCCACCCTCTCCCAGTGCTGAGGGGAGAAACTGGGGCAAACAGAGCCCAGTGGTAGAGGGGAGTCCCCGTTCCAGCCCAGATAAGCAGAGGTCTCCTGGTCCCTGTCAACCCCATCTCTCCAAGAGCCCTCAAGGAGGGAGAGTTTCTTGGCGGTTGGTCAGTGGAGTCCCTCGGTGACCTAGGCTGTGGAAAGGCCAGCCCATCCCTGAGATGCACTGGGAACCTCCCTTTTCATGAGGCTAATGGCAGTAGTTGGGTCCAGCGGTATCTCTGCTTGTACTCCAGCAGACAGGAACTCCAGGGGAGTCCCCACACTTCTGCTCGGAATGAGGGTGAAGAGCTGAGACCAGGGGGTCTGTTACTCAGCATCTAGGGGGCGTGTGGGGGTCTAGCATGAAATAAGGTGTGGCGAGGAGGGGTTCTGACCTCCAGGGCCTGCAGAGGATCTAGGGACTTTGCCACCCTGGCTACGGCTGTGTCAAATTAGACTTCACAAGGCCCCATGTTTCCTTTCTCTGTTCTAGTTGGGTTTTGTTTTTCCCTCCCTCCCTTCCTTCTTCCCTCCCTCCCTCCCTTCCTTATTGATTGATTGATTGATTGATTGCCAGTCCTGGGGCTTGAACTCAGGGCCTGGACACTGTTCCTGAACTCCATTTGCTCAAAGCTAGCACTCTACCTCTTGAGCCACAGAGCCACTTCTAGCTTTTTCTGTGTATGTGGTACTGAGGAATTGAACCCAGGGCTTCATGTGTGCTAGGCAAGCACTCTACCTACCAGTAAGACACATTCCCAGACCTCCTTTTCACTTTTTTTTTTTTTTTGGTCGGCTGTGGGGCTTGAACTCTGGGCTTGGGCGCTGTCCTTGCGCTCTTCAACTCAAGGTGAGCACTCTACAGCTTGAGCTACAGCGCCACTTCTGGTTTTCTAGTGGTTTATTAGAGATAAGAGTTTCACGGAAAAAAAAAAAAAAAAGAGTTTCACGGATTTTCCTGCCTGGGCTGGCTTTGAACCGTGATCCTCAGATCTCAGCCTCCTGAGTAGCTAGGATTACAGGTGTGAGCCACCAGCACCTGGCTCCTTTTCTCTTTTAATTCAGAGAAGAAGCGAGTGGGGGGAGGGGGGCAGAAGGTGTTTAAATTAAGTCTCATAATATAAGAAAAAAATTACATTTTTCTTTCCAAGACCGGGAGTTTCATAAAGATAATTATTGTAATTATTCCTCCTATCTCTGTGACGAATGCTACTTTTATTATGTGGTTTTTTTATCTTTGTGTCCTGACATATTGGGGGGGGGCAGGTGAGCATGGTGGCCAGGCCGTGGTGGGGGTGGGGTGGGGGTCCCAGCTCTATCACATAGATTTGGAGACCATACCTGTCAGTCACCCGCCAGGGTCAGGGATTTCTTCTCCATCTCCTGATTTCATAGCTGACACTAAGGACACCCTGGCCCCTCCCAGGCAACAGCCAGCGGCCAAGGAGCAAAGAGCAATATGAGGGGCATGACATTCTTCGTCTTAGCCTGAGGCCTTGGCTGACATCTGCCTCCTGTGCTTTGCTGCCATGAGTCACTGGCTCTTATCACTGCAGATGGAAAAATGACTCCCAATCTGGGACACAGTTCCTTGGTGGAGTATTTGCCTAGCGTGCATTGGGCCCTAGGTTTCCTCACCAGCCCCTCAATTAACTCAAAAGGAACCAGGTGAGGTATAATCCTGGCTACTCAGGAAGCTGAGATCTAAGGATCGCAGTTCAAGGCCATCCTGAGCAGGAAAGTCCTTGAGATTCTTTTTTTTTTTTTGGTAGGTGGAGGGGCTTGAACTCTGGGCTTGGGCGCTGTCCCTCAGCTCTTCAGCTCAAAGCGAGCACTCTACCGCTTGAGCCACAGCACCACTTTTGGTTTTCTAATGGTTTATTGGAGGTAAGAGTCTCACAGACCTTCCTGCCCGGACTGGCTTTGAACCGTGATCCTCAGATCTCAACCTCCTGAGTAGCTAGGATTACGGGCGTGAGCGACCAGCGCCTGGCTAGTCCTTGAGATTCTTTTTTTTTTTTTTTTTTTGGTCCAATTGTGGGGCCTGAACTCTGGGCCTGGGCACTGTCCCTCAGCTCTTCAGCTTCAAGGCTAGCGCTCTACCACTGGAGCCACAGCGCCACTTCCGGCTTTTTTCATTTTGCTTATGTGGTGCTGAGGAATCGAACCCAGGGCCTCAGGCATGCAAGGCAAGCGCTCTACCACTGAGCCATCTTCCCAGCCCTCCTTGAGATTCTTATATCCAATTAACCACTGAAAAGCTGGATGTCAATCTGTGGCTCAAGTACTAGGACACTAGCCTTGAGCAAAAAAGCTCAGGTCCTGAGTTCAAGCCCCAGGACCTACACCACACACACATACACACGCCAAAAAAAAAAAAAAAAAGAGAGAGCCGGGCACCAGTGTCTCATGCCTGCAATCCTAGCTACTCAGGAAGCTGAGATCTGAGGATCACAGTTCAAAGCCAGCCCAGGCAAGAAAGTCCATGAGACTCTTATCTCCAATAAAAACCATTAGAAAACCAGAAGTGGTGCTGTGGCTTAAGTGGTAGAGCGCTCACCTTGAGCTGAAGAGCGCAGGGACAGTGCCCAAGCCCAGAGTTCAAGCCCCACGACTGACCAAAAAAAAGGAAGAAACCAAGGGGTAACAAGTTTGACAAGAAATGTACTTATTACTTTACTTATGTAACTATAACCCCTCTGTACATCACCTTGACAATAGAAATAATAATAATAAAAAAAGCAAGATAGTGAGATCTTGTCCTTGGTCCCTTACCCTTAAAAAAAAAAAAAAGAAAAGAAAAAAGGAATCATCTGCAGAGCACAGTTATGTAGCATTTCAGCCCATTTCAGTACCATTTCAGAAGTGGGATTCGTTCATGCCCTCAGAGAACAAGAATTAGAAGTGGGTCATGCCGGGCACTAGTGGTTCCTGTATAATTCTAACTACTCAGGAGGCTGAGAGCTGAGGATCACAGTTTGAAGCCAGTGCAGGAAAGGCCATGAGACTCTTATCTCCAATGAACCACCAGAAAACCAGAAGTGGAGCTGTGGCTTAAGTGGTAGAGCGCTCCCCTTGAGCTGAAGAGCTGAAGGACAGTGCCCAGGCCCAGAGTTCAAGCCCCACAACCAACCAACAAAACAAAAAACTGAACTGGTCACAATCGTTTGGCTATACTCCTTTTTTTTTTGGCTGATCAATTGAAAACAAATATATCAACACTCTGTGTGTGTGTGTGTGTGTGTGTGTGTGTGTGTGTGTGTGTGTGTGTGTGTGTGTGTGTGTGTGCGCGTGTGCGTGTGCGTGTGCGCACGCCTGTCTTGAAGTGAGCCACCAGCACCCAGCTATATTCAATGCTTAAATCTCAACTTCTGAGGAGGAGCGGGATGAGGACACAGACAATGTAGGCTCATCAGGGACAGTGTGCAGTTTCAGCTGGGAAACAGAAGGTATTGTGTCTGGGGCTTTGATGGTCAGGATTGGGCCACCAGTACTGGGGGAAAGGGTAATAGAGCCTTAGTTGATCTCAGTCACCAAGAGTCCCTTGTCCCTTTTCTTCCAGCTGCCACACCTCCCAACGCCGTGGACCGGCCCTGCCTGCGGTTGAAGGTTTACGTACGGCCGACTAGTAAGTGCTGGTGGGGAGGTCGGGTGGGGGGATAGCAAGCAGGACCCAGATTTCCCCCAGTGTCCTCAACTGATGGCAGTAGTCTAAAGAGCTTGTAGTCAGGTAGGTCCCAGAACACTATCAGCCAGAACTGCAGCTGGCCCCACCCTGAGCCTCAGTTTCTATTTTCTCTGTGTGTGCGCACACATGCATGCATGTGCACGGGTTTGTGTGTGTGTGTGCGCACGCGCGTGCACTCGCTTGCTCATACGTTTCGGTACTGGGCTTGAACTGAGGGCTTTGCATTCTCACTTAGCTTTTTCACTCAAGGCTTGATGCTCTACCACTTGAGCTATACCTCTACTTCTAGCTTTTTGGTGGTTAATTGGAGATAGAAACCTCACTGCCTTTCCTGCCCAGGCTGACTTTAAACCATGATCCTCAGATTTCACCCTCTTGATTAGCTAGGATTCTATGTGGGAGCTACCTGTGCCTGGCTTCAGTTTCCCGAAAGCTGCGGTCCTTTCCCAGCTTCATAGCTTCTGCAGTGAAGGCTGAGGTCTCCAGCCAGGCCCAGGCTGATCTGACGGGTTTGTCTCTGTGTCTCCTGCAGATGAGACCCTGTATGAGGCCCCCGAACCCATCTTCACCAGTAACAATTCCTGCAGTGGCCTGGGCAGCTGCCACCTCTTCCTTAGCACCGTCCCTGTGCTCTGGACCCTCCTGGGCTCCTAGTCCTGGCCCTGAAGGATGCTGGCCCCACCAGGACCCACTTACACCTGCGACCTCAGCCCTGCCCATGACCACAGCCGCCTCCGAGACCAAATAGACGCTGCTTCTCCCTGGTGGTGCTGCCCACTGGAGGGGCAGCCAGGACCCCCCGACACCCAACGGGGACTGGGATGGCCCCAGGCCTGGCCACCTTCCTCCAGAGGGGCTGCTGAGGAACCCCGGCCCTTCTTGGCAATTGTTCTTTTGTGTGTTTTCATGGTTGGATAAGAAAGACTTTGTGTTTTTTAACTTAATTTATTCCCCACTGTTGCCGGTGACTTTGGGAAACAGAATTAATGAGGGTAAGGGGACACTGGACCGGCCTGCTCCTGTGCTCCACAATGCTGGCCGACCCTCAGGCACCCTGGGACAAGCAAGCCTGAGCCAGAAGAAGGCAGCAGTGTGAACGCCCTAGTCGTGGTCTAGGGGACATCAGGCCTCCATCTCAGCACCCTCCCCCCCATTCTTGGGGGGATTATTTTCCAGCCATGGTTGAGCCACAGCTGTCCCCTCCAACTCTCAGAACCACTTTGGCTAGCCTGTGCAAACAAGCCCCCTTCTCCCCGTCCCCCACACCTGGGCCCTCCATCCCGCACTACCATCTCATTTCTAGGGCTGGAAAGACGTTATATTTCTGTAAATAGAACCAGCAAGTATATACTGTGATTTATTTTTAATGTATTCCTGAGGATGGACTGGAAATCTTGGTTTGTTTGTTCTTTTTTTTTTTTTTTTTTCAACCTTTTGTCAGGGGGGAGTCTTATATTTTGGTGGGGGGAGGTGGGGGAACTTTTTAGAATAGCCAACACTTCGCAATAAGCTCGTTTCGTCTGTTCAAGACTCCTCCCCACCCCCTTCGACTCTGTCGACTCTGTGACCTAATAATGTTTCTATAGGGAAAAATAGAGAAAAGAAAAAAAAAAAGAAAAGAAAAGAAGATAGAACAAAAAGGAGGGGGTCTACAACCAAAAAGAGAACTCCTCCTCAAAGATGATTTAATGAAGGAAACAACACATTTCTACAGATTTCATATTTCTACCCGTCTTTCCTGACTCTGTGTTTTATATATATTATATATAAATATATATTGTGTACAGCCGCCAGGAGACGGCTCAAGCCCATCCATGCAAAGGGACAGGACGGGGGCTTTTGTAGGGCCTGTGGGGTGGGGGGCGGGGCCTGCCCTTCCCATCACAAGCAACTTTGGATTCTGTATTTTTTTATAATAAAATGCATAAACTTCAAAGGTGTGTTTTGGGATTATGGTTGGGGGGAGGCATCCGTTTTAATTGTGGGAGCACTGGGATTTGGTGATGGGTCTTTACTGGTCCAGGGAGCCAGGAAGTATCTAGGCCATAGGACCCACCACCATGAGCCAAAAGAAACCTGCAGTCACTGTGGTGTCTTTGAGACCTGGCCCTGGCATTTCGGGGTGCCATGCTCTTATCTATCCTTGGATATGGTCGCTGAGAACTACCACCTGCCTTCTGGGGACTTAGGGTTTGTGCCCAGCCAACTCTGGGTATAGCAGGAACTTAGAAATATCCATCAAGGGGCTGGGAAGGTGGCTCAGTGGTAGAGTGCTTGCCTTGCACGCCTGAGGCCCTGGGTTTGATTCCTCAGCACCACATAAGCAAAAAGAAAAAAGCCAGAGTGGCGCTGTGGCTCAAGTGGTAGAGCGCTAGCCTTGAGCTACAGAGCTGAGGGACAGCGCCCAGGCCCAGAGTTCAGGCCCCACGACCAGACCCAAAAAACAAAACAAAATGAAATATCCATCAAAAGCTGAGCACCAGTGGCTCACACCTGTAATCCTATCTGCTCTTGAGTCTGAGATCTAAAGATCTCAGTTCGAAGCCAGTCTGGGCAGGAAAGTCTGTGAGACTCTTATCTCCAGTTAACCACCAGAAAATCAGAAGTGTAGCTGTGGCTCAAAGAGCAATACTGTGTAAAAAGAGCTCAGTGATAATGCCCAAGTCCTGAGTTTAAGCCTCATAACAAACCTCCCCCACCGCCAAAAAAAAAAAAGTCCATCAAGCTGTGCACTTATAGCTCACACCTATCCTCCTAACTACTTAAAAGGCTGACATGTAAAGATGGCAGTGTAAAGCCAGCCCAGGTAAGAAATCTGGTGAGATTCTTTATTTCCAATTAACCAGCATAAAGCCAGAAGTAGAGGTGTGGCTCGAGTGATCGAGCATCAGCCTTGAATGAAAAAAATGAAGAGACATTGCCCAGGTCCTGAGTTCAAGCCCAGGTATTGACACAAAAATAAATTTCTATCACCTTACCCACCTGTGCATGCAGAAATCCTGGGATCTAGGGCTGCTCATGACTCTGTTGTTCCTGGTCCAGGCTTGCGCTGGAGGAGGTCTCTGTTCCAAGATGGGTCTCTGTGATGCCGAAATACATTTCTGTGTGACTCAGTTTCCCTGCCTCCAACGTGGGAGCCGGGCAGCTCTTTAATCTTTTCTGAAGAAAGCATGTCTTAGATGGTCTTTGGAATCTGCACTCCAGCTATGTCCAGGGATCAGGGAACCAAGGCAGAGAGGCTGGGTTCCCCTGGCTGGCAGGTGACTGGCGGATGGGCTGTAGTCCTCAGAGCTGATCTTTGCCTGTGTCCCACCCGCCACGCTACAGTGTCTAGGGCACAATTAGCCGAGAGGCAATGCTCTCAGTCCATTAATTCAGCCGTGCTGGGCCCGGGGACGGGGGCTGCCTTCTAATGAGGCGGGTGAGCTGCACAAAGGGCCCTGTGTGCGCCTCCAGCCCGGCCCAGCAGAGGATGGACTGACAGATAGATGCTGCCATGCTGGGCACCACAGGGAGGCCCAGGGATTCCCCCACTCCACACTGGACAACCTTGAGTCTCAGAGGCCCTACTCCAAGGACTTAGGGGACCAATGGACCGAGGGGGAGAAGGAGACACGGATTTGGCAGCTGATGAAGATGATTAAAAAACACAGCAGAATCTAGGTGCCAATGGCTCACACCTGTAATCCTAGCTACTGAGGAATCTGAGATCTGAGAATAATGTTCAAAGCTAGGCTGGGCAGGAAAGTCTGTGAGGCTTTTATCTCTAATTTACCACCAAAAAGCCAGAAGTGGAGTTGTGGCTCAAGTGGTAGAGCCCTGGCCTCAAGCTGAAAAAGCTCAGGGAGGGTACCCAGGCTCTGAGCTTCAGGCCAGGACCTGCAAAAAACACACCCCAGAACACAGCAGATGCCGGGAACCAGAAGCTCGGACTTGTAATCCCAGCTATTCAGGACGCTAAGATCTGATGATTGTGGTTCAAAGTCAGCCCAGGCTAGAAAACCCTTGAAACTCTTATCTCCAATTAGCCACCAAAAAGGCGAAAGTAGAAGTGTTGCTGGGGCAGTAAAGCGCCAGCCTTGAACAATATACAAACAAAAATAAGGAGAGTACCCAGGCTTTGATTTCAATCCCCAGTACCAGAAAAAAAAAATTCAGGGGGCTAGGAAGGTGGCTGAGTGGTACAGTGATTGGCTTACATGCATGAGGCCCTGAGTTTGAGTCCTCAGCACCACATAAGCAGAAAAAGCCAGAAGTGGTGCTGTGTCTCAAGTGATAGAGTGCTAGTTTTGAGCTGAAGAGCTGAGGGACAGCACCCAGGCCCAGAGTTCAGGCCCCATGACAGACAAAAAAAAAAAAAAAAGAAAAGAAAAGAAAAAAAAATTCAGAGACAACAAAAAAGTCATAGACTCTTCAGTGTATCAATTCTCTGGATTTTAGTCACCAATTTTATCCAGAGTTGTGCAACCACCATCTCTGTCTAGTTCTAGAACATTTGTTACCCCTGTGAATGGTCACCTTCTCCTCCTTCTCCTCCCTGTTCTGGATTTTTTTTTTTCCTTTTTCTTCTTTTTGGTCAGTCATGAGGCCTGAACTCTGGGTCTGGGCGCTGTCCCTCAGCTCTTCAGCTCAAGGCTAGCGCTCTACCACTTGAGCCACAGCGCCACTTCCGGCTTTTTCTGCTTATGGGGTGCTAAGAAATCGAACCCAGGGCCTCATGCATGAAAGGCAAGCGCTCTACTACGGAGCCACCTTCCCAGCCCCTGGATGTTTCTTATCAACGGAGCCACACACATGGTGGGGCCTTTTGTGTCTGTTTCTCTCACTGAGCACGGGCTCCTCAAGGTTCCTTGATGCTGTAGCATGGGGCAGAGCCTCATCCTATTCATGGCTCTGTGATGCATCAGTATGGAAGGACAGACATCTCTGTGCATGTCCATTTGTCTATCTCTGGCCACTGCTGTTTCATAGTTACTATGACAATTTGGTTACTTTAGAGGCACAATTCTAGCACACTGGGTGACTTTGGCATATGCCTGATGAACCCTCTCCACAGATGAGCCCTCTTTTCCCCCACATCACAGTCAGGTCATGTGATCCTTGATCACCTGACTGTTTCCTTCTCTCCTCGAGCTGGGAACCCCAGAGGGCAGAGCAAGTATGTCTTAGTCTTACCACTGGAACAGTGTCCTGCCTGCAAGCAAGGGACCAGCTAGAGTGACATCAGCTCTGTTGACACACATCTGCACAGCCTTGGCGTACACCATGCTGTAACTCATGTGTGTACTTGTTTGTGTATGTTGATGTATATGTTTGGGCTTGGGTCTTTCAGGAGAGAACCTACTGGTTATCACCTTGGTGGCCACCATCAATGCTCAGACCAGAGTCTCCACTGTGATGCTTCTCTGAGCCACCAGGACCCCTGTTCATGGCCAGTGACCCACATCTCCCTATAGCAGCCAGCCAAGCCTTAGTCTTTACAGGCCCTGGGGCGGGCTATAGGCATCGGTATGCCAGTCCTGTGCCTGTGCGGAGCCTTCTCCGCCCCGAGGTTCCAGAGGGAAGTAATTTCTCTCCCGCGGCCAGTTACTGCCGCCTCGGTGCCTGCAACGGGCAGGGGGTGGCAGAGCCTATGCGTGAGGGGAGGGGGGGGGGAGCGAGGCCTAAGGTCTCTTGGGACCACAATACTCTGAAAGTAGAGCTGACTGACCCCCTGGATATGGCTTGTTTTTTGTTTTGTATTTTTGGGGGGAGGCTCACAGTCCTGGATGATCAGTCAGCAGCCCTGTCTGTGCCCATGCATAGCTGTGTCTGACACAGCTCAGTGGCCCCAGAACAGAGCAGGGCTCACACGGCCTTTAAGGGTCTGATGGTCACACAGCAAGATCAAGGAGCCCCAGGGGTCCCACAGTTCACCCAAACTAAAGGCCAGCCCTCATAGCCAACATTCTAGTCCCTTCTCCATCCTCACACTTGCGCTTTTCTCCAGACTTTCCCTCTGGGGCTTCTGACTGAGTCTCCAGCCTTTGCCTGCCTGTGTGTGCCTCTCACCTGTGCCTGTTCCCTTACCTCCTGAGAGCCCCCCTCAAATCCACCTACTTCCTGAACCCTACCCAATCCTCTAGCATACAGATGCGCCCCCTTCCTCTTTTTTTTTTTTTTTTTTTTTTTGCAGTCATGGGGCTTGAACTCTGGGCCTGGGCGCTGTCCCTCAGCTCTTCAGTTCAAGGCTAATCCTCTATCACTTGAGCTACTGTACCACTTTTGGTTTTCTGGAGAAAAGAGTGTTACAAACTTTCCTGCCTGGGCTGGCTTTGAACCATGATCCTCAGATCGCAGCCTCCTGAGTAGCTAGGATTACAGGTGTGAGCCACCTTTGCCTGGCTTGTTTTGTGTGTGTTTTGTGTGTGTGTGTGTTTCTTCCTTTTCTCCTTCATTCATTTATTTATCCCCTTAGGCATGCCCTGCATTTTACTCATTCATTTCCTTGTAGTCTCCACCTGCTAGACCATCAGCTCCCCTAGGACAAGGATTTGGTTCTCTTTCTTTTTCTTTTCTTTTCTTTTCTGTGTGTGTGTGTGTGTGTGTGTGTGTGTGTGTGTGTGTGTGTGTGTGTGTGTGTGTGTGTGTGTGTGTGTTTGCACATGTGCCTGTACTTAGGCTTGAACTCAGTGACTGGGTACTGTACTTTAGCTTTTTTTGCTCCAGGCTAGCACTCTACCACTTAAGCCACAGCTCCATTTTCAGCTTTTTGGTGGTCAATTGGAGATAAGAGTCTCATGGACTTTCCTACCTGGGTTGGCTTTGATCCTTAGATCTCAGCCTCCTGCGTAGTTAGGACTACAGGTGTGAGCCATTGGTATGTGGCTTGAGTCTCTCTTGATAACTGCTAATCTCCAGTGCCTACAGCGTGGCTGGTACCCAACTGGCATCAACTGGTGCTCAATAAATGCTCACTGACATAGAATGACTGAATGAATATTGCATATATTTATGCAGAAGCTACACGATCAAAAAAGAATATCACATAAAAATCGCATCTCCCACAGGCATGGTACTCAATATACACTATGTGGAAAATGAACTATGCAACTTGTGGGGACAGATGGAAGGGGGAAAGGGTGACATTAACCAAGAAGAAATGAACTCATTACCTGACTTACGAAACAGAAATCCCTCTCTACAGCACCTTAATAATAACAATAGAATTATATTAAAAATTGCTTCTCCCATTGGATAGCTGTGGTGGTTCACATCTGTAACCACAACTGGGGAGGCAGAAGCAGGAATGTCATAAATGTGAGGCCAATCTTGGCTACAGAGCAAAATCCTGTCTCTTTTTTTTTTTTTTTTGCAGGTTGTGGGACCTGAACTCTGGTCCTGGGCGCTGTCTCTGAGCTCTTCAGCTCAATTCTAGCACTCTACCACTTAAGCCACAGCGCCACTTCCAGCTTTTTCTGCTTAAGTGGTGCTGAGGAATCGAACCCAGGGCCTCATGCATGTAAGACAAGCGCTCTACCACTGAGCCACCTTCCCAGCCCCTCAATTTTTTTTGTGTGCAATCTCTGTACCAGTGACTCAGGCCTGTAATTGTAGCTACTCAAGAGACTGGGACTGGAAGATCAAGGTTCAAAGCCAGCCTAGGAAGAAAATTCTGTTATACTCCATCTCTAATTAACCAGCAAAATGCCAGACTAGAAGCATGGCTCAAGTGGTAGAGCCCTGAGCTAGGAAGCCGAGCAAGAGTATGGGACCCTGGCTGGGGGCTGAGGGCTCATACCTGTAATCTTAGCAACTCCAGAGGCTGAGATCTAAGCATCCAAGTTCCAAGCCAGCTTAGGCAGGGAAGTCTGTGACACTCTTACCTCCAATTAACCACCAAAAAGCAGGACATGGAGCTGTGGCTAAAGTGGTAGAACACTAGCCTAGAGCAAAAACACTCAGGGGGGGGCTGGGAAGGTGGCTCAGTGGTAGAGCGCTTGCCTTGCATGCCTGAGGCCCTGGGTTTGATTCCTCAGCACCACATAAGCAAAAAGAAAAAAGCCAGAAGTGGCGCTGTGGCTCAAGTGGTAGAGCGCTAGCCTTGAGCTGAAGAGCTGAGGGACAGCGCCCAGGCCCAGAGTTCAGGCCCCACGGCCGGACCAAAAAAAAAACAAAAAACAAAAAACTCAAGGATAGGCCTTGAGTTCAAGCCCCAGGACTGGGAAAGAAAGAAAGAAAGAAAGGAAGAATAAAAGAAAAAAAGAAAGAAAGAAAGGAAAAAAGAAAGAAAAAGAAGGAAAAGAAAAAAAAGAAAAAAGAGGGTTGGGAATGTGGCTTAGAGGTAGAGTGCTAGCCTTGAAGAAAAGAAGCGCCAGGACAGTGCCCAGGCCCTGAGTTCAAGCCTCAGGACTGGCAAAAAAGAAAGAGAGAGACTTTGAGACCACGAATTTAAGCCCTGGTACTGGCATGTGCATGCATGCATGCACGCGCGTGACCACGTGTGCACGCGCGCGCATGCGCGCACACACACACACACACACACACACACATACACACTGCACTTCCCAAATTAAAGTGAACACCTTCAGCAACAGAATAAGGGGGATGGACGTGCCCCACTAGCCTCTGGTCAGAACTTATGGGCCATGAATGAGGCTGTGGTTTAGGGTGACGTTATCCAAGAAGATGCAGGTGGCCAGGAGGCTCCTGAAGGACAAATACAAAGTGAGTTACTTCACAGCCCTTAAGGAGTCATAAATCACCACAAGATGACACACAGCAGGAAACTGAGTGACAGCAGCCAGGCTGGTGTAGCTGGTAGGGAGACGAGGATGGAGGAGGGACCAGCGGTGAGCAGTCCTCAGTTTCCTCTCTGGGGCAGTTGGGCTTAGGTGGATGTAGGAATGGCAAGGGGCATGCTGGGGAGAGGAGGGCCTGGGCAGTTTTCGAGAATCCCGCAGGCAAGCTGGAAAGAGTGAGAAGCACTCCCAGGCCTCAATCAGAGCAGGGCTTGGTGGGGAGACAGGAAAGGGGCTCCAAATGGTCCCATGGGAGATGGCTAATTTTTGCCTGTCCTGAGGCTTGAACTTGGCCTGGGAGCTGTCCTTGAGCTTTTTTTGTTTTTGGATCAAGGCTAACATGGAGCCACAGCTCCAGTGGTGGCTCTTTGATGGTTAATTGAAGATATGAGTCTCATGGACTTGGCTGCCTGCCTGGGCTGACCTGGAACAGTGATCCTCAGATCTCAGCCTCTGGAATAGCTAGGATTACAGGTGTGAGCCACCAGCCACCTGCCATTAAGGTCTTTATTGAGGCAGGGGAGGGAAGAAGGGGGGGGGAGACCAGAGATAGTAGGTGGGCCCTGGGCTGGAGGCTGCTGCTGAGTCCAAGGAGCTGAGCTGCTCAGGAAGGTTGTCTGGTCCCTGCAGTGAGGCCAGATGTGCAGGAAGCCTTGCATAGCTCTTCTCCACTAACTGCTCAGAAGTCAGAACCTTAGACTACCCTGCTACATGGAGGAGGCAGGGAGGTAGGGAGCTAGTTCTCTTCCCTTTTAAGCCAGCATGGGGGGGGGGAGATCTGACTGGGTCCCCCAGGGGCTGCCTACCCCACCGCCGCTGACCCATTTCCCATTGATCCGGAAATGGAGGCCAAGAGGCCCAGCAGGAATGGATCGATCACCTTAATGGACCATGTGGCCAGTGGGAGAGACCCTGAAGGTGGAGACAGCTCTCACCTGTGCAGTAGGGAAACTGAGGCCCCTTTGGACCCGATGGTATGGGGGGGAGGGGAGCAAATGCAGGTCTGGGAGCTGAATGGAGCTGGGTAGCTGAAGCCAGGGGGCCTTCATTCCTGGGTAAATTGGGGGTCATGTGTTTCCAAGAAGCACTCAGGGGCTGGGCAGACCAGGCACCCAGGGACCTGTCTGAGGTCCCTGCAGGGATTTGGGGCGTTGTCTCCTTTGGGGACCGCTGACTGCTGACCTCAGCTTTTCTTGCTCACCAGCTTTCAGGTTCTGTGTGCTTGAGTTTCCTGTGGGGGTGGGGATGGTTCCGAAGGACTTGGGGCCAGAGCAGAGTGAAGGGGCCAAGAGTGGGGGTTGGGGTACCCTTCCTCCACCTGAGTGAGACTTTGGTCCTGAAACAGGCAGGAATTCAACCACCACCCAACTCTCAGGTACAGAGGGGTACAGGTCCCCAGCTCAAAGCTGCCCTCTGGATGAGGTTCCGCCCCTAGTTGGGGCCGCTCCTTGGGGAGCAGGGGGAGGGGGGAGACCACGCCCATCCTGCTCACTCCAGCCTCCTAGCTTTGCTCAGGCTGATCCTTCTACTAGAAATGTGATCCCTGCACCCATCTTCTGAGGAGGAGGGGCTGTTTTCTCATCCTTCAGACCGCAGCTCCATCCTCTGGACCTTAGTTCTCCCTCCCCACTTCTCCTCCCCACTCACTGAATGAGCGCTGGGCTCTCCATTTTTTGTGTGTGTATGCTGGTCCTGAGACTTGCACTCAGGGCCTGGGCTGTCCCTGAGCTTCTTTTATTTTTTTATTTTTATGTTTTGGTCGATTGTGGGGCTTGAACTCTGGGCTTGGGCGCTGTCCTTCAGCTCTTCAGCTCAAGGCGAGTGCTCTACCACTTGAGTTACAGCACCACTTCTGGTTTTCTAGTGGTTTATTGGAGATGGTCTCACAGTCTTTCCTGCCTGGGCTGGCTTTGAAAGGCAATCCTCAGATCTCAGCCTCCTGAGGAGCTAGGATTACAGGCGTGAGCCACCAGTGCCCGGCTCTGAGCTTCTTTTATACAAGGTTGGTGCTCTACCACTTGAGCCACAGCTCCACTTCTGGCTTTTTGGTGGTTAAGTGGAGATGAGCATCTCACTGACTTTCTTGCCTGGGCTGGCTTCAAACCGCAATCCTCAGAATCCATCTGTGCCAGGCCTAGCTCTGGTCTCTGTAGGGGCTAAGATTCCCCCACTTCCTTTTCCCTCCTCCCCCCATCTTGGTAAGGTATGATGCCAGCTCCTTTCCTAATGATACACACCCATCCACCCCCAGGAGTGAAGGGGTTGGCTTTTCTTTCTGGGCTTCAATGTACCCATCTACAAAGCAAATGAGACCCAATTACCCAAACAAGAAGATTGTGTAAGGACCCCTATTCAGTGCCTCAGCACCCTCTGGGGCAGGTGGGAAAGTGATCTGACCACTGGGACTCTAGGGCATGGGGAGGCCCCCCTCCTGCCACCCCAGCAGCCAGTGACCTAACTCAGTGTGTGTCAGGTCTCCAAGGTTCTTGCAGAGTGAGGGACAGTCATTGAGAATCCTTTCCAAGCCAAGTGGGAGTCTTCCCAGGATAGGAGAGGGTACCCCAAAAGAGCCTCACTGGACCCGCCCAGCTGGCCCAGTGGGGGCTGTGCATGCGTCCTCCTCCTTCACAGCCACGGGGTGCACCAGAGTTATGGCTTGCAATATCGCGCTCCCCTCAGGCCCAATGTTAATGATGGCAGCGCTGCCGGGTCCCCGCACACTGGGGGCGATATTAGTGTCATTCATCATGCATGCAATGGGGCTGCAGCTGCAGAAATCCTATCTGCGTCCAGGAGGGGAAACTGAGGAATGGAGAGGTCAACTGGCACACCCTGGCAGAGGACAGCAACAGGGACAGGATAAATCCTGGGGTCCAAAACATCATCTCTAAAATAAACCCACCATGGGGTGAGTCTCTGCTGTTCTGTTTGCTCATTGCTCCTTTGAAAAGCCAGATTGTGAAGGTGCTTGGTAGAGCCCAAAGCCTGAGTGTTTTGCCCTTATACTACCTCTCCCTAAGTGCTAGTCCTGGGGCTTGAACTCTGGGCTGTGGCACTGTTCTTGAGATTTGTTTTTACTCAAGGCTAGCACTCTTACCACGTGAGCTACAACTCCACTTTTTTTGGGTGGTTAATGGGAGATCAGAGTCTCATGGGCATTTCTGCCCAGGCTGGCTTCAAACCCCAGTCTTCAGATCTCAGCCTCCTGTGTTGCTAGGATTACAGGAGTGAGCCACCAGCTCCTAGCTTCAATGAAGGTTTGTTGAATGACTGAACAAGTGTGTGCAGTGTGTGAAGTGTGAAGTGGTCTTCCCCGCCAGCTGGGCGAAGGCAGAAGGCCTGGCCTCATTCTCCTGTTCACCCCTGGGAAAGGCAGGGGGCGGGCTGGGGGCGGGCAGGGCCTGTCTCAGATGAGAGAGGCAGCGGGGCTCCTCTGGAGCCGGCTGTGCTGCCTGGCAGATCTTTAAATTAAAATACATATATACACCAGATAAATAAACCCAGCCCACATCCTAGTGACAGACGGAATTAAGTTGCCCAGTTGGGGACCCGGCAGCAAACACTGGGGAGCAGGAGGGGACAGGGACATGGCACTGGCTAGTTTTGGGGGCCCCCAGCGAGCCTCCATTCTATTTCTCTTGCACCCATCTGGCTGGCTAGAGCCTAGGGAAGGCTCAGTGTCCAGGATATAAATTCTGAGGCTGAGCTGGGACCCTGAAACCCATGAGTGGGTCCTAGCTCCAAGCACGGTACCCAACATGGTGGCAGTGGCATTGGCTCTGACTGCTGGCATTTGTTGCTAGCTCCTTTGAGATCTTGCAGGCCTATGGCCTTTGGTGCCAAAGAGACCCAATGGAGGCTCAAATGAGGAACTTCCCCCCCTCTCCCCCCCCCCCACCAGGGGCTGTACAGCTGCAGGGTCCTCCCTAGCTCATCCCTCTGGCCAGAGCTGGCAAAGAGGGGCGGGGCTCTGGGGGAGGGGGAGGCAGGAGGGGAGTTTTCAATTATGGAGAAACTAATCGCTGGCGAGGGCCTTTCTGGGGCCCAGTAAATCTCTTATGAAAAGCCTGTAAATGTATGTAAAACCGGCCTCTGACAATCCGGGGATTAAGAGGGGAAACCGAGGCGAAGGCTGACTGGTGGATTAGCAGAGCAAGAAGACCCCTGGAGAATGGGGGGGGGGTGAGGGAGAGCAGTCCCCAGGGGCTCAACCTAGAGTCAGACGCTTTTTGATGAAGAAATCAGCACCCATTTTAGAGCTAGGGAAACTGAGGTCCCAACAGGCTTCGGGTTCAGGGTCCTCTTGGTGTCTCTCCAAGGTTTGCTGGATGCTGCCCCTAGAACCCTCACTTTTAGCTCAGAGCAAGGTGAATTTCTGCAATGGGATCTTGGTGGACCTGAAAGATGAGGGAGGGGCCAGCTGGCTCTGTGTTCAGGGTCTCTGTAACTTGGCCCACACCTTTTTGTTTATTTTACTCTCTTTGTGTGTGTGTGTGTGTGTGTGTGTGTGTGTGTGTGTGTGTGTGTGTGTGTGCTGGTACTAGAGCTTGAACTCAGGGCATGGGCATTGTCCTTTAGCTTTTTCACTCAGGATTGGCACTCTACCACTTGAGCCACAGCTCTACTTTTGGCTTTTTGCTGGTTAATTGGAGATAAGAGTTTCATGGACTTTTGTGCTTGGGCTGACTTCCAGTCAGGACCTTCAGATCTCAGCCTCCTAAGTAGCTAGGATTACAGGCTGGAGCCACTGGTGCCCTGACTTGTTTAGGGGTTTTTGCTTGTTTGTTTTTATGTTCCAGATGAGGACTCGACCTCGATACCTGCCACGTTAGTTTATTGGCTAACACTTCATCAACTGAGCCATGCCTCCAACCCCTTGTTGGGTTGTGTGTGTGTGTGTGTGTGTGTGTGTGTGTGTGTGTTTGCCAGTCCTGGGGCTTGAACTCAGGGCCTGGGTACTGTCCCTGAGCTTCTTTTGCTTAAGACTAGCACTCTACCACTTGGGCCACAGCCCCACTTCCGGCTTTTTCTGTGTATGTGGTACTGAGGCATCGAACCCAGGGCTTCATGCATGCTAGGCATGCACTCTACCACTGAGCCACATTCCCAGCCCCTGTTATTTTTCTGAGACAAGGTCTCTGTACATTCCACACCTTCTGTTTCTGGTGTTCCAGGCCTCTGGAAGCTCTACCTCTTGATTCCTGCCTTCCAAATGCCTTTATTGATCACCTACTGTTTGCACGGGTGAAAACTGACTATGCAAAATGAATAGGGAACAGGCCCTTTCCTCAGGTCATGAGGGACATGCAGGAGGGGCACAGTAGCTGTGGGACCTGCCTGAGTAGGGCAAATACCCAAAGGAGGCTGGGCAAAAGAAGGGGCCTTGCAGGATTAGGGCATTCCTTCTTGGGTTGTCCTGACTCAGAGGGCTTTTGGCTGTAAGTGGCCCTGGTGTCCATCCCAGTGTTCTCTGATACCCCTACCTCCAAGACCACATTTCTCTGTGACTTGGTTTCCTTAGTGTGGTACCCATAATTTAATCACCCTTACCTGTGGGCTTTTTTTTTTGCCAGTTCTGGGGCTTGAACTCAGGGCCTGGGCACCACTGTTCATGAGCTTCTTTTGCTCAAGGCTAACACTCCACCACTTGAGCCACAATGCCACCTTTGGCTTTTTCTAAGTAGTTTATTGGAGATAAGCATCTCACAGGCTTTCCTGCCTTGGCTGGCTTTGAACGGCGATCCTCAGATCTCAGCCTCCTGAGTAGCTAGGATTAGAGGCATGAACCATTGACACCTGGCCACCTGTGTGTCCTTCTCCTGGGATGGGCTACTGTCCCCTGATTGCTGAATCCTTTCCAGACTATCCAGGGGAGGCTCAGAGGATTCTCTGCAGACAGCTGGAGAAACGGAGGCACACTGCACAGAATCATTTTCCCCTGGTCTCACAGAGCCTCTGGTGGGGCTTCTTCTACCCCTGCTCTGGGTCTGGTCCAGGCACCTGTGTGTGCTTGCTGCCCAGGTGCAGTCAGAATGAAAAGGAGGTGAGTGATTTCCCTGACACAGCCAGGTCCCATTCCCAAATTCCTCCCAAGTCACAGGCAGGATAGCTCTACCTAAAGGGGGCTGGGCAGGTCCCAGCAAGAATGATCATCTTTAGGTGGGCTCCCTGCCTCAGTTTCTCCATTGTCACCACCAGGCAATGGCTCAATGCTGTTCCCAGGGCTGAGTGTGCGGGTGGAGGGGCTTCCCCTCCAGGGTGTGGGGAGACTCTGGGTTCCTTGCCTTCCTCCCAGCTGTCAGTCAGGCCCGCTGGGCCCCCCTTCAACGTCGTCACGGCCCAGTAGTGGCTGCGGGAGGGATTATTCTGGCCTGTCCAGGGTGGATTCAAGTGGAACCGACGCTGAAGAGCAGAGCGCGCCCCTGCGGGCCTGGCCTCCCCGCTTTTGTCCTCTGCCAGCTTTTCACCCACCACCCTCCCTCCTGAGCCCAGGATGGACCGCTGCAGCTCTGTCCCGGGGCCACTTGACTGGGGTCCCCACCAGACTACAGCCCCACTGGTTCCCAGCTAGCCAGGCAACCCCCTACTTTGGCTTGCTCTCCATCCTCAGTTTCCCCATCTGCAGCATGGGCAGCCATGTGGTGGCAGACCCCTTGCTGGGTCGTTGAAGGGCTGAATGGGGCCTTTGCATGGATGCAGCTGTGAGGCTGGGGGTGTCCCCCACGCAGCTCCGGGTTTTCCCAGGGGAGCGCGGCCGCCTCTCGGCTCGGTCCCCTCCACTGAGCCTTTGTCCAGGAAATTTGAGGTGGCAGGGAGAACGGATCCGCTCTTGGTTTGAATGGAGCCGAGGCAAATGCTGTTGACCCTTGACCCAGGCCCCCTAATCCCAGAGCTGAGACTCTCACCAGAGAGGGGCCCCAAAAGACGAGCTGAGGCGTGACCCCCCGCCCTGGGCACCAAGGGGGGCTTCCGGGTCAGGGTCACAAGGGCCTTCCGAGAGACACAACTGGGCCTTGGCCACGTGCCTGTCCCTACTTGTTGGAGGCCAGTATGGGAAACTGAGGTGCAGAGGACAGGCAAGGTCCTTAGAAGCCCTACTGCCCAGGTCCTCATTCCGACCCTGTCGCTTCCCAGCTGTGTGACACAGTTCCTTGGCTGCCCTTCTCTGAGTCCCGATTCAGGAGGGAGTACCACTGGTCCCTGCAGGTAATCTACAGTCCCCACGGGTATCTGGCTCCGAGCTGCTCTGTGTCAGTGAGCCCCTTTGGGAACAAGACCCCCAGGGAATATCAGGAGATCTGTCCAATCTTACCACGGTCCTGCTCTAGAGCCTACCATCTTCAAGACGCTGTCCCTCCTGGACAAAGGCCATAGAAAACAGGAGCAAAACCAGGTGCTAGTGGCCTATAATCCTAGCTACTTAGTAGGCTGGGATCTGAGGATCAAAGTTCAAAGCCAGCAGACAGCCTGGGCAGACAAATCCAAGAAACTCACCTTCAATTAACCAACAAAAAGTCAGAAGTAGAGCTGTGGCTCAAGTGGTAGACTGCTAACCTTGAGCACAAAAGCTCAGCGACAGTGCCCAGGCCCTGCTTTCAAGCCCTCGTACAAAACAAGACTCGTACAAAAAGGAAGAAAGAAAAGAAAGGAAAGAAAGAAAGAAAGAAAGAAAGAAAGAAAGAAAGAAAGAAAGAAAGAAAGAAAGAAAGAAAGGAAAGAAAAAGAGAAAGAAAAAAGAAAACAAGCAAAATTGTATGCTGGTGGTTCACTCTTGTAAACTCTTGTATTCAGAAGGCTGAGGTTTGAGGATCAAAGTTCAAAGCTAGCCTGGGCAGACAAATCCAAGAGATGCTCATCTCTAATTAACCAACAAAAGGCCAGAAGTAAAGGTATAGTGCAATTGGTAGAATGCCAGCCTTGAGTGAAAAAGGCTAAGCTAGAGCATGAGGTCCTGAATTCAAGCCCTACTACCACCAAAGAGGAAAGAAAACAGCAGTACAACTTCTGGTTAATAGAGTTTGTAGACTGGGTTCAGGTCCTGGTGTCCCCTCCTTGTCTGCGTCGTTGGCTAAGCCTGTCCCCTCTGTGGACCATCCCAGTGGAAAAGAGTAGAGACCAGAGTAGAAAGACAAAAACCAAGCATTCAGTCTATTTCAAAGTCAGGTACAGAACAGGTGCTCAATTATTGCAGTTCAAGCTGGTACTTCTTCAGCCTTGGCCCCATCTCCCTGATGCCAGAGTTTGCAGGACTGACTGCAGTGAAGTAGGAAAGCCGATATCAGAGTTGGCACACAGCCAAGACCAGGAAAGAAAGGAGTGAGTGAATGAATGAATGAATGAATGAAGTGGAAGGGTGTCCTCACTTCTGCCAGCAGTGGAAACCCAGGCCCCTGCCTTCCGGGTCCTGGGAGACCTGGCTAGCAGCTCCCACCCCTGATTAAACGATTCTCTATTGCAGGCAGCGATGCGTTAGCACGCTCGGGCGCTCCTACACTCCCCCGTGGCCGCGTGTCTGTTCCACCCTGCCGAGCTGTTCCCCACGATCAATTTCAATTTGGCCTGGTCTTTGCCTCTGCAGCCCGAACCCCCTCCTCTGGGGCTGGGGCTGGGGAAGGGGGAGTTGGTGGCTTCCTAAATCTTCCCCACCAGATCCCTGAGACTTAGATCTGGGGATATGAAGTTCTGCTTTTCTGCGCTATTCTCCATTTCCATGGGTATAGAATGAAGGCATAGGGCAGAAGAGTTGGAAAATAGTGTCCATGTAACCCAACCTCATGCTTTTCTTTTCTTTCATTTTTTTTTTGTCCCAAACTCAGCCTCCTAAGTAGCTAGGATTACAGGGGTGAGCCACAGGTGCCTAGCAGATATCTCCGTATTAATCAGTAGCCAGTGTTCCTTCAATGCCCAACTTTGTGCCTACAGGCTTAGGCTCTGTCACTGCCCAGATCCTCATGACAACATGCTAATTACACCCATTTTGCAGAGGGGGAAACTAAAGCCCCAGAGAGGAGATCACAGAGTTGGTAGGTTGGTAGTGTTAAGTGTGATTCCAGAGAAGTCCCAATTCTCCTCTTCAGTTCTGGGTTGAGGCTTTTACAGACAAGAATAGGGCTCCTTCTCCCTGGGAGTTCAGCGTTTGGCAGGTAACTGGGGCAATGTCTAACTCTATCCCTGACTCAGTTTCCTAGACTTGAGACGAGAGGCTGTGGCCAAAGTGGGCTGGGGAGGGGGTTAAAAAAATCCATCTGTGAGCTGAGCATGCGTAGTTTCCTCCTGTGGTCCTAGCTGCTCAGGAGGCCCAGAGGGGAGGATCCCTAGACAGAAAAGCCCCTAAAACTCTCACCTCCAAGAACTACCAAAAAGCCAGAACTGGAGTTGTGGCTCGAGTGGTAGAGCACTAGCCTTGAGCAAAGAAAACCGCAGGGACAGCGCCCAGGCCCCGAGTTCAAGCCCAGGATCCGCACACGAACGCACGTGTGGACGTGTCCCCCCAACTCCTTCTAGGATTGTGCTCCCTCAGAACCCCAGCGCCCCGTGGCTGGGGCTCGGGCGGCCGCTAGGTGGAGCGAGGAGGCCGGTGGAGAGCGGCCGGAGGACGCGCGCTCTGGAGCCGCGGAGGCTGGGGCCGCCGCCGGAGCCGGGCCGGCCGGGCCGGGGCTGGGGCCGGGCCGGAGCCGGGGCCGGGGCCGGGCCCGGGCGCCCCCGATCTCCCCGGGGGCCCGCAGCAGGGCAGGTGGGAAGCCCGGCCTTTTCAGGGCTCAAGCAGCAGAGCAAAGAAGGCAGCTGGGGAAACTGAGGCAGAGAAGGAGCCCTGCGCACCCAGCAACTAACGCTAAGGAGGCTCCTGTGGCTGGTGAAACAGCTCGGGTCCCAGAGACCGTCCTCCTAGCCAAAGTGGGGTCCCTGTTCTACCCCAAGAAGGGTGGGGAGGACCAGGAGGGCAGGAGGGGGGCCGGCCAGCCTCCTCTGCTCCCTTCCTCCCTCCCTCTTTCCTTCCTTCCTTCCTTCCTTCCTTCCTTCCTTCCTTCCTTCCTTCCTCCTCCCTCCCTCGCTCCCTTTCTCTTTCTTTTTCCCTCCCTCCCATTCCTTCCTTCCTTTCTCTTTCTCCCTTCCTCCCTTTCCTATCTTTTCTTTCTTCCCTCCTTCCCTCCTTTTCTCCCTCCCTCCCTCCCTTCCTTCCTTCCTTCCTTTCTTCCTCCTCCCTCCCTTCCTCCCTTTCCTATCTTTTCTTTCTTCCTTCCTTCCCTTCCCTCCCTCCTTCCCTCCCTCTCCCTCCCTCCCTCCCTTCTTTCCTTCCTTCCTTGCTTCCTTCCTTCCTCCTCCCTCCCTCGCTCCCTTGCTCCCCTTCTCTTTCTCCCTTCCTTCCTTTCCTTTCTTTCTTCCCTCCCTCCCTTTCCTTCCTCTTTCTCTCTCTCCCTTCCTCCCTTTCCTATCTTTTCTTTCTTCCCTCCTTCCCTTCCCTCCCTCCTTCCTTTCCCTCCCTCCCTCCCTCCCTTTCTCTCTCTCTCTATTTTCTTTCCCTCCCCTTTCCTTGCTTCCTTGGTAGCTTGCTTCCTTCCTTCCTCCCTCCCTTTCTCTTTGTCCCTCTCTTCATTCCTTCCTTTCCTTTTCTCTTTTTCTTTCCATCCCTCCCTCTCTTTCTTCCATCCCTCCCTTCTCTTCCTTCCTTCCTTTCTCCCTTTCTCTTCCTTTCTTTTTGGTTCTTCTTTCTTTTCTTTCCCTCCCTCTCTCCCTTCCCTCCTTGATTCCCTCCCTCCTTCTTTCCTTGTGTGTGTGTGTGTGTGTGTGTGTGTGTGTGTGTGTGTGTGTGTGTGTGTGTGTGTGTGTGTGTGTGTGTGTGTGTGTGTGTACTGGAACTAGGGTTTGAATTCAGGGCTTAGGCACTGTCCCTTAACTTTTTTGCTCAACTTTTTCACTCTACCACTTGAGCCACAAATCCATTCTGGCTTTTTGGTGGTTCATTGGAGATAAGAGTTTCACAGAAGATGCTGGGACTGAGCCAGTGGGCTTGGGATCCTACTGAGGCCAGATCCAACTCTGAAGCCCTGAAAGGCCAGGGGACAAATGAGGCTCCTGGAGCCATCCTCTTCCAGTCTCTGTTCTGCCACTGGTCCTTACTCCTGGACTGTATGTTCCTGAGGGGGTCCAAGGCACCAGGAATCAAGGATCCAGCCCTTGCCTCTTTCCCTGAGTATCCTGCTTTCGCTTTGGAACAAACTGACACTATTCTGCCCAGGGCCTTTGCATAGGTGGCTCTCCCCTTGTGTTATCTCCTTGTGTTATTCCTCTTGTGTTGACTAAGAGTGACTCCCACCAGGGGCCCAGTTAATGCCTACCAAAGCACCAACATACGTTTTTAGGTTTAGTTCAGCAGTGTTAGTTATAAATGCATCAGCTATTGTACAGCAAAGGTGAACGAGACAGTCCCCTCGCTCACAATGGAGGACAGGAGACAGAAGGAACAGGCACACACTGACAAAGGAAGGGAATTCTCTAGGGTGTGAGCACTTCTTGATTTTCATCATTGAGATGTCATTCACGTAGCACAAAGTTCACCTGTTTAAAGATACAATTCAGTGGTGTTTGGTATATTCAGAGTTATGCAGTCACCTCTGTCTAGTTTTAGAATATTCCATCAACTCAAAAGGAAACCCTGTCCTCATGGGCACTTACCTTGTCCCCTCTTCGGCCACAGGCCCCTATAAATCCTTCCTATCTCTACATTTGGGATGTTTCCTGTCAATGGGGCCACTGTGCATGGCTTCTGTGGCTGGTTCTCTCATTGAATACTGTCTTCCATGGTGTGGATGGTCTTATTGGCTGTACTATCTGCTCTTTTCTGCAAGACTGGTCAGGACCAAGGGTCACACCTATCAGGACTCAGAGCCAATGTCTGTCCTGAGATGGTAGTCTAATGGGGGTCTTTTTTTTTTTTTTTGGTTGGTCATGGGGCTTGAACTCAGGGCCTGGGCTCTGTGTTTTAGCATTTTCTGCTCAAAGCTAGGGCTCTACCACTTTGAGACACAGCTCCACTTCTGGTTTTCTGGTGGTTAATTGGAGATAAGACTCTTAAGAATTTTCTTACCAAGGCTGGCTTTGAACAGTGAGCCTCAAATTTCAGCCTCCTGAGTAACTAGGATTGCAGGTGTGAGCCACCAGCACCCAGCTCAAATGTCATCTTTCTTTTCTTTTTTTTTTTTTTTGGGTCCGGTCGTGGGGCTTGAACTCTGGGTCTGGACACTGTCCCTCAGCTCTTCAGCTCAAGGCTAGCGCTTTACCACTTGAGCCACAGCGTCACTTCCGGCTTTTTTCTTTTTGCTTATGTGGTGCTGAGGAATTGAACCCAGGGCCTCATGCATGCAAGGCAAGTGCTCTACCACTGAGCCACCTTCCCAGCCCTCAAATGTCATCTTTCTTGAGGGACAGCTCTGAGCCCGTAACTTCTAGGCTGAGATAAGGGGCTGTCATTTTACCATCCACAGCCCTTTGGGCATCTTTTTCCTTCTCTTCTTCTGATATCTTTTGTTCTCTCTCTCTTGCCATACTGAGGCTTAAATTTAGGGTCTGGTACTTTCTACTCTCCCTTGGCTTTCTTCTTGCTCAAGGCTAGTGCTCTGCCACTTGAGCCACATCTCCAATTCTAGCTTTTTGCTGGTTAATTAGAGATAAGAGTCTCGCAGATTTGTCTGTCTAGGCTGGCTTTGTTTTCTTTCTTTCCCTCCCCACTTTTTTTGTTGGTCATGAGGCTTGAACTGAGAGTCAGGGCTCTGTCTCTGTGCTCTTTTGCTCATAGCTAGAGCTTTACCACTTTGAGCCACAGCACCACTTCTGGGTTTCTGGTGATTCATTGGAGATAAGAATCTCACAGACTTTCCTGGCCAGACTGGGTTCAAATCATGATTCTCAGATATCAGCTTCCTGAGTAGCTAGGATTACAGGTGTGAGCCACTGGCACCTGGCTTATTGTTTTCTTATTTGAGACAGAGTTTGGCTATACAGTCCAGTAAGGTGTAGAATTGTCCATCCTTCTGTTTTAGCCTCTTGAGTGCTAAGATTATAGATGTGGTCACCATACTCTACAATCATAGAGTCTTCTGTCTGACTACATGAATTCCCAGTCCAGTTCTACCTCATTCTACTCTCACCACCAAGGGACATTTCAGAACTGAAAACACCACTAGGTACAAATGGCTTACACCTGTAATCCTAGCTACTCCAGAGGCTGAGATCTGAGGGTTAGGGTTTGAAGGCAGCCCAGGCAAGAAAGTCTGTGAGACTTATCTCTAAGTAACCACCAAAAAAACCAGAAGTGGAGCTGTGGCTCAAGTGGTAGGGTGCCATGGTTGAGCAAAAAAAACCTCAGGGACTATGCTTAGGCCCTGAGTTCAAGTTCCAGGACTGGCATGTGCATACACACACACACACACACACACACACACACACACACACACACACACACACACACACACACACTTTAAAATGTCTCCAAAACCTCCTAGGAGACTGTGAATCCTTTGCATAAAGCCTGCCATGGCTCTCCAGTGTCCTTAGCATAAATCCATGCCCAGGGCTAGAGGTGCATTTCCGGGCACAGTGTGAGGCCACAGATTCATGAGGACAATAGAGGAGATCTGAATGTCACAGCCCAGTGTGGACCAACAGAGGGTACCCCCTTTCACCAGGAATGGGGGGCATTGGAGCTGGGGAAAGAGAGGGAGCTAGCCCCAGGCTGGTGTGGGACTCAATGATCCTCAGTTTCCAGGTGAGGAAACCAAAACTGAGGAGATTAGAAAATAAATCCAGACTCCAGGCCTTGGCCTTGGCCTGGAGTCTTGTTTGCTGTGCCTTGAAGCAATGCTGCCTGCCGTTCTTGCCTGGCAGGGAAGGGCATCTGCGGGTGACTCATAGGCCTTCACACAACTCTACGCACAAGTCTGGAAGAGAAATCCTCAGAAACCCTCAGAGATCTGCGGGAATGTCGACCCCCACCCCATGAAGGTCTCCTGGGCCTGTACTCAGCCAGGCTGGGGTATAAAGGCCTCTTCTTCCACTGGGGTGTTTCTCCTCCCCCCACTTCCCCCACCCTGCCATAATAGGATTGAGACTTTTGAAGTTCATAGGAAATGAGGGCCGCTCCCACGTACAGAATACGGGGGACGCGAGGGGCTTAGCAGGCCTTTGTGAGCGGGGCCCTACCCCTCCCTGCCACCAACCAGCCGTGATAAAAGAACCGTGAAATTTGTGGTGTCAGGGCAGCCCTCCACCATGACAGGCTCTTACTAAAGGCAAAGAGGGGAGGAGGGGGGGATCCCTGAGTAGTCATAGCTGTGTGCAGGGGTGCACATGTGTGTTCCGGGCTTTCCACACACATGTTCCATGCCCCCTGCCTCCAAACCCCCAAATTATACAGACATACCAAGTCATTTTAGCAGCCAGGAGGTGGGGATTTTCTTTCCCCCAGTCCTGGGGCTTAACCTCAGGGCCTGGGCACTGTCCTTGAGCTTCTTTTTGCTCAAGGCTAGCGCTCTACCACTTGAGCCAAAGCTCCACTTCTGGTTTTCTTGTGGTTAATTGGAGATAAGAGCCTCATGGACTATCCTGCCTGGGATGGCTTTGAACCATGATCCTCAGATCTCAGCCTTCTGAGTCGCTAGGACTACAGACACGAGCCATCAGCACCTGGCTTGCCTTCATCATCATCATCATCATCAATTATTATTATTATTATCAATCAGTCATGGGGCTTGACCTCTGGGCCTGAGCACTGTCCCTCAGCTCTTCAGCTCAAGGCTAGCGCTCTACCACTTGAGCCACAGTGCCACTTCCAGGTTTTTCTGTTTATGTGGTACTAAGGAATCGAACCCAGGGCCTCATGCATGTTAGGCAAGCACTCTACCACTGAGCCACCTTCCCAGCCCCGCCTTAATTATTTTTGAGATAGGTTCTCACTTTATACCTGGATCAGCCTGAGCTGCGATCTCTTTCCCATGTTACTAGGAATGTACCCCCATAACTCAGCCATTGGTTGAGTCTCACAATTATTTTTATTTTGGCCAAGCTTGTCTCAAATTATGATCTCATGATCTCCATCTCCCAAGCAGCTAAGATCACAGGCTCAGGCTACTGCATCAGGCTAAGGGATATGGTATTGTAAATTAGCTTTATTGAGATATTCAAGCACTATAGAACTAACCCATGTGATTAGTAAATTCTCACAGTTCTGTGTCTGACAACCTACTCAATTACAATGCATTCTCATGACTCCAAAAGGAAGTCTGGCCCCATAAACAGTCATCCCAACCTCACCTCCAGACTCTGGCCCCCACCAGTCTTCTTCCGGTCCCCTGATTCATCTGGTTAGGATGTTTCCTATCAAAAATGTTACCAATGAAATCACACTGATGAATCACAATGAAATCACCTTTTGGTGGCTAATTGGAGATCGGGGACTGCTGGGCTGGCCTTAAACTGAGATCCTCAGATCTTAGCCTTCTGAGTAGCTAGAATTACAGGGATGAGCCACAAGTGCCCAGGTCTTTTTTTTTTTTTGGAGGGGGGGTGATATTTGAGCGATGTCCCCAGCTTTGCTTTTTGCTTATTTTGGAGCTATCGTCTCAAGGTTCTTTCTGCCCTGGTTGACTTTGAACTGTTATTTTCCAAATCTCAATCTTCTAGGTAGATAGGGTTACAGCCATGAATCACAGGCACCTGGCTGTGGAGTACCTTGTGTTTGATTCTCTCACTGGGTGTGATTTCCCCAGGTTCCTCCATGTTGTAGTATGCGTTAGAGCCTCATCTTGTTCATAGCTGTGTGATACTCCATTGTGAATGGGCCTCGCTGTGTGAATAGGTAATGTATCTGTGTGTGTGTGTGTGATAGGTAATGTGTGTGTGTGTGATAGGTAATGTGTGTGTGTGTGTGTGATAGGTAATGTGTGTGTGTGTGTGTGATAGGTAATGTGTGTGTGTGTGATAGGTAATGTGTGTGTGTGTGTGTGATAGGTAATGTGTGTGTGTGTGTGTGATAGGTAATGTGTGTGTGTGTGATAGGTAATGTGTGTGTGTGTGTGTGTGTGTGATAGGTAATGTGTGTGTGTGTGATAGGTAATGTGTGTGTGTGTGTGATAGGTAATGTGTGTGTGTGTGTGATAGGTAATGTGTGTGTGTGTGTGTGTGTGTGATAGGTAATGTGTGTGTGTGTGTGTGTGTGTGTATGTGTGTGTGCGTGCGTGTGTGCTGGTCCTGGGGCCTGAACTCAAGGCCCAGGCTTTTTTTTTTTTTTTGGTTGGTCATGGGGCCTGAACTCTGGGTCTGGGCGCTGTCCCTCAGCTCTTCAGCTCAAGGCTAGCACTTCACTACTTGAGCCACAGTGCCACTTCCGGCTTTTTCTGCTTATGAGGAATTGAACCCAGGGCATCATGCACGCAAGACAAGCACTCTACCACTGAAACACCTTCCCAGCCCAAGGCCTGGGCTTTTATGCTAACTGTTGGTGCTCTAGTACTTGATCCAGAGTTCCACTTCTAGTGTTTTTTTCTTTTCTCTCTCTCTCTCTTTCTTTCTTTCTTTCTTTCTTTCTTTCTTCCTTCCTTTCTTTTTCTCTTTCTTCCTTCCTTCCTTCCTTCCTTTTTTTTTTTTTTTGAGTGGGTAATTAGAGATGAATCTCATGGACTTTCCTGCCTAGGCTGGCCTCAAACCACAAACCCCATACCTCAGCCTCCCGAGTAGCTAGAATTACAGGTGTGAGCCACCAGCACACAGCTGGAATTGATTTCAATTGCCGCACAGAATTGTTTGTGATTTTTTTTTTTAGTTTCTCTGCTTGCTTGCTTCTGCAGACAGTTTTCGCCTCCAGAAGGACAAACCTACAGGCAGGTTTATATAGGCAGCATCACTATGGCCACCGCCGCTGGGTTCCCAGGTGGCATCTCTGTATTACTGGCTCCCAATACGGGAGCATCCTTGTGGAAGGGATCTCCAGGCCTGCCCCATTGCAGGATGCTCAGGTGGATGGCCAGGACAGGTGACCTGGGCTTGGAGGTAACCACTAGTATCTGCTGGCTATTTAGTAGCACAAAAGCCCAGCTAGCCACTAGCTGGAAAGATAGGCTACCT
The DNA here is from genome assembly GCF_024711535.1 of Dipodomys merriami. NCBI lineage: Eukaryota > Metazoa > Chordata > Mammalia > Rodentia > Heteromyidae > Dipodomys > Dipodomys merriami. The sequence continues at coordinate 5,008,703 of NW_027206291.1, forward strand.
GGCTCTGCCCTAGGCCCCATTGAGCAGCCCCAGGGTACTGTGGAGGTCACCCACCCCAGGAGCAGCTTCCTATTCTCTCTTTTTCTTTCCTTTCTTTCTTTCTTTCCTTCCTTTCTTTTTCTTTCTTTCTTTCTTTCTTTCTTTCTCTCTCTCTCTCTCTCTTTCTTTCTTTCTTTCTTTCTTTCTTTCTTTCTTTCTTTCTTTCTTTCTTTCTTTCTCTCTCTCTCTCTCTCTTTATTTCCTTCTGTCTTTCTGTCTTGTTGTTGGTCATGGGACTTGAACTCAAGACCTGGGTGCTGTTCCCGAGCTCTTTTTGCTCAAGACTAGTGCTCTACCACTTTGAGCCACAGCACCACCTCCGGTTTTCAGGTGATTAATTACAGATAAGTCTCATGGACTTTCCTGCCGGGGCTGGCTTTGAACCATGATCCTCATATCTCAGCCTCCTGAACAGATGGGATTACAGGTTTGAGCCACCAGCACCTGGCTCCCTTTCTTTATTTTTTCCTCTTCCTAGGCCTCTAGGGAGATCCTAAGCAAGGAGGGGCTTCAGATACTTGAAGGGTTTAGAAGCAGGACTGAGGAAAGCCAGAGCCCAAGGGAAGGTGGATGGAAGCTAAGGATTCTGGGAAGCTGAGTTCACATGGAGTGGGAGAGACAGAGAGGAAGATGGCGTGAGGTCATGGGCGTGAGGTTCCAGGGTAGCAGCCTTCATCTCAGCTTTCCTGGATCTCACATCCTAGCTCCAAGCACAGCTGACCTATCTTGTGTCCCAACACCCAACTCAATTTCTCTGCCAGGTAAGAGCTGTAGGGCCCGGTTGGCTAGTTGTGTTTCTGTGGTCATTTCTTGTTGGATTTCCCAGTCTCCTCATCCATGAGCTCCTGCTGCCTGCCCAGCAGGGCTCAGGACAGCTTGGGAGCTGCCTGCTCCATGTATCCTGGGACTTCAGCGGAAAGGCTGCTCAGCCTGACCCCAAAGCTGAGTAACAACCAGAAAGAATGTTTGCTGGTGCTAGTGCCTTGCACCTATAATTCTAGCTGCCCAGGAGGCTGAGATCTGAGGATCAAAATTCAAAGCCAGCCAGGGAAGGAAAGGCCATGATACTCTTATCTCCAACCTGCCAACAAAAAGATGAAAGTAGAGCTTTGGCTCAAATGGTAGAGTAATAACACTGATCAAGGACTGTGCCTAGAGTTCAAGCCCCAGGACTGGCAAAAAAAAGTGGAAACTGATCTGATGGCTCATGCTTGGAATTCTAGTTACTCTGGAGGCTGATATCTTAGGATCATGATTTGAAGCCAGCCGGGACAGAAAAGTTCCTGAGACTCTTAACTCCAATAAACCACCAGAGAACCAGAAGCGGTGCTGTGGCTCCAAGTGGTAGAGTGCTGTACTTGAGCAAAAGAGCTAAAGGACATTGTCTTTAACTCAGGCCCTGAGTTAAAGCCTCACCACTGCCCCCCTCCCCCAAAAAAAGAAAATTAAAATTAAAAAAAAAGAAAGAGGCAGAGAGAAAAAAAATGGGAAGGGAAAGAGATTGAGAGAGAATGGAAAGAGGAAAAGAAGGGAAGAGCAGACAGGCTTCTTGCAAAGATCATCTTCCAGGCTAAGGCCCTGAGTGGGGGGATAGGTCGGGGAGCAGCAGGGCTGGGGCAAGCGTGGGGGGGGGGAGAGGGGACACTGAGGAGGGAGGCTCTAGGAAACTGCTGCAGTGTAAAGAATGGGAAGAATTTGGATGGGCCCAGGAGCACTATCTAATCTGGAGAAGCAGGAAGGCTGCTTGTAGGGAAAGGAACTCTGATCAGAAGTTCTGCCAATACAAGTTCTGCTTTGGAGTACATTCATTTTCTTTCTCCTTTTCTCATCTCCATTTATTTGTTTGTTTGTTTTGTCAATCATGGGGCTTGGGACTTGGACTCAGGGACGGGGCACTGTTCCTGAGCTTTTTTGTTCAAGGCTGGTGCCCTGTTCCTTGAACCACACCTGCACTTCCTGCTTTCTAATGGTTAATTGGAAATCAGAGTCTCACAGACTTTCTTGCCTGGGCTGGCTTAGAATGGTGATTCCCAGATCTCAACCTCCTGAGAAGCTGGGGTTATAAGCATGAGCCACTGGCACCTGGTTCATTTCCTAGGTTTTTGTTTTGTTTTGTTTTTCCCCCAGTCCTGGAGCTTGAACTCAGGGCCTAGGCACTGTCCCTGAGCTTCTTTTGCTCAAGGTTAGCACTCTACCACTTGAACCACAGCGCTACTTCTGGCTTTTTCTGTGTATGTGGTCCTGAGGAATCGAACCCAGGGCTTCATGCATGCAAGGCAAGCACGCTACCACTAAGCCACCTTCCCAGCCCCATTTCCTAGGTTTTGTTTGTTTGTTTGTTTTTGCCTCTACTCACTGAGAATCAGAGAGGAGAATGTTGAAAATGCCAAGGAACCCGAGTGCAGGCTTGTGGTAGGGACCAGCCTGGCTGAACCAAGCACCCACTTCTCACATGGCAGCCTTTATTTGTCCCCAGGGTTAACCTTGGCCTCCAGGAGCATCTAGCCAAGGAGAAGTAGCTGCTGGGTTCCGCTTGCAGTCCAATGAGGGGCACCTGGACTGGCTTCAAGTCCTGCCCCTCGGTAAGGCTGGGGGCTGGGGGGCTATCCCTGCACCTGTGCTCTGCAGCCACCCATCACGCTTGGTACCCTGGGGGCATCCTGGGGTGGGGGAGGTAAATCATTCTCCTATGCCCCCCCCCTTTTTTTTTTTTTTTTGCTAATACTGGGGCTAGAACTCAAGGTCTGGTGATGACTCCCTTAGCTTTTTCAATCAAGGCTGGTACTCTACCATTTGAGCCACAGCTCCACTTCCAGCTTTTTGGTAGTTGACTGGAGATAAAAGTCTCACTGACTTTCCTGCCTGGGCTGACTTTAATCCTCAATCCTGAGATCTCAGTCTTCTGACTAGGATTACAGAGATGAGCCACAGGCATTCAGTTGGCCCTGCTTAATAGATGGAAATCAGGGCTAGGGATGGGAAGGTAGAGATAGGAATCCAGACCTCTGCTAATTTCCCTGGTCCTGGGCTCTGCACTCTGGGCTGTGACACCCTGGCTGCTTAGTCAAGTTTAGGAAACGCCGGCCACCAGCCGAGCTGCCTGAGCTGCAGGATTGAAATTCTTCGCCCGTGCACATCCAGTGGAGAATTCCATAATGCATTGTTTAGACAGATGCCTTTAAACTGCCACGGCAGGGGTGGGGGCTGTGGTGGGCAGGGGGGCTGCTTTAGGAAGGTCACCCTTTTTTTTCTGCACAAAGGTCAGCACAGAGCGTTGCCAAGGCAACGGCTGGCTTAAAAATGGAGGCTTAAGGAAAGCAGACAATCACCTCCAAGGATATGGGGTGAGGGGCCTGGCTGCAGGCTCAGGGGGGTTGGTTATGAGAACCAGAGCAGAAGGAGGTAGACCCCTGGGTTCCTGGCTTGCTTTGAGTGTGAGGCCTAGGAAACAGATCCAGGTCTGTGGATGGCTGGGTCTGTGGCTTCACTGAGGTCATTGTGATCCTCAGTCTGCTGGGCTGTGAAATGGGAATGTGGGCTCCATAGTTGGATTTAAGCCGGAAAATTCCTATACCAGGCTGGTGGCTCATGCCTCTAATTCTAGCTACTGAGGAGGCTAGGATCTGAGAGTCTTGATTTGAAGCTAGCCTAGGCAGACACGTCTTTGAGACTTTTATCTCTAATTAAACACCAAAAAAGCTAGAAGTAGAGCTGTGGCTCAAGGGGTAGTGTGTCTTGAGCAAAAAATCCTGATTTAAGCCCCAGTATTGGCAAGAAAGAAAGAAAGAAAAAAGGAAGGAAGGAAGGAAGGAAAGAAGGAAGGAAGGAAGGAAGAAAGAAAGAAAGAAAGAAAGAAAGAAAGAAAGAAAGAAAGAAAGAAAAAGGGGCTAGAAGTGTGGCTTAGTGGTAGAACGTTTGCCTAGCATGCATGAAGCTCTGGGTTCAATTCCTCAGTACCACATAAACAGAAAAAGCCAGGAGTATTGCTGTGGGTCAAATGGTAGAGCTACTAGCTTTGGGCCACAGGCTCAGAACAGTTCGTCTAGGCCCTGAGTTCAAGCTTCAGAACTGGCAAAAAAAAAAAAGAAGAAGAAGAAGAAGAAGGAGAGAGAGAAAGAAGAAAGAAAATAAAGAAAAAGAAAGAAAAAGGAAGGAAGGAAGGAAGGAAGGAAAGAAGGGAGGGAGGAGGGAGGGAGGGAGGGAGGGAGGAAGAGGGTAGATATATTCCTGTTCCTCCTTATCCCAACTGAGACCTTGCAGGGCAGCATGGAGGAGTGGGGCCAGGCCCACATCCTTCAGGAATGAGGGGGACTTGGAGAGACTGAGTTCCTCCTGCCCCTCACTCAAGCTAACTGGGATTTCATTTCTGCGGCTCCTCTGGCTAAGATTTGGAAACCTGATTGCAGGACTGCCAACAGAGAAGGGTTCCTGGATGGATTTGTGGGGACTAGGACTCTGGGTCAGTTGTGGCCACTTCTCATCTACACGAAGTCAGGACCCTTCTGAGTTTGGACATCAAGAGGCTGGCCTCAGCTGGGGGCTGTCCCCGCTTGTTGGTGCTTATATAAAAATAATGTGGCTCACATAGACCTCTGTTCCTGCAGGTGCTGAGGTTTTTTTTTTTACTCAAGGCTAGCCTCCTACCACTTGAGCCACACCTCCATTTCTGGCTTTTTGGTTGTTCATTGGAGATAAGAGTCTCACAGACTGCATAGGCTAGTCTTGAACTGTGATTCTCAGATCTCAGCCTCCCAAGTAGCTGGAATTACAGGTAGAACCCAGTCCTAGCAGAATGCTGGTGGCTCAGGAAGAAAAGCTATGGCTCAAGTGGTAGAATACCAACCAGCCTTGAGCAAGAAAGCTCAGAGACAGTGTCCAGGCTCCAAATTCAAATCCCAGAATCTACAAAACAACAACAATTTCAGGATCACTCAAACCCAGTGTGAATTCCTCTTCGTTCATCCCATTTGCAAAGGTCCCATCTCCAGATAAGGATATATTTTTCACAGGCTCAGGAGTTCACAGCATAGATCTTTTTGGCTGGGGGAAGCACAATTCAATCCATGATTTGAAGGTAAGAGATGAAATGTCCATGTCGTGTGGGATTCTCCCACACCCCTGATTTCTGCCTCCAGAGCCTTGGAGCTGTGCCGACTCGGTCGTGAGCCATCATGGACTGCAGCCAGGAACCAGAACAAGACATCGAGGCCGCCGCCGCCGCTGCAGCGCTGCAGCGTCTGTGCTGTGGCTGAGCAGAGTGTCAGATGCCAACAGTAGGGTGTTGGGAATGCTCTGCTATCTTTACAGCTTCACAACGAGACTAAAACAATACCAACATTTAAAAAGGGACACACCACACACATACACACACATTTATGTTTGGGTCATTAATAGAACAATAAAATATTTCACCTAATATTTGAAAAATCCTAGGTCAGAAGATCCTTTCCCTTCCCTTTTTTCCCCTTCCTACATTTCCCTTCCCTTTCTTCCTCCCTCCCTCGCTCCTCTCTCCCTCTCCCTCTTTCTCTCCCCCTCCCCCCTTTCTTTCTTGTTACCCAGGTTGGCCTTGAACTCTCTTTATCCTCCTTCTATAGCTTCCTGATAGCTGGGATTACAGAAGTGCACAACCATATCCAGCATCTTGGTGGAAATTTAAACTGACTACCTGTATTTACCTTTGGTACCAATGTAACTTTAAAAATTTTAACGTGTGTGTGTGTGTGTGTGTGTGTGTGTGTGTGTGTGTGTGTGTGTGTGTGTGTCTCCTGGGGCCAGCAATCCCACTTTGTTGGGCCCCAGGACACACACAGACATGAATGTGCCAGGACCACTTCCCCCTCCAGCAGCCAGGCAGAGCAGCTTGGCTTGTCCACGCAGCTCTTCTGGGGAGGCTGAGGAGCTACCTCATGGGGAGGCCCCTGAGAAGCCACTCTAAATGATAATGCAGCCATAAAGAATACTCTCCTTAGTAACTCAGGGGGAAAACAAGCGAAGGACACAATCCAGCCCAGAGAAATGAACGTGTGTGTCAACCCAAAATCTATGAGCACATGACCTTAGCAACTTTAGTGTGACAATCTCAAAGTGGAAACAAAGTTGAATGGTTAAGCCAACTGGTACAAGGACTCTGCAGAGTACTACTCAGTAATGCAAAGGCGTAAGCTACGTAAGGCAGGGATGAGGAGACTGGCAGAGAATTGTGAAATCTGGGAGGTTAGATACAGTGCGTTGGGTTTATGCAAACTTCTTTTTTAAAATTTTTGTTATTAAAAAGGTGATATAAACTGGATGCTGTTGGCTGTAATCTTGTACACACCTTACATGCCTGGAAGCCTAGCTTCTTAGGAAGCTGAGATCTGAGAATCACGGTTCAAAGCCAACCCGGGCAGAAAAGTCTCCATGAGATTATATCTCCAATTAACCCCCAGAAAAATTGTAAGGGATACTGTGGCTCAAAGTGGTAGAGTACTAGCCTTGAGAAAAAGAGCTCAGGGACAGTACCCAGGCCCTGAGTTCAAGCCCCATAGCTGACAGAAACAAACAAAAAAAAGTTCATGTAAATTTAAAAAAATAAACTGACAGAACTGACAGTGTACCCATTAATAATTCCCTCCAGCCTCTGGCAACCCCCATGCTACTTTTGGTCTTGAATCTGCCTCATAAATAGAATTATGTAGTATTTATTTTTCTGTAACTGGTTTATGTGTATATATACATATATACACATGTGTATTCTATAACATATACATAATATATAATGTCCTATGTTATATGATCTCTTATATATATAATATGTAAATTATTTGTTTATGAAAAAACAAAAAGGTGATGTACACAGGGGTTACAGTTACATAAGTCAGGTAAAGAGTACATTTCTTTTTGGACAATGTCATCCTTTCCTATAGAACTTTATTAAAATGACAATGTCACAGAGACAGAGAAGAGACTCTCAGGCATCAAGGTTCAGGGAGAGGAGCTGGCCTTATGGCAAAGCAGGGAGCTGAGTTTATTTATTTATTTATTTATCTATCTATCTATCTTACCTATCTATCTATCTTATCTATCTATCTATCTATCTATCTATCTATTTATTTGTTGTGGGGCCTGAGCTCTGGGCCTGGGCACTGTCCCTCAGCTCTTCAGCTCAAGGCTAGCACTCTGTCACTTGAGCCACAGCACCACATCCAATTTTCTGGTACTTAATTGGAGATAAGAGTCTCACAGATGTTCCTTGTCTAGGCTGGCTTCAAACACAATCCTCAGATCTCAGCCTCCTGAGTAGCTAGGATTACAGGAGTGAGCCACCAGTGCCTGGCTTCCTATTTCCTCTTACATGTGGAAGTTAGATCTAAAATATAAACATACATAAAGAAAAATACACTCAATAAAAAAAGAAAAAAAGAACAAACCCTGTGGACCAAAAAGAAGAAGAAGAAGAAGAAGAAGAAGAAGAAGAAGAAGAAGAAGAAGAAGAAGAAGAAGAAGAAGAAGAAGAAGAAGAAATAGATAGACAAGATTAGATGCATATATATGCAAACAAATCAACTACAGTATGAATGTTGTACTCTAGTGAAGGATTCTAGTAATGCCTCTGAACAATTAAGAAACAGGAAAATAAATAAGTTTGTGGAAAGGGAGGCAATGGCAATGGGGGGTGGGGTGGGGAGAGATGAATGGAGAGAGGAAGAAGGGATGAATATAGTCATTCTATTCAATGTACGTGTGAACCTGAGGGGGTGGGTTGGAAAAGGGGGGGAATGATGAAAGGGTTGACATCGATCAGGATGCACTGCACTCAGTCTGACTTGTTGAATTGGCACTCTTTTGTACAGCTACTTAAAATGAAAAAAAAAATTCTAGGGAAGCGAATTTCTATACTCAAAAGATTTTTGTTTTTATTTCCAAAATGAAAGGTTTTAAATGCTAGAATTGAAAATTGTTTGTTGCTTTTTTCCCTCCCATATATATGTATATGAACATATATACATTTATTTATCAGCTTCAATTCATTGTACAAAGGGGTTTCATTTTGACATGTCTATATCTGCAAACAATATACCTTGCTCAGATGCACCCTGCCTCCGTTACTCTCCCTCATCCCAAGAAGTGGTTTTTTATGTTTGGAAAAATCTGTGCCTAATTCTGGAAGCTGAGTGTCTTGGTATCATGAATTAATTAACTGGAAGTGTTATTTGAGTCTCAGTCTAGACCCGACAGTCTGCATTTCCAGTTCTGACAATCTTCTTAGAAGAGGGCCATGGTAAACTGGGCACCGATCACTCACGTAATCCTAGCTACTTAGGAGGCTGAGATCTGAAGATGGAGATTCAAAGCTAGCTCAGGCAAGAAAGTCTGTAAAATTTTTTATCTCCAATTAAACACACACACACACACACACACACACACACACACACACACACACACACACACACACACATACACACACACACAGAGTCAGGAGTGGAGCTGTGGCTCAAGTGGTAGATCACTAGCCATGAGCAAAAAATGCCCAGAGATAGTACCCAGGCCCTGAGTTCAAACCCTAGGACCAGCAAAAAAAAAAAAAAAAAAGAGTCATGGTAGGCAGTGCCCATTCTGCTCTCAGTAGTGAGAAAAGGAATTCTGGGGAAAAAAAGAAAAAAATGTAAAAATCTTGATTCAGTGTCTGTCACCCCAGCTACTGAGGAGATTGAGTCAGGAACTGAGGCCAGCTGGGGAGACATAGCAAGACCCTGTTTCCAGAACAAAGCACAGCAAGCAACAGAATCCCTTCCTCCCCCCACCCTCCCCACACACCTTTTTTTGTATATGTTGGTACTGGGGCTTGAATTCCATCCTTGTACTCTAACTTGGTATTTTTTCCCTGAGTGCTGGGATCTTCGATGTGTGCCCACTATGTCCAGCTTTACATTAGACTGTGTCTTCCTTGCTCTGCAGGCTGCCAGTTTGACACCTGCAGTGGAACACGAGGTTGCTTCTGTTTCCTGGTCCCGTAACCCTATGTCAGGGGCACCATGCATGTGCCCCAGGGGCTCACGCTATCCCCTCCGTGGGATACATTCCTGTTGGTTGAGACACATGTCATCTAACAGCCCCTCAGGGGAGTGGCCTTGGGATGAGGACAGAGCACCCAGCGCTAGGCATCTCCTGGGCTGATGTCATTTTCTGTCCTGGCTGATTGGAAGGCCTGAGGTAGGTTGTTATTTTAAATCATGTATGATGATTGGCTATGTTACACTCTCTCCAGGTATTTTTAGTTGCTGGTGTTTCTTTCTTCATTGCTGGCTGCTGGGTCTATTGTCTGTTTTATTTCCTACCTGGAGTCTTTGTCTCGCTTCTCCTGGTGCGGGCTGAGTTTTCCAGTCTAGCTTGGAAGCAGAGAGGCAGGGACATGAGCTTTTGCTTGTGGAGTGGTTTGGAGTGGTGAGAGCCATGAGGCTCTCATTTAGCAGTGTCTGCTTGGATGGTGCTCTCCTTAGTAACTCGAGGCTAACTCTAGACCCTGCCATGGGGAAATCTCCTGCATAGAAAGGGAAGGGAAATGAAGCTTGGGGCTTCTAGACTGTCCGCTTACCCTGCAGCTGCCTCCAACATTCAGGCAACTCTGAGGGGTGAGACAGGAAAATGGGATTGCCTCCACTTCTTAAAAAGTTAAATATCAAACAGGAGCCTAAAGAATGTCTTTCTTGGTCTGTTGGCCATTTCAGAACTTTGGAAATGTAATGGTCAGTTCATTAGAAACATTGGTAGAAAAAAAAATTAATTAATTAAATACCAGTACTGGGGCTTGAACTCAAGGTATGGGCGCTGTCTCTTAGCTTTTTTTTTCCCCCTAGGCCAGTGCTCTACCACTTGAGCCACAGCTCTACTACCAGCTTTTTGCTGACTAAATGGAGATGCGTCTTATGGATTTTCCTAGCTGATTTTGAATCTCTATCCTCAGATCACAGCCTCCCCTAAGTAGCTAGGATTACAGGCACCCAGCTCTCTTAGTGTTTTTGTTTTTGTGTTTTGTTTTGTTTTTTCCTATGTCCTGAGGCTTGAACTCTGGGCCTTGGCACTGTCCCTGAGCTTTTGTTTTTTTGTATTTGTTTTTTCTGCTTCTGTGGTGCTGAGGAATCGAACCCAGGGCCTCATGCATGCAAGGCAAGCACTCTACCACTGAGCCACCTTCCCAGTCCCTGTCCCTGAACTTTTATGCTCAAAGCTAACCTTCTACCACTTGAGTCATAGTTCTACTTCTGGCTTTTTGTTTTTTGCAAGGGGGGGTGGGTTGCGGCGGGTTGTTTACTGAAGCTAAGAATCTGACAGACTTTCCTGCCTGGACTGGCTTTGAACTACAATCCTCATATCTTAGCCTCCTGAGTAGCTAGGATTACAGGTATGAGCCACCAGCATTGGGTTTTCCTCTCAGCTTTTAATCTTAACCTTCCAGCATCCTAACCTTTCTTTGACTTTATGGAGCATCCCTTGTAAATTGTACTAAAATCTTCCAAAACAAAAGGAAGCACACCTTCCAAGTAACCCTTGGGGAAGCCCGCAGGGCCTTTCCCCCATTCATCCAGGGCCTAAAGGGAAAGGAGAGGTGGTCACAGGGAAAGCGAGGATGCCCATGTCTGTCCACATCCAGTCTCTGGACCAGAGACTCTGAATCCAGAGATGCTTTCCAGGCCCACGTCTGACTCTATGCATGTGGGCCCCAGGGTTTTTCCCAAGGTGCTAGCTGGGTAGACACCCCACAGGGCAGCGGTGGCCCCGGGATTCCAGTGAGGATGGAGGAGGCCAACGAGGCAGCAAAGGGAAGAGCTCACAATGAGCCGACTGAGCCTTTCCAAGGGTTCCACTCCCCCTTAAAAAATAAAAAATCAGATGGACACGGTTACAGAAAGCCGCGGCCTCTCGCGATGCGACGCACTGCGTTCACAATACTGCCTGTCGACCCGCGTTTTCTGCCATCCCTGCCTCTCTTGTCCACCATGCCCCAGGCTAATTGTGGAAACTGAGGGTTTGGCTCTTCCAAGCAGGCTGTCTTTGTTGCTGTTATGTGAGACTACATTAGGAGACAGTAGGGGACACTTTCTTTCCACCGTCTGGACAAGGCCAGGGTGACAGCTCTTGACCAAAGGCCGTCACGCTCAGACCCACATATGTCCAGGCTGTCTGGGAAAGAAGAGGAGGTCTAGGTTCCGGTTCCTTGTACCCACTGAAGTCCTGTTTGCCAGACTGTGGATACTGATCATTCTCCTCCTGCCCATGAGACCATCGAGACAAGATAGGCAGCATCCTGACCTTGACCCAGAAGTTCTCTCTCCCCAGATAAACAGCATGGAGTGTTACTAATATACAGTGACATGTACAGTATGAACTACAGGCAGATCTTGCCACTGGAGACTGTTTGGGTCTGTGGGTTGGGGTTAGTACAATACTAACCATCTAAAAGCCAGGGAGACTTGCCAGGTTCTATGGGTGACTTGGCTGGAACAGAGCTGGTACCCACCAGTCAGCTGTACTCTTTGCAGCTACCTGCCACAAAATTATGGGAAATGTTGTGTCATGCCATCTCAAACATGGTGGCTGATGTCTGTCAGCTACTCAGGTGGATGAGATCCAAGGATCATAATTGGAAGCCAATTCAGGCAGGAAAGTTTGGGAGATTCTTTTTTTTTTTTTTTTTGGTCAGTCGTGGGGCTTGAACTCTGGGCCTGGGCACTGTCCCTCAGCTCTTCAGCTCAAGGCAAGTGCTCTACCACTTGAGCTACAGCGCCACTTCTGGTTTTCTGGTGGTTTATTGGAGATAGGAGTCTCACGGTCTCTCCTGCCCAGGCTGGCTTTGAACCGCGATCCTCAGATCTCAGCCTCCTGAGTAGCTAGGATTACAAGCGTGAGCTACCAGCGCCTGACTTATGTTTGGGAGATTCTTATCTCCAATAAGCTACTCAGGAAAAGCTGGAAGTAGCGCCACGGCTTAAGTGGTAGATTGCTAGCCTTGAGCAAAATGAAGCTCAGAGAGAACACCAAATCATTGAGTTTAAAGCCCCAGGACTGTCACCAAAAAATAACAATAAATAAATAAAAACAACTCCCCACTCTAACTGGACACCAATGGCTAATGCCTATAATCCTAGCTACTCTGGAGGCTGAGATCTGAGGATCATGGTTTGAAGCCAGCCTCAGCAGAACAGTCTTTGAGACTCTAATCTCCAGTGAACCACCAAAAAATCTGAAGTGGAGCTGTGGCTCAAGTAGTTCATTGCCAGCCTTGAGTGAACACAGCTAAGGGACAGTGTTCAGGCCCTGAGTTCAACCCCCAGAACCTGGCACACACATAAAAATAGTGTTGGAAAAAAAACAGGACCAAACTTTTATGGTTCTTAGGCAGCAATAAATTACAAATAATATATATATTCTAAAAATACCACACCCCCTTTCGCTGGGTGCCAGTAGCTCACACCTGTAACCCTAGCTACTCAGGAGGCTGAAATCTGAGGATCATGATTTCAAAACCAGTCTGGGCAGGGAAGTCTTTAAGACTCTTATTTCTAATTAATCGCCAAAAAGCCAGAAGTGGAGCTGTGGATTAAGTGGGAGAGCCCTAACCTTGAGTAAAAAAACCTCAAGAACAGTGCCTAGGCCTGAGTTCAAGCCCCAGTACCAGCGCTAAATAAATTAATGAATAAATAAGCTCCTTCATAAGCTGTTTCTGACAATCCCCCATTTTTTCAGTAGTGCCCATTGTGTCAGAGATGGCTAGGCAGTGGGTGTCTGTGTCTTGGAAGACATTTTTCTTCCTCCAAAGAAAGGCCAGGACACCATCAGGGACCACAGGTGACCTGCACTTTGCAACCTGCTCGCGTTGGCCTTGGCTTTCCTGCTAAAAACTCATAATGGTTACACGCCTGGGATCCATGAATAAAACATAAGCTTAGAGTTCGCTTTTCCCTTCCTACCGTGAATGCGTAATCAGGCCAAAACTGCAGTGACTGATGAAGGCCTTGCTTCGGAGGCAGCCACAACCCCGGCAACAATCAATGATTCATAGCTCGATCTGCTAATTGCCCTGATGCACCTGACGGGAGGAGGGGTCCCAGATGTGCATTAGGTGCTGGACTGGCCCCCACCGCTGCCCCCAGAGGACAAGTCTGCTTCTCTTCCTCAGGGGGTGATCCTTCATTTCATCTATCTGAGGTTGGGGGATGGGGAGCAGGAGGCCCAAAAGAGGAGGCCCAAGGGATGCATGAGCCCAGCTTGCAAACAGGATTGGTGTCTGGGTTGCGGTGGCGGCGGGAAGGAGGCTGGTGGAGAACAGGCTGTGTTCACACCCACGGATATTCCCGGTCTCCCCATCACCTGACAATGGATGGGGGTAGGGATATAGCCACCTCCCTGCCTCAGGCTGGAGAGACAGTAGCCTTTAGCCCTGATGCCCACTCTGTCTCTCTGATTATCACTTTGAGGGGGTGGCAGAGTGCGGCAAGGTGTGGATAACTATGGTCCCACTGTAGGCTTCTCCCTACAGTGGCTTAGGACTTATATCCTAGCTACTCAAGAGGCCTAGATCAAAAATAAATAAAAGGACCAAGCTGGGCACTGGTGGCTCACACCTGCAATTCTAGCTACTCAGGAGGCTGAGATAGGAGGATTGCTGTTCAAAGCCAGCCCAAGCGGGAAAGTCTCTGTGAGACTCTTATCTCTAATGAACCACACAAAAACCAAAAGTGGCACTGTGGCTCAAGTGGTAGAGCACTAGCCTTGAGCACAAAAAGGTTCAGGGACAGCCCAGGCCCTAAGTTCAAGCCCTACTACTGACAAAAGAAGGAAAGAAAGAAAGAAAGGAAGGAAGGAAGGAAGGAAGGAAGGAAGGAAGGAAGGAAGGAAGGAAAGAAGGAAGGAAGGAAGGAAGGAAGGAAGGAAGGAAAGAAAGAAGGAAGAAAGGAAGGAAGACAGGAAGGAAGACCAGGTCTTGGTGACTCAATTCTGTAATCCTAGCTACTCAGGAGGCTGAGATCTGAGGATCACAAGCCAGCCTAGGCCAGGTAGGAAAGTCCTGTCAGATTATTTTATCTCCAATTAACCACCATAAAGCCAAGAGTAGAGCTGTGTCTCAAGTGATAGAGCACTAGCCTTGAGAAAAACAAAAAACAAAACAAAACAAAACAACAACAGGGCTGGGAAGGTGGTTCAGTGGTAGAGTACTTGCCTTGCATGCATGAGGCCCTGGGTTCCATTCCTCAGCACCACATAAGCAAAAAGAAAAAAGCCAGAAGTGGCGCTGTGGCTCAAGTGGTAGAGCGCTAGCCTTGAGCTGAAGAGCTGAGGGACAGCGCCCAGGCCCAGAGTTCAGGCCCACGACCGGACCCAAACAACAACAACAACAACAACTCAGAGAGCACCTAGACCACCCTGAGTTCAAGCCACAGGACTGGCACATGTGTACACACATATACACACAAGAAGCTTAGATCTAAGGATGGCGATTCAAAGCCAGCCCAGGCAGGAAAGTCCATGAGAGTCTGATCTCCAGTTAACCAACAAAAAGCTGGTAATAGAGCTTAGACTCAAGTGGTAGAGTGCCAGTCTTGAGCAGAAAGAGCCCAGAGTTTAAGACCCAGTTCTGGCATCAGAAATGAAAGAAAAAGGTGCTCAGATGTTCTTTAAATACAAGTAAAATTTACACGTTTAAAAAAAATCAGTTTTAAAGTGTGCAATACTTTTAATACAATCACAGAGTGCATACCTATCTGCTCTATCTAGTTTTTTTTTCTTTCTTCTTTTTGTCAGTCGTGGGCTTGAATTCAGGACCTGAGCGTCATCCCTGAGCTTTTTTTGCTCAAACTAGTACTCTACCACTTGAGTCACAGGACCACTTCTGGCTTTTTTGGTAGCTAATTGGAGATAAGAGTCTCCCAGAGCAAAGCCTGCGTGGGCTGGCTTTGAACCACGATCCTCAGATCTCAACCTCCTTAGTAGCCAGGATTACAGAATGAGCCACTGGTACCCATCCTGTGCCCATTTGTTTCATGGACAAGGGAATTTTTTTTTTCCCCTTGGGTACTCGCTGAGGGCTGGACTTGCCAACTCATCTGTAATTCTGTGTTTACCTGCTTGAGGACCAGATTTCTCAGTGGCAGCTGCCCTAGTTCAGATCCCCTCCAGCTCCTCACGTGTTCAGTCCTGGTTTCTCGGCAGCATCTGAGCTCCCAGGGGATTTCAGCTGCAATTGTTCAAGCCATCCTGAAGTCTCAGCCCCTCCTGCCACAGGTCTCCATGGTGACCTTATCTGGAGGCTCCGCTGTCCTGGAGCTGGACCTGCCTCTCTGGAGGTCCGTGGCAGTCTATGGGTGATAGGTCCTGCGTGCCTGGGCTCAGCTTCTGTTTTCTTCCTCCTGCCTGCACTGACTCCCAGCGAAGCATTCTGTCTGTGTTCCCGCTGTGGAAGTCCTTCCTGGCCAAGGCCCCCTTCAGTCATTGCCTGGTGTGGTTACCCACCCTTTGGCTGGGTATGGGCAGCCCCTTGGCCTTTCATACTCCCCTCACCCCTCTTTGAAGCTCCTAGTGTTGTTCTCATCCCTAGCTGCCTTTTGTTGTTAATGGTGGTGGTGGTCATGGGGCTTGAGCTCAGGGCCTGGGCGCTGGCCCTGAGCTTTTTTGCTCAAGGCGAGTGCTCTACCACTTGAGCCACAGCACCACTTCTGGTTTTCTGGTGGTTAATTGGAGATAAGAGTTTCCAGTGCTGGCCTGGCACTGATGGTTCACGCCTGTAATCCTACCTTCTTAGGAGGCTAAGATTTGAGGATCATGGTTCAAAGCCAGCCCGGGGAAGGAAAGTCTGTGAGACTCTTATCTCCAATTAACCACCAGAAAACCTGAAGTGGTGCTATGGCATAAATGGTAGAGCGCTAGCCTTGAGCTGAAGAGCTCAGGGACAGTGCCCAGGCCCCATGACCAACAACAACAACAAAAGTCTCATGGATTTTCCTGCCTGGGTTGGCTTCAAACTGTCATCCTCAAATCTCAGCCTCCTAAGTAGCTAAAATTAGAGGCCTGAGCCACCAGTGCCTGGCTCCCTACTGCCTTATTTTTGCCACTTAGAAGTGCCTGCAAACTCAGGTCCACTTGGCCCTCATAGCCCATCATCATCATCATCGAGCCTCAGTTTCCCTCTCTGTGAAACAAGGGCCTTAACAGAACTCACCAAACAGGGGTGCTATAAGGAAAAACAGAATCATTGAAGCACATTAACCCTTAGTTTACTGCATTTAAGAACCCACTAAAAGCTGAGCACCAGTGGCTCACGCCTATAATCTTAGCTACTTAGGAGGCTGAGAGCTGAGGATGGTGGTTCAAAGCCAGCCCAGGCAGAAAAAGTCCCTGTGAGACTCTTTTCTCCAATAAACTACTCAAAAAAGCCAGGAAATGGTTCTGTGACTCAAGTGGTAGAGTACTAGGGTGCTAGCCTTGAGCACAAAGAGGCTCAGGGACAGCACCCAGGCTTTAAGTTCAAGCCCCAGGACCAGCAAAAAACAGAAAAAGAAAAAGAAAAAGAAAAAAAAGAACCCATTAAGCCACAGTGGTCATTTGTCTCTGGTGCATGAAAGACTGGCAAACATACCTGTGCCTGTTTCTAGAGCCCTGAGTGAAGAATAGAGTTTATGATTCTCTCTCTCTCTCTCTCTCTCTCTCTCTCTCTCTCTCTCTCTCTTATTCTTTCTTCTCTTCTTTCCTTCTTTTAATCCTTCTTTTTTTCTTCTTCTTTTTTGTGTGTTAGTCTCATGATTGTTTGGTTTGCTGGCTCACAGCGGATGCACTACCACTTGAGCCACACCCTACTTTTTGCTGCTTGTTTGGGGATGGAGTCTTTTTTTTTTTTTTTTGTATCAGTTATAGAGCTTGAACTCTGGGCCTGGGCACTGTCCCTGAGCTCTTCAGCTCAAGGCTAGCACTCTACCACTTAGCCACAGTGCCCACTTCCAGCTTTTTCTGTATATGTGGTGCTGAGGAATTGAACCCAGGGCCTCATGCATGTGAGGCAAGCACTCTACCACTGAGCCACCTTCCCAGCCCAAGGAGATGGAATCTTATAGGTTTTTTAGCCTAGGCTGGCTTCAAACTTCAGTCGTACATAGCTCAGCCTCCTGAGTAGCTAGGATTACAAGTATGAGCCACAAGCACTCAGTTGTATTTACATTTTTTAATGATTGGGGAAATAAAATGTAAAAAAAGAAAGAAAAGAAAAGAAAAAGAATTAAAGGAGAAGTAAAGTTGTGGCTCAAAGGATAGAGCACTAACCTTGAACAAAAAGAGCTCAGGGACAACACCCAGGCCCTGAGTTCAAGCCCCATGACTGACAACAACAACAACAAAAAGAATTAGAGGATGGTGTGCAGCTTTGTGGAAAACACAAGGATGTGAGTTTTATCCTTCGTACCACAAGAAGAAGATTTTGTGACAGGTAGGAAGGATATGAAATTGAAATTTCAACGTTATTCAAAACTGATTTTAATGGATAATAGCCATGGCTACCTGTTTATATTGTAACAGAGGCTATTTGGTTTGTCTGAATATATTAATATCTGGCCTTTGACTGAAAACATGTTAACTGTTGATTGATATAGAAGTGGCTTCATTGGGCTGGGAAGGTGGCTCAGTGGTAGAGCACTTGCATGCTCAAGGCCCTGGGTTTGATTCCTCAGCACCATATAAGCAAAAAGAAAAAAGCCGAAAGTGGCGCTGTGGCTCAAGTGGTAGAGCACCAGCCTTGAGCTGAAGAGCTGAAGGACAGCGCCCAGGCCCAGAGTTCAGGCCCCATGACCGGATCCAAAAAAAAAAAAGAAGTGGCTTCATCATCTGGATGTAGAATTGTCAGATAAAACACAGGACACCCTGTGTCATTTAAATTTTTGAGAAATGATCATTGCTTTTGCTGTCT
Source organism: Dipodomys merriami (assembly GCF_024711535.1). NCBI lineage: Eukaryota > Metazoa > Chordata > Mammalia > Rodentia > Heteromyidae > Dipodomys > Dipodomys merriami. The sequence goes on from NW_027206291.1 coordinate 5,026,671, forward strand.
TCTTCTTAAGACAAAATAAAACAACAACAACAAAAAACCTTTTTAGTGAAGCACTGATGCTCACACCTGGTAATACTACCTACTCAGGAGATGGAAATCTGAGGATTTTTGGTTCCAAGTCTGTCCAGACAGGAAAGCCAATGAGACACTTATCTCCCAATTAACCAGCAAAAAGTTGGAGGGGGAACTGTGGCACAAGTGGTAAAGTGCTAGCCTTGAGGGAAAGAAAAATCCTCTCAGGGATAGGGCCCAAGCCCTGAATCCCAGCATACACACTGAAATACACCATTATTGGAATATAATTTACATCACATAGACCCGTTTAAGGGTTCAATTTTGTGGCTCTTACTGAGTTTTCTGAACCCCATAATCCACCATCATTTATTTCAGAACAGTCTCATTGCTATAGAAGATTCTGTCCCTGTGAATCACCACCCCACCCCCTCTTGCTCTGAGAAAATATTCTCTGTCTCTGTGGGTTTGCTATTCTGGACATTTCCTACCAGTGGAATCAGATAATATGTGGTTGCAAATGCAGTTGTCTCTCAGTATCCTCAGGGGATTGGTTCCGGGACCCCTGTGGGTACCAAAGTCTGAAGATGTTCAAGTCCCTTGTACAAAGTGGCATGGTGTTTGCATGGATGCTGTGTAACACTCTCTTGTATATTTTAAATCACCTCTAGTTGACTTATAATACCTAATGCAATGTGCATGCTGGGTAAATAGCCGTTAGACTGTTGTTTAGGAAATCACAGCAGACGCAATTTTTTTTTCAAATATTTTCAATCACTAGTTGGTTGAATTCTCCAATGGGGACTGTGTGGCTACAGAGGATGGCTTTCTGTGGAATTGTGCCCTCAGGAGTTACGATCATTTTTTCAGGAGAAGCCATGTCCCAAACACTGCAGGATACATACTTAAGGAGAATCATTCTGCTTGTTTATCTAAAATTCTAATTTTCTTTTTCTGCCGGTACTGGGGCTTGAACTCGGTCTCATGCTCTCGCTTGGCTTTTCTGGTTCAAGGCTGGCACTCTACCATTTGAGGCCTGACTGGCTTTAAACCTTGATCCTCAGATCTTAGCCTCCTGAGTAGCTAGAATTATAGCTGTGAACTACTAACACCAGACTTTTTATTTGTGCCAGTCCTGGGGTTCAAACTCAGGACCCTGAGCTTTTTTACTCAAGGCTAGCTCCATTTCAGGTTTTTTGGTGGTTAATTAGAGATAAGAGTCTCACAGATTTTTCCTGGGCCTGCTTCACTGATCGCAGCTTTGTGAGTAGCTAGAATTACAAGTGTGAGCCACTGTCTCTAGGCTTTTTTATTTATTGTTTTCTAATTCTAGTCCTGGCAGGGCCTGGGTGCTGACCCTGAGATTCTTTCTTTCAAGGCTAGGACTCTACCAGTTGAGCCATAGTGATACTTCCAGCTTTTTCTGAGTAACTTACTGCAAATAAAAGTCTCATGGACTCTCCTGCCTGGGCTGACTTTGAACTGTGATCTCCAGCCTCAGACTCCTGAATAGCTAGGATTATAGCTGTGAGATATCTTGGCTCTTAATGTTTTTGTTTTTATATTTTTTGGTGTTGGTCTTAGGGCTTGAACTTAGCACCTATGTGCTGTTCCTTAGCTTTTTCACTCAAGCCTGAAGCTCTACCATTTGAGCCACACCTCCATTTCCAACTTTTTTTTTTTTTTTTTTGATGGTGAGGGTTGAACTCAGGGCCTGGCCATTGTCCCCAAAGCTAGCTCTTCCACTTTGAGCCACAGTTCTACTTCTGGTTTTCTGGTGGTTAATTCTGACTTTTTATTTGTTTATGTAGCTAATTGGAGGTAAGAGTCTCACAGACTTTCCTGTACAAGCTGGCTTTGAACCTCAATCCTCAGATCTCAGCCTCCTGAGTAGCTAGAATTACAGGTATAAGCCACCAGTACCCAGCTTACCTCTAAATTTCATTGGGGTCTTGACAGCCTCTTTCTCACACCGTTGTTTTCCTGCCATCTTTTTGCATGGTGGAACTCAGGGTTTCATCCAGCACTTAGGGGTGGGCCTCTGATTCTAGAGTCCTCACTCCATCTCCTGTCCCCAGAACTGGGGGTGTGGTGTGTGTGTGTGTGTGTGTGTGTGTGTGTGTGTGTGTGTGTGTGTGTGCAGGGTGTGTGTCAGGGAAGGAGGAATGGCTGTCAAACTTACCATAGCCATGAAAGGTGATGGAACAAATATACTCCACACTAAAATCAAAAAGCGGATTTCATTATTTTCCATTCCATTTTCCTTCACTCCCCTCTATCTTGATGTGTGAAAGCAAGTGTCAGAGTCAGACGATTTTCATGCAACAGAAAGAAAGAAAGGAAAAACCCAGTGTTTACCAACACATTTACAGCTCTCCCCTATCAAAAGCAATGCTGCCTGTTCGTGAGCGGTGACTTGAGGTGGATGGGCAGCAGGCAGAAAAACATCATTGCCGTTTGATGTGCTAAGCTTCCTAACGAGGGCCCAGAAGCCCTAATGATGGGATATTCGACAAACACATCAGCCAGGGGGCAGTGGGGAGAGGGGCCTGGCACACACCTGCAGCCCCCACCAGCGCCCCCACAACAGGCACATTTGCCTGAGAAACTGGCTGCTTCTCAGCTTTTATCACTGACATGGAGGGTTTTTTGTTTTTCCTTTTCTTTTCTCTTTTTCTTGATCAGTTTTGTCCTCTTAGAGTGAAATTCCACATGGAAAGAGACTTAAGCACATCCTTACACTGCACTTCACAGTTGGAGTAAGACCGTATTCACTCTCCAATCCTATAGCAGAGCAATTAGAAAGCCCCAAGGGCCTGTGGCTCACGCCTGTAATCCTAGCTACTGAGAGGGAGGCTGAGATCTGAGGAATTGTGGATCGAAACCAGCCTGAGCAGGAAAGTCCAGGAGGCTTGTTAGCATGATGGCCTCCATCTTAGGTTTTCTGCCTTAACCAGGTGACAAGGCCAGGCCTGGTTAACCCCCACCCCAGTCCCAAAACTACATATATCTCTAGGCTCCAGCTGCATCAGTGGAACACTATCCACCCAGGCCTGACTACAGCTGCTGACCCGCCCCTGCTACGGGCTATCTCTGGTGTCCGGCATCCCTTGCCCAAGTGGAATCCTCCCACCTCTAACCCCTTGACCATAACTATTGCTTCATTCTCAAGGACAAGCTGCCACTTGATATCCCGGAGAGCTTGCCTGTCAGTCCCTGCTGACAATAAAAACTCCTTTTGAAGGCTGGGAAGGTGGCTTAGTGGTAGACTGCTTGCCTAGCATGCATGAAGCACTGGGTTTGATTCTTCAGTACCACATACACAGAAAAAGCCAGAAGTGGTGCTGTGGCTCAAGTGGTAGAGTGCTAGCCTTGAGCAAAAGAAGCCCAGGGACAGCGCCTAGGCTCTGAGTTCAAGCCCCAGGACTGGCAAAAAACAAACTAAACCAAAACAAACAAACAAACAAAAAAACCCTCCTGTCCCTATATGGATTATGTGGCCATGTGGTTTTCTAGGATGGGTGCTTTCAAGACTCTTAACTCTAATTAACAACCCAAAGCCAGAAGTGGAGCTGTGACTTAAGTAGTAGAATGCTAGCTTTGAACATAAACTAAGGGAAAGCACCCAGGCCCAAGGCCTGGTACTGGCACCACCCCCTCAGCTCTTCAGCTCAAGGAGAGTGCTCTACCACTTGAGCCACAGAGCCACTTCTGCAATTTTTTTTTTTTTATTTTAGGAATGCACTATGACTCCTGTCATTGGCTGACCCCATACCTATACAAATACAAAACAGGAGTCAGTTATCTTAAGAAATGGAGCTTGTCATGTTTCATCCAGCTCTGCATGGCAATTAACTGTTCTGTATAGATAAGAGAAACATAAGCACAGTGTTAGAAACAGACAAAGCACAGTGACCCTCACCTATAATCCCAGCAATTTGGGAGGTGGCGACTGTGAGGATCATGATTTGAGGCTAGGCTGAGGAAACAGTTAAACTAATGTCTTAACCAACAGGCCAGCAAACGGTATATTTGTCAACCTAAGAGATGTTAAGTAGGAGGGTTATCATTCCAGACAGGTCTCAAACAGAAGAATCAAGATCTTACCTGAAAAATAGCTAAAGCAAAAGGGCCATGGCTCAAGTGGTAGGAAGCTTACTTAGCAAGCACATAGTCTTTTTCTTTAGTTTGAATTCAAATACCAAAACAAAAGAAAGGAAGCAAAAAACAACAACCCCTCCAAAAAACACCGCCACCAACAAAAAGACACTTGTCCCTTTAACCACCCAGTGGGGTGGGATGATAGCCAGTCCTAGCTGCTGGGAAGATTAAGGCAGAAAGAGTAAGTTTGAGACCCAGATGAGTCTACATATTGAGACCCTACCTCAAAATAAAGTTTAAAATTAAAAATAAAAAGGCTGAGTCAGGGGCCAGTGGCTCATACTTATAATCCTTGCTACTCAGGAGGTTGAGATCTGAGGATTGCAATTGGAAGCCAAGCCAGGCAGGAAAGTCTATGAGACTCTTATCTCCAATTAACCACCAAAAAAGTGGAGCTGTGGCTCAAGTGATAGAGTGCTAGCCTTGAGCAAAATAGATCAGGGACAGCACCCAGGCCCTAAGTTCAAGCCTCAGAACCAGTACAATTTTTTGGTCAGTCATGGGGCTTGAACTCTGGGACTGGGCACTGTCGCTGAACTCTTCAGCTCAAGGCAGGCACTCTACCACTTGGGCCACAGTGCCACTTCCAGTTTTCTGGTGGTTAATTGGAGATAAGAGTCTCATGGACTTTCCTTGCCTGGGATGGCTTTGAACCATAATCCTCAGATCTCAGCTTCCTGAGTAGCTAGGATTATAGGTGTGAGCAACTGGTGCCTGGCTTGGTGTAAAAATTTTAAATAAATAAAATCTAAAAAGTAAAAAGGCTAGGCTGGGAATGTGGCTTAGTGGTAGAGTGCTTACCTAGTATGCATGAAGCTCTGGGTTCAATTCCTCAGTACCAGATACACAGAAAAAGCCTTGTCTGAAATTATGTTTTTGTTTTTGTTTTTGTCGGTCATGGGGCTTGAACTCTGGGCTTGGGCGCTGTCCATGCACTCTTCAGAGCTTAAGATGAGCCCTCTACCGCTTGAGCTACAGCGCCACTTAGAAAAAGCCTTAAGTGGGCTGGGAAGGTGGCTCAGTGGTAGAGCGCTTGCCTTGCATGCCTGAGGCCCTGGGTTCGATTCCTCAGCACCACATAAGCAAAAAGAAAAAAGCCAGAAGTGGCGCTATGGCTCAAGTGGTAGAGTGCTAGACTTGAGCTGAAGAGCTGAGGGACAGTGCCCAGGCCCAGAGTTCAGGCCCCACAACTGGACCAAAAGAAAGAAAGAAAGAAAGAAAAAGCCTTAAGTGGTGCTGTGGGTCAAGTGGTAGAGTGCTCGCCTTGAGCAAAAGAAGCTCAGGGACAGTGCCGAGGCCCTAAGTTCAAGCCTCAGGACTGGCAAAACATAAAAAAATTAAAAAATAAATAAAAAAGCTAGGGATGTAGCTCAATGTCTCGTACAAGGCCTTGAATTATATCCCCAACACCACAAGAATAATTTTTATAAAACCCACAATAACCCAACAACAGAGCCAGACAAATGACATACATCTGTATCAGGTCTGAGTTGGATCCCAAACTCCACCAAAAAAAAAAAAAAAAGTGTGGGGCAAAATCTGTTTTTGAGCTCAAGATGTGTCCAGATGGAACCAAAGCAGAATTGGGGGGTGATCCTGAGAATTTTGAGTTCTTACTTCTAGTGATTGCTGGGGCCTTTGCGGGGAGAGAGGGAAAAATGGGGGTGCCATGCCTGGGAATGGAGGCTGCATTGTGTGTGAGATTCAGACAAAGAAGGAAGCTATTGCCTGGAAACAATAAGATAATATGAGAGAAGACCTTGAAGAAAACAAATAAAAGACAGTTGTAGATTACCGACGTGTGGGGGAGAACAAGGAAACAGGAAAAAAAATAAAAAATAAAAAACAAAACAAATCCTGGCTGTGGTGCCTTTTTGAAATGCAGATGATACTGCATAGCCTGCCCTGAAATGCCTAATAGTTAAAATGAAAGGCTTAAAAAAAAAAAGGAAAAAAATCAAAGGCAAACAGGACGGAAACTCAAGGGGGCCTAATTCTTGACTCTTTGTTGAGGAGATAGCAGAGCCTGGCTACTGCTGATGGGGCTGGGGCCAGGGACATCATCCTCCACAGAGCGAGGATGCAGGAATCACAGGATCACAGCCGTGCTCAAAGGGGAACATGCCAGCCGGGTCACTTTCTGAGCTAGTATCTCTTCCCAAACCCTCTGTCCCCCTCTGATCCTCGCAGCCAGCACAGCGGTGAGTGAGGAAATATCCCACGCTGGGTGGAAAATTCTTGGCTTGTGGCAATGTGTTTTTTTTTTTTTTTTGCTTCTTTTTTTGTTTTGTTTTGTTTTGAACTGTGCTCTTAATAACAGCACCATGCTCTATAGTTTCCCTATTTAACAAAGGTGGATCGGAAATACCTACAAGAGCATTATTCGGAAGTGTGTTTATCTTCTCTTCCACCACCCACATGTATTTTTTTTAATTTAATTTTATTGTAAAGGTGATGTACAGAAGGGTTACAGTTATGTAAGGTAATGAGTACATTTCTTGTCAAACAGTGTTACCCCCTCCCCTTTTTTTTTTCTCCCTGTATAATTATTTATTTATTAATTATTTTTTGTGGGTCATGGCGCTTGAACTCTGGGCCTGAGTGCTATCCCTCAGCTCTTCAGCTCAAGGCTAGTCCTCTACCACTTGAGTCACAGTACCACTTCCGGTTTTCTAGTGGTTTATTGAGATAAGAGTCTCATGTACTTTCCTGCCCAGGCTGGCTTTGAACCTCAAGGTTTTCAGCCTCCTGAGTAGCTAGGATTACAGGCGTGAGCCACCGGTGGCACCCAGCTGTATAATTATTTTTAATGGTTTAATACAACATATGCTCTTCAGGAGGGCTGAGATCTGACCATTGTGGTTCAAGGCCAGTCTGGGCAGGAAAGTCTTGAGATTCTTACTATAACAAACTACCAAAAAGCCAGAAGTGAAGTTGTAGCTCAAGTGATAGAGCACTAGCCTTGTACACAAAAGTTCAGAGAGAATGCCCAGGCCCTGAGTTCAAGCTCCAGGACAATCACATCACAGAGAGAGAGAGAGAGAGAAAGAGAGAGACAGAGACAAAGACAGAGAGAGCATACATTTATTTACTCAAAGTTCTGGAGGTCAGTTATTGGAACTGGGCTGTTGGTTCCCCAACCCCTCATCCCCCTCCCCTCACCATTCCAGCTTCTAGAAGCCCTGAATTCCTTGGATGGGGATTCCTCTTATCTTCAAGGCCAGCAATGACTGGTTCAGGCACAATTACTTTTTCAGTGGTACTGGGATTTGAACTCAAGACCTTGTGCTTGCTAGGCTATACTAGCTTGAGCTATACCTCCAGCCTCCATCAATTTTATTTATTTATTTATTTATTTATTTATTTATTTATTTATTTATTTATTTATTTATTTATTTATTGAGATAAGGGTGTTCTATGTTGCCTAAGGTGGCTCAGAATTCCTGGGCTCAAGAGATTCTCTTACTTCAGCTTCCTTATTAGCTGAGGTCACAAGAGCAACCGGCTATATACTTTTTTTAATGGTGCACATTTTTTAAAAATATATTTTTATTGTGAAAATACTGTACAGAGGGGTTACAATTACATGGGTAAGATAATGAGCACATTTCTTATCAGGCATTGTAGCCTCCTGCTTTGTTTCCCCTTCCCATCCCTTCGTATCCTCCCCCCCCCACCAAAGTTGTAAAGTTTGTTTTTCCACATAACGACTTGTATATCTCATTGTTGCAATGGGTCCTCCTGTATCCCTGTTTTAACAATTTGTTTTTTCCCTTCCCCTCCACATATACCAACATCATATATAGTGAAAGCAGGGGTTATAATGGTGCACATTTTTGAAAATCATGGTAATGTGTTGTCTTTTACCATTTTTTTTTGGTGGTGGTCCTGGGACTTGAACTCTGGCGTTGGGCACTGTCCCTGAGCTTTTTCAGCTCAAGGCCGCACTCTGCCACTTTGAGCCATAGCACCATTTCCCTTTTTCTGGTGTTTTAAATTAGAGATAAGAGTCTTGTGGGAGCTGGGCAACTCCTAGAACTCAGTGGACTGAGATCTGAGGATTGTGGTTTAAAGCAAGCCCGAGCAGGAAAGTCTATGAGACTTTTTTTTTTTTTTTTTTGGTTGTGGGGCTTGAACTCTAGGCCTGAGCACTGTCCCTTAGCTCTGTAGCTCAAGGCTAGCGCTCTACCACTTGAGCCACAGCACCACTTCTGACTTTTTCTGCTTATGTGGTGCTGAGGAATTGAACTGAGGGCCTCATGTTTGCAAGGCAAGCACTCTCCCTCTGAGCCACCTTCCCAACCCCTCTATGAGATTCTTATCTCCAATTAATCACAGAAAAAGCCAGAAACGGTACTGTAGCTCAAATGGTAGAGTGCTAGTCTTGAACTAAAGGGGCCTAGGGACAGTGTCCAGACCCAGAGTTCAAGCCCCAGGACTGGTTTAAAAAAAAAAAAAAAAAGGACTGTCATGGACTACTTACCTGCCTGAGCTGGCTTCAGACCACAATCCTCAGATCTCAGCCTCCCGAGCAGCTAGGATAACAGGTGTAAGCCATCAGTGCCAGACTTTTTACATTTTTTTTAAAAATGGGGGTGGGGGAGATGGAATCTTGGAGTCTTTATTACATAGTGTGCAATCTGCAGGCAGCCCATTGTAAGAAAGGCCTGCAAATACACTTAACACAGCTAGGAAACAGGCCAGAGAAGAAAGAAAGAACTAAAACAATGAGCAATGGGGGCGCCATGATGACTGGAGACAGGAGACAGGAAGACAGAACAGATCACAGAGACATGTGGCAGGTGTCTTTTTTTTCTTTTTGATGCTGGTCCTACAGCTCAAACTCAAGGCCTGGTTGATGTCCTCGAGCTTATGAGCGAGAGAGTGCTCTACCTCTTGAATTACAGCTTTATTTCTGCTTTGTAGTGGTTAATTGGAGATAAGAATCAGATGTACTTTCCTGCTCCAGCTGGCTTTGAACTACGATCCTCAGATCTCAGCCTTTCTTTTTTAATGTGCTCTTTTTTCTGTTTCTTTTTTAAAAATCCTGTTTAATTTTCATACAGCATTGATTTCTCACTTTTTCCACGTGTCCCCAATAGAATTTTTATTTCAGCTTATGTTAATAGTAAAATATAGATTTAAAGGAAATTTGTGCAAGTTTTTAGTTCTGTTTTTGTTTGCCAGTTCTAGGGTTTGAACTTGGAACTCAAGGCCTAGGCACTGTTCATGAGCTTCTTTTGCTCAAGGCTAGCACTCTACCACTTGAGCCACAATGCCACTTCTGGCTTTTTCTGTTTATATGGTACTGAGGAATCGAACCCAGGGCTTCATGCATGCTAGGCAAGCACTTTACCATTAAGCCACATTTCCAGCCCATGTGCAATTTTTTTAAAGCATTTAATTTATTGAAACAACGTGATGCCATGATCCTCCATTCAGCAGCAACCACTCCTTTTTACAGAGTCCTGGTTATATTTGTTGTTTTGCTCTGTACTGAAGCATAAAGCTTTTTACATTATTTTCAGACAGGGGTTGTGGTAGACTTTGTGTGTGTGTGTGTGTGTGTGTGTGTGTGTGTGTGTGTGTGTGTGTGTGTGTGTGTGTGATTTGGGGGTGTTTTCAGTGTGATTGCTTATTTTAAGAGTGAGTACACTTACTAGACAGTGGGCTTCAAGAAGGATGTAAATGAGGTTCATTTACTTATTTAGTTGAAGGAGCTTCTTTCTCGAGTTTACAAAGCCAGTCCTCCATCACTGAACTCCATTCTCTCTGGGGGCTGGATGAAAGTTAACCAATCTGATGTATGGGCTGGTACTTGAAAACAGCCAGTACCAAATCCATCAGGTTCCCATTAAAATAGACCAAATCCTGAGGAAACTTCTGCCCTAAACTCTCTAGAATCTTGAAAGTGGCTGATATGCTTGCCTGGATAGGCCACCAGGCCACCATGCACATCATCATAGTAGGGAACATGATGGAGATGGTGTTACTTGCCATGTACATGATGAAGAAATTAATGGGAATCTGTTTGAGGGGACTTAAGGTGATGTCCCAGCAGTACTTCTCTACCAGGATCCCGTACTCCTCCTGCACCCTGGTACCCAGCACTTGCTTGTCCAAGTAACAGACTGGGTACAGTGAGTCCCTGGCTGCTGCCCTGGTCACTCTTGCTCCTGCTGTCCCAGCAGGCCTGCACAGCTCAATGGCCCACTTGAATCGCCAGCCTCTGTTGGCTACAGGCCCCCGCTGAGATGTCATGACTGCTTCTTCCAAAATCTTTGGAGATCCAGACACGGGAGCCTGTGGATATCTCCAGTGTCACTGGCATCCCCCCAAATCTCAGCCTCTTTAGTAGCCAGAATTACAGCTATGAGCCACCAGTGCCCAGCACCAAAAAGGTCTTTTTTTTTTTTTTTTTGGTCAGCTGTGTTGTTTGAGTTCAGGGCCTGGGTGCTGTCTTTGAGCTTTTTCATTCACAGCTAGCCCTCTACCACTTTGAGCCACAGAGCCGTTTCCAACTTTTTGGTGATTAATTGGGGACAAGAGTCTCACTTTCCTACCCAGGTTGGCTTTGAAACGTAATCCTGCATAAGCCACTGCACCCAGAATTCTCAGACGTTTCTGCCTGGCTGGGTACAAACCAGGATCCTCAGATCTCAGTCTCCTGAGTAGCTAGAATTACAGGCATCAGGGGCTGGGAAGGTGGCTCAGTGGTAGAGTGCTTGCCTTGCAAGCATGAGGCCCTGGGTTCGATTCCTCAGCACCACATAAACAGAAAAAGCCGGAAGTGGTGCTGTGGCTCCAGTGGTAGAGTGCTAGCCTTGAGCTGAAGAGATGAGGGACAGCACTCAAGCCCAGAGTTCAGGCCCCATGACCGGCAAAAAAAAAAAAAAGAATTATAGGCATCAGCTACCATCACAATTTTAAAATGCAATAGTGGGAGATATTTAGGTTAAATTATATACTATGACTCTAACATATGTCTAATAATCGATATCTAATTTATGCTCATTATGTAGCTAATTACATGTACTTATATGCATTAATTGCATATTTGTATCTCATCATTTAAATTTAACATGTAATTATAAATCTAATAATTTCATGTAAATACGGTCCAACTATTGCATTATAAAAATGTGTTATGGATCTTATGTAGCCCAGGCTGGCCTCAAACTTTCCGTTTTCCTGCCTCAGTCTCCCAGGTGTGCTATCTGGCAAATTAATCCATAAGACAGCTGCAAACCATTTGGACTAGAGGCCGATCCTACAGGGAACATGGTAACTCATTTTGATTTGTAGCTTGGTTTGTGTTGCCAAAAAACATAGGTTGGAAGCCAGGTGCTAGTGGCTCATGCCAGTAATCCTAGCTACTAAGGAGGTTGAGATCTGAGGATCCTAGTTTTAAGTCAACCCAGACAAACAGATCTGAGAAACTCTTATATCCAATTAACAAGCAAAAAAACAGAAGTGGAGCTGTGGCTCAAGTGACTTCTAGCCTTTAGGAAAAAACAAAACAAAACTAAGGATGGTACCCAAGCCTGAGTTCAAGCCCCAGTATTGGCACTGACACTGGTATGGGCATGCACAGGCACATGCACACAGACACACAGACAAATTAAAAAATAGATTGGCATTATAACCAGGCCCCTGGAATCCTTATTTGGGAAGAGAGTCTTCACATATAAAGATGAGGTCATGTTGGACTCCAGTGAGCCCTAAATCCAAAGGGAAACTTGGACTCTCACACATAGACTCTGTGAATGAAGACAGAGACTGGAATGCTGCAGCCTCAATAAAGGGGTGCTTGGGAGCCACCAGATGCTGGGAGAGGTGGGAAGGATCCTCTTGCAGCCTCTACAGGGAGCTCAGCCCTGTACACAGCTTGAGTTTGGATTTGTGATCTCTAGAATTATGAGAGGATAAATTTTCCTTTGTGATACTTTGCTACAGCAGCCTCGGGAAAGTATTACCTGATCAGATCTATGTTGCAGGCAACCATCCCATTAACATCTCCTTGGAGATGTGTTAATCTGATGGGTCTGGCTCCCTGGGGATGGCACCCTGTTCTGACTCCCTATAGGAAATGACATTATACATGTCAAACCCAGTGGGCAGATCTTGAGCTGCGAGATTTAGCAGATTTTGGTTGTTGGAAGAGATGTTTTTGGTAAAAAGAGAAACTAAACATTGCCATAATCCAACCCAGGATGCCAGGATCTAGGGGAAGGAAAGGGATGGGTGATGGTGGGTGCAGGAAGGCCCAACCTTGCCTCCTGCTCACTGTCCCTCCTCTGTACACACAGGCCTTCCCACTGGGAACTTGGAAATCCTGGGAGGGGAAGTCCACCTGCTGCAAGGGCTGTCTTCTCCATTGCTTATTCATCAGAACACACTGCACGTTGCTGCAGAGACTTCAGGAAGCTAAGAAGCTAAGGCCCCGGAGCTGGGGGTAGGGGGGCTGAGGATGCAATTTGATCATCTGGAAGTGAGTCTGCCTCCAGGAGACCTTCGGAAATACTCAGCATGTGGATCATCAGCAGAGCAGATGATCAAGGGATGAAATCTTTGGGATCCAGGGAATCTCCCAGTGGGGGATAATTTCCTATATCCTGCCAATATTAGTAGGATATGGCTGGATCAACTCTAAGGATCTACTTTCTAGGTCAGGATATAGTAATGTTAACCACTCTCTAGGTATTCTTGGGAGTTTCTTAGAAGGAATTCGAATACCTATCTGTATCCCCTCTCCCTTTTTTTTGGGGGGGGTCCGGTCGTGGGGCCTGAACTCTGGGCCTGGGCGCTGTCCCTCAGCTCTTCAGCTCAAGGCGAGTGCTGCACCACTTGAGCCACAGCGCCACTTCCGGCTTTTTTTTCTGCTTATGTGGTGTTGAGGAATCGAACCCAGGGCCTCATGCATGCAAGGCAAGTGCTCTACCACTGAGCCACCTTCCCAGCCCTCCTTTTTTTTTTTTTTTTGGTCAGTTTTGGGGCTTGAACTCTGGGCCTGGGTGTTGTCCCTGAGCATTTCAGCTCAAGGTGAGCACTCTACCACTTGGGCCACAGAGCCACTTCCGGTTTTCTGGTAGTTAATTGGAGATAAGAGTCTCACAGACTTTCCTGCCTGGGCTGGCTTTGAACTGCGATCCTCAGATCTCAGCCTCCTTACTAGCTAGGATTACAAGTGAGAGCTACCAGCATCTGGCTCCTCTCCCACTTTTTTAAGTATTAGGGTTTGAACTCAGGGCCTTGAACTTGTTAGGCACGTTCTCTACCATTTAACATTTATCTCACCCGCTCTCTCCAGCCCTTTTTTGCTGTAGTTATTTTTCAGTCTGGTCTTAAGGTTTTTCCCAGGACTAGCCTCAGACCAAGCTCCTCCTATCCCTGCCTCCTGTGTAGCCAGGATGACAGGCATGCACCATCATACCTAGCTCTACCCTTCCCTTTATGTCCTAGCCAGATCTTAACTGGTATGCCAGGTTTCAGTTGGCTGGGGGCTCAAGCTTTCCAAGCTTTGGGTAACTGTGAGGTCTCTGTCTGTCTCATCCTGTTCTGTCTCTGCTGAACAGGTCTAACCCCACAGAAGGTCACAGCACAGCCCAGGGACCCACAACTGTGATGTCGGAGGTCACCTGATACCCCATCTGTTCTGCCTTTGTCTACTCCGCTGTCTCTTTCTCTTGATCTCCACAGTCCCTATCTCTCAGAGCTCCTCTGGCTCTGCCCTCGACTGTAACTATTGTCTCTTACAGAGGAGGCTGCCTGTCTCTTTGTGGGCCCTTTTCATCTCATGTCCTCGGGGCCTCCCTCACTACCCCCAGGACTAATTAAGGTATTTTTTTTCCTAAACAAGCCCAGTTGTATCTGGAAAATGAATTCTGATGCCAGCTGGTAAAATTAATTTCCCCCCTATCTTCTATAATAGCAGAATGAACAACACACAGTGGCATATCCCTAGGAGGGCCAGTATCTAGGGGAAGGACAAGCGTGTAGGCCAATAATTACTATATAATGTAGGAAACATCCACATCGGTGTGGCTAGGCAAGGCGAGGCACAGTAACAAACATCTCCACGTCCCAGTGTGGAGAAATGTTATTTCGCACTCTGGAGAAATCCATCCAGGCCTTCACAATGGTATCTTATTTGGAAACGGTCATAATTAGTTAAGATAGGAGTAACAGCACTGGGTCCCTGAGGTCAATGACTAATGTCCTGTGTGGGTGTGTATGAGAGAGAGAGTAAGAGAGAGAGAAAGAGAGAGAGAGAGAGAGAGAGAGAGAGAGAGAGAGAGAGAGAGAGAGAGAGAGAGAGAGAGAGAGAGAGAGAACACGTGTGCCCGCTCACAAGCACGCATCATGCACACATCAGTCCTGGGGTTTGAACTCTGGATCTGGACGCTGTCCCTGAGCTAGCACTGTTCCCAAGGCTAGCACTCTACCACTTGAACCATAGCTCCACTTCTGGCTTTTTAGAGGTTAATTGGGGATCAGAGTCTCATGGACTTTTCTGCATGGGTTGGTTTCAAACCACCATTCTCACATCTCAGGTCCTTCAGCAGCTAAGATTACAGGCATGAGCTACTGGTGCCCAGCCTGTTTAGCTTCTCCATCATGCTTTTCATGTCCATAGCCCAGAGAGTGGGGAACAAAATGAGCCTTGACTCTGTATGTCCTGTTACACAGCAGAAGGACCTCAGCAGAGATAATTAAGGCTCAGGACCTTAGATAGGGAGATCACCCCATGCACACAAACCATAGAATACTAGTAAGCAAGAACAAATAATGCACATGATACAACTGGGTTAGAGACTATCTTCATCCATTTGTATTAATTTTGTAAAATACCTGAGGCTAGGTAATTTTTAAGGGCCAATAATTTATTTTCTCCTTGTTTTGGAGGCTGGGAAATTGAAACAAAGAGGCTGAATATTTTACCAACATTTCAGGGCTCTTGCATTAATACATTGTGTGTGTGTGTGTGTGTGTGTGTGTGTGCGCGCGTGCGTGTGTGTGTGTGTGTGTGTGTGTGTGTGTGTGCATTCTCTGGTACTACAGCTTGAACACAAGGCTAAGGTGTTCTCCCTTAGATTGTCTTTCAAGGCTGGTGCTCTACCATTTGAGACACACCTCCACTTCTAGCTTTTTGTGTATGTGTCTATCCTGGCGCTTGAATTCAGGGCCTGGATGCTGTCCCTGAGCTTTTTTTGCTCACTCTGCCACTTGAGCCACACTGCTCAAGTGTGGTTTGATGGTTAATTGGCAATAAGAGTCTCACAGACTTTTCTGCCCAGCTAGCTTCAAACCTGTATCCACAGATCTCAGACTCCTGAGTAACTTGGATATAGGTGTGAGCTCCTGGCATCTGGCAATATATGTACTCTTAACATGCCAGAATGAAGTGCTTATGTGTCAGCTCTTATTTTGTTCAATGTTTTCTTCTTAGGCTGAGCTTCTTCCTTAGTGCTATTTTCCTCACACATTGCATACCCAGCCCCTGTCACCAAGAAGAAACTCATGGACTATATAAACTACACCCCTGCCCCCCAATCATCAGGATTTACAGCTACAGTGAAGGGCCTGCTTCTAAAGCAGCTCCAGTAACTGGCAGAGTTGTGGAGAAAATGTGTTTCCACAGGATCTGTCCTGCTTGAAATCAGTGATGGCTTTAATTAAAACTTTCCTTTTGGACTGGAAATGGATGAGACACATTTCTCTTGGTACTTAAGATGTCAACAAATGAGCCGGGCACCGGTGGTTCTGGCCTGTAATCCTAGCTACTCAGGAGGCTGAGATCTGAGGATCATGGTTCAAAGCTAGCTTGGGCAGGAAAGTCCGTGAGACTCTTATCTTCAATAAGCCACCAGAAAACCAGAAGTACTATGGCTGAAGTGGTAGAGCACTCGCCTTCAGCTGAAGAGCACAGGGACAGCGCCCAAGCCCAGAGTATAAGCCCCATGACTAACAACAACAAAAGAAGTCATCAAATGGTGTCTATCATCTTTTAGGTAGTCAAACCTCAATAGCTAGCCAGGCACTGTTGATTCATTTTTTTATATGAAATAATATTTATTGAAATGAACTCCAGGAAATGGAAACAAGAAGTTTTTTCCTTTGTTGATGTTTTTTTCTTCTTTTCCTTCTGTCTTGTTTGTTTATCTGTCTTTGGGAGGGTAAGGGGGGAGCACAGTGAAAAAAATGTACAACTTGTGGGTGGGTATGGGAGGAGGGAAAACCTGGGAGAGAGTAAGGGAATGAGTGACATTGTTCAAAAAGAAATGTACTCTTTATCTGATTTATATAACTTTAACCCCTGTGTATATCACCTTTACAATAACAATTAAAAGTCCATTTTAAAAAGTGAAAGGAAAGAAAGAAGAGTTATGGGGAAGCAAATTCTCAGTGGGAATGGAGGGGAATTCCCAGTCAGAGAAAATTTCCTAAAATCCAGAGCTTCTTTTTCCAGGCCAAGTAGATATTTGGTCCTTACTCCCCTCTCTTGTGGGAGTGTACCTTTTTTTTTTTTTTTTAATATGTTTTTAGTGTGAAAATACTGTACAGAGGGGTTACAATTGCATGGGTAAGATAATGAGCACAATTGCATGGGTAAGATAATGAGCACATTTCTAATTTTTTTTTGGGGGGTCCGGTCATGGGGCCTGAAATCTGGGCCTGGGCGCTGTCCCTCAGCTCTTCAGCTCAAGGCTAGCGCTCTACCACTTGAGCCACAGCGCCACTTCTGGCTTTTTTCTTTTTGCTTATGTGGTGCTGAGGAATCGAACCCAGGGCCTCATGCATGCAAGGCAAGTGCTCTACCACTGAACTACCTTCCCAGCCCCATGAGCACATTTCTTATCAAGCATTGTAGCCTCCTCCTTTGTTTCCCCTTCCCATCCCTTCGTATCCTTCCCCCCCTCTCCCCCCCCCCCCCCCGCACCAAAGTTGAAAATTCGTTTTTTGACATAATGACTTGTACATCTCATTGTTGCAATGGGTCCTCCTGTATCCCTGTTTTAACAATTTGTTTTTTCCCTTCCCTTCCACATATACCAACATCAAATATAGTGAAAGCAGGGGTTATACCATGGGGAAGGGACATACAAGGCAACAAAGACATAATCTTATAAATATGTTAGAAACAATTGAATGAAAAATCTCTCTCTCTCTCTCTCTCTCTCTCTCTCTCTCTCTCTCTCTCTCTCTCTCTCTCTCTCTCTCTCTCTTTGTCAGTCGTGGGGCTTGAGCTCTAGGCCTGGGAGCTGTCCCTGAACAATTCAGCTCAAGGCTCATGCTCTACCACTTGAGCCATCGCGTTGATTCATTCTTGTAATTCTAGTTAGCTATTGAGGATGGAGACTTGAGGATTGTGGTTCAAAGCCAGCCTAGGCAGGAAAGTCTGGGGGACTTCAACCACCAAAAAGTTGAAAGCGAAGCTGTGGTTCAACTGGTAGAGCATTAGTCTTGAGTGAAAAAGTTTAAGGGATAGTGTGCAGGTACTAAGGTCAAGCCCAAGTACCAGTACAAAGTCAAAACAAACAAACAAAAAACTATTGCTGGATACTTATTTGATTTCTGACATAAATAACATTTTCCAGGACATATGTGTCAGCTCTTATTTTGTTCAATGTTTTCTTCTTAGGCTGAGCTTCTTCCTTAGTGCTATTTTCCTCACACATTGCATACCCAGCCCCTGTCACCAAGAAGAAACTCATGGACTATATAAACTACACCCCTGCCCCCCAATCATCAGGATTTACAGCTACAGTGAAGGGCCTGCTTCTAAAGCAGCTCCAGTAACTGGCAGAGTTGTGGAGAAAATGTGTTTCCACAGGATCTGTCCTGCTTGAAATCAGTGATGGCTTTAATTAAAACTTTCCTTTTGGACTGGAAATGGATGAGACACATTTCTCTTGGTACTTAAGATGTCAACAAATGAGCCGGGCACCGGTGGTTCTGGCCTGTAATCCTAGCTACTCAGGAGGCTGAGATCTGAGGATCATGGTTCAAAGCTAGCTTGGGCAGGAAAGTCCGTGAGACTCTTATCTTCAATAAGCCACCAGAAAACCAGAAGTACTATGGCTGAAGTGGTAGAGCACTCGCCTTCAGCTGAAGAGCACAGGGACAGCGCCCAAGCCCAGAGTATAAGCCCCATGACTAACAACAACAAAAGAAGTCATCAAATGGTGTCTATCATCTTTTAGGTAGTCAAACCTCAATAGCTAGCCAGGCACTGTTGATTCATTTTTTTATATGAAATAATATTTATTGAAATGAACTCCAGGAAATGGAAACAAGAAGTTTTTTCCTTTGTTGATGTTTTTTTCTTCTTTTCCTTCTGTCTTGTTTGTTTATCTGTCTTTGGGAGGGTAAGGGGGGAGCACAGTGAAAAAAATGTACAACTTGTGGGTGGGTATGGGAGGAGGGAAAACCTGGGAGAGAGTAAGGGAATGAGTGACATTGTTCAAAAAGAAATGTACTCTTTATCTGATTTATATAACTTTAACCCCTGTGTATATCACCTTTACAATAACAATTAAAAGTCCATTTTAAAAAGTGAAAGGAAAGAAAGAAGAGTTATGGGGAAGCAAATTCTCAGTGGGAATGGAGGGGAATTCCCAGTCAGAGAAAATTTCCTAAAATCCAGAGCTTCTTTTTCCAGGCCAAGTAGATATTTGGTCCTTACTCCCCTCTCTTGTGGGAGTGTACCTTTTTTTTTTTTTTTTAATATGTTTTTAGTGTGAAAATACTGTACAGAGGGGTTACAATTGCATGGGTAAGATAATGAGCACAATTGCATGGGTAAGATAATGAGCACATTTCTAATTTTTTTTTTGGGGGTCCGGTCATGGGGCCTGAAATCTGGGCCTGGGCGCTGTCCCTCAGCTCTTCAGCTCAAGGCTAGCGCTCTACCACTTGAGCCACAGCGCCACTTCTGGCTTTTTTCTTTTTGCTTATGTGGTGCTGAGGAATCGAACCCAGGGCCTCATGCATGCAAGGCAAGTGCTCTACCACTGAACTACCTTCCCAGCCCCATGAGCACATTTCTTATCAAGCATTGTAGCCTCCTCCTTTGTTTCCCCTTCCCATCCCTTCGTATCCTTCCCCCCCTCTCCCCCCCCCCCCCCCCCGCACCAAAGTTGAAAATTCGTTTTTTGACATAATGACTTGTACATCTCATTGTTGCAATGGGTCCTCCTGTATCCCTGTTTTAACAATTTGTTTTTTCCCTTCCCTTCCACATATACCAACATCAAATATAGTGAAAGCAGGGGTTATACCATGGGGAAGGGACATACAAGGCAACAAAGACATAATCTTATAAATATGTTAGAAACAATTGAATGAAAAATCTCTCTCTCTCTCTCTCTCTCTCTCTCTCTCTCTCTCTCTCTTTGTCAGTCGTGGGGCTTGAGCTCTAGGCCTGGGAGCTGTCCCTGAACAATTCAGCTCAAGGCTCATGCTCTACCACTTGAGCCATCGCGTTGATTCATTCTTGTAATTCTAGTTAGCTATTGAGGATGGAGACTTGAGGATTGTGGTTCAAAGCCAGCCTAGGCAGGAAAGTCTGGGGGACTTCAACCACCAAAAAGTTGAAAGCGAAGCTGTGGTTCAACTGGTAGAGCATTAGTCTTGAGTGAAAAAGTTTAAGGGATAGTGTGCAGGTACTAAGGTCAAGCCCAAGTACCAGTACAAAGTCAAAACAAACAAACAAAAAACTATTGCTGGATACTTATTTGATTTCTGACATAAATAACATTTTCCAGGACATAAATTATGCTGCGTGAAGCATCCTTGCATGCTCATCTTCATGCACATCTGATTGTATCCTTAGGGTAAATCCCTAGAAGTGGAAATTGCCGGTCTGAACACGGTCAAGGCATCTGACAGACAATGGTACGTTGCAGACGGGTACCAATTCATAGCCCCCGCAGGCCCATACTGCCCGGCCTATCTCACACCCTGCGTGAGGGCCAAGTGTGATTTCTCTCATCTTTGTTAATTCGATGAGGAGTGGAAAATGTATTAAGTGTGGTACTGAACCATGAACTAAATCAAAGATTAAAACCTACATGCACACCCTCGCCTGGTGAGCTGGCCTGAACCAGAACTGAATGTGTATTTTCTAAAACGATTGAGCTGGAACATCAAAATTGTCTCTGAACTGAGACTCGATCTGTGCTCCGATCCATCCAAGGCCCTAATTAGGCCATAAGGGGACTACACTGGGAACCTGGGATGTCCCTTGACCTTGTTAACATTGAACTACACTGCCCACTTGCACAGGGCTGTGTCACTGCTCGAATTTACACATGTCCAATTATGGCTCTGTGCAGGTCGCCAGTCCTGACATGGAAAACTCAGAACACAGGAGGAAGGGAGTCACTTGACACTTCTGTATTCTCCTGAGACCCTTAACCTGAATAGTGAATAATACCAAGGAACCAGGTAAGCAAATGAAGCCAACAAACTGGGTTAACCACTTCTAGCACTAGCAAATCTGTTAACTGAGTCTGATGAACAGCTAATGGATTATCTGATGAATGAGTTAGCCAGTAAACAGGTTAACTGATGGAAATATTAACAGGTGAATGGATTACCTGATGAACAGGTTACCTGAGAATGTAACTAGTGAACAGGTTAACTGACAAGCAGTTTAACTGGATGTATAAAACAGCAGGTTAACTGATGAATGGTTAATTAATGGGTGAACAGCTTAATTGATAAATAGGTTAGCTGGTTAACAGAAAAACTGGTAAATAGTTTAACTGTATCCTTGTCATATTAGCAAGTCTATTGTTTGTTTGTTTGTTTCTTTCTTTCTTTCTTTTTTTGGCCAGTCCTGGGGCTTAAACTCAGGGCTGGGGCCCCGCCATGAGATTCTTTTTGCTCAAGGCTAGCACTCTACCACTTGAGCCACAGCACTACTTCCAGCTTTTTCTGTTTATGTAGTGCTGAGGAATTGAACCCAGAGCTTCATGCATGCTAGGTAAGTACTCTCCCACTAAGCCATATTCCCAGCCCCAACAAGTCTACTATTTTACTGCAGCTGTAAATTTAGCTTTTCTCCCCAAATAAATACAAGTTCTAGGTGAGACTAGCATAAAAAAAAAAAAAAGACAGGGACCATTAAGGCTCACCTATAGTCATACCACCTCCTACTTAGTTGTCTTCAGGGTTACAGGGATCAGGAACACATGGGGGCCTAGAAACATCACAAACACCATGGCAAGAGAACTGATCACACAAGAATTAGTGACCAAATGGTGTCACCTGGTCAGGCTACAGGGAGATGTCCAGAAAGCCCCAGTAAGCCTGCACCTCCCCCATGACAGCTTTGAGGAGCAGGCGCTCTATTCACAGGGCTGTTTGCCAATTAAAACCTTTTTCTCCCCAGAAATATCTAAAAAAAATAACTTATTGAGCTTGACTACATAAATGTCACAAATTTCACAGTATTGTAGGATTAGTGATACTTACAGTCACAAACACATTTTAACCGTCACAAGGAAAATTGTTATATTAGCCTATAAAGTTTGTGAATTCTATAAGCTTTGACAATACAACTATTTCTTCCATGTTGGGTGATATGTACATTTCTTTCCTTTTGCTTAGTGGTAGCTGTTCCCTTTCATTCCCTTCCTCCCATCGCTGCCCTTGAGTTGCTTAGTTCATTTTCATCAATGTCCTGTGCAGCTGATGGGCCCCTCTGTTGTATTTTTTTCCCCATTTCTTAATATCTATCTTAAATATCTTTTTTGTCAGTCATGGGGCTTGAACTCTGGGCCTGAGTGCTGTCCCTCAGCCCTTCAGCTCAAGGCTAGTGCTCTACCACTTGAGCTACAGCACCACCTCCAGTTTTCTGGTGGTTTATTGGAGATAAGAGTTTCACAGACTTGGGGCTAGGAAGGTGGCTCAGTGGTAGAGCGCTTGCCTTGCATGCCTGAGGCCCTGGGTTCGATTCCTCAGCACCACATAAGCAAAAAGAAAAAAGCCGGCAGTGGCGCTGTGGCTCAAGTGGTAGAGCGCTAGCCTTGAGCTGAAGAGCTGAGGGACAGCGCCCAGGCCCAGAGTTCAGGCCCCACGACAAAAAAAAAAGAGTTTCATGGACTTTCCTGCCCCAGCTGGCTTTGAACTATGATCTTCAGATCTCAGCCTCCTGAGTAGCTAGGATTACAGGGGTGAGCCACTGGCACCCGGCTATCTTAAATATCTTAACAAGCAAGAATATACACAGTCAAATCCAGAAAAATGTTAATGATGCCCTTATAACAAATGGAATTTTTTTTAACAAAAATAAAAGGAATTTGTTATTGTCTAGAAAAGTATGGTAGTTTGGATATATCACTAAGCAATATTTACTAGTTATGGCAGGCTTATCATTGTAGTCATGAGGTGCCCAAATAAGTAACTAAAAAGTAAAACAAAAACAAAAACAAAAAGTCAGGCGCCTGTGTCTCATGCCTGTAATCCTAGCTACTCAGGAGGCTGAGATCTCAAGATCTTGGTTTGAAGCCAGCTTGGGCAGGAAAGTCCCCAAGTCTGTTTTTTTGTCAGTCCTGGGGCATGAAACTCAGGGCCTGAGCACTGTCCCTGAGCTCTTCAGTTCAAAGCCAGAGCTCTACCACTTGAGCCACAGCGCCACTTCTGGCTTTTTCTGTGTATGTGGTACTGAGGAATTTGAACTCAGGGCTTCATGCATGCTAGGCAAGCACTCTACCACATTCCTAGCCCCCAGGAAAGTCTTACCTCCAATTAACCACCAGAAAACTGGAAATGGCCCTGTGGCTCAAGCGGTAAGTGCATTCACCTTGATCTGAAGAGCTCAGGGACAGTGTGGAGGACCCTGGGGCTTAAAGCCCCAGGACTGACAAAAAAACAACACAACCTTTTTCCCCTTTTATGTGTGGGTATTGGGGCTTGAACTCAGGGCTTGGGGGCTTTCCTAGAGCTTTTTCACTCAATGGTGCTCTACCACTTAGGCCACAGCTCCACTTCCAGCTTTTTGCTAGTTAACTGGAGATAAGAGTCTCACAGACTTTCCTGCCTAAGCTGGCTTCAAGCCCAGATCCTGAGATCCCAGCCTGAGATCCGGAGTAGCTAGGATTACAGGCGCAATCCACAGGTGACAGGCAATTAAAAAACCTTTCTTGCCTCAGTCTCGGCAGTGGAACTGGTCCTTCAAGGTCAAGGCCCACATGCTGCCATGCAGCCATCAAGGCCTTGGATGCTGTCTGCCACCCACTTACCCAAGGGCCACGGGGGTCCTGGATGCTCACCTCCACGCCCATTTTCCCCTCTGGGCCTGACACCTCACTCTAAGGACCAGGCCTTCCACTGTAAGATGTCTCTCCACAGCAGGGCCGGTCTGCAGGACAACTGCCCTCAGGGCTGTGACAAAAAGTGGGTTTCCAGCCAGGCCAATAAAAAAGTGAGCTCCCTGCAGCGCTCATGGGGCCCTCACACGTGGGCCAACTGGTAAGCATCTTAAGAACTGGAACATTCTGGAAGGTTCTGTCGGAGGTCGTGCGCAAGTGAAGTGGCGAGGCATCCATTTTCCCTCAGAGACTCGAGAGACTAGGGTTTGGAGTCTGACTGGTAAGACAAAAGCGGGCAGGGCGGGAAAGGTAAGGGCCCTGGGGTGGTAAGAGGTCCTGGTACGGTCAGACTTCCATGGCCCCTTCTACGCACGCGCTAGGAACAGTGGGCAGGCAAAGAAACGGAGGCGTGGCCTACACCAGAACGCGGGCGTCTAGAGCGGGAGGCGGGGCGGAACGACGATGCGAGCATCCCATTGGAAGGTGGGGAAGGGAGGGGCTTGGCGCCGCTGCGAGGCAGGCCCCGCCCCCAGGCCCGCGGGGAGCGGCGCAGCAGCGGAGGCGGTGAGCGCGGTGAGCGCGGTGGGCACGGGCGGCGGCGGTTGGCGGGCTGGCCTTCTGTGGTTGGGGCCGCCGCGGCCTCCTCGCTCGGGCTCGGGCGCCGTGCTGGACAGGCCGAGGCGCCCGGTGAGCCTGGCCTGTGCACTCCTCGGGTCCGCTGGGCGGGGCTGAGGCGGCGAGGCCTGGCTGGGCCTGTGGGAGGGACGGCCCCGGCTGGCCGGGAGACTCGTCCCCGGGTGTGCACCTTGGAGCCTGCTAGCCGTATCCCCCCCACCTCTGCTTTCACCCGGGTCCTTGCTGCTTCATCCTCCGTCTCTGCGAACTCTTATTTATGCGGCCGCAGACGCATTTTCTGCTCCCTGGAACCCCGTCCTTGCTACCTGATCCCCTTCTCCCGTCGACTAATTGCGAATCACATCTTTGCTGCTGGAACACCTCCCCCCTGCCCCCCCCGTTGGCCCACATGTGAGGGTCCCCCCCCCCCCGCGTCCCTGATCTCTGCTGCGCGATCCTTCATCGCTACTGCAAAAAGCTCATTCTTGCTGTCTGAACCCCACCTCCCCTACCTTACTGCTGCGAACCCTAGTCTTTGCTGCCTGGATTCCTGTCTGCTGCTCGAAACCCTCCCCCCCCCATCCCCCACCGGTTCCTCTGCTACCTAAACTCCCCCCTCTGCCATACTTACCCCCCTCCCCACCCCCCCATCACCAGCTTTCCATTTCTGTCCACAGCCTAGGCCGCCATGGCCTTGGGTTTAGAGAAGGTTCTGCAGCTGTCCCTGTCCTTTCAGGGACATGGCAACCAAAAGAGAGAGCAGTCCTCAGCTCTGTGGGGTTTTTGTTTTGTTTTGAATGCTCTGTGGGCTACTATTTAACTCCCTGAGCAGGGGAAGGTTTGTAAGATGTGATTGTTTAAAATGCCTCTCGTGTGGAGGTTCGAGGCAGGCCTTCAGCCCAGGGATGATTTTTTCAGGAGCCTTTTAAAAATAATCTGGACAGAACCTTTGGGAAGGAATCTGATGTATTTGTATTTTATTCATGGGGGATGGTGTGTGTGTGTGAGGGGGAAACAACAACAACACAGGCACCTGCCTTCCTAGGTACCAAGGCTGTCCTGTCCCTTTTTTTGTTTGTCAATGGGCTCTTAGGCACTGAGCAGCTCATTTTGAGGTTACAGGATTGAACCATTTACTTGCAGGATAAGTCAAGCTCACCTTTGCCCTTGAGGGTTATGTCTGTGTTAAAATAGCAAGCAAACGCCTTCATAAACCACCGTGCAAATTTTGTTGCAGGGCACATCGGCGGCAGACCTTGAAGCATTTTGTCTGTGCCAAATCATTACCACTTGCCACATGAGTCCCAATCATGACGGATGCCAAGTATGTCCTCTGCCGATGGGAAAAGCGATTATGGCCTGCGAAGGTGACAGCCATTATTCTGTAATTTCAGGAATTAGAAATGACTTTCAGATGACAAGTAAAATCTTTATCAGGCTCCTGTACCTAGGAGTAGCTTGGGTGGAATAATTGAACCTGAACAGTTGGCGCCTGGATCTGTTGGCACAGATCCCCGTTCCCCATTTAATGGGGTTTTGGTCTACTGCTTACAAAGTCTCATGCTTCCTAAAGTGTCTTTTTTTTCACTCTATGAAAAAAAAAAACAGCTATAAAAAGGCATGTGAGGCTCTGACTCAAGAGAATATCTGGCAAGAAGCCCCATGATAGTAAATAACAGTAGTGTTTTGGGGACGCCTTCCAGCAGTTCAGCAGGAAGTGCTGGGCTGGAAGGCAAGGAGCCTGGGTCCCTGGACTGAGTTCTCCTTTGGTTTTATGTGCCTCCTTTTCCTATTTGAGTTAAGGGGATTGGATCTAGTATCTGAAATCCTGCAGTTGTACTTACTACATTTGTATTCTTGTGTTTGCCTCTGTTCCTTAGTTTGTCTCAATAACAAGGATTATTTTTCTTTTTTCTTTTAAACTTAGGTATTGGCCAGAACGGAGACTCCAACAAAAAATAAGAGAAAAAAGACATTCTTTCTAAATGTTCAAATACTCTCCCTAGAGGAAAAGTTAAGTGTTTTGTTTTTTTAATACTGTTTTTTTCCCCCCTGTCTGGGATTTCTAATACTCTTCTGTCATCCCCACAACATGAGATCCACTTGTAACGGTTGATAATGCTGTAGTTACTATTATTCATTATTATTAGTTCCTAATGATAATGCTGTAGTTACTATTATTCATTATTATTAGTTCCTAATCAGCTTTATGAGGATGACACCTTGATTCTACTTTATGCTAGTTTGGAAGTTGAAGATCTGAGCAAAGCATCTGTAAGATCCACAGAGAGATTTTAACGAAATTTGAATAAACAAGCTATACCCAAGAGCAACTCTTTTTTCGGGTCCAAATAGAGAGCTTTCCTTCTCAGATTAGTGTATCTTCTTTTGGAAACTGCAGGGGCCTGTCGGTTTTGAAGCCTTTGATTTCCAGCCTGGCACTCCAATAAGAAACAATTTTTCAGCATTCAAAAGGTTATTGAGTAGTTAAGGGGCAATCCAGTATTGTCCTATACCTGATTATCTGGGTGTGAAGAGGTGTGGGTTGTCTGCAAGGACAATGAGTACTTCAGTGATGTGTGATGGTGCTGGCGTGTCTGGGGTCAGAATCCCCACTTCTAAAGAGTTCCCTGGCTGGTTCTCTTTCTTGCTTGTGTCTCTTGGGGGGCTCCCTGGCCCCACTTCTTCCCTGCCATCTCCCGCTTCTTCAGAGCTGCCTCAAGAGCCCGCCTGGCCCCCAGCTCACACTCTCCCTGCGGCTGGGAAGGTAATTGAATACTTGAGTTAAAAAGGAAAGACATCCTTTTAAACTAAAACACGCCTGCTGGGCTGTAAACAGCTTTTAGTGACATTATCGTCTACTCTGGAAACCTAACAAAGGAGTTATTTGTGCAGTTGAAAGTCGGATTTGCCTCATAAAAGTCACAATTTGAATTTATTTTTACTCTTAACTCCAGCCAACCTTTTCTGTCTTAAAAGAGAGAGAGAGGGAGGGGGAAAAAACCCACACCCACCGGGGTCCTTGCTGCCTATAACCTCAGGCAGGCGAATTCCTAGTTGGCTGTGACTTTTGGTGT
The DNA here is from genome assembly GCF_024711535.1 of Dipodomys merriami. Lineage (NCBI taxonomy): Eukaryota > Metazoa > Chordata > Mammalia > Rodentia > Heteromyidae > Dipodomys > Dipodomys merriami. The sequence continues at coordinate 5,053,855 of NW_027206291.1, forward strand.
AAGTGGAAGGTTGAGGAGGGAACTGAATCTAATTCTTTTGTCATCTGGAGAAAAACATGTTTGAAAGTGTCTCGGAGGCCTTAGCTGCTAGTGTATAACCGCGTCTGTCCCTGCAGAATCCAGGTGAGGAGCACAGAAGTCAAGGTCCTAAAGAAGTCTCAAATTGAGAACATTGCTGCCTTGTTAGGTAAGAGCACACTTCGGGTGACCGTGAGTTTTGACAAAAGGAGCTTGGGAGAAGGGAAGAAAACTCCGCTCTGTCGGTAAAAATTTATCCTGTGCAGTCTGTATTTCCTTATGGAAGGGAATATGAATGACATATGATGAGAAAGGAAAAAATCCCAGGTCTGTTATCCCAGCACTCAGGCTAAACAGGGGTTCCAGGCAGAAACAAAGACCAAAAAAAGGTAGCTTGGCTCTGCTTGCTTTTTTTTTTTTTGGTGCCAACCTGGGCTTGAATTTAGGGCTTGGACACCGTGCCTGAGCTTGTTTTTGCTCAGGGCTAGTACTACAGTGCCATTTCCAGATGGTTTGGTTTTTTTGTTTTTTGGTTTTTTTTTTTTTGTTGTTGATTTTTTTTTTTTTTTTTTTTTTTTGGTAGTTAATTGGAGAAAAGTCTCACAGACTTTCCTTCCCAGGCTGGTTTTGAACCTCATTCCTCAGATATCAGCCTCCTGAGTAGTTAGGATTATAGATTTGAGCTACTGATAACGAGCTAGATCTGCTTTCTTAAGCCTTTCCAGGATTTTCCAGTTTTTTGTGTATATTGAATTTTTTTTCAGACCAATACTGGCTACTTGAGCCACACCTTCAGTCCAGTATTTTGTTGGGTAATTAGAGATGGTATCTAGCAGATTTTTCTGCCTGGGTTGAGTTTGAACCTCAGTCTTTCAAGTCTCAAACTCCTCTTGAGTAGCTAGGATTATTGGCATGAGCCATCAGTAATTTTTTTTTTTCTTTTTTTGGCTGGAATAGGGACAGAATCTGGGGCCTTGTACTCACCAGTGAGCTGCGATCTCAGCCCCTGTGTTTTTTGGGGGAGGGAGGCATTTGAGGCAGAATCACAATATATATTCCAGGCCGGCCCGGAACTCTCGATTCTTTGCCTCAGACTCAACTGCTGCGTTTACAGATGTGCCATAAGGCCTGGCCCTCCTAGTCATGTTCTTTATTTAAGGTTTAAGGCCATTTCAATAAATAGTTCTCTCAAGTGATCTAAAGACATTGATGAGTTTACTGCCATGGGGGGAGGGGAGGTGTTGCTCCCTGTCCCCCCCCCCCCTTTTTTTTTTTTTTTTGGCTATCCCACAGGTAAGGCTGTAAACTGGCTCTCTTGCCATCTGGCTAAGAAGCACTTGCTTATGTAAGATTCTAGAACAGAGCCCAAAAGGAGAAAGAGTGGGGTAGTCTAGGATCTGCATTGGTTGCTGCCCATTATATGCAGGTATTGTCTGGATGGGAATGAGGCTGGTCAACTGGCAAGAATTTAGCAGCTATCCCCTGTGCATTTCATAGCTGAGAGTGACTTGAAGTAAGCCTGGCAGAGCCAGGGATCTGTCACATGCATACACAGCTAGAGAACAGTAACCATCCTCTGGGTGCCCACCTAATCACTTTCTAGCAAAACCAGACTTAAAATTGCTCAAACCTATAATCCTAGCTACTCAGGAGGCTGAGACCATGGGATCCTGGTTTGAAGCCAGCCTGAGCAGGAAAGTCTGTGAGATTCTTATCTCCAATAAAATACCAAAAAAGCCAGAAGTAGAGCTGTGGCTCAAGTAGTATAGCGCTAGCCTTAAACATAAAGAAACTCAGGAAAAGCACCCAGGTCTTGAGTTCAAGCTCCAGGGCCAGCACCCAAAAATAAAAAAATTGCTGTCTGCCTTTAAAATAGGAGCACTTATTTATTGTATTGGCAAAGGATGGTTTGTCTTGTGAAAACATTGACCAGGATCCCTTCCCACAGTGTTTAGCAAATGAGGCTCAGTTTCCTGGACTAGAAAACTGCTATTGTTTGGTGGTGTAAGATCCCATCCGCCTGTTGAAGGTGGTGCTGACATCCGACCCCGGGTGGCATCTGCACCACTGGCTCAAACCCTGTTGGGGGGATGACCACTTGTGGGTGTCTTTAATATTAAACGGGCAAAATACTGTTTTGATTGAGGCATTGTGCCCGCTGAGTTGTGATATTGCCTCTATCATCTTGTTCAAATAAGTAGCGCCGTGTCTGTATGTCGGAATGAATAAATAAAACTATGGCAGCGGGAGGATGGGCGCAGACTAGAGGCCTGCGACATGCCTTTATGGCTTTGAAATGCCCTTGCAGAGAAGTGGAGGAACCAAGCAGCATACAATGAGTCTTTTTATATCTCCCCCCTGTTAGCTGATCACTCCCCCCCCCACCCCCAGCCAAGCACCCACTACCAGCCGAGTTCTTTATTTGGTTGGCATTGGGTTTTATTGACCCTGATTGAATTGGAAATTGTAAGGCTGACAGAGGATTTGCAAAACATTTGAATACATTTTGCTCCCAGTATTGTTTTGTAACTTGAAGGAATTTATCTTTTTAGCCAATCAGGTTAAGGTCAGTATTTTTTTTTTAATTGCAGCTGAGAATGAATAGCTGTCTTCTAGCTTTGTCTCCTTTTAGAAAAACGTGGGTTAAAGATATTAGGCCCGACTTCACTCAGGAGCTAGTGACTGAAGTTTATAGATACTTAAGCTTTTGAGAAAGCAAGATTATGGTGGTAGTGCCTGGGTCCCTAAGTGTAATAACTAGCATGTGTCTTCCATCCTTACAGCCTCAGAGAGCCAAATCCCCACCGCACCCCTGGAGGAGCTGACCTATAGACGGTCACTACGCGTGGCTCTAGATGTTTTGAGTGAGACACCCAGTTTGAATCAAGAAAACCATTCAAGGAAAGATGAACTTGCACTATCTCAGAGAGAAAAGCAGTGTACAGAAGCAGCCTCCTCACGCTCTGGTTCTCCATCTTCATCTTTACCTTGTGAAGATGTGTCGGCTGATTCTGGACTTGAGAGGAAGAAGGAATACAAACCACAAAGCTTGTCACAGTCATCCACTAGTGAAAAAGAAGTGGAGCATAAGAAGGGGCTCGGGAAAGGTGAAACCCCAAGGGCCCAGTTCACTGCTTCAGCTGGAGAAGGTTCTCACAATGAAAGTGGATTAAAGATTCACCACAGAAATCTGACTCTGGCACGTAAGTCCAGCTGGTGCCAGACAGTGCCTATCCTTTCCAGGAGAGAAATCAAAGAAGAGAATAAGAGACAGGCCTGGCCTTCTCAAGCCAAGGAGAGTGATCCATGTGCCAGTGCCGAAGGATATGACCCATCAGGCAGCCTCACAGTGCTCCCCGCCCTGGAGCAGACTGGGGAAAGCTCTGCAAAAAGATTGCGCCTAGATAAAGGCCAGAGGCCACATGCCACACATCTGCAGACAGGTTCCAAGGGGATAGCACTTGAAGGCGCAACATTGTCCACTAGGCAGGAGACAAGTGAATGTATGGCTTTGCACAGAGCTGCCAATAAACCCAGTCCAGCTCCCTCCAACACTCAGGCAGAGCAACCCAGCAATCCTCTTCCGGACCGTGACAGTGACAGGATAGAAGAAGGTAAGCGAACTCTGGCAGTTCCTGAGCTGGATCCTTAGATCCTCAACTCCTCCCTGGGCTTGGGCTTTGCCAGTCGGGATCCTCAGGCAGCTCTTGAGTATTTTTAACCAGATCTTAATGAGACTGTTTCCAAAATAGATTCTGAGCAGAGATTTCTCATTCCTTTGTCTCCCCACTGAGCTATAATTACCTCAGCTCCTCCCAAATATTTAGGTCTTTATTTTTGTTTGAAGCAGAGCAAGTTGGAAAGGGAGCCTCTGGCAGAGTGTGAGGGGTGGCTGTTGGTGACACAGGCGGTGATGCATGGGGCCGGGATGCCTGCTGCATCTGCACCCTCAGGGTTTTCTCTTTATTCTTAATCTTTGCAGAACTAATAATGCATTCCCGGTAAATGAGGTAGGACTTGCAAAAAGTGATTAAAAGTATCCCGACTAGCGGAGTTCCCATGTAACCATCTTTGTGTGATTTTGGAGACCTGTGATTTTTTTTTTTTTTCCGCCTAAACCTTGTAGCATCCCACTTAGTTTTGAAATGCTAATTCAGAAATCTTACCCACTTTGTGGTCAGATATCTGGAAATGGCTTCATTGCATACATACAGCACAGATCTCTGTTAATTGGAAACTTCCTTCCCAGGCCCTCTACTCACACATTGGAAGGCTACAGGGAGCTGGCGTGTGCCATGTTCTAAAGAGATGGTGACTGCCCTCTACCTTGTTTGGAGCTCAATCTGGAATTGAGTTATTCATGCTCTGCCGGTCCCCTGTAATTCAGAAGGAAGAAGGGAGGGGGAAAAAAAAAACATTTGAAAAAGAATTCTCATTTAGGAAAAGGGAGCACCTGTCTTGTGCTGAAATTCACCCTTTGAGACCCCTGGCTTCATCTCCCTTGTCTTGGGTGCTGAGCAACCAGCTGTCCAACCTCAAAGGGAGGACCCAGCTTCCAGCTGCTCAACCTTATTTATTGAGTGTTTACTGAACACTTCCTAGGCTGCCTTCTGAGAGTGTTCTAGGACTTAGGCCACTAGATAGGTAAGGAAAAGGCAACGCTTATGACCTCTCCATTGTTGACACAATGCTTGTATCACCTTTCCACAGAATATGCTCCATGAATATTTGTTGAATGGCCCAGTGGAAAAAGAAAATAATTCCCATCCAGAATATGATGAATTTATCATAATTTAGTTTTAGGTTGTTGCTTCTTAGAAGCAGCCTCTTTATGACATGAAAGCATGTTCTTTCTCTCTCTCTCTCTCTCTCTCTCTCTCTCTCTCTCTCTCTCTCTCTCTCTCTCTCTCTCATTCTCTCCCCCATTTAAAATATACTTTGGAAACTGGATGTGGTGGGTGATGCTTGTTAGGATTATGAGTACCAGTCTTATCTGCCCTATATAACAAAGCCTGTCTCAAAAACCCAAGAGCATACACAAAAAGGCTCAGAGGTTAAAAAAACAAAAAAACCATAACAAAACCCATAACAATCAGAAAGAGACATAATAAAATGGACTCTAATTAAGGTGCATCTTATTTTGAGTTCTGCACAGCCTAGGGTCTTTTCCTTTTATATCGATGGCCATGTGTCATAAAATGTTTTCTTGGGATGAAGTTACAGTGACAATACAATATAATGAAAGTCTAACCTCACATTCTTGGCAGACCCTCAGTCCTCTGAAGAGTCCATGGAGTTTAATTCCATTAATTCCATTCTGGAGGAAGATGAGGAAGATGAGGAGCCACCAAGAATCCTTTTGTATCATGGTAAGAAAGCACCAGAGTCTGCTGTATTCTTGTAGGAGGGGGAAATGTGGGCCAGGGCTCTGAAAACATTTCTGACATTAGCCACCAAGTCTCTTGGGTCATTTTTCTCCTACCAAACGAGAGCCTGGCAGGGACCCTAAGAAATGCCCCTTTTCAGTCCCCTCATCTGAAAAAAAAAAAAAAAAAAAAAAAGATCTTTACACAAAGAGAAGAGGGGCTCAGCCCTCGTCCTTGGTCCCCTCCAAGGGTCTGAGGGTGGCTGAGTGAATTGATGGGCTATACTGCCCTCCTTTGGGCGTGGCCGCACACTGCCTCACCAGTTCTGCAGCCTCTGATCAATCCCTTTGGCAATGGCCAAAGGGACTTTGGTCTTTCCAGGAATGCTATGGGGTCTTCCCTTCCCACAATTCCTGTTTTCCCCATAGGAAAAGGTACTTGTTTCCAGGGAAGCAGGACACAACTACAAAAGAATCCAGAGGTTTGAACGAGCACCAAACGAAAAGTCTAGAACCAGCTCTGCTTTTAGACATGATGCTTATCTCTGGCCTGTCCACTTCTAGTTTGGAATTAATTGTGGATTCATAGGATGTGGTAGGGAAGCTATAGGAAAGTCTGTTCAGCCTATCACCTGCTTGCCCCAGTGGTGACATTCTACAAAGCCACAGGCATCTGTGCAGCCAGACACTGGCCAGTTTTAATGCGCAGGAATAGATGTGTGCATGCCTTTGTACAAGTGCGTGTTTGTGTGGCTTTTCTGTTCTTTTCATATAAACTACTAAGCTTTTCATCATTAATAAGTATAATTATAACTTCACTTTGTGTATGTGTGTGTGTGCAAGCTCAGTTTTTTTTTTCATTGTGTGTGTGTGTATGTGTGTATATGTATGTGTCACATTCCCACCATCTCCTAATTGTAATTAGTGGGAACTGGTTATCATTTTCTGGGGGTGATGAGTCATTTTGTTATGTCTTCCCCAACTACCTTCCACTGAGTGTCTGGACTGCTCCAAGGCCATAGAAGCCATAACACCCCTGCAGTGCATTTGTGAGGAGTAAGTGGTGGAAGATCAGCAATCACTGCTAGCGTGAGCAGGATTAACTAGCCACAAAGAAGAACCCCATACCTTCCTGGAGGGACCTTTCCTTCTATCTGTGGCCACCAGCCAGGGATGGGGGTCACATGGCCACAGCCCCAGGATTCTACCCCTTTGTCCTGACAATCGCTTGAAATGGCTTTTGCTCCCTGTTGGTTTCGTGTTTTACCCATCAGGCGAAACTCATTCTGAGTATTTACCTACCACCTCCACATTGGCCAAGTGTGCCTGTGTCCAGTTAATCCATGCTGGGCCTCAGAGTGTCCTCAAGCTAAATGCCTCCCCCAAGTGGAAAGATGACTTCCTGAGAGTGCAGATGCTCATCCTGGTTTGCCTGCCTTCTCAAGGGCATTAGTTTTTATAGTCATATGTGGTGGCTTTGAATCACCATCGTAGGCCGTACCCCACACAAGCCTCTGCTCTCTGCTGGCACTTGACTTTAAAATTTTTTTTATTGCTTTTATTTATTTGTTGGCCATGGGGCTTGAACTCAGGGCTTAGGCACTGTCCCTGAGGTTTGTTTGTTTGTTTGTTTTGTTACTATAAAGGTGTTGTAGAATGGGGTTATAGTTCCAGAAGTCAGGTAATGAGTACATTTCTGTTTTTTTGGACAATGTCACCCCTTCCTGCCATTTGATTTTTAAAGATTTAAACTATTCCCTTATCCTAGAATTAAGAGGAGAAGGCAAAAAATATAGTTAAATAATTCTGTTCACCAACAATTTTGTAGTTATTTCACGGCTTAATTTTCCCCCTATTTTAAGATCTTAGGTTTTCAGATGAGTTTCTTTGAAATTATTTTTTTCTGCTTATTAGCAATTATCTCACTTGTGTTTTATATCCCACTCTTATTTTATTTATTTTTGTAGTACTAAGGACAAACTTGGGGCCTTATACATATTCAGAGCACTGAGTAAGCACTCCTCCATTGAGCTTCATCTCAACCTGAACAACACTTGTTTTTTTAAGTTTTCTTTTTCTTTTCCTTTTTCTTCCTTTTCTTTTTTCTTTTTGTATGTGTGTATATGTGTGCGTGTGATATTGAAGTGTGAATTTGGAATGATTTTAGACTTAGAGAAATTGCATGATAAGCACAGAGAGCATTTGTCTTTTCTTCCTGCTAGCACATTGACCATAGAACCAGGAAACCACACTGTACCACTGCCGTCTGCCTCTTGGTCTCACAGTTGACAGTTAGACTCCGGCGACATGAGTTATATATCTGCCTCCAAATTTTCTTGATCGCCTAGGTGAATTATGTTCACATTGGTTTAAATACTCTGATCTTTTTTTGTTTGTTTTGTTTCAAGTTGTTACATTTATTGCTTGATATGGCTCTGACTTGTCTTGACCTTTTCTGTTTTTCTTTTCATTCTAGAACCACAATCATTTGAAGTAGGAATGTTAGTCTGGCTTAAATACCAAAAGTACCCGTATTGGCCGGCTGTGGTAAGAGTACCCTCAACTCCATCGGTGTAAAGCTGGGTCCCCTCATCCTTTGCGTAGGCAGATTTTGGGGGTTTTGTTACTACTAGAAAACTGGGTGGTTGGGAGGGGGAGTTGAGGGGGACGTTATATAAGGAAAATAAAACAAGATTCACATTGATCTAACAGAAAGTTTGCTCTTTTGGCTACCATTTAATGTGAGGTTCACTTGTCAAATTTGTACCAAGCAGACTTAGACAAACCTATTTGAGAGAAATACTAGCAATTTGTTCATTTTATGTGCATACCAAGATTTTCTTCCATTAAAGCTGGTGAATTTAAGTGGCGCAACTGCATACCTATAATCCTAGTTTTTCAAGGAGGCTGAGATCTGAGGATAAGTGTTCAAAACCAGCTGGGAAAGAAAGTCCATGAGATTCTTATCTCCAGTTAACCATCAAGAAAAGCTAGAAATAGAGTTGTAGCTCAGTGGTAGAACATCAGCCTTGAGTGAAAAAACTAAGAGACAACACTTAGGTTCTGGGTTTAAACCCCCAGAACTAGTCCCCCCAAAATAAAAAATGTGGTGATTTTAGATTTTATGATAGAAATCTGTTGTTTATTTAAAGAGATATCACAGTACTTGGGAGGCTGAAGAGCATGAGGATTGTGGGTTTGAGACCAACATAGGCTACACAGCAAAACCCTATCTTAAAACACACCCAGGCACTAGTGGCTCACACATGTAATCCACATGGAAAGCCAACCTGGGTAGAAAATTCTGTGAGACTCCATCTCTAATGAACCAGCAAAAAGAGGGCTGGAGGTAAGGCTCAAATGATAGAGCACCAGCAAGAAGCTGTAAATTGAATCTCCAGTACTGCCAAAAAAAATAAAGTGGAGGAGAGGATTAAGGGAAGAAAAAGGTGAAGGGAAGGGAAGGCAGCAAAAAAAGAAAACAAAAAGCAAACCCCAAAGAGATGTTTCAGCCGGGCAGCGGAGGCTCACACCTATTATCCTGGCTATTCAGGAGGCTGAGATCTGAGGATCACCTTTCAAAGCCAGCCAGGGCAGGAAAGTCTATGAGACTCTTATCTCCAATAAACCATTGAGAAAACTGGAAGTGGTGATATGGCTCAAGTGGTAGAACGCCTTGAGCCGAAGAGCTGAAGGACAGTGTTCAGGCCCAGAGTTCAAGCCCCTTGACTTTGCATCCTGCATATGTTTGGATGCCACAGAACAGTAGTATTTTTGTTTTTGTTTTTTGATGTTAATCCAGGGGCTTGAATTCAGGGCCTGGATACTGTTCGCGAGCATTTAAAAAAATTATTATTGAGGTGATGTACAGAAGGGTTACAATTTCATGAGTCAGGTAAATAAGATTTGGGGGCAATGTTACCTCTTCCTTTGTTGTCTCCGTTTTTTCCTCCCCTCACACCCCCTAAGTTGAATAGTTCATTTCCAACATAGTATCCACTGAGTACCACAGCCGTATTTGTTCACCCTTTGTCTCTCCATTTCTGTGGCCTCCTTACCCCCTCCCAAAGAAAAATAAACAGACAAAAAAAAAAAAGAACAAGAAAGAAAACACCAAAAAGTAAAAACAGACGGACAATACTATCTTTACCAACAGCAGGGGCAAGGACGCTGACTACGACAAAACACACACAAAAAACCCCATTGTTTTCAGTTCCTGGAATTTGATAAATATTATTTTAAATGTCCAGAGGCACATTAGCATTGCACCTTTGGGTTCCTCCCCTAAGAGTAGCCCCCTTTAGTCTCACTATATGTGAATGCCTAGAGGCTTGTATAATTTATCATGTTCCGATATATTTTAGATCTTGCTTCTGTGTATGAGAGAAAACATGTGCCGTTTGTCTCTCTGAGCTTGGGTTATCTCATGTAACATGATTTGTTCTAGGTTTATCCTTGTTCTTGAAATTTTTTTTGCTCAGGGCTAGCTCTCTACCACTTGAGCCATAACTTCCAGGATTTTTTGGTGCTTAATTAGAGATAAGAGTTTCTTGGGCTTTCCCAAACGGCTTCGAACCACAATCTTCAGATATCAGCCTCCTAAGTAGCTGGGACTATTGGCATGAGTACACTGGCTCCCGGCAGTATTAGGATTTTTTTTTTTAAAGGCTGCTCCTGGGTCTTTCTCCTTCAGTTTTTAGCCCTCACTTTCTCCTCTGGCATACACACAGGATTTTGATTATTTTATATATTTATTCTCGGTATAGAACTCAGGGACTGACACATTGCTAGGCAAGTATTACAACCACTGAGCCATACTCTAGCCCTAGTTGCGTGATCAAAAAACAACATTGTTGGGCTGGGAAGGTGGCTCAGTGGTAGAGCGTTTGCCTTGCATGCATGAGGCCCTGGGTTCGATTCCCCAGCACCACATAAGCAAAAAAAAAAAAAGCCGGAAGTGGCGCTGTGGCTCAAGTGGTAGAGCGCTAGCCTTGAGCTGAAGAGCTGAGGCTGAAGAGCTGAGGGACAGCGCCCAGGCCCAGAGTTCAGGCCCCACAAAAAAAAAAAAAAAAAAAAAAAAAAAAAAACCAACAATGTTTAAATCTAGAAGGTCAGCCAGATGGCTCGTGCCTGTAATTCTAGCTACTCACTAGATTGAGATCTGAGGACCACAGTTCAAAGCCAGCTTGTACAGGAAAGTGTGTGAGCCACTTACGTTCAATTAACCACCAAAAAGCAGGAAATGGAGCTGTAGTTCAAGTAGGAGAGTGCTATCTTTGAGCAAAAAATTCAGGGATAGCTGGGCGCTGGTGGCTCTCTCTTGTAATCCTAGCTACTCAGGAGGCTGAGATCTGAGGATCACGGTTCAAAGCCAGCCCGGGCAGGAAAGTCCGTGAGACTTTTACCTCCAATAAACCACTAGAAAGCTGGAAGTGGAATTGTGGTTCAAGTGGTAGAGTGCTTGCCTTGAGCTGACGAGCGCAGGGGCAGTGCCTAATTAAGCCCAGAGGTCAAGCCCCACGACCAACAAAAATAAATAAATAAATAAAATTCAGGGATAGCTCCCAAGCCCTGTCAGGAAACTGAGACTCTTAACCTTTAATTAACCACAAAAGCCAGAAGTGGAGCAGTGGTGCAAGTGGGTAGAGCACTAACCTTGAGCATGAAAGCTCAGGGACAGCACCAAGACTTAGAGTTCAAGTCCCAAGACCACCAGACCGGTTTGATAGACTCATAAAGTTCTAAGCTCGCCTGGGTTATATAGTAAAACCCCCATCTTAAAACAAAAAAAGCAGTCAGCAAGACATACTTTTGTTGTTTTCATGGTTCTAGTCCATAACTCCAAGCCTCTTTGTTCATGCTGACTAGTTATATAAGAAACAGAATTGGATTCTGAACAGTAGCTCCTAGGTAAGATGTGTAGCCTGAGCAAATGTACCGCTAAATTGGAATCCTTAAGGGCCAGCGTGTGGTCCAGCTATGAGGGAGACATCATGTGGGGCCCTCTCCTGGTCTCCCTCCCCATGCTTACCAATGTTTTCCTTCCTGTCATCGTTTCTGGGATCTCTATGGGACATAGAGTCCTTACCATAATGGAGCCGTGGGCATGGGAACAGGTAATCTTACCTGAGAGGTAATGGCTTGGGACTAGCCCCTCTCTGCATACTGTGTATGCATGTACAATTGTGCATGCTGCTTTTGGGCCTTGAACTTAAGGTCTGGGTGCTATCCCTACACTTTTTTGCTCAAGGCTAGCACTCTACCACTTGAGCCATAGCTCTACTTCGGGCTTTTTTGGTGGCTATTGAAGATAAGATTATCTGATGGATTTTCCTGCCCTAGCTGGCTTTGAACTGTGATCTTCAGTCTCAGCCTCCTGACTGGTAAGGATTACAGGCAAGAGTCACTGGTGCCTGGCTGAGCTCCTTGCCTTTATTCTGTGTGCTACACTGGGGGCATTGGGATCTGGTTGACCTTAAGGAGGGTAGATGTGAGCTGGGCCACAGAGTAGATCCTCTGCCTCCTTGGGTTGGCTCCCAGGCTCCCTGAGCAGCCTGCAGTAACCCAGATGCTTACAGCACAGTGGGTGCAGAGCCTTTCATTAAGGAACCAAAGTAGAAAACTAGCTTCATCTAACCCTGTTAGCTCTATGGGAAGTGACTGAGGCAGCAAGCCTGGCCCGGGTCTCCCCTGTGCCAGAGCATTGTATGCCATATGTTTTCCACCACCACCACCCCCACACACATCCCCATCCCAAATGAGGGTTGGCAGAGGAGATAGCTGAAATCTGCCCCACCATCACTTGCAAGCTTCTGATACTATTTCCTCTTGAATTTGCTGACAGGTCAAAAGCATCCGGCGGAGAGATAAGAAAGCCAGCGTGCTCTTCATTGAAGGGAACATGAACCCAAAAGGCAGAGGGTACAGAAACTACTCTTGATTTTTTTTTTTTCAAGTGGTCCAGATAACTTTCTGATGGTTCTTAGGAACGCGGCATGAAGAGATTGTGGGGTGCAATTGAGCAAGAGCCTAGCAGGGTGTGGCGGAGTCTGTATGACCCTCTCCTTCAACAGGAACAAAGGCCTGTAGCTAAAGGAAGCCGGTCAGGCACTCATGGCTCTACAAGCTGGTCTGAACTGGTGTTTGATCCCGTCTCCCATATCATAACAAAGCTTAGTCCAGTGACCACGACCCTTTTTGAACCTAGGTCTTACTTTTTGGCTCATGGATCAGTCTTTTGTCAGCTATTCCCTATTATAATGCACTTGCTGGCACTAACCTCCCAGTGGCATTTTGGGGGCCTGTGTGCAGCTGGTCTCATCTGGTCCTCAGGTTTTCTATGTTTCTTACAGCATCTGGTGGGGTGCAGTAGGAACTCAGCTCTGAAGTCCTAAGGGGTTTCTAGAATTGGTTTGCTCCCCATTAGCTCCGGGGCCTAGCTGTATAAGCTCCTTTGGACAGTTGAGAAAAGGGCTGCACTGGAGGCTGATGCTGCTTCTACCCCACACTGCTTTTACCAGGAAAGGAGTTTTGCTCGCTCTCAATCTCATGCATGTTAACCCTTACCTTTCCTCTGCTTCATCAAGGATCACTGTGTTTCTCAGGCGGCTGAAGCACTTTGATTGTAAAGAGAAACAGACACTGTTGGTAAGTGGATCATCGCTTGCTTGCTTGCTTCTGTAAATGGCTTATTTTGCAACTGGTCATTGTGTTCTCTGTGTGTGGCTCCCATATGGTTCTGTGGGCGTCTGGGGAAGGAATAGCTAGAGCCAGAGCAGGCACCACTCCAAGTGGTGACTATGGGATCACTCATTTGCATCGATGCTCATAGCCACCCTGGGATGACTGCAGTTTACAGGGGACCAAGCTGAGCCTTGGGGAAGCCATGGTGAGAGCCCGGGCAAACAATTCCTTCCTTGGCTGTTAGGAGGCTGCCCTGGGGCGAGGGGGCAATGGGCTGTGAGCCCTTGGAAGCTGGTGTCCCTGTGCCTAGCCAAGCATCATGAGCACAGCAGGCCCTCAGGTGTCACATATGTCAGGGGGCACATGGCTGTGTCCCCAGAACTGCAGTGATCTATCAGACACCTAATTTTTTCATTAAAAATGTTCTGGCCAAGGTGGGTGCTGGTGGCTCATGTCTATAATCCTATCTACTCAGGAGGCTGAAATCTAGGGATTTCAGTTCAAAGCCAGCCTGGGAAGGAAGGACTTATCTCCAATTAGTCATCAGAAAACTGGAAGTAGAGCTGTGGGTTAAAGTGGTAGATAGAGCACTAGCCTTGGGCAAAAGAAGCTCAGGGACAGTGTGTAGGCCCTGAGTTCAAGCCCCATGACCCTCCACCCCACCACCCAAAAAAAGTTTTGGCTGGGTGCTGGTAACTTATGCCTGTAACCCTATCTACTCAGGAGGTTGAGATCTGAGGATCATGGTTTGAAGCTAGACCAGGCAAGAAAGTCAGGGAGACTCGTTTCCAATTAACCACCAACAATCTAGAAGTGGAGCTGTGGCTCAAGTGGTAGAGTGCTAGCCTTGTGAAAAAAAAACAAAAACTCAGGGACAGCATAACAACAGACAGATTTTAGTGGCTACATGGTTTATATAGCCTCCACTGTGCCTCTGCAGAGATTCCTGACTCTCCAGAAATGTGCTTCATAGTCAGGCCCTCGAGGAACGTCATTCTATGTGTTCCACTAGCCATGGACTTCAGGGTGCTCTGCCATGTGGCAGGGTCCCAGGGACCCTGTGGGCATTATGTGTATCCTGGCAAATTTAGAAGGCTGTGCTAGCCACCTCAAGTTTGTTCACCTGACTCTGCCACTGAGTTTCACTTCACCCCAAGCCCCATATTCCATTTCTTTAATATCTGGAAGGTTGGTGTCCAAGCTGTGTCCTGAGTCCTTGTCTATCAGTAGTTTCCTTTCCTCCAGGACAGGTGAGCCTTGTTTCTTCTTCTTTTTTTTTTTTTTTTGCAGGGGCGGGGGTAAGGGGGTTCTGGGTCTTGAACTTAGGGTCTAGGTACTGTCCCTGAACTTTTATTTTGCTCAGGGTTAGAGTTCTGCCACTTGAGCCACACCTCCACTTTTGGCTTTTTTGATAATTTATTGGAGAGAAGGGTCTCACAGTCTAGCTGGGCACTGGTGGTTCACGCCTGTAATCCTAGCTACTCAGGAGGCTCAGATCTGAGGATTGCTGTTCAAAGCCAGCCCAGGCAGGAAAGACTGTGAGACTCCTATCTCCAATAAACCACCAGAAAACCAGAAGTGATGCTGTGGCTCAAGTGGTAGAACACTTGCCTTGAACTGAAGAGCTAAGGGACAGCTCCCAGGCACAGAGTTCAAACCCATGACCAACAACAACAAAAAAAAGAGTCTCAGGTCTTTCCTGCCTGGGCTATTGCAAACCTTACTCCTTAGATCTTAGGCTCCTGAGTACCTAAGATTACAGATGTGAGCCACCAGTGCTGGCTTTTTGTTATTGTTGTTTGTCTCCTTTTTCTTATCACTTACTCTTTATAACTTGGACCCCCCAGCTGTCAGGCAGATAGCCTACTCATCCTGGTGTTGGCAGAGGGCTATCAGTTGCTGCTTGAGCTTCTCTATTCCCTAGGGTACAAATCTATGTGTGGTGGGAGAGGAACAGGATCTCTTCCAACCCTGAGCTGACAACTTATTCAGCATGGATGCTGCACTTGGGATTTGAACATGGGCTCTAAAGTGCTGGGCATAGTGTTGCATTAGAATCTTCCAGCTCTTAAATACATGTGTCTGAAGCATACAAAGGGTGGGTTTATTTAAAAAAAAAATCTGGGCTATGAGAAAATGAGCCTATTCCTCCTTGCAGTAACCTGGTCTCAGAGAATGTTCTTTCCCTGAGAAAAGAAAGTTCAGCTCCACAGTGTAGTCAGTTGACAGGGGAGGTTAACATTCCTTTTACTTAAGTGAGTGAGGTCGATGGAGCTCAGTGGGCTTAGCATGTATAGGATTTGAGTTCCATCCCCTGCACATAAAAAAATCTGAGGTAGCTCGATGCTGGTGTCTCATGTCTGTAGGCCTAGCTACTCAGGAGGTTAAGATCTGAGGGATCCAGTTCTGTCAGCCCAGGCAGGAAAGTGTGTGACTGATGGATGGCATTTGGGGGACACTCATAGCAGCAAGAGGTAGACAGAATCAAGGTATCATCCTAATTTTTAGGTGAGAACAGGGAGGCCCTGGGCACTTCCTGACACTGGTGGCAGTGTCCCTTTCCTTTTTGGGGTAGCTCATCTTCCAGCATTTTATGAGCAGGCAAGTTGATATCTTCAGGCACACGGATCATTGAGAAGAATTATTTTCATAGCTTGCCTCTTTTTCTTTCCTTTTTTTCTTTTTCTTTTTCTTTCTTTCTTTTTGTAATACTTGGGTTAGAACCAAGGGCCTCACACTTGCTAGGTAAGTGATGTACCACTTTTTTTTTTTTTTTTTTTTTGATATTGTGAAAATAACCTATTTTTAGCTGGGTGCCGGTAGCTCACGCCTGTAATCCTAGCCACTCAGGAGGCTGAGATCTGAGGCTTGCAGTTCAAAGCCAGCCTGCGCAGGAAAGTCCATGAGACTCTTATCTCCCATTAACTGCCAGAAAACTGGAAGTGGCCCTGTGGCTCATGTGGTAGAGTGCTAGCCTATGAAATGAATTGCTGAGGGATAGCACCCAGCCCCACAACCAACAAAAAAAGAGAGAAAAGAAAAAAAGAGAAAATATCCTATTTTTTGTGTTTTAATTTAAATTTTAAAATTATTATTAAAAAGATGATGTGGGTCTGGGAATGTGGCTTAATAGTAATGTGCTTGCCTAGTAAACCTGAAGCCCTGGGTTCAATTCCTCAGTACCACATAGACAGGAAAAGCCGGAAATAGTGCTATGCATCAAGTGGTAGCTCAGGGACAGTGCCCAGGCCCTGAGTTCAAGCCCCAGGACCCGCCAAAAAAAAAAAAAAAGTCCATTTAATGACCATGTTGGCTACACTGGAAATACTCGTCTGCTGTCGTCTCTAGAGAGTTGTTCCCAAGCCAGTGGGGATACGAGTGGCCACGGCATTGAGTATTGCCCTGTTTGACCTTGGGAATCCCTGCATGGCAAATGCAGACAAGTTTGAAGGTTGCTCAAGGCTGCCTAGTGGGGCCTGGGACTGCGGCACAGTCTTTTTTTTTTTTTTGGGGGGGGTGGTCTAGTTGTGGATTGAACTCTGGACTTGGGCACTGTTCCTCAGCTCTTCATCTCAAAGCTAGTGCTCTACCACTTGAGCCACAGTGCCACTTCCGGCTTGTTTTTTCTGCTTATGTGGTGCTGAGGAATCTAACCCAGGGCCTCATGCATTCAAGGCAAGCGCTCTACCACTGAGCCACCATCCCAGCCCGCGGCACAGTCTTTAAACACACTAAAGCCCAGCTATTTGTTTTTTAGGACAAAGCCAAGGAGGACTACGATCAGGCCATTGGCTGGTGTGTGTCCCTCATCACTGACTACCGGGTGCGGTTAGGTATGTGGGGCTATACCCTGGGACTAGAGAGACACGCCTGATTTAGCACACTGGGACAAAGGAGCTAAGTAGTGAGCGCCGGCCCCAAAGTCCTCCCAGGGACTCACTGAAGCCCAAGGAATGTGATCCCTGGCTCCAGACCCTTCTGTTGATCGGACAGGCCCAGGGCATCCTGTTCCTTTTAGAGACAGATGTGAACACAGAAGGTTAGGTCACTTCAGTGAGCACTGGTTTCCACCTAACCTGAGTCTGCAATTTTTATTAATTAGGTGACTCACCCCAAATTCCTTAGAGTGTGTCCCACAAAGCCCTCACAAGTCGGAGCAGAAAAATTCCAGGAGATACACTAAACCAAAGACCCTGAAAAGTACCTGTTGTCTAATTATAATGTCTTCCACCCCTGCGCAGGCTGTGGCTCCTTTGCTGGTTCTTTCCTGGAATATTATGCTGCTAACATCAGTAAGTGTAAAAGCACATCTGTGAGACCCACACTTGGTGTGTTTGCCCTTGAGAAATAATTATCCTCTAAGGATGGGGCTATAAGGTTAGAGCTATAA
Organism: Dipodomys merriami; assembly: GCF_024711535.1. Lineage (NCBI taxonomy): Eukaryota > Metazoa > Chordata > Mammalia > Rodentia > Heteromyidae > Dipodomys > Dipodomys merriami. The sequence continues at coordinate 5,071,311 of NW_027206291.1, forward strand.
GCTTGGGTGCCACCACATCCTTAACAGAGCCATGTGACCCTGACATGGTTTTATTCTGCCCCCTGAGGTTCCCTGAGGTGTGTCAGGGCTGTCCCTACATGTGTCCTACTCTCCCTGTCGAAATCCTACTTTAGAGTAGGATTTTAAGTGCTTTTCATGATAGATCTGGCATTTGTAATTACGAACTAGAATGAATTTTTTGTTACTCTGGGCCACTGAAGTATGGGAGAGTGAAGAGATGATTCCTTTTTTTTTTTTTTTTTGTCGGCCATGGGGCTTGAGCTCTGAGCCTGAGCACTGTCCCTGCACTCTTCAGCTCACGGCCAGTGTGCTACTGCTTGAGCCACAGCGCCACTTCCAGTTTTCTAATATATATATATTTTTTTTGGGGGGGGGGGGTCCGGTCGTGGGGCCTGAACTCTGGGCCTGGGTGCTGTCCCTCAGCTCTTCAGCTCAAGGCTAGCACTCTACCACTTGAGCCACAGCTCCACTTCCGGCTTTCACTTCCAGTTTTCTAGTGGTTTATTGGAGACTAGAGTTTTACCGACTTTCCTGCCTGAATTGGCTTTGAATCATGATCCTCAGATTATCTCAGCCTCCTGAGTAGCTAGGATTACAGGTGTGAGCCACCAACGCCCAGGGAAGAGATGATTGTTTTGCAGTGTTAGAGCTGTTATATGTCTGTGTTTCTCTGAATGGGTTAAACATGACTAAAGGACACTGTTCATGGAGAAAAATCAGGGATCCTGTTAAACAAAAGGTGCTTGGAAACTTAAAAATCCCACCTCAGGGGCATCTGGGGAACATGAGGCTCTCCTGCTATGTGCCTCTGAGGGTTGCCTTCCACCTCTGTTCCAGATTGAGACTCCAGATTTGGTACTTAGGCTGGCTCTTGCACAGGAATAGAATCCAATTGTCACTGATGTTTGCATTGCAGGTTATCCTGTGAGGAAGTCCATCCAGCAGGATGTACTGGGGGCCAGCTTTCCTCAGCTGAGCAAGAGGGACTCCGAGGAGCAGGAGGTGGGCAGCCCTGTGGGACGACGACAGCCCTGCAGGAAGGTGCTGCCTGACCGCTCCCGTGCTGCTCGTGACCGGGCCAACCAGAAGCTGGTGGAGTATATTGTGAAGGCCAAGGGTGCAGAGAGCCACCTGCGGGCCATCCTGAAAAGCAGGAAGCCATCAAGGTGGCTAAAAACATTCTTGAACTCCAGCCAGTATGTGACCTGTGTGGAGACCTACCTAGAGGATGAGGAGCAGCTAGACCGGGTGGTGAAGTACCTGCAGGGTGTCTACCAAGAGATAGACAGTGAGATGCTGACGAGGATCAATGGTGACAGGATCAGGTTCATTCTGGATGTGCTTCTGCCAGAGGTGAGCTGGCAAGGGCCTGGAGGTGAGGCTGTGTTCATGCTCAGAACTGGAGCTGGGATTCAGACTGGATTAGGAGTGAAAACAAAGGCTGCTCTAGAAGCTAGTGGGTGGCCACAGTTTGCAGAGTACATTCTCTGGTTTCAAATTATTTGACCTCAATCATCTCAGTGACTCAGGAGGCAGAGGTAAGTAAGAGGATTTCTGTCCAGGGTTGGACCAGGCAAAGTTAACATGAGACCCAATCTGAAAAACAAAGTAACCAGCTGAGCATGGCTAGAGTGGTATAGTATCTGCCCAAAATATAGGAAGTCCATCAAAATTTTTTTTCTTTGACCTAATATTTGTGGAAATTTTCAAAAAGATACAAAAATAAAATAATACAAAGGGCCGGGTGCCAGTGGCTCACACCTGTAATCCTAGCTACTCAGGAGGCTGAGAGCTAAGGATCGAGGTTCAAAGCCAGCCCGGGCAAGAAAGTCTGTGAGACTTATCTCCAATTAACCATGAGAAAACAGAAAGTGGTGCTGTGGCTCAAGTGGTAGAGCACTCACTGGCCTTGAGCTGAAGAGTTCAGGGACAGTGCCCAGGCCCAGAGTTCAAGCCCCACAACTGACAGGAGAAAAAAAAGAAAAAAATATATATATATTACACAAAGGGCTCCCAAGTGCCCATCCCCGTGTTATATTTTTGGGGAAAATATAAAACCATAAGCTTCTCTTTTAACCATACTGCAGTATGGCTAATGCTAATGGCTCATGCCAGGAATCCTATCTATCCAAGAGGCTGAGACCTGGAGGATTGCATTTCAAAGTTAGCCAGACAGAAAAGTCTGTAAGACTCCATCTCCAATTAACCAGCCAAATGCTGAACCAGAGGCATGATTCAAATGGTAGAGTGCCAGCCATGAGCAAAAAAGATGAGTAAGGACACAAGGCTTTGAGTTCAAGCCCCAGTACTAGCAGAAAAAAATAAATACATTCATTGAATACATGCATATATAACTTTAGTACATAGGTCTAAAACAGTGATCCTGGGCAGTATCTTTGGGACATTGTGGCTGTCGTGACTAGATGCCTCTGGCATGTACCGCGTAGAAGCCAGGGACACTGCCCAGCATGTGCAGTACCTAGGATACCCCCAGAGAATGAGCTGGCCCAGTCGGGGAGAGCCTGTCTTGAATCACGAGGATTTGAGTTGCTTTGCCATAATTGCAATACTGTTATTTTATGTGAACACTAACAATGGTATCAGGCGCCTGTTGTGTATTCAATTTACTCTTGTGTCATTTAGGTTTGTTTTCACAGTAAGCTTACAGATTTTCAAAACTGCTCCTGTATATTTGGGTCATTGCTTTTTACTGTCTGTCTTCAGTGATGTGAACTCTAGTCTCTGGTCCAAAAGAGGGCTTCCTTGATTTAATTCAGGACCTCACTGTGAGAAGAGATCATGGATTGTGTTGGTGGCTTTGAGCCGTAAGCCAGGCCATAACTGGAGGTGACAGCTGTGGATTTCTCATGTAGTGTGTCCTGTGCTGGGACTTGCCCATTAACCGGAAAGCACTTCTTTTTGGTTTAGTTCTTGGTCAGACAAGGGTCTTATGTTTTTGCCTGGAGCCAGCCTGGACTATAATCCTCCTACCCATATCTCCCTCACAGTGTGCCATCATGCTAGTTGAGATGAGGTCTCGCTAATTTTTTGCCTGAGCTGGCATGGAATCACGATCCTACCAATCTCCACCTCCCGAGTAGCTGGGATGACAGGACTGAGCTACTTTGTCTGGCCTCACCATGCCTTCTTGCAGGCCATTATCTGTGCAATTGCTGCCGTGGACGCTGTGGACTACAAGACAGCTGAGGAGAAGTACATAAAGGGACCTTTGCTCGGCTACCGGTAGGCTGTTTTCAAGCCCTTTGGGGTTTTCATTTCCAGGGCCATCTCTAACCCACAAGGTGGCCCAGATATGTGGGTACTGGGCCTATTGTATAAATCTAACCAATTTTATTTAGCACATGGACAAGGAGTCCTGCAGGGACCCGTGAAGTCAGAAGTCTAAGCTGGGGTAGGCAGTGAATTTGAGTCTTAGGGATTGGTCCAGAGCAGACAGTTACTACAGCAAGCCCAGAGGAAACCACCCAGGAGATCCAGTTCTGCAGCAGGCCCTGGCTGGAGTGGTCGCGTGCTTGGCAGTCCCTCTCTATTATCTTCTTCTGACAGGGTGGAGTGTGTGTTTTAGACTTTCTGCCCCACCTGTTTTCAGCCTATGGCTGTTTGAGAAAACAGAATAAGATTAAGAAGTATTCTTGGTCCCTGTCTGGAGAGAGAATGCTGTGATCAAGATGTTTTTCTCCACTGGCGTTTAGCCACCCTGGGATTTTTGGCCCCCAGACCCCTAATCCGCCTCTGGGCATGCTGCCAGGCCTTGCTAGGGAACAGACGGGGCTGCAGGGCAGCATCACACTCCACACTCAAGTCACAGGGCTGGTCCTGTGCTTACCCGGGCCCCTGTTGCCTCTGCAGAGGTCTTGGGAGTGCCTGCAAGACCCTGGGTCCTCCTTGGCCAGGTAGCAATGCAGCTGGCACACCAGGAAGGCGGTGGCATGGTGTGGTGGCATGAAGAGACTTTCCTGCAGAACCACTCAAAAGTGGTTAAATTTGGTTTCATTTATAGGATTTTTACATTTTGTTTGATCTTTTATAAAATAATTGTACAAAGGGGTTTCATATTTTTGTACCAGCATATAATGTACTTTTTAATTTTTTTCTGATGCTGGGTTTGACCTCAGTGCCTCACATTTGTTTGGCTTGCTTTCTGAGCTGGTCCTCTACCACTAGATTCCAGTCTGGCTTTTTATTATTGTTGTTGTTGTTATTGTTGTTATTAAATATCATAATTGTCTTTAAGTGGTTGTATAAAAGTGTTTCAGTGGAACACATCAATTCCAGTCTGCCTTTTTGCTAGTTATTTTGGAGATGGAGTCTGGTACTTTTCTGTCTAGATTGTCTTTAAACCACTATGCTCTAGATCTCTGCCTGCTGAGTAGCTAACTTAGGCAAGGACATTGACATACCAAACCTTATAATGTACTTTGAACAAATAATGTGGGGTTTTTTTTTGTTGTTTGTTTTTGTCACTTGTATTTACTTATCTAGCCTGTCACACACTGTTCACAAATAAAAGTGACTGTGGCTTGAATGTGGCCCAATTAGTGGTAGAACACTTGTGTAGCTTGCCCAAGGTTTTGTGTTCCGTTCACAACACAGTTCTAGGAGGGAAAGCTGGGGGTTGAGGAGTCTCCCTGGATGCCTTATTGCCCCTCCGTGGTACCAGTCACACTGTGAAGTGTTACAAGTCTGAGTTAGCTTAGCTGACCAGGAAACCCTCTAATGAGCTTCATTGGGTTATGTTTAGGGGTGAAGTTCACTTCGTGTGGCACCCAGGTGTAATTAAACAATATGCTTGGTGAACCCTGACCACTTTGGGCCTTTGACCTGATTGTGGTGCTGTTGTGAACTCAGCGTCTCATAAGCCCCCAGGTCCTGGGCTCTGTCCTGAGCTTTTACATTCAAAGCTAGCACTCTACTACTTTGAGCCACAGCTCCACTTCTGTTTATCTGGTGGTTAATTGGAGATGAGAGTCTTACCAATTTTCCTGCTCGGGCTGGCTTTTGAACCATGCCCAGCTCAAGCCCTTTATTTTTTTTTTAATTTTTATTTTTTTAGTACCAGTAATTATATTCTTTGAATCTAAACTGTATCATTTTAAATTAATTTTATTATTATTAAGGTGATGTACAGAGTGGTTACCATTTCTTGCAGGTGATGAGTATATTTTTTTTCTTTTCTTTTTTTGTCGGTCGTGGGACTTGAACTCTGTGCCTGAGTGCTGTCCCTCAGCTCTTCAGCTCAAGGCCAGCACACTACCATTTGAGCCACAGCACCACTTCCGGCTTTTTCTGCTTATGTGGTGCTGAGGAATGGAACCCAGGGCTTCATGCATGGGAGGCAAGCACTCCACCACTGAGCTACCTTCCCAGCTCCATGAGTTTATTTCTTTTTTGGATAATGTCACCCCTTCCTTCTCTTTCCCCCAGTTTCCCCCTTCTGTCCCTGCCCACAAATTACATAGTTCGTTTTCCACATAGTGTATACTAAATAGCATAATTACATTTGTTCACCCTTCTTCCTTCCTTGTCTGCCTCTCCCGTGTTTGTCCCCCTTAAAAATAAAAAAGCAAAAACCAACACATCACCACTGACAGCAAAAGCCCATGTTCCTTTGTTGTTTTGTGGCCCGGACTGGCCTTGACCTGCACCGTTATTCCTATCCACACCATACTCTTTCTTTTGCTTGCTTGCTTGCTTGCTTGTTTTTCTCTTTCTCCCTCCCCCCTCCCCCCATTCTCTTTTTGTGGTTGTGGGGCTTGAACTCTGAGCCTGGGTGCTGTCTCTCAATTCTATCAGTTCACAGCTAATGCTCTACCACTTGAGCCACAGCACCACTTCCAGTTTTCTGGTGGTTAATTTCAGGTAAGAGTCTCATGGACTTTCCTGCCACAACTGGCTTTGACTGTGATCTTCAGATCTCAGCCTTGAGTAGCTAGGGTTACAGACATGAACCATTGGCACCCAGCTATCTCTCTCTCTCTTTCTTTTTGTGCTGGTCCTGGGACTTGACTGAGAACCTGGATGCTGCCTCTGAGCTTTTTCACTCAAGGCTAATTTTCTCTTTTCCACTTGAACCACAAGCTCCACTTCTGGCTTTTTGGTGGTTAATTGGGATGAGTGTCTCACAAACTTTCTTTTTTTTTTTTATTTTATTTTATTTTATTTTATTTGAGAACATACTGTACAGAGGGGTTACAATTACATTGGCAGGATAATGCATACATTTCTTACCAAGCATTGCAGCCTCCTCCTTTGTTTACCCTTCACCTCCCTTCCCAGCCTCCCCCCTCCCCCCTCACAAACTTTCTTGATCCTTGATCCTCAGATCTTAGCCTTCTGAGAGGATTATAGAGAGGTATGAGCCAGCAGCATCCAGGTTATTTTTTTTGGTATGTAGTTTTATTGTAAAGATACTGTACAGAAGGGTTATGGTTATATGAGTAAGGTAATGAGTTCACTTCCTATTGAGCATTGTTACCTCCTCCTTTGTTTTTCCCCTACAGTCCCTTCCCTCCCCTACCTTCCAACTCCTCCCCGCTCTGCCCTCCGAAATTGTAAAGTTCGTTTTCAGCATACATCCAGAGTGTTTTGTGTTTTGGTTTTGTCGTGGTACCCAGTCCTAAGGGTCTGTGCTCTGCTCTGCTTTTTCACTTATAGCACTTGAGCCATGCCTTAAGTTCCAGCTTTGTGCTGGCTAGTTGGAGTCAAGAGTCTTGCGGTTTTGTCTGCCCAGGCTGTTTTTTAATCTCTATCCTCAAATCTCAGTCTCTTGAATGACTTAAGATTACAGGGGTAAGCAACCAGCCATACTCTTTAAGAAACATTGTGTGTGTGTGTGTGTGTGTGTGTGTGTGTGTGTGTGTGTGTGTGTGTGTGTGTGTGTGTGTGTGTGTGTGTGTGTGTGTGTGTGTGTGTGTGTGTGTGTGTGTGTGTGTGTACGCACGCATGTGCACACCTGCCTTTTTTTTTCTTTTTTGAAAATGGTTATTGTAAGGATGAAGTACAGAGGGGTTGCAGTTACATACATTAGGTAATGTGTATATCTATTTGAATAGTGTCAACTCTTCTCGCGTTTTTACCCAGTTATTACCTCTGGTACATGCCTATAATTCTGACACCTAGATGGAGGCAGATGGATCAGAAGATGGAAGCCAGCCTAGGTTACATAGTGTGGCTCTTGTCTCCTTCCCCCTGCCCCCAAAAAATATAGTTTTTAAGATTTTAGGGTTGGACAATAATTCAATGGTAGATCACTTTTCTAGTATATACAAGGCCCAGGATTTAATCCCCAACTTCACAAAGAAAGAAAGGGGCAGTGGATTATGGTAAAATGCATGTAGCAGGGAAGGAAAGGAAGAATAGGAGAGTGGCTACTGGTAGGCTGTTTTCGTTGTCCATCTTTGGGATTCTCATTTCCATATGTGTGAGGCTGCCCTGATTATAGTAAAATATACCTAGCTTAAAAGTCTGCTGTCTTTATGATGAAATGTGCAGATTGGTAGCATGAAATGCATTATTCCTCATGGCTGTAGCAACCATCCCAGCATCATCTCCAGAACTTTCTCATTTTCCCAAACTGAAACTGCTCCCTAAGACACCAACTCCTCGGTTTCATTCTCTTTAAAAACTCAATGAATCCTTACTAAAACGATCCATCATCTTTTGTTTTCTGAAGGGAAAAAGAAATATTTGATAACCAGCTCCTAGAGGAGAGGAATCGGCGCCGCTGGTGATGGAGCTGCTGTCCCCGGGGTAGCCTGCTGTGTCTCACCGGGCTTGTGTGCGGGTTCCACAGTTAGTAAGAAGCCCGGCCATGGACGCTCCTCTTGCTCCTCTCGTGTTGTTCTCCAATGCTCTGGAAATCAGGAGGCCCAGGGAGTGGGTTGTCTTTGGATCTATCAGCCCTGAAGAGTCAATTTCATTAACACACCAAAAGCTAGCTATTTCTTCCTGGTGGATTTTAGAAGGTGCATTTCCTGAAAGGTTGTTTTTGATTTTTTTTTAAATTTCCTGCAAGATTTTTAAAAGAACAGTTTATTGCATAGCTCTCATTGTGACTGTATAGTTGGGTATGAAGTGTAACATTTGTGTTTTGTGTTCCCCATTGCACCCAGCATTCTCCAGGAATTTCTAAAAAAGAGTGTGCAGTGAATATATGGCTCACTCTGTAAGCACTGATGTGTTTTTCTGATCTTGTTTTGTTTTGTTTCCTTTGTGTGTGTCCTGACGGTGAGTTCTGGCACCTGCTCTGCCCCTCCTGCATGCTGAGCAGGAAAAGCGTCTTTGTGAGAGGCGGAACCAAAGAGCTGCAGCCTCACGTTGCAGTGTGTGTGGGTGTGGCATCCATCTGTGCAGAGGGATAAAGAGACACATTACCCAATGGTCTCTGCATCTAGCCCCAGGAGGGCAATAGCAGTGGGCATCTAGACACCAGATGCCACTTGCAGTCTCCCTGTCTTGACAATCTACCTGGACAGCAATGGCAGGGTCCCAGTGCCTCGTTGGAGTGTGGGCCCAGTATATTCAGAGATAAGTCCTTTGTCCTGAAGGCTAGCACAGTGCATAGCCAGCAGGGTCAGGCTGGCCAGCAGAGTGACCCTGCCCTGAATGAAGGGTAAGGTCAGCCCTGCCATCCTAAAAGTGCTTGTGGCCAGGCCATTGTCTTCTAGCACAGTTGTGACAATTCTGTCAAAGTTAAAACTGAACAGCAGTGAATTATTTATTCTAAGCTAATGCCTGAGGCTCTCTGTGGAAGTAAATGTTGGCCAAGGGAATTTTCAGATTGTGACATGAGATGAATTTGAAAGCAAGATCAAGTCCTTCCAGGCCAGATGCCACATGTGGGTGTGGTCACTTGGTCACTTGGTTCCTTTTGGTCTCTTCCCCATCAGTTGTGCCTGTCCCTTGGGGAGTCCTGGGTTTGCAGTGGCCTTCTCCCCAGTGTTCCCCTCACCCAGATGATGGCTGCCATCGAGGAGCAAGAGGAGAAGGTAGTTCCTGCCAAGTGTCACTCAGAAAGCCACGTGGAGCAGGAGAAGCCTTAGTGAAGGTTGGGATCTCATTGCCTTGAGCCTTTCGAGGGACTGACACGTGGAGTGGCTTTGATGGGGGTGGGGAGGGGGGACTGGGCACCTTCCAGTGGCCATTTTGATTGCACTTGACTTTGCTCATAAGAGGTCCTGTCTCCCTCTGTCCACCATCTGTGGAGTTCATGTCCAGAGAAAGAGTACACAATTAGTGTCTCTGAGCATCTGGCCCTGCACGGGTCACTCCTTGTACATGGAGAGCCAGCTTTACCCCTCAGTGCCCTCCCCTCCTCTCAGAAGGGGCCTCCCCAGTATTGCTGGATCAAGCAATCTCCCTCTGGTGTGGGAAAACTTGCCCCAATAGCAGCCATGGCTGAATCTGGAGTTTCCCATCGGCGTTGCCTGGTAACCAGCAGTGGACACATCAAATACATGGGACATTGGGGTGGCTGAGAAACCTGTTGGGAATTCTGCAGAAATGGTGTCTGTGTGAGAGAGTATCTATTGTTGGAAAGTATTTTTATACATGTGCTTTTATCTGTGCCGACCTTTACTGTGTCCTGAGGGTTGGATTGTTCAGCTATTCAGATGAATTAAATGCCTTTTCAGAGCTATGGCTTTTCTTTTGGAACCCCTAAACTACATGGAGGGGGGCCTTGGGCTATTTCCTAGAAGAATCTGCTGGGCCTGAGCTGATATCTACCCATTCTGCTGTCCCTAGCATAGGGCCTTCATTTGTTCTGCTCTGCTCCAGAGACACCTACAGAACCCAGTCACTTGCCAGGAGAGTCCAGAGACACCTCTCGCCCCCTGCCCAACTCCCCCCCCCCCAGCCATCCCTGTTCCCCCTATTTAGTCAATTCTGAGGGTGTTTGTTTCAAAACTTGGCCTGATGTAGCTGTGGGTGGGCTGCTTTAAGGGCATTCTCCATGTAGAGGATATTTATAACCTAGATTATCTGAATCAGAGCCTGCCTGATGACCTCACTGGCATGCCCAGTGAGGAAAGTTCTGAAAGCTGTCCTGGGGTCAGGTCTAGCCTTTCCTGTGATGGCCCTGTGTCAAGGCTGCTTTAGAGTTATCAAGACTTGATCCTAGCTGGGCTCTGACGGCTCACACCTGTATTCCTAGCAGCTCAGTAGGCTGAGATCTGAGCTAGCCAGGGCAGGAAAGGCCATGAAACTCATTTCCAATTAATCACCAGAAAACTGGAAGGGGAACTTTGGCTCAAAGTGGTAGAGCACTAGCTTTGATCAAAATAGCTCAGGGACAGTACCAAGGCCCTGAGTTCAAGCCCCACACTGACTCCCCCAAAAAGGATGACCCACGAAACCCATGTCTCCCTATACTCAGCCCCCTCAGCACATGGGCATTGGGCTGGGTTTACTCCAGTGGGTATATTGTGCACTGCAGGATCAGGAGCAATATCCCTGGCCTCTGCCTATTCCATGGTAGGGGGCGCCACAGTCCTCCAGATACTCCAGAAACTACTGGGTCTTACCGGGCTCCTCCTGGCTCCATCTCTCTGATTGTTAATTGCCAGATCAGAGACCAACTTAGCGCCATCTACTGTCAACTTCTGGACCTCCTGCCCCTGGTCACTGACTGAGCTTCCTTCCCAAAGTTAATTTTATTTATTGTAGCTCAGGATGGTACAAAAGAATGGAAGTTCCCCCAACAAAAGGACCAACACAACAGGAATGGACAGTTCCCCTCGCGGGCACCTTGATATCCAGCATGTACAAATATATAGCTCACTGAAACATGTTCCAGTTCTGCTTCTCCTGCCTTTTCCCTACTCACCCACTCACCTCCCTCCCACTGGCTCCACAGCTGGTTTCTGATCTGTCTGTTCCCCCATTCCCTTCTTACTCCCCCCCTCCATAACACCTGATGCTCCCCACTGAACGTGACCTCACCCAGGTTCCTAAGCTTCTTCCCTACCCCATTCATCTAACCTCCTATCCAATCCCTCCACCCAGCAACTAGCCAGACACATCGGTCACACCTCTAGTGTCCTCTACGCATTACTCAAAAATATAGAGGTGGAAAATAGTGTCTCTGTCCAAGAGCTGGGGTCCAAGAGCAAATAGGCTGGGTAGTTTAGGGGTCTCTAGAGGCTACAGCCAGGTGCAATATGGGGCTCAGGTGCCTCGCTCAAGAGTGAGCATAGTTCCTAAGTACTTGGGTGGCTCAAGGCCTTAGTTCCTCCTTGAATTGCACCTCTCCCTGGCTGGTGAACTTCCTGCTTTGCTGGCCCACAACTACAAGCAATTCCTGACATTCCTCCCATTCATCCCCCATGCCACCTCCCAGATAGGTTCTGGTGCCAGACAGAGGAAGTACTGTTTGCTGGCTCTCAGTCTCAATAATCAAATTCCCAGAATCATGCCTATTTTATTTCATTTTATTTTTTTGCCAGCACTGAGGCTTGATTTTTTTTTGGGGGGGTGGGGGGAGGTCGGGGGTGGGAGAAGGTCCTAGGGCTTGAACTCAGGGCCTGGGTGCTATCCCTGAACTTTTTGTTTTGTTCAAGGCCATCACTTGAGCAACAGCTCCACTTCTGGCTTTTTTGGTGGTTAACTGGAGATAAGGGTCTCACCAACTTTCCTGCCTGGGCTGGCTTTGAACTGTGATTCTCAGATCTCAGTCTCCTGAGTAGTTTAGGATTATAGGTATGAGCCACCAGCACCCAGCTATATCTCAGCTAAGGATTACAGGTATGAGCACCACTGCCCAGCAGGACTGGGTAATATAAAGAAAGTATATGTAATATGAAGAAAAGATACTTATTTCTCACAGTTCTGAAGGGCCAGGCAGAGCAAATAAACTTCCTTCTTTTACCTTTCAAGTGCCAGGGACTTGGAATGCTATGTGCCCCCCACTGAACTGTACCCCAGCCCCCTTTGCCTGTTTTAAAATCACTAATGCCTGGAAGGGGACTCCTTCTGACTTCTTTGTCTTCAACACCAGAAACAATGTGGTTTTGGGATCAAGTTTCCAGCACATTATTATAGGGGACACTAGGGAAAATCCAGGAAACCCAACCCAAAGAAAGTGCTTCATTAATATAAAATAATTCACTGGGTATGGCTTATACAAGGTCTCTCTGTACAGTCTCTGACCTTTTCTGTAACACTAAATATTTACGTTTTTTTCCTTTTTGGCAGAACTGGAGTTAGGACTCAAGGCCTTTTTGTTGTTGTTGGGCCTGGGGCCTGGGTGCTTTCTCTCAGGGGCTGCTGTCCCTGAGCTCTTTCACTCAAGGCTAGCGCTCTACCACTTGGAGCCACAGTGCCACTTTCAGTTTTCTGGTGGTAAATTGGAGATAAGAGTCTCATGTAGTTTCTTGACTGGGCTGGCTTTGAACTGATATCTTCAGATCTCAGCCTCCCAAGTAACTAGGATTACACCTGACAAGGCCTTTTTGTTAAACATACTTGGTAGGCAATCTATCACTCAAGCCACACCTCCATACTTCTTTTTTTTTTTAATACCACAGTTCAGAAATTCTTGAGAGGCACAGAAGAAAATGTTTTGTGTACCTGCTACCATTTCAGAGTCCCCTTGAAGTCTTTTCAGCTAAAATCCCCATCTCCCTCTTCTCTCCTATATGTTGTCCATCTCAAGTACTGGGTGACACAACTTCTCTTCTGCATTCATGCCCCCTACCTCTGACCATCAGAAAGCTGGCGGATGCTAAGAACAGGGGTCAGGGCCTGGCTTTCCTCCACAGTGGGATCCTAGCACCTCATAGGTATTAAATAAATGCCTGGGGAAGTCCTTAATAGATCATCTTGCTGGAGCTGCAGTTTCCCCACTTGTAAAAGGGGTGGAACACATATCCTGCAAGGTGGAGGTGGCATACAAGCAGAGATTTTTATAAAATACCAGTTCTAGCCCTACCAACTTAAAAAAAATTTAAATATAGCTGGGCACCTGTGGCTTACACCTGTAATCCTAGCTACTCAGAAGGCTGAGATCTGAGGATCACGGTTCAATGCCAGTTGGAGCAGGAAAGTCGGGACTCTTATCTCTAATAAACCATTAGAAAACCAGAAGTAGTGCAGTGGCTCAAGTGGTTGAGCGCTCGCCTTGAGCTGAAGAGCGCAGGGACAGCGCCCAGACCTAGAGTTCAAGCCCCACGGCTGACAGAAAGAGAAAATCAATTAAAAAAATAAAACAGGTTAAAGGAATAGAGAGACACAGTATTTTTAAATACAAGTACATATCGAGATTTGAGAGAATAACTTGAAAACTAAGAGGTATGAGAAAGGGCAAATATCAGGATGATGAGCCAATGTACATATCAGGATGATGAGCCAAATGTACAGTTTTCTACTAAGTACAATGAAGTCAGGCCTGCTCCAGGGGTCAAAACCGTTGCCGAAACCCGGGATCGAACCAGGGACCTTTAGATCTTCAGTCTAACGCTCTCCCAACTGAGCTATTTCGGCGGAATAATTGCCCTTCCTTTCCTTCTCGCCTCCGCCCTCTCCCACTGCGTTGCGCGCAGGCGCAGCTTGTTGTGCATGCGCAAATTGAGTAACTCTCGTAAGTCCGCTTTGGAAACCAAATAGCCAGGCCGTCTCTGTGGCGCAATCGGTTAGCGCGTTCGGCTGTTAACCGAAAGGTTGGTGGTTCGAGCCCACCCAGGGACGCGCGCATTTCTCCTTTTGGCTCCCCAAGGGAGGAGGAAAAAAAAAAATCACGTGGGTTTGTTCTTGTATTTGTTCTTACTGCCCTCACCCCAACATACTTCTCCGTGCCAGGGGACCAGGGACGCGCGGCGCGGCGCGGCGCGGGCACGATTACTACCGAAGAGCGGAACGACAGGACCTGGGCTCCGGTTTCCGCACGCGCGCCGAGCCCTTTTGGACTGACGCTCGTGAGACACGGAGCGCTAAGGACGACGGACCGCAGAGGTTATCTGAAGGCCGAGGCCAAGATGGCGTCCCTGACCGGTGAGCGTGTGTGGGGTGTCGGGGGCCGGGGTCACCGCTGGCTCTGGGGGCCGGGGGCCGTCCAGGGTCGGGTCGGGGCTGCAGGAGAACCGGGCTAGGTCGGGATCTGTAAGAGGGAGGACTGCCGAGTCCAGAGGCCGCGCCCCGCCGGGACGTCAGGGCCCCGGCCGCGGCCTCTCCACGCCAGCGCTGCTCGCTCGGGCTCCAGCGTCGCCCGCGACTCTTTATAGTCGGGGAAACCGAGGTTCCGGGGTCCACCCCAGACCGGGACAAGGCCGGAGATGCTGCCTGTGAAGCAGCCGAGAGAGTGAGACAGGAATCAGACCCATAGCGAGACCTAGAAGGTTCCGAGAGCACCGGGCAGAAACCCAAGCTATTCCAAGCCCCTTTCGTCTCCTTCACCGAACCTTGGATCCACGTCAGGTGTCTCAAACCTGCCCCGCCTCGGGACCTTTCTGTCCACAGGTGAAGCCTTCTGACCCCTTCTTAAAGTTATTAGGGAGCTGAAATAAAAACGGTACACTTGCCAAGGAAATCCGGTATACTGAAAGACAGTTATCCTGCCCATGGCTTAGTCACCTATGTGCTAACATAAAACATGAGCTGCAGGCCAGGTCTCCCTACAGCTCTGGGTTTTTGTTTGTTTTGCTTTTTTGTGGGTTCAGAGTCTTGAATTCAGGTCCTGGATGCTGCCCCTTACCTTTTCTCAAGACTAGCTGGTGCTCTACAACTTTGAGACACACTTACACTTTTAGCTTGTTTGGTGGTTAATTGGAGATTATAATCTCTTGGACTTTTCTGGTTGGATTGGCTTCTAACAGTGATCCTCGGATCTCAGTCTTCTGTGTAGCTAGGATAATAGGTGTGAGCCACAGGCACTGGGCTATAGGTATAGTTTTGAAGTCATCAAGAGTAGACGGCACTGATTTGTGGAGGTCTACCTCTTTAACATCTTAGTTCAACCCTGTTCTTTCTGGGAGGAAAGTTACAAGTCATGCTGATGTTGCTGTTTTGTTTATGCCTAGAATTGAATGAAAGGCCAATAAGATTATTGTGATAACCTTTTTGTTATGTGCTTATTTTTCTGTGCAAGTATATAGTTCTGAAGAATTTTCTTTCTTTTCATTTTTTTGTTGTTGTTGATCGTGGGAACTGAACTCTGGGCCTGGGCGCTGTCCCTCAGCTCTTCAGCTCAAGGCTAGCACTCTATCACTTGAGCCACAGCACCACTTCCGGCTTTTATCTGCTTATGTGGTGCTAAGGAATCGAACCCAGGGCCTTATGAATCTGAGGCAGTCTACCATTGAGCCAACTTCCCAGCCTAGTTCTGAATTTTCATGTGCAGCAGCCCTTTGTCAAAACAGCCCATCCCAGGATCCTGTGTAGTAATTCATACATGTAATCTCAGCTACTCTGGAGATGGACATCAGCAGGATCAAGGATCTAAGCCATCTAGGGTTTTAAAAAAGTTGTAAAGACCCCCATAAATAAATTGGGTACAGTGGTCATTTCTGTGATTTCAGGTATGCAGGATGCCATAAGCAACCCTGGGCAAAAGCTCAGGACCCTACCTGAAAAACAGCTAAAACAGAGAAGGGTTTAGCCATTGCTAAAATGCTAAAGCTCTTTCTGAGTTCAAACCCCAGTACTGCCAAAACAAAAGGGAAAAAGAGGAGGAGAAAACGAAACAAAACACTGGATCCAAAACCAGGTATTTGGGACTTACCTGTAATTTTAGATATTTGGGGAGCTGTGGGAGGAGGATACCTTAAGTCCAGTAGTTCAGGGTCAGTTTTGGCAATAGAGTAAGACCAATTGAAAGACCTATTTCAAAAAGAAAGAAACAGACCTAAAACTAAAGCCAGCCACCCGTGGTTCATGCCTGTAACCCTAGCTACTCAGGAGGCTGAGATCTGGGGCTAAGGTTTGAAGCCAGCCTGGGTAGAAAAGTCCTTGAGACTTTTTCTCCAATGAACCAGCAGGAGGCTGGAAATGTGGATTGAGTAGTAGAGTGCCAGCCTTGAGTGAAAAGAGCCCAAAGAGAGTACTAGGCTCTGAGTTCAAGCCCCAGTACTGGCAAAAAAAAAGAAAAAAAAAGTCTGAGGCCGGGCGCTGGTGGCTTACACCTGTAATCCTAGCTACTCAGGAGGCTGAGATCTGAGGATCATGGTTCAAAGCCAGCGCGGGCAGAAAAGTCCATGAGACTATCTCCAATAAACCACTAGAAAACCGGAAGTGGCACTGTGGCTCAAGTGGTAGAGCATGCGCCTTGAACTGAAGAGCTGAGGGACAGCACCCAGGCCCAGAGTTCAAGCCCCATGACTGACCAAAAAAAAAAAAAAAAAAAAAGTTTGATCAACAACACATTTACTTTGTGTGAACTGATCCAAGGCCCTCCATTTTTAGGAAGGGGAACTGAGGCCCAGGCAGAGGCAGCTTATGCAAGAGTCTGGGGTTATCTTTGGGCTCAGCCTTAGACCTGCCAAGAAGTAAGGTCATAGTCATGACCTTGGGGAACAAGCAACACTGGGTTATTTAGGCTGAGGCAGAATCAAGAAGGAGGTCGGAGAGGAAGAAGCTGTGAATGGTAGCCTCTGGCCCTGGAGGGGACCTCACTCCAGCCTCCCCATTCCCATCATGCCTGGATGTATGTGTTGCCTCAGATGGGATAGCTCAAATGACAGAAATTCATCATCTGCCCAAGATCAAGATATTACAGGGTTCAACTTGTAAACATTGTTCCTGTCTTCTCTTTATTTTTGTAGTGTTAGGGTTTCTTGCACTTTGCACTCTTATCACTTGAGTCATACCTTCAGCCCTTTTGCTTTTAGGGTTTTTTGGGGGTTTTGTTTTTGTTGGTCGTGGGGCCTGAACTCTGGGCTTGGGCACTGTTCCTCAGCTCTTCAGCTCAAGGCTAGCGCTCTACCACTTGAGTCACAGTGCCACTTCCAGCTCTTTCTGCTTATGTGGTGCTGAGGAATCGAACCCAGGGCCTCATGCATGCAAGGCAAACGCTCTACCACTGAGCCACCTTCCCAGCCCTAGGTGGGGTGTGTGTGTGTGTGTGTGCGTCTGTGTGTGTTTCAGATCATACAGTCCTCTTGCCTCAGCCTTCCAAATAGCTGGGACCATGGGTGTGTGCTTCTACATCCAGCTCTTCTATTGTTGTTTATATGTTTCTAAATTGTGTGTTTTGCTTTGTTTTGGTTTTTGAAGGTTGCTGGAGTTTCAACTTACCACCTTATATTTTACACGTTACACCCCCTAGTCATTTGCTTTGGTTGTTTTTTGGATAGGATGTCAGGATTTGGGGGGTGGAGGTCCTACCTGGGCACTGTCCCTGATCTCTTCTGCTCAAGGCTAGTGCTCTACCACTTCAGCCACAGCTCCATTTCCAGATTTTTGGTGGCAAATTAGAGAAGAGTCTCTTGTACTTTCCTGCCCCAGGCTGGTTTTAAACCCATGATTATCAGATCTCAGCCTTCTAAGTAGCTAGGGTTACAAGTGTGAGCCAGTAGTGCCCAGTGGGTCTCAAGTTTTTGCCTCCACAAACTTCACAGGCCCAAGACTACAAATCCTCTATGCTTCCAATGTAGCTAGAATTACAAGATGGAGTCTTGCTAACTTTTTGCCTAGGTTGGCCTAGAATCACATCCTCCTGATCTCTGCCTCTCTTTACACTTCTGTAGAGTGTCCAAGTTTTAAACATGTGTATGAGGGACACAGTAGGACTCAAGTACCCCAATCCTGGCCACTCTGGCTGTCCCATGTCCCTCAGGTTCTCTCACACCCTCAGCCCACCCCTCTTGCGTGTGTGCGCTCTGTCTCTGTCTCTGTCTCTGTCTCTGTCTCTCTCTCTCTCTCTCTCTCTCTCTCTCTCTCTCTCTCTCTGTCTGTCTGTCTCTCTCTCTCTCTTTCGGTTGGTCATGGGACTTGAACTCTGGGCCTGAACGCTGTCCCTCAGCTCTTCAGTTCAAGGCGAGCACTCTACTACTGCTCCTCTCTTAACGCTTCAGGCTGCTTCCTCTGGAAGAGTTCTCCACAGAGGCCTTCTTTTTTTTTTTTTTTTTTTTTTTTTAGAGGCCTTCTTTTGGACTGCATCTTTCTGGCTTTCCATTGCCTGATAGCTCTACTCAGTGACACATGGCTGTGTAGGTTGGTGTATTGGATGTCTTCACTGCATGCCAGAGGACCAGGCTGTGCTAAACAGAGTCTGAAACCCTTAAACCCATGCTGAGTGTCTTGCTCATAGCCAAGGCCACAATAGTCCTGAGTACCCAGGAGGGTCCTGGAGTAGTGAAGGAAATAGGGAGCACATCAGTGTATATGACCAAGAGAATGAGCACCAGGATCGAGAGGACTGGCAGGCTGTGTGGGCCTGATGTCCTGGGCATGAGTTGAAATCTGCCCTCAGGAGAAGGCATCAGCCACTTGTAAATGTGGAGCAGGGTGAGAACGACAAGTGTAAAGGCCCTGAGGTAGAATCAAAGAGTTCTACAGGAAGAAGCAGGAGAGGAGAGGAGTCATAGGAGGGGGTGGCTTTGGTGTAGAGTATGGGTTTAAGTAGATAAGGGACGGGGGTGAGAAGGAGGGCCTGACTGGAGAGTGCTGGCCCCAGCACTCTAGGGGATGATCCTACCAAGTCTGAGCTGGCCACCTACAGTACACTACTCCTACCTCTGGTTCTTTCCACAGCTCCTGGCTTGCTCTGCATTCGGGTCCTTGGCCTGCGGTGAGTACCTGACAACCTGTGGAAGCCCTGTAGAGCCACGAGGGTACACTGGAGCCCAGAGCTGGGAGGAACCTCAGCAGTGATCAGCAAAGGAACCACTTGATGAAGTCTTCCAGCAAGTTGATACAGCACAGGGCTCCCTGGGGACAGCAAAGGCTGGCAGAGCAAGGAGTCAACTTGTGTCTGCCTGGCTTTGCACCCTCAGCTCCCTTACTACCCATCTTAGCAAGGTGTTCTGCAAGCCCTGGCCAACCTGGGCCATCATGTGCCTGCCTCCTTGTGACTTAGATAAGGTTGCGAGGGCCACCCTCCTAGGGGAGCTATCAAATGTCCCTTCAACCAGGGCCTGGAGTTTCTTTCTGTACACAGTCCCAGAGCTTAGACTTTGCTTAGAACTCAGTGGCCCATTAACAAGCTGGTAGGTCCTGGAAGAAACTATTAAAACCTACTCCAGTCAGGTGCCAGTGGCTCATGCCAGTATCCTAGCTACTAGGGAGGCTGAGAGCTGAGGATCAAGGTTCTAAACCACCTCAGGCTAGAAACTCAGGTCTCCAGTTAACCACCAAAAAGGCACAAGTGGAGAGGCTGGGAAAGTGGCTCAGTGGTAGAGTGCTTGCCTTGCATGCATGAGGCCCTGGGTTCGATTCCTCAGTACCACATAAGCAGAAAAGACTGGAAGTGGCGCTGTGGCTCAAGTGGTAGAGCACTATCCTTGAGCTGAAGAGCTGAGGGACAGCGCCCAGGCCCAGAGTTCAGGCCCCACGACCAGCAAAAAAAAAAAAAAAAAAACACAACAAGAAGGCACAAGTGGAGCTGTGGCAGAGAGCTAGCCTTGAACAAAAACCTCAGTAGCTGGGCTTATAGCTCATGCCTGTAATCCTAGTTACTCAGGAGGCTGGATCTGAGGATCATAGTTTGAAGCAGCACAGGCAGGAAAGTCTGTGAGACTCTAATCTCCAGTTAACCACAAGAAAACTGGAAGTGGTGCTGAGGTTCAGAGTAGTAGAGCACTCACATTGAGGGAAAAAGCTCAGGGACAGCGCCCAGGCCATGAGTTCAAGCCCCATGACTGACAGGAAAAAAAAAAAAAAACCACAGGAAAGGACAAACCTGAGTTCAAGCCTTAGGACCAGCATTTAAAAAAAACAAGACGAAATAAAAAACACCTACTCCTTCATGGGGCATGTGAGGGCCACTGGGCTCTAGGGAGTCCAGCCAGTGGCCTGAGGTTGACAGTGGGAGTAGAGCAGGGGAGGTGTTCAGCAGAGTGGGAAGATCAGCTGGGGAGGGCCCTTGGCCAGGGCTCCAGGAAAGCCATGGACACCCACTGACCCTTTGTCCTTCTCCCCGACAGTTCATGCGCGGGTGCAGCAGTGCAGGCACGGGGCATCCATCTGAGTGTGGCCAGTGAGGGCCCAAGCAGGTAGGCTGGCCTTTGGCAGGAGGCCACACCCCTTGCACTGCCCCTGCCTCCCTCATTGGCTATACCCATGGGGCTGCTGAAGCCTGAACCTGGTCCTTGGCCTGTTCTGTTCGAAGTCTTTGTTTATGCCTACTTCTCTGTTTCTCTGTGGAAAGCTATTGTGGATCCCTCTCCCCCAGTAGGGGGTGAGCCAGCACCCACCCGCAGGGGTACCTGGCTGGCTCACACCAACTATGTCCTGTATCCCCACATTCAGTACCCAGCCTGCTGTGTCCAAGGCCGGAGCTGTGGTCACCAAATACAGCGACATTCCTAGGAACCGGGGCGAGTATGTGGTGGCCAAACTGGATGACCTCATCAACTGGGCCCGCCGGGTGAGCCCCGTGTGCCTCCTGACCCTCTGTGTCCTGTAGGCCCCCACTGCACATGTGCCTCCAGCCTCCCCACACTCACAGCGTAGACAGCAGGTGGGACTCTCCTAGAGGCTCCTCCATTCTGAGGGGTCAAAATCTGTACCCCCATATTGGGGATCCCCCAACCTCCCTCCTCATCCCCAAGTCCTGTCCTTGCTGTGGCTATGGCAGTCACTACTGCCAAGCTCCTGCCCTACCTTTTATTGCCCCCCTGCCCCGACCCCCGTGAGCCCCAGTGAGATAACCCCACCCCTCCTCTAGTTCTTTTTCTGGTCTCTGTATTTTCCTCCTCTATTGTAAAATATTTATTGACAGTGCTGGGCCTCATGCTTGCTAGGCAGGTGCTATACCCCTTGTGCCATTGTTTTTGTTTTTTGTGCCAATACTGGGGCTTGAACTCAGGGTCTAGGTTACTGTCCCTTAGCTTTTTCGAGCAAAGCTGGTGCTATACCACTTGAGCTACCCTTCACTTCCACTTGGTTAACTGGAGAAAAGAATCTCACGGGCTTTTTCACCCAGGCTGGCTTCAGTTATCCCGGATCTCAGCCTCCTGAGTAGCTAAGATTACAGGTGTAAGCCACCCATGCCTGGCTTAAAAATAATTTTAAGTCAGAAGAATCATGCATGTTGAAGTTTAAGTCGTTCTAAATAAATCTGACAGCCTTTTGAGGTGCCCCACAGCAATGGCTGTGCCATGCGTCCCTCCAAGTCCATGGAGTGGTCTCTACACCATGCATTCCTCTAGCCTGCTCACACCCAGCTGTCTGGCTTCATAGCGCTGGGTAGCACCCGGTGGTGACAGCGCAAGTCTAACAACTGTCCATTGTCAGGCATGCTCATAGGCTCTGCTTTTGCTTCTCTGCATTGTGCCCAGTGTACTCATGGTCATCCTGCACTGCCAAAGAGAGATGCCTGTAGGAACACGGCCACCTGTGGCTCAAGGATCAGTAGAGGCCTTTTCCTGTTCTGTACCCCACCTTTACCCCATGTTGGGCACCCCCACATGTGCCAGCTACAGAGACCACTTTTAGTTCTCAGACCCAGGTACAGAATAAGCAGGACCCGTGGGGGCAATCAAGGCATCCCCAGATAAGGGAAATAGCAGAGCAGCTGGGGGATCCAGGAGGTTCCTGTTGAATTGGCTCTTGTGCTGACCCAGGAGTATCAGGAATAAGTCCTGTGGGTGCTGGTAGGAACAGCTCTGCAAGGCAGGCCCCCTTCCCTCAGGGGCCCAGGCAACATCCAGAGTCCTAGTGTTTACAGCTGCACTTCCCACGCAGCTAAAATGTGGCTGGTGCCCACAGAGCACGTGGATCTGCAGTGGTAGCTGGCCTGCTGTTTTTTCCATTAGCAATTTTACTCCCCCTACTTCCCTTCCCCCCACTCCCCCTACCAATCTGGTTTTGAACTCTGGGCCTGGGTGCTATCCCTGAGCTTTTTTGCTCAAGGCTAGCACTCTACCAACATTGAGCCAAGGTTCCAATTTTGGCTTTTTGATAATTAATTGGAGGTAAGAGTTTCACAGGCTTTCCTAACCAGGCCATCTTCTAATCCACAATCCTCAGATCTTAACATCCTAAGCAGCTAGAATTACAGGTGTGAGCCTTTGGTACCTGGCTGCAAGTTCACTTTCAAGCCACCTCCAGGGGCTGGTGTGTCTGGCCACTGCCCTTAGGAAAAGAGCTGGGTGGCTTTTTTTTTTTAATGCCAGCTTGAACTCAGGGTTTTAGTGCTGTCCTGAGCTGCTTTTTTGCTCAAGGCTATCACTGTACTACTTGAGTCCTAGCCTTCTGGTTTTTTGGGTAGTTTATTAGAGATAAGACTCTCACAAGCTGGGTGCCTGGGGCTCACAGCTGTAATCTTAGCTACTTAGAAGGCTAAGATCTAAGGATCATGGTTTGAAGCCAGCCCAGGCAGGCTTCAAAACTCTGTGAGTCTTTTGCTGGTCCTGGTCACTGTCCCTGAGGCTCTGGGTTCGATTCCTCAGCACCACATAAGCAACATGAAAAAAGCCGGAAGTGGCGCTGTGGCTCAAGTGGTAGAGTGCTAGCCTTGAGCTGAAGAGCTGAGGGACAGCGCCCAGGCCCAGAGTTCAGGCCCCACGACTGGACCAAAAAAAAAAAGACTCTCACAGACTTTTCTGCCCAGGTTGGCTTTGAACCATAATCCTCAGATCTTAGTCACTGAAGTAGTTAGGATTATAAGGCTGGGCCACCAGTGGCCAACAGGGTGACTTTCTTTTCAAGTGAGGTTGTGAACCTAGGTTTTCCTACATGAAACCACACGGGCAACATGTGACCTGAGCCCCTGCCCCACAGAGCTCACTGTGGCCCATGACCTTCGGCTTGGCCTGCTGTGCTGTAGAGATGATGCACATGGCAGCACCCCGCTATGACATGGACCGCTTTGGTGTGGTCTTCCGTGCCAGCCCACGCCAAGCCGACGTAATGATTGTGGCTGGCACACTCACCAACAAGATGGCCCCAGCACTCCGCAAGGTAAGCCGTGTCCCTGCCCAAGCAGCCAGCCCAGGTAACTGAGCTGTTTGCAGACTGCAGACGCCATGTCTCTTGTAGGTCTATGACCAGATGCCGGAGCCACGCTATGTTGTGTCCATGGGGAGGTGAGTGCCAAGCCGGCTCCTTCCATTCCCATGCTTTGCCCTGCCCACGTATCTGAATGTAGTTGACATTTGATAGAACCATAACAGAGCTGGGTGCCAGTGTTCAGTTCAGGCCATCAGATCTGCCCTCACCCCAGAATGATTTCTTTTGGCCTTCCTTGGCCCAGGCAGCAGGCTTCAACCATCTTATTTTCCTTCCCTTTGCCTTATAATTTTGGGGGCTATGTCACCCCCAAAAGACAAGCTTGTACTCTCCCCATCTTTTTTTTTTCTTCTTTTTTCTTTGGTCGGTCGTGGGGCCTGAACCCTGGGCCTGGGCACTGTCCCTCAGCTCTTCAGCTTAAGGCTAGAACACAGCCCCACTTCCAGCTTTTTCTGCTTATGTGATGCTGAGGAATCGAACCCAGGGCCTCGTGCATGCAAAGCAAGCACTCTACCACTGAGTCACTTTCCCAGCCCCTCTTTTTTCTTTCTTTTTTTTTTTTTGGGGGGGGGGTGCCAATCTAGGGCTTGAATTCAGGGCCCAGCACTGAGTTTTGCCCAAAGCATTCTACTACATTCAGCTACATTTCTGGCTTTTTGGTAGTTAATTGGAGATAAGAGCCTCACAGAATTTTCTGCCTGAGCTGGCTTTGAACTATGATCCTCAGATCTCAGGGCCATAGGCATGAGCCACCAGTGTCTCATTTTTGGTTTTGTTTGTTCTTTTGCTGGTTCTGGAGCTTGAACTCAGGGCCTGGGCACTGTCCCTGAACCTCTCTGTGCTCAAGGATAGTGCTCTGCCACTTGAGCCACAGCACCACTTCTGGCTTTTTCTGTGTATGTGGTACTGAGGAATTGAACCCAGGGCTTCATGTATGCTAGGAAAGCACTCTACTGCTAAGCCATATTCCCGGCCCCCTCGTGTCTCATTTTTTAGAGATAGAATTCACATAGTATAAATTTCAGCCTTGCTTTTTTTTGGGGGGGGGGGGGGCAGCCAGTATGTATGCCAGTACGTAGACTTGAATTCAAGACTTTGTGCTCTTGCTCTCTTTCTGCTCACAGCTGGTGCTCTACCACTTGAGTCACACTTCTAGTCCATCATTTTTACTGGCTACTTAGAATCTCTTGGGACTTTTCTACTAGGGCTGGCTCAGTTGCCCTGTGCCCAGGGACTTTGTCCTTGGTAATCTTTGCTGATTGAGGGGCTTTGTGTTTAGGTATCTTTGGAGCCCACATTTCCCAGCCTCTTCCACATTTCTCAGCCTCCTGTTTGATTGCACCCCACCCATCCCATGGTAGGCTCCACGAAGCCACTTGCTGGCTGCTTGTTTACGATGTCTGGCTCTGGTCTTTTCTGACTGCCCAAACCCCTGTTGGCATTAGAAGCAGACAGCAGGGGCTACAGGGGCTGGGCCATCCTCATTGTGTTTTCCCCCACAGCTGTGCCAACGGAGGCGGATACTATCATTACTCCTACTCTGTCGTGAGGGGCTGTGATCGCATTGTGCCTGTGGACATATACGTACCAGGTGAGACTGGGCCCTTGTGACGCTACTCAAGCCACCAAGAGCAGAGAGACTCCCTCCCCCAGGCCTGGCCTTTACCACAGGGCAGTATCCTCCCTCCTGCATAGGCGGGAGGGAGGATAGGCAGCGTTTGCTAGCTATAAGCGACATACAGCTCTGCCCAACTTAAAGAAAGAAAAAAATACCACACCTGGGCACTGGTGGCTCATGGCTGCAATCCTAGCTACTCAGAGACTGAGATCTGAAGATCACAGTTTGAAATCAGCCCAGGCAGAAAATCTGTCAGACTCTTACCTCCCATTAGCGGAATGGAGCTGTGACTCAAGTGATAAAACACCAGGCTTAAGTAAAAAATCAAGCAAGAGCACAAAGCCCAGAGTTCAAGCCCCAGTACACACACACACACACACACACACACACACACACACACACACACACACACACACACACACACACACACACACACACACACACACACACACACACACACACACACACACACACACACACACACACACACACACACACACACACTCTCTCTCTCTCTCTCTCTCTCTCTCTCTCTCTCTCTCTCTCTCTCTCTCTCTCTCTCTCTCTCTCTCTCTCTCTCTCTCTCTCTCTCTCTCTCTCTCTCTCTCTCTCTCTCTCTCTCTCTCTACCACATAGGATGCAGTTCTTGAAATCAACAGGACAGGAGGCTGGTCTAAACTCTCTGGTCCTTGTCCTCAGAAGGGTTCCAAGACTTCATCAGATCCCCACATGGCCAGCATTAGGTTTAAAGTGTCAAGAATGGCAGTGAATGATAAATTCTTCTAATCATTTCCCACACAGCCTTTGGACTATGCCAGTACAGTATTACCTGGAATTCACATTTCCCTGGTCATCCTCTATTTGACCTGGTAGCCCCATGGACCCTCTCATATGGTCCCAGCCAGCCTGGCACCCAAAGGGAGCCTGCTGGAGTATTTGCCTTGATAGTAGTCAGTACGGTCAGGAATGGCAGCTTATGCTGTGAGCAGGACACAAAAATGCCTAGTTCTTGCTGTCTGGCATTGTGCCCTTAATGCTGAGGTCAAGTTCTTAGCTGCTCAGGAAAATGAAAGTCATGTCATGACCTCCCAAACAATGACAAGACAAGTTTGCCATTGAATGATGATGGCTGTCTGGAAACAATTTGTTTGGAGTTCTGTGCTAAGATCTGTTTGCTGACACAGGGGCCCAAGGTGGCCCTGCCCGGTCCTCATCCTCCCCAGGACTGTACACTAAGGGGTACTGGTATGGGACTTGGTTTCCTTCCACCTCATCCAGTCCCATCCTCTACCTGCTACCTCCAGGGTCCCAGTGGCCCTCAACTGTCTTCTGCTGTCTGGCCACTTCTAGCCACTTCACACTAAGACTGCCGGATAGCCAGGTGGGGGTTGGCTGGGCAGGGAAGATGGCACTCAGGGCCAGAAGTGCAGTCATTCGATCCTGTGTCATTTCCACAGGTGGTAGGTATAGGCCCTTCCTTCAGTCCCAGGCATCTGCCTGTGTCCCCAAACCCATGTTTCCCTTCCCTGCCCAGCCCAAGGACCCCTTGGCACTTCGGCATGCTGTACCTTGTAGTGCTGGGGTTTGAACTCAGGGCCTGGGCACTGTCCTTGACCTTTTTGCTCAAGGCTAGCACTGTACTACTTGACCCACTGCACCACTTCCAGCTTTTTCTGTTTATGTGGTACTGAACCCAGGGCTTTATGCATGTTAGGCAAGCATTCTACCACTAAGCCATATCCCAGCCCCCCTTGTAGACTTTTGAGGAGTCTTTTTTTTTTTCCCCTCTTTCTTTCTTGTGCCAGTGCTAGGGCTTAAAATCAGGGCCTGGTAACTTTCCCTTAGCATTCTGACTCAAGGCTGGAGCTTTACCATTTGAACCACACCTCCACTTCTAGTTTGTTTTTTTCTTTTTTTGGGGGGGGAGGGGCGTAATTAGTATTTCATTGAAGATAAGCCAGGGGCTGAGAAGGTAGCTCAGTGGTAGAGCGCTTGCCTTGCATGCCTGAGGCCCTGGGTTCGATTCCTCAGCACCACATAAGCAAAAAGAAAAAAGCCGGAAGTGGGGCTGTGGCTAGCCTTGAGCTGAAGAGCTGAGGGACAGCGCCCAGGCCCAGAGTTCAGGCCCCACAACCGGACCAAAAAAAAAAAAAAAAAAATGCATAAGCCACTGGCACCTGGCTTGTAAGGGACTTAGACAATGTAGGAAGAGGGTAGCCCAGAATACAGGAAGGACACTGAGATTTTGGTCCCCACAGGCTGTCCCCCAACCGCAGAGGCCCTGCTCTACGGCATCCTGCAGCTGCAGAGGAAGATCAAGCGGGAGAAGAGACTCAAAATGTGGTACCGAAGGTAGTGCTGCCCATGCTACTACCCTGCAATTGTGAATAAATCCATAGTAAACTTGCCTGAGCATGAATCCTAGTGTCCATGGGGTAGGGGAGCGGTGGGAGGCAGCAGGTGGATCCTGGCATCTTGCCTCTAGACAGGGGCTGTTACTATTCTATAGACATCAGACTTGGTTATGAACCCCCTGCCCAGTCACTCAGCTGAGCCCTCCCAGGAAGGAGTGGCTTTGGAGAGCAGAAAGCTGTGAGTCTTGATGCAGTCTCCCTCTCAGGCCCACAGTAGCTGAGCACAGCCCATCATCCCTGCCCACACCTGAGTACCCAGGGCTCAAACACTGTTTCTAAGCTATTTCTGGGGCCATCATCCATGCCCACACCTGAGTACGCAGGGTTCAAACATTGTTCCTAAGCCATTCCTGGGCAGTGGGGACTCTAAGACGCTTTAGCAGTAGCTGCCTCTTAGCTGGAACACACCAAGACAGGCCTAGATGAGCCCTGGGGACCATGTACATCCAGGGCTGTAGGAAGACCTTTCCTCCTTCTCCTGGCCTGGTACCCTTGGCCAGGGCCTCCCTCTAGAATCTGCTCTGTGTTCTCTAGACCACAATTCTACAATGTCTTAGGGACAACACTGGTCAGGGCTATGGTGATGGTACCCAAGTCACTGGGGGTAAGGGTAGGCATTGGGTGCCCAACCCAGCTTGAGGGCAGCATTTAGAACAAGACCACACTGAAATGGGAAGTCTCACAGGTAAGAGAAGCTTCACCAGGGCTTAGGGCTGAGTCTGCAGCTTGACTTTTGTACTCATGGTGGGGATCAGCAGCCGGAACAGACAGGATGGTTCCAATGCAGTTGGCCTCGATATGTGGATGATGCGGAACAGGGCTACAGAGGGACCCAGGCAAGATATTTGGAAGGATTTTCATATTGGGGGACAATACCACAAATGACACAGTTGAACCCTCTGTTGCACAATTGCTTTCATCTGGCTCCTGGTCATGGCTGCCTGGAAGATCTTGGGTGCTGGCATCATGAGTGAATGGCAGGTAATCACAGAAGGAGGCTTAGAAACAGGCAAGGAGAGCCCCCAGGAAGGCCAATGGGAAGCTGCACGGTCACCCACCACTGACTGGCCAGGCCAGCACCATCATTTATTTTACCCTTGGGCTCTGGGGACCACCAGCAGGCCACTGCTGGAGCTTAGGAAGGCTGCCCTGTGTCAGCAGGGACAACCAGGGCTGAGGCTAGGGTTCACCCTCTAGCCACCAAGGCACTACTAGGGGTGCAGAAACACTGGTCCAGAGACCCTGAGGATCCCCCAGGGCCAGCAGCTCAGTGCTTGGTGACCAGTGGTGTGATCATCTGTGGGAAGGCATAGTAGCGGCAGTCGGCAGGTGGGGTGAGTGCCATCACTTCAGTGCGGATGTTGTCCCGCCGGAAGCCCGCCTCCTGCAGCGCTGGCACCTGTGTCTCCTGGTGAGAGGGGTTCAGGTCATCCCAGGATTGGGGCCTGGCCACACCCCCGGGGGCACATGGGATACTGCCCTGGACATGAATAGGAATCCCCAGCTTTCAGCCTGGACAGCAGCCACCTCAGCCCCTAGGTATCCTCCCATACCAGTCCCAGGAAGGATAGTGATACACTAGAGCCCACCTACGGGATCCCCAGTGGGCTGCTTTTGCTCTTGCCACTATGTCCAGAGTAAGAGAACCAGGACAGGAAAGGGACACAGGCTGCTAGCTAGCTCATAATTTTGTTCGCCCTGTGTCACTAGCAGGCTCTCAGAACTTCTGTGGGTTCCTAGGAGAGTAGCCAAAAAAAAGCATTGTTGCCTGGTGCCTGTGGCTCATGCCTGTCATCCTAGCTACTCAGAAGGCTGAGATCTGAGGATCAGGATTCAAAGCCAGCCCAAAAAACCACTGTGGCTCGAGTGGTAGAGCCTTACCCTTGAGCTGAAGAGCTGAGGGACAGTGCCCAGGCCTAGAATTCAAGCCCCACAACAAACCAAAAAAAAAGGTGGGGGGGGGGGGAACACTGCTGAACAGGTAAAAGGGCACTGAGGAGAATGGGAGGGGCTGAGCTGTATCCATATGTTGAGGAGTAACAGGAAGTGATTTGAGCTGGTGAGGCGTCTTGGTGATTTCAAAGTAGAAAAATCAGCACACCAACCCACCCAAGAGTTTAACCCGAGACCCATGGGACAGAGGCTCTCCCCAACATCAACAGGGTGACCACAACTCCTCCCCCCCCTCCCCCGCCAAGGTCCCTGCCAGACTTTGAGGTAGAGTCCACCAGGAACTCCCAGGTTTGCACCTCAAACATGGTGGTAATGTCTGAATACTTGGACTTCATCAGTTCTCCCCAAGAGGTGAGATTGCAATATGTGAGGACACCTCCAGGCTTCAGCAGGCGGAAGGCATGGTTCTGGGGAAAGAAACCAAGTAATCAGGAGAGAGCCTGAGGGGGATCGATCCCTGTGAGGTCCCCACACCCTAATAAGTCAGAGCAGCGAGTAAGAGAGGTACTGACTACAGACAGCCCCATGAAGCTGCAGTCTCACCTTGATGAAGTTGAACTGGTGTGTATGCCAGGTCTCCTCTGAAAGGGGGTATGTGTCATACAGGATCCCTGCACAGGGCAAACAAACTGGCAATCAGGGCCACCATAGCCTCACCCAGCCTTACCTGGCTAGTCCTGGAGTTGCAGAAGCTGTGTTTCAAAGGCTACCCTGGTGAGCCCCAGCTACCTTTTCCATTCACCACCATCTTGTGTTTCTGTGCACAGGCCCTCTGTATGTGTGCCGTTGTATGACCTCCACACCAACTCCAACCCCCAGGCTTGTCCCTGAGTACATACTAGCGAGTGTATCAAAATGTCCCTCTGCAAGCAAAGGAGGAGCTGATGGTGCAGTTGCAGGCAGAGGGCCCCATGTAGGTTCCCCTCACCGTCAAAGTGATTGTCCGGAAGTGTGGGCGCCACCTCTTCCCACAGGCCTTTTAAGGGGACCACCTTGGAGATGGGAGAACAAGAGAAGATTGGGGTTCAAAGAGGATCCTATCACTACTTGCTGTAGGGAGGAGGCTGCCCCTTCCCCCCTCTCCATGTCACCCCAGGCTCCTGTCCCTCTGAGGAGTGGGCCTGCAGGTCACTGGGCACCTTGTGTGGCTGCTGCGAGGCCCAAGCCTGAAGCCGCTGGAAGACGCCATCATTGCACTCGATGATCCAGTGCTCCTCAATGGGGGCTTCCTGCAGCCTTGTGGCTGCAATGGCCATGCCAAAGCCCACCTCTAGGACCCGGCCCCCTAGGAGATAAAGGACACCAGGCATCAGAGTGGGTCCTGGGTGGGCTGCTGCTAGGTCCTGGGTGGACCTGGCCATAAGTCACATCTACCCTATGTCTGACCAGTTGGAAAGGAACTGTGGGTGGGTAGAACACAGTAGCCCTAAGGACAGAATCGCGTGGGCCTGGGCAGTAGCCAGGGAGAAAATGTCCAGCCTCAGGCCAAAGCTTTTGGGACCAGCCCCAATCTGTGTGTGGAGGGGGGTCAGAGCCTTGGACTTTGAGCCCCTGCCCACGCTGTTTGTGCTGGTGGCCCTTATCTCTCCAGTTAGTTACTTTTCTGTCCCCTCCCCCTGGCCGTGGGATTTCCAAGGACAAGGCCTTGGATCTGAGCTCTAGATCACAGGGTGGAACACCCCCTCCCCCAACCCTGCGTGGAACAGTGCAACTGCCCATTTCCCAGAGGCCCTGGAAGGATTGTTTGGGGCTGGGGAACACTCCAGCTTCCACACTAGGCAGTGCAGAGCCAGTTTAGTGGACAGCTGTATCTCTGCTCAGCTTTCTCAAGCTATTCTTAGCCACCAGGGGGCGGGACCCCCACCGTCCCGGGCAGTCGGACACTCTCCCCCAGCCAGATTCCCCTGTCCCTCCCACTAGCCGAGTTCCACCCCAGGTTGTGCGTCAGGGCATCCAGACCCCCGCCCTCCCGCGGCCTAGCCCGGAGAATCGGGGTTCATTACGTTCCCAGTACCTAACAGGCGCGCCTGCTGCGTGCGGGCCCCGTGCCCGCAGCACCCCTTCTGCAGCCTCGGTGGCCACCCACCTCCGGGCGAGGAACCCGAGGCTCACAGAGAGGCTGCTTCGTGTCGACTGGAGCGCCCCGCCCTCACGGCCCAGGCCCGGTACCTCTGGAGGCGGCGGCGGCCGCCAGAGCGTGCATGTAGGGAGTCTCCCAGCGCTCCATCACCGGCTTGCCCAGGATTTGCAGGTGTGTGTCAGATGCATCGTAGGCCGCCGGCGCCGCGCGCCACGCAGGGCTGCAGTCCTCACCGGGCGCGAAGAGCGGGCTGGCAGCGGGGACACTCATGGTGCGGTGGCCGCCGGCGAAGCCTCTGTGGGGGCCTTCCGGGCAGGCGGGGCTGGTGGGAGGAGGGGGCGGGGATAGGCTGTGGGGGCGGGGCCTTCGGGTGGGGACGGGGCCCATAGCTCCCCCCGTGGAGGCGGGGCTACCGGGAGGGAGGGGCGGGGCCTGGGGTGGGGCCTTCGAGACAAGGCCGCGTTGGAGGCCGGCGGGGGTGTGGCCGGATTCATCAAGCAGCGGCCCTATGGCCTTCAGTCCCCACTTTGTCTTTTACTTGCCTGGGAATCCCTCGCCGGGAAGGGGCGTGAAGACCTGACGTTTTCCTAGCGCTATTGCAGTGTTTTTGAATATTTTAAATCATTTAACCTTTAGAATAGGCTGGGTTTCTCACTTTACAGATGGGGAAACCAGCAAAACCTAAGCCAAGAGGGTGGGGGGAGAGGTTCAATATTAGAACTCCCAACAGCACCCTGGAGGTGAGGGCTCACACCAATGACCATAGCTACTCAAGAGGCTGAGGTCTGAGAATCACAGTTCAAAGCCAGTCTGTGAGACTTACCTCCAATTAACCACCCAAAGAACCGGGCCTTGAACAATAAAGCTAAGGACAGCACCCCAACACACACACACACACACACACACACACACACACACACACACACACACACACACACACACACACACACACACCAGAAAGTCACCACCTTTTCCACTTCACTGAACTGCCACTCCCCAAAAACCCACCCCTGCTAGCTTCAGGTCACACAGCATCCTGATAGGGGAAGAACTAGGACAGCATTCAATCCTAGATGAGATCCTCATTCCTAGGAAGTCAGGCTGTGCACATAGTGCCCAGCTGCTTCTGCTATCTACAGCCCCAGCCCCAGGCAGCCACTGGGGGGTCAGATTCCTCCTAAGCCTGAATCCCTAGTTCTATGATTTCCCTTTTCTGGACTTGTTAACTCAATAAGCTCCCTTTCCACAGCTTAGCATGCTCCTTCCCCTTCCCATAGCTTAGCATGTTCCTTTCCTAGGCAACACTAGGCCCATTTAGTAAAGGCAGTAAATAATCAGCCTCTAATCTCCCCTTTGTCTTGAGATGGCACTCCTCTGGGGCAGCTATCACCATATAAGGCAGCAAGATCCCCTTAGAGTGACCTTAGGTCTGGGCAGCTGCAGGACCCCTTGTCTACTACTTGGGCAGCAGCCATAAATCCTAACCCACCATGATGAAGCCCCTGGCCCACACATCCACAGCAGGGTTATAAAAGGTCACTAGACACAATAGCTGGCACTTCTCTCGTGAGGAATCTTGCAGTCCCTTTACTGGCAATAAACTTTTTCTTTGTTCTTTGTACCTGGATGTCTGCATGGTTTTCTGGCAAAGTCTAATTTATTCTTACAGGACTGAACACAAAACTATGGCACAAACCCTGAGCACTCTCAAATCCCCACAGAATACTATGGGTGTTTTTTTTGTGCTGGTCCTGAGGTTTAAACTTAGGACCTGAGCATTACCTCTGAGCTCTATTTTCGCTCAGGCTAGTGCTCTACCATTTAAGCCACAGCGCATTTCCAGCTTTTTGATGGTTAATTGGAGCTAAGAGTCTCACAGGACTGGAAATGTGGCTTAGTGATAGAGGGCTTGCCTAGCATTCATGAAATACTGGGTTCAATTCTTCAATACCATATAAACAGAAAAAGCCAGAACTGGTGCTGTGGCTCAACTGGTAGGGTGCTAGCCTTGAACAAAAGGAGCTCAGGGACAGTGCCCACCCAGACCCTGAGTTCAAACCCAGGGACTGGCAAAACAAAAGGTTTCACAGACTTTACACCCCAGGATGGCTCAGATCTCAGCCTCCTGAGTAGATAGGATTACAGCCATGAACCACCAGCATTTAGTTCACTTTGTTTTATTTTTGAAAATAGTTCTTTTTTTTTTTTTTTTTGTCCATCATGGGACTTAAACTCTGGGTCTGGGCGCTGTCCTTCAGTTCTTCAGCTCAAGGCTAGCACTCTACCACTGGAGCCATAGCACCACTTCTAGCTTTCTGGTGGTTAATTGAAGAGTCTCACAGACCTTCCTGTCTGGGCTGGCCTTAAACCAGGATCCTCAGATCTCAGCTTCCTAAGTAGCTAAGGATTATAGGTGTGAGCCACTGGCACCTGGCTTAGGATAAGGTTTTAATTTATGCTGGACAAACTAGGATGAACTTGGGCTTCGATCTTTCTCTTTCTCTCTTTTTTTTTTGGGGGGGGGAGGTGGTTGTGGGTGCTGTACCTGAGCTCTTTCACTCAAGACTAGTAGTCTACCATTTTAAGCCATAGTGCCTTTTCCAGTTTTCCAGTGGCTAACTGGAGATAAGAGTATTAAAAGTTTTCTTGCCCAGACTGGCTTTGAATAATGATCCTCAGATCTCAGCCTCCTTAGTAACCAGGATTATAGGTGTGAACACCACCGCCCTGTTTGGGCTTCAATCTTTCTACTATGCTTCCCTCTGTTGCTGGCAATAACAGGTTTGTGTATCCAGCTAGAGTGCTTGCCTTGTATGCATGAGGCCCTGGGTTCGATTCCTCAGCACCACATAAGCAAAAAAAAAAAAAAAAAAAGAATTACAGGCGTGGGGCTGGGAAGGTGGCTCAGTGGTAGAGTGCTTGCCTTGCATGCATGAGGCCCTGGGTTCGATTCCTCACCACCACATAAGCAAAAAGAAAAAAGCCGGAAGTGGCACTGTGGCTCAAGTAGAGAGCTAGCCTTGAGCTGAAGAGCTGAGGGACAGCGCCCAGACCCAGAGTTCAGGCCCACGACTGGACCCCCCCCCCAAAAAAAAAAAAAGAATTACAGGCGTGATAAGTAAAAAATATAAGAGACAGCACCTAGGCCCTGAGTTCAAGCCCCAGGACTGGTACAAAAATAAAATAACATTACACACTTGAGCCACTGTGCTCAAATAGGGCATTTTTGCCTCCCCCCCTTTTGTTTTGCCAGAGCTTCTTTTTTGTTTGTTTGTTTGCCAGTCCTGGGGCTTGAACTCAGGGCCTGAGCACTATCCCCTGAGCTTCTTGAGCCAAAGTGCCCTTTCCAGCTTTTTCTGTTTATGTGGTACTAAGAAATCAAATCTAGGGCTTCATGCATGCTAGGCAAGCATTCCACCACTAAGTCACATTCCCAAACCTTCCAGAGCTTCTTTTTACTCGACTAGCACTCTACCACTTGAACCACAGCACACTTCCAGCTTTTTTGGTATCTAATTGAAGATAAGAGTCTCACAGATTTTCCTGACCGGGTTTGCTACAAAACACACTGAGCACCAGTGGCTCATGCCTGTAATCCTAGCTACTCAGGAGGCTGAGATCTGAGGATATCGGCTCAAAGCCAGCCCAGGCAGAAAAGTGCCTGAGATTCTTTTTTTTTTTTTTTTTGGCTCCGATTGTGGGGCCTGAACTCTGGGCCTGGGCGCTGTCCCTCAGCTCTTCAGCTCAAGGCTAGTGCTCTACCACTTGAGCCACAGCGCCACTTCCGGCTTTTTTCTTTTTGCTTATGTGGTGCTGAGGAATCGAACCTAGGGCCTCAGGCTTGCAAGGCTCTACCACTGAGCCACCTTCCCAGCCCCGTCCCTGAGATTCTTATCTCCAATAAACCACTAGAAAATGGGAATGGCACTGTGGCTCAAGTGGTAGAGTGCTCATCTTGAGCTGAAGAGCTGAGAGATCGTGCCCAAGCACAGAGTTCAAGCCCCAGGACTGACAAAAACAAAAAACAAAAACACAATTCTGGGGCTGGGAAGGTGGCTCAGTGGTAGAGCACTTGCCTTGCATGCATGAGGCCCTGGGTTCGATTCCTCAGCACCACATGAGCAAAAAGAAAAAAGCCAGAAGTGGTGCTATGGCTCAAGTGGTAGAGCACTAGCCTTGAGCTGAAGAGCTAGGGACAGCACCCAGGCCCAGAGTTCAGGCTCCACGACTGGACCCAAAAAAAAAATTCTTAGCTGGGCGCCAGTGGCTCACGCCTGTAATCCTAGCTACTCAAGAAGTTGAGATCTGAGGATCATGGTTCAAAGCCAGCCCAGGTAGGAAAGTCCATGAGACTCTTATCCCCAGAAAACTACAAGTGGCACTGGGGCTCAGGTGGTAGAATATTAGCCTTGAGCCAAATAAGTACAGGAACAGTGCATAGGCCCAGAGTTCAAGCCCCAGGACCAGCAACAAACAAACCAACCACAATTCTTAGATCTCAGCCTCCTAAGATACCCTGCTTTTTTTTTGTTGTTTGTTTGTTTTTTTGCCAGTCCTGAACTCAAGGCTTGAACTCAAGGCCTGGGTCCTGGCCCTGAACTTCTTTTGCTTAAGGCTAGCACTCTGCGGCTTGAGTCATAGCACTACTGCTGGCTTTTTCTGTTTATGTGGTACTAAGGAATCGAACCCAGGGCTTCATGCATCTAGGCAAGCACCTACCATTAAGCCACATTCCTAGCCCCATCCTGCATTTTTTTTTTAAATTTTGGTTGGTCATAGGACTTGAACTTGGTTTAGGCTCTGTCCCTCAGCTCTTCAGCTCAAGGCTAGTGCTCTAGCACTTGAGCCACAGGGTCTCTTCCAGTTTTCTGGTGATTTATTGGGGATAAGAGTCTCATGGACTTTCCTGCTTGGGCTGGCTTTGAACTGAGATCCTCAGATCTCAGCCTCCTGAGTAGCTAGAATTACAGGCATGAGCCACTGGCACCCAGCTAAGAATTCTGTATTGAAGCAAGCCCGATCAGAAAAGTCTGTGAACCTTTTATCTCCGATTAGCTACCAAAAAAGCTGGAAGTGGTGCTGTAGCTCAAGTGGTAGAGTACTAGTCTTGAACTGAAAAGCTCAGGGACAGTGCCCAGGCCCAGAGGTCAAGCCCCATGAATGGGGAGAGAGGGACAGTACTGGAATTTGAACTCAAGGCCTTGTACTTTCTAGATATGGCCTTAAGCCATGATGCCAGCCCTTTTTGCCTTAGTAAGTTTTCAAACAGTGTCTAGAGTTTTTCTGGCTGTCCTTGACCTTGATCCTCCTCTTTTACAATTTCTGAATAGTTGGGATAGCAGGTACATACCACCATGCCCAGCTTTTTATTAGTTGATATGGGTTTTCTTTTTTTCTTTTTTTTTTTCTGCTTATGTGGCACTGAGGAATCGAACCCAGGACCTAATGCATGCAAGGCAAGCACTCTACCGCTGAGCCACCTTCCCAGCCCTTTATGGGTTTCTTGATCCTTTTGTACTGGCAACTTTAAATCAGGATACTCCTGAGTAGCTAGGATTACAGAATTAGGCTGGCCTAGAATTTATGATCCTCCTGAGTTGATCTTTCTAGTGCTGGGATTATTCACCTACACCATCACGCTGCCACATCATGTAACTTCCACCACTGAGAACATTTTTTTTTTCAGGTCTTACTGTGGCAAATACTAAAATTGGAGCTATATGTAGAAGATTGTTCTCTAATAACTTAAAAACATAAAAATGTGGGGCAGGGTAGGTGGCTCAGTGGTAGAGCGCTTGCCTTGCATGCCCGAAGCCCTTGGTTCGATTCCTCAGCACCGCATAAGCAAAAAGAAAAAAGCCAGAAGTGGCGCTGTGGCTCAAGTGGTAGAGTGCCAACCTTGAGTATAAAAGCTCAGGGACAATGCCTAGGCCCTGAGTTCAAGCCCCAAGACCAGCACACACATATAATTATGCAAGGGCTAGGAATGTTGTTTAATGATAGAGTGCTTGCCTAGCATTCATGAAGCCCTGGTTTCGATTCCTCAGTACCACATAAACAGAAAAAGCCAGAAGTGGCACTGTGGCTCAAGTGGTAGAGTGATAGCCTTGAGCTCAGAGAGGCTCAGAGACAGAGCCCAGACCCTGACTTCAAGCCCCATGATTGGCAAAAAAAAAAAAAAAAAAAAAAAAAAAAAAAGCAAGGTTGGGCTGGGAATATGGTTTAGTGGTAGAGTGCTTATCTAGCATACATGAAGCCCTGGGTTTGATTCATTAGTACCACATAAATAGAAAAAGCTGGAAGTATGGCCCGGTGCTGGTGGTCACACCTATAATCCTGTTTACTCAGGAGGCTGAGATTTGAGGGTGGCAACTCAAAGCCAGCCTGTGCAGGAAAGTCCATGAGACCCTCATCTCCAATAAATCACCAGAAAACCAGAAGTGGCGCTGTGGTTTAAGCAGTAGAGTGCTTGCCTTGAGCTGAAGAGCTGAAGGACAGTGCCTAGGTCCAGAGTACAAGCCTCATGACCGACAAAAAAAAAAAAAAAAAAAAAAAAGAGTGGGGGGGGAGGGAGATGAGAAAAAAACAAACAAACCAAAAGTCCTACAGTCTTCCTGCCTGGACTGGCTTTGAACCATGATCCTCAGAACTTAGCCTTCTTAGTTGCTAGAATTATAAGCATGAGTCACCAGTACTGGACAAGATAGTGCATTTTATGCAGCACAGAAAAGAAATCAACAGTATTATGTACTGGTTTTGCATATGTCATGATGACAGTAACTCAGAAAACTGCATTTTAAAAAATGAATTTACCAGCCTCCTGTCTCTACCTCCTGAATGCTGGGATTACAGCTATCATACCCTGTTTTCTTTCATCATTTTATTTATTTATTTATTTATTTATTTATTTATTTATTTATTTGGGTCCGGTCGTGGGGCCTGAACTCTGGGCCTGGGCGCTGTCCCTCAGCTCTTCAGCTCAAGGCTAGCGCTCAACCACTTGAGCCACAGCACCACTTCCGGCTTCTTTCTTTTTGCTTATGTGGTGCTGAGGAATCGAACCCAGGCCTCAGACATGCAAGGCAAGCACTCTACCACTGAGCCACCTTCCCAGCCCTTCATCATTTTATTTATTTACTTATTTATTTGATGTGTGTGTGTGTGTGTGTGTGTGTGTGTGTGTGTGTGTGTGTGTGTGTGTGTGTGTGTGTGTGTGTGTGTCTACTGTCCTGGGGCTTTAACTCAGGGCCTGGACACTGTCCCTTAGCTTTTTCTTGCTCAAGGCTAGCATTCTACCACTTGAGCCACAGCTCCACTTGTAACCTTTGGGATGTTAATTGGGGGTAAGAGTCTCATGCTCTGATGCTTTGTTCAGATGTTTTCGTTTATGGCTGGTGATGTTACTTGCGCCCTCCTACCCTCCAACGGTTTGGCATTAACTGGTAATTTGGAGATGGAATGTCAAGAGCCTTTCTGCCTAGGCTGGCTTCAAACTTGGATCCTCAGCATCCTGAGTAGCCAGGATTACAGGCATGAGCCACCAGTGCCCAACCTGTTTCAAATGCTCTATCAGTAGCTGTGAGCATTTTGGGTATCTCCTTGCACAACACATGGCAGAGGAAGAGGTTCTATTCCTTAGTACCCAGCCCTGGCATCTACAAGTTGGAAGGATGTCAGTGCCAGCCACTCTCCCTTCCTGTTCATTCAACAGCCAGTCCAGCCCTATCCCAGAAAATGCCCCTCTCCCTCCCCAAGCACTCCACTTTCCACCCCTACTGCAATCCCCAAAGTATAGCCAAGCCCTCAAAACGGTTGGCTATTCATTTACACGGGCTTCTATAATATCACAGTATGATTCCCAAGACTGATGCCAGGCGAGGCTTCCTGTGTCTCCTGTTTGCCATCTGTAGCTATGGACTAATGTACATTACTGTTCTGCAGTGGCTGCTTTCAGCCCTACCAACATACACCAATGGTGTCTGGAGTCCTAACTACTCAAGAGGCTGAGCTCTGAGGATCGAGGTTTAAAGTCAACCCAGTCAAATTTGAAGACAAATCTGAGAGACTCTTATCTCCAATTAACCAACAAAAAAGTGGAAGTGAAGCTGTGGCTCAAGTGGTAGAGTGCAAACCTAAAGCAGAAAAGACAAGAACGCAATGCTCTAAGTTCAAGCCCCAGTGCCTCAAACAACAAACAGCCTCTGTCTCCAGACAATGCCAGATGTGGGGAAGCGTAAACGCCCCAAGAAGAGAAATACAGTAGACAATGACGGGAAAGAACCAAGCCAGCATCTGGCTATTCACAGCGTTTGAGGGTCAACACTATTGTTAACTTGTGCTTTGACCCCGGTCTAGCTGAGTGACCTTGGGCAGGTGACGTAGCCTCCCTGACGCTCAATCTCATCTTCTGTGAAAGAGGAACAGGAGAAGGAGCCACGATACAGGACGTGCACTTGTAGCTAGCACAGCGCACAGCCCAGTCGGGCAGGATACCGGCGCCGACCCAGACAGTGGCCCCCGAGCAAGCCAGCGGCTTGCCAGTGGACTTAAAGAGGAAACTGTCTCCGCGCCTGCGCAAGCTTTGCACAAGCCCGAACGCCGAACCGCGCGCACCCGCCCTCCCGCCCGCGCACGTACGGACGCACGTGGCCTGGTTCGCGCGCACCTTATCCCCCGTCGGGATTTGCGCGGAACTCCACTTCCCAGAGTGCCCCGCGGCCGCGCTAGAATCCGTCACTGAGGACAGCGTGCAAGTCGGTGCTGGCGCAGACTTAGCCTCACGTACGTACGCACACACGTACGTACGCGCGGCGGCACCCCTGGCTCCTCCTCCGGAGGCCCCGTGCGGGAGCGCGCCCTGGCGTGCGCAGGGCGGCGGCGCGGCGGCGCGGGGACGCGCGGTGACCGTTGGCGCTGAGGGGAGGAGGTAGCAGCCGCCGCCGCCGCCGTTGCGCAGATCCGGGCCGCGGCTGAGGGGAGGGCGACGGAGTGGGTGACCTTCCGGAGGCGGGAGCGAGCCAGGAGGCCCGGGGACGCCAAGCGCCGCCGCCGCCATGAACAACTCGGGCGCGGACGAGATCGGGTGAGGACTGGCGGGCCGGCCTGCGCCGCCGCCCGGAGCCCGCGCCCTCGCCCCCGCCCCACCGCGCCGCCGGCCCGAGACGCCGCCCCCAGGGCGGGCCGGGGCGGGGGGCCGGCCCCGTCAAGGTCACGCCAGCGGGGGGTGGGGGGGTGGAGACGCGGGGTGCGGGCCGGCCCGGACTTCACGAGGGGGGGCTTGTACACAGCACTGGGGAGGAAGGATCACGGAGACGCCGCCCGGGACCCCGGGGAGCTGGCGGGCGGGGCGGGGACATTCGAGGGCCGCAGAGACCCTGCGCAGAAACCCGAGGATTGAGGGACCGCTCACGGGAGCCTGCAGGGCCGTGGGGAGGAATCGGATGCGCGAGTCCACAGGCCTCGTGCCCCCCCCCCCCGTTCCTGCTTCCAGACTTTTCGGCCAGAGGGTGCCCCTGAGTGGCATCCTGGGAGTCCTGGGTGCCCCCAGCCCGCGCCGGAACTTGGCGGGATGGCGCACGTGGCCAGGCAGGTGGTGGGTTCCGGTTCTGCCGCAACCCAACTTCTGTGGTCTCGGCCCGAGGCAGTGAAGGCCCCCCCCTCCCTCCATACTGCCCCTAAAATATTAAAGGACACCGAAGGCTCCTGGGTGCAAGGTCATCCGGGCGTCCCCCTCGGGCTAGATGCCGGCCGCCTGTTGTTTGAGGCCGTCCCCCCCCCCCCCCCCCAGGAAAAGGGGAAACCGAGGGCCGCTGTTGGTTTGTTTTTTCCTCTCTGCACGCACTGCGGTGGGGAGCGAAGGGTGGATGCCCGAGTTGGCCTGTAATTAGGGCTGTGTGCCTTGTGGAATGGAACCGAGGTCCCAAAAGAAGAAGGGTCCCAGGCGCGAGGATCTTGTTCTGCTCAAGCCGGGGGCTCCTGCAGCCTCATTGGGTGTGACAGGCAAAATATTCCTGGGAAGAGAATGACACAACCTTCGGGCTGGGTTTCCTAATGCCCGGGTAAAAGTGTTGGACTTGATGGGGCTAAACGTGTTTTAAGTTGAGATAGGCCTCCCAGGCAGCTCCAGCTCTGGTGCAAGTGAAGCATATTGTTTAGTCTTCCCTGGCCCAAGATGTGAGCGACTTCCTTAAGAGAACTGGGGCTGGGGGACAGCGAGTTAAATCCTAGCCTGGCTTAAGACACTACCAGGTTGCCTATCCCAGGTGGTGTATCATTGTCTCCTCATGCCCAGGGAGAACAGCCTCTGCTGCCAAGAGTGAGGGGTATTATGAGAAGATCTTACTCAGTTTAAGGAAGAGGGAGAGAACCTCTGGGTCAGGTGTCCAGTACAAAGTTGTTCCAGGCAAGCCCCAGTTGTTACCAGGAGCTGATCCGCCTGAGCTCTTTCCACTGGACTGCTACTACCCCCCCCCACCTTTTTTTTTTTTTTTTCTTTTTTGGTGCCCACATTGAGGATTGAACTCAGTCTGGACACTGTCAATTTACTGCTTAAGGCTGGCACTTGAGCCACAGCTCTGCTTCCTTCACCTGTCCTTACCCAGCTATTCTCTTGCTGCTCTTTATTATTGCTATTATTAATTTTTGGTTTTGGTCGGTCGTGGGGCTTGAACTCTCGGCCTGGGCACTGTCCCTCAGCTCTTCAGCTCAAGGCTAGTGCTCTACCACTTGAGCCACAGTGCCACTTCTACTTTTTCTATTTATGTGGTGTTGAGGAATCGACCCCAGGGCCTCATGCATGCAAGGCAAGCACTCTACCACTGAGCCATCTTCCCAGCCCCCTACTACTAATTTTTTTTGGTGCTGGTTCTGAGGCTTGAATTCAGCCTCAGTGCTGTCCCTTAGCTTTTCTGCTCAAGTCTAGCAGAAGACTAGCTCAAGACTTACTACTGAACCACAGCGTCACTTACAGACCTTGTCCTATCTCCTGGCTGTGAGGAAAGAGGTGCCTCTTTACCTGCTGCAGCCATGGAGCACCACTTGGTTCTTAAATGCAGATTAGGACTTTGAGACCCTC
The DNA here is from genome assembly GCF_024711535.1 of Dipodomys merriami. NCBI lineage: Eukaryota > Metazoa > Chordata > Mammalia > Rodentia > Heteromyidae > Dipodomys > Dipodomys merriami. The sequence goes on from NW_027206291.1 coordinate 5,113,592, forward strand.
TTTGTATCCCATTCTGTTTCTTCTCTCTCCTTTTTCTTTTTTTTTTGGGGGGGGGTCTGGTCATGGGGCCTGAACTCTGGGCCTGGGTGCTGTCCCTCAGCTCTTCAGCTCAAGGCTAGCACTCTACCACTTGAGCCACAGCACCACTTCCGGCTTTTCTCTTTTTGCTTATGTGGTACTGAGGAATCGAACCCAGGGCCTCATGCATGCAAGGCAAGTGCTCTACCACTGAGCCACATTCCCAGCCCCTCCTTTTTCTTTTTTATGCCTGTCTTGGAGCTTGAATTCAGGGCCTGGATGCTGCTCCTTCACTTTTGTGCTCAAGGCTAGCATTCTATCACTTGAGCCACAGCCCCACTTCCAGCTTTTATGGAGATGAGTCTCATGGACTTTCTTGCCTGGGCTAGCTTTGAACCATAATCCTCAGATTGCAGCTTCCTGAGTAGCTAGGATTACAGGAGTGAGCCACCTGTGTCTAGCTTTTTTTTTTTTTTTTTTAAATGGGTGCTGTAGATGAAATCCAAGGTCTTGAACCTTTTTCATGTATTTGCCTGAGCTTTGCTGCAGGCTCTATTTTTTTCCCCTGGTTCCTAGGGCTTAAACTCTGGTCCTGGATGCTGTCCTTGAGCTTCTTTTGCTCAAGGCTAGCACTCTAGCACTTGAGCCACAGTGCCATTTCTGGCTTTTTCTGTGGTTAATTGGAGATAAGAGTCTTGTGGATTTTCCTGCCGGGGCTGGCTTCGAACCACAGTCCTCAGATCTTGGCCTCTTGAATAGAGTAGCTAAGATAGGTATGAGCCATTGGCGCCTGGCAGGCTCTAAGGTTTTTGTTTTGGGGGAGGGGGGCTGGAAGGTTTGGTTGGTTGTAGGGTTTGAACTCGCTCTGGGTGCTGTCCCTCAGCTCTTCAGCTCAAGGCTAGTGCTCTTACCACTTCAGCCACAGTGCAACTTCCAGTTTTCTGGTTAATTGGAGATGAGTCTCAGGGACTTTCCTGCCTGCATTGGCTTTGAACCAAGATCCTCAAATCTCAGCCTCCTGAGTAGCTAGGATTACAGGCATGAGCCACTGGCACCCAACTAGGCCTTAAGGTTTCTTTTGGGGGGGATGTTGGTTGTGGGGACTGAATTCTGGGCTTGGGCACTATCCCTCAGCTCTTCAGCTCAAGGCTAACGCTCTACCACTTGAGCCACAGTGCCACTTCTGGCTTTTTCTGCTTATGTGGTACTGAGGAATGGAACCCAGGGCCTCATGCATGCAAGACAAGCTTTCTACCACTGAGCCACCATTCCAGCCCTATGCCCTAAGTTTTAGATCATAGGTAACTCCCAAAATTTCTACTGACTTGTAAATAGAAATCTGTTACAAGAAATGCAACAGTTTCACTGATCAATAAGAAATTTATTTTTACTTTTTTTTTTTGGGGGGGGGGTTCAGTTGTAGTGCTTGAATCTGGGTCTGGGCACTGTCCCTGAGCTCTTCAGCTCAAGGCTAGAGCTCTACCACTTGAGCCACAGCACCACTTGTGGCTTTTTCTGTGTATGTGGTATTGAAGAATCGAACCTGGGGCTTCATGCATGTGAGGCAAGCACTCTATCCTAGGCCACATTCCCAGCCTAACTGGTTTTTACCTTTAAGTGGAAAGTCTAACATCCACTCTAGAGCTACTTACTTGGTGTCTGAATAAACATTAGCAAAGTGCCCATGACCCTGTGAAGCTCCCTCTTGACAGGTCTTTTCCCAGTATCCCTCCAGGAGGGCACTGTGCTTGCTGATAGCCTCTTGGTATGGAGCACAGATTAGAACAAGTGACTTGTGGACAAGTGGACTATCTGGAGGGTCCATTGTGTCTGTTGACACACATTTCCCTGTAATCTCACATCTACTGCCCACTCTCAGGCAGGAGGAGGTGCATGTCATATTCTTGGCACAGACCTGGCCAGAAAGCTCAGTGTCTGTCCCCACATTATATAACAAGAAAGCTGGATGGATGGCTTCTTTTGCTGAGGTCAGCCTCAGGACTCTGTTCCAAAAAAGGCAGGTCAGAGGCCATTCTTTCTATAAGCTTCACTCATATTGAAATCTGAAGGAAGCAGGCATCTGACGAGAGAGCAAAAGTAGGGTAAGGCACCCTGATTTATTTACACTTTTCTATATAGTGGCTTTCAGCCAGCCTAAGGAAGAGAAGGACTGGGGTCAGGGCTGGGTGAGAAACAGTTGATGGGAGTGGTGGGCTGTTTTAACATGTATCTCCTGTGCTAAATGGGAGAGATGTGCAGTCAGACTGACAAGTAGGAAGTCTGGGCCTACTCTTTCCTACCTAACCAGGTCTAAAGAGGTTACCACATAGCCTCCGATCCAGACAGACATGGCTTTACAAGAGTGCCAGATTCTGGGGCTTCCTAATGAGAAGCTATGAATGTCTGGTGTCTAGTTAATGGTCCTCTGTGTGTGGGACCCATGTCCCTGCTGCAGGTAGCTCATGAGTAGTGCCTGGGCCATTCTTCTGCCAGCTTCTGAGGTAGAAGTCTGTGTCATAGAACTGGAGGGAGTCTGGAACAGATTTCTTCTGGACCGCTCCACATCACAGGAATTGTAAGACCAGGGACATTGGGCATCTTTGAATAAAGAGTCACAGGGAAAAAACGGGAAGCATAAGATCTGAGAACATGTATAGGTCTCTTGTGCTGCCTATTTCTAGCTGGGCCTCGAGGAAGGGCAGCAATTGAAGCCAAATAGCAAGAAGTTCTGTGAGTCTGGAGCTGCTGTGATAGACTTCCTAACTGAGCAATCTATGAAAGAATAGAAGCTAGGTGGTGGTGGGTCACACCTGTAATCCTAGCAACTCAGGAGGCTGAGATCTGAGGATAATGATTCAAAGCCAGTCCAGGCAGGAAAAGTCTGAGAGACTCTTATTTCTAACTATAAAAAGCCATAAGTGGAACTGTGGCTCAAGTGGTAGAGTTCTAGCAAAAGAGCTCAGGGATGGCGCCCAGACCCCGGGTTTAATGTCCAGTATTGGCACATATACACAACAAAAAGGACAAATCTTGATCTTCTAGGCTAGAGCCTAGAAGTTCCAAAATTGAGGGATCAGGGCCTCTGTGTGATAATGTAGCAAAAGGTGGCCCATAGCAACAGCCATGCATTAGAGTGGCCAAATTTTTCCTTTATGTCAGGAACCCAGTTATTTGGGTTTGATCCTGCCATGTAATCACCTCTTAGAGGTCATACTCAAAAGCATTCCTGGTGTTTGTGTTTCTTTTTGGTAAATCATAGGGCTTGAACTCAGGGCCTGGGCCCTGTCCCTGAGCCCCCTTTTGCTCAAGGCTAGTTCTCTATCACTTGAGCCACAGCACTACTTCCAACTTTTTCTGTTGATGTTGGTACTGAGGACTTGAACCCAGGGCTTCACACATGCTAGGTAAGCCTCTACCACGAGCTACACTCCAGCCCCTCCTGTTGTGGAAATGTTGCAGCAGAGAGGTTGGATCCTTCTGAAATGGTTATTCAGTGTCTTTAGAAATGGATACATCTGGAGTAGGGAGGATGCTAATGTTAGTGCCTGCTCCAGGTGAGCCAGAGCAGATGGTAGGCACAGAAGAAGCTGTTGTTACAGTGCTAGGAGACATTGAGAGGTCAGAGATGATCCATGATCCATTTGAGGCTTTTATGTTGCACTCTGGTAAACTCTGAGGAAAGTCTCCCCTTGGCTACCAGTATGGCCGCCAAGACCAAGAAGTGTTAACACTATTCTCTGGTGTAGGAGTCCTGGGCACTGGAAAGGTGCTGAAATAGCATCCCTGGTTTCTGCTCACTCCATGTCAGGAGCATGCTTGGTTATGATGGTTACACATATTCCCAGACATGGCCCAGTGTCCTTTAGAAGCAGTTGGGAATACCTTAGCTGTGATTGTGTGTGTGTAAGTAATACTAGGGATATTGAACTTAAGGCTTCATGCTTACTGGGCAGGTGCTCTACCACTTGATCCATAATAGTCTCTTATTTTTTGCAGTACTTGAGTTTGATTTCAAGTCCTTGTGCTTGGCACAATCACTTGAGCTGTGTCTCCAGCTCTAGCCCCTATTTACTTCTAATACTGGGGCTTGACTGGGCTTGGTGCTCATTTGTAGCTTTTCACTGAAGACTGACACTCCACCTTTTGAGCCACACTTCTACTTCTGGCTTTTTGCTGGTTAATTGGACTTTGCTAGCCCAGGTGGCTTTGAACTTGATCCTCAGATCTCATCCTAAGTAGCTAGGATTAAAACTTGAGCCATTGTTACTAGCTACATTGGTTATTTTCACAGTAGGATTTTGCACTGTGGGCCACTCTCAGCTTCCATCCTCCTGCTTGTGCTTTCCTGTGTTGCTGGAGATGATAGGTGTATGCCATTGGGCCCAGGAGTTTTTGTGCTTCCCAGTAGCTTAGGATAACAAGAGCACCACACCATGCCTAACCAGGGAGTCTTGAGAATTTTGTGTCAGGATGACTGTGACCACAAATTCCCTATATTGGTGCCCCCTCCCACCTTCCAATTAGCTAGGATTTCAAGCTTGAGCTAGGCAACAGGCAAGAAGGAAATGGTGCTGAGGATTGAACCCAGGGCCTTGTGAATGTCAGATAAGCACTCTAGGATTGAGCTACCCCCCCCCCCCACCAGCCTTGGCTTTATTTAATTCTCCCTCAGTGCTGAGTGTGCTGCTGCTGAAGTGAATAGAGTCCTTTGCTCTCTGTCCTGCTTCCAGTGGACTTATCCACATTTCCTTCCTGCAGTTTTTAGGATTTGCCTTCTGTATCAGGTGCTGGCCTGGGTCCTGGACATGAATGCATTCCTAACTTCACTTTGATTGTCATGGTTTGAAGCAGGCTGTTCCCATAGAACTATCTTAGGAGTCCTGTGGCCTCAAGGCTGACCCTTCCCTTTCCAGGAAGACTGAGACTCAGAAGGACAAGGAACTTACCCAAGGTTGTCTTGAAAGACTATGGAGTCTCCAGGCCCAGTGTTTGACACAGTGCAGGAGGAACATGTGTGGGTCTGGGCTGCTAGTCAGGTCTGCTATTGAGGCCTTTCCATTCTTCTGGGCCTAGGTCTGTGACATAGGTTTCGTAAGTGGCTGTGCCTCTTTAAGGTGTCAAAGTTGCAGTAGGAGTTAAGAGCAGTGCTTTACACAGAAGGCTGCTTGATAAGTGCTTATGAACTGAAGTCTGACTGAGAGGGCTCTGGACAGTGTGAGAGGACGGGTATGTCAGTAATGATTAGACCAGTAACAAGGCCTCCTAAGCCACAACAGCCTGGGCTTTAGGGGCTTCTTCTTGCATCACTTGTCCCTGCTGGCAAAGGGGAGCTAAGTTGGGGATGTCAGGAACCTAGCACAGGATCACATAGATCATGTGGGGGTCATGGTTTAGGGTCTTCCAGGAAATGGTGTGGAAATCGTTGTATGTATGTGCTTTTTTTTTTTTTTCTTTTTTTTAGTCGGTTGTGGGGCTTGAACTCTGGGCCTGGGTGCTGTCCCTGCACTCTTCAGCTCAAGGCCAGTGCTCTACCTCTTGAGCCACAGTGCCACTTCCTGTATGTGCTTTTTAAGGGTCCTCTCTCAGGAAGATGAGATCCTTGGGTGACCACTACCTGAGGAGGTACGAAGAGGTAGAAAGAAGAGGCTGCAATATTCAAGATTGGTCCTGGCCAAAGAGGAGTCAGTTGATTGTTCTGGTGCCTTGCCTAACTTTGCACTGGAAAAGTGAAGGTAGCCTGAACATTCTCCCCCCCTTTCCCCCCAGGCAAGGTACTCCATATTGGAGCCCACCACCTGCTTCCAGGAGGCCAGAGCATTTCCTGGTTGCTCAGGCCAGGAGAAGCCCTTTGAGATTTACTTTCTGGCATAAGTGTCCTGCTGTTGCCTTACAGTACGCAGAACAAAAGCTGGAAGCCATCTGTATGCTAGTTTGGTTTCAGCAGGTACAAGAGGGGGCTTACTAGTATAGTCCCCCAGATCAATTTTACAGAGCCCCTTCTAGATGAAGACTGCTCGCAGTCCACCGCTGATCACCCACCCAGTGGCTTCTCGTGGTCTGCAGCCTGGGCATTGTGCTGGATGTACAGGATGCACTCCTCAGGACCTTAGATGAGGCATACAGACTAGGGCTGGCTTCCTGCAGGCAAGGGTTTCCCTTACTTCCCACTTCAGAAATGCCTTGCATAATGACTCCTACCCATGGGCTGCGCAGAGCTCTAGCTGAAAAGCACAGCTTTGTTCTAATCCCTTAATCTGTAAATACCCACTTCACACCTTATCTCCTCACCTGTGCAGATTGCAGACTGTGAAAGCCTGGCTCTGAGTGAGGTTGCCCACCCCCTAGTAAATTGGCAGCCTAAGGCTTATTGTATTGAATACTTCCTCCATCCCCATAACCACTGAGCTTGGGATTTGTTGCTGGGGGTACTGAACATTGCTTCTGTCACCAAGGATGTAAAGCCCACCTTCTACAGCCTTCTGGAACTTCTTATGGGAATGTGCCCCTCTCTCCTGATGGCCTCTTCCAATTGAATGCCTTAGACTCATATAAGCTAAGACTTATCTTAACACAAGTGATGTAGAATTCTTCCTGTTACAGGCTGGGAAGGTGGATCAGTGGTAGAGCGCTTGCCTTGCATGCATGAGGCCCTGGGTTCAATTCCCCAGCACCACATAAGCAAAAAGAAAAAAAGCCGGAAGTGACACTGTGGCTCAAGTGGTAGAGTGCTAGCCTTGAGCTGAAGAGCTGAGGAACAGCGCCCAGGCCCAGAGTTCAGGCCCCACGACCGGACCTTCCCCTCCCCCCTTACCCCCCCCCCCGAAAAAAAATTATTCCTGTTAGATCTCACAGATGAGAAGAAAATTATTGTCTGTTTCTTTGTCATAACTTAGTTTGTATTACTTTCTACTTACAGAAAATGACAAATTTCCATGGTGTGCTCTACACAGTAAGAACTGCCCAGTGGTGGCCCCATCTACACATGTCTTTCTTTCTGGGGAACCCCTTTTATATACACTTACATGTTTTCTTTAAATATTTTTGAAGCCGGGCGCTGGTGGCTCACGCCTGTAATCCTAGCTACTCAGGAGGCTGAGATCTGAGGATCGCGGTTCAAAGCCAGCCCGGGCAGGAGAGACTGTGAGACTCCTATCTCCAATAAACCACCAGAAAACCGGAAGTGGCGCTGTAGCTCAAGTGGTAGAGTGCTCGCCTTGAGCTGAAGAGCTGAGGGACAGCGCCCAGGCCCAGAGTTCAAGCCCCACGACCGACAAAAAAAAAAAAAAAAAAAAAAAAATATTTTTGAGGGCTGGGAATGTGGCCTAGTGGTAAAGTACTTGCCTAGATTCATGAAGCCCTGGGTTTGATTCCTCAGTACCAGATAAACAGAAAAGGCCAGAAGTGGCACTGTTGCTCAAGTGATAGAGTACTACCTTGAGCTAAAGAAGCTCAGGTACAATGCTCAGGCCTGAGTTCAAGCCCAAAGACTGGCAGACGCACGCACGCACGCACGCACGCGCACGCCGATTGCTCATGGCTCATGCCTGTAATCCTAGCTACTCAGGAGGCTAAGATCTGATGATCAAGGTTCAAAGCCAGCAAGAGAGGTCTATGAGACTTATCTCCAATTAACCACCAGAAAACTGGAAATGGCCCTGTGGCTCAAAGTAGTAGAGCCCTGGTCTTGAGCAAAAGAGCTCAAGGACATTGCCCAGGTCCTGAGTTCAAGCTCTACAATGGACACCCCCCCTGCAATTATTTATTTATTTTTATCATAAGCTTGGTGCTTTATATCCCTTCTGTGGATACTATGTATTGTACTACAATATGTACCATTTTCCAAGAACAAAAGCAGTCTAGCTTCTTAAAAAATACAGCAAAAAGCTAGGCGCTGGTGCTCACATCTGTAATCCTAGGTACTCAGGAGGCTGAGGTCTGAGGATCATGGTTCAAAGTCAGACTGGGCAGGAAAGTCCATGAGACTTATTTCAAATTAACTACCAGAAAACCGGAAGTGGTGCTGTGGTTCAAGTGGTAGAGTGCTAACTTTTGGCTGGAGAGCTGAGAGATAGTGCCTAGGCCCAGAATTCGAGCCCCACAACAGACCCCCCCCCCAAAAAAAAAAAAAAAACTGCAGCAAGAAGCCAGGTACCACTGGGCACTAGTGGTAATCCTAGCTACAGGGAGACTGAGATCTGAGGTTGTGGCTCATAGTCAATCTCAGTAGGGAAGCTGTAAAACTTAATCTCCAATTAACCAACAAAAAAACCCAAAACCACAAGTGGAGCTGTGGTTCAAATGGTAGAGTACACAGAGGCCCAGAGACAGCACCCTGAGTTCAAGCCCTAGGACTGGCACATAAAGTGACCAAAATTGGAGTAAAATATTGGTACCAGGTTTGTAGGTGTGCAGAGGTTCTGTGCCAGTTATCTCAGATATGTGGAAATAGCATTTCTAGCCTTTCTGAGTTTTGCATTTCAGTGAGACCTGGAGCCTAGACTGGTCTGACCAGTCCTGCTGTGTGGGATTGAGTTGCTTGGAGGAAGGATACTACCTCACTGTTTTGTTTATAGAGGTTGGTGTTTCTCAATGAGATGGGTTTTACTTTGGTTTGGTGTCAGTGTCTATCACAGTGCCCTCCCATGAGTGCCAGGCCTACAGAATTTGGGCTTATAGAGGCCTCCTTCTCTGTCTCACCTCACTGTTCAGAAGGGTGGTTAGGAGACAGGTGGTTTTAAGTTAATGAGGCCTAAACCTGAGCTTCTTGCCTTGCTTGAGCAACATGTTTCCCTTGGAATGAGTCCTTACAGAGCTGTTTCTTAATAAGGTGGCTCTGCAAGCTCTTAATTCTTGCCCTCTTCTGCCATGCCCACGCACACTGGGCCAGGAACTTGCTTATTGACTCCTTACAGGTAGCACTGAGTACCTTTCTTCTGGTGGGAAAGTTGCTTTCACTTAAGTTTAAATGACTGTTGTTTAGAGCAAAATACAGGAGCAAGTCCTGTAGGTTTGCTGTTGTGACACTTTTTTTGCTAAGGGCTGATGGGGTAGTTTGTGTTGACTGGTTCTTGGACCCTGCAGTGTTGGCACCAGCCACCTTGCAAGGATCTCCCAGCACAGCTAGAGGGAGCTTGTACACAGAGCTTCCCCTTGGCATGAAGCTCCTGGATTACATATAGGGCAGTAACTTGATCACCCAAGCAGGCTTCTCTCTTATTCAGTACAGTGTGGTTAGTTGTTAATGGGGTTATACGGATGAATCCGGCATTTCCAGGAAGGCCAGCAGATTTCTTGTGTGGTGATTGAGCCTAGAGGGTATTCTGGTCCATAAAGATGGTCTAGTTGGGAAGATGATGATGGGGTTGACACAGTAAGGCTCAACTAAAGGACCTTGTTCTGAGATGTCCCCATACCTGGGATTAGCAGGCAGGACATGAGAGCTGTGGCTGGATAAAGCCATCTTTCCGGCTCCTTGTTTGGTGGAAAGTTGGATGACAGCCAAGGCTTTATGGGTGGACAAAACCCTGAGGCCACAATATGAGTGGATACTGTGGTGAAACAACGTGAGCACTATCCCTGTCAGACACAGGCCCCAACATCAAGACCTGTGGGATATTTGCTCCCAGCCACTTTTATCTACTATGAGCCTTGCCAACCACATGAGCAGTGAGAAAGCTGAGCAGTGGAGATAGGATTCCTTGTAAAACTTCCTACATGTCTGTTTTGCAAAAGTTGGCCAGGCTGCCTTACTGTCAGGATGGTGGTATAGGTTCCTCTCTCAGTTCAGGGTTCTAGGGGCCTTCATGAACTCAGGGTCCACATCTGAGGCTTTCTTTGTCTTCCTTACTGTTCTTTCTCCAGAGGCCAAGTGAAAGAAGTATCTTCAGTGTCAGTTTTCCTCCAGTTATTATAAACAACCTCCAATCTGTTCTTGTTAATTTTCTTTCCTGAGGGTAAAGTATTTGCAAAGGTAGTAAGATGTGTTCAGACCCTACTCAGCAGATTGTGGTGTGGTTGGTGCTGGTCTCCGCCAATGGCACCTTTCCCATCTCAGTGAGGATGTGGCCAGTACTTGGGTATTATTTCTCAAGTCTGCCACAGAATAGACAAGGCTATCCTCATCACTGCTGAGCTCCAGAAGAGGTATAAATGAGCTTATTTGCACATAGTCCCTCCCTCCTTGTTTGCCTTAGGACCTTGGTGTGGTGGGATAGGGTATTCTTCTTTTTTTTTTTTTTTTTGTTGGTTGTGGGGCTTGAATTCTGGGCTTGGGCACTGTCCCTGCGCTCTTCAGCTCAAGGTGAGCGCTCTACCACTTGAGCCACAGTGCCACTTCCAGTTTTCTAGTGGTTTATTGGAGATAAGAATCTCACAGACTTTCCTGCCCAGGTTGGCTTTGAACTGCGATCCTCAGATCTCAGCCTCCTGAGTAGCTAGGATTACAGGCGTGAGCCGCTGGTGCCCAGCGGATAGGGTATTCTTAAAGGAGAACTAGTTTGACTCAGTGTGTCCTCTCCAATTGCAGGAAGCTCTTCGTGGGTGGCCTTGACTGGAGCACTACCCAAGGTAGGTGCTGCAGGCCACTAGGCTGAGTGGCCTCACTGTTGCTACTGGCCTGGATTTGTTTACGTCCTTTAATGTGGTTTCTGTTTCTGGGCAGGGGTGTCTGTCTGGGAGCTGGCTGAGGTAGAGAGTACTGTTGACCTGATCCCTCTAGGCCACAGGCAGGCTCTGAGCTGAGGCAGGATACTGTGCACTGTGGGGTGTGTGGTAGGGCTTTGCTAGGGCAATCACTGCATTCAGTCATTTATGATGCAGTTTGTACTAAAGTCAGCATTCCTAATGGGATATGATGGTATATTCCTATAAATCCCAACTGGGGAGGCTGAGCAAGTGGATGGAGAATTCCAGGTCAGTCTGGGCTACATAAGAAGACACTAAAGGATGTCCCAAAAATCCAGGTGCCAGAGGCTGGTGCTTGTAATAACCTAACCTTTGCAGTCAGAATGTAGCCATTTACCATTGCTGTGACCACTTAGTCCTTGTAATTTACAAGGAGGGAGTGCATCTGTAGTGTAAGATTCCCCTTGTCTATTGCTTGTTCAGACTTTCTCAGATGAGGCTGATGGGCTGCAAAAGGGCTCTGGGGTGTGCATGTGTATAGACGCTTGTACAAGTTCCACGATGAGACGTGTGCCTAATGCTCTGCTTTGTGTGTGTGTTTTTTTGTTCCCAATTTCTGAGCAGAGACTCTGCGCAGCTACTTTTCCCAGTATGGAGAAGTTGTCGACTGTGTTATAATGAAAGATAAAACAACCAACCAGTCTCGTGGTTTTGGATTTGTTAAATTCAAAGACCCAAATTGTGTAGGGACAGTGTTGGCCAGCAGACCGCATACCCTGGATGGCCGCAACGTAAGTGTTTTGGCTCATTTTCTTTTGTCTTTGTACACTAGTTCTCAAGCTTGATTGATCTCTGAACTGGGATCGACATTTTGGAGAATGTTTTAATATGGGATGCCTTCATGTTTGGATCTGCTGTTACAATAGAATCGGGGTAGATGGAATGTGATTGTGGGTCAGTGTACAGTGCATCTAGCTGCTGTTGCTAACACTTTCTTTTTTAAAGAATATAGACTTCTGTTCACAATAGCTGGTTTGAAACTTTCTACAGATCGATCCGAAGCCATGCACACCTCGGGGGATGCAGCCAGAGCGAACACGGCCGAAAGAAGGATGGGTAAGGGGCCAGAATTCGTATCTTTCCTTTGTGTTCTTCAGTCACATTTAAAAGAAAAAATATTCCTTTCTTTGGTGTTTTTGCCCATTAAGACTGAGAGATTGACCCTGAAGTTGTTGATAATTACACAGATTTAGCCTGTACTGTATTATCTTATAGCTAATCCCATAAGGAAAACCTGACAGGTTATGCCACTTATCATTTGGATCATTGGGAGCCTTTAGTTTGTCCTTGTTGATCCTTGCTCCCACTCCCCCCACTCCTTCCACCCATTGTCCACTATTTTTGGCTGCATTAATGTCTGTGGCCACTAGAGTGAGTGCTCACACCCTCTAGTGTGGGAGTCCATTTCTTCCCTCAAGCTGTCCTCACTGGTGAGTAAGGGTGGGAGTCAACTACATTCAATGGATGATGAAAATTCTTTAAACTGTGGTCACTGGTGCCTGGCTAAACAAGACCACACGTGTTCTTAGCATAGCATTTCCTCTGTTTGCAAGTCTTGCTACCATTCACACCTTACCTTTTCCTGGCTCAAGGATTCTCACACCACCACCTGGACATTGCTGACCAGGCACATGCAGGCTTTGCCTGCATTTTTAGCAGAATTCAGTTCATCTTTTTGAGTGAAGGCCTCTGGGCCTTTGCAATTGTTTTCGTGTGTGTGTGTGTGTGTGTGTGTGTGTGTGTGTGTGTGTGTGTGTGTGTAAATAATGGAGCTTAAACTCAAGGCCTGGGTACTCACTGTCCCTTAGCTTTTTTGCTCACGTCTAAATAAAGTTGAAAGACTAATACAATGAACACTAGACTTTTTTTTGGGTCCAGTCGGGGGGCCTGAACTCTGGGCCTGGGTGCTGTCCCTCAGCTCTTCGGCTCAAGGCTAGCGCTCTACCACTTAAGCCACAGCTCCACTTCTGGCTTTTTTCTTTTTGCTTATGTTGTGCTGAGGAATCGAACTCAGGGCCTCAAACATGCAAGGGAAGCGCTCTACCACTGAGCCACCTTCCCAGCCCTAGACTTTTTTTTTTAAATTTTTTTTTGTCGGTCGTGGGTGCTGAACTCTGGGCCTGGGCACCGTCCCTCAGCTCTTCAGCACCTTACCACTTGGGCCACAGTGCCACTTCTGGCTTTTTTCTGCTTATGTGATGCTGAGGAATTGAACCCAGGGCCTTATGCATGTGAGGCAAGCACTCTACCACTGAGCCAACTTCCCAGCCTAGACTTTTTTGTTGTTGTTGTTGTGCTGTTCTTGGGGCTTGAACTCAGGGCCTGAATGCTGCCCCTGAGCTTTTGTGCTCAAGGCTAACTCTTTACCACTTAAGCCACACCTCTACTCCCAGCTTGTTGGTGGTTAATTGGAGATAAGAGTCTCATGGACTTTCCTGACTGAGCTGGCTTTGAACCATGAGCCTCAGATCTCAGCCTCATGAGTAGCTAGGATTACAGGCATGAGCCACCAGTATCTGGATTGAACACCAGAATTTTCTACCAGATTCATTGATTGCTAGATTTGTCAGATATTTCTTTGTTTGTTTGTTTGTTTTGGGTCCGGTCGTGGGGCCTGAACTCTGGGCCTGGGTGCTGTCCCTCAGCTCTTCAGCTCAAGGCTAGCGCTCTACCACTTAAGCCACAGCGCCACTTCCGGCTTTTTTCTTTTTTTGCTTATGTGGTGCCGAGGAATCGAACCCAGGGCCTCAGGCATGCAAGGCAAGTGCTCTACCGCTGAGCCACCTTCCCAGCCCTTGTCAGATATTTCTGTATCTAATACCCACCTCTGTCTGCATAGACACTGCCCCCCCCCTTTTTTTTTGGTAAGTTGTGGTGCTTAGGTCCTGTTCCTGAGCTGCAGCTCAAGGCAATTGCTCTACCACTTGAGCCACAGCGCTACTTCTAGTTTACTGGTGGTTAACTAGAGATAAGAGTCTCACAGACTTTCCTGCCTGAGCTGGCTTTGAACCATGATCCTCAGATCTCAGCCTACTGAGTAGCTAGAATTATAGGCATGAGCTATCAGCGCCCTGGCTAGACTCCCTTTTATATCTAGTGTCTACCATCTAACCTTGATCTCTACACCTATTGTTGGGTCTCAGCCTCTTGGAGTTCTGTATAAAATGTCTGTTACGCTATTCTTTTCAAATGGAGTCCAGAGTCATATTCTGCATAGTTATTAACATCTGTGTGCTTAGTCACTGAATAGCTTGGTAAGATGTAATAGGCCTACTTGTAAACTCCACAGCTGGTAGCGTTAGGCCACATATACACCTATGAAGCCACCACCACAGTCATGTCATGGTGATGACATGTATCCCAGCTCAAGGCAAGCGCTCTATAGCTTGAGCCACAGTGCCACTTCCGGTTTTCTAATGGTTTATTGGAGATAAGAGTCTCACGGACTTTCCTGCCTGGACTGGCTTTGAACCATGATCCTCAGATCTCAGCCTCCTGAGTAGCTAGGATTACAGGTGTGAGCCACCAGCACCTGGCTTGTCCTGGGCTTGAACTCAGGGCTTGGACACTGTCCCTGGGCTTTTTTTTTTTTTCTCCTCTGGTCATGGAGCCTGAACTCTAGGCCTTGACACTCTTCAGCTCTTTAGCTCAAGGTTAGTGCTCTACCACTTGAGCCACAGTGTCACTTCTGGCTTTTTTTGCTTTATGTGGTGCTAAGAATTGAATCCAGGGCTTCATGCATGCAAGGCAAGCACTCTACCATAGAGCCACCTTCCCAGTCTGTCCCTGAGCTTTTTTAGCTCTAGGATAGTGCTCTGCCACTGCTTGTTTCAAGCTTGTTTTGATGATTAATTAGAGATAAGAGTATCTTGGGCTTTCCAGCCCAGACTGGTCTCAGCCTCCTGAGTAGCTAGGATTATAGGCATGAGCCACCAGCACCTGACTCTAGACCCCTCCCCCCACTTTTTTTTTGGGGGGGGCGTCGGTCGTAGGGCTTGAACTCTGGGCTTGGGCGCTGTCCCTGTGCTCTTCAGCTCAAGGCAAGCGCTCTACTGTTTGAGCCACAGCGCCACTTCAGGTTTTCTAGTGGTTTATTGGAGATAAGAGTCTCACAGACTTACCTGCCCAGGCTGGCTTGGAACCACAAACCTCAGATCTCAGCCTCTTGAGTAGCTAGGATTACAGGTGTGAGCCACTGGTGCCCGGCTTCTAGTCCCTTTTTTGTAAGCCCCTTTTGATTATTTTGAGATAAAGTCTCATTAGCTTTCTACCTGGAACACAATCCTATTTTATTTATGCTACCTTTTGTAGGTGAGGTTACTGGCTTGAGCCACAAGTAAGACAGAGACCTTTTTATTTTGTGCTGGTACTGGGGCTTGAACTCAGGATCTGTGCATGCATGGTCCCTTAGCTTTTTTACTCAGAGCCTAGTGCTCTGGCACTTGAGATTTCTGGCTTTTTGCTGGTTAATTGGAGATAAGTCTCATGGATTTTCCTGTGCAGTCTAGGTTCAAAGTGCAAACTTGGGGCTGGGAAGGTGGCTCAGTGGTAGAGCGCTTGCCTTGCATGCCTGAGGCCCTGGGTTCGATTCCTCAGCACCACATAAGCAAAAAGAAAAAAGCCAGAAGTGGGGCTGTGGCTCAAGTGGTAGAGTGCTAGCCGTGAGCTGAAGAGCTGAGGGACAGAGCCCAGACAGAGCCCAGGCCCAGAGTTCAGGCCCCATGACAGAACCCCCCCCCCCCCAAAAAAAAAAGTGCAATCTTAAAATCTCAGCCTCCTAAGTAGTTATGAGTATAAGGTACCCAAGTAAGATAGAATGGTCTGACCTTTTTGACATAGGCTGGACTGGAACATAGCCTCCCACATAGCTAGGATTACAGCTAGGATGATACACCATGACCAGCTTCTCTGTTTGATGAGGGTCACATAAACTTTTCTTCTGTTAGTCTTGAACTGTGATCCTCCTTATCTCAGTCTCTCAAGTTGTTAGAATTACATGTATGAGGCAGAGTGGGGCTTGAACTCTGGGCCTGGGAGCTGTCCTTCAGCTCTTCAGTTCAAAGGCAAGCATTCTACCACTTGAGCTATAGCACCACTTCGGTTTTCTGGTGGTTCACTGGAGATAAGAGTCACACAGCCTTTCCTGCCAGGGCTGGCTTTGAACCATGATCCTCAGATCTCAGCCCTGAGTAGCTAGGGTTATAGGCGTGAGCCACCAGCTCCCATCCTAGCCTTTTTTTTTTTAGTCTCACTATGTATCCTTGACCAGCCTTGAGCCTTTAATTCTCCTGTTTCTGCCTCCCAGATGCTGGTATTATAGGTGTGCATCACTCTATCCAGCTTTGTGTTCTCACTTACTTGAAATATAGCCTTGCAAAAATGGTATAGACTTGTCTCCTTGGATCTCCGAAGAAGTTACTCTGTTTTGGGTACTAGTTGGACTCACCAGATTGCTGTAGTATCTGGCTTTTAGCAAAAACATGTGCCCAACATGTGTGAAGTATCTAGGTTCTACCATCAACTAACCAAACCCTTCTCCTTCCTGACACAGCAGAAAGGACCAAGGAGCGATAACAGTAAATCAAACAAGATCTTTGTCGGTGGGATTCCCCACAATTGTGGCGAGACAGAGCTCAGGGAATACTTCAAGAAATTCGGAGTGGTGAGTTCCTTTGCATTTGTGGCAATAGCTGGCCACAGAGCCTTTGCCAACTTCTGGGGGCCTAGGAGCCCCTGGGTGTTCCTGACACTCTGCCCACTCCGGAGACTATTTGCCATTGAAGACCCCAGTGGTGTTTTTCTATGGCTTCTCCAAATAGTATAAGTTAAGCAATAGAATTTATAAGTGCCCTTTGAAATCTTACAGCCATCAACATGGGAAGTGTCAAATGATGGTGCAATGGGTTTGAACTCAGGAGGTTCCAGCCTGGGCTGAGAGTTGTGCTGTCCCTTGGTGCTAGAGGGATGGTTTGTTTTGTTTTGGGTTTTTTGTTTTTTTTGTTTTTGCAGGGGGGGGGGTGTTCCGGTCATGGGGCCTGAACTCTGGGCCTGGGCTCTGTCCCTCAGCTCTTCAGTTCAAGGCTATTGCTCTACCACTTGAGCCACAGCGCTACTTCCGGCTTTTTTCTTTTTGCTTATGTGGTGCTGAGGAATTGAACCTAGGGCCTCATGCATGCAAGGCAAGCGCTCTACAACTGAGCCACCTTCCTAGCCCGAGGGATGGTTCTATACAAGGCCCACCCTCAGCATGGTTTTACCTGGACATTGTAAGCCCAAGACAAGAGTAGAGTGCCACCTGCAATAAGGCTGGGCCTGCCCTGGATCCATGGATCTCCTGGGCTCTTGCTCTGTAGAATGTTGAAGTTGAAAGGACTCACATCAGCTTTCTGGCATCAAAAATGACCCACTTCTTGTCTGACATCAGAAATGGGAGAGTGCCTCCCAGTGTGGTCTGTTTTCTGGAAGAGGCTAAGTCCTTTGAGTTGCTTGGGAAATTTCAACTCTGGTCATTCACACAAAACACTTGTAGGGTAGCCAGTGAGGTGCCTAAGTTCAGCCAGTACTGGGACTCTGTTCTGGGAAGGCCTGTGGTTGGGGCATGACACTATCCAAAGGTGTACGTCTCACCTGGCTGTCTGCCATGGTCTACCTCCTTGCTCTGGGTGCATTGTATGTCTATTGGTATGCCGAAGGACACTGGACTGGGACAGGAGGGAAGTGCAGAGCAAGGCCAATACCCAGTGTGTTGAAAGCTGAGAAAACCTCACTCACTTCCCTCAAATATGAACACAGTGCTGCCACTGGGGTTTCTGCGCCTTATCCCTACTAGGATGTCTGGCCAAGGCTGTGTTTACTTAATCTGCCTCAGTAAACTCCTGTGAGGCAGAGGTATGGGCCCTGTGACTGGGACCACACACACTCCTGGAACCTGGCAGGGGCAAGGAGTATGTACTATTCCTGAATCTTCCTCATGAGTACTGAGGCTTCTGTCTGTTCCCAGATATTAAACATAAGATACTAAATCTTATAAAACGTTTGCCCAGAACTTCAAATCTCAGGTCTGGTTGTTCCTAGCAGTTGTGGCTCTGGGGTTTGTCACAGGAAGGCCTGGCCTGGCTTCAGCATGGTACACGGGTCTCATGCTACCCTTTCCCTTACAGGTAACTGAAGTGGTCATGATCTATGATGCGGAGAAGCAGAGGCCTCGAGGTAACAGCAGACCTAGTTTATCCTGACCCATGTTCTTCCCCTCAGATGGCAAACTATCTCACCTTCAGAAAGGCTAGGTGGTCATAGTAAGCATTGCTCAGTAAGGACGAATTGGAGACACCCACTAAAACCTAGGCTCTTCCCACGTGGCTCCATTCCGCCCGTCTGTGCTTCCCTGGGTCAGACAGCACTCAGTTTTTGGCTTGTTCTTGTGACATTTTTACCACCTGATGTGAATCTCGACATGGTTCTGTTTTTAAATGTCTTCTAGCAGAGTGTGGTTCTTCCACCTGAGCATCTCATGCCCATCGTCTAGGTCCTTGCCAGTATGGCTAGTTCCTTTCAATTGCCTCTGCCAGTTTGGCTTGGACCATGACCTACCTTTGTCCATCCCATGCTTTTTTTTTTTCCCCCTTTGTTTTTCTTGTTTTTTTCCCCCTTGTCAGAGGGTAGGTGGGTGGAGGGTGAGGTGCCACTGCAGGTTCCTGTGTCATTCCTTGAGCTTTCTGCACATCCACACTGGTTTGGGAGCCAGTGATGGCACCCACTTTCATGGCCTTTTTTTTTTTTTTTTTTTTGTATGTGTGTGTGGCTGCTGCTGTTTGTCACTGCCCGTATGTTTTGGCTCATCAGCTGCTTTTAGACCATCTCTGAACAGACTTGCCAGCCTGAGGTCTGTGCAGCAGCTCTGGGGCCATGTCCCCTCATGCACCATCTGCCCAAGGTCAGATGCAGGCAGCCCTGTAGTACCAAGTGGTGCCAGCCTGCAGCATGCTCCCGCCATGCTGGAGAATAGTTTGCCATTTGAGCCTCTGCCCTCCTTTATTCCATGGAAAAGGGTTGTATTGCTCACTACATGTGATTAAGCTGTTAAGTCTTAGTCCTAATTTAACATAGACGTACATGCTTAGTGACATACTTAAGTGTTCATAGTAAAGTACAGTAATGTTAAGTAAGATGTTTTCTCCTTTTCTCTCTGTGAATTGTTTGTGATTAACGATGTCTCTTTAGATTTCTCTTCTCCAGGTGCTAAGTTATATCACACAGGTACAGGCCCGCCCCGCAGTCAGAGGAGGGAGCGGCTTTGCTCCAGTGGGGTGTAAACGAAGTTTCAGTGTGTTTCTGTCCCGCTGCCGCCTCTTGACAGACAGATCGTTCTAGACAGCCCGCCCTGGGCTCCTTACCCACGACCCACCGCCTCTTGCACTGTAAACGGACCAAGTCAGCCCTGTGGCTTCAGATATTCCTGCAGTTTGAGAAAATGTCAACTTTTTAATATGTTGTTCATCACCTATGTTGTGTTCCAAATACTGCCTCTGATCTTGTGAAACCTTGGTGCACGGAAATCTGAGGGCTGCTCTTTGGGGTTCCTGTCCCCTGTAGCTGTGCAAAGCCAGCTGCCTGCCCACTTGCCACCCTTGTCCAGCTGCTGGGTGAGGCTAGTGTGGCTGACCCATATTGGTGGAGGGGCAACGGCAGGAGCTGGCATAGAGAGCTTTAGGGCTGGCCCATGGACCTGTCGGTGTTCCCTGAGCTCAGCCATTGGGCTTGGAAAGTATCCCTGTGGGTGCCAGATAGCAGAGGATGTATCACGAGATCTCCTGGACAGCAAACTACCTGTCTTCTTGGCTTTTCAGTCTTTGGGAATTGCTCAGTCTCCCTTTCCCCTTCTTGGTTTACTTAAGATAGTGGACCATCCCTGTATGTAGGACCTTGTGTTTCCACCACATACTATCTCCATGTTTTAAAACCCCTGTGCTGCACAGTGATCCTTACAGGCCCTCCCCCATGCCCAGTCTTCTGGCTTGCGCTCACTCAGCCTGCTGCCTCCACTTACCTCAATTCCCTTTGTTACCTGGGTTTTATATCCCTTTAGCCTCTGATTCCTGTGTGCTTTGCCTTTATGGTTCCACTTCCTTCCCTGCCTGTCCTTTTGTGACATCTGTGCATGCCCACACATGTATAGGCACACATATGTGCACAGAGAAAAATCAGAAGGCTCCTGAGTCCCAGTCCCTCAGCTGCTAATCTCTGAAATGTTTCCTCAGCTACCTTTTCTTCCCTGTTTCCATCCTTCTCCTGGCCACAGTTTGCTTGTAATTTTTCTATCTGGTTCCTGCTGATTGCAGTCCCAAGCATTCCTTTTTCATCAACTTTAGAGGCCTCATTGATGGGCTGCTCTTTGCTCAGGGCCTCCCATGCCTGCTTGTACCCCCACAGCCATTCTCTACAGGCTTCTGCCTCTGTCCCGCTGGGAGGTAGTGCCTATGTCTGCTGTGGATGCCTTGGAGTCCTGCTCCCACCTCAGGGCTGGGCAGGCAAGACCTCTTCCCAACCTATTTCTCAGTTCTTCCCAACTAGCCTTTCCCATGTCTGTCTTCGTTCTGCTGAGGTCTTCCGGCAGTGGTCTGCTGTCACTTCTTTGTGCCCAAACACCGGTCCATCCGGAGGTGCTAGTGCTCATCGGGTGACCTCAGAGGCCCAGTTTACCTGGCAGGTCTCACTGTACTCAGACTCAGAGGCTGAAGGCCCTGGTCACTCCTGCCAATAGAGGACAGGACATGCCCCTTAGCTGGGTGGCTGCACTCACCCCAGACCAACCAAACTTCGTTTATACTGCCACTTTCTTGTGTTTGGGAAATGCTAAATTTTTTTTCCTTTAAATTTTCTTTTTTTTTTTTCTTTTTCTTTTTCTTTTTTTTTTTTTTTTTTTTTTTTTGATTACATGGTGCCTCTTGCTCTTGCTGCTGACAGCAGAATTTGACCTGCTGGAACCCATTGTGGCCTGTATCTTTGTGTATTACCTATTATTATTTATTTATCTATAATACATATATGCATATAAGCATAGGTTTATTTATTACCTCTGATAGGACTCCTTGGGCTTACCCAACAGTGTTGGGTAAGCTTAGCGAGGCGCTCACTGTGATAGAAACTGTACTCTGTTAACGCTTTAGAACGATGTATGGCTGCTGTCAGCACTAGCTGCAAAGCAAATTGCAAGCCAAGGGGGAGAACCTGGGTTTCAGAAAAGCAGAAATGCATCCACATGCACACTCAGTGGCTATCCACGTGGGCTTTGTTGGATTCTGGTATTTGTGCTTATCCTCAAGATGCCAGCCAGAGCAGTGCATCCCAGGCCTGGGGGTATGTAGGAGTGTCTGAGGGCTCACCAGCTGTCTCAGCTGCTGTTCTCTTAAGATGTGCCCCCTAGGTCCACATGTGTCCTCACCCAGAACCCCCACCCTCAAGTATTTGGGTAGAGACCTCAGCCCTGTGGGAGTGCGGGCTTCAGTCCGTCCACTCTGTTGGGAGCCTGATCCTGGGCCACAGCCTTTGCACATAGGCTTAGCTGAAACCTGGGCTTGATCCCTTGGTCCGTCCCTAATACTGTTCATCATCCTGTTTTGTGTCACAACACCCTGCTACCTTGATTCACTCTTCGTCGTTGGCTAGGTTTTGGATTTATTACTTTCGAGGACGAACAATCAGTGGACCAGGCTGTCAACATGCATTTTCACGACATCATGGGCAAAAAAGTGTGTAGTTGTAGTTTTATTTTACCTTAAGACCAAACCAAGTCTTAGGCAACTTAGGGGTTTCACTGGAAAGGAAAACTCCCTAACAGAAAGTTCACCTGTGAATCCCTGGATATGAGGCTAGGTCCAGTCCACAACGTGGTCCAGCCTGTCCAGAGTGGGGCATTGTCTCCTGGATTTACTCCTGGAGTGACTCCCCTCTCCCCCAGCGGGTGGTTACTGGGCAGCCTGGGAAAGGCAGATGGGTGGAACTGGGGAGGCAGTGTGGGTGGGCTTGCTTCCAGTGAGATCGCAGTGTTGCCTCAGGCTTGGTTTCAGTGACCACTCCTTCAGATGTAGTCCCAGCCCCTTTGTAATGGTGACCTGGAATGTGATGAGCTGAGCACAAGGGCCTCTGAGAACCGAGGTTCCACTTAAAACTAAATGAAATGTGAAAACATCATGAAGGATTGGTTTTTAATTTGGTCACTTACTGTGAAACTCCGGGACCAGCCACATGCTCTCGATAGCACTTAACCACGTGCAGTCAAGTGACCTCTGGTGTTTTGTCTTCATACTGTGTTGCTGCCAGAGCCAAGCAGGGACAGGATGCAGGGCCCCTAAACCGTAAGCCTCCGGAGACCCTAGCTCTGAGGATTTGACTGTGCAGTGAGTGCCTGGCAGCCTGCTGCAGCATGTAGTTATTTACCACATTTGTGTGGCTATTAAATGCCCCCTCTGTGCTGAGCCACCCAAGTGGTCCTCCTATGCTGCTGCTTCTTACCAGGGTCTAGCCCTCAGGATACATGGCCTCTCCTGTGTGTACGTTACCTCTGCAGGAGTGAGATGTATTGCAGACTGCCTTCCTTTCACTTGGGCCTCACTGGAACAAGAGACAGAACTTGTTGTGACATCCCTTGCAGTATGTGGTTTAAAATTAGCATGCAGATTGCAAGGGGCAGGACAGTTATGAGCAGAGTTCAAAGGACTCTGTGCAGTATGTTAAAGTCCTGTGACATTGAAAATCCGGAGAAAGCTGGCTCTGTCCCTGGGCACCACCCCTAGAGTCCCCTCTCCCCCCCAGCTAGGTTGGCTGAGATTGACCCATTGTCCATCACCCATTGCTGACCTTGGTTGATCACCCTTCATCCTTCAGATAGGGGCTAAGGTTCTGTGTTCTGATAGGAAAGGGCAAAGGGTTCTTTAAATTACAAGGACTGCTTTGCTCTGTAAGCAGGAACCGAATTCCCCTAAGGAGTGTGTGTGCAAAGACTCATTAATTTTGAGTTCTTTGAAATGGGTCCCTTGTTCCTGCTGTATCATTGCCTTTAGCTAACGGGATTTTGTTCCCACCATACGGAGTCTCCTTGGGCGAGCGTGGGGCAGGTGGGGGGGGACTCTTGCCTCTGGGGTGCTTCCTGTTTGTTCTCTAACATGAGAACTGAAGGAATTCTGAATGCATAATGCTTACCTCTCCAGACTGAGACCCCAAGGATGACTCCAGGTGGACCCCTTGTCTCTTTATTCTCATTGCAATTTATCATAAAAATAGTCAGGATCAGAAGCCGAGGCAACTCTGGAATGGGGGCCTTTATGTTGTCAGTCTGCCCGTATTTTAAAGGATGCATAGAGCAAGGTCGCTACTGCCTCAGCATAAGTAGGTCAGGCACGGAAGCTCCATTGTTCAACCCTCCATCTGTCCTTAGTCCTTAGTTCAAAGGCTGTGGCTTGCAGCCAGTTTTGGGAAGAGGTCTGGGCTGCTGTCTTAACACAGTATGAAGATTGCTTACTGGTTCAAATGTCCATTTTATTGCATGTCCGTTTACTTTTTTTGTTAGATGTAATGTAAGATTCTCTTCCCACATCCATTCCCTCTGACATTCCTTTTGAGTTAATTGAGAGTCTTTAAGCATTAGCCTGGGGAAGGTAAGTCTTTATCTTCCATTAGACATTTTAAATAAAAATCTAAGTCAAAACCAACTATGTTTCTCAGGTATGCGCTGAAGTTCGAGGGGTGGGGGTAGGGCTGCAGCCCCAGCATGGGGCTGGGAGGGTGCTGGCCCTTTGTTTATGCTTGAAGGACGGCACTGCAGCTTATCAGAAGTCTGGGGGGGCCTGGCTGCACAGGTCCACTGAAGGTTCTTGGCTCCTACTACTGCTCGCAGTAGTTGGGTGCAGTCTTAATGATTATATGTGTTGTACCTGAGAAACATTTTTTAAACAAAGATCAAAAAAATTAAGAAAAAAAAACTACTGGCCTAAATAAGGTTTATAGTTAAGTACTTAGTCTTAAGTCATAAGATGCTAAGTGTAGTTATAAGTTACTGAGGGTGTCTGAAGGGAAGGGGCACTGGGCCACAGCTTCTTTCTAAACCACTGCTCGGTTTGTTTAGGTGGAGGTTAAACGGGCTGAACCTCGGGACAGCAAAAGCCAAGCGCCAGGACAGCCAGGTGCCAGCCAATGGGGGAGCCGCGTCGTGCCCAATGCTGCGAATGGTTGGGCAGGCCAGCCCCCACCCACGTGGCAGCAAGGATATGGCCCACAAGGTAAGAACATTTGATCCCTGGGTGTGAAGACTGGCTAGCTATTCCACTGTGTACCTTCCCTTGGAGAGCCAGGGGATCTGGGGTGCTGGCAGGGCATGCCAGAATGGAACATTTCCTTCCTGTCTTGGTCTTCTTGAGCTTCCCCTGCTCAGATATTGGCGTGGCACATTGGAGCCTCCCAGGGTGCAAACAAATAATGTCACTGGCAGGAGGGGCATGGTGAGGCTGTCCTCTGGCACCCAAGGTATCTACAACTTCCTGTTGTTGGTGGGGTTGGCTGTGGCCTACATGCCCACCTATAGTTTAGGCAGTGTCACCATCACTAGAATTACTGTGCTGAGCATCCATTCCTCATGTCCACATGCCAGGTTGCAGGAAGGCCGTGGTGGTGAGTCTGGATAAGTGTCAGGCTAAATGGCACAAAGTCTTTTCTTTTACCTCCCACAGTGTGGGTGGATTTGGTGGCACCCCCAGGGCCCTGCAAGGACTTTTACCTTTTCTCTGCATATCCTCTGCCTGGCCCTGATTGAGCTTGTGAGCTCAGACCTATTTAGGCTCTAAGCCACATGTCATGGGGTTTTGGGATTTTTAAAAAAATTATTATTGTGAAAATACTGTACAGAGGGGTTACAATTACATGAGCAAGATAATGGGTACATTTCTTATCAAGCATTGTAGCCTACTCCTTTGTTTCTCCTTCCCATCCCATCCTCCCCCCCACCCCTTGGGATTTTTTTGAGATGGGGTTACTATGTAGCTGGGGATGGGAGGGAACCCATGATCCCAAGTGCTGGGATGACAGCCATAGAACATTCCCTGCCAGCTAGACCAATGACCACACCTAGGTATTGCAGGATGCCATGGGCTGTTTCTGTGTTCTTTGGTGGAACCCCCTTCAGGGGTCCTGGAGATGTCTCTAATGTCCTCCTTCGGAGCTGGGGATCCTCATTCCTTGTCTGCAAACATAGTACCCACCAGGTGGTAGGGTGGCAAGGAAAGGCGTGGGAGGTACTCTGTGAAGGAGCTCTGCTCAGGGCTTGGGAAGGTCTGTCGCTGGTGTTGCCTCCACCAGGACTGGGCCACCCCTGTCCCTGGGCACTGAGCCTCAGGAGAGGTCAGGTGGTCCCTGGTCTGTGGTGGCCATTCTCGGCGAATCCTCGGCATCCAGTACTGGGGCTCGGCACCGACCCTTCTCTTCTGTTTTCTCATCTAGGAATGTGGGTGCCAGCAGGACAGGCAATTGGTGAGTCCTTGTTTGTAGAGAGAGGGAAAGAGCAGAACCCGAAACCCATAGACTGACTTGCAGAGCTTGCACCTGGTCCTGCAGCCTGCAGTTGCTAAAATACTGTCAGTGTGTACCTGTCCTGGAGGTCTACCTCTCCTGGCAAGGAAGAAGGGGAGGGGCCTGCCACAGCCCCTAGCAGGCCTGGGTCTGGGCTGTACATGAAGTGTGTGTGACCTCTACCCCTGACCCTGTGCTATGTGTTCCAGGTGGCTACGGACCGCCCCCTGCAGGACGAGGAGCCCCGCCTCCACCCCCACCATTCACTTCCTACATCGTGTCTACCCCGCCTGGTGGCTTTCCCCCTCCTCAGGGCTTCCCACAGGGCTATGGTGCCCCACCGCAGTTCAGTAAGTCCTAGTGGGACTCTTTGGGGAGAACAGCTGCCCCATGTGCTTGCACCAAAGCCAGCAGATTTAGCCTGGCTTTATGTCTGGCTGTGACCACAGGGATGTAGGGCTCTTATGGCTGAAGGAAGTCCTAGGGCTCCTACTAGAATGACACTTGCCCCTAGTTTACTCTCCCTTGGCTTATGCCAAGGAGACAAGTATGTGGAGACTATACCTGTTATAAGTAAGGAATTTAATGAGAGGACTTTCCTGTTTGTTCTGCTTTTTGATGGATGACCTGGGTGGAAAGTCAGCTGCCAGCCCAGAGTGTCAGGCAAAGTGATTTCTTGTTGATCAGGTGCAGGACTCTTATCTGGACAGGAGCCCAGACCCCACAGGGTCACTGAGTGTTTCAGTATGGCAGCAGCATATATAAGTTACAGACTCATTTTCCTATTAACTCCTTTAATTAAGGTGTGCTATACACTTGGGTATAGAACCACCTACAGTGGCTACATCTAGGAGAGACTGTCATAGCCTGACACTTGGGAAAGGGTTTGCTGACTTGTGGTCTAGCTCAGAACTTACCTAACATTCATCAAGGTTAAAGCTGGACCCTGAGGCCCTACCACAGAATATTAGTGGCCTTCATCTAGTTCAGCCTGAACTGTGCTGTTTGTTTCTACTTCTTTTCTTTTCTTCTTTTTCTTTCTTTCTTTTTTTTTTTTTTTTTCGGTCGGTTGTAGGGTGGTAGGCTTGACCTCTGGGCCTAGGTGCTGCCCCTCGGCTCTTCAGTTCAAGGCTAGCGCTGTACCACTTGAGCCATAGCACCACTTCTTGTTTTCTGAGTGGTTTATTGAGTATTTGGCTTTGAACTGAAATCCTTAGCTCTCAGCCTCCTGAGTAGCTAGGGTTACAGGTGTGAGCCACCAGTGCCCAGCTTGTTTCTAATTTTTTTTTTTTTTTTGTCGGTCGTGGGGCTTGAACTCTGGGTCTGGGCGCTGTCCCTCAGCTCTTCAGCTCAAGGCGAGCTATCTACCACTTGAGCCACAGCGCCACTTCCGGTTTTCTAGTGGTTTATTGGAGATAGGATTCTCACAGTCTTTCCTGCCTGGGCTGGCTTTGAACCGTGATCCTCAGATCTCAGCCTCCTGAGTAGCTAGGGTGACAGTTGTGAGCCACCAATGCCCAGCTTGTTTCTAGTGTTTCTAATATTTCTAAAGAACAGTTTTGTCGCCAGGCATTGGTGGCTCATGCTTGTAATCTAGTTCAGATCTGAGGATCATGGGTTCAATGCCAACCCAGGCAGGAAAGTCTCTGAGACTTCTATCTGTAATAAATCACCAGAAAACCAGAAGTGGTGCTGTGGCTCAAAGTAGTAGAGTGCTAGCCTTGAGCAAAAAAGCTCAGGGACAGCATCCAGGCCTTGAGTTCAAGCCTAGTGACTGACCAAAAAAATAAAAATAAAGAGCAGTTTTGTTCTAGAAGTCCTTGCTACTTAAATCTCGGTTCAGTACCCTGTGCATTCTGTATATGCATCATGAGCAGCTCAACAGCTTCCTACTGTAGGCCATTTCCTTAATGTAGTGGCCCAGGAGTATGAGCCACAGTTCTCTCTGGGAGTTGTAGATGGGAATTACTTCGGATGGCCCCTGTTGGCCTGGGGGCTAAGGTCTGCAGGCCTGACATATCCCTTGGGCTTTGTGCTCTTATATTTGCAGGTTTTGGCTATGGGCCTCCACCTCCACCTCCGGATCAGTTTGCCCCCCCAGGGGTCCCTCCTCCACCTGCTACTCCAGGGGCAGCACCTCTGACCTTCCCACCACCTCCATCTCAGGCTGCTCCAGATATGAGCAAACCACCGACGGCCCAACCAGACTTCCCTTATAGTCAGTATGGTAAGTGGTCTGCAGCATCTTGAGACCCCCTTCCCTGGGGTCTCATTCATCTGGTGATAGAGGGTAGCAATGCGAAGAGCCAGTATACAGAATATACAGGGGTACTAGCGAGTGCTGGCCATAGCATTCCTCAGCGCCTGGCTTGATCCTGTTACTTGAGTAGCCACAGTCCATCCAGCAGACATCCTAAGACCTGAGGTTTGGCTAAAATTAAGCCATTACTGGGTCAGAAAAAGGTTTCTTCCTAGAATGGCCTGAAGGCTGTTGTCACTGTCAGAGCTCTAGAGGTTCTTTGTTAGGGAAAGTCCTCAGATACTCTGCTCTCCAGTTATTTTGTTTGGTGTCTGGCATCAGTAATGGGATATGTGGGGAACAGAGGCTCAAGTCTGTAGCAGGCCCTGACTGGGACAGGTATAGTGGTTGGCTCTGGCTGGCTTGCCATCACGTGGGTGCTTCTGGGATATGCTCTTGAGAAGTATAAGAGGCCCTGGGTCAGGACAGGACCTGCATGTCCCTTGTTCTCTCCC
The DNA here is from genome assembly GCF_024711535.1 of Dipodomys merriami. Taxonomy (NCBI): domain Eukaryota; kingdom Metazoa; phylum Chordata; class Mammalia; order Rodentia; family Heteromyidae; genus Dipodomys; species Dipodomys merriami. Next base: position 5,141,603 of record NW_027206291.1, read on the forward strand.
CACAGGGAGCCCAGTGTCAAGTCCAGCTTCATTTCCTTGAGACTCATTAACCTCCTAGGAGAGAGTCTGTGCCCTGGTGGCTCCTCTTTAGCACCTGGGAACCCAAAAATCATGGAGCCTGTCACCAGATAGCCTCAGCTTACATCCCCAGGAGGGCCACAGGCTTCCAGAGAACCTCTGAAAGGACCCCCTTTCGGTTTGGTCCTAAGCCTGGTGTTCATTGTTACGATTGTGTGTTGCCTGAGGCACCACCCACATAGCACCGCTCTGGATACACTATGAACCCAGTGGCCGGGCCCCAGCCTGTGGTCACCAATTGGGTTGTCCTTGGCTCCTGCAAAGCCCTGCTTCAGGGGGAGCGGGATGTGCGCCTGCGTGTCTGCCGCTTGCTCCTTGCTGAGCTGCCAAGGGTTAGTCACCCTGGTCTCGTCTCTTGCCAGGCCTGGGTACCTATTCTCAAGACCCGTCGGGCTTTGGGCCCTTTCTTTGTTTACTCTCTGATGGTCAGGCTGAGCAGTGATGTGTCTTAGGTAGGTGCCGCCTTTCTATAAGATCCTCCCCTGCCTGCACCCGGGCAGCGGGCACAGCCTCCTCTGCTGGCCTGCGCGGGGGTGGATCCGGCGGTGCCCTCTGGGATGGGCCCCTTGTCAAGTCCAGGACCTCAACTGACCACAGCCCTCCGCTGGCTCTAGGATTGCTTGTGTAAGAGGACCCACTGTGTCCGCATATATCCCGTTGGGAAAGCAGAGGGCCTAATTATGCAACAGCCCCAGAATCTGGTCAGTGAGTAGGAACAGGGTCTATCCTGGCCATTTGAAGACAGTACTGTTCCCCTTGCTTAGAATCATCTTCCATGCCCCTGAGGCTGGCAGTGAGTGGGAGTATCAGGTCTTGTTTAAGGACAAAAGGCCTGCTTGCTGATGTGGTCACAGTAAGTTAGGCTGGGCCCCAAGCCTCTCTTCTGCCCTCATCAGCAGCAGTGATACTCTGCAGTTGCTGCTGATGGATCTATTAAGCATAGGCCACAGCTCTGAGCTCCTGCTGTCCATGGGTACTCAGCCCACACAAGTAGAAGGTGCAGGCCATTGGGCTGGGAAGGTGGCTCAGTGGTAGAGCGCTTGCTTTGCATGCGTGAGGCCCTGAATTCTATTCCTTAGCACCACATAAGCAAAAAAAAGCCAAAAATGGCACTGTGGCTCAAGTGGTAGAGCGCTAGCCTTGAGCTAAAGAGCTGAGGGACAGTGCCCAGGCCCCATGACCGGACCCAAAAAAGGAAAAAAAAAAAAAAAAAAGAAGGTGCAGGCCATGTGCTGCACTGAAGGCCCATCTCATGCTTTAAGTCGTGGACATCGTGCACCACATGTAACAGCACAGCATATCAGATCAGAGGTATTCCCACCCCCAGAGGCCTCTGACCCCATCCTATGTATTCCGAGCATATGGGAATGGGAGAGCAGGCAAGGAGACAAATGGCGGACCACTGGGCCTGGTAAGAGTGCGGAAGCTGCTTTTCTTTCTGTGTAGATCCTGGTCATAACTTTCTGAAAGATACAAACTCCCTTGACTTGTTGTCCACCAAGGCTGTCCACCTGAGGCAGGCGGTCCTGTGGGATGTGCAGGCAACAAGGCCGGGGCTGGGGCCTTGGCACCTTCTCAGAGACAAGTCCAGGCAGAGTGGCTCAGGCCAGTGCCCGTGCTGGGTCTGCCACTTCTCCATGACCCAGAGCTCACAGCCTCTCTCCCCCAGCAGGTTACGGGCAGGACTTGAGTGGCTTTGGACAAGGCTTCTCGGACCCCAGCCAGCAGCCCCCTTCCTACGGGGGCCCCTCAGTGCCAGGGTCAGGGGGTCCCCCCGCCGGTGGCAGTGGCTTTGGACGAGGTCAGAACCATAACGTGCAAGGATTCCACCCTTACCGACGCTAGTCATGCGCCAACGGACATCAGCACCAGCTGAGACCAGGATTCGGAACTTATGAACTTGTGACAATCACAAACTTGGCAGAAAAATAGCGACTGAACCTGGGGGGGAGGGCGGGGCGGAGGCTGTGGAGGTGGCTGTGGGTGTCTGGACTGAGGTTTTTAAATATATTTCTTTCTTTCTCTGACCCATCAGCACAATAAAAAACAAGTCACTGGTTCAACAACAGGGTTTAAAAAAATGTCTTCAGCTTTAATTCAAACTTCAGGTTTCTTTTTCTTTTTTTCTTTTTTTTCCTCGAAATTATTTTCCTGAGCCTTTTGTTTTACCGTATATTGTAAACTTTTATGTTAAAGAAAAAAATATACATTTACAAATTGTGAGATTTTTAAGAGATTTTCTACAATGTATACTGGCTTATTTTTTAATTTAAAACAGGGTTCCGTAGGCACTGGTGGGAGTGGGGGCTTTTTTTGTCCCCTTGCTCCTGGCTTGGGGGTTGGGGACTTGTTGGTCCAGAAACTCTGGGAGCTAAAGATGAAATCTACTGAGTGTGTTTTTGTTTTTTGTTCATTCCTTGCTTTTGCTGGCTGGCCTGCTTAGTTGCATCTGCGGAGCACTGTGGGGTGGTTCTCATGCAGCTGTCTCACTCACGTGGCAGTGCTGATATCCTAGGTGGTCTGGACCCCATGCAGCAGGTGATGCCTGGGCTGGAAGCTCACCTCCCTTGGGCACATGGCTTCAGGGCATTTCCCACTGACCAGTTTGACCCTGGTTTGAATAAAGAGAAGTGCGTTTGGATTAGAAACCCATATCTGTCTGTGTTTTTTCTGTCTCCATAATTTTCCTGTGTTTCCCCTCCCTTGCCAGGGAATTATCTGGATCCAGACAAACCCTGAGTCCCAGTGATGCTCATGGCCTAGGGGCCCATGCCTACATGAGCCTTGGGCTGAGAATTCTGGTTAGTTAGGAGTGACAGGACATAGGACATCTATGGGTTGCCTCAGGTTACTCTGGTTTCCCTGGCACCCCAGCTCTGGTGCCTAGGTCCATGCAAGCTACAGCTCCCATGTCAGCTTTTATTGTCTTTCACTAGTGGAATCCACAAGCTTTGTGCATGAGGATGAGGATGTCTTTGAGGGGCAGTGGTCTCACAACCTGGTGCAGAAGGATGATCAGGTTTTTAAAATGTAACAAGGGCTCAGTGGTCTCACAACCTGGTGCAGAAGGAAGATCAGGTTTTTAAAATATAACAAGGGCCTAAAACTCCAAAACATACCAGGTGCTGTGATCCTGGCTACTCAGGAGGCTGAGATTTGAGGATTGTGGTTCCAAGCCAACCAGGAACATTGGTACAACTCTTTTTTTTGGGGGGGGGGGTCCGGTCGTGGGGCCTGAACTCTGGGCTTGGGCGCTGTCCCTCAGCTCTTTAGCTCAAGCCTAGAGCTCTACCACTTGAGCCACAGCGCCACTTGCGGCTTTTCTTTTTGCTTATGTGGTGCTGAGGAATCGAACCCAGGGCCTCATGCATGCAAGGCAAGCGCTCTATTGAGCCACCTTCCCAGCCCGGTACAACTCTTACATCCAGAAAGGATGCTGTGGCTCAAATGGTAGAATGTTAGCATTAGCAAAGAAGTTCAGGGACAGTGTCCAGGCCCTGTGTTTAAGCCCCAGGACCCACAAAAAAATTCCAAGCTAGGCACCAGTGACTTACACCTGTAATCCTAGCTACTCAGGAGGCTGAGATCTTAGCATCACGGTTCAGAGCCAGTCCATGCAGGAAAGTCTGTGAGACTTTTATCTCCACATAACCACCAGAAAACCAGAAGTGGCACTGTGGCTCAAGTGGTTCAACGCTGAGCGCTTGCCTTGAGCAGAAGAGCTCAGGGACAGCGCCTAGGACCAGAGTTCAAGCCCCACGACCGACCAAAAAAAAAAAATTCAAAACATACTGAAAGTCTATGGAGTGCAAGACTTGAGAAAGTGTATTTGGGGTGAGATAGGGAAAGAAATGCCCTCTGAACCCTGGTGCCAGCTGCCCTCAACTGGCCCTGGCACACAGGGGTTGAGATCTGGTGCAGCCATCCCATACACTGTGCCAGCGCAATGGGAAGTTATATGCTTCCACAGGCAGAAAATAAACAATCTTGGGCTGTGAATGTGGCTTAGTGGTAGAGTGCTTGTCTCACACACATGAAGTCCTGGGTTCAGTTCCTCAGTACAACAAGCCTAAAAAAATGGAAGGGGCGCTGTTGCTCAAGTGGTAGAGTGCTATGTTTGAACTAAAGAAGCTCAGGGACAATGGCCAGGCAGGCCCTAAGTTCAAGCCCCAGGCAGGACTGGCAAAAAAAAAAATTACTGCAGGGAGAGCTGCAGTGTCTGCAGGTGACATCAGGATTTATACAAGGTCCAGTCACTTGTATCCTGGGGACTGGGAGAGGCCACTTCTCCTGCATAAAATGGTCTTAGGTAGGACTCACTTTCTTGGTTACAGGGTCCCTCCAGCCAGCACTAGCTTCTACCAAAAAGTTACTGGGAAAGTGGGTGGGGCTGCAGGCCCAACTATCCTTGCTTTCTAGGGAGATCACCTGGACTAGCAACAGCAGCCTTAAGTGAAAAAAAAATCTAAGGGACAGTGCCTAGGCTCTGAGTTCCAGCCTGGCTTTTTTTTTTTTTTTTCCCAAGGAGACCACTATCTGTCCTTTCTCAAAATGCACAATAACATAAACATTCATAACACCTCTTAACAAGTTCTTCCTGTGGATGCTGTACCCTCAAACCACACCTGCTAGCACACTGTGGACAACTCATAAATTACTTGCTGTGGAAGCTGTTGAGTGGAGATTGTGTAGAATGGCTGGGGGTGGGGTGCTGGCAAACACATATTCAAAGTTCCTTCCTTGAGACAAAGGGTAAACAATACAGTGGGACTCAGTAAGCAGTGCTGAAAATGAACTATACAGTTTGTAGATGGGGATAGGAGGGGGTAATGGAGTGAGTGAGGGAAGGGGTAACACTGTCCAAAAAGAAATGTACTCATAGCCGGGTGCTGGTGGCTCACGCCTGTAATCCTAGCTACTCAAGAGGCTGAGATCTGAGGATCGAGGTTCAAAGCCAGCAGGAAAGTCCATGATACTCATCTCCAATAAGCCATCAGAAAACTGGAAGTGGTGCTGTGGCTCAAGTGGTAGAGTGCTTGGCTTGAGCTGAAGAGCTCAGGGACAGCGCCCAGGCCCAGAGTTCATGCCCCACGACCGACCAAAAAAAAAAAAAAAGAAATGTACTCATTACCTGATGTGTAACCCCTGTGTACATCACCTTTATAAAAAAAAAAAAAAAAAAAAAAAAAGTTCAGTCCTTGGATACTCTTAGGAGAGGAACGCAAAGGGACAATGCCTACGTGCACCTGATCATACAAAACATTTATTGAAATGAACTCCAGAAATGAATTTTTTTTCCTTTTAGCTGTTTTCATTTATATTTGGGAGGGTAGGGGGAGGCACAGAAATGGAGGGACAAGTGAACAAATGCAGCAATGGTACTCAAAGGACACTTAAAAATAAACTATACAAACTTGAGGGCGGGGATGAGGGAAACAGTGGGAGCAAGGCAGTAGTGGACATTGTCCAAAAAGGAATTACTCAGAGCCGGGTACCTATAATCCTAACTACTCAGGACCAGCCGGGATAGGAAAGGCCATGAGACTCTCTAATAAACTACTCAGAAAAAGCTGGAAGTAGCACTGTGGCTACTAGAGAACTAACCTTGAGCAAAAGAGCTGAGGGACAGCACCCAAGCCCAGATTTCAAGTTCCATGACTGACAAAAGTTTCCTCCTTGCATTTGAGCCATGCACCCTCCCCCACAAATGAGGCTTTAAGTCATCCACACCTGTAATCCTAGATCTGAGGATAGCATCTGGAAGCCATCCGATTTTTCTTGTTGTTGTTGGTCGTGGGGCTCACCACTTCCAATTTTCTGGTGGTTAATTGGAGATAAGTCTCATGAGGACTTTCTTGCGCAAGCTGGCTTTGAACCTGGATCCTCAGATCTCAGCCTCCAGCTAGAATTACAGGCGTAAACCTCGAGCGCCCGACCCAAGTGATTCTTATCTCCAATAAACCAGCAAAAAGGCTCGCTTATTTCGCCACACACGCACACACGGAAGCTACTTTTGGAGATGGAGTCTCAGGATTTTTTTTGGCCAGGGTTGGCTTTTAAACGCTATCCTCTTTATCTCAGTCTCTGGAATCGCTAGGATTACAGGAGCGAGCCACGGTGCCACCAGGCGAGGGATTTTGCGTTGACGTTAGTAGTGTGCATTTTAACCTCCTGACAGGAGGGGGCGATCAAGCGACTCAGGAAACCGGAAGCGCGCGTGGCTGAGGGGGCGGGACTGGCCGGCTTCGCGATAACTGCGCAGTCGCACCTGGAGCGGTCTTTTCCTAGCGTCCGGCAAGATGGTGAGTACTCCGTGTCTGCACTCCAGTGTTGAACGTATCCGGTGCCATCCGTGCTCTGGTTGATTGACGCCGGCCGGGTTCAGATTCTGCTGCCTCGGCAGCTCGCTCTGAACCTTTGAGACCGCAAATGGGGGACTCGGGGCGGGCTTAGTCGGTGTGGGGACCACCGGAGCGTGGAAAGGCCTGTTTTGGCCCGCAAGCCCGGCCAGGGTCCCGTAGCCCGGGCCGCACGCGTCACCCTGTGAGTATCTGGAAGTAATTAGGGCCCGCGGGCTCCGGAGATGGGAGGCCCTTGGGGCTGCCTGGGGTCGCAGGTTGGGTCTCCAATGCCCGCTCACCACCGCTGACTCGCACAGGCGGAAGTGGAGCAGAAGAAGAAGCGGACCTTCCGCAAATTCACCTACCGTGGCGTGGACCTCGACCAGCTGCTGGACATGTCCTAGTAAGGGGCGCGGCGAGGGGACGCGGATCTGCGTGGGAGAGGCCCGGGGAGGGCTCGGGCACCTGGTTTTGTTATTTATTTTGGTACCTGTCTTGGTACTTGTTTTGGTACCTTGTCAACTCAGGGTCACGGAGCTGTCCTTGAGCAAAAGAAGCTCAAGGCTAGCACTCGTCACTTGACCCTTAGCTCCACTGCTTTTTTTTTTTCTGAGGACCGCTTCAAACCGCGGTCCTCAGATCTCAGCCTCCTGGGTAGCTAGGAAGGATTACAGGCATGAGCTACCCGTCCCTGGCTGGTGCACCTTTCTCAGAAGGAGCCCTTGGTTGTCATTCCAGCCTTTGGACTAGGTGCCACACTGGTATCTCGTTAGATTGGATGGGGGTTGGGGTAGCTTCTGGCAGTTTTCCAACTGCTTGGAGATATTCTATCACGCCTTCATGTGCTGCAAAAACAAAACAGAGGTAACAGTCCCGGAGACCTGGCCAGTGCCTTGTAGGGTGTTTCCTAGGCAACAGTCTTTTTTTTTTTTTTTTTTTGTCAGTCATGGGCCTGAACTCAGGGCCTGGGCACTGTCCCTCAGCTTTTCAGCTCAAGGCTAGCACTCTACCACTTGAGCCACAGCACCACTTCTGGCTTTTTCTGCTTATGTGGTGTTGAGGAATTGAACCCAGGGCTTCGTGCATGCAAGGCAAGCACTCTACCACTGAGCCACCTTCTCAGCCCCGGCAAGTCTTTTTTAGAGCAGTCACTGGGCCAAATGGGCAAACCAACTCCTTTGCATCCAAAGGGCCAAGTAAGCAGACTTGCCCCATCTTCAGCAATTATCTGTCAGCTTGGAGGGTAACTACCTAAGAATGGAACCAAGTGCCTGTCATATCTTCAACCTCTCCTATGTTCTTTGTAGGACTTTGGCTTTGCTGTCCAGTTGTTGCCTTTATTTGGCTACTCAACCCTGAATTGCTGCATGACAGTACAACCCTCCTGGGACAGGGCTTGAAATCTTTCCTAGGCAAAACCCCTGTGCTTTTTTGCTCAAAGCCAGCACTACCACTTGAGGCACATAGCCATTTCCAACATTTGGGGGGAGGGTGGGGATTGGAGATAAAAGACTTTTCCAGCCCAGTCTGGCTTGAAACTGCAGTCCTCATCTTGGCCTCCTAGGGCAGCTAGAATCACAAGCATGAGCTACCAGTGCCCGACTCCTTTATTCCTTTTTTTTTTTTTAACTATATATTTTTTTTTTGTCTTTTCTTTTTTGGTACTGGGGATCGAACCCAGGACGTTGCACTTGCTAGGCAAGTGCTTTGCCACTGAGCTACATCCCAGCCCTATTCCTTTTTTTCAACCTGGTAGTATTTTGTTTTGGTTGATCATGGGGCTCAAACTCTGGTCCTGGTCACTGTCCCTAAGCTCTTCAGCTTATGTCTAGCACTCTACCACTTGAGCCACAGCACCATTTCCAGTTTTCTGGTGGTTGGGAGTTTCCTGCCTGGGCTGGCTTTGAACTGTGATCCTCAGCTCTCAGCCTCCTGAGTAGAATTACAGGCGTGAGCCACCGTTGTCCAGTGTCCACACCACTGTTCCACCTTTCCCAGTGAGCAGCTGATGCAGCTGTACAGTGCCCGGCAGCGGCGGCGGCTCAACCGGGGTCTGCGCAGAAAGCAGCATTCACTGCTGAAGCGCCTCCGCAAGGCCAAGAAGGAGGCACCGCCCATGGAGAAGCCAGAAGTGGTGAAGACACACCTGCGAGACATGATCATCCTGCCTGAGATGGTAGGAAGCATGGTCGGTGTATACAATGGCAAGACATTCAACCAGGTGGAAATCAAGGTGTGTAGCAGTTGCTTGGCTGCTGGGGTGGTGGGTCAGTATCACCCATGTCCCTGACCTCCAGCTTTGCTCTTGGCCTCCATAGCCTGAGATGATCGGCCACTACTTGGGCGAGTTCTCCATCACCTACAAGCCTGTGAAGCATGGTCGACCGGGCATTGGAGCCACCCACTCATCACGCTTCATCCCCCTCAAGTAACCTGCACAGCCAATAAAGGCATGTGTTTCTACCTTCCAGTTCAATTTGTCCTTCCTTCTACCTGCATATGGAACACTGGGAGGGACTTGCCATTAACACATCCCCAGAAGTGTCCAGGGGTCTGGTTCAGACTACCCTGAGATTCAGGTCCATGGTAAAAGCCTGGGTAATGTCTGCTTCCTGGCCAGAATGCTTGTGGGGCTGGATAGTACAACTGAAGAGGGAATTAGGAGTGGTGAACTCCTTGTCTATGGCCCATCCCAGGTTAGCTTCTTGTCCCTTATACAACTACCACCAGGTGCTTTCTGGTATTCGAGTCTCACAGACATTCCTGCCCGGGTTGGCTTTGAGCCGTGATTCTCAGATCTCAGCCTCCTGAGTAGGATTACAGGCGTGAGCCACCGGCACTCGGCTTCAGATATTTTCCCTAGCTACTGGAGGTAATATGTGACCCCACAACCTCAACTTTACTGCTAAAGTCCTCAGAACACTTCATGCTTTTTTTTTTTTTTTTTTTTTTTTTTTTGGGTCCGGTTGTGGAGCCTGAACTCAGGGCCTGGGCGCTGTCCCTCAGCTCTTCAGCTCAAGGCTAGCACTCTACCACTTGAGCCACAGCGCCACTTCCGGCTTTTTTCGTTTTGCTTATGTGGTGCTGAGGAATCGAACCCAGGGCCTCTGGCATGCAAGGCAAGCGCTCTACCACTGAGCCACCTTCCCAGCCCACACTTCATGCTTTCTGAGATTCGCGTCATACCACAGTGTTCACTGAGTAGGTTTGCACTATTCCTCTGAAGGGAAAACACTGGCCCAAGAGCTTCTGGAGAGGGCAGTCAGAATAGAAGGTTTCATCTGTTTATAGTCTCCCTGGTGGGTTATGGAGAGAGTTGATGGCACTGACCTTTTGGTCTAAGCAGATGGGAGGCGGAGGTACTTGCAGGTGAAGTGTCCCTCTAAAAGTAGGGACTCTTCATTTAGGGTCCTTGACTTGGATCAAAAGAATTTCTAGCCCGGCGCTGGTGGCTCACGCCTGTAATCCTAGCTACTCAGGAGGCTGAGATCTGAGGATCGCGGTTCAAAGCCAGCCCGGGCAGGAGAGACCGTGAGACTCCTATCTCCAATAAACCACCAGAAAACCAGAAGTGGCGCTGTAGCTCAAGTGGTAGAGCGCTCGCCATGAGCTGAAGAGCTGAGGGACAGCGCCCAGGCCCAGAGTTCAAGTCCCATGACCGACAAAAAAAAAAAAAGAATTTCTGGACAAGTTATAATGGTAAGAAAACTTGACAGGTTGGGTTGGGAAGATGGCTCAGTGGTAGAGCGCGTGCCTTGCATGCCTCAGGCCCTGGGTTCGATTCCTCAGCACCACATAAGCAAAATGAAAAAAGCCGGAAGTAGCGCTGTGGCTCCAGTGGTAGGTAGAACGCTAGCCTTGAGCTGAGGGACAGCGCCCAGACCCAGAGTTTAGGCCCCATGACCGGACCCCCAAAAAAAAAAAAAAAACTTGGCAGGGCTTCATTGAGTGAGCAAGCAAGCAGAAAGAGGAAGGCACTCTTAACTGAGTACTGTTGAGGAAGAACACAGTTCCTTGGCTGTCAGGGGTGTTTATATGGCAAAGAGGGCCCAATTTCAAAGTTGAGCAGATAGTTTCTTGTGTTGTTTTTTTGTCAGTCATAGGGCTTGAACTCGGCCTGGGAGCTGTCCCTAAGCTCAAGCCACAGCTCCACTTCTGGTTTTCTGGTGGTTTATTGGAGATGAGCATCTCACACTTTCCTCCCCAGGCTGGCTTTGAGCTGTGATCCTATGATCACAGCTAAGCCACTTTTCTAGCCCTGGTTAAGAGGTTTCTTATATTTTGAGGGAGCATTTCTCTCAGGAAGGAATGTATCCTGTTGCATTTTTTTTTGTCAGTCGTGGGCCTGGGCGCTGTCCCTCAGCTCTTCAGCTCAAGGCTAGCTCTCTCCCACTTGAGCCACAGTGTCACTTCCTGCTTTTTCTGCTTATGAGGTACTGAGGAATCAAACCCAGGGCCTCATGCATGCAAGGCAAGCACTCTGCCCATGAGCCACCTTCCCAGCCCTCCTGTTGCTAATCTTTGGAGCATAGATTGTACTTTTATTTGTCTACCATGTTTCTGAGTTGCCTTCACCAGGCCTCATTTTCCCCTAAAATGACTTTGGTCCCTTAATGTTAAGAGAACTGGATGGATGAATATCTCCTGTATTAGCTTTAAGCTTGAGGTTTTAAAAAAAAATCTCCTGCAACCTTGGGGAGACTAGGATCAAATATGACAAATATCAAAGTAGGGCTGGGAATGTAATAGAGTTGCCCAGCATCATGAAGCCCTAAGTTTGATTCCTCGGTATCCACCTACATAGAAAAACCTGGAAGTGGTGCTGTGGCTGAAGTGATAGAGTTCTAGGCTTAGCCTTGAGCAAAAGAAGCCCGGCAGTGCCTAAGCCCTGAGGTCAAGCCCCAGGACTGGCAAAAAAAACCCTCAGGGACAGTGCCCACAGCCTGAGTCCAAGTCCCAGGACTGCCCCTCCTCTTTTCAAAAATATGTATGACTAAAGGAAAAGAATAGTGACCTGTGGTCAGTCTGGCTGGGAAGGAGCTGGTGCAGTGAAGGAAAGTAGCCATGAAAAAACTGGCAGGCAAGCTAGACAATCCTGGCTCATACAATCCTAGCTAACTTGGGATTCTGGTATCTGAGAGTTATGTTTGAAGCCAGCCTGGGCACTGAAGTCTGAAACTCCAATGAACTATCAGAAAGCTAGAATTAGAACTGTGGCTCATGTGGTAGAGCACTAACCTTGAACACAAAAGCTTTTGTCCTGAGTTTAGGCCCCAGTACCAAACAACCTGGCAGATGGGAAGTTCACTGGCTACACTGGGTTGTTTCCCTGCTGACTTAAAAGAAATAGACATGGAGCACCAGGGAAACGTGGGCTGTGATGGCTGGCAGCCTGATGGGAAGTTAGTATGATGTACCTCCACCATACTATTGACAGCATACTATGATTGTCAAGCATAGATGAACAAGACTGCTCATAGCTGCCTGTATGACCACATCTGTCCAGGTGCCTTCGCCTATCCCAGCTTCACAAGTACCAAGTATCCTTCAGGAACAGAAAGGGAAGAGGCTGTGGAAGGTTCATATTGCAACCTCAATGGCAGAGTGCATATGAACCCCCAATTCCCACATATCCCTTACAAGGTAAAGTTAGGTGCCAGTGTTTCAAGCCTGTAGTCCTAACTACTCAGGAGGTTAAGATTTGACAATAGGTTTTTGTTTGTTTTTTGTCATGGGGCTTGAGCCATGGCTCCACTTCCAGTTTTCGAGTGGTTTATTGGAAATAAAAGTCTCACAGAGCTGGGCACTGATGGCTCACACCTTAATCCTAGCTACTCAGGAGGCTGAGATCTGAGTATCACAGTTCAAAGCCAGCCCTGGCAAGGAAAGTCCGTGAGACTTTTAACTCCAATAAACCACTAGAAAACCAGAAGTGGTGCTGTGGCTCAAGCAGTAGAGTGCTGGCCTTGAGTTGAAGAGCTGAGGGACAGTGCCCAAGCCCAGAGTCAAGCCCCATGACCTACAAAAGTTTCACGGACTTTCCTGCCCGGACTGGCTTTGAACCATGATCCTTGTCTCTCAGCCTCCTAAGTAGCTAGGATTACAGGCGTGAGCCACCAGTGCCTGGCTGAGAACAGGTTTAAAGCCAGCTCCAGCAAGGAAGTCCCTGAGATTCCACTGAATTGGAGCTGTGACTCAAGTGGTACAACACTAGCCTTGAGCAAAAGAAGCGCTCAAAGACAGAGCCTGGAGCCAACACACAAAAACAAAAGGTTGCTAGAGCCATATGTAATCTGTAATCCCAGCAGTTGGGATCCTAGATGGATTTGACATCAAAAGCCAAAATAGAAGCTGGGAATGTAGCTTAGTGGTACAGTGCTTCCCTAGCATGTATGAAGCCCTGGGTTCAGTTCCTCAGTACCACGTAAACAGAAAAAGCAGGAAGTGGCACTGAGGCTCAGTGGTAGAGCTCTAGCCTTAAGCACAGAGAGGCTCAGGGATACAGCCCAGCCCTGAGTTCAAGCCCCAGGACTGCCAAAAAATATATATAAATGGTTATAACCAAGGCCTTTGAGACAATTTTACTGGTTGATACTTATGTAGACATGGTAGTTATACCAGGTTCACCTAGAGGGAGGAGAAATCCAAGGGTTAGACCTTGATGGAGGAAGAAGTGCAGTTTTGATAGCATGTGGCTATGCCAAACTACTGACTGCTGGAGATGGAGTTTCTTGCATCTGTACAGACTTGTCAGGCTGAGTCACCTGCAGGCCCTAAACAGAAGCATTCCAGATGGCTGTGTGTCCCCTGGCTCTGACAAGTGGAAATGCAGTGCTTTGTGGAGCACATCTGTAATCCCAGGAGATCCAGCCTTGATTACTTAGTGAGACCCATCAAAGGCCCAGCACTCAAAAAGTGTGGGGTTTAAATTGCCCTGTGGTTAACAGGGGAGATAGAGCATTGGGCTACAGACAGAGGACTAAACGTCCAGTTCTTATGAGCTGACTCATCTAGGTTCCATCTAGTAAGGTGACATCCAGAGCCAAAGAGGACTGCTCCCAAACCTTCAGGCTCCATCCACATCTGTCAGCTACCTTCAGGTCCTGGATCTGGCCACTTCCTTCCAAGCCCAGTGTTATCTGGCCTGGCCGCCACCACTTCCTACCTGATACCAGTTTTAAAAAATCCCTGGATTAGCCAGGTGCTGGTGGCTCAAGCCTGTAATCCTAGCTACTCAGGAGGCTGAGATCTGAGGATTGCGGTTCAAAGCCAGCCCAGGCAGGAAAGACTGTGAGACTCCTATCTCCAATAAACCACCAGAAAACCAGAAGTGGCACTGTAGCTCAATTGGTAGAGCGCTCGCCTTGAGCTGAAGAGCTGAGGGACAGCGCCCAGGCCCAGAGTTCAAGCCCCACGACCGACCCCCCCCCCCAAAAAAAAAAATCCCTGGATTTTCCAAGCACCTAAGTCCTATGTGGCTGGAAATCCTGCCGGCCACTGCTCCTCTGCACCATCTGCAGACTCCCACCTCCCAGTCTTCTCAGGAGCTGTGTCCTCTGCCAGGGTGGCACGCTCTTCCCTTAACTTGGTTCAGTTTCTGCACTGCTTGATGCCTGTTCTTGCTCTCTCTTCTGAGCCAGCACCCCTTTCTTTGTCTGGTTGCTTGTTCTTGCTTTCATAAAATTTGACATACGTTGGAATGGCCCACATAGCTAGCTGCGGCTCTAACTTTTCCTGCTCCAGCATCCCTTCCATCATAGCCCAGCATCTTCCTTTCATGCTCCCCAGCATTCATCTCCCACATCCACTGCGTTGCTCCTCCAATCAGCATCCAACGCTGGACCTGCACAGGTGCTTCCCCCTGATCTACTCTCCCTGCAGCCACTTGGAGGCGCCTGTGAGCACCCGTGTGTGGTGGTGGGGCTGGTTCCTCCCGGCGGCCCCAGGTCACCCTTAAACCTCTCTCCTTCCCCAGTGAATGCTCTCCTAGTCCTGTCTGAACACCTTTCGTCCCTTCCTCCCCATACAAGTGTCCTTCTCAGCAACCCCTCCACGCCTGCCACCCTGCCCTGGTTCATCTCTAGCCAGCATTCTATTTATTCCCATTTAACTAGAGGCAAGGGATCTTGATTATTTTGTTCATTTTTCAGGGCCAGCCACACAATAACGGGCCTAATAAATACTGGAATGAGTGGCTGGGTGTCTGTGCAGTATAACCCCCATCCGGTGGCCTCCATGCCCAGCTCCCAGCCTGGCACACAGCAAGTGTTTGCTGAATGACTAATGAACTTGAGTGCCAGGCCAGGCTGGGCGGATTCAGGCGGTGTCTGCGCTGTCCAGCGACCATCTATGCGCACAAAGAGCCACAGGGGTGGCGCCTCCCTCTGCCCTCCTAAACCTCTCCTCGCCTCGGAGGGCCCGCCCTGTCCCTCTGGGCCCCCATCCTGGGGTGAGCCCCTCTCCACTCTGTAGGGGCTCCGCCCATCCCACCAGACCCGTGCTCCATGTCAGTCCTCTCACCTTCCATTCTTAGGGTGCTGCAAAACCAAGCCCCCCCACCTCCAGACCGATTCCTGATTGCTGCCCTCTCGTCCTACCCGCCCCCCCCGCCCCCGCCCCCGCCCCGCCCCTCCGTTACGCAGGCGCAAAGCGCCCAGCCCCCACCCCTGCGGCCGAGGGGCGGGGCGCGCGCTGTCCGAGGCGGCCGCGGCTCCATGGGGCTCCTGGGGCTTCTGAGCCTGCTACACTCTGCCTTCTTCGGGGACCAGGTAGGGCGCGGGGGTCTTAACCACGGGCAAGGGGCCTGCCCTGGGCGTGATCAGAGTGGGGAATGGACGTCGAGGACTATGGCCTCCCCGGGGCGAGGGGAGCACCGAGGATTGACAGGTCCGGGGGTCTTGCGCAGTCGCCTTGGAGACGGTTGTCACGGAAACCACCGAAGGGTGTTTGCGCAAGGATAGGAGCCCCTCCCCTGCGCCGCAAAGACCCCCCTCTCCCAGTTGTGCGCAGGCTCAAGCGCCGTGCGCCGCGCCTCGGAGGGAGACCCTCGGCTCCCTCCCCATTGTGCTGAGCTTGAGCACGAGGGCCTGCGACCGGGTCGCGGAGAGCGAAAGCTCTGCACCGCCGAGGGTGGGGCGCTTGGCCACGCCCTGGGCCTCTAGTCCTCAGTTTCCCTCTCTGGATACTGAGCTAGGACCCAGGGCCACACGTTTGCCAGTGTTGACATGCATAATCTCAATCTCTCCCAGTGCCTGCCCAGTTATTGTTCTGAGCCCTGTGGTATAACAATCCTCATTTAAGGAGAAACTGAGGCCAGAGTGCAGCAAGGAACCCAAGGTCACACGACTGTAGCTTGAGCATGGGCTGGGGCAATGGAGGCTTCCATTCAGGGCCAGCCCCAGGAGCTGGGGAGCTGTCCATGGTGCTGATAGCCATGACTCTGCCTGCTCACGCAGGGGAAACTGAGGCCCACCATTGTGGTCTGGGATCAGGATGCAGATAGACGGATCCACCTCCCTCGCAGGCCTTCCCTCCCATCAGGGTCATGTCCTGTCACCCAGCTTAGTCCAGAGCTATCACCATGCTGGGTATGATAATCTGGAGTCTGAACCTTCCTCTACCCCCCACTTGACATCTAATAGGGTTTGTCCCATTTTCACCTCAGTCTCTGGCATGGAGGAGAGTCTGGAAGTGAGCAGGGTATCAAACGGATATGATGAGACCTAATGACCCCTGCTATTCCTGGAGCTGAGAGTAGGGGTCCCAAAGTGAGTTCCAGCCAAGTGATAGAACTTCTCAACCCAGCAGCCTGAGGGGATAGGGAGAGATCCCAGAGATTGTGCAATGGCATAGGTCCTCTTGCCCACTAGAGAATGGATCTGGAGTCCTTGGAGACACTGGGGGTTCCTGAGGCTCTTGGGTTCCTGTGTGCAGTGATGCCTGAGTTGTTGTAGCGCAGGGATCTGTAGCATCAAGATGGTGTTATCAGAAATATTCTAAAAGTTGGAGGCAAGAGCATCTTGCCTTGGGATTCCAGCCTCCATAACTGCCTCAGCCTGGAGACCCTCAGCATTCCAGCTCTGGGCACACCCAGCAGGGTGAGGCAGTCTCTGATTGAATGTCTGGGTGGGGCACAAACATGACTCCAGCAACTAGCGCTGAGATTCAAGTCCCATTTTCCTCCATGTGTACCAGGATGGGACTGGCCATTGGACCTCCAAGCCTCTGTCTGAGAGGAATGGGGCAAAGGATTGTGACATCTGGTATTGAACAGGAGAGCTAGGACTTCGTTCCAATGCAGAGTCAAGGATTATCCAACCAATACCTGCCCCTCATGAACTGAATTGGAAACCCAGGCCACAGACAGAGAGGGGGAAGAGGGAGAGAGGAGGGGGGAAGAGAGAGAGAAAGAGAGAGAGTGGGAGGCAAGCACAAGGTCACATAGGAAAATGGGAGGTTGAGTTGAAGCCAGGACCCTGGGCTGTGTACTCTGCCCAATCCCAGCCTTTTCCTGGGCTCCTCAGTGCTCTGTGAGACCCCCCAAAGTAACCATCCCTGCTATCAATCCTTAATGGCTTGTCCCTTAATGTCCAGTCCCAGTGCCCCCCTACCTCATGGCTTCACCAGACACTCACATGTACTGAGCCAGCACTGACTTGTCCTCAACCTGGAATCCCTTTTCCCCCTCCCAATCCCTTCTGTGGACTCAGACTCATGTTCTCTTTTCAGGGCATCTGTGCAAGAAGCCCCTCAAACTCCATTACATGCCCTCCCCAAAGCCAACAAGCTAATATAGCTGTGTCCAGCTCTAAAAGCTCCTGGAAACAGCTGCAATTGAGTCCTACTGGCCCCTGGCACTGCTGGTCATAGCACAGGACTCAGAGGCGTAATACCCCCAACAGAAAGCAGCATCAATACTCAGATGCCATTGCCCACTGTGCCTCCCCGGTCTTGGACCTTCCCAACCTGGCTGTCATTCCCACAGCTCCTCTGCTTTCCCAGAAGGACCAGAGGCTTGTGATTTTCCTTGGGCTTCCAGCAAAAGAAAAGACAAAGGCAGGTTCCAAATGCTTGTGTTCTAATGCTGACCACTGCCTTTTCATCTTCTGAACCCTTTTGGAACCTGGGGGACATTGTGCCAAAGCTGCAAATTTAAGCTCTGGGTGTTAAACCCTCAAGTGGCCCCCAGGGACCCATCGGGATCAGGAACAGCTGACAACAGACTCCTGGGACTCTTGGCCCCTCCCTCCTTTGGCTTCCCTTTTGTGAGGGGGAATTAAGTATGAGAGAAGGGGCGTAGAGATTGAGAGTGACAGAGATTGAGAGACAGACTGATGGGAAGATGCAGGGGCAGTCCCAGAAGATGGTAGGCTGAGACTCTGGTGCTGTGTGGAGACAGGGAGAAATGGGGAAGAGTCCTCAGGCATTCTCCTGCCTGCCTGCCCATCCCCCATCTCGCTCCCTGGAGTTCCAGCCTGGATCCCCCCCCCCCCCCCAGGCTGGTGTGCTGCTCTAACACATCCACACAAAGCTGGGGGCTGGAGTCGTGAAGGAGTTGACTGGCCTGGCTGCTATCCCTGCCCTGGGACAGTCCCCCCACCCCCACCCCCACCAAGATTCTGATGTAATATCCAAGATTTGGTGTTTTACTAAACATCAATGGATGCAGGTGGGAGGTTCGGAGGCCCTTTGGCCCTGTGATGGGAGGGAAATACATAGGGTCCTCGTCCTCCAGTGGTCCCTTCCTTTGGAAGGGATTCGCCCACCCCTCTCTTTTTTCCCCTCCCCCCACCCTCCTTCGCACCCCATAGTCCCTGACCTGAAGCCCAGACCCTGATGCCCCGCGCCGCCACCGGTCCCCGCCCGGGGCCCGCCATTGGCTGTTGCCATGGCACCAGCCCTTCTTCCCGCACCTCCATTGGCTGCCGCTTCTGCATCCTGCATCCCGCATCCTCCCCCGCTCACGGTGGTCTCGTCCAGGGCCGGGAGCGGCAGCGCCGCCTGGCCAGGCCTGGATCTGGCTTTGTCCGCTCGGAAGTCCCTCCTGCCTGCACTGCCGAGACCCTGGAGCGCGCCCCCAGCGGCCAGGGGCCGGGATTCGGGCTGGGCCCTGGGAGCTGAGCGCCGGGAGGAGGCCCCAGCGGGGGCGCCCCAGCCAGCTCAGCTGCAAGTAAGCAGGTGCGTTTTCCCCTTCGCATTAAGGTCTCCATCCCTTTCTCGAACCCGTTTATCCAGGGAAGAAGCTGGAAGGGAAATTGAGTCCCAGTGAGGTGGGAACTCGTGTCACCGCAGCCATCCTGTGCACACACCCACTTATGGGGTTGGGTGAGTCTTATACAGCAGGCTGCTGTGGGCCCTGGTGGTATTTCTGCTTTGCTCTGGATATCAGTATCTCTCTCTGTAAAGAGAGGGTTTGAATTAAAGGCAGAGATGGGCCCATTTGGGCCTGATGTTCCATACCTTACTGGCCTCCCCTGCTCAGTCAGAACCACTGCCAGATACTGGTTCTTTTCTTTTCTCGATCTGCCAAAGAGGACCTAAGGAGGCCACCTGATGCAACATGGGGGGTGAAGGGACAGGGAAGGGGGCTTCCTGGAGGAAGTTACCAAGTGTGGAATGACAGGTGACCTGTATGGGAAAAGGCCTGAGGGAAGAGAGCAGCTAATTTCCTGGTGAATCTATTTATATGGGAGAGTCAGACCTTCTGGGGACACTGGAAAGACATAAGAGGGACAGGATCTGACTTGTGACTTTTTTTGTGGGGGGAGGATACTTTTCCTGGGGCTTGAACTCAGAGCCTGGATGCTATGCCTCAGTGTTTTTGTTCAAGGCTGGTGCTCTACCACTTGAGCCACACCTCCACTTCTAGCTTTTTGCTGGCTAACTGGAGATAAGGCTCATGGACTCCATGCCTGGACTGCTTTAAATCATGATCCTTAAAGCTCAGCCTCCTGAATAGCTAGGATTACAGGTGTGAACCACCAGCACTGACTGTCTTGTGACTTTCAAAGCTCCCTCTGGCTGTGCGTGAGTGAGTCTAGAAAGAGAAAGGTTAAAAGTGCTCTGGGGGAAAGGTGTGCCATAGATTCAGGTCCTTCATGGAGTGGGTGTGAAGTCAGGGGACACCAGGCTACAATGAGAGGGAGTACTCATGACAGGCTCAGTGGGGTTAAGAAAGCAGGTGTGACCATCGATATGAGGAGAGTGTAGGCGTTGGACCCTCAGCCTGGCCCATGTAAGAAAAGTTATGTGGGCCAACTTGGGGGGAGGGGAATAATATCCTAGGTCAAGGGCCTGGGAGGGCTGAGTGTGTGGAGAGGGAGGGATATGTGTGGGGTTTGATCCAAACTGTTTCCCTGTAGCTGGGCACAGACAGCAGAGTGGCTGGAACCAGACCCCAATCTTGATCCCAGCAGAGACCTGGGGTGAAGTGTGTGGTAATTGTGCCTGTGCCTGTGTGTGTGTGTGTGTGTGTGTGTGTGTGTGTGGTGCTTGAACTCTAGGCCTGGGAGCTGTCCCTGTGCTTCTTTTGCTCAAGGCTAGCACTCTACCACTTGAGCCACAGCTCTACTTCTGGCTCTTTTGGTAAATTGGAGATAAAAGTTTAATGAGGGGTTGGGAAAGTGGCTCAGTGGTTGAATGCTTGCCTAGCATGCATGAAGCCCTGGGTTCAATTCCCCAGTACCACATAAACAGAAAAAGACGGAAGTGGCACTGTGGCTCAAGATAGAATGCTAGCTTTGAGCAAAAAAAGCTCAAGGATAGTACCCAGGTCCTGAGTTCAAGCCCCATGACTGGCCAAAAAAAAGAAAAAGTTTAATCAAATTGGAAGCTAGTGATTCATGCTGGCAATCCTAACTACTCAGGAGGCTGAGATGTGAGGATCACAGTTTAAAGCCACCCAAGGCAGAAAAGCTTTTGAGACTTATCTCCAATTGACCACTAGAAAATCAAAAGTGGTGCTGTGGCACGAAGTGGTAGAGCACTAGCCTGAGCAAAGAGTTCAGGGAGAGTGTCACAACCTTGAGTTCAAGCCTAATGACCAAAAAAAACTGTCATGAACTTTCCCACCCAGACTGGCTTTGAGCCCCAATTCTCAGATCTCAGCCTCCTGAGTAGCTAGAATTACAATTATGAGCCACCAGTGCCTGGATGGGGTGCATTTCTTTTGTGTATTCTGAGCTTGAACTCAGGGCCATAGATTTTTTTTTTCCTCAAGGATGTTTACCACTTGAGCCACAGTTCCACTTCCATGTTTTTGCTGATTAATTGGAGATCAGAGTCTTACAGACTTTTCTAACTGGATGGCTTTGACCCAGGATCCTCAAATTTTAGGCTACTGATATAGCTACAATTACAGGGGTGAGCTTGAGGGGGTGGATCTTGTCTTGTCTCCACTACTTGCCCTTCTGAGCAGCTCTGGAGACAAAATGTGGGTTCCCATCATGCCTTCCACTTCCTTTTATTTGGTCTGTTCTCCCTTGGACATCACTTTCTCCCCCCTGGGAACAGCCTATTAATGGTCCCAAAATTTAGGACCGATGAGGAAAAAGCCAGTGGACACAGCCAAACACATTAGGTCCTATGAACAAATTAGGGATAGCCTGGCCCTATTTCCCTACCTAGGACTGAGTTCCCATCCCTCCTCCAGTTTAGCTGTGTCCTTGGTGACAGCAGGGTGGATGGGGGCCTCTGGGATAGGAGGAGAAGGGTAACAAATGAGCAAGGGAATGGATATGCTTGGCCAGTGGGGGATGGAGTTGAAGGACAGTCTTCCCACCCCGTGGACAGGTAGGTCTGATTTGGGGAAGGAGTTCAGGCTGGCAAGGGGAGGGGTTCCTGAGGAGGAGTTGGCAGAAAGACTGAAATGCTATTGGTGAGCCTCAGACAAAGGCGGAAGGAGGGGAGTGCATGCTGATGGAAGGGAACAAAGAAGGAAGGGAAATCATTGGGGGAGAGATCAGGATGGCTCTGGCAGGAGGGCCAAGCTGAGTAAGGACGCACTAGCCAGCTGGACAGAAGGAGACTGGACCCAAGCAAAAAAAAAAAAAAAAAAAAGGCACAAAGAAGCAGGAGGCAGTGGCAGAGTGGAGGAGGGTCGGATGGAGGAGGCATGAAAACTGGCACGGGCTGGCTGAAAGCTGACCAGAAAGTGCTGGGCTGGGAAGGTAGCTACGTTGGACTTAGATGGAAGGAGAATGAGGCAGCAGAGGGTCCTTGGCTCACATCCTTGGGGTGACCATGGAGCTCAGATCAATCTGTCCTGCTGTCTGATTGCCAGAGACTCCCTTGTCACCTACTTATGGCTCCCTTTGGCTTTGTTGGCTGTCAGTGTTCTTATTGCCTGTCAACTGAGCTAGCTAGTGATCTGTCCACCTAGCCTCTCTAGCTATCTGCCTCTGGACAGGCTCCAGAGGATGGGCCCTGTCTACCTGTCTGTTTCCCATTCTGGCTGTGACTCAGTGTGGTGGCCTTTGGTTGGCTAGTCCATCTCCTAGTTTAAACTGCCAACTGCTCAGATGTACATCTGTCCCTCTGCCTGGCTGTCAGGATGGGTATCTGTGAGCTTGGCAGGGAGGAGCTGACTTGAGCATTCCCTGTCTGGACACCCGTGCAATAGCACTGTCTCTGACTCCCATTGCTGCTGTGTATGTTTATCACTCCATCTGTCTCACTGTCTGTCCCCACATCCCTGGGCCCTGCCTGGAGTGGCCCATGTCAGCCACTTCTGCTTGGAATGGGTAGGAGGGCTGGTGCTTGGGTTTGGCCAACCCCCTCCAAACCCTACATTGAGTCCTCTGGCCCTGCAACTCTCCCAGACACTCCAGGAGCTGAAGATGACGAGCTCAGTGGCATCTTACGAGCAACTGGTGAGGCAGGTGGAGGCACTGAAAGCGGAGAATAGCCATCTGAGGCAGGAGCTTCGTGACAACTCGAGCCACCTGTCCAAGCTGGAGACAGAGACCTCAGGCATGAAGGTAGGGGCTGGAGAGAGAACATGGGCCCGGTCACAGGTAAAAGGGCCAGGAATAAGCGCGGAGCTCTGGGAACCTCATGCAGGTGGACCCAGGTAAGCTGAGATACCCAAGGTTTTGTTTCCTGCTCTGCTACAGGAAGTGCTAAAGCATCTACAGGGCAAACTGGAGCAGGAGGCCCGCGTGCTGGTGTCCTCTGGGCAGACAGAGGTGCTGGAGCAGCTGAAAGGTGAGGGGTCCACAGGGCCACAGCTCCCCCCAGCCCCCAGAGAACTGGGAGCCTGAGGGTCAGGCAGAGCACTGACCTTCCTCGACCTGGCCCTCTCGCTTATCCAGCCCTCCAGATGGACATCAGTAGTCTGTACAACCTCAAGTTTCAGCCACCCGCCCTTGGCCCGGAGCCTGTCGCCCGGACCCCAGAGGAAAGTCCAGTCCACGGCTCTGGACCCTCCAAAGACAGCTTTGGAGAGTTGAGTCGGGCTACCATCCGGCTGCTGGAGGAACTGGACCGGGAGAGGTGAGAGGGCGTGGGAATGAGACCGGTCTGGCCACCGTATAACTCGGCCCATAGCACCCTCTGCCCTCCGATAGGTCCACCAGCGTGTGACCACGCCCACCGCACAAGCCATACCCTCCTTAGCTCTGCTTTTGCGGGCGCCCCTTTTCCACAGTTCTCCTGGAGGACAAAGAGGATAGGGGCATTTCTGGCAGAGGAAAGGCTCCAGGGGTCCCCCGACAGGCAGGCGTCTCTAGGGACAGAGCTGTGGACAATGCCAAGGCTCAGAATCAGGCCTAGAGCCAGAGGGGCTCAAAGCAGCCTTTGTAGAAAGAAGGACTTGGACCAAGAAATCTGGGCCCAGGGCCAGCAGAAAGAGGAAGAGCCATGGACTCAGTGAAGCTCGCCTGGGTTTTGTGAGGTCAAATGGGGCAATTCAAGAGCAGCCTGGAGTCCTGGTGCCCAGGAGTCATGTCTGTAATCCTAGCTGCTCAGGAGGCTGAGATCTGAGAATGAGTTTGAAGCCAACCCAGACAAGAGAAGCCCTCAATGAGACTCTTATCTCTAATTCGCGAGGAAAAAGTGGAGATTGTGGCTCAAGTGGTAGAGTGCCAGCCTTGAATGAAAAAAGCCAAGCAAGAATGCAAGTCCCTGAGTTCAAGGCCAAGTACCAGCACCAAAAACAAAACCACAACAAAACTCACCAAGCAGCCTGGCAGTCTGTATTCTACTATGTAATTTTAGGCCAGTCCCCAAAGCCCTTCTAGCCTCAGACTTCCACATTGTAAACCGTGAAGACTTTTTTTCTTTCTTTCTTTCTTTTTTTTTTTTTAAATCAGAGGCTCACTATATAGCTCAGATTGGCATTGAATTCATAACCTTCCTGCCTAAATTTCATGAGCACTGGGATTACAGGATTTTGAACAGGGCCACCCAGAGCCTGTAGTCTTCCTGTGTAAACTAGAGGGAGATTTGCAAGCATTAGAGAGGTGGTAAGGAGATGAACAGCCCAGAGAATGTTTGTTTCTCCAGTAACCCAAATTTACAAAAGAATCACTTTCTCTCCTTTCAATTCATTTTTTGCAACACACACAGTTAACCCCAGCACTTAATCCCGCTCCAATGCAGCCAAGGAGAGACATTGCCATTCTGTCCCCTTCCCCCCCACCCTCCACAATTTGCCTCCCCTCCTCTGATTTGCTCCTCCCTCCCTCCAGGTGTTTTCTGTTGAGTGAAATTGAGAAAGAAGAGAAAGAGAAGCTCTGGTATTATTCACAGTTGCAAGGCCTGTCCAAGCGTCTGGATGAGCTGCCCCATGTAGAGACGGTGAGCAGTCTGACCAGGAATGGGCGGTGGGTGGGCCTTAGTTCCAGCTCCCCTCACCGCAGCCTGTCCCACCTTCCCAGCAGTTCTCGATGCAGATGGACTTGATCCGGCAGCAGCTGGAGTTCGAAGCTCAGCACATCCGCTCTCTGATGGAAGAGCGTTTTGGCACCTCAGACGAGATGGTACAACGTGCGCAGGTGTGGTGCCGGTGGGGGCTGGGGTGGGCGGGGCCACCCGCCAGGGAACCTATAAGCTAGGAGTCTCCGGTGGGCGAGCAAATCCAGGGGCAGGAGCTTCGGAGGGCGGGGTCTTTGCTCGGGGGCGGAGTCAGGGGCGGGGCCACGCAAAGAAAGCAGAAGAGCCCGGGGCGTGGTCAAACCAGAAAGGAGGCGGGGTTCGGATCAGGGGGCGGGTCCATAACGGGGAGAAGCCGGAGCCAGGGCGGGGCTAGCCAGGGTCAGCCTAGCCTGAGCTGCTCCCACCACGGTTTTCTCCTGTGCAGATCCGAGCTTCACGTCTGGAGCAGATTGACAAAGAGCTGCTTGAGGCGCAGGACCGGGTGCAGCAGACCGAGCCCCAGGTACCAGCAGGGGTTCAGCCAAGGCTCCAGTGGGATAATGGGGTTCCAGCAGCGCGCCGGGTCAGGGAAGGGAGCCCCAGTCACTACCCAGGGCACAGGAATTGGTCTGCGGCCCCACCCATACCATTCTGGGGAGCAGCTGGCCTCAACAGTTTAGTGCTCTCTATGGGGTTTAACCAGAGTGAACCCCCAGGCCTGGGCTCTTCCTGCAGGCCCTGCTGGCAGTGAAGCCGGTTTCAGTGGAGGAGGACCCAGAGGCAGAAGTCCCCACGCACCCTGAGGATGGAACCCCTCAGCCTGGCAACAGCAAGGTGAGGGGGGACAGCCAGAGGATGAGCTGCCTGTGCGGCTAGGGTGAGGCGGGCCCAGCATCCCTCCCCAATTCCATCCATCCCTGGCTCAGGAAGGCTACCCTGGAATAGGGCTGGCTGTGAGGTTGTGGCCAGCATGTGGACTGACACCTTGTTCAGGTGGACCAGGTACCATCTTTTGTGTGTGTGTGTGTTGGGCCTGCCTGGAGCCTGAACTCAGGGCCTGGGCGCTGTCCCTTAGCTGTTCTGCTCAAGGTTAGCACTCTAACTCTTGAGCCACAGCTCCACTTCTGGCTCTTTGGAGATAGAGTGTCACAGACTTTCCTGCCTGGGCTAGCTTTGAACTTCAATCCTCAGATTGCAGCCTCTTGAAGAGCTGTGATTACAGATGTGAACCCCCAGCACTCAGCAGGATGTCATCCTTTATGGGGTTCACTCTAGACATCTCTTTTAAGCTCATGAATGTGGGAGGGAGCTGTAGTACCAGAGTAGGCACTTGGCCATCACATTTGGCATTTCCCTAGTTTATTTTTTATTTTATTTTG
Source organism: Dipodomys merriami (assembly GCF_024711535.1). Taxonomy (NCBI): domain Eukaryota; kingdom Metazoa; phylum Chordata; class Mammalia; order Rodentia; family Heteromyidae; genus Dipodomys; species Dipodomys merriami. The sequence continues at coordinate 5,167,254 of NW_027206291.1, forward strand.
TTTTTGTTGGTCGTGGGGCTTGAACTCTGGGCTTGGGCGCTGTCTTTGTGCTCTTCAGCTCAAGGCGAGCGCTCTACCGCTTGAGCTACAGCACCATTTCCGGTTTTCTAGCAGTTTATTGGAGATAAGAGTCTCACGAACTTTCCTGCCCAGGCTGGCTTTGGACTGCAATCCTCAGATCTCAGCCTCCTGAGTAGCTAGGATTACAGGCATGAGCCGTCGGCCCCCGGCTTCCCTAGTTTATGTGTATTCCAGATATCTCTCATCCAAACTCCAGTGGTGCTTGTGGTTGTCCTAGAATTGGGGGTGGGGTGTCTGAGCAAGCTATGTCTCTGGACTGCAGTCCCAGGATCTCAACCTCTTTGGGGGAAGTTATCAGGTGTATGGGGTAGGCTATCCTGGTTGAGATGGATGGGGGAGTAGGCCCCCATCCTGCCCCTGCCCCATGTCTCAACAGGTGGAAGTGGTCTTCTGGCTGCTGTCCATGTTGGCCACCCGTGACCAGGAAGACACTGCACGTACCTTACTGGCCATGTCCAGCTCGCCTGAAAGCTGCGTGGCTATGCGTCGATCAGGCTGCCTTCCGCTGCTGCTTCAGATTCTCCATGGCACTGAGGCAGGCGCAGGAGGTCGCACGGGGACACCAGGGGCTCCAGGAGCGAAGGATGCCCGCATGCGTGCCAACGCAGCCCTGCACAACATCGTCTTCTCACAGCCTGACCAAGGCCTAGCACGCAAGGAGATGCGTGTCCTACACGTGCTGGAGCAGATCCGGGCCTACTGTGAGACCTGCTGGGACTGGCTTCAGGCCCGGGACAGTGGGCCTGAGGGAAGCGGCACTGGCTGTGGTAAGTGTGCACAGGGCCTGTGTACCATGGGACAAGGGAACATCATGGACTCCCACTGTCTCTGTGGGGTGTCCTCATGGTGTCCTCGCTAGTACCTCATGGTGTCGGTACTAGAGCTTGAACTTGGGGCCTGGGCGCTGCCCCTTAGCTTTTTCACTCAAAGTGAGCAGTCTCCCACTTGAGGCACACCTCTGCTTTCAGCTTTTTGCTGGATAACTGGAGATATCTCACAGACTTTCCTGCCTGGGCTAGCTTTGCACCATGATCCTCAGATTTTAGCCTCCCAAGTAGCTAAGATTACAGGTGGGAGCCACTGCCACCTGGCAAAGGCAGTGGAGAGCTAAGTGCACAGAATCTGCTGCTCTGAGAGTGCCCAGCAGGAGGCGCTTTCTGAAGCTCTGGTGCTGGAGAGATGGGGACTTTTGGGATTCCCTGGGGATGTTTCCCCGGAGTGGGACTCTGACCTGGTTCCCTTCTCCACAGTCCCTGTCCCCATTGAGCCTCAGATTTGCCAGGCCACCTGTGCTGTGATGAAACTGTCCTTTGATGAGGAATACCGGCGTGCTATGAATGAGCTAGGTAAGTATCCTCCCAAGCCCCTGCCTTCCAGGGCTCCTCATCTAGCTTCTTAACTGCCTACCACATTTACCCTTCAACTGCTTGGGAAGATGCTGCATAAACTGTGTGTGTGTGTGTGTGTGTGTGTGTGTGTGTGTGTGTGTGTGTGTGTGTGTGTGTGTGTGTGTGTGTGTGTGTGTGTGTGTGTGTGTGTGTGTGTGTGTGTGTGTGTGTCCTAGAGAGAGACAGTGCTTCCCTGGGGTCTTACAGCATTTGAACCCTATTTCTATGAGCTGCTCTTTGTTATGCTGTCCAGCTCATTTAGTCTAAAGCATGTGGGGCTTGTGCTCAGGGAACGTTTTCAGCTGGACTTGTTCCAGTGCTCAGGAAAGGGGAGTGGACAGAATACAAGGGCAAAAGTTAAAAAAAACAAATCCAAGCCAGGCACTGATGGCTCATACCTGTAATCCTAGATACTCATGAGGTTGAGATTTGAGGATTGCAGCTCAAAGCCAGACCAAACACGAAAGTCCAGACTCTTAGCTCCAGTTAATCACCAAAAACAGCTGGAAGTGGAGCTCAAGTGGTACTGTGCTAGCAAAAAAGCTCAGGGACAGGGCCCAGGCTCTGAATTTAAGCCCCAGTCCTGGCACATACACACACGAAAGATTTACTACACAGAATCAGAGCAGGTGGTGAAGTTGGATTGTGTGTGTGTGTGTGTGTGTGTGTGTGTGTGTGTGTGTACAAGTACACAATCATAAGGAGGGTAACCAGCACAAGAAAAAACATGAAATCAAGAGGCTCAAGGGGTTTGGCTCAGTTCTGGAGGACATGCCTACCACACCTTCCCCACGCTGATCCCATGTTCATCCCAGCATTACAAGAACAACAGAAAGGAATGGAAACCTGAGCAGGGATTGCCAGTGGCTGGGAAACCTGTCAACCTGCGGTCCCATTATGCTTTATTTACCTCACATGACACAGATGCATTTTATTAAGACTCTCATTGGCCAGGCTGGCAGAAAAAAGGCTGAAGCTGAGAGTAGTACTGCAGTAAAAGTTTATTTTGTGCTAATCATAGGGTCTGAACTCAGGGTCTGAGTGCTGTCCCTAAGCTTTTTTTGGGGGGTGGGGGTCAGTTGTGGGGCTTGAACACAGGGCTTGGGCGCTGTTCCTGAGCTTTTTTGCTCAAGGCTAGTGCTCTAGCACTTTTTTTTTTTTGGTCGGTTGTGGGGCCTGAACTCTGGGCCTGGGCACTGTCCCTCAGCTCTTCAGCTCCAGGCTAGTGCTCTACCACTTGATCCACAGTGTCATTTCAGGCTTTTTCTGCTTATGTGATGCTGAGGAATCGAACCCAGAGCCTCATGCATGCAAGGCAAGCACTCTACCACTGAGCCACCTTCCCAGCACTTTGAACCATAGTTCCACTTCCAGTTTTTGAGTGGTCAATTGGAGATAAGAGTCTCACAGACTTTCCTGCCTGGGCTGGCTTTGAACTGGGATCCTCAGATCTCAGCCTCCTGAGTAGCTAGGGTGACAGGCGTGAGCCGTTGGTGCCCAGCTATGGGTTTTTAATTCAGGACCTTGTATTTGCTACGCAGGTGCTCTGCCACTTGAGCAGCGTTTCGCTTCAGTTTTATTTCTCCTATTTACTCTTAGGTGATCTTATTTAGTCTTCCTGTGAAGCTGGCATGACAGGCTTTCATTACCCCATCTAGCCTTTTATTTTTGTCTTGGCTAGCCTTGAACTGCAATCCTCCAGATGTCCCCTTCCCAAGGAGCTAGGATTACTTACCTGGACCTCATTTTGAGAAGTTTGGATATGTGGTCTTTACTGACCACCTATCCTGAGAAAGGTCAAACCTGCTTCTGCCACCTCTGCTAAGCAGGGAAGCACTTTGCTTAGGTTGCAAATTCTCTCCATCTCACATGCACACCATGTGCATGCACTACTTTAAAAACATTTTATGGGGGCTGGGAACCTGGTTTTAGTGGTAGAGTACTTGCTTAGTATGCATGAAGCCCTGGGTTCAATTCCTTAGTACCACATAAACAGAAAAAGCCGGAAAAGGCGCTGTGGCTCAGGTGGTAGAGTAGTAGCCTTGAGCAAAAGAAGCTCAGGGACAGTGCCCAGGCCCTGAGTTCAAGCCCTAGGACTGGCAAAAAAAAAAACCCAAAACAATAATATATATAAAATAAAGGTGATATTCAGAGGGGTTACTGTTTCATAAGTCTATTATTGAGTAGATTTTTTTTCTTTTTTCTTTTTTGCTTCATCCTGGAGCTTGAACTCAGAGCCTGGCTGCTATCCCTGATCTCTTTGTGCTCAAGCTAGGCAGGCGCTCTTCTGGCTTTTTCTTAGGAGTTTACTGGAGATAGGAGTCTAATAGACTTTTTTTGTTGTTGTTGTGGGGCTTGAACTCTGGGCCTGGAAGCTATCCATGCGCTTCAGCTCAAGGCAAGCTCTCTTATCACTTGAGCCACAGCACCACTTCTAGTTTTCTGGTGGTTAATTGCAGGTAAGAGTCTCACAGACTTTCCTGCCCTGGCTGGCTTTGAACCTCGATCCTCAGATCTCAGCCTCCTGAGTAGGATTATAGGCATGAGCCACTGGCACCCAGCTCACAGACTTTTCTGCCCAGGCTGGCTTTAAACCACGATCCTTAGATTTCAGCCTGTTGAGTAGCTAGGATTACAACTGTAAGCTACCAGTGTCTGGCTTACATTTCTTTCTGGGATAATATCACCCCTTCCTTCACTTTGTTCACTCTTCCACCCTCCATTTCTGTATTCCCTCCTCTATCCTCCCTAGAATGACCAAAACCAAACAAACAAAAACAAAAGCCACAACACCATCACCACCACCAACAAAAAAGCCCTTGTCACATGCATTATCGAGTGTGTGCTGGCATTCCGGCTTGAAATCAGGGCCTCCCATTCTCACTTAGTGTTTAATTTTAATTTTTTAATGTTATTACAAAGGTGATGTACAAAGGTCACAGCAGCTTCTGCTTCTTCTCCTCCTCCTTTTTTTTTTTTTTTTTTTTTTTTTGCCAGTCCTCGGCTTGAGCTCAGGGCCCAGGCATTGTCCCTGAGCTGCTTTTTTTGTTGTTGTTGGTCATGGGGTTTGAACTCTGGACTTCGGTGCTGTCCTTGTGCTCTTCAGAGCGCTCTACCGCTTGAGCCACAGCGCCACTTCCCATTTTCTAGTGCTTTATTGGAGATCAGAGTCTCACAGCGTTTCCTGCCCGGGCTAACTTTGAACTGTCCTCAGATCTCAGCCTCCTGAGTAGCTAGGCGTGAGCCACCGGCACCCGGTTGTCCCTGAGCTTCTTTTGCTCAAAGCTAGCGCTTTTGCCACTTAAACCACAGCACCACTTCTGGCTTTTTGTTGGTTCATTGGAGATAAGAGTCCTATGGACTTTCCTGTCCTACCTGGCTTCAAACAGTGATCCTCAGATCTCAGCCTCCTGAGTACCTAGGATTATAGGCATGAGCCATCAGCACCAGGCTCACTTAGCATTTTTGCTCAAGGATGGCACTCTACAGCTGGAGCCACAGCTCTACTTTTGGCTTTTTGCTAATTGGAGAGAAGGTTTTCATAAACTTTGCTGCCTAGGCTGGCATAGAGCCATGGTCTTCAGATCTCAGCCTCTTGAGAATCTACAATTACAGTTGTGAGCCACTAGTGCCCAACACATTCACTCTTTTGTAAGATTAAAAACCGTCCTTTGCCTGACCAGTGCAGTGTGGGTATGATGATAGCCCATGAGTAGATCTGAGCTCTGTAGATAGACTTGTCCTGTGGACACAGCTCTCTGCCTAGTGGTCCAGGAAACTGCAGTCTCTCAGGGAAGCCAGAGCCTGGCCAGACAGGACAAGAAAGCCATCGCTTATGCTAAGTCCCAGAGGGTGGAGCCAGAGTGCCTGGAGCGGAGGGGATAAGGAAGATGAGCGGCAGGAAGTTCTGAGCTGTGTGCAACCTTGCGCGGTCTCCTCAGGTGGGCTGCAGGCCGTGGCAGAGCTACTTCAGGTAGACTACGAGATGCACAAGATGACCCGAGACCCACTTAACCTCGCCCTACGCCGCTACGCTGGCATGACCCTCACCAACCTCACCTTTGGAGATGTTGCCAACAAGGTACCCAGGGAGAGAGGCCCATCGGCCTCATCCCAGCCTGCACATGGCCATGAGAGGCGGAGACAGAGACGGGCATATTCCCAATGTATAGATAGGTGGACTGAGGCCAAGGGAGGGCTGGGGCTGTGCCGGGCTCCCTTGGCCAGGCTGGTGCCCTCTCAGCGGCCCCCTGCTGCCTCCTAGGAGATGGCCTTTGCCACAGAGTGGAGTCCCCCGGGCTGGAAGAGTATCTACATCTGTCTGAGCCTCACCTGAACAACAGCGTCACGTCCCCCCTCGGCAGGGAGGCTCAGGGGGTCTGGGCCTAGAAGGAGGGAGGCGAGACTCTCCCATGGTCCCTGCCACCTGCTGTGTTTGTGACTGTCTGTGTGGCTCCCAACAGGCTGCACTGTGTGCTCGTCGGGGCTGCATGGAGGCCATGGTGGCCCAGCTGGCCTCTGAGAGTGAGGAGCTGCACCAGGTACTGCTTCTGCCATGGGTGATCCTCCTCCCTTGTCTCTTGTCCACCACTCTCTGGGGCTGATAGCGGGGGGGTGAGGGGCTGCCATGAAGCCAGACACTGGGTCCACTATGGCTGTCCTCCCCCTGCCCAGGTGGTATCCAGCATCCTCCGAAATCTATCATGGAGGGCAGACATGAACAGCAAGAAGGTGCTGAGAGAGGTCGGAAGCATGACGGCCCTGATGCAGTGTGTCCTGAGGGCCTCCAAGGTGGGCACGAGCGGGGCTGGGGGCGAGGCAGAGGAGCCCCCACAGCTGCGCAGTGCATTCCCTTTCTTTAGGGGAATCAAGGGGGAGTGGCTTAGCCATTGCTCTAGCCCTATGATAGATTTTATGTTATTTATTTATTGCCAGTACTGAGATTTGAACTCAGAGTCTGGACACAGTCCCTTGAGCTTTCTCACTCAAGGCTGGCACTCTACCACTTAAGCCACATCTTCACCTCCAGCTTTATGCTGATTCCTTGGAAATAAGAGTCTCATGGATTTTGTTTGCACAGGCTTTGGGGGTCCGGTTGTGGGGCCTAAACTCTGGGCCTGGGCGCTGTCCCTCAGCTCTTCAGCTCAAGGCTAGCGCTCTACCACTTGAGCCACAGCGCCACTTCCAGCTTTTTTCTTTTTGCTTATGTGGTGCTGAGGAATGGAACCCAGGGCCTCAGGCATGCAAGGCAAGCGCTCTACCACTGAGCCACCTTCCCAGCCCCTTTGCACAGGCTTTGACCCACAATCCTCCCATCAAGGTTTACAGGTGTGAACCACCAGTGCTCAGTGATGTTATGGTTCTTACTGGTATTGGAAAAATTGTGTGAGCCTCTCTCCCAGCGGGTGCTGGGCTGGCTGGAGTGGAGGCCATGTGACACCATCCCGTCTGTCCATGTACAGGAGTCCACCCTGAAGAGCGTGCTGAGTGCCTTGTGGAACCTGTCGGCCCACAGCACGGAGAACAAGGCAGCCATCTGCCAGGTAGACGGTGCCCTGGGCTTCCTGGTGAGCACACTGACCTACCGCTGCCAGGGCAACTCCCTGGCAGTCATCGAGAGTGGAGGGGGCATCCTGCGCAATGTATCCAGTCTCATCGCCACCCGTGAAGACTACAGGTCAGACTGGGCCCCCCACAGCGAGGCTGCACAGCCAAGGCAGGGGGACAGATGTATTCTGGGCTGGGCTGGGAACTTCTGCTTACTGTCATCCTCTCAAGAGGATTCCTCCTTTGCTCCCTTGGAATTTTTCACTAGGATTCTGTTTATAATACAGCATAGACTAAGATGTCTATTACTATTTATTATTGTCTGGGCTCATCCCTTAGCTTTTTCACTCAAGGTTGATGCTCTACCACTTGAGCCACAGCTCCACTTCCAGCTTTTTGCTAGGAGATAAGAGTCTTTAGGTAGCATGAGCCATCAGTGTCCAGGAATGTTATCTCTTTTTGTGTGTGTGTATCAGTCTTAGAACTTGAACTCAGGGCCTGGGCACTGTGCATGAGCTTCTTTTGCTCAAGGACATTTCTCTACCACTTTAGACACATCCTCATTTCTGGCTTTTTTTGGTAGTCTATTGAAGATAAGAGTCTTCTGAGCCGGGCACTGGTGGCTCAGGCCTGTAATCCTAGCTACTCAAGAGGATGAGATCTGAGGATGTGGTTCAAAGCCAGCCCAGGCCAATAAACCACTCAGAAAACCAGAAGTGGCGCTGTGCCTCAAGTGGTAGAGTGCTTGCCTTGAGCTGAAGAGCTGAGGGACAGTGTTCAGGCCCAGAGTTCAAGCCCCATGACCGCCCCCTCCCCCTAAAAAAAGGCTGGGAAGGTGGTTCAGTGGTAGAGTGCTTGCCTCAGCACCACATAAACAAAAAAAGCTGGAAGTGGCGCTGTGGCTCAAGTAGTAGAGTGCTAGCCTTGAGCTGAAGAGCTGAGGGACAGCGCCCAGAGTAAAAGCCCCATGACCAAACAAAACAAAACAAACCAAACAATAACAACAACAACAGTCTCCTAGACTTTCCTGTCCAGGCTGGCTTTGAACCTCCATACTCAGATCTCAGCCTCCTGAGTAGCTAGGATTATAGGTTTGAGTCATGGGCACCTGGCTAATATTATCTATTAAAAAATAAAGGACTGGGAAGATGGCTCAGTGGTAAAGTGCTTGCTTTGCATGCATGAGGCCCTAGGTTTGATTCCTCAACACCACATAAGTAGAAAAAGCCAGAAGTGGTGCTGTGGTTCAAGTGGTAGAGTGCTAGCCTTGAGCTGAAGAACTGAGGGACAGCGCCCAGGCCTAGAGTTCAGGCCCCATGACCAACACACACATACAAAAAATAATAAAATAAAATTTAGGCCAGGCACTAGTGGTTGGCTCATGTCTACAATCCTAACTATTAATCTAAGATCTGAAGATCATGGTTCAAAGCCATGATCAAAGGCCGTGAGAGACTCTTTTTTTTTTTTTTTTTTTTTGGGGTCCGGTTGTGGGGCCTGAACTTTGGGCCTGGGCACTGTCCCCCAGCTCTTCAGCTCAAGGCTAGAGCTCTACCATTTGAGCCACAGTGCCACTTCCGGCTTTTCTCTTTTTGCTTATGTGGTGCTGAGGAATGGAACCCAGGGCCTCAGGCATGCAAGGCAAGCGCTCTACCACTAAGCCACCTTCCCAGCCCCCCCATCCCCTCCCCCCATGAGAGACTCTTATCTCCAATAGACCACTCAGAAAACTGAAAGTAGTGCTATGGCTCAAGTGGTAGAGTGCTTGCCTTGAGCTGAAGAGCTGAGCCACAGCACCCAGGTCCAGAGTTCAAGCACCATAACCGACAGAAAAATAAACAAATAAATTCAATTTTAGTGTATCTCATGCAATACATGCGATAGACATATACTAAAAGTGATGCATGTTTCTTGAAACTCAGACCTTTCCCAATGTCTCCATGTCTATTTGCTAGAAGCTAGTTACTTTAGACCTGGTGTGGTCTGGTAGGGCTTCCCAGGGAGGGGTGGGGTGAGTTGAGGGCGGCAGCTGACCGTCTGTGTGTCCTACAGGCAGGTACTCCGAGACCACAACTGCCTGCAGACGCTGCTACAGCACCTGACCTCACACAGCCTGACCATCGTGAGCAACGCCTGCGGCACCCTGTGGAACCTTTCTGCCCGCAGCCCCCGGGATCAGGAGCTGCTGTGGGACCTGGGGGCTGTGGGCATGCTCCGCAACCTGGTACACTCCAAGCACAAGATGATCGCCATGGGCAGTGCAGCTGCCCTGCGCAACCTGCTGGCCCATCGGCCTGCCAAGTACCAGGCGGCAGCCACAGCTGTCTCCCCGGGTACGTGCATGCCCAGTCTGTACGTGAGGAAGCAGCGAGCACTAGAGGCTGAGCTGGACACCCGACATTTGGCACAGGCACTTGGCCACCTGGAGAAACAGGGCCTACCTGAGCCTGAGCCGGAAGCCACCTCTAAAAAGCCGCTTCCGCCCCTGCGCCACCTGGATGGGCTGGCCCAGGACTATGCCTCGGACTCGGGCTGCTTCGATGACGATGATGCACCATCGCTGGCCGCCGCCACGGCAGAACCTGCCAGCCCTGCGGTGCTGTCTTTGTTTCTGGGTAGCAACTTCCTGCAGGGCCAGGCACTGGCTCGGACCCCACCCACCCGTCTTGGTGGCCTGGAAGCTGAGAAGGAGGCTAGCGGGGAGGCAGCCGTGGCAGCCAAGGCCAAAGCCAAGCTGGCACTGGCGGTGGCACGAATTGACCGTTTGGTGGAGGACATCTCTGCCCTACACACCTCATCGGATGACAGCTTCAGCCTCAGCTCAGGGGATCCTGGACAAGAAGCACCAAGGGAAGGCCGAGCCCAGTCCTGTTCTCCATGCCGGGGCCCTGAGGGTGGGCGGCGGGAGTCCAGTGGCCGGGCCCACCCTCTGCTGAGGCTGAAGGCGGCCCATGCCAGCCTCTCCAATGACAGCCTCAACAGCGGCAGCACCAGTGATGGATACTGCCCAAGGGAGCACATGCGGCCCTGCCCGCTCGCCTCACTGGCCGAACACCGCGAGGACCCACTGCGCGGCCAGGCACGACCCAGCCGGCTGGACCTGGACCTGTCTGGCAGCAAGATGGAGCCACCTGCCCCGGACACCGCGGCTGTCACGGATGCCCATGTGCGCACCATCAAGCTGTCACCCACCTACCAGCACGTGCCACTGCTTGATGGCACTGCCACTGTGGGCACACGGCCCCTTGCTGGCCTTGGAGCCTCCTCAGGGGCCCGGAAACAGGCCTGGATGCCTGCAGACACTCTGAACAAGGCACCCGAGAAGCTGGCGGCTGCCCCGCTGCCTGTGGCCAGCAAGGTCCTTCAGAAGTTGGTGGCCCAGGATGGGCCACTGTCCCTCTCCCGCTGTAGCTCTCTGTCCTCACTGTCCTCCACTGGCCAAGCTGGCCCCAGTGAGGGTGGCCACTTGGATGACAGTGACTCTTCACTGGAGGGGCTGGAGGAGACTGGCCCTGGAGAGGTGGAACTGGATGGGGCATGGAGAGGTCCCGGTTCCACCTCACTGCCAGTGGCCATCCCCGCACCCCGTCGGGGCTGCAGCCGGGGCCTTGGCCTGGAGGATGCCACACCATCCAGTTCGTCGGAAAACTGTGTGCAAGAGACACCTCTGGTGCTGAGCCGCTGCAGCTCGGTAAGCTCGCTGGGCAGTTTCGAGAGTCCATCCATTGCCAGCTCCATTCCCAGTGACCCATGCAGCGGGCTGGGCAGTGGCACGGTCAGCCCCAGCGAGCTGCCTGACAGTCCTGGGCAGACCATGCCGCCCAGTCGCAGCAAGACACCGCCAGCCCCAGCAGGCCAGCCTGAGACCAGCCAGTTCAGCCTGCAGTGGGAGAGCTACGTGAAGCGTTTCCTGGACATAGCTGACTGCCGCGAGCGCTGCCAGCCGCCGTGCGAGCTGGACGCAGGCAGCGTGCGCTTCACTGTGGAGAAGCCGGATGAGAACTTCTCCTGCGCCTCCAGCCTCAGTGCGCTGGCCCTGCACGAGCTCTACGTGCAGCAGGATGTGGAGCTGCGCCTGCAGCCACCCGCGTGCCCAGAGCGCACAGGGGGCGGGGGGGCGGGGCACCGCCGTCGGGAGGAGGCTGGGGGCCGCCTCAAAGGTCCTGTGGCCACTGGCTCTCGTACCCGCAAGGCCGCAGACAAGGAACTGGAGCTGCTGCGTGAATGCTTGGGGGCCGCTGTGCCCGCTCAACTCCGAAAGGTGGCCTCGGCACTGGTGCCTGGCCACCGGGCTCTGCCTGTACCCGTCTACATGCTGGTACCTGCCCCCGCCCAGGACGACTCGGGCAGTGACTCGGCCGAGGGCACACCCGTCAACTTCTCGAGTGCTGCCTCGCTCAGTGATGAGACGCTGCAGGGACCCCCCCGGGAGCAGCCCAGTGGGCTGGCAGACAGGAAAAAACCCACAGGCCGCACAGCCCCTGCCAGGCAGGCCCCCGGACACCGGCCGAAGGCAGGGGGTGCTGGCAAGAGCACAGAGCAGGCCCGGGGGGCTGCGCGGAACCGGGTAGCGCTGGAGCTGCCCCTTAGCCGTCCCTCGAGCGCGCGCTCGGAGAAGGAGGCCTCACGCCAGGGCAAGACCCGTGGGGACGGGGCGCTGCAGTCACTGTGTCTCACCACCCCCACCGAGGAGGCCGTGTACTGCTTCTACGACTCTGATGACGAGCCCCCAGTCACAGTGCCACCGCCACGGCGGCCATCCGCCATTCCCAGGGCCCTGAAGCGAGATCCAACCACAGGCAGAAAGGAGGCCCAGGCCCCTCCCCAGGCCACCCCAGCGGTGGTGCCACTCACCAGGGCTCAGCCCAGGCTCATTGTGGACGAGACTCCACCGTGCTACTCCTTGACCTCCTCGGCCAGCTCCCTCAGCGAGCCGGAGCCATCCGAACGGCCACCAAGCCGTCCAGGAGGCCGGGAGCCAGCGGTCACCAAGGATCCAGGCCCAGGTGGCGGACAGGACAGCTCTCCTAGCCCACGGGCAGAAGAGGAGCTACTGCGGAGATGCATTGGCTCAGCCATGCCTAGGCGGCGGCCCCAGACACTGGCATCCAGGCGTCGCAAGCCCCGAGTTGCCAGGCCGAACATAAGGGCGGCAGAGATGCCCCGGGAGTGCCGTGAAGAGGTAGCGGGCCTGGATCCAGCTTCTGACCTGGACAGTGTTGAGTGGCAAGCTATCCAGGAGGGTGCCAACTCTATCGTCACCTGGTTACACCAGGCAGCGGCGGCAGCCACCATGGAGGCCTCTTCGGAGTCAGACTCGATCCTGTCTCTGGTGTCAGGGCTGTCCAATGTCTCCACTCTGCAGCCCTCCAAGCACAGAAAGGGACGGCCACTGGGGGCTCGAGCCGAGGGAGGCGGTGCCCGGCGGCCAGAGAAACGGGGCACAGCCTCAGCCCAAAGTAGTGACAGTCCCTGCTCACCTGGAGCTGTTGAGAAGCCACGTGGCTCTCAGAAAGCAGCATCCAGAGAGCCTACCGTGCTGCGGGGCCGGACAGTGATCTACATGCCCAGTTCAGGTCCCCGGACCCAGCCCAAAGGTGTCCCTGTGCCCCGCACCACACTGAGAAAGATGGGGGCTTCTGGTCCCACACAGCCAGAAGTTCCAGCCAAGACTCCCAGCCCTGGGCAGCAGCGATCTCGAAGCCTGCACCGACCGGGCAAGATCTCAGAGTTGGCAGCCCTGCGCCATGCCCCCAGGAGTGCTACACCCCCTGCCCGCCTGGCCAAGACCCCATCCTCCAGTTCCTCCCAGACTTCTCCTGCCTCCCAGCCCCTGCCTAGGAAGTCCCCCCTGGCCACCCCATCGGCCGGTCCCCTGCCCGGCCCGGGAGCCTCCCCAGTGCCCAAGACACCGGCTCGGGCTCTCCTGGCCAAGCAGCACAAGACACAGAAGTCACCTGTGCGGATCCCGTTCATGCAGAGGCCTGCCAGGCGAGGTCCACCGCCACTGGCCAGGTCGGCCCCAGAGCAGAGCCCCAGGGGCCGAGCAGGGCCCGAGGGGAGCCCCGGGGCCCGTGGGGGTCGCCTGGGCCTGGTCCGCATGGCCTCGGCCCGCTCCAGCGGCAGCGAGTCCTCCGATCGCTCGGGCTTCCGGCGGCAGCTGACCTTCATCAAGGAGTCGCCAGGCCTGCTGCGCCGCCGCCGCTCCGAGCTGTCCTCCGTGGAGTCCGCGGCCTCGGCCTCCCCGGGCGCCTCGCCGCGCCGCGGCCGGCCCGCGGGGCCCGCGCTCCCCGCCGTCTTCCTCTGCTCCTCCCGCTGCGACGAGCTCCGGGCGTCCCCGCGACAGTCCCCGGCTCCCCAGCGGCCCCCCGGGGCAGCGGCGGCGGCGGCCCTGGCCCGGCCGGGCCCGCGGGCGCCCCGGCGCACCAGCTCCGAGAGCCCGTCCCGCCTGCCGGTACGCGCGGCCGCCGCGCCGCCGCCCGAGGCCGTCAAGCGCTACGCCTCGCTGCCGCACATCAGCGTGGCCCGGCGGCGGGACGGCGGCCCCGCGCCCGCGGGCCCGCGCCGGAGCAGCGACGGGGAGGCCCGGCCGCTGCCCAGGGTGTCCGCGCCGCCGCCGCCGCCGCCGCCGCCGGGCACCACGTGGAGGCGCATCCGCGACGAGGACGTCCCGCACATCCTGCGCAGCACGCTGCCCGCCTCCGCCCTGCCGCTGCGCGGCGCCTCCCCCGAGGAGCGCAAGACCAGCGACGCCGTGGTCCAGACCGAGGAGCTGGCGGCCCCCAAGACCAACTCCAGCACGTCCCCCAGCCTGGAGGCGCCGCCCGGCGTTGTCCCGGCCGCGGCCCCGGCCCGCGCCCCCGCCGCGCCGGGCCCCGCCAAGCCGCCCGCCTCCGCCGCCCCGGCCCACGAGGGCGCGGGCGGCTTCCCCGCCAGCCGGCACGGCTCCCCCAGCCGCGCCGCCCGCGTCCCCCCCTTCAACTACGTGCCCAGCCCCATGGCCGCCGCCGCCCCGGCCGCCCGCGACTCCGCCGGGGAGAAGCCCCCGGCCGCCGCGGCCCCCGCCGGCCTCCTGGAATAGCGGCTCAAGCCGGCCTTCTGGAACAGTCTTGCCCTGGGGCCCAGTCCGGGCTGCCCGATGGGCCTGCACCACAGAGGCTCTGAGGAGGCCGCGCAGGGGCCCTCGGAGCCTCCGTCCCAGCCTCCCCTTAGCGCACGACCCTGTGGGCTCCGAGGGAAGCCGGCTGCGGGGCCCCGGCCGCAGGGCTGGGTGGGGAGCGGGCCGGCAGAGGGCGCCGGGCGGCGCCTGCCAGCTGGGGCCTTGGCATCTGCTGTGCAGCGCCAAGCCTGCAATTACGGCACTCGGTAATTTGTTAATGACTGCCTGGCTGGGTTTGTTTGTATTCTCAGCTTGGGGAGTAGCGGGTGAGGGGTGTGGCTGAGAGGGACAGGAGGGCGGCCCTGCCCACACAGCCTCACAGGGAGCCGAGAGTCAGTCACCCTAGAGGTTGCCAAAGTGGGGGAGAGGGCTGTCTGATCAGGGGCCCAGGCCTTTTGCATCTCTTGGGGGAAAGACGGGGGGGAACAGGCAGGTGATGCAGTCAACAGAGAGGGGGGGCTTAGTGTGGACGCTGGAAGCTTGCTGACCCCTTATCCCCGTGGTCAGGGACCCTACTGCCATCCTGGAGAAGGAGCTGACCACCAGCCCACTTGGGCCCTGGGGGTAAGTGGAGTCAGGGCAACAGGGCCCAGCTATGGTGGAAGGGAAGGAAGTTATGAGTCCCCATATCAAAGCCCCAGAGGGACCAGGGCACCCAGGCCCACCCTGTAGGGAGATGGTCAGCTTCTGGGACTTATGCGGATGGCTGCTACACTGCTGACTGTGTTCTTTTCTATGTCCTGCTCTCTCTCTCTCTCTCTCTCTCTCTCCCTTACATTTTGTCAGCCATTTTTTAGTTTAACTTTTTGGCAGGGCTTGAACTCAGGGCCTGGACGCTGTCCTGAGCTTTGGCTCAAGGCTAGTGCTCTACCACTTTGAGCCACTGCTCCACATCTGGTTTTCTGGTGATTAATTGGAAATGAGTTTCATAGGTTTTTCTGCCTGGGCTGGCTTCAAACTGTCAGCCTCCTGTGTAACTAGAGTACAGGTATGAGCTACCGCACCGGCCCGTCCTGCTCATTTATGATGCATAAAGCTTGGACATCTAGGCTGAACTGCCTCCTGTACCGAGCCCCCAGCTGGAGCCTGGAGTCAAAGCGGGGATCTGGGACCTGGCAGGAGGCCTGGGGTGGAGGCCAGATGTGTCAGAGGAGACGGACAGGACCTGGGGTCTCTTGAGAGCCAGATCTTAAGGGCCTTGGGAGGTCTCTGTGTTGGTTCTTGGAGCTGTGTTCCACTTCAGCCAAGAGGAAATTCCTGCAGAAAGAGCTGACGACCTCTTTCCTCCAGGATTCCAGCTCTGGGAAGAAGCTGGTTGACACACAGATCTGAAGAGAGCATTTCATTCCTGAGGTCCAATGGATGTCCTTCTGGGAAAAGGGAAGTGATTTTGAGATGCAGTGGAAGGCCCTCGGCAGTGCCAGTCTCTCCCCAGTCCTGTTGGGATGAGGAGCTGGCCTGGACTATGGGATCCTAGAGAGCAGTGCGAAAGGAGAGACCCCAGATTCCTGTCACACCCACAGCCGCATCACACCCCAACCCAAGCCAACAAGCAGGACGACTGTCGTGTAGTTCCTGGTGACAGCGCTGGTGGCAGGCACCAATTCTCACAGTCGGCGTTCCTCCAGACAAGGCTGCTGGCCCACGGCTAACCAGCAGGAAGGGATGAGAATGAGTCTCAGAAGGACTTCCTCTTCCTCGCCAGACACCACGAGCTGGCCCCCGGAGCCCAGCTTCCCTCTGGAGTCTCAAATCTGAGGCTGCTGGGGCCTTGCTTGCTCTCAACCAGCTGCACCCCCCAAAAATGGCCTGGTGCTAGGGAAATGGTGGCAGATGGACCCACTGCAGGCCATGGATCAAAGTACGAGGTACAACCCTGGGCCCGGCCTCCCCTACCATGCACTGTGAGACCTTGGGCAGTGCTCTCGCTGCTCTGTGCCTCAGTTTCCCCATGTGGGCCATGGGGAGAAGTCAGAGCTACCTCTCGGAGGGGTGGACAGAGTAGCTGCTGTGCTGTGTGTCTATGCTGCTCACGACCTCCCCAGGGGGCGCAGCCCCCACCAACACCAGTAAATAAGGGGCCGTCTCCTGCTGGACCAGGTCCAGGGGCCATTTTTGCCTTTACCGCCTCCCTCCCCCCAGAGAGGGTTCAGCCTCAAGGCATCAGTAGAGCCGTGGGAGGCTAGCCCGCCCAGGAGAGCGGTTTAAGAGCGACAGGCTGCACGTGGACACTCCATTAGAGGTCAGAGCTGTGGACACAGACGCTGTCCCCGGTTCCCAAGCCCTGATCTCCCTGCCAAACACTGCAGCCGGCCCCAAAACTGAGGACTTGCCGCCACAGGACCAGGAAGTGGGGGTCTGATGTCCCGACTTATGATGACTCCATGTTTCCCCTATCACATCTTCCTCTCCTGCTGACCTGACCCGTGCCCACCACCCCTACAGCTCCCGCCCTCCCGGGTCTCTGCAGTGTTCAACAGTCATGTAAATAGTCCCAGCTCCTTCCACACCCGCCCTCTAATGTACAGCCATTTGTCTGGTGGAAAGATGACACCCAATCTGGCGTCTGGCTTTTTGTGCACCTTTAATAAACCAAGCTATGGCATTGCCCATGCTGTCCACTGTCCCACGGTCAGGGCTTTCCATCCCCACCATGGCTGCCGCAACCGCGGGTCCAGTGCTGGTCAAGGAAACCTTGTTGAAGGCATCTCAGGCCAGATCTGAGTCTACTCAGGGACGAGGCCCTGTGGGGTCAGCATATGTCCACTTGGTCCCAAGAAGGAGCTAGGAGGAAAGACAGCTCTTCAGTGTGGTGACGCCACCTTGGTGGGCTGTGTGCCGGCCCTTGGCGGCTGGTGCCAGTGTAGACAGCAGGGACTCTGGTCTGTCACCGCACGGGGCTCTCACTGCAAGATGCCTGCCTGCCGGTAGTTCTGGACAGTCGGATCCCAGGTTCTCCTCGGGGTGGGCCAGGCTGGCCAGCGTGGGAAGGAGGCAGCCAGCAGCGGGTCAGGGTGGCAAAGCTTCGGCTAATGGGAAGTTCCTGAGGGGTACAGGCCCCAAAGGCCCAGGGTTTGGCTTAGGAGATGGCTTGAGCTGAGAGGTGCTCTTTCAGGGAGAGAAACAAGTTTCTTTTTTTCTTTTTGCCAGTCGTAGGGCTTGAACTCGGGGCCTGAACACTGTCCCTGAGCTCTACCCCTGGAGCCACAGAGCCGCTTCTGTTTATGTGGTGTTGAGGAATGGAACCCAGGGTTTCAAGCATGATAGGCAAGCACTCTACCACGAAGCCACACTCCTAGCCCTGAGAAGTTTCTTCTAAAGAAGCGTCAGAGGCCCTGGATGGAGTTACTCCCCATAGCAACCATCAGGCCTTGCGCCTTACTCGGGACCCCGTGGGGCCCCGTGGGGGCCTGCATATGGGCACTGCCCCCCCCACACACACACAGTGCATCTCCAGAGCTGCTGCCCCAGATGGCAAAGTCTCAGGTGCGACTCAGGTGGCCATTCTGATCCAAAGAGGTGTTTATCCAATGACTCAGCAGGGGCCCAGGAGCCTCTAGACCCGCCCCTCCCCCCCTCCCCCCAACACACACAGAGCCACCCCCCTGTGGGCCACAGGTCTCTGCCTGCTTTGGACGAAAAGTCCCCTTTCCCCACCACAGCACCAGAGCTAGCCAGGGTGGCAGCATGGGACTCAGAACCCAGGCGGGGACTCTGGGAACTTTTCTTGGGGGACAGTAAGGATGGTGACTCCAGCATGTCAGGGTGAGGATCAGCCTGGCCAGAGGCAACATTCAAATCAGGAAGGAGATAGATTAGAGGCTGGGCTGGCCCCAGTCACACTGGTGCTGGGCTCTGGCAGCCAGGTCTGACCTCCAGTTAGGCCCAGCCGAGCAGAGCGACCAGTGCCTCCCCGAGGGTCACACGTATATCTATCTTCAGCCAACTGTTTAGTGCCCCAAGCAGGAGGATGAAGACAGGAAGGAGGTGGCACTGCTCTGGTGGCCTTGTCTCTCAGATCAGACCGGAGGGGACTGGAACAGCCATCCTTCAATGTCCCCTTCTGAAACCGCGGCTGGGCCCTGCTGCAGTCCTGAGACAAGGAGCCTGTGGGGTGGGTCTCTCCAGCCAGGTGTCACAGTGTCCTGCAGCCTCCTGAGTGCTGGGAGTGAGCAGGGGTGACCCAATCCCAGGGGCTGGGGGGACGTGGAATGTAAGCCAGGGGGACCGGGGTCCCCAGGGAGAGGGGGAAGCCAGGTCAGCGTGAGGAGCGAGCCAGGGTCCCCGGTGGTGGCAGCGCTGTCTGTGACACCTGGCTGATGTCCAGCTCCAGCTCCTGGCCGGCCTGCCAGAGCGCCTCGCACTTCTGCCTCAGCCCGCCCCCAGCCTGCCGCAGCCGCTCATTGGTGGCCACGTAAGCCCGGCTCTGCTGGTAGAGAAGCTCCCGCTGGGCCTCGGGCTCCTCAGTCTTCTTGCTGGGTCTTGGGGCATCTGGGGGACAGGAAATAGCACCCTAAGTGAGCAAAAGCCCACCTGCCACTGGGTGCTGGCGGCTTATGCCTGTACTCCCAGCTACTCAGTGGGCTGAAACCTGAGGACTGTGGTTCAAAGCCAGCCCGGGCAGGAAAGTGCATGAGACTCTTATCTTGAATTAACCACCAAAAGTGAAGTTGTGGTTCAAGTAGTAGAGCACTAACCTTAGGCACAAAAACTCAGGGATTGGGGGCTGGGAAGGTGGCTCAGTGGTAGAGTGCTTGCCTTGCATGCCTGAGGCCCTGGGTTCCATTCCTCAGCACCACATAAGCAAAAAGAAAAAAGCCGGAAGTGGCGCTGTGGCTCAAGTGGTAGAGTGCTAGCCTTGAGCTGAAGAGCTGAGGGACAGCGCCCAGGCCCAGAGTTCAGGCCCCATGACCGGACCCCCCCCCAAAAAAAAAAAAAAAAACTCAGGAATTGGGGCTGGGAATATAGCTTAGTAGAGTGCTTACCTAGCATGCATGAAGCTCCAGGTTCAATTCCTCAGTACCACAAACATAGAAAAAGCCAAAAATGGTGCTGTGGCTCAAGTGGTAGAGTGCTAAGCTTTGAATAAAAGGAGCTCAAGGACAGTGCCCAGGCCCTGAGTTCAAACTCCCAGGAATTGAGCCTCAGAATTGAGTTCAAGCCCCAGGACTGGAACAAAAAAAGTCAAGTGAGAGCATCAACACACACACACACACACACACACACACACACACACACGCACGCGCGCGACTGGAACAAAAAAAGTCAAGTGAGAGCATCAACACACACACACACACAGGACTGGAACAAAAAAAGTCAAGTGAGAGCATCAACACACACACACACACACAAAAGTCAAGTGAGAACACACACACACACACACACACACACGACTGGAACAAAAAAAGTCAAGTGAGAGCATCAACACACACACACACACACAAAAGTCAAGTGAGAACACACACACACACACACACACACACACACACACACACACACACACACACACACACACACACACACACACACACACACACACACACACACACACACACACACACACACACACACACACACACACACACACACACACACACACACACACCCTGGCTGCTCAGGGCTATCCAGATTTCCACCGAGTAAGTCCAAAAGTCCAACATCCAACTCAAGTAAGTATAGGGTTTGGTTAAAAAGTCCCAAGCACCCAGCTTGTCGTTTTGTTTTTGGAAATGGCGTCTCACGGACTTTCCTGCCCGGGCTGGCTTTGAACCGGATCTTCAGATCTCAGTCCCCTGAGTGGCTAGGATGACAGGCGTGAGCCACCTGCATCCAGCCCATTGACTTTTTTGTTGTTGGTTTTTGTGATGCTAGGAATAAAACCCAGGGCCTCAAACACACTAGGTTAAATGCTCCACCACCAAACCATGCTCCCTTTACACCCCAAACCCTGTTTAGCACATCAAAAATGTAAAAAGTTGGCATTAACTTAGTGACAAAGGGCTTATGCAGGCACAAGAAGAAACAAACACTATTCTTTTTTTTTTTTTTGGGGGGGGGAGGGTCCGGTTGTGGGGCTTGAACTCTGGGCCTGGGCGCTGTCCCTCAGCTCTTCAGCTCAAGGCTAACGCTCTACCACTTGAGCCACAGCGCCATTTCCGGATTTTTTCTTTCTGCTTATGTGGTGCTGAGGAATCAAACTCAGGGCCTCATGCATGCAAGGCAAGCGCTCTACCACTGAGCCACCTTCCCAGCCCCAACAAAGATTTCTTTGTGTTTAATACTACAGCTTGAACCCTGCCTGGGCGCTGTCCCTGTTCTTTTTTGCTCAAGGCTAGCGCTCTACCACTTGAGCCACAGCGCCACTTCCGGCTTTTTTCTTTTTGCTTATATGATGCTGAGGAATCGAACCCAGGGCCTCATGCATGCAAGGGAAGCGCTCTACCACTGAGCCACCTTCCCAGCCCCACAAACACTATTCCTAACACCATTCTCGCACATCCCTGTTTTAGACTACCCCAGGGATGGGCCCGTGGTAGTAGAGCTTGATCCTAGGGGCCTCGCACTTGCTCTGTTTTCCTGCTTATGGCTGGCACTCTACCACTTGGGAAACACCTCCAGCCTTGCCTTTTGCTGATGATTTTGGAGATGGAGTTTCACAGACTTATTTTTGCTCAGGCTGGCCTCTAACTGTGATCCTCCCAATCTCAGCTATCTGAGAAACTAGGATAGTGACCCCCTCCCCCCCAGGGCCCGACAGACAGGTGCACGTTATAGACGAGAAGGGAGCCCAAGGGTCGCTCCGAGGTTCCAGGCTTGAGTCGGGAGTCCCAATGACATGGCCTCATCAGATCAAGTGTCAGGACCCTTCTGCCAGCCCGGGCCTGGGCTCCCCTACCTTCTGAGGCCAGAGCCGTGAAGATGGGGTCCTGGGCCGGCGCCCCACGCACGTCCTCCAGAATCTGCTCCATGGTGGGGGGCGCCGGACGGGTGGGCAGCACCACACGCTTCTTGGCTTTGGAGCCCATCCTGGAGGAGGGAGAAGGGAGAATAGGCCGGGCGGTTGCTCTCGCCTGGCAAACTCGTACGCAGCCGCCGCGGCCCCGTTGCCGGTGCCCCTCTGGGCCCGCTCAGCCTGTGACCTGACTTCTGTCCGACCACAAAAGCTCAGGCCGCGCAGGTCCGGAGCGACCTTGGACTCAGTTTCCCCGCGCCTGGATGCCGGTCTGCAGTAACCAGCCCAGCCAGCACTACTTCCGCTTCCGGTTGTAACTAACCACGAGTGACATTCTTCTTCCGGTCTCCGAGCCACGGCCGCTCCTCTTAAAGGGGCCGCGCCCTCGAAGATCCCGTTCCTATCCAGCAGGGGGCGCGATGGGTCAGAGCGAGCTCAGCTTCCCAGGCCCGCGCGGCTGGAAAGCCCAAGGAGGGAACCTGAGTTCAAATTCAGGTCTCTCTGGTTGGGCAGCGAGTGGGGACAAGCCACTGGCCCTGTCCATCACGGAAGGAGGCTGTGGACAGGGCAGTATCGCACCTTCACACCTGGCCAAGGCACTGCGCAGTATCAGAGGGGTGGGCTGCAGGGTCATCTGTCCCCCCTCAGGCTGGCATGACAGGCCCAAAGCCTGGGGACGTTACTGTGCTTTTAAACAGCTTCCTTTTCTTTTCCTTTCTTCCTACCTTCCTTCCTTCTGTAGCGGGGAAGGGTCTGCTAGACTGTTAAGGTCCCAGACTGTGGGAGAAAAACTAAGCTGAGAAATTGACCCTTTACTAAAAACAAAGAGAGGCCATAAAGGGAGACCTTGAAACACATTTCCCACGGCCTTCGGCGCTATCTCATACCGTGCCACGTTGTGCATCCTCCTGTAGCTATCTTTGTAGTAAATCTCCTGTAGCTGTCTTTGTCACAGCCCCCAGCTTCAAAGGTGCAGGGGCATATGACATTATGTTTCTGGAATGTACAGCCCCCATGAGTAAGAATATCCGCCTGCTTTGTGTGGGGACCCCAAATTCACATGCCAATTCAAACCAAATGATAGGTTAGTTCAAACAATGACTATGAGATGGACTGTAACCTCATTGGCCACTGACATAAATATGCAATCTTTATGTGTGTGTTACAATCCCGTTGGCCACCTGCGTGTGGCTAGGCTTGACCACATCGATTTTGCCTTTAAAAAACCCTAGCTCGTGGGCTGTTCAGGGTCGCAGTTTCAGCTCGTGAGTCTGTGCTGCGTCCCTGGCCAGTCAGCTTCCACTTCCCCAATAAAGTCATCTTTTTACAGGAGGCTGTCTCTGAGTAGTGGACGCTTCCCATAACAGTTCCTTCCTTTCTTTCTTTTTTGTTGTTGTTGTCATTGGTCGTGGGGCTTGAACTCTGGGCCTGGGCGCTGTCTCTGAGCTCTTCAGCTCAAGCGAGCGCTCTACCACTTGAGCCACAGCGCCACTTCCAGTTTTCTAGTGGTTTATTGGAGATAAGAGTCTCACGGACTTTCCTGCCCAGGCTGGCTTTGAACTGTGATCCTCAGATCTCAGCCTCCTGAGTAGCTAGGATTACAGGCGTGAGCCACCAGTACCCCACTCTTTCGCTCCTTTCTTTCTTTTCTTTCTTTCCTTTCCTTCCTTCCTTCCTTCCTTCCTTCCTTCCTTCCTTCCTTCCTTCCTTCCTTCCTTCCTTCTTTCTTTCTTTCTTCCTCCTTTCCTTTCCTTTCTGTTGTGGGGCTTGAACTCTGGGTCTGGGTGCTGTCCCTGAGCTACTTCAGAGGGAAGGCAAGTGTTCTACCACTTGAGCCACAGCACCAGTTCTGGTTTTTCAGTGCATAATTGGAGAGAAGAGTCTCACTGGAACTTTTCTGCCCAGGCCAGCTTCTGTGCTCCTCAGATATCGACCTCTTGAATAGATAGGATTACAGGAGTGATCCACCAACACCTGCTCAAGCCGTGTTTTTAACTAGTTATTTTCATGCCAGCTGATAGCTGAGCCCTGATCCGCCTACTTTTAAGCTTTCAGTTGTGGCTGGGTATATGCTTCCAAACTAGCTTTCCCCATGAAAACAGTCTCTCGACTTCCCAGGCTGGCCTGAGACAGTGATCCTCTGGATCTCAGCCTCCCAAGTTACTTGGGATGATAGGCAGGCACCACTGTCCCAAGTTATAAGTTGAGAAAGGGTCTCATAAACTTTTCTTTTTGGTCTGGCCTCAAACCACAATCCTCCTGTGTTCCCAGTCTCCAAAGTAACTAGATTAACAGGCTTGAGCCACCTACCCCTGATTCCCCCCCCTCTCTCTCTGTCTCTCTCTCTGTCTCTCTGTCTCTGTCTCTGCCTCTCTCTCTCTCTGCTTGTTTCCTTATACACTACGTTAAACTTTTCTGGACCTAGTCTCCTGCTTCCACATCCCTGTGTAACACCTGTGAAACTCTTTTGTCCAGCAGGAAGAAAGCCAGATGCTATTACAGATGTGAGCCACCCACACCTAGCTTTGTGGATTCTTGTTAGGTGATCATGCATGATCACACAGAGATGCCTGTTCTCACATCTTATGTCAATCACTCACTGCAGGCTGGTCATAGAAAGGAATCTGCTACTCCAAGCCCTTAAACTTCAACAAAAGAGGCAGGCACAAGTGATTCAGGCTTGTAATCCAAGCTACTCAGGAAGCTGAGATCTAGAGGATAACAGTTCATTGCTAGCGTGGGTAGAAAAGTCTCTGAGATTTCATCTCCAGGTGAGTAGCCAAACACTGGTTCAAGCAGTATAGCACCAACTACAAGCAAGTCAATAGTCTCGAGGCCCTGAATTCAAGCCCCTAATAAAACAAAGACAGACTTTAATAAAAGCCTCTGTTGGGACAGAAATGATTGTCATTCTTTTTTTTTTTTTTTTTTTTTTTTGCCAGTCGTGGACCTGAACTGTGGGCCTAGGTGCTGTCCCTCAGCTCTTCAGCTCAAGGCAAGCGTTCTACCACTTGAGCCACAGCGCCACTTCCGGCTTTTTCTGTTTATGTGGTGCTGAAGAATCGAACCCAGGGCCTCATGCATGCAAGGCAAGCACTCTACCACTGAGCCACCTTCCCAGCCCTGATTGTCATTCTTGATTTCTGTGATTCAATCCACTTTCACCTCTGAAAATGGTATCTGGTCCAATAACCTTGTGAAATCACTCTGTTTCCTACCTTGCCTGACATCTTTTCAAACCAGACATAAGAATGAAGATAACTGTGTTCAACTGGGCAGAAAAGCAATGAAACTCTTATCTCCAATTATCCTGCAAAAAGCCAAAAGTAGTCGGGCACTGGTGGCTCACGCCTGTAATCTATCTACACAGGAGGCTGAGATCTAAGGAGTATGGTATAAAGCCAGCCCAGGCAGAAAAGTCTGTGAGACTCTTATCTCCAATAAACTACCAAAAAGGAAAAAAAAATCCAGAAGTGGAGCTGTGGCTCAAGTGGTAGAGCACTAGACTTGAACAAAAGCTTAGAGACAGCTCCCAGGCTTTGAGTTCAAGCCCCAGAACCAGCATACACACAGACACACACACAGACACATACACACAGACACACACACACACACACACACACACACACACACACACACACAGACTCACAGGCACACACAATCCTTGAGAGAAAAGGCCAAGAGCACACAAAGCTCTGAGTTCAAGCTCCTCTGCTTAAATAAAACCAA
Organism: Dipodomys merriami; assembly: GCF_024711535.1. Lineage (NCBI taxonomy): Eukaryota > Metazoa > Chordata > Mammalia > Rodentia > Heteromyidae > Dipodomys > Dipodomys merriami. Next base: position 5,192,110 of record NW_027206291.1, read on the forward strand.
AAATAGCCAGGTGCTGGTGGTTGTAATCCCAGCTACTGAGAAGGCTCAGATCTGAAGACCATGGTTCAAAGCCAGTCAGGGCAGGAAAGTTCATAAGACTCTTCACCGATTAACCAGCAAAAAGCTGGAAGGAGAGTTGTGGCTCAAGGGATAAGAGTACTAACCTTGAACACAAAAGCTCAGGAACAGACATTAAAAAGAAAAAACTCCATAACCCCCATCTTCTCCCCAGATCCTCACTCCCACAAGTCCACTTTCTTGCTTTGGATTGTCCTGTTCTGGACATTAACACCTTTGTGCCTGCTTTTCTCGGCATGGTGTCCTCAAGGTCTCTCCAGGTTGTAGTGTGCGTTAGAGCCTCGTCCTGTTTGTGGCCACGTGGTGCTAGCGTGAGAGCAGATCACACTGTGTGTCTGTGTGCCGCTGAGGGATAGAGTGGAGCTTCTGATTCCTCCTGCTGGGAATGTGGGTGAATGCTTCTGTATAGACGTGTTTCCGTGCCATTCCTGGAACCTATGTGAACTCCATGCTTGTCTGCAGAATTACCAGACTGTTTGCACAGTGGCCAGCCCACGGGGCCTAGGCACTTTTTTTCCAGTCCTGGGGTCTGGGCACTGGCCCCAAACTTCTTAGCTCAAGGCTAGCACTCTATCACTTGAGCCACAGTGCCACTTCTGGCTTTTTCTGTTTCTGTGGTACTGAGGAATTGAACCCAGGGCTTCATGCATGCTAGGCAAGCACTCTACCACTAAGCCAGGCCAGCCACTTTTAGAAGATGCGTGTTGTGTTCCAGGCTTGTTGTGGGGAGACCTAGGAATAGTGTGGGAACTCAGCATCAGCAGCACGGGGGGGGGGTTCACTCCATTCCTACTTTCCCCTCCCCACATAACCTGAACCTGGGGTGGGGGATGTCTCTGAGCCTGAGGCTGATTTTTCTTTTTTTGGTCATTTGTAGAGCTTGAACTCTGGCCCTGGGCGCTGTCCCTGAGCTCTTCAGCTCAAGGTGAGCACGCTACCACTTGAGTCACAGTGCTACTTCTGGTTTTCTGGTGGTTGATTGGAGATAAGATTCTTATGAGCTGGGTGCTGGTGGCTCACACCTGTAATCCTAACTACTCAGGAGGCTGAGGTCTGAGGATCATGTTTCAAAGCCAGACTGGGCAGAAAAGTCCATGAGACTCTTACCTCCAACTAACCACCAGAAAACTGGAAGGTGCTCTGTGGCTCAAGTGGTAGAGCACCCATCTTGAGCTGAAGAGCTCAGGGACAGCACCCAGGCCCAGAGTTCAAGTCCCATGACAGACAAAGAAAGCAAAAAGTGTTTTATGTTCTTTCTTGTGTGGGCTGGCTTTGAACCTCGATCCTCAGATCTCAACCTCCTGAGTAACTAGGATTATAGGCGTGAGCCACCAGTGCCCAGCTGATTTTTTTTTTTTTTTTTAAAGAGCTGAGGACCCTATGCTGGGCCTTACAATTGTTAGGTAAGTGCTCTTCCACTAAGCTAAATTTCCAGCTTCTTTTTTATTTTTTTTGTTCCAGTCTTATGGAGCTTGAACTCAGGGCCTGGACACTGTCCTTGAGCTTTTTTGCTCAAGGCTAATGCTCTCCCACTTGAGCCACAGCTCCACTTCCAGCTCTTGGTGGTTCTTTGGCGATAAGAATCTTACAGAATTTCCTGCCTGGATTGGCTTTGAACCGTGCTCCTCAGATCTAAGCCTCCTGAGATGCTAGGATTACAGTCATGCGCCACTAGTGCCCAGCTCTTAGGATGATTTTGTTTTCTTTTTGGCTTGCAGGGGTCGACTTGGGCAGGGGGGAACTAGGTCCGCACTAAGGATGCACAAGGCTGTCCCCAAAGGAAGCCACAGGCTTAGCACCTTCTAGTCAACCTTTATTTTCAAGCTCTGAAGTTGGGACCAATTCTGGGGCAGGAAAGGGATGGTTATTGTGGTCTAGCCTCAGCCCATCCCTCCTGTCTCCCATGGGTAAGGAGACATTTCTCTCTCGTTCTCTGTCTCACTGGTTGCTGTGGAGTTCAAGCTGCAAGGCTCTGTGTAGCCCTCACCCTTGGCCTGAATGCAGACACTGGTAGCCTGCCAGTGTCTGGGGGCAAGGAGCTGGTCCCAGCTGGGCGAGGGAAGGGACCTGCAGTGTGCACCTGGGACCCCAGGGAGGCCACTTTCCATCTTGAAGGCAGACATCTCTATGCTCCAGCCCATCGCGGGCCTGGGGTGCTGGCCGACATAGCTCCAGGGCCTAGGATGGGAGGCCCTCAGATACCTGGCAGAGGAAGCTGGTCCCCCATGCCACCAGCAGCACCGCTAGGCCAGTCCTGTGGCCCAGGTTGGGTGGCAGCAGTAGGGCTGGGCAGTGGCGGTGGGCTGGGGGTGGCCACTGGGTGTGGTGGGCCCTGAGCAGGAGGAGGCCCTGACGCTGGTCTGGCTTATGGGGCAGGAGGCGGTGGTGCAGTCACTGGCAGAGCGACCCCACCAGGGGTCACAGGAGCTCTGGCAACTGGCACGTACTTGGTGAACATACATGGCTGAGTGCCCAGGCCCTGTGGTCACACCATCCGTTGGATTCAGTTGACGTACCTCGGCCGACAGGAAGGGAAGCGGAGGGGGCCTAGGAGGGGGGCGTGCCCGATGCGTTCTGCAGGGGGCAGGGACAGGAGGTCAGAGGGCATGAGGTTGCGGCCTGTGGCCTGGGCCTGGCCGATCCTGCCCGCCCTGGGCCGCACACGCACTCTGCCCACCTCTGTCCCCTCCTCCACTCACCCTGGCACAGCCCCTCCGTGTCCCGCCGCACACACGCACTGCTGGTCACCTGGGGGCCTGGGGGCCGCCGTGTCATGTCCTCAGTCGTCCCGTAGAGCAGCAGTGTGTAGCGGTATAGTGTCCCTGGGCAGGGGATCACGGTGGCACAGAGGGGAGGGGAAGCTATTGGCAAGCCTGGTCCAACCAGGTCCTGGGGCCATTGTCCTCAGCCATCCAGGACCCCAGATCATCCGGAGCAAAGCACCTACTATGTGCTGCTGGCCTGCCACTTCACTTCCCTGGGGGGTAACTGGACATTTCCCAGGGTCACTGCGTGCCTACTATGTGCCAGTGGCTAGAGCCTCTCCTTCCCTAGGGTAACTGCCCTGGAGAACTGTACACCTACTGTGTGCTGGGGGCCAGACCCTCCACCCTCCTGGGGTGTTCTACACACTCTGTGGCGCGGAGCCTCAGGGCGGCTCTCACCGGTGTTGAAATAGTAGCCCTTGTTCTCCAGGCCCAGGGTCCACAGGCCCTGGGGGGCCTCGTCCCAGTAGTGGGTAGACATAAAGATCCAGTTGTTGTAGCCCTTGCTGCTGACGTCCAGGGGTCTGGGGCAGGCAGTTAGGCAGGGGGCCGAGGGCGGGGGGGGGGGGGGGGAGAGAGGACAGCCTGGAAATGAGAGCTGGGCCCCAGCATGGCACAGTCCCCTCCCGGGGGGGGGGCGCTCTGGAGGGAGGCCCGCCTGTGCCCACAGGCCTTGCCAGCAGGGTCCCGGCAGTGGGCGAAGGAGGCCCTGCCAGGCTGCACACCTGATGGCCACGAGAGTGGAGCGTGTGCCCATGGGGCTAGTGAGCGAGATCTCCAGGTCCCCCCGCCGGCTGTAGGACAAGGAGAGCTGCACCTGCACGTGCTCCAGCGAGTGGATCCCCCGGCGGCGGCCGGAGCAGGCCGACACATTCTTTTGTACATGCATCCGCGGCAGGATGGGGCTGGGGGGGGGGTGAGGACCTCCTGTTGGCCTGCCCGGTAGGGTGGGTGGCTGGGCAAGGGGGGCTCCCCACTCTCCCCTGCGCAGGGATGATGGATGGGTGTGCAGGGAGGCCTGGGCCGCGCCCGGGGCGGGGCCTCGCTCACGTCGGGGCGTGGACAACCCTGATGACACATTTCTTCTGCGGCTTTGTGGGCAGCCACGTGCGAGCCAAGTCCACCAGCAGCCCGGCGTCCAGCAGCCCGTAGCCGTAGTGGTGGCTCACTGTGTGGAGGAGTGAGTGGCTGTCACACTTGGGGGGCATGGCCCCCCGGTCCCCTGCCTGGCTCCACCGCACCTTGGCGCCCCACACCGTTGACCCTCCAGTCCTCTGCCTGCAGCTGGGCGGGCTTGGATGCACGGACCACCAGGTGCTGCAGGTCCCTCCAAGACAGGAGGGGGCTGGGGGCGGAGAAGATGGATGAGTTGGATTCACCCCCCGCAGGCAGGAAGGGCTTCTGGGTGTCATGGGGGAGCGGTCACCTACTTGGCCTCCAGAGCCAGGGCGATCATGCCTGCTGCCAGCGGGGCCGAGGCAGAGGTGCCGGTGTGCCTTTTTGTGCACTGGTGGTGCAGGTCCGTGGTGACCTGGGGAGCAGAGAGCGGCAGGGCTGGGAGGAGGGGGGCAGCGTACAATGCAAATGTACAGGGATTAGCTCAGAAAGTACCAAGGGCTTTTCAGGTATTTAGGGTGGCCTGGCGCTAATGGCCCACGCCTGTCATCCTTACTACTCAGGGGGCTGAGAGCTGATGATTACAGTTCAAAGCCAGCCAAGGGCAGGAAAGCCTTTGAGACTCTTCTCTCCAATTAACCACCAGAAAACTGGCAGTGTGGATGTGGCTCTACAAGTGGTAGACTGCTGGCCTTGAGCAAAAGAGCTGAGACAGTGCCTAGACTCTGAGTTCAAGCCCCAGGACAGACAAAAATAAAATAAAGAGAATTAAGGAGAAAGGTACTGAAGATTAAGCTCAGAAAGCACAAACATTAAGTTAAAAGGGGGGGAAAAAGTGAATCTGGGGGCTGAGTTTTAAAAGTCACAAAGACCATGAGGATTATGTCAGACAAAGGTCAGCGTCCTGAGCACTTGCCCAGATCATTCCCTGCTTTTCCCCAGGAAGTATGCCCAGCCCAAGAGACACGGGGGAGTGAAGGCTGATGCTCCACCAGACTCTTGAGAGGTTGAGGAGGGCACGTGTGTCAGGCTAGGGACCAGTGTGGAGACTCTCTGGAGGTGAAGGCCATCAGGGACAGAGAGCAGGGCCTGAACAAGGCCGCCAAGCAGGAAGGATATAAAAGGGGGGGACGCGACTGGAGTCGTTTTTGCTCTGGCTGTCAGAGGTGGGCTGAAGTGGGGGGGGGTGTTGAAGGCATACTGGAAGCGGTGGGAAGCGTCTGGAAGGTGGGATCGGGTGCAAGGGGAGTGGTTTGCATCTGGCTGGTGGAGGTGGGGCGGGCAGGGCAGGGGCTGTGTCGGGTGAAGAGGGCCGGGCAGGTGGGGCGGGGCCTCGGCGGGAGAGGTGGGCGTGGCATCGGCGGGGAGATGTGGGCGGGGCCTCGGCGGGGAGATGGTGGGCGGGGCCTCCCGGGGCGGGGCCTCGGCGGGGAGAGGTGGGCGGGGTTTCGGCGGGGAGAGGGTGGAAGGGGCCTCCCGGGGCGGGGCTCGGCGGTGAGGGTGGGCGGGGCCTCCCGGGGCGGGGCCTCGCCAGGCGCGGGCGGCACTCACGATCTGCGGGTCGGTGGCCACGCCGCTGCTGAAGGTGGTGGTGAGGGTGGAGGCGCAGGCCTCGCTGTACCAGGGCACGCGGCCCTGCCTGGTGGTGCTGCCCACGGACAGCGTGTGGATGCTGTTGGTGTACCCGTCGCAGTTGCAGTTGTCGTAGTGGAGACCGCCGTTACCCGAGGCCCAGACGAAAAGCGTGCCGAGTCCGCCGCGGCCCTGGGAGCCGAAGGGAGGACGGCAGCAGGGGAGCAGGGCGCCGGCGCCGCGGGGGTCCGGGCTTGGTTCCCGTGCGCACCCCTCCCGCTCCCCCCGCTCCCCCCCTGCTCCCCATCCCGCTCCCCCCGCTCCCCCTCCCGCTCCCCCCGCTCCCCCTCTCGCTCCCCCCTCCCGCTCCCCCCGCTCTCCCCCTGCTCCCCCCGCTCCCCCGCTCCCCCTCCCGCTCCCCCTCCCGCTCCCCCTCCCGCTCCCCCCGCTCTCCCCCTGCTCCCCTCCCCGCTCTCCCCCTGCTGCCCCCCCCCGCTCCCCCCCCGCTCCCCCTCGCTCCCCCTCCCGCTCCCCCCGCTCCCCCTCTCGCTCCCCCTCCTGCTCCCCCCGCTCCCCCTCCCGCTCCCCCCGCTCCCCCTCTCGCTCCCCCTCCCGCTCCCCCTCCCGCTCCCCCTCCCGCTCCCCCTCCCGCTCCCCACGCTCCCCCCTGCTCCCCATCCCGCTCCCCTCGCTCCCCCTCCCGCTCCCCCCGCTCCCCCTCGCTCCCCCTCCCCCGCTCCCCCTCCCGCTCCCCCTCCCGCTCCCCCTCCCGCTCCCCCTCCCGCTCCCCCCGCTTCCCCTTCCGCTCCCCACGCTCCCCCCCTGCTCCCCATCCCGCTCCCCCGCTCCCCCTCCCGCTCCCCCTCCCGCTCCCCCCGCTCCCCCCGCTCCCCCCTCCCCCCGCTCCCCCTCGCTCCCCCTCCCGCTCCCCCTCCCGCTCCCCCTCTCGCTCCCCCCCCGCGCTCTCCCCCCGCTCCCCCGCTCCTCCTCCCGCTCCCCCTCCTGCTCCCCCCGCGCTCTCCCCCCGCTCCCCCTCCGCTCCCCCTCCCGCTCCCCCGCTCCCCCTCTCTCTCCCCCTCCTGCTCCCCCCGCGCTCTCCCCCCGCTCCCCCTCCCGCTCCCCCCGCTCTCCCCCTGCTCCCCCCTCCCGCTCCCCCCTCTCCCCCTGCTCCCCCCGCTCCCCCTCCCGCTCCCCCCGCTCCCCCTCCCGCTCCCTCCCGCTACCCCCCCCCGCTCCCCCTCCCGCTCCCCCGCTCCCCCTCCCGCTCCCCCCCTCCCGCTCCCCCCGCTCCCCCTCCCGCTCCCTCCCGCTCCCCCTCCCGCTCCCCGTCCCCCCCCTCCCCGCTCACCTTGGTCACGCCGCGCCGGAAGGCTTCCCGGGTGAGGATGCCGGGGCCGTCCACCGTGCGGCCGTCGTCCTCGGGGCCCCAGCTGGCGCTGTAGATGTGGATGTGCTGCGGCTGCAGGCTGAGGGACTGCGCCTCCACGACGTCGGTGATGGTGCCGTCCAGCATGCGCACCCCTGCGCGGGCGGGCGGGCGGGCGCGGGCCTCTCACGCCAGCCGCAGCCCCCGCCCGCCCGCCCGCGCCCCACGCCAGCCGCCAGCGCCCGGGACCCTCGCCTCCCACCCTCCCCAGCAGTCCCGGGCCCAGCTCCGGGCAAGCTTGATACCTCCGATTCGGGCGTTGAAGGCCACGCCAATGCCGCAGAAGCCGTTGTCACCTACGGCAGCCACCTCCCCAGCACATCGGGTCCCGTGCCTGGGGCCACAACCAAGACGATTGCCCGTCCCTTGCCCCACCCTCCCCTCCGCAGGGCACCGGCCCTTGGGACGAAACAGGGACGCTCACCGGTTCTCATTGCTCGGTGTGTAGCGAGGCTGGGGGTCCGGATCGTAGTCATTGAAGTCATAGCTGGCTAGAGGGTCCTGGGGGGAATGTGAGGACAGCAGAAATGTGTCAGGTGTCCCCCGGGACAGGGCCCAGCCTTGGAACCTTGGGCCCGAGGGCAGGCCACCCTGTCACGGCCTCACGTAGTTGGCCCAGAGGTCGGGATGGTCCTTCTCAATGCCATCATCCAGGACGGTGACCACGATGCCCTGGCCGGTCAGGCCCTGTCTCCAGACCTGCAGGATGTTCAGGTCAGGCTTCATTTCATTGTTCTGTGAGAGGCAGGGGGATCCCCAGTCAGTCACCTGCACTGGCTGCTTTTGCCTGCCCGCCTGGCCCTGCTGCTCACCATGTACCACTGCTTGGAGAACCAGGGGTCCGTGGGCATCGCCAAAGAACGCTTCACCCTCCTCTGAAGGGTCTGCTGCTGAAACCACTGCACCTACAGGGGTGTGGCCAAGGCTGTCCACTGCTTGTCCCTGCACTCCACTATGTATGGGGAGGAAGGCTGTGGTGATGTGGGCTTCTGCAGAGGTCCTTGCAATGAAATCCCACGTTTGTTGGGGCTACTCTGTAAGGTCTCCACATACCAGGGACGCCGTCCTCAATCGGAGGGCAGGGCAAACCTGTCCAAGTACTTGCTTGCAGGCCAAAAGAAGAATGGCTCAAGCTATGGGTGAGTGGGACTCTGGTTCCAGCCCTGTCCCTTCCACCCTCTTTGTTCTAAATCTTTTTGTCCAAGTCTTTTTTTTTTTTGGTCAGTCGTGGGGCTTGAACTCTGGGCCTGAGTGCTGTCCCTCAGCTCTTCAGCTCAAGGCTAGCGCTCTACCACTTGAGCTACAGTGCCACTTCCAGTTTTCTGGTGGTTTATTGGAGATAAGAGTTTCACAAGCTGGGTGCTGGTGGCTCATGCTTGTAATCCTAGCTACTCAGGAGGCTGAGATCTGAGGATCTCGGTTCAAAGCCAGCCAGGGCAGGAAAGTCCGTGAGACTCTTATCTCCAATAAACCACTAGAAAACCAGAATTGACACTGTGGCTCATGCGGTAGAGCGCTTGCCTTGAGCTGAAGAGCGTAGGGACAGTGCCCAAGCCCAGAGTTCAAGTTCCACGACCGACCAAAAAAAAAAAAAAAAGTTTCACAGACTTTCCTGCCAGGCTGGCTTTGAACCGTGATCCTCAGATCTCAGCGTCCTGAGTAGCTAGGATTACAGGCGTGAGCCACCGGCGCCTGGTCAAGTCCAAGTCTTTTCATCCCTTCCAAACCCATTTGTGCCCCGACTCAAGCTCCCATACTGGAGTTCGAACTTAGGGCTTAGATGCTGTCCCTTTAGTTCTCTCTCTCTCTCCAGACTGGTGTTCTAGAAGTGGTGCTGTGACTTAAGTGGCTTAAGTTTGCCTTGAGCTGAAGAGCTGAGGACAGTGCCCAGATCCAGAGTTCAAGCCCACGACCAACCAAAAATAAAAACCAAAAAAACCCCAAAAGACTGGTGCTCTATGGCTGGGAAGATGGCTCAGCGATAGAGTGCTTGCCTCGCATGCATGAGGCCCTGGGTTCAATTCCTCAGGACCACATAAGCAAAAAACTGGTGCTGTGCCTCAAGTGGTAGAGCACTAGCCTTGAGCTGAAGAGCTGAGGGACAGCACCCAGGCCCACAGTTCAGGCCCCATAACCAACAACAGCAGCAAAACCAAAAGAGAGACTGATGCCCTACCACTTGAGCCATACTGACACTTCCAGCTTTTCTTTTCTTTTTTGTAGTTCATTGGAAATAAGAGTCTGAAGGGCTTTCCTGTCTGACTTTGAATTGCAAACCTCAGATCTCAGCCTCCTGCATAGCTAGGATTACAGGTGTGAGCCACCATTGACCAGCAACCATTACCCAGGCATGAACTACCAGTGCCCAACTTGGAAGGTTTTGATATGTGTGCCTTACTTATTTCCTCAAAAGATAGTCTGTATGACCACCCATCCTGGGAAAGTTCAAACCTGCCTCTGCCATCTTTGTAAGGTGGCTCTGTGTTTTGGGTTCTATCCCTTCTTTTCACCAACTATCCACCCTACCTGCATGCAGTAGTGTGTGTGTGTGTGTGTGTGTGTGTGTGTGTGTGTGTGTGTGTGTGTGTGTGTGTGTGTGTGTGTGTGTGTGTCATGCACAAGTGCCAGTACTGGGGCCTCCCTTTCTTGTTTGGCTTTTTGCTCAAAGGTGGTTCTTTACACTTAAGCCACAGCTACACTTCAGTGTTTTTCTAGTTAATTGGAGATAAGAGTTTCACGGAGGGCTGGGAAGGTGGCTTAGTGGTAGAGTGCTTGCCTAGCATGTATGAAGCCCTGGGTTCGATTCCTCAGTACCACATAAACAAGAAACCAGTGCTGGAAATGGCGCTATCGTTCAAGTGGAGACAGTACCCAGACCCTGAGTTCAAGCACCGGGACTGGCAAAAAGAGAAGGGGGGTGGATTTTCATGGAGTTTTCTCCTTGGCCTGGCTTCAAACTATGATCCTCAGATCTCAGAACCTAAGCAACTAGGATTATAGGTATAATTCACTATTGCCCAGATCATCTAGGTCCTTTTGTCCAAGTCTTGCATCACTCCTCAAACCAGCTGCTTCTAATTTTCCCTTCCCTGATCAAGATATCCCCAGGGTCACACCCACATCTTCCCTGACCACCAGCCACAAAACTTTGTCTTTCTGGTCTCCCTCTTGCTCACTTGGTACAGTACTGGGCTTGATATGCCAAGAGCCTATAAATCAATTTCTACCTTAGGGCCTTTGCACATGCTGTTCTGAGAGGCAGGATTGCTTTTCCTTGGACTTTTTTGGCCTATATTTGTCAGCCTGTGTTCTCTCACCCCCATCTCAGTGATTGGGGGCATCTCCTAGCTTTCATTTTGGGAGCTGGTCCCTGTTTTCAGGCTTGGGAGCAGCCATGGTACATGCTGGTACATGGTACATATGCAAAATGTGTACCAGACATTTCTCTTAGTCCCTAGTGCAGCAGGTGGAAAAGGGTCCACTGAAGTCAAGATGTCCTGAGAAACATGGCTCTCCAGAGCCCGTCCCAGTCCCTCACCCTAGTATCCAAGGGCTTTCTTTCTTTTCTTCTTCTTTTTTGACAGTCCTGGGGATTGAACTCAGGGCCTGGACACTGTCCCTGAGCCTCTCTGTGCTCAAGGCCAGCAGCGCTCTACCACTTGAGCCACAGTGCCATTTCTGACTATTTCTGAGTAGTTTATTGGAGATAAGAGTCTCATGGACTTTTCTGCCCAAGCTAGCTTTGAACTGTGATCCTCAGATCTCAGTCTCCTGAGTTCCAAGGCTTTTCTACAACAGGATCCTACCCAGTCTGGCCCAGAGTGCTCGCCATGTGCCAGATCTTGGTGGTGTTGAATGCCATGCTCAGGAATGCATCCTCCATCTGGGTCCCCAGTTAAAGACAGCTAGGGACTCCCTAAAGGCCACAGAACTACTCATAAACCATCACAAGAATAAGAGAAGGTGGTGAGTTAGCTCTCAGAGGGTAGCTGAGACTCTAAGAGGGCTGCCTCTAAAGCCAGGCTCACCTTGGGGTCTCTCTTGAGGTGCAGGCGATGGCCCCAGTGTGGAGTCAGGGACTGCTGGACCGCACCCCGATGCCGCAGGTGGAAATATTGCCCGTCAGGGAAGATCTGGGAATGTGAGGAGCAACTGTGCTGCTGGGACCCAGCTCCTCTGAAAGAGCCCTCCCCCAGAGGAGGCAGGGGGTCAGGTCCTTCCCTGTGCACCCGCCCCCACCCAAGTGCCCAGATAAGGGGGCTTCCCATATGCACTGGGAGGCCTAGAATGCAAAGATGGCAGTGAAAGGGTAAGCAGAGGCTCTTGATACTTGCGGGGATGGTGGTGGTGGTGGGAGGAGGGGGGGGTGTCTCAGGGACTAAGACACTCTGTCAGTCTGGAGTGGTCCAGCCTTCACTTCCCAACCATCCAAGTCATGATCACCCACCTGCCCTAGATTGACGAAGCCGAATTTGCGTGAGAGGCGCTCAGCCTCCTGATAACCTTGGGTCACCCGCACGGCCCAACTGCTGACATAGATGGGGGCTCGGGCCGATGCCCACCCTACAGCCAGGGGCCCGAAGGGGGCCAGGTTGAGGGCCACGGCCAGGCTCAACCACAGCGCAGTTGGGGCGAGCCGCATGGCGGCGGGGGCGGGGCCAGGGGCGGGGCCGCTGGAGGTCCCACCCTCGGCCAAACCGCCGAGTCGGCCCGGCGCCCGCCCCGCCCCAGCACCATAGCAACCCCGAGGCTTCCGATTCCTTGGGGGCCTGGCAGATCCCTCTCCCAGCGAGGGGCGGGAAGATCCGACGGAAATCGTGGGGGATGGAGAGCGGGAGACGCTTGCCCGCAGACCTAAGCCTTCTGGAGCCTCAGTCTGTCCATTTACACAGGGACGCCCTCTCTGGCCCGGAGAAGCAGGTTTAATGTTGTACTGCGGGAGCCTATTCTCAAACTTTATTTGGTTCCGCCCACTTTCTCAGAAACTAGCCCTGCCTCTTATCTGCGACTAGTCCCGCCTCCTTCCACTACACCCTTCCGTGTCTCCGCCCCTTAGGCCCCGCCCCGCCTCCTTTATGATCAACCCCGCCCTTGTTCCGGCTTCACCAATGACTCTTCTGCTTCTCCAATCAGCTCTGGCCTTTACCTGGCCCCTCCCACCTGGTCTTCCCACCCTAGCCAGGTGTCTCTTCTCTCTAGCTCCACCCACCTCAAAAGCGCAGCCAATAATCCCGGCCCTGACGCCACCTCTCCAATCAGTTACGTACCATTTCCTCTCGACCAATCAGAGCGCCCGGCCGCTGCGCCCCGCCCTCTCCCTGATGAGTTCCTACGGTCCGGGCCGCCGTCCGCCAGAGGGCAATGCGGCGGGGGAGACGGGGGAGGCCCCACCTCCTTTGTCCGCCCTGCCCTCCCATTGGCCCTGGCGGGGGGGCGGGGGCGGAGCCCGGGCCGGGGGCGGAGCAGGGCAGCCCGCACCCGGGCATGGCTGAGCAGAAGCCAAGGGGTAGGTGTACTGGGAAGCGGACAAGTTCGAGCTGCCAACGCCGGGGCCGCCGCGGCCATGGACGGCTTGCGACAGAGGTTCGAGCGCTTTCTGCAACACAGGAATCCAGCCACCGAAACACTCGGATGGCTCGAAGCCTGGACCGGTGTCGAGAAGCGTTATCTGGCCGTGGGTGAGCCCCATTTCAGCGACGGGCACACCGAGGCCCTGGGCATCGAGGTCTCGGGCCTCAGCATCTCTCCGAATGGCCCTGGCATCGAGAATCCGGTCCGGGTGGAGCGCGCGCTCCATTGCCCAGCGGAGATCCTGGGGAGGGGAGCTGGATCTGGGGTCGATCTTGAGTCCATTCATGGCCCCTAGCCCGGCCGCAATATGCGACCTTGGGAAAGGACCACCCCTAGGTCCCGCAGCACCTTCCTGTAGCCCAAGTACCTCTGTCGTCCCTGGCCCCCTTCTTGGGGCCCTGGGTGTCCGCCAGACTCAGGTCCAGTTCTTCCAGTTGCTTAGCCCGCCTTGGGTGATCAGAGGGCATTCCAGCCGCCAGTGTCCCGTGTTCCCACGACCCCTTCCCTGGTGGACCCCAGCCTCGCATCACGTCTAGAAGACATGTCCAGTTTTGTCTGAGGAGAGGCCCTGGAGGGGGACCCTCCTCCCCTGTCGCTTTGGGAGGCTGTCAGCGTTCTCTTGTCCTACCTGCTCTCCTTGGACATGCATTGGGTTGTTTGACACCTGTAATTGGGGCCCTGGAGAAAGGAGAATTCACAACACAACCCATTGTAACAATGACAGTCTGGCGAGCCTAGTATGTTTCTTCAATGCTCAGACACTTTGAATCCGGGGGAACCCTAGGTGGAAGACAGTGTCATTTATTTTTTTAAAAACACTCTCTGGGGAGAGATTGGAGGAGTCTAGCTTCCTTCCATTTTTCACAACTGGAGGACTCCTGTGTGGAGGCTTCCGTTAGGCTGTCTTAGGGAGATGTGAAATCAGTGCCCAGACCCTCAAGGCCTCCTGTTACCAGCCCTCCACTGCAACTCAGCCTGGTGGCTTGCCCCAGCTGTGTCTGTCTGCCTTACTTGTAGGTTCCTGAACTTTGCTCTGGCTTTCCACATCACTGGTACCACTGGGTGGGGGAATTTAGGTCATAGAGCATTAGGAGGGAGGGGCCAGCTGGGTATCACTGGGAAGTAAACTGAGGCACATGGAGGCAGGGACTGTGTGAGAAACTGCCTCCCCTGTCCTCTGTTGCTGATCCCTTCCCCCACTTCAAGATTAGCTTCCAATTGCTGACACTGCAACAAAAGAGATTTAGGGAACTGACGTCTTAGGAGAGCCCTTCTTCCCTTACCATCAATGCCAGGGAGGGGTGACTCCCCTTTCCCCCTAATACCATACAGTAACCCTTGCACTTCACCTAATGCAAACTGCCAACCTATGCCCCAGGTAACTGACAGGAATCATAGGCTTCCTGGGGGCCCTTCTGCTCTGAGGTTCTGGAGGGCTGAGACTAAAAAGCAGGTTGAGGCTGGGAAGGTGGCTCAGTGGTAGAGTGCTTGCCTCACATACATGAGGCCCTAGGTTTGATTCCTCAGCACCACAGAAGCAGAAAAAGTCGGAAGTGGCACTATGGCTCAAGTGGTAGAACGCTAGCCTTGAGCTGAAGAGCTGAGGGACAGTGCCTAGGCCCAGAGTTCAGGCCCCACGACAGACCAAAAAAAAAAAAAAGCAGGTGGAAGGTCAGTCACTGGAGGCTCATGCCTATAATCCTAGCTACTCAAGAGGCTGAGATCTGAGGATCACAGTTCAAAGCCAGTCCAGACAGCAAAGTCTGTGAGACTCTTATCTCCAATTAACCACAAGAAAACCAGAAGTGGCACTGTGGCTCAAGTGGTAGAGTGCCTGCCTTGGTGGAGGGAAGGGCAGGTGACCTAGAACTATCTCTGCGGCCTTGGGGGAGCAAAGGCTTACTCAGGCAATCCCCCACTCCTAGCCTATGTGCTTTATTGTTGGATAAGTTACAGAAGGCACATAGCTAGGCAGACAATCAACACCTACTAGATGCAGTTTTTCTTTTCTTTTCTTTCTTTGGTCAGTTGTTGTGGGGCTCAAACTCTGGGCTTGGGCGCTGTCCCTGCGCTCTTCAGCTCAAGGCGAGCACTCTACTGCTTGAGCCACACCACCATTTCTGGGTTTCTAGGGGTTTATTGGAGATAAGAGTATCATGGACTTTCCTGCTCTGGCTGGCTTTGAACCGCGATCCTCAGATCTCAGCCTCCTGAGTAGCTAGGATTACAGGCCTGAGCCACTGGTGCTCGGCTGCAGCTTTTCTTTCTTTTCTTTTTTTTTCTTGGTCCGGTCATGGGGCCTGAACTCTGGGCCTGGGCACTGTCCCTCAGCTCTTCAGCTCAAGGCTAGTGCCCTACCACTTGAGCCACAGCGCCACTTCCAGTTTTTTTCTTTGTGCTTATGTGGTGCTGAGGAATCGAACCCAGGACCTCAGGCATGCAAGGCAAGCACTCTACCACTGAGCCAACTTCCCAGCCCCTGCAGTTTTTCTTTTATCCATTTCAGACTCAAATTCCTGATGGTAGCTGAGCTCCTGTCCCACCTTCTCCTCCATTTTTTTCCCCTCTGATTCTCCATGACTGGAAGTATTGGAGGGCCAGAAAATGCCTTTAAACATGTGCAGAAAGGAAGAGTTTGCTAACAGCCCAGCAACCCTGAGAGGTGGAGGCATTACCACCCCCTCTTACACATGAGGAAATGTTCAGACAGCCTTAATGTCAAGCCTGTGAAAGGCTCAGAGAGGCCTTCCTAGCTCTGGGGCATCCAGATGTGAGCGTTCCTACCTCTTTTTAAGACAGGCTCTCAAAAGGGGGCGACACTCTCCCCAGAGATATTTGGGGATGCATGGGGACCTTTGCAGTGCTGCTGTTAGAGAATGGGTAGAGACCAGTGATGTTATACTCAATACCTTGCAGTAGCCCTAGACCACAGTACAGACCCAAATGTCATCAGTGACAAGGTAGAGACCCTGTGCTGAGACAGTAGCTGGTCTCTTCCTAGCTCTTCCCATAGGGCCTGGATGAGATATTTGCACACAGTCCTTTAGTGATTCAACAAACACATTGGACGGCTCTTCTTGCACATACTCCACAATTCAGCTGGAGCCTCGAGTCATGCTTGTCCTTGAACTGACAGCCCTAGGAGGGAGACAGACATATTTCTATTACAGACAGAAGACATTAGACTCAAGGCAGTCCTAGGGAATCCACAGGTGCTCCAGAGCTAAACCATGCAGTCCTGAGGTGTCACTAAGCCAGAGTTGGGGGTGGGAAGATGGTTACACATGGGTCCAGGAGGTTGACACAAAGCTGCCCAGGCCCCGTCCCACTCCCTGTCTCTCCATCTTCCCCACAGGAGCCGTCACTCTGCTAAGCTTATACCTTCTATTCGGCTACGGGGCTTCTCTTCTGTGCAATCTAATCGGATTTGTATACCCCGCATATGCTTCGTGAGTCCAATGTGGGAGGGGGAGAGGGAGGAGGTCCCCAGATAGCCCCTTGGACCTTCCATTACCTCCTCCCTACAGAATCAAGGCTATCGAAAGCCCAAGCAAAGAAGACGACACTGTGTGGCTCACATACTGGGTGGTGTACGCTCTGTTCGGTCTGGCCGAGTTCTTCAGCGATCTACTCCTGTTCTGGTTCCCTTTCTACTACGCGGGCAAGGTGGACAGTGCAGCCTTGGCCTGGGAGGGGGTGGGCGGGGAAGGAAGAGGGAGGAATCACTAGAACTGTAGCCACACACCTGGGAATAGAGGAGGCAGGGATGATCAGAAGTCTGGGGCTGGGATGGGTCAACACAGCCAGCCCAGGACTGTCTGAGGGTAGAGGCACAGCTCTGCCCAGGGTCCCAAGGCTGGACATTGGGTGTGACTGCTCCCCTCCTCCCCCCATGCCCTATCTGCACAGTGCGCCTTCCTGTTGTTCTGCATGAGTCCGGGGCAGTGGAACGGAGCCCTAATACTATATCACCGCGTCGTTCGACCACTCTTCCTAAAGCATCACGCAGCCGTGGACCGCGCCCTGAGCCATCTCAGCAGCAAAGCTCTGGACGCAGCAGCAGGAGTAACCAGGGACGGTGGGTATTGGAGGAGACACATGGCTGCTTTTGGTTCATTTATGCCAATCCTGGGGCTTGAACTCAAGGCCTGGTTGCTGTCTCGTAGCTTTTCCACTTAAGGTTAAAGTGCTCAACCACTTGAGCCACAGCTCTATTTATGGCTTTTTGATAAGAGTCTCATGGAGGGCTGGGAAGGTGGCTCAGTGGTAGAGCACTTGCCTTACATGCCAGAGGCCCTGGGTTCAATTCCTCAGCACCACATAAGCAAAAAGAAAAAAGCCGGAAGTGGCGCTGTGGCTCAAGTGGTAGAGCGCTAGCCTTGAGCTGAAGAGCTGAGGGACAGCGCCCAGGCCCAGAGTTCAGGCCCCACGACCGGACCCCCCCCCCCCAAAAAAAAAAAAAGAGTCTCATGGACTGACCGGGCTGGCTTTGAACCTCAGTCCTGAGATCTCAGCCTCCTGAGTAGCTAGGATTACAGGCATGAGTCCCCTAAGCACCTGGCTGTCTTTTGGGTCATGCCTTCATTGTCCATCTGTCCTGGCCCTCCTAGCCTGCTCCCTGCCCCTGCACACATCTATTTCCCTCTCGTGACTTGGTCCCCGCTCCCTCTCTAGCCACTTGACTGGCCCCCGTTCTGAGCTTCGCTGTCTCTCTCTCTCTTACTGTCCACCTCTCTTTCCTGCGCTGTCGGGGACCAGTACTACAAGCTCTGGCTCGCGGCCGAGCCCTCGTCACACCAGCACCTGTGGCTCCGGTGGCACCGGCACCGGCACCGGCACCGGCACCGGCGGCAGCGGCAGCGGCAGCGCCACCTGTGGCGGTGGAGGCGGAGGCAGCGGCAGTGGCAGCGGCAGCGGCAGCGGCAGCGGCAGCGGTGGCGGCGTCAGCAGCAGCAGTGGAGGAAATCTCTACCCCTCAGGAAGCCAGCCAGTGTATGTAACGGGATGGGGACTACATGCTCAGTGTGTGTGTGTGTGTGTATGCCTGGGTGTGTGCTGGGGTGAGCGTGTATATGGGTAAGTGGGTGTATGTCACAGATGTGTGAATCTACTTGTGGCCATGTATATGTGTGTGCATACTGGTGGAGATCACCTGCTGAGGATGGCCCCCGCGCCCCTCAAGGTGACCTCGCCACACTGGCCATCGGAAGCCTAGCCTCACTCTCTAGCAGCCCAGCAGCAGAGCACTGGGGGCTAGCGGTGGGGGTGCCTCGCCTGCTTCTTCACCCCTGCCTCCTCCCCTTGCAGCCAAGTCAGGTCTGAGCCCTCGACAGAAGGACAAATGAGACAGTTCTCTAGTCCCATGGTTGTAGATCATGTGTGCACAGACGATGAAGATGATGATGCCCGGCCCTCAGACACCTCCTCGGACACGCTACCCGAGAACCAACCTAGATCCTCGAGTCCAGGCAAGTCCTCTGGGAGTCCCTTACATACCATCTCTGGAAACTCTCAGCCTCACTCTCCGGCCACCCCCAGCCCCACATCGAGGGCATCTGGCTCTGCCAGTGGCTCCCAGCTGCCCAGCAAGGCTCAAGGCAGCTCTCGGAGACTCAGCAACTCCAACCGGTCCCAGCAACATACTTGGCTCTCCAGCACCTCCCCAAGGCCTTCGCAGGAGGCCACCCAGCGGAACAGCATCACCACACAGACACTGCCAATGATCCAGTCGCCCAGTGGCACCCCAGTCCCCATGCAGCCTACCTGCAAGGCTCCTAATGAGCCAGGGGACTCCATCCCCAAGCCCTGCAGACAACGCCATAAGCCTCGGGACAAACAGCCCACCAACAATGGCTGTGTAACAGTGACCCAGCTGCCTGCACTCTGTCACTCTGAGTCTTCTCGGGAGTACTTATCTGAGTCCACAACCGAGATCACCTGCAACTGGCCTCACTACAGACATGGGCTGCACTGTGCCTGTCATTGCTGGTTCCTGAAACACCTGGCATAATTAGGTGCTACCTGAAGCGTCTGCCTTTCTGTGTCAACCACTGGAAACAACTGACCTGCTGGGGCTCCTGACTGAAACAACTGACCTGGGGCTCCCACTTGGAACACTTGGCCCGCTAACACTTCCACCTGAAACACCTGGCCCGCTGGGACTCCCACCTGAAACACCTGCTCCATTGAGGCTCCCACCTGAAACACCTGCTCCATTGGGACTCCCACCTGAAACACCTGGCCCATTGGGACTCCCACCTGAAACACCTGCTCCACTGGGACTCCCACCTGAAACACCTGGCCTGCTGGGACTCCCACCTGAAACACCTGCTCCACTGGGACTCCCACCTGAAACACCTGGCCCATTGGGACTCCCACCTGAAACACCTGGCCCATTGGGACTCCCACCTGAAACACCTGGCCTGCTGGGACTCCCACCTGAAACACCTGGCCTGTTGGGACTCCCACCTGAAACACCTGCTCCATTTGGACTCCCACCTGAAACACCTGGCCTAATGGGACTCCCACCTGAAACATCTGGCCCATTGGGACTCCCACCTGAAACACCTGGCCCGCTGGGACTCCCACCTGAAACACCTGGCCCATTGGGACTCCCACCTGAAACACCTGGCCTAGTGGGACTCCCACCTGAAACACCTGGCCTGCTGGGACTCCCACCTGAAACACCTGGCCTGCTGGGATTCCCACCTGAAACACCTGCTCCATTGGGGCTCCCACCTGAAACACCTGGCCCACTGGGACTCCCACCTGAAACACCTGGCCTGCTGGGACTCCCACCTGAAACACCTGGCCCATTGGGACTCCCACCTGAAACACCTGGCCTAATGGGACTCCCACCTGAAACATCTGGCCCATTGGGACTCCCACCTGAAACACCAGGCCCGCTGGGACTCCCACCTGAAACACCTGGCCTAATGGGACTCCCACCTGAAACACCTGGCCCATTGGGACTCCCACCTGAAACATCTGGCCTGCTGGGACTCCCACCTGAAACATCTGGCCTGCTGGGACTCCCACCTGAAACACCTGGCCTAGGGGGACTCCCACCTGAAACACCCAGACCACTGGGACTCCCACCTGAAACACCTGGCCCATTGGGACTCCCACCTGAAACACCTGGCCTACTGGGACTCCCACCTGAAACACCTGGCCCACTGGGACTCCCACCTGAAACACCTGGCCTGCTGGGACTCCCACCTGAAACACCTGCTCCATTGGGGCTCCCACCTGAAACACCTGGCCTGCTGGGGCTCCCACCTGAAACACCTGGCCTGCTGGGACTCCCACCTGAAACACCTGGCCCGCTGGGACTCCCACCTGAAACACCTGGCCTAATGGGACTCACAATAAAGTCACCCGCCCAGACTCTTGTGTTATCTGGGCTGGGGTTGGGTGGGGACTGTTAGGCATGAACTTTGAACATGTAGTTGAGCCCTAACTGAGGAAACAAAGGCCCAGCAAGACAAATTTACTAACTCCAAGTCTTACCAAGGGCCAAGACAAATCCAAACCCAGGAAATCCCTGTCCTTGTTTTCTCCTCCTCCTCCTGGACTTGTGGTCCAGTGTAGTCTTTGAACCCCCTGCCTAAAAAATTTTAGGAGGGCTGGGAAGGTAGCTCAGTGGTAAAGCGCTTGCCTTGCATACCTGAGGCCCTGGGTTCAATTCCTCAGCACCACATAAGCGAAAAGAAAAAAGCCAGAAGTGGCGGCTGTGGCTCAAGTGGTAGAGCGCTAGCCTTGAGCTGAAGAGCTGAGGGACAGCGCCCAGGCCCAGAGTTCAGGCCCCATGACCGGACACCAAAAAAAAAAAAAAAAAAAAAAAAAAATTTAGGAAACAGTCATACCTGTGGCTTATACTTGTAATCCTAGCTACTCAATAGACTGAGACCTGAGGATCATGGTTCGAAGCCAGCTTGGGAGGGAGAATCTGTGAGACTCTTATCTCCAATTAGCCACCAAAAATCCCAAAGTGGAGTTCTGGCTCAAGTGGTAGAGCAACACACACACACACACACACACACACACACACACACACACACACACACACACGGAGCCGGAGCCTATCTGTATAAAATATAGTTAGGGCTGGGAAAGTGGCTCAGTGGTAGAGTACTTGCCTTGCATGCATGAGGCCCTGAATTCGGTTCCTCAACACCACATAAATAGAAAAGCCAGAAGTAGTGGTGTGGCTCAAGTGGTAGAGCGCTAGCCTTGAGCTGACGAGCTGAGGGACAGCAGACAGTAGACAGGCCCAGAGTTCAGGCCCCATGACTGACAAAAAATAAAAAAAATTATAGTTATAGGAAAGGGATAATAGGGGAGAAATACAGCCGAGAAAAGAATGTGCAGGGAGTCGGCCTGGGCCCTCACCATGTGGCACTGAGTAAAACTTGCTGGCCACCAACTTCCACTGGGAACAAGAACAGTCCAAGCAGCCAGACCCTCATAGGCAAAGTTCCTGGGTCAGGACTGAGGCTGGGGGGTGAGGAGCAGTGAGGTGTGGTTTGAGTAGAGGGCAGCTGGTAGAGCAGGGGACCCCTGGGGAGAGAGCACTTTGGCTTTTACTGGGAAGGTTGCATTTATCAAGTAGGAGTAATTAACCCTCCCTAAAGTGGTTCACTGGTGGTTCATGCCTGTAATTTTGGCTAAGATCTGAGGGTCACATTGTGAAGTCAACCAGAACAGGAAAGTCCCCAAGATTCTTATTTCCAATATGCCAGCTAAAATCCCGAAGTGGAAGTGTGGCTCAAGTGGTAGAATATCAGCCTCAATTGGAAAAAGCAAAGCAAGAGTTCAAGGATCTGAGTTCGAACCCTGGTACTGGTACACACACACACACACACACACACACACACACACACACACACACACACACAGAGCCTATCTGCCTAGATGACAATCTTGACCTTTAGCCTCTCATATTTTGTTTTAAATTTAAACATATAGTCATCTGGGCACTGGTGGCTCATTCCTGTAATCCTACCTGCTCAGGAGGCTGAGATCTGAGGATTGATGTTCAAAGCCAACCCAGGCAGGAAAGTCTGTGGAACTCTTCAGTTGATCTGAAGTGGATGTATGGCTCAAATGATAAAGCATTAATTAGCCTTGAGCAAAAAACCTCAGGGATAGCAGCACCCAGATCCCATTGCAAGCTCCAGGATTAGTACAGAAAAATAAACATACAGCTATGTGCCGTGGCTCAGGCCTGTAATCCTAGCCACTCAGGAGGCTGAGCTCTAAGGATCATGGTTCAAAGCCAGCCCAGGCAGGAAAGTCTGTGCGACTCATCTCCAATAAACCACCAGAAAACCAGAAGTGGTGTTGTGGCTTAAGTGGTAGAGCGCTCCCCTTGAGCTGAAGAGCTGAGGGACAGCGCCCAGGCCCAGAGCTCAGTCCCCATGACTGACCAAAAAACAAAACAAAACAAACAAACAAAAAACTCCCATGACCAACAAAATAAACATACAGGGAAGAGTAGCCCACTGCTCTGGACTTAGGTTTGCTCATAATGTACCCACCCCTCCAAGGGACACCTCTCTCTCTCTCTCTCTCTCTCTCTCTCTCTCTCTCTCTCTCTCTCTCTCTCCCCTCTTTCTCCCCCCTCTCTCTCTGTCTCCCCTTCTGTGATGGTACAGAGGCCTGAATTCAGGGACTTGTGCTCTCGCTTAGACTTTCTTGCCCCAGTTGGCTTTGAACCTTGATCCTCAGATCTCAATCCTCAGACCTAGCTTCCTGACTAGGATTATAGACATGAGCTGCCAGCACCCAGCTCTCTGTCTCTCTGTCTCTGTCTCTGTCTCTCTCTCTTTCTCTCTCTCTCTCTCTCAGTCCTGAGGCTTGAACTCAGGGCCTAGGCACTGTCCCTGAGCTTCATTTGCAAGCCACAGAGCCACTTCTGGCTTTTTCTGTTTATGTGGTTCTGAGGAATTGAACCCAGGGCTTCATGCATGCCAGCCAAGCACTCTACCACTTAAGCAGCATCCCCAGCCCCTAGTCCTTAGTTTTTAGTTTTTTGTTTGTTTGTTTTTGGTCAGTCTTGGGGCTTGAACTCTGGGCTTGGGCGCTGTCCCTGCACTCTTCAGCTCAAGGCGAGCGCTCTACCACTTGAGCCATAGCGCCACTTCCGGTTTTCTATGGTTTATTGGAGATAAGAGTCTCACGGACTTTCCTATCTGGGCTGGCTTTGAACCTCAATCCTCAGATCTCAGCCTCCTGAGTTGCTAGGATTACAGGTGTGAGCCACCAGCGCCCGGCTAGTCCTTAGTTTTAACTCAGGATTTTTCACTTGTTAGGCAGACACTCTACTGATTGAGCCACACCTCAAGCCCTTTTTGCTCTGGTTGTTGATAAAATAGGATCTCATCTTTTTGCCTGAGCCTGTCTAGTCCGTCATCCTCCTATTTGTTTGTGCTTGTCGTGGGGCTTGGACTCAGGGCCTGGGTGCTGTCCCTGAGCTTTTTTGCTCAAGGCTGGCATTGTATCACTTGAGCTATAGCTCCAAGTCTCGGCTTTTTTGGTGATTAATTGGAGATAAGAGTCTCATGAACTTTCTGCCTGGGCTATCTTTGAATTGTGATCCTCAGATCTCAGCCTTCTGCCGGGTACTGGTGGCTCATGCTTGTAATCCTAGCTTCTCAGGAGGTTGAGATCTGAGGATCGCGGTTCAAAGTCAGGCAGGAAAGTCCATGAAACTCTTTTTTTTTTTTTTTTTTGTCGGTCATGGGGCTTGAACTCTGGGCCTGGGCGCTATCCCTCAGCTCTTCAGCTCAAGGCAAGTGCTCTACCACTTGAGCTACAGCGCCACTTCCAGTTTTCTGGTGGTTTATTGGAGATAGGAGTCTCACGGTCTCTCCTGCCCAGGCTGGCTTTGAACCGCGATCCTCAGATCTCAGCCTCCTGAGTAGCTAGGATTACAGGCGTGAGCCACCAGAGCCCGGCATCCATGAAACTCTTATCTCCAATAAACCACTAGATAACCAGAAGTGGTGCTGTGGTTCAAGTGGTAGAGCGCTTGCCTTGAGCTGAAGAGCTCAGGGACAGCGCCCAGGCCCAGAGTACAAGCCCCACAACCAACCAAAAAAGCAAAAAAAAAACCAATGAGGCTTCTGAGTTGCTAGGATTACAAGCATGAGCCACCAGTGCCCTGCCATCCTATTTATTTATGCTTTCCACTGTAGCTGGAGTAGCAAGTGAATGCCACCATACCCAGCTATTGCAATGGCATCTTTCAAAGTTTGGGTTTGGGTTTGGCCTTTCCCAATGTTCAACTCCTGAATAGAATTATAGATATGAGCCAGCATTCCTGGCATGTGTGTCTCTTAGAAGGACATTTGTAATTAGACTTAGGACTACTCTAATCCAGGATTACATCGTCTTAATCCTTTTAATTACATCTTTTACCAAGTGAGGTGACCTTCACCATCTCTATTCAAGCCTCCACATCCACAACTCTGCAGCATCTCTGCCTGCCTACTGCTTGTAACAGACAGACCACGCTGTGTCTCTTCACAGCTTTACCCAGTAACTGTTGGGCACCGTGGAGCCAACGGAGACTGGGGTATGCAACAGCCAATCCTACGTAGGCTGGAGGAGACACTATGTCTATAGAGAATAATAGCTGAGCAAGTGACGTGGTACATACCTGTAATCCTAGCCCTGCAGAGGTTAAAGCCAATCTCAGCTGCAGAGCAAGACTTGAGCTCAAAGCCAGGCACTGATGACTTATACCTGTAATCCTCAGGAGGCTGAGATCTGAGGACTGCAGTCCAAAGCCAGCCTGGGTAGGAAAGTCTATTAGACAAATGTGGGAGTGGAAATCTGGATCAAGTGGTAGAATGCCACTGGTAGAATGTACCTGAGCAAAAAAGCTCAGGGAGAGCTCAGGCCCTGAATTCAAGTTCCAGGACTAGCATACAAATATATCTATATTATCTATCTATCTATCTATTTATCTAGCTATCTATCTTATCTATCTCACATGTATAAATCCCATGTGCTTAGCATTGACATCACCAGCTTGAATTTTGCAATGTTACTAAATAAAATCTTCCTCAGGGAAAAAATAAATTGGGGGTGGTGGTCGGTGATTGCCAGGCTGGTGCTCTACCAACCCATCCTCTCAGCCCTTTATGCTTTAGCTATATTTTAGTCTCAGATGTTCACCCAGGCTGGCCTGAACCATGACATCTGTATCTATGTGTCCTGTGTATCTGGGATGACAGGCATCTATAACTGTGCCCAGCTTCTGATTCATTGAGATGAGGTTTCTTGAATGTTTTGCTAGGGTCAGTGTCTACTGGCTGAAATAACAGATATGAACTATAGCTCCTTCGCTGGAAATATCCTGGGGGTAATGGAATAGTTGCTGTACTCTTCCTTCTGTTTCACACTAATAAGTCACAAGCTCACCATATTCATTATTTGACTATTTTTGTTGTTGATGGTGGTGGTCATGGGGCTTGAACTAAAGGCCTGTCTCTGGGCTCTTTTATTCAAGGCTAGTGCTCTATCACTATGAGCCACAGAGCCACTTCCAGTTTTCTGGTGGTTAATTGGAGATCAGAGGCTCATAGACTTTCCTGCCTGGGCTAGCTTCGAACTGTGATCCTCAGATCTCAGCCTCTTGAGTAGCTAGGATTACAGGCGTGAGTCACCAGCACCTGGCTTGACTTTATTTTTTTTTTTTTTCTGTGCCAGAACTGGGGCTTGAGTTCAGGATCTGCTGTCCCTTAGCCTTCTCTCTCAAGGGCCACACACTACCACTTGGGCCACAGCTCCACCTCCAGCTTTTATTGGTTAAATGGAGCTAAGAGTCTCACAGACATTCCTGCCCAGGCTGGCTCTGGACCTTGATCCTCAGATCTCAGCTTCCTATGTAGCCCAGGTTACAGTCATGGAGCACCAGCACATGGCATTGTCATCTGCAGTTTTTGGTTTTGTTTTTGTTTTTATTTATTTATTTAATTATTTTTTTTTTATTGTCGGCCGTGGGGCTTGAACTCTGGGCCTGGGCGCTGTCCCTCAGCTCTTCAGCTCAAGGCGAGCGCTCTACCACTTGAGCTACAGCGCCACTTCCGGTTTTCTGGTGGTTTATTGGAGATAGGAGTCTCACAGTCTCTCCTGCCCGGGCTGGCTCTGAACCGCGATCCTCAGATCTCAGCCTCCCCAGTAGCTAGGATTACAGGCGTGAGCCACCAGCGCCCGGCTTGTTTTTATTTTTGTCAGTCGTGGGGCCTGAACTCTGGGCCTGGGTGCTGTCCCTCAACTCTTCAACTCCAGACTAGTGCTCTAACACTAGAGCCATAGCGCCACTTCCAGCTTTTTCTGCTCATGTGGTGTTGAGGTATGGAACCCAGGGCCTCATGCATGCAAGGCAAGCACTCTACCACTGAGCCACCTTCCCAGCCCCTCATCTGCAGTTTTTATTATTGCTTATAATGTAATTAATGACAGAGATCTTCCTGTTCTTGCTGGATAAGGATGATGTCTCCTTGCCAATTATGTTGGTTTCAGTAGCTTCAGTACTAAGGATTTTCCTTCCCTTTATTAGATTGTTCCAAAGCCAGAGAACAAATCAAGACAATGACTTTTATTACCAGTGGTCAGGGAACAATCACAAGAAGGAGTCATTTTTCCTCTGCGTCTGGTTCTGATTTTTTTTTGGTTTTCTGTTTGTGTCAGTCCTGGAGCTTGAACTAGTACCTGGACACTTTTCACTCCATCATTTGAGCCATAGCTCCATCTTTGGTTCTATTGGTGGTTAATTAGAGATCAGAGTTTCACAGACCTTCCTGCCTGGGCTAGCTTTGAACGGTGAGGTCCTCAGATCTTAGCTTCTAGAGGAGCGAGGATTACAGGCGAGCCACTGGTGCCTGGCTTGGGTCTGGGTTCTGAGATGACAGTGGTTCTAAATAGAGGCAAGCCAGACAGCCTCCTGCTAGCACAGCAGCTGCCTTGTCTTTCACAGCCCATCCTGGCTTTTCTGCCTTGTTCTGCGTCACAAACAACAGGCCACAACTGGAGGTCTGAGTGTGTGGACCCTGGACACGTCTATTTGGTTCCAGGTAGCCATTTGGAGATCAGTGGCTGAGGAATCTCCATTCCCTGATTTATCCCAACCCACAGAAGCAGAGGGGACAGCTGTGGGAACCCAAGAGGATGGAAACTGAGGTGCGAATGGGGACGAAATGGTCCAGAAAAGTAACCACAGGGTCCCTAGGGGATGTGGACAGCTGGGTTAACGGAAGCCCTGGTTGTCCCTCGTTCTGCCACTAGGGGGTGCGAAGGCACCACACATCCCTCCTGAATTGGCCTAGCCCGTAGCACAAGGTTGGGAAGGGGGCGCTGTGGCAACCTTGGCCTGCAGCACCTGTAGCTGACACACCAAAGTGCACAGACTGCTGGGTCCTTCGCACACTGCAGGTGCTCAATAAATACTGCTGGAATGGAGGGGCGAAGGAAGGACCCCAGGAGAGGACCACCTCCCCAGGGGCTTAAAGGAGACATACAGGCCTGAGGCCCCTAGAAAGGAAAGGAGCTAGGCCTTAGCCAATTCCCTTTATGTTGGCTGCCCTGTTCCTCTCCCTCTGCCCTTTACCCACCAGCAGCCCCTAGAGGGGACCTCTAAAGGGCGCAACTGCAGTCAGTGGTCAGCAAGACCCCATGGGACAGAGGTGATAGCCAGGATGAGCCACTGGGACCCAAGAAAACCCAAGCTGGGCCAGGCACCGGTGGCTCACACCTGTAATCAGAAGGCTGAGATTTGAGGATTGAGGTTCAAAGCCAGCCCAGGCAGGAAAATTCTATGAGACTAAAGAAGTTAACCAGCAAAAAGAAGGCCTTGAAGTGGAACTGTGGTTCAAGCGGCCGAGCACCAGCCTTGATCAAAAAACGCTAAATGAAAGGGAGAGACCCTGAGTTCAAGTTCTAGTACCAACACACAAAAAAGAAAAAAAAAAAAACCCCAAGCTGGGCTGCTGTAGAGAAGCAGATTGTCCCCAGCAAGGGGAGAAAGCAGAACCCCACAGAGGGGGGCTGACGTTCCCCTAGTTATCTACTGCTTCCAGAAGATAGGACTCAGGAGGCGAGCGATGTGGGGCTCAGGGGCTAAAAGAGCCCTTTCCCCGGTCCCAACCTTGTGTATTTCTTGTCCTTGCCTGGGCGCTGGTGAGGCATGCAGGGGAGAAGTGGAGAGGTGACAAGGTCACCCTGTGACCCCAGGGTGACAAGTTTCTGAGGATGAATATATACAAGTGCAATATTTTGGAAAAAATTAATTAAAAAGAAACCTCAGTCTGTTGACTGAAGGAAACTCAGCTAGAGCGCAAAATTAGGAGAGCCTCCTGGTAGCTAGGACAAAAGGAGGAAATAAGTAGACTACAGTTGCCTTTGTAAGCATGTCTCCTTAAAGGGTATGGCAGTCTGTGAATACACAAGGGGATGTGTATGTGTGTGAGAGAGAAAAATGAGCACACAACATGCCTGAGTTAAAGAGTGAGGAGCTTCATGGTGCCAGGAAAAGATGGAGAAGTACATTATAATGTCTTTTTAGGTAGGTCTTTCTCTTGGACCTGCTTATTCATGACTAAGCAATTGAGTGCCAGGCAAGGAGAACTAAAAGACACAACGTTTCTGACTGTAAATAATAGCTATGAACTTCCTGGCAGCCAAGATGAGAAGAGAAATAAGCGTTCGCATCTGCTCAGTCTTAGTGTATCCTCACCAGGGCCTATCTGCTTGTGACAATGGATCCAACTGCATGCGAAGGTGTCTGTGTGACAGGGAAATCACAGGGCTGCATATGGGAGCTATTGGAAATTTCCTGGGTGAGGGTGAGCTATGGAGAAAGGACAAATTGCATTGAGTTTGAGGTCTGTCAGGGGTGCTGTTCTTGCTGTGTGAAGGCATCCTCTCGGGGTTCAGAGAGGACAACGGCGGGAGGCCAGCCGAGCCCTGCTGTCCTCAGCTGGGCTCCAAGGCCGGGCATAGCCAGCGTAAGGCAGCAGCAGCCGGTCTTGCGTGCCATCAGGGCTGACGAGGCGCCTGACAGCCAGCAGGTACTCTCGGTGGGGGGCCAGTGGTGGGCAGGGGCAGTGGCCTGGTGCCCACACATACTCTCGAGTCCGTAGTGGTGAGTGGTTCTTATAAATCAGCAGGATTCGAACTTCATACTGGGTTTCCTGGGCTTGGCGGTGGCGGCTCAGAACTCGGGCTTGGAACACTGTGGGCAGGGCCAGGAGGAGGGTCAGCAGAGCCAGCTCAAGGGTCAATGATGGGTTAGAAGTCTCAACCAGTGAGTCAAATAGGAGCCTGGCACCAGTAGTCCCAGCTCTTCAGGAGGCTGAGATCTGAGGGTCACAGCTCCAAGCCAGCCTGGGCAGTTAAGTCCTTGCGACTGGTATCTCCCATTAACCAGCAAAAAGCTGGAAGTGAAACTCTTGCTCCAACTGGTAGAGCACTAGCTCAGGGACAATCCCTAGGCCCCGAGTTTAAGCCCCAAGACTGGCACAACAAAATAAAAAGGGGTCCTATGAGGTCAGAGGTCATCAGGTCTAGTTATTCAGGGCTGGGTGAGGGTCGGGGCCGGGGTCTCACCAAAGTCGCTGCCGCAGTAGTGGAGCAGCCGGTGGGCGCGACCGCGGGTGTCGGGGCACGGTGGGCAGGCGTCTGCGGGGGACAGCGCTGTGAGGGGAGGGGATCACCGCTCCCGCAGACCCCACCCCAGTGCACCGCACCTCACCTGGGGGCGGGGTCCGGGCCCTCGTGGGGGCGGCGGCCGCGGGCGGGAGGTCCGGGGGCGGGGGCTCCACCTCCCGGGGCTGAGGCTGCCGCAGGGCCCAGCCCAGGGTCTGCGCCTGCGCCTGGAAGGGGCCGTAGCGCTCCCGAGGGAGCCAGAACTCAAAGTGCACCCCGGGGTTGGGCTCCTGCAGGAGGACCTGGCGAGGAGGGGCGGGGCCGGGGCTGACCCGTGGGGGCCCCCGCGGGACCCCAGCCTGCACCCCTCACCCCGCCTCCCGCTCAGATCCTCTTCCTGCTGACCAGGCCCCAGCCTCCCTCCTCAGACTAACCCAAGTTCCACCCTCCGGAGACCCCGTCCCCGGATGCTGACCTCTGACCTCCCCCCCACCTCCCGGAGCCGCCCCCCCCTCCCGCCCCGCACCTGCAGGAGCAGGTCTTGGGAGGTGGGGCCGGCGGCGTGCAGCTTCTCCTCGGGCCCCGGGGCCCGGATGTAGACCACGCGGGTGCCCGCGGCCTCGAAGGTGCCGGGCGGGCTGACCGCCCCGTGCCCGTTGAGCACGTAGCGCCCGTCGCCCGTCAGCAGCGCTGCAAGGGAAGGCGTCTGGGCGCCCGCACGTCCCGTTCCCACCGCCCCGGCCTCGGTTTCCCCACCCCTGCCCGAGCTGCGGCCGGGGACAACCGCCTCCCACTCCGGCCTCCACCGTACCCAGGTGGTTGCGGCTGCGCTGGGCCACGCGGATGTGTCTGGCGCCCTCGGGGATCAGGGTCACGTTCCAGTAGCCCGCGAAGGCACCTGCGCGGGAGAATATGGGGGTAGCCCACGGGGGGCGGGGGGGCGTTTGAACGGTGATGTGAGGATTCAGTGAGACACGTCGAGGAGGCAACTAGTTAACTAGGTCCGCGCGAGTGACTGGAGTCGCGGGGAACACGCTACAGCGCGGCAGGGAAAGGGTGGGAATCCTATCGCTTCCGGGGAGGGTGGGACGACCTACGAAGAGCCAATCAGAAGGACGGGCGCGAGGGGCTGGACCTCAGGCTGCCCAATCAGCTTGGGCCTTTGCTTCCGGGGGGGAGGGGGGGCGTGACTGGTTAAAGGGTCCGCTCCCGAGGTGATGCGAGGGACGGGGCGGGGCGGGGCGGGGCGGTCACCGGCGTCACGGAACACGCGCTGCACGAAGAGGCAAGAGTCATTGGCACCGCCACAGCGGCCGCATCGGTCCTCGAGGGCGCCTGAGCCCAGTACCCCGTCACAGCCGGCACTCTAGAGTCAGGGACACGCGGTTCACCGGCTTAGACGCGGCTGGCGGGGAGCGGGAGGAGAAGGGCGGGGACTGGGGGCTCAAAGGCGCCTGACGCCTGTCATCCCAGCTACTCCGGAGGCTGAGATCTGAGGATCGCGGTTCGAAGCCAGCCCGGGCAGGAAAGTCCCCTTGGGCCTCTTACCTCCAATGAACCACTCAAAAACCGACAGTGGCGCTGTGGCTCACGTGGTAGGGCGCCGGCCTGGTGCCTGGGCCCCGAGTTCGAGCCTCAGGACGGAGAGGGTGGGGGATGGGGAGGGGCCAGGCCCGGATGAGCGCGGCAGGGCCCGCCCGGCGCATCCTTACCAGACAGCGGCCAGCCACGCAGAGACCCTGGGCTCCTGGGCTGCAGGGGGTACCGTCCAGGACGCGGCCAAAGCTGTGGTAGAAAGTATGCCCCTGGGCCAGGCAATTGAGCTCACACGGATTGGGCGCTGCAGGGTGAGAGGAGTAACGCTACTAAGAGGTTCAGCCAAAGTTACACCTCGAGGCTGAAGCACAGCCAGGTCTGGAGCCCCAGCCTACGCTGCCTCCAGTAATGTGGCCTCTCCCAGGCAAGTACTCCAGATTAGACTAGTCTACTCTTGAAGGTGCTATCCATGATTAATTACCCTCCTTGCCATCCTTCTTTCCTTCCTTCAGTGTTGTGCACTGACTCCGCACACCTACTGTTTGCTAGACACCGTTGCCAGCACCAGGCAGAATTCAGTTCTTGGGCCCAGCACCAAGCTCCTGCTCTGCCCACTCAGGTCAGGGCCTCTTTCTAACCTAACTGCCCCACCCTCTCCATCAGACCACACCCCCTCTACCCTCCAGGCCTTCCTACTCAGGCCCAGCCTCCCCCTAGAGCCCCACCTCCCACCTTCTTTTTCCAGACCTTACCCCAGATCAACCAGTTTCATTGCAGTTACCCATCCCATTCAGACCCAGTAAAAACTTTGTCCGAACTGAGGGAGTAGGGTGTAGCCTGGGCCTCAGTTTCCCTTGAGCCAAATAGGCTATGTGCCCCTCACGCACATAGCCCAGATGCCAGCCTGAGCTTCAAACTTGGGCCCTCCACCCAGCTGGGCCTCACGGGCAGACAGCCTAGTCAGATCAGGAGCTGGTGGAGGCTGGCCTCTGTTAGGGGTGGGATTTCCACAAGGTTCCTTCAATTCTCAGGGCAAAAGCAAGAAGAGGCAGAAAACCAGCCCAGGAGGCTTTTTCCCCATCCCAGGCTTTTCTTATCTATGTGTCTCCACGACGGTGTCTGAAGCTGCCAGTCTCCCTTCGATCTGGAGGCGTGCTGCCCCGGGCACCCAGTTATATAACTCGCTATTTTCAGCTCAGTGCGACATTTCCTGTTACTGGGATAAGTTTAAGAACCGTTGGCCTCTGGATACAGCACTGAGTAAATCCTCAAGCCGGTGTTTGGCCTCTGCAGAATGGACCCTGCTTCCTTCGGTCACTGCTTCTTGCTTTACTTCACCAGCTCCTACATAGCCTTCAAAGCCCCAGTGCCAATGTCCCCATCTCTGTGCAAGTCTCCAATTCCCTTTCTCCTCCTGAACCAGCTCTGACAAAAGGCTAGGTTACTCACCCCCGTGGAAGGGCACCCATTGGTAGGTCTTCTGGGTGCCCAGGACAGGGCGGCCATTGTAGAGTGCACACTGTATGTCCCGGAAGGGTACGGCCCCTGGGGGACATTCCTGGGGGTAGAAAGAGGTGTGTCAACTCCAGGGAGCCCCGGGAACCTGGAGGCATGGCAAGGCGTAGGTGGAGCATCTGTGGGGAAGTGAGAGGGATTCAGGGCAGGCTGGGGGGGGGCGAGGGGGGTGAACCCAGCTTACTGGCAGCTGGCAGAGGCGGTACTCATGGCTGTCCCCCCAGCACGGGTCTTCCTCAGGGAACCTGAAGGGAGCAGGGTGGCTTGAGCTCGGCTACAACTCCTGGGGACTCCCCGCCCAGTCCACCCTCCGCCCACACCAGCCCCACCCGCATTCCAGTTGGGTCCAAGGGATGAAAGGGCATGGCATGTGTGGGCAGGCAGGGGGCGGGGCCGGGCCGGGGCCGCGGGCGGGGCGGGGCCAGGACGGGGCGGGGCCGGGGAGGGGAGGAGAGGGGCGAGGGCGGGGCCGCACCACGGGGGCGGGGCCTGGGAGGGGAGGGGCGGGGCCAGGGCAGGGCGGGGCCGGGGAGGGGAAGAGAGGGGCGAGGGCGGGGCCGCGCCACGGGGGCGGGGCCTGGGAGGGGAGGGGCGGGGGCAGGGCGGGGCCGGGGAGGGGAAGAGAGGGGCGAGGGCGGGGCCGCGCCACGGGGGCGGGGCCGGGGAGGGGAGGGGCGGGGCCAGGGCAGGGCGGGGCCGGGGAGGGGAAGAGAGGGGCGAGGGCGGGGCCGCGCCACGGGGGCGGGGCCGCGGAGGGGCGGGGCCGGGGCGGGGCGAGGCCTCGCCCCTCCCCTCACCGGATGCAGCGCCGGCTGCGCACCGAGACGCCCCGCCCGCAGGAGCTGGAACAGCGGCTCCAGGACCCCCACGGCGTCCACTCTCCCGGACCCTACTTGAGGAGACAGAGGCAGGTCAGCCTGGAGACGAGAGCAAGACCCCACACACTGCCCACCACGTCCTCATCCGACCCCTGGGCTCCTGCTCCCCACTTACCTGAGCACTGCCCCCCAAACTACAACTTAGGAGGGTCCACAGCAAAAGCAGAAGGTTCTGGAAGAGACGAGGTCTGGAGGGAACAAGGGGGTTCTCTCCAACTGGTGGCCGCAGGAGGCGGGAGCTGAGCCTCATCCCTGCCCTGGCTGGCTGCACAGTACCCAGTAACAGTAGCTAAACCTCTCTGAGCTCCTTTGTCACCTCTGAAAAGATCAGAGGTATGGTAGCCCCCTCCTCCACCCCGCTCTGCAGGGAAGTTTTGCATTTTGGGTTTGTTGTTGTTGCTGTGTTGGTCGTGGGGCTTGAACTCTGGGCCTGGGGGCTGCCCCTGCGCTCTTCAGCCCAAGGCGGGCTCTCTACCACTTAAGCCACAGCACCACTTCTGGTTTTCTGGTGTTTCATTGGAGATAAGAGTCTCACAGACTTTCTGCCTGGTCTGGCTTTGAACGGTGATCCTCAGATCAGCCTCCTGAGTAGCTAGGATTACAGGTGTGAGCCACCAGGAGCCCACCTGAAGGAAAGTTTGGGAGGGTTGATTGAATCAAATAGAGTGAGACTATTACATGCTATTACTGAGTATTCCAAATGCACACTATAGGGGCTTGACCAGTGTTTGCTGATTGAAGGAATCATTGCGCAGATCGGCCCCCTCATCATTCTCCCTCTCATCAATGTTTCTACCTTCCTCTGTGGCCAGGGATCAGCCATTGCGCTTCTTGGGACCTCAGTTTCCCCATTTGTGCACTGTAGGCCAGCTGGACTCAGTCCATGATTCTAGGAGACCCTGCAGAGGGTGTGACCAGTGGGGTTGAGTCAGATGCTAAGTCCCTGCCAGAGTCCCCTCCTCCCCTCCTCCAACTGAGGCAGTCCCAGGATCAGGGAGGCAGGGAGGGGTGACCTGGCCCCAGTCCAGTGGTGGCCTCATGGTCTCACAGCAGAGGGTGTGGGAGGGAGTGCCCAATGGCCTGCCTGGGGAGGAAGAGGGTGAGATGAGCCTAACCAGGAAAAAGGAGGCAGCTGGGGCCTCAGTTTCCCCAGTTGTCCCCTCTGCAGAGAGGGATGAAGTCACTCTGACACCCAGACACCCACACCCTCCTCAAGATCAAGGCTGCCCTCTTGACCCACAGCTGGGTGACCTGCTTGGTCCCCACCCCGCTGTGAGTTGGATGGAGCAGGGCTGGCCCAGGAAGCAGGAAGCCATGAGGACTGACAGCTAAGCTGGGGCAGGGGGCTTAGCCCGGGGGTGGGGGGGCACGGGGCCCGGACCACTGGGGTGGGAGCGCTGCAAAGACTACCAGCCCACTGCGCTCTAATTCCCAAAGCAGCAGCCCGCTCCTCTGCTGGCTGCCCCACTGCTTGGGGGGGGGGGTAAGCCAGGTTCCTGGGCCTCAGTTTCCCCAGGAAGATGTGGGATCACTGAGCTCAGCGGCTCTGCCTTCATCGATCCTCCACCCGGCAGAGACGCGGGAGGGCAAAGACCGTGAGGTCACCGGGCCGGGATGGTGGTAGGATAGGAAGAAGGACTTACCCGGTGGCGTAGAGCCCAGGCAGCGGTTCCGGGCTTCCCGGGCGGCCCTAGAACGAGCGGAAACGGCGGGGCCCGAGGTGTGGGTGGGGGAGCTCCGGCCGCCCCGCCCTGCCGGAGCCTCCGGGACGCGCCCCGGCCCCGGGGCCGCAGGGTCCAGGCCCGACGCGCCCCCGCGCGGCCGGATCCGAGGCCAGGTGCGGATTGTCCGACGGGAGCCCGGTGGCGTCCGCGACCTTGGGAAGCCGGGCGGGCGGAGGGAGGGGGGAGGGGGGGGCGGGTAGAACGCGGGGCCCGGCCCCCCTTCACCCCACCCAGGGCTGCTATTCCGGGCGCCGCGCTCAGGGCCCGGGAATGCGCGCGCGGAGGTCGCCCTGCGCGGGGACGGGAGTCCGGGCGCCTCCCCGCGGACCCCGGGACTGAGACCCCTGCGGGGACCTTGACGCTCCCGATCCCTTCCTTCCTTCCTTCCTTCCTCTCTCGGGGTTCCCCCGCTCCAGGTCTCCGCACCCCATCCGCCCCCCCCCCCCTGCGCACTGGGGAGAAGTTCGCCCCGGGGCCGGGCGTGGGGGGCGGAGAGACCCTCCCAGCTGGCGCATTCCCGGGCGCTGCTGTCACCCGGGCGCGCCCCACCCCGCCTCACCCCCCTCCCCGCCCTCACACACCTCCCCCCGGCCCGGCCCCCCGGCTGCCAGCGCCGCTCCCCGGCCAGTCCCGGGGCCAGGAGGCGCCTTCCGAGTCTCCAGACAAGGTGAGCCCTGGCCTCGCCCTCTCCAGCCTCAGTTTCCCCATCCCGTCAAAGAGTCTCCCCGTGGACCTGTCGGGTGGACCTGGACTTTTCTGCTCAGACCAGCAACCCCTGGGACATCCCAAGAGCTCCCAGCACCCAACCTCGTCGGTCGCGGCGTCCGGTGGCCCGCACCAGCTTGTCTCGCCATCGCCCCACGGCGCCCCCTGGCGCTTGGCTGGGGGTTGAGCAGGATCGGTGGATATCTGTGCTCTGCCCCCCACCCCCCCACCCCAGGTTTGGCCCAGGCTCAGCTCCCACGTCCCCCACTTCAGGAAATCCACTTTTCCTGTGTGTGTGAGCCGGTCCTGGAACTTGAACTCAGGACCTGGGTGCTGTCCTGAACCTCTGTAGGCTGGTGTTCTACCACTTGAGCCACTTCATTGGAGATAAGAGTCTCATGGACTTTTCTGCCCCCGGTTGGCTTTGATCCTCAGATCCTCAGATCTCAGCCTCCTGAGCAGCTAACCTTCTCCCCCCAGTGTCTGTCCAGCTCTTCCAGCCTGGGAGGGCCTCAGAGCAGAGCCACCCAGTGCCACTTACTGAGCACTGTCATACCCTGTGCCCTCGCAGACATTCACAGCTGGGAGTGTGTAATCCCAGCTTTCCATCTGGAAGCTTGAGGAAGTACCCAGGCCCACTATAGGGGAGGGTGGAGCTCAGGAGCCCCCTCTCAGAGACAGTGGGTCAGCCTTGGCCAGGGTGAGTACGTGCTGGAGCCAGAGGCCTGGGAACGATGAGGTGGACTGGAGAAGCAGAGGATGGGTAATGCCAGTGGGGGGGGTGCTCTAACTCTGGCTGCTGTGGGGGCGGGAGGCGATGAGGACTGGGACTAAACTGGGTACAGTGGGTAGTTCCTGCCCTATTTGGAGACAGAATCGTGTGTGTGTGTGCATGCGCGCACACATATGCATGCGCACCAGAACTGGGGCTTGAATTCAGAGCCTTGTGCTCTCACTTGGCTTTTCCATTCAAGGCTGGTGCTCTACCATTTGAGCCACACCTCCACTTCTGGCTTTTTGCTGGTAGATTGGCGATAAGAATCTCATGGACTTTCCTGCTTGGACTGGCTTCCAACTGGGACCCTCTGATCTTAACCTCCTGAGTAGCTAGGATGAAAGGCACAAGCCACCAATGCACAGCTTTAGAGGTAAAATCTACAGCAGTTAAAGTTGCACCCCCACTGAACAGGAGTGGGGGTGGTGTGGGTGGGGGGCTGTCGTCCTACAGAAGAGTATGTGGGTATCATCTGGGGGTCCCGAGTCCTGGATGAAATCAGAGCTTGAGGATCAGAGACCCCAGGAGAGAAGGAGAGCAGGCCAGCCAGAATAGGGATGGCAGAAAGTGGTCATGGACCAGCATCGTGGACACAGTGGTAATGCTGAGGAGCAGGGCCTGGGTGGGGTGATAAGCTTGGTTAGCAGGAATAGAGGGGGTAAGAGGAGGGCATCTGCGCCAGGCAGTGCAGAGACCCTCTGCTGAGTACCCATAGAAGTGTATTAGAACAGGCACTGAACCCTGGACAAGAAAAATTGTGGGAATCCAGGTGCCAGTAGCTTACACCTATAATCCTAGCAACTTGGGAGGCTGAGATCTGAGGATTGTGGTTCAAAGCCAGCCTGAGCAGGAAAGTCCATCAAACTCTTCTCTCCAATGAATCACCAAAAAGCCCAAAGTGGAGCTGTGGCTCAATTGGTAGCAAAAATGCTCTGAGACAGCACTCAGGCCCTAAGTTCAAGCCTAGGACTGGCAAAAAAAAAAAAAAAAAAAAAGAGTTGTGGGGTCCTGCCTCTCCTCACTCTTGATCACACAACAGGAGATGCAGATAGCATGTTCCCCAGGGGGCTCTGAAGGTGACAGCTGGCGAAGGGCAGGGCAGGGCAGGCTGCGCTGAAGCTGATGTTCTCAGTGACCCAGGGAGGGGGCTTCTGGCTTCCCTTCCCCACTGGATCTTTTTTTTTTTTTTTTTTTTTGTCAGTTGTAGGTCTTGAACTCAGGGCCTGGGTGCTGTCCCTGAATCTTTTGCTCAAGGCTATCACTCTACCACCTTGAGCCACAGCACCACTTCTGATGTTCTGGCACTTAATTGGACATAATAGTCTTTTGGACTTTCCTGTCCAGGCTGGCTTTGAACAGGGTGCCCGGCGCCTACCAGTTCTTTGTGTGGTCTCTGGCCTAGAAGTGGGTAGCTGGGTCTCCTACTCTGAGCTCCAGCCAGGAGCCCCTCCTTGGGGCAAGGTAAAAAAAAATAGGGCACGTGGATATTAAGGCTCAGCCTCACTAACCTGTTTCTGTGGGCTCAGGGACGTGGACTTAAGAACCTGGCTCCTTTCATTAAAAGCATGGTTTTATGAACTTTAACATTAGTTCAGAGCTCAGGTGCAGGTAGCTCATAGCTGTAATCCTAGCTACATAGGAGGATGGGATCTGAAGATCTCTGGTTCAAAGCGCTAACCTGGGCAGGAAAATACATGAAACTCTTATTTCCAATGAACCACAAAAAGCCAGAAGTGCAGGTATGCCTTTGTTGTAGAGTTGTAGAGTGCTAGCCTTGAGAAGAAAAAAAAAAAGCCAGGACAGAGCTCTCGAAGTCCTAAGTTCAAGCCCCAGTGCCAGCATAACTAATGTCCTCTTGTCTGTCCCAGGATGGCTTATGACATTGAGCTTGCTCTCATAATTAGACAAGACTGGCTCAATGGAAACAGACTTGCTGTGGAAATGAACCACTGGTGCTGATGCTCACGCAGCACCTTCCACACTACCGGAGGGGATCGATGTGGGCATGGAGGTCAATGATGTAGGAGAAAAGGGGGAAAGAGGAAGTGGGCAGGGGCCTGCCCTGCAGCGGCACCTGCTGTGTGTGTGTGTGTTGGGGGGGTAACACCCAAGATGTCTACTCTGCCCACGGAAACTGGGACGCTCAGGGAGGCTACCCAGCAGGTCTGGATGTGGCATCTTCTGGGCACACAGCAGGGTACCAGGACCAAGGCTGGATCTAGTACCTGTGAGTAAACTTCCTTTCTGTCCTTTTTGGACAGAAAACCAACAAAGGGAAAAAAGTAAACCATCAGATTGTGATGGAATAGAATGTAAGTGACACGAATTAAGGGTACAGAATTGTGGGATGACCTCCTGGGCAAAGTGACCTCAACTATGACAAGACATCAGGCGAAGATTCAGGGCCTGTAATCCTACCTACTCAGGAGGCTGAGATCTGAGGATCGAGGTTCGAAGCCAGCC
Source organism: Dipodomys merriami (assembly GCF_024711535.1). Classification (NCBI taxonomy): domain Eukaryota; kingdom Metazoa; phylum Chordata; class Mammalia; order Rodentia; family Heteromyidae; genus Dipodomys; species Dipodomys merriami. Next base: position 5,230,887 of record NW_027206291.1, read on the forward strand.
TTGGTAAGAAAGTCTATGAGACTCTTTTTTTTTTTTTTTGGTCGGCTGTGGGACTTGAACTCTGGGCTTGGGTGCTGTCCCTCAGCTCTTCAGCTCAAGGCGAGCGCTCTACCACTTGAGCTACAGCGCCACTTCCGGTTTTCTGGTGGTTTATTGGAGATAGGAGTCTCACAGTCTCTCCTGCCCAGGCTGGCTTTGAACCACGATCCTCAGATCTCAGCCTCCTGAGTAGCTAGAATTACAGGCGTGAGCCACCAGCGCCCGGCTAGAAAGTCTATGAGACTCTTATTTCCAATGAACTATTACAAAAGCCAAAAGTGGAGATGTGGCTCAACTGGTAGAGCACTAGCCTCCAGCAAACAAAGCCCAGGCTATGAAGTCAAGCCTCAGCTCTAAAAAAAAGATTCAAGGAAGCCAGGCGCCAGTAGCTCATGCCTATAATCCTAGCTACTCAGGAGGCTGAGATCTGAGGATTGCAGTTCAAAGCCAGCCCAGGGGCTGGGAAGGTGGCTCAGTGGTAGAGTGCTTGCCTTGCATGCATGAGGCCCTGGGTTTGATTCCACAGTACCACATAAGCAGAAAAAGCCAGAAGTGGCACTGTGGCTCAAGTGGTAGAGCGCTAGCCTTGAGCTGAAGAGCTGAGGGACAGCACCCAGGCCTAGAGTTCAGGCCCCACGACCGGCAAAAAAAAAAAAAGCCAGCCCAGGCAGGAAAGTCTGTGAGACTCTTATCTCCAATAAACCACCAGAAAACTGGAAGTGGTGCTGTGGCTCAAGTGGTAGAGCACTTGCCGGAAGCTGAAGAGCTGAGGGACAGGGCCAGGCCCAGAGTTCAAGCCCCATGGCCAACCATGGGGGCTCCAGAAAAGAAAATTCAGGGGTAAGGAGTAAAGGTAAAGTAAAATAGCATGTGCAAAGGCTCTGAAGTGAGGTGAGCTTGTTGGAAATTCAAAGGTCAACAAAGAATCTGGTAGCAAATTTGTGATAACCCCTGTCAGAGCTTATTTAGACAAGATTTTTAATTTTTTATTTATTTTTTGTTGGGTCTCAGGGCTTGAACTCTGGGCCTGGGTGCTGTCCCTCAGCTCTTCAGCTTAAGGCTAGCGCTCTACCTCTTGAGCCACAGCACCACTTCCAGCTTTTTCTGCTTATGTGGTGCTGAGGAATATAACCCAGGGCCTCATGCATGCAAAGCACGAACTCAACCACTGAACCACCTTCTCAGCCCTGTTTAGACAATATTTTTGGAAGAAGAGGTCCCAGGAGAAAGAAGAGGCGGCTTCTAAGGATGACCAGAAAAAATTCAGCCTAGAAAGATGGTGCATGGGGGAAAGCCAGGCAGTCATAGCAAACTCCTGAAATCCTAAATATCCAGGAGGCTGAGATCTAGAGGATTGTGATTTAAAGTCAGCCAGGGTTATAAAAACAAAACAAAAGCCAAACTCTTTCTAAAATCATAACTACCACAAAGCAGGGCTGGAGGTGTGGCAAGGCATTGAAAAACTGAGAAAGATTTGGCCTTGGACGTGGTGGTTTCTGGAGGACCTGAGCCATGAGTTCAGGAATGCTCTCTGGCCATTACATTGAACCTTGTGACCACAGCCCCCATCCAGACCTGTATTGCTTTAGACTGCTGCTTCCCCAGCTCGTGGGCTGCAGGTCCTTGGAGCCCTTCACAGCCAGCTGAGGTCTCAGGAGCCCTGGCATATGGATGACCAGAGCTGGTCTGGGTCAGGTAGCTGACCATCTCCCCTTGGATACATTCAGGGAGGAGGGGTGGGAGGCCGTCACTGCTGAGGTGTGCAGGGGCCCAGTCAGCCTCTAGGGAATTGCTGTCGCCGGCTTGGTCAGCAGCCCCTGCTTCCACCTGAGGCAGGTATTTTGAGCAAAGCTTCCTGAGAAATCTGCTGAGTGCAGAAAGTTATCTCAGGTCAGCAAAAGAATGGAAACTGGGAGGGAAGCGGGGCCCACGATCTGGAGGTGGCAGGGTGGGGAGAGGGCGGGCTGGGCAGCCAGGCCCTGGTGGAAGGGAGGGGAGAATCCAGCTTGTGCCAGTGCATAGCCGTGCCTCAGTTTCCCCCTCTGTAGGTTGAGAGTATTAAGAAGCTCCCCCATGCACGTTTTTTGGGTGGGGGTGGGGGTGGTGTGGGAGGTGTGTGTGTGTGTGTGTGTGTGTGTGTGTGTGTGTGTGTGTGTGTGTGTGTGTGTGTGTGCGTGTGTGTATTGGGGCTTGAACTCAGAGCCTGGGTGCTGTCCCTAGGCTTTTGTTTGCTCAAGGCTGGTGCTCTACTATATGAGTCACAGCTTCATATGCAGTGTTTAATTAGATATAAGAGTTTCATGGACTTTCCTGCACAGGCTGACTTTGAACCACAGTCCTCAGATCTCAGCCTGCTGAGTAGCTAGGATTATAGGCATGAGTCTCTGGCATCTGGCATTCCCTTTCTTTTCAACATGGATGAAACTGGGGGCCATTCAAACTCACCACAGTGCATTCCTCAGTGACAGGTCATGCAAATGTGATACGAACCCTTCTCTATCTGATTTGAAGACATTTCATCACCCTAAAAGGATACCTGATGCCCATTAACAGTTACCCCATTCCTTACAGTCTGCCAGAGAGAGGCCTTTAGGGAGATTTCATCATCAGTTGCTCCCTGGGAGACCACAGTGTAGGCTAGAGTCCAGGAGCCAGGATCAGGGGTCAGCTGGGCAAGGAGGCTGGAGTGGGGGAGAACTCACTCAGAAAGGTACAGGCTGGCATTAGGAAGCTTCCACCCCCCACCCCCACCCAGCTCTGATGTGGTATTCAAGCCAGAGAACCCCAGCAGGCAGTGGAGGTGGGGGGAGCTGGTCTCAGAGCCATGGACGTCAGCTGACAGGCTGACTGCTGCAGGCTCTGGTGCCAGGACCTCCTGTTTCTTTCCTCAGGAAGCTCCTGTGTGCCACTGATGTAGCTGCCAGACCTGGGGCAAGGGCTCTGCCTGGCAGCTCTCACTGGGGCAGAAGCTTGTGGGGACCAGATGGTAGGGCCCAGGGCTCTGGGTCCAACACCATTTCAGCTCCAGGCCAGTCTGGGACACTCACAATTTGTGACTGAGGGGCTAGCTACTTTCCGGAAAGAACTTCACTGGCTCAGTTTACACCCAAAAGCTTCTCCCGATCCCCTGATTAAAGTGTGTGTGTGTGTGTGTGTGTGTGTGTGTGTGTGTGTGTGTGATGGCTCTGGGGTTTGAACTCAAGGCCTGGACACTATTTCTGAGCCTTTGTGCCAGAGACTAACACTACCACTTGAACCACATCCCCACTTCTGGCCTTTGGTGGTTAATGGACTTTCCTGCCCAGGCTGGCTTCGAATTATAGGTGAAAACCAATGTCTCCTGACTTGACTAAATCTAGAACACCTTCTTTCGTACTATTTTGTTTTAAGTACTGGGAATTGAACTCAGGGCCTTGTGCTTGCTAGGCAGGTGTTCTACTGCCTGAGCCCTGCTGCCAGCCCTTTTTTGTTTTAGTTATTTTTCAGATAGGATCTTCCAATTTTGCCTAGGCTCATCTGAAACCACAGTTCTTCTGACCTCTGCTCCCCAAGTAGCTGGGATGAGAAGCATGAGCCACCACACTCAGCCTCTTCAAGGTACTTTCAGCAGCTGTCATTTTACAAGGGCTGGGATGAGACTGTGTCTCAGACACACATAGCTGATACACAGGTTTTCATGTAATAGGTATGGAGCATGTCCCCAGCACATGTGCTATCAAGAGGAAGCTGACTTTTTTTTTTTTTTTGTCAGCCATGGAGCTTGAACTCTGGGCCTGGGCGCTGTCCCTCAACTCTTGAGCTCAAGACTAGTGCTCTACTACTTGAGCCACAGCACCACTTCCGATTTTCTGGTGGTTTATTGGAGATAAGAGTCTCATGGACTTTCCTACACAGGGTGGCTTTGAACCTCAATCCTCAGATCTCATCCCCTTAGTAGGATTACAGGTGTGAGCCACCAGCACCCGGCTGTTTTTTGGTTTTGATGCTGGTTCTGGGGCTTGTTGAATTCAGGGCCTGGATGCTGTTCCTTAGCTTTTTTGTTCAAGACTAGTGTTCTACCACTTGAGCCACAGCACCACTTTTGCCTTTTTGGTGGTTCATTGGAGAGATGAATCTCACAGATTTTCCTGCCTGTGCTGGCTTTGAACCTCAATCCTTCTATCTCAGCCTCCTGAGTAGCTAGGCTTACAGGACAGTGCCCAAGCCCTAAGTCCAAATCCTATTACTGGCACAATAAATAATACATAAATAACAAAATAAAAAAATTCTACACAGCCAGTGGCTCACACCTATAATCCTAGCTACTCAGGAGGCTGAGATCTGAGGATCCTGGTTTAAAGGCACCTCAGACAGAAAAGTCTCCATGAGATGCTTATCTCCAATAAAGTACTCAAAAAAACCCAGAAGTGGTGCTGTGGCTGAAGTGGTAGAGTGCTACTCTAGCCTTAAGCACCAAGAGGCTTAGGGAGGGTGCCCAGGCCCTGAGTTCAAACTCCAGGACCAGCAAAAAATAAAAATAAAAAAATACTGCACTTATAGTGTCCATCCTAGATGCCCCCTCCCATTTCACACACCAGGTGGACATATGTGCATTTGGGAGCTGTTTCTTGTGTCTAGTGGTGTGACAAGGCCACAATGTGAAATCTGGTATGTCTGGAAAATTCCAAGGCCTGATTCCAGCCACACGGAGCCCTGCTACCCCCTCCCTCCCCATTCACTGCGTTACATAACCTTTAGGGATTAATATTGTGGCTCCAAGAGGCAGCTGCCAGGGTATACACCCAGAGCTGTCCCTTCCTGGACTAGAAAGTGACATGCCCTCCCCAGGCCTCCTTGGGGCTCACCTGGAAAAGGAGGATGGATCCCGGGTCCCAGATCCATGTGACAGTAAAATGACAGGGCTCAGAAATGTCCCCATGGTTCTCAGGGGAGCCTCGGGCCACCTTTTCTCTCTGGTTCTGAAGTCATCAACTCAGAAACATAATCACTCCCTCCCCTACCAGACAGAAGCCACAAACACCAGGGTTTTGCAGCCTTCTCCATATATGGCACTTTCGCCCCTGTGAGGGTCCCCTTGATCCCTGTTGCCAGGCCTCACTTCCCTTCCCAGCAGCCCCACCCTGGAGACCTCTGGCGTTTCTCTAACTGAAGCCTACAATGGTTCCCAGTGCCTGGGGGTAACTCACCACCTGCAGGGAAGACCCAAAAATCAGACTCGGGGCTCAAAGTGCCCCGTGAAGCCTCCATCCAGCACTTTAAAGTCTCTGAGCCTCATTTTTCCTGCTCAGTGAAATGGGCGCACCACCAGTTCCCAACTGGCTGCAAAGCAAACTGACAGTGGCCGAGGATCACAGTGGCCTTTGTAATCCTAGCTACTCCGGAGGCTGAGATCAGAGGACTGCGGTTCAAAGCCAGCCCCCCCCCCCCGCCCTGCCCCGCAGCAAAGTCCAGTGAGACTCATTTCCAATTAACCACCAAAAGGCCAGAATGGAGTCGTGCCTCGAGTGGATAGAGCGCTAACCCTGCCAGAAAGAAAGCAAGCAAGAAAAAAAAGCTCATTGACAAGAGCTCCGGCCCCGAGTTCCAGCCCCAGGATGGGCACGCAGAGCCACCGCCAAAAAGAGCAAAGCGACGGAGCGCGGGATCTTCGCTCCTAGTTGGGCGCCGCGCGCTGATCCCTCCCCATGCCCAGGAGCCAACTCACGCTCCCCCCCACACACACACCCCGCACCTGCAGTTCGGGCTGGGGTTGGAGGGGGGGGGGTTGGAGCTGACCCGCCCTGGGGCTTCTGAGCCCCGCCCCGGCCCGCCTCACCCTCCCACCGCCACCCTCACCCATAAAGCCGCGCCCGGGCTGCTCGCGGGCCCGGATCGGCGGCGCTGCGCAGTGTCCGCTCGGGGCGGCGGCGGCGGCGGCGTGCCCGGGCCCCCGCGCAGATGGAGCCCGCGTCGCGGCGGCCGCGGCGGAGGAGCCGCCAGCTGGTGGCCACCTTTCTGCGCGACCCCAACTCGGGACGCGTCTACCGGCGCGGGAAGCTGATTGGCAAGGTTTGGTGTGTGTGTGTGTGTGCGTGCGTGTGTGGCACCTAGAGATTGCTGCCAGGGGGCCTGGATCGCAGCCTGGATCGGGGTGGAGGGGTCTCAGCCCCGAGGGGCGGGGCGCGCGCGCGCCTGGCTTTTGTCTCCGCGGGGGTCCCGCGCTGCGCGTGCGCGCGCGGGCTGGGCGTCTGGGGCTGTGGGTATAACGGTTGTAGAGTGTGGCTTCAATGGCGGGAACCGTCTCTGGAGGGCTGTGGAGCGTGTGTGTTTGGGGTGTGGGTGATCCTCTTTAAGCCTGTGTGTGTGTGTCATTTCCAGGTGTGCGCGCAAATGTGCTAAGCATCTGAGATGTGCCAAACATCTCCGCCCTTAAACATCTGTGCTAAACACCTCTTGAATGTTGAGTTGTGGGTCTGTGTATTTCATCCCTGTTGCTCGTGTGCTGTGTCCACGCATCGTAGAGTGTGTGTGTGTGTGTGTGTGTGTGTGTGTGTGTGTGTGTGTGTGTGTCCAGCATTGCTCTGGAGCCAGTGGCCTGTATCCAGCGGCTCCAGGTGTGTCTCTGGTCTCAGTGTGTGTGTCTGGCATCTTTGTAGGTGTTCAGTGTTGTGTGTGTGTGTGAATCTGTGTGTGGTGTGTCCACGCATGAGGGTGTGAGCTGTGTGTCTTCATGTCTCAGATGTGCGTACGTGTGTAAAAAGTCCAGGCAGCCAGGATGAACGCTGGTGGCTCACCCCTGTCATCCTGGCTACTCAGGAGGCTGAGATCTGAGGGTCCTGGTTCAAAGTCAGCCTGAGCAGGAAAGTCTGTGAGACTCTGATCTCCAATGACTACCGACAAGGCTGCAGGTGGAGCTGTGGCTCAAGGGGTAGAGCACTCGCCTTGAGCAAAAAATAAAACATTAAAAGCTCAGCGACCGCGCCCAGGCCCCGAGTTCAAGCCTCAGGACCGCCACCGAGAGAAAATGACATCTTGGCACAAGGTCCGTCGTGGCCCCGTGCTTCTGAAGCCCGCACCCCCGTCTCCCGCAGGGCGCCTTCAGCCGCTGCTACAAGCTGACTGACATGTCCACCAGCGCCGTGTTCGCCCTCAAAGTGGTGCCGCGCGGCGGGGCCGGGGGCGGCGCGGGGCGGCTGCGCGCTCGGGGGAAGGTACGCCCCCACGCCCCACGTCCCCGGGAAGCCCCGGCCTGTCCTCCCTGCCGGTAGTAGGAGCCAGCTGCATGCACTGGGCTGGGCTGGAATGCTGGGGGCTTCCTATGTGTGGGGTGCTCCCTACAGGTGGAGCGGGAGATTGCCCTGCACAGCCGCCTGCGCCACCGGAACATCGTGGCCTTCCACGGACACTTTGCTGACGGCGACCATGTGTACATGGTGCTGGAGTACTGCAGCCGCCAGGTGTCCTGGGGGAGGGACCGAGGGCGGGCTGGGGAGGGGAGCCCCCCCCCCAGGAGCTGGGCCCTGGGCTGGTGTGGGCAGGGCTGGACCTGGATGGGCGGGGCCAAGAGGCAGCTAGACACGCCCTTGCTGCGCTGCTGGGCCCCTCTGCACACCCCATATCCCATCTTTACCGACCTGGTTCTACCTGTACCCTCCACCAGTGGACAGTCACCAGTTCCCACATAAGACTGACCATCTGTCCATCCATAGCCATCCGTGCTCACACACCTAGACACACCGGGGCTCACCTGTGCCCAGCTTGCCAGCTTAGTTGGGATCATCAGATCCAGCTGAATGAACTTGTTTCTACTTTGCCCTATGTCTACCCCCAGGCCCCCTGTGCTCACTTGAGCTCCTCTTTCCCCCAGCCATGACTCCCTTGGCCCAGTTCAAATTAGTTTGCCTTTATAGACCTCTTAAACATGTTCTGCCCACCTTGCTCAGCTGTACATCTGAGGCCACCTGGACCTTTGTGCCTAGTGGATGCCCATGCTTTGTTCAAGTCTGATCATCTAGCCAGGTGCTGGTGGCTCACACCTATAATCCTAGCTACTCAGGAGGCTGAGATCTGAGCATCATGGTTCAAAATCAGCTTAGGCAAGAAAGTCTGTGAGACACTTTTCTTCAATTAACCATTGTGCAGTCGGAAGTAGAATTGTGATTCAAGTGGTAGAGCGCTGGCCCTGAGCACAAAAGTTCAGGGACAGCACCCAGGCTCTGGGTTCAAACACAATAAATAAATAAATAAATAAATAAATAAATAAATAAATAAATAAATAAATACCTCCTATGTAGCTCTTTTCAAACTCTTCTGTGGCCATGTAGGCCTATCTGAACTCACCTATGTCCTTATCTATGCCCATCTGTGTCCACCCATCCTTAACCGTGCTTGCCTGTCACGGGGATGTCTGAACCTGCAGTCCCTGGCCCATGTGCTGAAGGCCCGGCAGACCCTGACAGAGCCAGAGGTGCGCTACTACCTGAGAGGCCTGATCAGCGGCCTGCGCTACATGCACCAGCGGCGAATTGTGCACAGAGACTTGAAGCTCAGTGAGTACTGGGAGAGCAACCACAAGGAGCTAGGGGTGGGGGAGCACCTACCCTCACACCAGCACCCCTCCCGCAGGTAATTTCTTCCTTAACAAGAATATGGAAGTGAAGATTGGAGACCTAGGGTTGGCTGCCAAAGTAGGGCCTGGGGGCCACTGCCACAGGTGAGAGGAGGGGGGATCTGGGTGATCCAACCCTAACCTGGATCTCTGGCCTTCCTGAGCCCAGATCTCTTTATCTCCCAGAGTGCTCTGCGGGACTCCCAACTTCCTGGCCCCAGAGGTGGTGTCCAGAAAGGGACACTCTTGCCAGTCAGACATCTGGGCCTTGGGCTGTATCATGTAAGTGAGATCTTGTGTGTCCCAGGTGTGGGGAAAGTGGGCAGGGCCACCTAGGTGGGACCAGGTGCAGGTAGGTCAGCACCGGGAAGGGGGTCAGGGAAGGTGAATAGGGAGATGGGCAGCAGGTATGGAGCGATGCAGGAGAGGAGCAGGTGTGAGCAAGCATTCGATGGAATTGAAAAAGTGTAACACAGGTGTGTCCAGGAGAGCCAGGTGTGGAGGCAGGTGGGCAGACAGATGGAGTCTGCTGAGCTGCGAGCACAGGAATGAGCAGGTGTGAGCAGAGATATGGGAAAGTGAAGGCAGCATGTGTAGAAAGCAGGTGTATGTGGCTGGGTACAGACAAGGTAGGCGTGAGTCCACCTTGTTTTGTTGTTTTTGTCTTGGTACTAGGGCTTGAATTAGGAACTAGGCGCTGACCCTGAGTTTTTAACTCAAGGCTGGTGCTCTACTACTTAAGCCACAGCTCCATTTCCAGCTTTTTGGAGATAAGAGTCTTGCAGGCAGAGCACCAGTAGCTTATGCCTGTGAGCCTAGCTACTCAGGAGCCTGAGATGTAAGGATCCTAGTTCAAAGCCAGCTCAAGCAGAAAAGTCCATGCCATTTTTAATCTCCAATTAATCACAAAAGGCTGGAATTGGAGTTGTGACTCAAAGTAGTAGAGCGCTTCACTTGAGCAAAAGAGCTGGGACAGTGTATCCAGGTCCTGAGTTCAAGCCCCATGACTGACCAGAAAAAATAAAAATAGAAAAAAAAGAAAGAAAGAAAGAAAGAAAGAAAGAAAGAAAGAAAAAGAAAGGAAGGAAGGAAGGAAGGAAGGAAGAAAGAAAGAAAGAAAGAGTGAGCTCAGGAACAGTGTCCTGAGTTCAAGCCCCATAATCAATCTCCCCCCCCCCAAAAAAAGTCTCACAGACTTCCTGCCCACGCTGGCTTTAAACTATGATCCTCAGCTTCCTAACAGTATAGGGTTAAGCCACCAGTGCTCAGCCACATTTTGTTCTTGATTCCCACCTCTTTCAGGTATACCGTGTTGACTGGCACGCCCCCTTTCACGGGGACACCCCTGTCAGAGATGTACCAAAATATCCGTGATGGCCACTACCCAGAGCCTGCCCACTTATCACCGAATGCTCGCCGACTCATCGCCCGCCTCCTGGCACCCGACCCTGCTGAGCGGCCCAGCTTGGACCACCTGTTGCAGGAAGACTTCTTCACTCAGGTGGGGGCGCATCCCGAGGACTGGCCACCCCCAGAGGATGAGGGGCTCACAGTTGGGACTGAGCCTGAGCCCTCCTTCTCTGAAGGGCTTCACTCCGGAGCGGCTGCCTCCCCATTCCTGTCACAGCCCCCCCATCTTCGCTTTCCCCCTGCCTCTGGGCAGGCTGTTCAGGAAGGTGGGACAGCTGCTGGTGACTCAATGCGGGCCACCCTGTGAGTAGTTTACCTGTCCACAACTGCGTACCTCCACTCCCCCACCTCACCCCCTCCCCAGCTGTGCCCTGGGTGTACCACCATTTGTCCACATTTACAGTGGGGGTGGGATTGAGGGTGATTGGCAGGTGCCTCTGCCTATACCAGGGGAGAGACGCCCAGAGCCTGTACCACCCTCAGGTCCCTTCACTCCCAATACGGCCTCAGGTCCAGGAGAAGAGGGGCCAGAACCGGAGTCCATGGAGTGGGGCAGTGAGGTGAGCTATTAGGGTGAGGACAGGGGACACCTATAGAGGGTGTCCCTGAGCCCTCTGATGCCCTCTTCCAGCAGGCTTCCCTGAGCACCTAAGCAGAAGCTTCGATCTGTTCTGGGGCCCCAAGTCTAGGAGGACTCCTTCTTAGAGGTTCTATACTCACTCACAGGGGCTGGGACCCATCTGTCCTCCATCCTGGTGCACCCCAAGACTATGGGACTCTTCCCATTGCTCAATACTTCCTCCCTCCCTTCCTCCCTCCCTCCCTCCCTTCCTCTTTCCCTCCTTCCTTTCTCTTCCTTCCTTCCTTCCTTCCTTTCTTCCTTCCTTTCTTTTCTTTCTCTTCTCTCTCTCTCCCTCTCTCTCTCTCTCTCTCTCTCTCTCTCTCTCTCTCTCTCTCTCTCTCTCTTTCCATCTTTTTTTGTGCTGATATTGGGGCTTGAATTCAGGGCCTGGGCACTGAACTTTAGCTTCCTTGCTCAAGGCTAGCACTCTACCACTTGAGCCACACTTCCACTTCCAGCTTTTTGGTGGTTAATTGGAGATGAGGCTCACACACTTCTCTGCCTGGGTGAACTTTGAACTGTGATTCTCAGATCTCAGCCTTTTGAGTAGCACAGTGTGAGCTCCTGGCTCTGAGTCTTTGGTTTGTTCGATCACATTTATTCAGTTCTTACGTGTGCCTTTATCCAAAGTGGAAATGGGTCCTGCTGTGGGCCAGGCTGGGAGGGATCTTGGGGGGAATCCTTGGAGCTCCTCAACTACCCAGGGCTGTGTCAAGGCTGGGGGTTGCTCCTCATCTCCATTTTCTCCAAAGGCCTCCCTGTCCCAGAGAAGGGCTCCCGACCCCGAGGCTCCCCTCCACCCCATCACACAGGGAACCCTGCGGAGTGACCCGGCAGGTGAGCAGACCCTCATCCTTGACTGAGGCCATAGGTGGGTTAGAAGAATCTAGAAACAGGGACACAGATTGTTTCCTTGCTGCTGGCTCCGTACCTCGACTTTCCTAACTGACATAAGCAGAATGGACAGGATTCTCTTGGTTTGGGTTAACAATTGTCTGGATATAGGAAGTTACTTGAAGGGACCCCCCTCTTGGGGATGGACCTGTCTGTCCCCCTATCTATGGCTCTCTCTTCCCCCAGGATCTGGGAAGAGCCCACTGCAGGAGGTGGAGGCAGCCATCAGGAAACTACAGCTTTGCCTGGAGGCCGGCCTCGTGGGTAGGAAGCAGCCCCACTCTTTCTCTTGGTGTCCAGGAGCATTGCCTGTATCCCATGCACGAACCTCAGGACATGAGGAGTCCCAACGAGTCCTCAAGTCCTCTTACCGCCATGACAGCACTTGTTGGGGGGAGGGTACCCTTTTCTCAGGGGTCTGAGGGAGGTGTCTATTTTTTTTTGTTTTGTGGTCAGCCATGGGTCTTGAACTCAGGGCCTCGGCACTGTCCCTGAGCTCCTTTTGCTCAGGGCTCGTGCTCTACCACTTTGAGCCACAGCTCCACTGCCAGTTTTCTGGTAGTTTATTGGAGATAAGAGTCTCACAAACTTTCCTGCCTGGGCTGGCTTCCAACTGTGATCCTCAGATCTCAGCCTCCTGAGAGTAGCTAGGATGACAGGCGTGAGCCACTGGTGCGAGGCTCAAAAAAATGGATAATAAAATAAAACCAAGCTTCCTAATGCTTTGAACACTTGTGAGCAATTTGGGCTCACTCACTTCCAGAGCGAGCTGTCCAGGCTGGGTTTCTACCTGCAAGGCACAGGCTAGGAGATGGTGACTTGCTGTCCTCTCCCCTCCCCTCTGCCCCCTCCTGGACTTCTGTCCACTATGGGAGCCCCGGGTCCCTGGTCCAGCCTGCCTGGTGCCTCACCCCCATTCCCCTCACCTTCCCTCTGTGCCCAGCCATGCAGGCCCCCCCAGGGGAGCAGCGGCCCATTCTCTGGGCTCCCAGATGGGTGGACTACTCTAGCAAGTACGGCTTTGCCTACCAGCTGTCGGATGGGGGCAGTGGTGTCCTGTTCCGGGATGGCACCCACATGGCCTTGCGCCCTCCAGGCAGGTAGGTTGTAGGGTTCCTGTCCCCTAGGAATTCAGGCCCTCCCTGCATTTCTCTGACGTTCATTCTTTCAGGACTCATTTCACAGCTACTAGTAGGAAAGAGCAATGCCCCACACATGTATGACTAAGTCGATTTCAGAGGGTGCTTTTCTGACTAAACTGGGTGTCGTTGGGAGGGTAGATGACTCAGTAGTGTGGGGGTGAAGGGTCTCTGAAGCAGTGATGGACAAGAATGACAACTGCTGGGGGCGCTGGGGGCTCACGCCGGTAATCCTAGCTACTCAGGAGGCTGAGAAGTGAGGATCACGGTTCAAAGTCAGTCCAGGCAAGAAAGTCCGTGAGACTCTTCAATCCAATTAACCATTAAATAAGCCAGGAGTGGAACTGTGACTCAACCTGAGCACTAGCCTTGTGCAAAAAAGCTCAGGTACAGAGCCCAGGCCCTGAGTTCAAGCCTCAAGACTGCCCCTCCGGTCTCCCCCACCCCCACCCCCCATACCTGCTCCCACAAAATGAAAGATTGGCAAAGAACCAGCTGGAGGCTCAGTGGTGGAGCGTTTGACTAGCATTCCTGTAGCTTTCGATTTACACACACACACACACACACACACACACACACACACACACACACACACACACACACACACACACACACACACACACACACACACACACACACACACACACACCAAAAAGTACATTGGGAATAGCATTAGAGACACAGGGAACAGCATATACAAAGTCTCTGAGATGAAGCGGAATATGGCAGATTTAATGTATGGCATAGAAGCCAGCATGAACCAGACAGTGTGTGTGAGAGACAGAGACACAGACAGAGACAGACACACAGACAGAGACAGAGAGAAACTGGTCTTGAATTTAAGGCCTCCTGTTCTTGCTTAGGTTTCTTTCTTTCTTCCTTCCTTCTTTCCTTTCTTCCTTCCTTCCTTTCTTTCTTTCTTTTTCTTCTTTTTTGTCAGTCATGGGGCTTGAACTCTGGGCCTGGGCGCTGTCCCTGAGCTCTTCAGCTCAAGGTGAGTGCTCTACCACTTGAGCCACAGCGCCACTTGCGGTTTTCTGGTGATTCATTGGAGATAAGAGTCTTAACAGACTTTCCTTGGAGGGCTGGCTTTGAACTAACCACAATCCTCAGATCCCAGCCTCCTGAGTAGCGAGGATGACAGACCTCCAGCTTTGTCTCTGCTGTCTTCCTATGAGGAATAAAGAGCCACTAGGGAGGGGCAGCGGCCATAGCCAGGGAAGCAGAAGATCAGGACTTGGTTGGGAGCTCAGCAGCTGCAGGAGCATTTGCTGAGATGGGGAGGTGGAGCAAGGGGTGCATTTGGGACTGGTGGGGAACATGACAGTGTGGACAGTGACCTGTGAGGTCACTCTGGAGGTGTGGTGGGTGGGAAGGTATCTGGAGGTGGGGGCGCCAGGCACCCATGCACAACCTCCCCGCCCTCCACAGCCAAGTCTGTTACCTGCCCACCCAAGGGAAGCTACAGACGTTCACCCCCAGGGCCGTGCCCAGCCCTCTGCGGGCCAAGCTGGCCATACTGCGGCTCTTTGCTTGCTATATGCAGCGGCGGCTTCGAGAGGTGAGGTGAGGTGAGGGAGTGGGTTAGGGGGCACAGGAGCCTGGAAAGTGGGGGTGGGGTGGGGGGGAAGAGGGCGACTCGGTGGTCCTGGCCCTGACCCAGCATGGGTCCACAGGAGGGGGCCCCATCTGCACCTGCTCCACCTGCCCCTCTGGGCCTGGGCCTGCTGCGATTCCTTGCAGCTCCAGATGTACTGCTGCTTCTATTCAGCGACGGGACAGTACAGGTGAGCATGGGGACCCAGAGCGGTGGTGGGGACACATTTGGGAGCCCCAGAGGCATTTGGCCCCTGAAAGAAAAATAATTAAAAAATGACTGTCCATCATCTTTTTTTTCTTTTTTTGTCAGTTGTGGGGCTTGAACTCTGGGCCTGGGTAGTACTATCCCTGAGCTCTTGGCTCAAGGCTAGCACTCTATGACTTGAGACACAGCTCCACTTCCAGTTTCTGGTGGTTAATTGAAAATAAGTCTCATGGACTTTTCCTGCCCAGGCTGGCTTTGAACTGCGATCCTCAGATCTCCTGAGGAGCTAGGATGACAGGCATGAGCCACCAGCACCTGGTTTAATTATTTTTTATTGTTATTATAAAGATGATGAGTGGGGCACTGGTCGCTCACACCTGACATCTTAGCTCCTCAGGAGCCTGAGATCTGAGGATTGTGGTTCAAAACCAGGATAGTTCAAAGCAGGGTAGTCTGTGAGACTCCAGTTAACTAGCAAAAGGCCAGAAATGGAGCTGTGGCTCAAGTGGTAGAGTGCCAAGCTTGAGTGGAAAAGCTAAGGACAGTGTTCAAGCTCTTAGTTCAAGTGTGTACTAGCGTGTGCTTGCTCATGCGCACACGCACGCATACACACACACACACACACACACACAAATTGATCCTACTTGACGCTAGCACAGTGGTACTTAGTGAGGAGGACCTAGACTTAAGTGTGTGTGTGGGGGGAGGAAGTTGTCCAATGATCACAGGCAGCTGAGTCTCCAATCTGAGCCTCAGTTTCTGACAATACAGTAGGAGACTTGTGGTGGGGTCCTCACATGCTCACTTGCCTTTACCGTTCAAAGATGGTGTGCTACTTGAACCACACCTCCAGTTCTGGCTTTTTACCAGTTGATTGGAGATAAGAGTCTCACAAACCTTCCTGTCCAGGATGGCTTTGAACCAGGATCCTCAAATCTCAGCCACAGAGTAGCTAAGATTACAGGCATAAGCCACCAGCACTTGGCTAGGGTGGAACCCCAGGAACTCCACCTCCCTTTGACACAGGCTCTTTCCCTCACAGGTCAGCTTTGGTGCAGCCCAGGCCCAGCTGGTGGTGAGTGGGGAGGGGGAGGGGCTGCAGCTCACCCAGCTGGAGCCAGGCCATCCGGGCACCTGCTACTCACTGAAAACCCTTCGGAACCATGGCTGTGACCGCAGTGTCCACCAGCGCCTCCATCTGGCGCTTCGCCTCCTGCAGAGCATCTAGTGCCTGATGGTCTGAGTAGACTCTGCAGGACTGGGGACCTTTGCTTGTTTCTATTCCTGTTGCTGCCAGCATGACTTTCCAGTCTAGACTTTTGTTGGGCATTGTTCTTTTTTCTTTTTTTAATGAAAGAAATCTTGATTTGTTCTCTTCTGTCTGGCTCTGTTTGGGGAAAGAGGTGTAGGAACTTTTTTTTTTTTTTTTGGCAGTTCTGGGGCTTGAACTCAGGGCCTCGGCACTGTCTCTGAGCTTCTTTTGCCAAGTCTAGCACTCAACCACTTAAGCCACAGTGTCACTTCCGGCTTTTTCTGTGTATGTGGTATTGAGGAACCAAACCCAGGGCTTCGTGCATGCTAGGCAAGCACTCGACCACTAAGCTACATTCCCAGTCCCTGTAGGAACTTTTTCAGCAAGCATTAAAAAAAAAATTGTGCCAGTCCTAGGACTTGAACTCAGGGCCTGGACACTGTTCCTGAACTTTTCCACACAAGGCTAGTGCTTTACCACTTGAACCACAGAACCACTTCTGGCTTTTTTTTTTTCTTGTAGTTTAGTGGAGATAAAAGTCCCATAGACTTTCCTGCCCTGGACTGGCTTTGAACCACAGTCCTCAGATCTCAGCTTCCTACGTAGCTAGAATTACAGGTGTGAGCTTACGTTCAATTCTAAAAGCATATTTTCTTTGTAATCAGGGGGGAAAAAAGGCAATGAAGATTGAAAATAGTGCTTCTGGGAGAAGCAGCTGCCCACTCCCACATGTGCAAACAGTACCTCACACACGAGGATCCACACAGGCCCCATAATGTCCCCTCCCTACAGTCCACGATGCTTCAGATGAGAACAGGGAGCATCGTGAAACTAGTCTCCCTTCCTAGACCTGCCAAGACTCCATGACATGTGGCCCTGATCTACAGGCTGAGTTCTGGTTCAGCTTCTATTGGGGTGAAAAGTGTCTAGACCACCTTGAGAAAGCTGTGTGTGTGTGTGTGTGTGTGTGTGTGTGTGTGTGTGTGTGTGTGTGTGTGTGTGTGTGTGTGTGTGTGTGTGTGTGTGTGTACATACTGGGTCTTAAACTCAGGGCCTGGCTGCTGTCCCTTAGCTTTTTTACTCAAGGCTGGAGTTCTACCACTTAACCACACCCCACTGTCAGCCATTCGCTGGTTAACTGGAGATAAGAGTTTCACAGGTTTTTCTGCCCAGACCAGCATTGAACCACGATCCTCACATCTCAGCCTCCCGAGTAGCTGGGATTATAGGCAGGAGCCACCAGTGTCCAGCTCTGGTCACATCTTGACAACAGCCTTGCGGAAGCCTTGGAGGCAGAGTTCTTCTGAATTCCTGACCCCTAAATCTATAAAACACACATATTTACTGTTGGTTTTATCCATTTGTCCTTGCGGTGCTGGGGGTAGAACTCAGGACCCCACCCCTGATCAGCAAGTGCTCTACCACTGAGCTGCACCCCAGCTCTTTTTTGGTTGTTTTAGGTTACAAATTTGGGAAGGATCTGTTGTCCAGTGCTAGTCAAGGATATATAACAACACAAAGAACGACCTGCTTGCTCCATTTCTTCCCAAAACACTTGTTTCTGAGGAAAAAGAAGCAGTTTGAGCATGTTTGACTGCTGTCTTGCAATCTGACCTACCTACTGTGTTTATTTCTATCTGTTGGTGGGCGTCAGAATGGCAACAATCTGTGAGAATATCCCACGCCTGAAGCCCACAGTGGTTTATTAAAAATAAACCAACGACAGAATATATTAATTTTCTAACCTCCCAGGCCGCTTCTTATTTCTAGGTATGAGAACTTCAAAAGATAAAAAAAAGCGCCCACACCACCCTCACACTGTTAAGTTTCTGAAGTCTTCATTGGAGGGGTTACCCATATGCCCTCAAGAAATAGAATTATTAGCCTCACTGTTTTGGATACTGGTGAGGTTTGAAATTTCCAGAAATAGCAATAAATCCATTCCAACCCTGGCTAGAATTTTCTTTTTAGGAAACTACTGAGGGAACACTTAACTTTGAGGAATGAAGGGGAAACTCTTCTGAGAACAGTCTTCAAGGTTCAATTTTACGCTTCTCAGCCTGAATTGACCTCTGGGCCACCTCCTCATTGGACCATTGAGGGCACCTGACATACTCTTTCCTCCAATCCAGAGCAAGCAAAGGTGGGGCCAGAATTGTAATGTCCCCGCCCCCGTAGGGAATTGCCATGGCAACCTTTACATCACAAAACTTTCCTAGGGTCCAGGCAGACCTCTGGGCCACTCACCTAATGTACTGGTCCCTTTTTCTATTTTATAGAAAAGGGGGTCATGGTTTTCTTCACTATATAAACTGCTAGAGAAGAAAAGAGTGCTTGTTGTCAGTCATTGTTAACCTCAAAGGAAGATTTTAAAGCCTTGATTCCAAGAAATTATGTTGACTAACAAAAAAAATCCAATTCCAGAGCAAGTTGCTGATTGCTAACACCTGTAATCCTCAGGAGGCTGAGATCTGAGGATTGTAGTTCAAAGCCACCTACAAGGAAGTTCATGAAGACTCTTTTTTTTTTTTGGGGGGGGGGGTCCAGTTGTGGGCCTGAACTCCGGGCCTGGGCACTGTCCTTTAGCTCTTCAGCTCAAGGCTAGTGCTCTACCACTTGAGTCACAACGCCACTTCTGGCTTTTTTTTTTTTTCTGCTTATGTGGTGCTGAGGATTGAACCCAGGGCCTCATGCATGCAAGGCAAGCATTCTACCACTGAGCCATCTTCCCAACCCTCATGAAGACTCTTATCTCCAATTAACTACCAAAAAAGCCAGAAGTGGAGCTGTGGGTCAAGCAGTAGGGTGCTAGCTTTGAACAAAAGAAAACTCAGAGAGGGGCTAGGAAGGTGGCTCAGTGGTAGGAGTGCTTGCCTTGCATGCATGAGGCCCTGG
The DNA here is from genome assembly GCF_024711535.1 of Dipodomys merriami. Taxonomy (NCBI): domain Eukaryota; kingdom Metazoa; phylum Chordata; class Mammalia; order Rodentia; family Heteromyidae; genus Dipodomys; species Dipodomys merriami. The sequence continues at coordinate 5,249,529 of NW_027206291.1, forward strand.
GATTGATTCCTCAGCACCACATAAGCAGAAAAAGCCAGAAGTGGGTGCTGTGGCTCAAGTGGTAGAGCGCTAGCCTTGAGCTGAAGAGCTGAGGGACAGCGCCCAGGCCCAGAGTTCAGGCCCCCCAACCGACAAAAAAAAAAAAAAAAAAAAAAAAAAAAAAGAGAAAGCTCAGAGACAGTGCCCAAGCCCTGAGTTCAAATCCCAGGACCAACACACACACACACACACACACACACACACACACACACACACACGGTAACAGGGACTTCTACCCATGTGACAAGAGAAAAGGTACTTAGCTCACTTGCTTTTTTTATTCCTTTATTTTTTTTTTTTTGGTCGGTCGTGGGGCTTGAACTCTGGGCCTGGGCGCTGTCCCTCAACTCTTCAGCTCAAGGCTAGCGCTCTACCACAGCGCCACCTCCTTGCTTTTTTTCCTTTAAATCACTAAAAATAAAAGCAAAGGTTGATGGGTCTCAGATTTAAGCGGAATTTAGGTTATATTATTGTGTAACTTTATTTTCTTCTCTTAATTTTCTTGGAGCCTGTTCTGGGACTAGCACTCTATCATTTGAGCCACACCTCCTTTTTCTACATTTTGCCGGTTAATTCTTCTGGATTTGTTTGCCCAGGCTATCTTTGAACCACAATCCTCAGATCTTACCCTCCTGAATAACTAGGGTTACAGGCATGAGCTACCGGTGCCTGACTCTGTTCTTTTTGATGTCATTCAATCAACAAGCATCTCTTAGAGCACCTACAGTATACCAACACCGAACTGGCCAGACAGGAGCCAGTCTGTATCTTGGGGAGCTTTCATTCTCTATGCCACACAAAGAGGTACTTTTCCACTTCTAATAAATCAGTTTTCTCTGTTATTGGTAGCATGTCATGTGCAGCACTGACCACAGGATGGCGACAAAGAATGGACAGTTGGGGATAAATGTGTTTGTGAGCATCGGGCTTCATTTTGGCTCTTATCCCAGAGCTAACCAACACTGGGCGTTGGAGAGAATCAAGGAGCTCAATCAGTACCAATAATCGATTAATTGTGGAATTGCTTCTGGTTTGCATTCCCAGAATCCTCTCTGTAGTTCAGTAACCCTGTGATGGAGCGCTCTGGCATGGATCTGTGACTGATAGTGGTGGATTCTTCCCTCTTTACCCCATAACTCATACTTAGCAAATAAAAATAAACCTCTGAGGCAGGTGCTGGAGGCTCATGCCTGTAATTCTAGTTAGGATGCTGAGATTTGAGGATCAATGTTCAAAGCTAGCCCAGTCAGGAAAGTCTGTGAAATGCTTATCGCCAATTACTCACCCCAAAATGGTTCAAGTGTTAGAATGCCAGCCTTGGCAAAAAAAAAAAAAGCTAAGGAACAGTGCCCAGGCCCTGAGTTTAAGCCCCAGGATAGGTACAAAAGAAAAATAAATGAAAACACACTGGTGCCTCAGGAGACAAACTTTGCATGAAGAATACGGCATTGTTTTGAGTACAGATGACCCAGGCCATCCTTGGGCTATTCTTACACTAAGAAAATTTTTCACAGCTTATCTCCAAGTCAAATGAACTGTGTGTTCTGCGTTGAGGGAGATCTGGTCCAGCGCTGGGCACCGGGAGCTCTTCCAATGGGTGGCTTCTGCATCCCTTTGATACACCCCCATTGTTGTCAGGCTTTTGAGCACATTGTGACTTTCTGGTAGCACATTGTCCCCCTCTTCTTGCGCATTCTGTGTCGAGGCTATTGACTCAACTGTTTTCTCCAAGAAGCTGTTGACTTCCCCCCTCCCCCCGGAAATATCAATTTCCGATGGTTGAGGTAACAAACTGTTATACATTTAGGGCTTAAAACATAACAAATTAGCCAGGTGCCAGTGGCTCACACCTGTCATCCTAGCTACTCAGGAGGCTGAGATCTGAGGATTATGGTTCAAAGCCAGCCTGGGCAGGAAAGTCCGTGAGACACTTATCTCCAATAAAACACTAGAAAACTGGAAGGGGAGCTGTGGCTCAAGAGGTACAGCACTCACCTTGAGCTGAAGAGCTGAGGGACAGCGTTCAAGCCCTGAGTTCAAGCCCCACAACTGACAAAAACAAAAACAAAAACATAAATTAAGCAGGGCACTGGTGATTCACACTGGTAATCCTAGTCACTGACAAGGCTGAGTTCTGAGGATCACAGTTTGAAGCCAGCTTGGGCAGAAAAGTTTGAAAGACCTTTTTTTTTTTTTTTTTTGCCGATCATGGGGCTTGAACTCTGGGCCTGGACGCTGTCCCTCAGCTCTTTAGCTCAAGGTGAGCGCTCTACCACTTGAGCCACAGCACTACTTCCAATTTTCTGGTGGTTTATTGGAGATAAGAGTCTCACAGACTTTCCTGCCCAGGCTGGCTTTGAAATGCCATCCTCAGATCTCAGCCTCCTGAGTAGCTAGGATTACAGGCATGAGCCACTGGCACCCAGCTTGTGAGACTCTTACGTCTAATTACCCACCAAAAAGCTGGAAGTAGAACTCTGGCTCAAGTGATAGAATGCTAATGTTGAATGAAAAAGCTAAAGGATAGTACCCTGGACTTGAACTCAAACCCCAAGAATTAGCACAAAAGAAAGAAGGAAACAGAGAAAGAAAAGAAAGTAAAAAAGAGCCAGGCACCAGTGGCTCACGCCTGTAATCCTAGCTACTCAGGAGGCTGAGATCTGAGGATCGAGGTTCAAAGCCAGCCTGGGCAGGAAAGACCATGAGACTCCTATCTCCAATAAACCACTAGAAAACCGGAAGTGGTGCTGTAGCCCAAGTGGTAGAGCACTGGCCTTGAGCTGAAGAGCTGAGGGACAGTGCACAGGCCCAGAGTTCAAGCCCCATGACCAACAAAAAAAAAAAAGAAAGAAAGAAAGAAAGGAAAAAAGAGAGAAAGAAAGAAAATGAGAGAAAGAAAGAAAGAAAGAGAAAGAAAGAGAAAAAGAAGAAGGGAGTTGGGGAGAGTTGGGAAGGGAAGGGATAGTAGGGGGAAAACAAAGGAGGGGGAAACAATGCTCAATAGGAAATGTACTCATTACCTTACTCATTAACTGTAACCTCTTTGTACAGTATCTTTAAAATAAAAAATATATATTAAAAAAAAGAAAATGCTCAGGGCATTTGCATGCTATAGAACATTCCGTATGAAATACCTATTCACGTTACTTGAGCTTGCACAATAACAATAAAGCTTAAGCAATAAAGGAAGGCTTCTGCGTTCTCTCACAACTAATGATTGTTTTGGCTTCAAGCATGGCTGAGTCTAGGGAAGGAACCCCCATCCTCATGAATCCCTGGGAGCTGGTGACTCACATTTGTAAGCCTCATATCTCAGAAGGCTGAGACCTGAGAAGCACAATTTGAAGCTAGCCCAGACAGAAAAAGCTCATGAGACGCATCTCCAATTAACCAGCAAAAGGTCAGAAGTAGAAGTGTGGCTCAGCTGGTAGAATGCCAGCTTTGGGAGGACCAGGAGAGGCCCGGGAGAGTGTGGATGACAGCCCCTCTCCAATCAGGAGAGCGCTCAGTGAAGATGGACTCAGGCTCAAACCCTGGCTCTGTCTTTCACTTCTCTCCACAGCCTTCTACCTCCTAGTAATGCTTTCATCCATCCTCCAGAGCCGTGTCCCGCCTTGTCCTGTGCTTTATCCTAGGGCTTGAACTCAGGGCCTGGGTGCTATCCCTGAGCTTCTTTTGCTCAAGGCTAGCACTCTACCACTTGAGCCACAGAGCCACTTCCAGCCTTTTCTGTTTATGTGGTACTGAGGAATCGAACCTGTGCATGCACTCTACCACTAAGCCACATTCCCAGCCCAGAACTTAATGTTTTGGTGGGTGGAAGGATCATTCAACAGCCCCCAGGCGTCCCAGAGCTAGATTGCCAGAGCAGCTGTCACTTTCTCAAAGTGACCCCTTTGGGATGAACTTAGCCCAGATGTGCAGTCTTTGCTGAGACTTAAGTTCCAGAGGTCCCTGAGGCTCTTCCTCAAGCCTTTGGTCCCCACTCCACTCAGCCCGGGCCTTGGAGCAGTTCATAGTCCTATACCACGTGTGAAGCAATGAGGGCTTTCTTTCCACTTTTTTTTTTTTTTTTTTTTTGGTTGGTCATGGAGCTTCAACTCAGGGCCTGGGCACTGTTCCTGAACTTTTGTGCTCAAGGCTATCATTCTGCCACTTTTTTTTTCCTCCAGTCGTGGGGCCTGAACTCTGGGCCTGGGTGCTGTCTCCCAGCTCTTCAGTGCAAGGCTAGCACTCTACCACTTGAGCCACAGCACCACTTCCAGTTTTTTCTGCTTACGTGGTGCTGAGGTATCGAACCCAGGGCCTCATGCATGCAAGGCAAGCGCTCTACCACTGAGCCACCTTCCCAGCCCTTGCTCTACCACTTTAAGCCACAGTTCTACATCATCTGGTTTTCTGGTAGTTAATTGGAGGCAAGAGTCTCATGGACTTTCCTGCCCAGGCTGGCTTTGAACCAGGATGCTCAACTCTCAACCTCCAGAGTAGTTAGTATTATAGGTGTGAGCCACCAGGCTTCTTTCCCACTTTTTTTTTCTTTTTTTTTTTTGTCGGTTGTGGAGCTTGAACTCTGGACCTGAGCACTGTCCCTCTTCAGCTCAAGGCTAGCGCTCTACCACTTGAGCTATAGCACCACTTCAGGTTTTCTGGTGGTTTATTGGAGATGAGTTTCATGGACTTTCCTGCCCGGGCTGGCTTTGAACCGTGATCCTCAGATCTCAGCTTCCTTTGTAGCTAGGAGTACAGGCGTGAGCCACTGGCGCCCGGCTCTTTCCCACGTTTGACTGAGTGGTATCCACTGACGCTGGCCAAGCTCCCAGGGCTTAGTCCTGACCCCACAGAGCTCTCTGGTGACCTGGTAGGCTGCCCTGGGGTTCATCGCTCAGATGTCCTTTGCAGATTTGGGAGGACCTGTCTTGAAGGGCTCCTGTCTTCACATTCACCCTGCCCAGGGCTTTGAACCCACCTGCCTATGCAGACCACCCCACACTCTATAGACATACAGTGGCTGGATGTTCACTAAGGTGGGAGGATCTAAAGGAGGGCTCCTCCCCCCTCCTCCCCCCCCCCATTTACAAAAGGAGATGTTGATCAGAGCTCAGACCCGGACCCCAGAGTACAAGGCCTAGGAGCCAGGGGCCCCCACTAACCAGCACATGGACACCAAGAGCTCACATGTAGTAAAAAGACTTTATTAAGAAGGCTTTAAGTCAAAAAATAAAACTCTTGATACAATTTTTTTAACCCTTAAATCAGCTCAGCAAATATATAATCAGTAATTTAGCTGTGTAAGATTAAAGGTCCATTACTTTATTTAAAATAAAATATATTTTAGTTCTTAAAATTTATTCCATAAAGTACATATTTCCCTAGAAATTCCCTACATATACACAAGAGGTAAAAAGTAAAAATAATTTAAAAAAACTTTAAAAAATTTTTTTAAAAATGACAACAAAAACACAGCAGGAAAGGGAATCATAATTAAAAAAAAAAAAAGGTAAGAAATTTGTTTGGGACGCCCCTGCTCCCGCCCCCCACCCCTCCCTGGCCGCCAGAGGCTGCCGTGGAGAACTGCTGGCCCCCAGAAGGGGTCACAACACCACCCCTCTCTCTGGAAGAGTCCGTGCGGCCCAAGACCGGCCGGGAAAACACTGAAATTCAAAACGGCTACCTACGTACAAAAGGAGGACGAGGAAGGAGAGTGGTAAAAATCATGTTTTTTTGTTTTGTTTTGTTTAAGATTGCCCTGGGGAGGGGGGGGGTGTCTTAAATAAAAAGTGCAAGCAGGCCTTTTCTCTCCGCTTACTTTAACCTGTCCACTCAATACTGTCATTCATCCGGCCCCGAGGGGCTGTCGCTGGGCCGCGGGCCGGCCGTCTCCACGCCTGGCACAGGAGTTAAAGCTGATGCGGACTCTCGTGGCCCCGCCCCGCCCGCCCCGCCCCGCCCGCGCTACGAAAAGATATGAATGGCCTGGGTGGCCGGCGTGCGGCAGGCCGGGCACTCGGGCTCGCTCTTGCCGCAGATGCGGACGGCGCAGTCCATGCAGAAGAGGTTGTGGCCGCAGGGCACCAGCGCGGCCATGGCCTCGCCCTCCGCGCACACCACGCACTCGCGCGCCAGGGCCATGGCGGGGCCCGGGGCGGGGGCCGCGGGGGCCTCGGACGTGCTGGCCGTCGCCGCGGCGGCCATGGGGGGCTTGCGGGCACCGTCCGGGGCCCCGGGGTCCAGGGCGGCGGCGGCGGCGGCGGCGCTGGGCAGCGAGGGCGCTGTGGCAAAGCCGGCGCTGCCGGAGAAGGGCGGCAGGGTGCTCTGCGGCGGCCACCAGGGCAGGGCGCCCACCGGGTCCGGGGCTCCGCGGCGGGCCAGCGGCAGCTCCAGGCCCAGGCCGCCGGGCTCGGGCAGCGTGGGCGAGTGGCGCGGGGTGGCCGCCCCGCTGCTGCGCCGCGCGCTGGAGGACGCGGGCGTCGGGGCCCCGTTGACGGCCGCGCAGCTGCTGAAGGCGGGCAGGGGCGCCGCCCGCTCGAAGGGCGCCCAGATGGTGGCTGCGGCGGGGACCGTCAGGTCCAGCGCCAGGAAGTCGAAGCCGAAGTCGCAGTCCTCGGGGGCGGATGTCCCCGCAGGGGCGCCGGGGCCGTCCCCGCCGAACGTGAAGCCCCCGTTGCCGGATCCTCCGTAGGGGCTGGTGGGGCCCGTGTCCGGCACGGGCGGCGCCCCGCGGCTGCCCGCGTAGAAGGCCTCGGGGGCACCCAGGGCACTGTCCCCGCGGAGGCCGGCCGCGGCCGTGGGGGGCCGCCGCCCCGGGTGGGGAGCCTTGGCCCAGAGGCTGGCGGCCGCCCCCAGCAGGTCCAGGCAGACGTCGGTGCCGTTGGCGTGGAAGTCGCTGTCAGGCCCGGCGTCCGTGAAGGCGCCGGTGCGCAGCGTGATGTGCGCCTCGATCTCCTCGCGCGCGCGATCCACGTTCTCGGGCATGCCGGTGACGGCGAACACGGGCTCCTTGTCGCGCCCGGGCGTCACGATGTACGTGTGCGTCCGCTGCTGGATGCGCTTGATCGTGGCGCCCTTGGGCCCCACCACCAGCCCCACCACGCGGTAGGGCACCCGCACCTGGATGGTGGTCTGGCCCGGGAGGTTGGGCGGGCCCGGGGCGGCGCCCGGCAGCCCGCCCGCCTTGCTGCGCGTGGCGCGGATCAAGGAGAAGTGCTCGGCGGCCGAGAGAATCTCGCGCTTAGCCATCTCCACGTCCTCCTTGCGGCCAGTCACAATGAAGACCGGCTCCTCCCCACGCACCGGAGTCTTGATGTACGTGTTCGTCTTGGCGCGCAGGGCCTTGATCTTGCACCCTGAAAAGGGAGGGGAGACACGGTGACCGCGGGCTGTGGCAGGCAGGGCCAGTGCACGTGCTCAGCTTAGAGCCCACCTGCTCATCCTCAGACCCACCCATGGTCCTCCCAAGACCCCTCTGGACCTGAAAGAAAACAAGAATTCTGTTGTAGGTCACCAGCAATTCATACTCGCCGCAGCCTCGGGACTGAAGATCCTTCCCCTCCCCCCATCCACCACTAGGAGATGTCTAGTGACTTATTAAGAGGTGGAGCTCCAGGAGATGAGGAGGTCAGGGCCCCCCTCCTATCAAGTGAGGACCCATAGAGGCCACATCTGGGAGGAACCAGCACTCACCTGGCACTGCATCTGCTGGCACCTTGATTACTGACTCTCCAGCCTCTAGAACCATATCCACACCTTTCTGCCATTTATAAACGACCCAGACTAAAGGTTATAATGCTGGGAACGGACTGCAATCTCATTTGGAAAGGAGGGGTGTCTTTGCTGATGTGGTTAAAATACCAGCATAATGGATGGAATAAGGAAGATCCTAAATGGAATATGACTGATGTTCTTGTGAGAAGGGACCGTGGTGAAGCAGCCACAGGCCAGGTACACAGAGTTGAAGTGGCGCTGGGAGCTGGAGGAGGCAGGAATGATGCTGCTAGAGTCTCAGAAAAAAGCACGGCCCTGTGCGCCTCGTCCTCACGTTTCTGGGCTGCAGGAACTACTTTTTTTTTTTTTAATTGCTGGTTTGGGGGCTTGAACTCAGGATCTTGTACTCTTGCTTGGCTTTTTTTTTTTTTTTTTTTTTTGCTCAAGGCTGGCACTTTACCACTTGAGCCACAGCTCCACTTCTGGCATTTTGCTGGTTAATCAGAGATAACAGTCTTATAGACTCTCTTTCTGCCCTGGCAGGCTTCAAATTATGATCCTCAAGATTTCAGCTTCCTGGGCTCAGTGGTAGAGTGCTTGCCTTGCATGCATGAGGCCCCTGGGTTCGATTCCTCAGCACCCCAGAAGCAGAAAAGGCCAGAAGTGGGGCTGTGGCACAAGTGGTAGAGCACTAGCCTTGAGCTGAAGAGCTGAGGGACAGTGCCCAGGCCCAGAGTTCAGGCCCCACGACCGGACCCCACCCCCCTCCCAAAAAGAAAAAAAAAAAAAAAAAAAAAGAAAGTGATCTGCATTCAACACCTGTGAAGGCTCCTTGCCCATCCCATCCTGGATGGAAGTCTGGGTGTAGCCTGAACTCATTTTATGTTTGGAGCTATACTAGGGTTTGAACCCAAGTTCTTGCACAAGCTAAGCAAGCACTCTAGCTATACTCACAGCCTTCATTAATTAAAATTTTGTGACAGGCTGGGCGCTGGTGGTTCACACCTGTAATCCTAGCTACTCGGGAGGCAGAGATCTGAGGATCTCGGTTCAAAGTCAGCCAGGGCAGACAAGACTATAAGACTCCTATCTCCAATAAAGCACTCAGAAAACTGGAAGTGGTGCTGTGGCTCAAGAGGTAGAGTGCTAGGCTTGAGCTGAAGAGCTGAGGGACAGTGCCCAGGCCAGAGTTCAGGCCCCATAACCGACAAAAAAAAAAAAAAAAAGATTTCAGCTTCATGTACTGGATTATAGACATGAACCTGCAAACTACCTATATCAGGCAATTTCTACTCTTTCAAGCATAGTCAGCCTCAGGAAATGAACATAGATGCTCCAACAGGACACCAACTCCTCCATCCCATGAGGGATACTGTGGCTCACGAAGTGCAAACAAGGCCATTCAATCGCCATCAGGCTCCCAGCCCCAGGAGAACTGGGTTCTCAGCCCCTAAGCAAAGGTCCTGGGCCAAGACACAAGACAGCTATGAAGGACAAGGTGGGCCCTGAGGGGACACAGCACTGGGGCTTGTGGGTGCTCACTAGACTAGGCTATGACCCACAGGGACCCAGGAGTGTGTGTATGACAGTGACAGATGTCTTTTGCAGGACACACAGGGCTGGGCAATCTGGGGCATAAAAACCAGATGTGGGGGCTGGGAATGTGGCTTAGTGGTAGAGTGCTTGCCTAGCATGCATGAAGCCCTGGGTTCGAATCCTCATTACCACATACACAGCGCTGTGGCTCAAGTGGTAGAGTGCTAGCCTCGAGCAAAAGAAGCCTAGGGACAGTGCCCAGGCCCTGAGTTCAAGCCCCAGGACTGGAAAACACCACCACCACCACCACCACCACGTGTGGCCTGCCCAGTCTTCTTCACTGGGGGCCTTTGAAACATCTTCCGCCAAGGTCTGAGGAGGTCCCCAAAACTGTGGGAAGCAGAGACACCCTGGGCAATGTTTCAGGGCACCTTCAGGGTAAGAGTGTTGCTAATGTCTCTAGGAGGAAAAGATACAACATGAACAGGGCCAACCAAGTGACCCTGAGAAGGTACAGATACAGTGCTGGGCCAGGAAGGCAGAGATCAGAACTGAGGAGCTGGGGAGTCCCTGGGGTTCAGCCAGGGGACACTGGGAGTTGGCAGAGGGGGACAGCAGCCCCTCAGCTCAGAGGTGGTGAACCAAGGCCACACAGTTCCCAAGATGGACCAACAGGAGGGTGACCAGCTTAGGAAAGTTCCTCCCCTCCTTCAGAAGGTTCTGGTGCCAAGTGGCACCAGAACTCAATGGCACCCACACTCACTTTCCCCCAACCTGGCTCAGCCCAGAGGACACTGATCCCTGTCCCACTGGGCAGCCCAGCAGGGGCAAGATGTGGGAGGGAGGGTTCCTGGCATGGGTCCTTCCATTCCGACAGCCCAGGTGCTTTGGGCCCGGGAGGGTCACACCTAGGTGAGAGGACCTCACAGAGTCAACACCTGGATGGAGTGACAAGGTGGGAGCATCTAGGAACAGGTCTGCGAGCCAGGAGAGAGGGAGGGAGGGGGCAGTGCCCCCTCGCCTGTCCCCTGGTGCCTTGTCCCACTGAATGGCAGCCTTGGGTCAAGCTCTTGTGAAATTTAAGCCCAGTTCACCTACTGTACGTCAGCTGAAGCACTCACGGTACCCGCCCCGAGATGCGGCTAACACGGAGGAGGGCTACTTGGTGCCCCAGAGTGAACCTGACACACCCCTGGCCTGTGACACAGCGCGAGAAGGTGGTGGCTGCAGTCTAGCCTTGGGCCCGGAGGGCCCTAGGAGTGACTGATTTTAGCCAGAGGCTGCAATGAGAATTATGCCCCCAGGATTCTGGCTCCAGGGACCACCCAAAGCTGGCTCTGACCTCCCCTGAAGCCTCCCCCCACCCACACTGTGGCCAGACCCTCCCCCCCTCTGAAGGCAGGTGGCAAGTTCCAAACTGAGCCTAAGACAGTGGGCATGAGTCCCGGGTGACCTCCAATGACTGAAGCTGAGTTCTGGGAAGACATTCTTCTTGGTCCAGGCCTGCCAAGTGATGGGGGAAAGACCTTCCTCCCTGACTCGAGCCCAGTGATAACAGGACTTTGCCTACATTATATCCTTGGCAATATGGGACATGTCAAGGCTGGAACAGGTGCATTACATAGTAGACAAAAAAGATCCTGCTGTGGCTCAGCAATGCAGGATCTATAGAAGCACCTATAGAAGCACAAGGCCCTGGCCCTGTCTCCAGAACTCCATGAAATGGGGGGGCCCCCCGCGGGGGATGAGCGGAGAGAGAAATACCCAGCAAGGAATAAGAGTCCTATCTGGGCCTCCTAAGCTCAATAACTCTACTGGGTCCAGAAAGCCTTTGAACCTACCCTACAACTGAGAAAACGGCAGTAGGTGTCAGGGAGATGCTAGCTCTGGGACTGGTGAGGTCAGGCAGCTGTATCTTTCCTGACCTCTAGGAGATGGGTACCCCTAGACCCAGTGGTGTTTTGTTGTTGTTGTTGTTGTTGTTTTCAAGTCCTGGGACTTGAACTGGGGGTCTAGGTGCTGTCTCTGAGATTTTGTGCTTCAAGGCTAGAATTCTACCACTTGGTCCAAAACTATTTCTGGATTTTTTTTGGTAGTTAATTGGGTAAAGAATCTCAAGGAAGCCAGGTACAGGTGGCTCACAAGTGTAATCCTAGCTACTCAGGAGGCTGAGATCCGAGAACCTTGGTTCAAAGCCAGCCCAGGCAGGAAAGTCCATGAGACTGTTATCTCCAATAAACCACTAGAAAACCGGAAGTGGTGCTGTGGCTCAAGTGGTAAAGCACTAGCCTTGAGCTGAAGAGTGCAGGACAGCGCCCAGGCCCAGAGTTCAAGCCCCATAACCAACAACAACAACAAAAACAAAAAACAAAAACAAAAAAAATCTCACTGGCTAGTTTGTTTTTGGTGTGTGTGTGTGTGTGTGTGTGTGTGTGTGTGTGTGTGTGTGTGTGTGTGTGTGTGTGTGTGTGCGCTGCCATTACTGGGGGCTTGAACTTAGGACCTGGACACTATCCCTTAGCTTTTTTTGCTCAAGGTCAGATCTCTACCACTTGAACCACAGCTCTACTTTCACTTCCAACGTTTTGTTGGTTAATTGGAACTAAGAGTCTCATAAACTTTCCTTCCCAGGCTGGCTTTGAGCCTTGATCCTCAGATCTCAGCCTCTTGAGTAGTTAGCATTACAGGTGTGAGCCACTGGTACCAAGCTAAATCCTGGGATTTGACATAAAAGAATAAGTTCAAAGGATCACCAAGGTGAAGAATAGGGTGGGTGATCAGAAGAACAGAGTGGCAGGGCTAGGGCTGGAAGGACCTTTATAGATGTATCTAAGAACTGGGTGTGTGGGAGAAGCTGGGAGCCACAGATGGTTCTAGAAGCATGGATTACTCAAGTTAACATCCTGTTCTGATATTCAGAGGGCTTACCTCCCACCTATGAGGTTATGTGGACACAGAACTAAAACCAGCATCTTATCTGAACATCTCTGAAACGACCCCAAGGAAGGAGACATCTCCCCATCACAGAGAGGGGCTGCCATTTCCAAATGGTCACAGCCACTGTCAGGGGTGGGGTGAACATGCAGGGTTGCCTTGCGGCTCGCCACATCAGGACCTCACAAAGGGTTCTGGATGTACACCGGAGGTCGGGCTGGGCCTGGTGCATCTAGGCTTAGTTCTCCACAAGGCCAGGTGCTCTCTGCCCGACCCTGGACACCACATGAGTAGCTGGAGATGTCTTCAGGTGTAGGACCCCTCAATTCACACAGAGCCACACCTCACCCTCCACTGCCCAGAGGCTCCACTACCTGACAGCTGTGCTAAAGTTCCCCAGGTACAGTTATAAGGAACAGGGGTGAAGGGGCTAAATAGGAAGGCAGTGGCAGTGTGGAGGGAGCTGTTACACGGGGCTCAGAGAACCAACCATCTGCCACTCCTCATGGTGGGTCTCTAGGTCTGGCACAATGCCCCACTCACTTCCCTGGAGTGAGGAGACAAATGAATGAAAGACAGAGGGCTGGCTGGCTAACTGCCCCACCCACCCGGAAGTAGGGAAAGGCTGCAGAGGTGGTGAGGGCATCAATGTGGTCCTCAGTCTAGTTCAGGGAGTCAGGTGACCTTGCAATTGAAGACTTGACATCTTTCCTCTGGCTCAGGTTACAGAGGCTCCAGAGACATGGTCACACCCCCACCTGGACTCCCACCCAGACCCTACCCTAAGATCTCAGACTTGGCTGATAGCAGGCTGTGGGCAGGGAGCTAGGAGTGGGAGCAGTGGGCTGGAGGGCAGGAGAAAGTTGAGGCGGTGGGGCAGGCCGCCAGGCCTCTAACGGGCGGTGGGTGTGTGCTGGGCTGGGCACTGCCCACCACCCGCCTGCCCGCCCCGAAGCTCGAGGGCCAATGAGCATCGGCCAGCCTGATGTCACCCTGCGAATCTCTGCCTGGCTCTCTTAACAAAGAGAACAATGGGGCGGCAACAGGGACGCTCCCACAACGCTGCAGCCCGGACCCCCACACTCTGGGGCTTGCCCATGGCCAGCTTGCCAAAGGAGCCCTGTAGGATTGCACTCCAGACCCAGTCTCTGCACCCTTAGATCCCGGTTCTGGGGAGCGGAGGAAGCGTGGAACAAAGGTTCTCGGTCACCCGGCGCACTCCCACCCAAATCGGGACCGCAGGCTGACCCCGGGGTCCAGTTGAGAGGCACCCGGAATGTACCCCCTTTGTAGTGCCAGACTTCCCTCCTGACCCTGGAGGTAGCCTCCCTTCTGCAACCCTCCCCCCCACACACACACACAAAATCTGGGCTTGCCCCGCCCCATGCCCCCTGGTGGGGTGGAGCACCCACCGCCCAAGCCCCGACCACTGATCCTCAGGCTCTTTTCTCGGGGTGTCCCGGCCAGCAACGGGGCGCCAGGACAGCGGCTGCATCCCGGAGCCCAGACAAAGGGGGCAGCGGGCAGAGCGCGAGGGGAGGAGCACCGGCTGCGCCCAACTTTCTCCCGCTGCCGGCGGCTGGACAAAGGCGCAAAGGCGGCCTCATGGCCAGAGCCCACGCGGGGCGTGTCCAAGTGTCCAGTGTCTGTCCGCGGGTGGAGGGAGTGGGGGGACCGGGAAGAACCCCTCCGGGGAAGGCGACGCCCCGACGGCGGCCACTCACCCTGGCGACCCACGATCTCGGCGACGTGCTCCGAGCTGGGCACGGGCACACACTCGGTCATGTTCACGCTCTTCTTGCGGCTGCCGATCACGCTCATCTGCTCGGCCAGCAGCGTCGGGGGACCCAGGGCCGCTGGGTGGGGCGCGAAGCCGGCGAACACGTCGGGCGGCGACGGCCGGGGCGGCGGCGGCGGCGGGGGGCTCCCGTCGGGCTCCAGCAGCGGCAGCGCGCCGGGCGCCACGGCCACCGCCACGGTGGGCGCCATGGCGAGGGGCGTGCTGGCCTCCGGCCCGTCGGGGGGCGCGGGCTCGGCTTTCCCGCCGTCCGCGTCGCCGGCCGTCGCGCCGTCTCCGCTGCCAGCCGCCGCCCCCTCCTCGTCTGGGGGTCCTGCGCCCCCCAAGCCCAGCGCGGACAGCTGGTCCAGCGCCAGGCGCAGCGCGGCGGCCGCGTCGTCGGGTTCGGGCGGCGGCCGGGGCGCGGCCTCCTCGATGCCTGGGGGTGGGGGGCGCGGGCTGGGGTCTCCTCCGGCCGCCGTCCCCCCCGGCCCGCCGCCCCCACCGCCGTCGGGCTGGCCGGTGGAGCTGGGCATGGCCGGCGCTAGCGCTCGGGCCCGCGCTCTCGCCGCTCGGCCGCCGGCCGCCCGCGCCGCCGCCGCCGCCCGCGCCGCCCTCCGCCTCTGCGAGCTCGGCCGCCGGCCGCCGGCATCCAGCGGCGGGGCGGGGCGGCGGCGGGCGGGGCGGCGGCGCGGGGCTGCTCGGCCGGCCCGGGCCGGGGGGCGGCCGGACTCTCTGTGTTCGCGGGCTGCGGCGGCTCCTGGCGGCCGAGGCGGCGGCGGAGGCGCGGGACGCTCCTGCCCTCCCGCCGCCCGCCCTCCCGGGCCGCCGGCCCCGCCCCGGCCCCGCCCCGCGACGTCACCGCGCCCAACAATGGGCGCCGGCAGCGCGCACGCGCGGGGCGGCCCCGCCCCCCCCCCCCCCCCGCCGCGGGCTCGGACTCGGCGCGTTCGCACGTGCTGCCGCCGCGGCGAGTGGGTGGGTCCGCCGGGCACCCACCCCGGCCGGGGCTCCCCCTGGCCGGCTGCACGGGCCTCCCGAGTGCTCCGAGGACTCGGGGTCCCGCTGACGGCGCGCCCCTCGCCCCGGCGCCGAGCCTGGGGCCCCCTTCCCCAGCTCGCCCCCGAGCCGGGGGCCCTCTCTTTGTGTGCCTCTCGTGACCGCGCAGGGCGTCTCCCGCTCTCCGGGAGCTGCGAACCTGTGGTCCCGGTAGCCCCCTCACCATCTACCCTCCCTAGGCTAGGTGCCACTTCCCGGGTGCACCCCCCGGACCTGGGGTTCCTCGCCGCCGCCCCTCCCATCCCCCTCAAGTAGAGCCGGGGGTCTGGAGCCCTCCCTGGGTTCTCAAGATCCTGCCGCCCCTCGGGTCCGCGCCCTCTCCGAGGCCAGCATCCACTGCCAGTGCCCTGGGCTCTGTCTCCCGGTGCCTGTGGCTCGCGCCTGTCATCCTCGCTACTCCAGGCTAACATTTTAGGATCGCAGTTCAAAGCCAGCCGGGGCAGGAAAGTCCATGAGACTCTTATCTCCAAATAAACACACAAACACACAAAGCCAGAAGTGGAGGTAATGGCTCCAGCGCCCAGGCCCTGAGTTCAAGCGCCAGGATCTGGAGTGCAGGGGTGGGGATGTAGGATCATGGTTCAAGGCCAGCACTGGCAGAAAATCTAAGATCCCTTTCTCAACCCATAGCTGGGTGCAGGGACACACACCCATCCTCCCAGCTACCACTGGAAGCTTAAACGAGATAGACCATGGTCCTGGCCCATGCCTAGTCAGGAAAGGAGACCTGATCTCAGAGACGACATGTGAGAGCAGACACATGCAGCAGTGGTACTCAGTAGATAATATGTTGAAAATGAACTGTACAACTTGTGGGTGGGGACAAGAGGAAAATACTGGGAGAAGAGGAGGTAACATTGTTCAAAAGATGTGCTCATTATCTGACTTGGGTAACTTTAACCCCTCTGTAATCTTTATAATGCTAAAATAAAAAAAAATAGATGAATGGATACACAGCACATCCCATCTACATGCTGGAACATCAGTCAGGAACACAGTGAAGCTCCTGGGGGCCAGGGGCAAAAAGTAGTATAAATATCTTTTAGGGATAGGATCAAGCAAGGCTATTTCCATCATGAAAGATTTTAGTGGTATTTCAATTAAAGGGGAATAAACTATGTGTATTAGTTACAGCTTTGGTGTGTATGTGTGTCTCAGTGCTGTGTCTCAGGTCTCAGTGCTGTCCCTAAGTTTCTGTTGCTCAAGGCTGACATTCTACAACTTGAACCACAGTTCCACTTCCAGCTTTCTGGTGGTTAATTGGAGGTAAGTCTATGGGCTTTCTGCCCAGGCTTGGCTTTGAACATCAATTTTCAGATTTCATCTTCCCTAGTAGCTAGGATTACCAGCATGAACTACCAGTGCCCAACATCACTCAACATTTTTTTTTTTTTGCCAGTAGTCCCAGAGCTTGAACTCAGGGCCTGTGCTTCATGCATGCTAGGCAAGCACTCTACCACTAAACCACATTCCCACCACTCAACTTTTTTTTTTTTTTGGTAGGTTGTGGAACTTGAACTCTGGGCCTGGGCCCTGTCCCTCAGCTCTCCAGCTCAAGGCTAGCACTCTACCACTTGAGCCACAGTGCTACTTCCAGCTTTTTTTCTTTTTGCTTATGTGGTGATGGGGAATCAAATCCAGGGCCTCATGCATGCAAGGCAAGTGCTCTACCACTGAGCCACCTTTCCAGCCCCTCAACTTTTTTTGATTGTGGCAGTCAAGTATTTGTACTGATTAATTGTAGACAGGATTTTTCTGCTTGAGCTAGCTTTGTGCCTGTATCCTCAGAACTCAAGATTCCAGAATAGCTAGGATTGCAGGCATGACTAGTATTTGGCCCATATATATAGCCCATACACACATATTTGTGTGTGTGTATATATGTATATATACACACACATATATATACACATATGGCCCCCCCATATATATATATATATATATATATATATATATATATATATATATATATATATATATATATATACTTTTTTCTTAATTTTTATTTTTCCTGGGTCTGGGCCTTGAGCTCTGGACCTGGACACTGTCCCAAAGCTTCTTTTGTTCAAGGCTAGTGCTCTAACTTCTTGAGCTACAGTACTATTGTTGGCTATTTTTGTGATTAATTGGATAGTCTCACAGACTTTCCTGCCAGGGCTGGTGAACCATGATCCTCAGATCTCAGCCTCCTGAGCAGCAGGATTACAGGTGAGTCACCAGCACCAGCACCTAGCCCAGTAAGTTAGTTAAAATGATAAATGGAGTATGCTGTGTGGGTGAACCTCACTATGTCATTTCTTTCAATGATGGACACTTTTGAGCCACATGGCTCTTGACCAAGTTTTACAGGATCACATTGCGGTGTCCAGCCTCCCCAAAGCCTATGGATTCCTGCCCAGAACAGTGTTATCCAGTAGGACATTTCTGATGATGTCCTCCCTGTGTAAGCCCACAGTAGTGACTTGCTAGGACACAGGTCCCTGGGTTAGGGTCTTCTGAGGTGGACGAGGTAAGGGATGGTCAGAGTTGTCCATAGGCTGGGCCCACAGGGATGGGAGAGGAGCAGCAGGGGTGCTGGGAGTTATAGTTCCCCCCTCCCCTGGTGAGCATTGGGCCCCCCATTGTTACTCTCAGCCCTGGTCACAGCTGATATAGGATGGCCTGAGGATGATGCCTGGAGCTGGGGATGGAACTCCTATCAGCCCATGCCAAGGCAGCCATGTCTGCTTTGGGGATAAAGCTCAGCAGAGAGGATGAATGACAGACCCCCTAAATGGTGGGTGAACAGAGTGGGGTCTGGGCCGCTTCAGACTGGGGAGACCGGAAGTAGGGTCACTTTCTCAGGGTTGTGAAACAGACAGGGTGGCAAGTGGAGGAGGCTGGCATAGCTGCAGGTGTCCATATATCCAGAGGACAGCCTTTTGGGGTTCCCCACCCTAGGGTTGGGTGCCCCTTGAGGTCTTTCTAGGACATCCTCCTGAGTGAGGGGGATGGGTCTGACCTCAGCTACCCTGCAGCACTCAGGCAGGCAAAGATCTGCATGGGGCTCAATCTCCTTCCCCTTCCTCTAGGACCTGACTCAGGTGCCACCTGCCCGGGGACCTGCACACCACAGCTAACTCTTCATTCTGTAGCATGTATAGCCCCAAATGATGAAAACCCAACCTTTTGGGTGGATTACCCAGCCCTGGACCCAGCAAGGGGCTTCCCTGGAGGTGGGATTATGGAGCCCAGGCACAGAGCATGCTAGCTCTTGCCCCACAACCCCTACCTCTTCAGTGTGGGACAGGAAGGGCGGGGGTGCTGCCACAGTCAGATCCTTGGCGGCTCACTGGCCCCAGAAGCCAGGGGAGAGGTACGGGTTCAGTGTCCACCTGGCAGTTTGCCTGGTATAGATTCCTGCTTGAGGGACTGGACACAAAGGGTGCTCAAGGAGCATTTTGCACTATCACACACCAAGAGGCAGCTGCTGGGGGTACCTGGAGAGCAGGATGAATTGTCCCAGGGCCCCAGCTCAGAACTGCTGCCTCCTCCTGGATCTCTGAGAGTCTCCTGCCCTGCTATAGAGGGAAATAGAGTGGTTCAGCTGAAGCCAGGCAGCTCATACACAAGGTCCAGCCAAAGTTCAGCCATTTGTGTCATTTATTGAAGGAAAGTGACTTCCTGGGCTGCAGCTGGTTCTGGCTGGGAGTTGCCAGCTCTGCCTGCTAGGTGGTCCTGTGTGAGAGGAGCTGTCTGGACCCCCAGCCTGCAGGTCAGCCCTTCTCGCCTCCTCACACTGCTCAAGGAGGAGGTAGACCAAATTTCAAGTTCTCCCCAGCTGCTGGAGATATGGCAGCCAACAACCACAAGGTGCTTGGGCTCCATGGCGCCCAGGCCAGTCTGCTGGCCCCTGCTGTGTTGAGGATCATTAGGCAGTGGCCACCGAGAGGAGGCTGGCTTCAAGGCTGAGGCATCACTGGCCCTAAGTTCACCATGAAGGAACCTCCTGCCAGGCGGGGCCCAGTGGCCAGCAGCTCTTCCAGAACCATGGACTTCAAAGAAGAGCTGCAGCAGGGAAAGGGGGTCATCTTCCTCCAGTCATACCTCTCCAGGCCCAGAGAAGAGGCTCACTGAAGGAGGAAGGATGAAAGGTGCCCCCTACCCACTGGGCCTGGCCTCTTGGCCTAGTCCCAAGAGAAGCTGAGTGCAGGCAGCCATGCAATGCCAGCTGGTGCTCCACAGCATGGGGTCCTTGGGCAGGGCATCTGGAAGAAAGAGGATACCATTAGCAAATGAATGAGGCATGGGGACCTGGATTCTTCTGGGACACAAGTTCTGGGCAGCTGGGCGCTGGCTCACACCTGTAATCCTAGCTACTCGGAGGCTGATCTGAGGATCACGGTTCCAAGCACAGGTGCTAGGCTGTTAGGGGGTCCCTTGCCCAGGCACCACCATATATCAAGCGAAAAAGGGGCACTTTCATGGGCCTGTCTTGTCCCTGAGACCCTTGCCTAGGTGTAGAATCCTGTCCTGGTGACCTGTAGCACCTGCTCTAGACACGCTCCAGCTCCTGGTCTGGCTCAGGCTCCTCATCATCATCCTCATCCTCATCGTCGTCATCCTCGTCCACACAGGCCTTGTCCAATGGCGCCTCACCATCCCGGGCCAGCTCCTCCACGTGGGCCAGCATGTCAGCCATCAGCGCCTCCTCTAGCCGCTTCCGAACCTGCTGCACCAGCTCTTCCTGTTTCCTGGGGAGACAGAGGCTGTCAGGGGATGCCCAGGTGGCAGCTAGGTGCTGGGGATGGATGGAGATGGACCCGTGAGCCCCCTACCCCCCTGCCCTTCTCTCATTATCCCTTAGCACGTTTGCAAAGAAAACAAGAGCACTAGGCTGGATGGAGGCCCAGCTACTCGGGAGGCTGAGATTTGAGTCATGACTTGAAGCCAGTCTGGGCAGGAAAGTCTGAGACTCTCATCTCCAATTAAGCCCAAAAAAGCTGGAAGTGGAGCTGTGGCTCAAGTGGAAGAGTGCTAACCTTGAGCAAAAAAGAACAGGGACAGCGCCTATGACTGAGTTCAAGCCCCAGGATCTGCACAAAAGAAAGGGGGGCGGGGGGAGAAGGAGGGAGGGAGAAGACTGGAAGGGGAGGGGAAGGGGAAGGGAGAGAGGGAGGGAAAGAAAGTGTAGCTCAAAGTGGTAGAACACCAGCTTTGAGTGAAAATGTCAGGTGAGAGCTTAAGGCCCTGAGTTCAAGCCCTAGTACCAGCAAAAAACAAAAACAAACAAATAAACCTAATACACCTGTGTACTCTATGCCTGTCTAAGCAGAGTGCTGCCTCTTGGCTTCCAAGGGCTAGGGACGGGTGCTGACCATCTCCTTGCCCACAGCCTTTGGTAACACGGCAGCTGAGAAGCTGTCGCCAGTCCCTGTACACACCATCAACCTCTCTTCTGCGTGCTTTAGGGTGCTCTTTGTCTTTAGTTTACCAGAAACTCATTCAGACCCTCTGGGTTCCCTTTCCACAGGAATGGCCTGTCTTCCTTGCTTTGCAGTCCCACCTTGCTGGGGCACATCCTGGCTGTCTTGCTCCAATCTAACCACCTTTAGTCCTCTCCAGGTCCCAGAGTCCACTATATCTACTGCCAGTTCTACACTTCTAAAAGTTCCACATGGCTTTTAAAGATCCCATTTCCAATACCTTGTTCTTTTCTTTCATTTCTTTTCTTTTTTTTTTTTGTCAGTCATGGGGCTTGAACTCTGGGCCTGAACTATTCTGTTCAAGGCAAGCCACAGCACCACTTCCAGTTTTCTGCGGTTTAACTGAAGATGAGTCTCACAGACTTTCCTGCCCAGGCTGGCTTTGAAACCATGGTCTTCAGATCTCAGCCTCCTGGGTAGCTAGGATTATAGGTGTGAGCCTCCAGTGCCTGGCCGTGTTCTCTTCTTACATTTTCTTTTTTCTTTTGCCAGTTACTGGGCATTGATCTCAGGGCCTGGGCACTGTCTTGAGATTTTGTGCTTAAGGCTAGTGTTCTACCACTTGGAGCTACAGCTCCATTTCCAGCTTTTTGATAGTTAATAGGTGGTATAAGTCTCAAAGACTTTCTAGCCCAGTTTGGCTTTGTACCTTGATCCTCAGATCTTAGCTTTCTAAGTAGCTAGGATTACAGACATGAGCCACTCGGCTCATGATGGAATTCTTCACTCCCACAACTCATAGAGTGTGGTGACTTTCAACCCAAATGCAGGGCCCACATCACTGCCAGCCAGTAGACAGCCTGAGCTCTGGTGGCTCCAAACCCGATGCTCCAGGGCCACGACTGCCAAGAGCCTTTAAGCAGGTACCACAAAGCATTTGTTCCAGATGCCTAACACTAGTTGAAAGAACCCTCTTCCTTTCTAGCACATTCTTCAATAGCCAGGGCTCCTAGTTCACGGCTAAGTCTGGCCCATTCTGTTCTAAAGCCCAACAGCATTGGCAGTACAGGTGATGAGGAGGTGGGAAGTACGGGACAGGCCACTAGCTACCTGATGTCCTCGTCGGTCACCATGAAAGCTTTGCACAGGGGCTGCGTGGTGTTCAGCCACACACCAGGATTCTTCTCCACAGCAGCTGAGAGCTGCCCTGTGATGGGCATGGTACTGGTGTGCAGGGCGCTGGCGATGGCTGACAGCAGCGTCTCGTCTGTGCACCCAGGGCCCACCCCTGCCAGGACAGAGGACAGCCATTGGTGGGGGTGGTCATAGGAAGCTGCAGAAAAGGCCCCGGGCAGGCTGCTGCCTGCCACCACTTTCACAGCAGGGAAAAAATACAAGGTTCAGGGCTTCCCTTACTAAGAGCAGGGGTATGATTTCCAGGGCTGGGACAAAATCAAAAAGCTCTGCAGGGACTAGGGTTTTCCCTCTAGTGGTGCTAGGGATGAAGCGAGGAGTTTCTCAATGGGCCAAACTCCCAGGCCCTTCTTCCCACAGGTCTTTTCAGAACAGCAGAGAGCTAATCAAGTTGCCCCTCTGTGCCCCCAGGACTCAGGCCACACAAGCTCCATCTTTGTTTCCACCTGTCTCCCCAAAGTCAAGTAAGAGTCTTGGCCCTCCTCATACCAGCCTGGCTCCGTCTTCAGAGTGGGAAGGGGAGATGCCCAGAAGTCAGGCTCACCTTGCAGGCCCTTGGGCAGGTCCATGGTCCTGACCAGCTCCTCTGCGATGTCAAAGGCACTCAGTCCACTCAGCTTCTTCTCCCAGAACAGCTGCCAAGGTAGAAGGGCAGCACGGTGTGTAAGGAGGGAACCAACCTTCCCTGGGCCAAGCCTATGGGGGAGGCCCTGAACCTCCTTACCCCTTACTCCTGCACCACACCCAGGTATTCAGTGGGTATTTGTAAATGAATGTGGAAATCACGAGTGCTCCTCAGTTTACAAAGCAGGTTACAAAGCCATCTATGTGCTGTGTCATTTAACACATCTGCCCACAGACCAAAGTTTTCAGAGTAGACTGGGAGGAGCTATACCACCTATGGGGAGAAGAGCAGGGGCTAAGGGCTCTGACGAAATCCCCAGGTCAGGAAGGTGCTCCTTTATAAAAGTGGGGATGGGCCCACAGCTTTCACAAGGGGTCGGGTCTGGCCACAGGGTCTTACCAAGGTCTCAGGGATGCACTTAGCCTCACCTGCCTAGGCTGGTCCACCGCCTTCTGCGGATCACTCTTCACTTTGTTGCTAGGGTGGTTAGTGATCTTGGTCACTGGCTGCTTGAAGATGGATGCTGTCTGCCGCACGGGTAGTGCGGTGTTCAGGTCAGGTTTGCCCTGCGGGGACAAGGCGCTGCAGCGGGCGGCCCCCGCTGGGGTCCACTGCGGGCCAAGGGGACCGGGCGCATGCTCAGCCAGGGCCATCATGCAGGGCAGGGGCTCCGGCGGGCACAGCCCTGGCTCCGAGGCCTCGGGGGCTGTGTCCTCGCCATGCGCCTGCCGGCAGCCCTGCAAGGGGCAGCTCTGCCAGGCCACGCACCTGAGAGGGAGGCCCCGCCCCGCCGATGCTCACCTTAACCTGGTTAGAGGAGTCGTAGCGCACACGTTGGCGGCTCTTGTTCATCTTGCTCATCAGCATCTTGCCAGTACGGAAGTCAAAGGTGCTCAAGTCCATGGAGCCTCCCAGGTAGCGAGCCAGCTGTGGCTTGCTGCGGAACTTCTTCCCACTGGGGCTGTGGGCAGAGGCAGGTCAGGCTGGGTCTGGGGGAGTCACGGTGGGACCATCCCTTATCACCATCCTAAAGGAATGTCTTTCTACCCTTCTAAGCCCCCTACTGCCAATATGGGGCCATCTCAGAGCATACTGCAACATGGTTCTCCAGAGCTAGTGGCTGGGGCACTGACCTAGGAGCCCCCTTTGGGATGGTCACAGCATTGGAGAGGGGACTGGGACCAGAAACCCTGCAGTCGCTGGGGACTGGAAACGGGGTGCTACTTGCTCTGTCAGGCAGCCTGCTCTGTCCAGGAAATACTAGGCATCTGAGACTACTTGAGGGAACGAGCAGCACCAAGCTCAAGACAGCTAGCAGATGGGTATTAAGAGCATCCGGTGTGGAAATGGCATGACACCTGGGACTCAGCAGTTCCACCCCTAGTAAGCCACCACCCCAAGCAAGGAAAACGTCCACCTTGAACTTGTACTCCCATCCAAAAGGTGGAACCACCCAAGGTAAGTGATACAAAGCATGGTCCATCCAGACTGGAATAGCATGCCGCCTTGAACAGGAGCAGGATAACACAGGCAAGGAACCTTGAGGGCCAGGTGGTCAGTGAGAATCAGACACAAAAGGCCCCACTGATGGAAAATGTACTTCAAGCCAATCCATAGGCTAGACTCCGGATTCCTGGTGCCAGGGGCTACAGAAGAGGAGGGGCTTCCTTTGAAAATTCTGGTGTACGGGGCTGGGAAGGTGGCTCAGTGGTAGAGCACTTGCCTTGCATGCTTGAGGCCCTGGGTTTGATTCCTCAGCACCACATAAGAAAAAAGCCGGAAGTGGAGCTGTGGCTCAAGTGGTAGAGTGCTAGCCTTGAGCTGAAGAGCTGAGGGACAGCGCCCAGGCCCAGAGTTCAGGCCCCACGACCGGACCCCCCCCCCAAAAAAAAAAAAAAAAAAGAAAATTCTGGTGTTGACACTAAAACCCACTAAATTGCATGTAAATGGATGAACTGTAATAGTCCATGACTAATCACAATAAGGCTTTAAGGGGCTGGAAAGGTGGCTCAGTGGTAGAGTGCTTGCCTTGCATGCATGAAGCCCTGGGTTCGATTCCTCAGCATCACATAAGCAGAAAAAGCCAGAAGCGGTGCTATGGCTCAAGTGGTAGAGTGCCATCCTTAAGCTGAAGAGCTGAGGGACAGCACCCAGGCCCTGAGTTCAAGCCCCAGGACCAGCAAAATCTGTGTGGCTGAATATTATTATCTGTGGACATGTTACAAAACGAATACCTTGCATACTTCAAGAGATGAACCACACTGTATATACATCATTTCAACAAAGTCATTAAAAAACAAATTTAAGGCAGATTAATAGTGGTGAAGTGGAGAGTACCAATGGGGATGGTAGTTCTTTTAGGGGTGATGCAAATGTTATGGGAGACAGTGGTTGGGGTTGAACAAGCCTGTTCATGTCGTAGTAACTACTGCATTGCACACATTAAGTTAACTGTAACCCTCTGTACATCAGCTTTATAATAACAATTTTTTAAAGGTGAGTTATGAAACATGAATTACACTGTAATTTGTGTTTGTATATAAACACACACACACATACGCTGGATTGGGGCTTGAACTCAAGAGATTGGTCACTGTCGCTCAGCTTTTGTGCTTAAGGCTAGTACTCTACCACTTGAGCCACACCTCCAGCTTTTTGGTGATTAATTTCAAGGTAAGTTTCATGGACCTTCCTGTTGGGACTGGCTTCCAATTTTGATTCTTAGATCCCAGGCTCCTGAGTAGCTAGGATTATAAGCATGAGCCATCAGCACCTGGCTTACACTGTAATTTTTTCACATGGTTATGCAGATTCACACTGACACAGAAAGATTTCCCTGACATCTTATTGAAGAAAATATTCAATAAAAAAGATTGTGCAAGCGTACAAAGAACAGCCTGAGCTCTCTCACATCTAGCTTTCAGTCAGCGTCGTCAGCAAGCAGACCAGGCTTGCACCTCTAAGGTTCTGTCTTGCTGTGGGAACCGCACATCCCATCTCTTTCGTTCACCTGCACCCTTTCCTGCTAACTCAAGAATGGGGGTGAGGGGGGGCAGGGGTCAGAGGGGGAATCCCTCAAAGATGAATGCCCAGAAGTTCAGGGAAGGCAGGATGATCACATTCTCAAGACACTGGCCAGCTTGGGCTTGGTCCAGCTCAAGCTGCAGCCAGTCTCAAGTCTCCCAAGCCGTTGTACAGATGCCCACTGCCTGGACCACTCTTCCCTTATCTACTGTCCTCCCCTCCACATCCAAACAGCAGGCATCCTACCTTCAGGCATTTCCCTTGTCTGAGAGGATAGAACCCTACCACTTCGAAGAAACAAAAAGGAGTAACGACATAGAAACAGGGCAGGGCTAAATAGAGAATGCATACAGGGACCCTAAAAGACAATGTTTGCAGCCCTGAAATTACAACATCTGAAATGACAAGGTCCCCGCTTATCATATACCACTTCAGGGGCTAACAGTCCCATCTTGCCTTTGCTATCCTTGCACTTTTTTTTTGAGTCCGGTCCTGGGGCCTGAACTCTGGGCCTGGGCGCTGTCCCTCAGCTCTTCAGCTAAAGGCTAGAGCTCTAACACTTAAGCCACAGCGCCACTTCCAGCTTTTTTTCTTTTTTGCTTATGTGGTGCTGAGGAATCGAACCCAGGGCCTCATGCATGCAAGGCAAGCGCTCTACCACTGAGCCACCTTCCCAGCCCCCTTGCACTTTTTTTTCTTTTGTTGGTTGTGGGGCTTGAACTCGGCCTAGGAGCTGTCCCTGAACTCTTCAGCTCAAGCACAGCCCTCTCTACCACCTGGGCCACAGTGCCCCTTCCAATTTTCAGTGGCTAATTGGAGATAAGAGTCTCACAGCTGTACCTGCTCAGGCTGGCTTTGAACTGTGATCCTCAGATCTCAGCCTCCTGTGAGCTACCAGTGCCTGGTTCCTTGCACTTTTTTTTTTTTTGTCAGTTGTGGTGCTTGAACTCTGGGCTTGGGCGCTGTCCTTGAGCTCCTCAGCTCAAGGCAAGCACTCTACCACTTGAGCCACAGCGCCACTTGTGGTTTTCTAGTGATTTATTGGAGATAAGTGTCTCACAGGCTTTTCCTGCCCGGGGTGGCTTGGAACTGCGATTCTCAGATTTCAGCTTCCTGAGTAGCTAGGATTACAGGTGTGAGCCATGGATGCCTGGCTTCCTTGCATTTTTTTAAAGCTAAGCTTGTCTAAGATGAGTATCTACCCTTCTACACATAAGATGTCCCTCACTTAACCTCTCAAAACAGGAACAGCAGAAAATCAAAGGAAGACAGCTCTATAGGCTGAACTTAGAATGGAGCCAGATGCTGTCCCTCATTGGCTCTACTGCACTCCCCTAGCCAGTCCCTGCCCAGCTGGCACCCTACAAGCAGCAGGCGACCTAACAAGAAAGCAACTCAAAGGGAACAATTAAAGCTGTTGGTGCTGGTGACTCAGATCTGTAATCCTAGCTACTCAGGAGGCTGAGATCTGAAGGTGGCAGTTCAGAGTCAGGTGGGGGCAGAAAAGCTAGTCTCTTATTTCCAATTAACTACCAAAAAATCTGGAAGTGGAGGTACGGCTCAAGTGGTAGAGCATCAGTCTTGAGCAAAAAAGCTCCCAGATAGCACCCAGACCCTGAATTCAAACCTTAATACCCGCACAAAAAAAATAATTTTAAAAACTGGCTTGGAATAACAATGACTTTCAAGTTGTGGTGCAGCTGTTATGGTTTGCCTAGCATGACTGAGGGGCCGTGGGTTTGTCTCCAGCCGGGGGGAAAAAAGAATCATTCAGAAGACAAGGCAACACAGCAGGTGCTAACTAGCTGTCTGAACTAGAGACGAGCATGTAACTCTTTGTTCAGCCAAGTGGGTTCTCCAGCTGTCCTTCCCAAGTAAAGAGCAGTCCCCTCCTCCCCAGTTGGTGCTGGAGGGATCTGAAAGCCTCTGACCACCTGCGGGATCAACAAAAAGGCACTGGCACTGGACTCACATCTAGGCAGCCACGATCCACGAAGGGGCGTGTGCAATGAAACATACCCCAAGGAAAATGTAGCTGGGGACCGGCCCGGAAATTTTGCATTTTCGAGCAGACCTGCCACGGATTACTCCAACGAGCCAGGCTCTCCCCAACCCCTCACCCCATCCAGGGCTCCAGTTTCGGGAACTTCCCAAAGCGATCAAAAGGACAGCCCAGCCCCCACCCCCCGCCTCCCAGCAGCCTCTGGCCATGGGTCGGGCGCCCCTCGCCCAGAGCGCGCGGTGACCGCGACTACCGGGACAAAAGCTCCCATTACCGCCGGCCCCAGCACCATGCGGCCGCACGCCAAGCTGGGCGCACGCGCACTGGGCCATCGCCCGCCGAGAGGGCCAGCTCGTACGCGGGACGCACGCTCGTACGCACGCACGGCGCACGCGCGCGGCCCAGGCCCTGGCCCCGGGTAGGGGCGCCCAAGACGCCGCAGAGGCCGCTGGGAGGCGCCCGTTGGGGCCCTGCGCGGCCGGGGCGCTCATTCACCTATAGTAAAAGATATCCCTGTGGCCGGCCGACAGCCCCGACCTTCTGGGCACTTCTTCCCTCTCCCAGCCCTGCGGGAGCGCCGGGCACTCCCACCTCTTCCGCTCCATCGCGCCCAGCTCCACGGCCCGCCTCCGGGCCTGCCGCCGCCGCCGCCGCCGCGACCCCCGCTCTTCGCCGCCGCCGCCGCCTCAGCTGCCTTCCACCGCCACCACTTGCCGCGGCTGTTCCAGCCCACGGGCCCCCGCCCTCCGCCCCAGCCGGGCGTGCGCCGGCTTTGCCTCCCTCCCGGCCCCCTCCCCGCGCTCGCCAGCCCCCGCTCGGGGGGCCGCTCCGCCCACCCGCCCGCGCGCGGGGCCAGTGGCTCATCTGCGCAGCCGCAGAGCCAGCCCCGCCTCCGGCCGCCCGCAGGGCCTGCTCCTAGCCGAAGAGGCCAATCAGCGCGCGGCAAGGGGCAGGGCCGCTTACAATTGGAGAGCGTGCGCCCTTGGCCCTGTGCACCTACCCCAATGGACAGCTGTTCCCGCGCGGGGCGCATTGGAAGCTTGGAAGTTTTGACACTTGTCAGGTGCTTGTACACCTGGCGGGGAGTCCTTTCCCTGGGTACTCACCTGACTCTGCTAGAGACTTGGGGATCCCCTTCCAGCGCTGGAACCGTGACTCTCATTGCTTTTTCGCTCAGGGCTGATGGCTCTACCACTTGAGCCACAGATTTTTTTTTTTGCTGATTAATTGGAGATGAGGGTCTCATGGATGTCCTTCCCTGGACTGGCTTCAAACTGTGATCCTCAGATCTCAGCCTCCGACGTTTATAGGCTAGGTTTACAGGCGTGAGCTGCCAGCGCCCGGCCTTTTCACTTAAAAAAAAATATTTTTTAAAGTATCTTTTTTTTTTTGGCCTGGCGCCAGTGGCTCACGCCTGTCATCCTAGCTACTAAGGAGGCTGAGATCTGAGGATCGCGGTTCAAAGCCAGCCTGGGAAGGAAAGTCCGTGAGACTCTCATCTCCAATAATCCACTAGAAAACCAGAAGTGGCGCTGTGGCTCAAGTGGTCGAGCACTTGCTTTGAGCTCATAGAGCTGAGGACAGCCCCCAGGCCTCGAGTTCAAGCCCCATGACCAACCAAACAAAAAAAATCTTACTTGGCTTTTATGTGTGATACAACAGCTTAAGTGCCAGGTGCCAGTGGCTCAGGCCTTTCATCTAGCTATTCAGGAGGCTGAGATATGAGGATTGCCATTCAAAGCCAGCCTGAGCAGCAAAGTCCATGAGACACTTATCTCTTACCACCAAAATGTTGGAAGCAGAGCTATGGCTCAGATAGGTGGTAGATATTTAGTCTTGAGCAAAAAATGCTAAAGGACAGTCTCTGAGTTAAAGTCCCAAACTGTTACCAGCACATGTACACACAATTGGGCTGCAGGTTTGACACAAGCCATTGAACTCCAGCTCAGCATGCAGGAGTCTCTGAGTTCAAACTCCAGTACCAGCACATGCTTACAAAGAGGTTAAAGTTGGGTGCCGGTGGCTCACACGTGTAATCCTAGCTACTCAGGAGGCTGAGATCTGAGGATCAAAGCCAACCTTGGCAGGAAAGTCCATGAGACTCTTATCTCCAATAAACTACTCAGAAAAAGCTGGAAGTGGTGCTGTGGCTCAAGTGGTAGAGTTTTTGTTTTTTTTTTTTTTTGTCGGTCGTGGGGCTTGAACTCTGGGCCTGGGCGCTGTCCCTTAGCTCTTCAGCTGTAGACTAGCGCTCTACCACTTGAGCCTCAGCCCCACTTCTAGTTTTCTCTGCTTATGTGGTGCTGAGGAATCGAACCCAGGGCCTCATGCATGCAAGGCAAGCACTCTACCAGTGAGCCACCTTCCCAGCCCCAAGTGGTAGAGTTCTTGCCTTGAGCTGACAGAGCTGAGGGACAGAGCTCAGGCTGAGAGGCTGAGTTCAAGCCCCACAAGTGATCAAAAAAAAAAAAAAAAAAGGTGTTGAATCATGGAATTTGTTCTCAGGTATCAAGTATCAAAACATACAAGTGCCTAAAGCTGCTCCTCAGAAACCCAGTTACATAGGCACTCATTTCCTTCTCCGAAAATTAACCTGTAGGCAGCCCCTGGCCATCACTTGACATAAAGGTCTGCTTGGCACTGTGCACACAAAACCAGGTTGTTCTTTGGTGGGCATCCTGGGCACTGCAGGGTGCTGAGCAGCTTCCTTGGCCTCCATGCCCTCCCTACCAAGTTTTAACGATTCCCAAAAGCTACTACAAGTCTACACAAGGGCACAGGAACATACTGACTGAGTGACCAAGACTGCAGGCCACACTTCCACATTGTACAGAATTCTGCAAAGGGATTGACATCCTCCAACCTATGGTAGGACAAAATGTAGATCTTTTGGGGTTGGGGTGCAGTTCAGGAATAAGACTTTTGCCTGATGAGCATGAGCCCCTAGGTTCCATCCCTAGTACCTAAGTAAAGAAAAATGAAAGCTGGCACTGATAGCTCACACCTATAATCCTAGCTACTGAGGAGACTGAGATCTGCGGATCTCAGCTGGAGTAGGAAAGTCTGTGAGACTCTTATTTACACTAAATTACCATAAAAAGCCAGACGTGGGGCTGGGAAGATGGCTCAGTGGTAGAGCACTTGCCTTGCATGCCTGAGGCCCTGGGTTCGATTCCTCAGCACCACATAAAGCAAAATGAAAAAAGCCGGAAGTGGCGCTGTGGCTCAAGTGGTAGAGCGCTAGCCTTGAGCTGAAGAGCTGAGGGACAGCGCCCAGGCCCAGAGTTCAGGCCCCACAATCGGACCCAAAAAAAAAAAAAGCCAGACGTAGAGCTGTGGCTCCAATGGTAGAGCTCAGGGACCAAAGCAGCTCAGGGACAGTGCCCAGGTCCTGAGTTCAAGACCCAATATCAGCAGAAAAAAGAAAAAAGAATACAGGACTGGGGCTATGGCTCAAGTGGTAGAGTGCCAGTTGTGAGAAAAAAAAAAAACAAAAAACAGAACACAAGGCCCTGCACAAACCCTGGTGCTAGTAATCCTAGCTACTCAGGAAGCTAAGATCTGGAGAACAGAAGTTTGAAGGCATCCCAGGAGGAAAAGTCTTCCAAGACTCCAAAGGGGTCAGCAAACAGTTGGGCAGGATGCTTGCCACTCAAGTGGAAGAGCACCAGATAAGCAACCCAGCAAAGCCAGTGTGAAGCCCTGAGTTCATACCTTGGTAACTAGAAAAAACATTATGGTAGTAACTAAAAATTTAAATAAACTAGGCACCAGTGGCTCACGCCTGTAATCCTAGCTACTCAGAAGGCTGAGATCTCAGGACCACAGTTCAAAGCCAGCCTAGGCAGGAAAGGCCACGAGACTCTTATCTCCAATAAAACTACTAGAAAACGAAGTAGCGTTGTGGCTCAAGTGGTAGAGTGCTCACTTTGAGCTGAACCGCTGAGGGACAGCATCGAAGCTGAGTTCAAGCCCCATGATCGACAAAACAAACAAACAAACAAATAAATGCTTGGTGCTGGTGGCTCATGACTGTAATCCTAGTTACAAGAGGGTGAGATCTGAAGTTTGATGTTGAAAGCCAGCTCAGGCAGGTAAGTCTGTGAGACTTGAATCAACTACAAAAAAAAAAAAAAAAGCTAGATGTGGTGGTGTGCCTCAAGAGGAAGAGTTTTAGCTTTGAACAAGAGACCTCAGGGGCTGGGAAGGTGGCTCAGTGGTAGAGCGCTTGCCTTAGGCCCGGGTTCGATTAGTCAGCACCACATAAGCAAAAAGAAAAAAGCCGGAAGTGGCGCTGTGGCTCAAGTGGTCAAGCACTAGCCTTGAGCTGAAGAGCTGAGGGACAGCACCCAGGCCCAGAGTTCAGGCCCACGACCGGACCAAAAAAAAAAAGAGAGACCTAAGGACAGTACCCAGGCTCTAAGTTCAAGCCCCAGGAATAGTACCAAAACAAAACAAAAAATAAACCATGGACAGGATTTTAGTGTCAATTTTAGTCATTTTGCAGCCCAAACACAAATGGGTTGTATGCTGCTTTGTATCCTCCCTTCCTCTACAGTATAGGGATTTGAACTAAAACTTGAGTCACAGGAAGAGCTCAGGCCCTCTTGCTTCAGTTATTTTTTAGATAGGATCTCGGTTTTTATATTTTTTGCTAGGAGTCATCCTCATATCTCTCTTCTTTTTGTTTTGGTCCTGGGGCTTGAACTCAGGGCTGTCATTGAGCTCTTTTGCTCAAGGCTAGTGCTCTACCACTTTGAGCCATAGCTTCACTTGTTTTTCTGGTGGTTTATTGGAGATAAAGAGTTTCAAGGCCTTTCCTGCCTGGGCTGGCTTTGAATTGGGATCCTCAGATCTCAGCCTCCTGAGTAGCTTGGATTACAGGTGTGAGCTACCAGTGCTCAGTTTACCCTTATCTCTTTTTCTGTAATTTAATTTTGTTGTCAAGGTGATGTACAGAGGGGTTACTGTTACATATGTAAGATACTGAGTATATTTCTTTCTTTTTTTTTTTTTTTTTGTTTGTTGGTCATGGGGCCTGAACTCTGGGCCTGGGCGCTGTCCCTCACCTCTTCAGCTCAAGGCTAGCACTCTACCACTTGAGCCACAGCACCACTTCCAGCTTTTTCTGCTTATGTGGTGCTGAGGAATCAAATTCAGGGCCTTATGAATGCAAGGCAAACAGTCTACCACTGAGCCACCTTCCCAGCTCCAATGAGTACATTTCTTGTTGAACCTTGTTACCTCCTCGATTTTCTCCAATCCCCTCCCGCCATCACCCTTATATCTTGATCTTCCCATATCTGCCTCTGATGTGCCTTGGATCACATGCATACCCCAACACACTGAACTTGATAGTTGAGATGGCGTCTTTTGCCGTTTTTGCCTGAACTGGCCTTGAACTGAGATCCTCCTTAACTTTGAGTCCCTCCTTTGATCAATGAAAGGAGGGGGTGGCTTTGCAGAGTTGTGGGTAGATGCATTAGGAAATGTTACAAATGATCCTCATTTATACCAACACAGAGATCTGATATCACTACAAGTTCATTGTAATAGTAGATGACAGAATTCCGTAACAGATTAGTGGCTGGCTTCGATACAGGCAAGCTGGTTATCTATGTGGAGTGACACCAAGAAATGAGACGTGAGTATGAGAGTGTACAGCACAGTGCTGCAGCTGCCAGTTTGTTTGGATGCTGATCCTGGGGCTTTTAATTCAGGGCCTGGGCACTGCCCCTTAGCTTTTTCACTTAAGGCTAGCACTCTATCATTTGAGCCACACCTCCACTTCTGGCTTTTTGGTAGTGTAAGAGTTTCAAAGACGTACCTGCCTGGCTTCATAACTTGATCCTCAGATCTCAGCCTGGCTCACTGGCACCCAACATGTTTATGGTACTTTGTTTAAGCTTACCTGCAAACATGGGTGTGGCTCAAGTGGTAGAGTGCCTGCGAGCACAAAGCCCTGAATTCCATCTCCAGTACCAATATAGCAACAATATAAGGTGGCTGATGCGGACTTAAGTGTCTGTACCCAAAAACTAAAATACTAAGCTGGGCACCGGTGGCTCATACCTGTAATCCAAGCTACTCAAAAGACTGAGATCTGAGGATTCCAGTTCAAAGCCAGCCCAGGCAGGCAAGTCCAAGAGACTCTTATCTCCAACAAACTACTCAGAAAAGCTAAAGTACAGCTGGGCGCCTATGGCTCAGGCCTGTAATCCTAGCTACTCAGGAGCTGAGATCTGAGGATCACAGTTCAAAGCCAGCCCAGGCTGGAAACTCCTGGAGACTCATCTCCAATAAACCACTAGAAAACTGGAAGTGGTGCTGTGGTTCAAGCGGTAGAGCGCTCTCCTTGAGCTGAAGAGCGCAGGGACAGCGCCCAAGCTCAGAGTTCAAGCTCCACGACCGACAAAAAAAAAAAGAAAAAAGAAAAAAGAAAAGCTGAAGTGCGTGGAGAGGGGGGAAGTGAGAGAAAAATGAGGGAGGGGTAACAAGTTGGACAAGAAATATACTACCTTACTTAGTATCTGTAACTCCTCTGTACATCACCTTGACAATAAAATTTTTTTAAAAAGTGAGAGAAGAGGTGGGTTAGGAGCAATGGGTGA
This sequence comes from Dipodomys merriami, assembly GCF_024711535.1. Classification (NCBI taxonomy): domain Eukaryota; kingdom Metazoa; phylum Chordata; class Mammalia; order Rodentia; family Heteromyidae; genus Dipodomys; species Dipodomys merriami. Next base: position 5,283,436 of record NW_027206291.1, read on the forward strand.
CATTGTTGTCAGACACTTTGTATTCATATGCTGCTTTACAACTCCTTAAAGACTATAAAAAAAATGAAAAAAAAAAAAAACCAACAAGTGGAATTGTAGCTCAAGTGGTAGAGAGCTAGCCTTCAGCAAAAGGGCTCAGGGACAGGGCCCAGGGCCTGAGTTCAAGCCCCATAATCAACAACAACAAAAAAAACATAAATACAAAAAACCCACAACTATTAATGGTATGGTGTACTCTGTGGTGTTGTGTATGAGTTTGTGTTGGTACTGAGGTTTGAATTCAAAACCTTGAGGTTTTTTTGGTGCCAGTTCTGGGGCTTGAACTCAGGGCCTGGTTACTATCCCTGAGCTTTTTTTTTTTTTGGTCAGATTGTGGGGCCTGAACTCTGGGCCTGGGCGCTGTCCCTCAGCTCTTCAGCTCAAGGATAGCACTCTACCACTTGAGCCACAGCACCACTATCGGCTTTTTTCTTTTTGCTTATGTGGTGCTGAGGAATCGAACCCAGGGCCTGAGGCATGCAAGGCAAGCGCTCTACCACTGAGCCACCTTCCCAGCCCATCCCTGAGCTTCTTTTGCTCAAGGTTAGTGCTCTACCACAGCACCACTTCTGGCTTTTTCTTATTAGTTTATTGGAGATAAAAGTCTCATGGACTTTGCTGCCGCAGGCTTCGAACCACAGTCCTCATATCTCAGCCTCCTGAGTAGCTAGGATTACAGTGAACCACTGGTGTCTTCAAACTTTTAGCTTTTTGGTAGCTAAACTGGAGATAAGAGTCCCATAACTAGCTTCAGTTTTTTTGTTGGTTGTGGGGCTTGAACCCTGGGCTTGGGCACTGTCCCTCAGCTCTTCAGCTCAAGGCAAGCACTCTACCACTTGAGCCACAGTGCCACTTCCTGTTTTCTGGTGGGTAATTGGAGATAAGTCTCATAGACTTTCCTGCCTGAGCTGGCTTTGAAACGTGATCATCAGATCTCAGCCTCCTAAGTAGTTAGGATTACAGGCTTGGGCCACCAGAGCCTGGCTGCACTTCAGCCTTCTGTAGCTAGGATTACAGGTGTGAGCCACTGGCGCCAAGCTACTGTGAAATTATTACCTGCTAAATAGTTGAAACGATTCAACACTGCTGGCCCTGGCCAGTTGTGAGGCCTGAACTCTGGGCCTGGGCTATGTTCCTCAGCTCTCCAGCTTAAAACTAGTGCTCTACCACTTGAGCCACAGTGCCACTTCCGGCTATTTTTGCTTATGTGGTGCTGAGAAATCGAACCCAGGGCCTTGTGCATGAGAGACAAGCACTGTACCACTGAGCCACCTTCCCAGACCTGGAAAGAATTTTTGAGGTCACCCAAACCTGAGGACAGGGAAACAACAAGATTGAGGCCAAGAAGGTTTCAGAGCAGTTTAATGTTACACACATTAGAACAGCAGCATGTGCTGGACTTTGTTGGCATCCATCCATTCCATCCATGACCAGGGCTCAGGGTGCTCCCAAGGGAGTAGGAAAAGTTGGCACCACCAGACACCTGGGGGACAGAACAAAGCTGATGAGCTGGCTGTGCAGGCAGCAGGGGAATACCACAATGACGCACAACTCTGGGCAGCAACACACCAAATCCATGGATGGTTCCCAGCTCTAGGTGCAGAGGTGGTGCACAGCCTAGAATCAGGGGCCGTCCAGGTTCAAATGAGATCACTGTCCTCTGCAGAGGTCTCCACTGGAAATTGGAATGTGAATGGTATGGGCCCAGCCTGCCATGTGGACAATGAGATCGCAGAGGTTAAGCCAGCAGTGAGGCCATGGGAAATACGTGAATGAGCTGAGGCCCATGCAGAGATGGTAGCAGGGGCTGGCCTCAACTTGCCCATCTGTAAAAGGGTCATCTTCACCTAGCCCAGGACTAGGTGAATGCAAACTGGGTACATTCTCTGAGCAGCCTCCAAGGACGAAAGAGGCTGTCCAGCTTGGCTGAGCAGGGCCTACCCCCAGCACCACGTCTAAGGTAAGGGTAGGGTTGGTAACTTGGTACTATCAGATGGGTATCCAAGCCCTGCCTCATTGCAGGACACTCCCCCCCCCACACACACTCAAGCCCTGGGTGTCTGAGATCCTTTTCTCCACCTTCTAAACCTTGGCTAACCCTCAAACCTGGGCTTTTACTCACCAGATGGACCCCCAAGGGTGAGTTAATCATCCTTCTTGAACTTGCCATTGATGTATGGCACCCAGTCCAGGATCAGCCGCCAATCAGTAGCCCACACCAGTCCCACAGCACCCACAGCGCCCCATATGCCGGCTGTGGGAATCCTGCAATGACAGGGGGAGTTAGATCTACTCAGGGCTGTCTCCTGCCCATTCTTGGATGCCAATTAAAGCTTCACAAGAGCTCTGTGATCTGCCATGAGCACAGTCCTCAGGAAGCTCTGGTTTGGGATAGGGTCACCCAGCACAGAGTTGCCCCTGAGGCTCCCAGTGTGTGAATGTGGTCTTGGGCCTCTGTGTTTAAGCACCTGCACCCCAATCTGATTTCACATTGGGGCTATCTTTAAGAGTGCTAGAGAGGGGCTAGGAAGGTGGCTTGGTGGTAGAGTGCTTGCCTTGCATGCATGAGGCCCTGAGTTCCATTCTTCAGCATCACCTAAGTGGAAAAAGCTGGAAGTGGTGTTGTGGCTCAAGTGGTAGAGCACTAGCCTTGAGGTGAAGAGCTGAGGGACAGCACCCAGGCCCAGAGTTCAGGCCCTACGACGGACCAAAAAAAAAAAAAAGAATACTAGAGGGCTGGGAAGGTGGCTCAGTGGTAGAGTGCTTGCCTTGCATGCATGAGGCCCTGAGTTCGATTCCTCAGCACCACATAAGCAGAAAAAGCTGAAAGTGGTGCTGTGGCTTAAGTGGTAGAGCACTAGCCTTGAGCTGAAAGAGCTGAAGGACAGTGCCCAGACCCGGAGTTCGGACCCCATGACCAACAATTACAAAAAAGAGTGCTAAAGACTTGCAAGGCAGATGGGTGTTAACAACTGAGGCACACCCCGGCCATGCCCCCCGCACCTTATTTTTTGTCACTCATGGGGCCTGAACTCACCTGGTACTGTCTCTGAGCTCTTTTGCTCAAAGCTAGCACTCTACCACTTTGAGCCATAGTCACTTCTGTTTTGTTTTGGTGGGTCGTGGGCCTTGAACTCTGGGCCTGAGCACTGTCCCCCAGCTCTTCAGCTCAAGGCTAGCGCTCTACCACTTGAGCTACAGAGCCACTTCTGGTTTTCTAGTGGTTTATTGGAGACAAGAGTTTCATCCAGTTTCCTGCCTGGGCTGGCTTTGAACTGTGATCCTCAGATCTCAGTCTCCCGAGTAGCTAGGATTACAGGCATGAGCCACCAGCGCCCGGTTTGGTGTTGGTTTTTAAATGACGATAAGTCTCATGGACTTTTCTGACCTTGCTGCATATCAAGATCTTCAGATCTCAGCCTTCTGAGTAGCTAGGATTATAGGTGTGAGCCACTGGTGTCCAGCTTAATTTCTCCTGTCGAGTGGAGGCCAACCAGACTTAACAGTACCTACATCCTAGCCTTTCCCGACTTTATTATTTAGGTCAATCCTACACTACAGTTCTCATCTCTTTTTCTTCTCTACCAACAGGAATATAGGTACATAGGGTTTACATTTCCAGTACACAGTGAGTGCTCAATAAATGCTTGCTGATAGTCAGGATCTACTGGCTCATACCTTTAATCTTAGCTCCTCAGGAGGATGAAAACTGAAGATCATGGTTTAAAGCCAGCTGGGGGAAGGAAAGTCTATGAGACTATATATCTCCAATTAACCAGCAAAAAAATGGAAGTAAAGGTATGGCTGCTAAGTGCTAAGTGCCTGACTTGCCCCAGTACTGGTGTGTACACAAGCATGCGTACACATACCACAAAAACTTGCTGACCATGAATGAGCGGTGTGTACAACTCTGCCCAGGCACAGATGGGAATGAGCCAACCAGGCCACCAAGGCCTTCCTCTGGCAACAACCCAGTTGTAAAATAAGCTTAGCACCCTGCAAGAACAGGAAGAGGAGGCTGTTGGTTCCCATGCTCATTGAAGTCTTCCCAATCCCACCTCCCACGTGGGTACAGAGACAATGCAGCTCTAGCTTTCATGCTTCTTGCAACAAGGTTTTTTTTTTTTTGTCAGTGATGGAGCCTGAACTCTGGGCCTGGGTGCTGTCCCTTAGCTCTTCAGCTCAAGGCTAGCGTTCTACCACTTGAGCCACAGCACCACTTTTGGCCTTTTCTGCATATGTGGTGCTGAGGTATTGAACCTAGGGCCTCATGCATGCAAGGCAAGCACTCTACCACTGAGCCACCTTCCCAGCCCTCAGCATGTAATCTTAACTACTCAGGAGACTGAGATCTTAGGATCATGTTCAAAATCAGTTTGGGCAGAAGAGTCTGTGAGACACTTATCTCTGATTAATCACCAAAGAGCTGCAAGTGGCACTGTGGCTTAAGTGGCAGAGCAAAAGCTCTGGGACAGTGCCTAGGCTCTGAGTTCAAGTCCCAGGATCGTCACACATACACAGTTTTGCTATTTTTTTTTTTTTGTCGGTTGTGGGGCTTTAACTCTGGACCCAGGCGCTCTGTCCCTGAGTTCTTTAGCTGAAGGCAAGCGCTCTTATCACTTGAGCCACAGCACCACTTCTGGTCTTTTGGTAGTTAACTGGAGATAAGTCACGAACTTTCCTGTCCAGGGTGGCTTTGAACCGGGATCCTCAGATCTCAGCCTCCTGAGTAGCTAGGATTACAGGCAGAAGACACTGGCGGCCGGCTTCACACATTTTTGTTGTTGTTGTGTTCTTGCCAGACCTGGGGCTTGGACTTAGGGTCTGGGCAGTGTCCCTGAGCTTCTTTTGCTCAAGGCTAGCACTCTACCACTTGAGCCGCAGCACCACTTCCGGCTTTTTGTGTTTCTGTGGGCTTCATCCATGCTGGGCAAGCACTCTACCGCCAAGCCCCGTTCCCAGACCCACATACACGTTGTTTAAGTCGCTGACATCATGCTTCATTAACGTGCCCAAGATTCCGTTCCATCCCCAGCACAACACGGGTCAAACGTTAACACAGGGTCGGTTTCAAGGCCCAAAGAAAGGGCTGGGAGTCGGGCTGCAGAGAGTGTGGAGAGCTCGTAAGCGGCGCCCAGGCCCTCCCCTTCTGGGCATTTCATTCCAACCAGCACCACGAACTAGGCTCTCTGGGGAAACTGAGGCTCGAAGCGGCTCAGCCCCGGGCCGAGGGTGCCGCGGGGTCCGGTCCCGGGTTCCATCTCGACCCCGGGATGGAGCGGTTCACCTGTCCCAGGCTCGGGCTCCCCCTCTAACATCAGCACTAACAGGGGGAGCCAGAGCCGCCGCCAGCGGGGGCGCAGGGTGGATGGCGGGAGACAACCTCACCAGTTCTTGGCCAGCTCCCGGTAGCGCGGACCCAGGAACCTGCTCAGCATCGCGGACCTGGTCGGGACACTCAGGGTCACCGCGTCCCAGCGGCAGCTCCGTTCTGCGCAAGCGCGTCTTTGGCACGCATGCGTAGAGATCTCCGCACCACCGCCACTTGTTCCAAGGCTGCGTGCGCAGGCCCAGAAGACAAGACGCAACTTCCGGGAGGGCCGGGAGACGAAAATAGACGCCGGCGTTTGTGGGCGGGACTTCCGCACACGTGGTCGGGAGCGGCTGTGGCTCTGGTTCGGGCGCGTGTCCGCCCTCGCGGCCGCGGTCTGTAGCTCGCTTTGTATGAGGTGGGCCGTTGGAAGGGTGAACTGGGGCGCGCCAGGTCAGTGCTTCTCCTGGGGCCAGACGAGGAGGGGACTTGCCCAGGGGCGTACCGGAGGTTTTGGCCCGCGTGGCGGTCCCGGCCCGAGCCTGTTGGCGCTTCCTGAGTTGCTTGGGAGGCTCCTTCAGAAATCGGCGAGCTTGGGGCTGGGAAGGTGGCTCAGTGGTAGAGCGCTTGCCTTGCATGCCTGAGGCCCTGGGTTCGATTCCTCAGCACCACATAAGCAAAAAGAAAAAAGCCGGAAGTGGTGCTGTGGCTCAAGTGGTAGAGCGCCTAGCCTTGAGCTGAAGAGCTGAGGGACAGCGCCCAGGCCCAGAGTTCAGAATTCAGGCCCCACAACCGGACTCCCCCCACCCCCTCCCCCCACCCCCCTTTGCCGGGGTTGGTGATTCCTCTTTCGGGCAGTAGGGGGAGGCCTGGCCCTGTGTTGGGTCCTCCGTCAGTAGGCAGGTTGACCATCTTTCCTCCTGCCCTGTGCCTCCTCTAACCCTCCCAGAACTTGGAAAATTGAAACTACCCAATGAACTTGCCAGCCTCCTCCGCTCCCCCCACCTGTGCCCTATAGGCAGAGAAGGGGAGATACTCCTCTCTCCCCAAGTTGTACCTTGGAGCTTTTTCCTCATTTCCATCAAGTGCCCACCTCCCTGCGGAAGTCCTCTGGGACTACATATCCCCAGACACCTGGGCAAAAAGGACAAGGCCTAGATGAATGACTGGGTGTTATTTGTCCCTGGGGAGGTTGGTGAAGGATCTACCCGCTCAGTAGATTTGCTTGCCCAGTCCTGACTGCCCTCATAGGACCAGCTCTTGCTGTAGCTCTCCCTGGGGCTTTCAGGTTCTGTCTTGCCCTTTAGCTAAGGGCTTGTAGACATGGGAATGGGATGGCAAGGGCATTAATTCTAGGCTCTTCCATGCTCTGGGTGTGTCAGCGCTTGAGATTGTAAAGCACCTGAATGAGACAATGCCTGTTGGTAGAAATGTAAAAGGTGGGATGTAAAGCCAGGTGCACGTGGCTCACACCTGTAATGCTAGCTACTTAGGAGGCTGAGAATTTAGGATTGAAGTTCAAAACCAGCCAAGGCAGGAAAGTCTGGGAGACTCTTGTGTGTGTCTGTGTGTGTCAGTCGTGGGTCTTGAACTCTGGACCTGGTCATTGTCTCTCAGCTCTTCAGTTCAAGGTGAGCACTCTACAACTTGAACCACATCACCACTTCCGGTTTTCTGGTGTTTTACTGGAGATGAATCTCATGGACTTTTCTGCCTGGGCTGGCTTTGAACCTCGATCCTCAGATCTCAGCCTCCTGAGTAGCTAGGGTTACAGGCATGAGCCACCAACGACCGGCTTGGGAGACTTTATCTCCACTAAACTACTGAAAAACCTAAAGTTTATCTTGAGCTATGGTTCAAGTGGTAGAGCACTACCCTTTAGACAAGTGCAGGGACAGTGTCCAGACCCTAAATTTAAGCCCTAGGACTGGCACAAAAGAAAAACAAAAAAGCCGGGTGCCAGTGGCTATGCCTGTAATCCTCAAGGAGGCTGAGATCTGAGGATCCTGGTTCAAAGCCAGCACGGGCATGAAACTCTGTGAGACTCTATCTCCAATAAACCACTAAAAACCAGAAGTGGCACTGTGGCTCAAGGGTAGAGTGCTTACCTTGAGCTGAAGAGCGCAGGGACAGCACCCAAGCCCAGAGTTCAAGCCCCACAACCGACAAAAAAAAAAAAAAAAAAAAAAAATTACTGAGAGAATAAGGGTGCCTGAAGGAATGGAGAGCGCTTGAGGGCCGAAGGTCCTGGACCCAGTGATTCCTGAATCTTGTCTTTGTTCTTTCTGGTTTTGACAAAGGCTGGGGCCTGTTTGTAGATACTACTCCAGAGGCCGTTGTGCCTCTGAGGAATACTGGGTGATAGCTGGAGACATCGGTAGTTGTTATAATTAGGGGTGGCTTCTAGCATGGAATGGGTAGAGGCACACATGTGGAATCACTGCACACCAAGTACAGGCACAGGACAAGCAGCTGCCTGTACATGAGGATATCATGGACATTGAGAGTAACGTTAACCTCTTCTTTATCCCCCTTCATGCCATATTTGAGACTCAGAATGGCCAATGTCATCATGTCACATTTAGCGGGGTGCCAGTGGCTCAAAGCCTATAATCTTAGCTACTCAGGAGGCTGAGATCTGGGGATGGTGGTTCAAAGCCAGCCCAGGCAGAAAATTCAGTGAGACTCTTATCTCTCTCCTATTAACCACAGAAAACTGGAATTGGTGCTGTGGCTCTAAGTGGTAGAGTGCTAGCCTTGAGCAAAAGAGCTCAGGGACAGCGCCCAGGCCCTGAGTTCAAACCTTATGACTGACAAAAATAAAATGTCACACAACACACGTGGCAACATTGCTGTTAGTCCCAAGAACCTCCAAATTGACTTTTTTTTTTTTGATCATGGGGCTTTAACTCTGGGCGTGGGTGCTGTCCTTGAGCTCTTCAGCTCAAGGTTCTACCCCTTGAGCCACAGCACCACTTCTGGCTTTCTGGTGGTTAATTGGAGATAAGAGTCTCATGGACTTTCCTGCCTGGGCTGGCTTTGAACTACGATCCTGAGATCTCAGCCTACAGAGCAGCTAGGATTACAGGTGTGAGCTACTGGTAGCTGGGTTTGTTTTGTTTTTTTTTTTGGGTCCAGTCGTGGGGCCTGAACTCTGGGCCTGGGCGCTGTCCCTCAGCTCTTCAGCTCAAGACTAGTGCTCTATCACTTGAGCCACTGCGCCACTTCCAGCTTTTTTCTTTTTGCTTATGTGGTGCCGAGGAATCGAACCCAGGGCCTCAGGCATGCAAGGCGCGCACTGTACCACTGAACCACCTTCCCAGCCCCTGGCTTTATGTTCTTAATCTCATTAATTTACACATAATTCACAGTTCCCATCTATGTGGCCAGAGGATGCCACTGCCTATTTGAACAAATGTAAAGAAAAGCAAAATAAGAAACTGAAGCATAGGGCTGAGATGGTGGCTCAGTGGTAGAGTGCTTGCCTTGCATGCATGAGGCCCTGGGTTTGATTCCTCAGCACATTAGCAGAAAACCCAGAAGTGGCACTGTGGTCAAGTGGTAGCCTTAAGCTGAAGAGCCCAGAGTTCAGGCCTAATGACTGACCTAAAAAAAAAAAAAAAAAAAAAAAACAGAAACAGGGCTAGATGATGGCTCAGTAGTAGAGTACTTGTCTTGCATGCATGAGGCCCTAGGTTCAATTCTTCAGCACCACATAAGCAGAAAAACCTGGAAGTGTCACAGTGGCTTGTGATAAAACACTTGCCTTGAGCTGAAAAGCTGGGGAACAGTGCCAAGGCCCAGAGTTCAGGCCCAATGACTGACAAAAACAAAAAAACAAAACAAAAAAAACGGGTAAGCAAATTTTTCTTTGTTGGTCCTGGGCACTCTCCCTGAGCTACTTAAAAGCTAGCACTCTATCACTTGAGCCACAACTCATTTTCTGGTTTTCTAGTGGTTTTATTGGAGATAAGTCTCACGGACTTTCCTGCCTGGGCTGGCTTTGAACCGAGATCCTCAGATCTCAGCCTCCTGAGTAGCTAGGATTACTTACAGGTGTGAGCCACTGGCGCCCAGCTGAGGCAGATTTCTTTAGGGACAAATCCCACACAGATCACTGCAGAGTTCCCAGTCATGGAAGTGACTGGGTTGCCAAATGAAGACTGGACCATTCTTGCTTTTTGGTACCTGTGTTTTACCTTCGGGTCTCAACACCCCAATGCTGGGCACTTTAGCTTTCTTGCGGGGGCATGGGTCATGGCGACAGTCAACTGGAAGAAACCTCACATGCTGACTTGGATGTGTGAGAATGTCCAGAGAGCTACCATGCCAGGTGCAGGAGTGGGGAATGGCTGGCACCCGGGTAGGCTGTGTAGCTGGGTTAGTGACCACCTGTTCCCGTGTGCCTGGGCAGCAGTTCCATGCTGTGACTTTGGCAGGCCTGAGCAAACTGGGGGAGTTGGTCCCAGGAAAGGGGATGTAGTGTTTAGGTTCCCACAGTTAGCAAGAGGTTGTTCTCACAGGATGGCCATCAGTTGAGGCAGGGAATGACAGTGGGTATTTTGTGTTAGCCCACAGCAAAGTCCAGGGGAGTTGGTCCATGACCCAAAACTCAATGATGAGTTCTCTGGGACACAGCACTGTGTTCTAGGTGGTGTGGCTCTTGTGCCAAGTATCACTGGTCCCAACACAGCCCCATGAGAGACGTGCTCAGGCTCCTGGGGAGAGAGGCCTCAGAGAGGCATGTGCAGAGGGCCAGAACCGTCTCCATCATTGGTTGCCTCCTGCTATGTTCCTGTCTCTGCTATGCTGGAGCCAAGGGCCTCGTGCTAAGTACGTATTCTACCACTTAGTGACACCTTCAGCTTCCTCTCCAGGGAAGGGATGAGCTAAGGCTACCCTGAAGGGGAGCAAAGAGGAAAGGACCCACCTGTCACTGCACAGAACAAACAACTTAAGACAAGACACCAATATCTATACCGACAAAAATCATGAGGGTGACATAGGCTATCTCTGCCTGTGCGAGGCTTCAGGGAGGCTTCAGGGGTACAAGGGTGGGGGACCCCAGGTCAACATTTTAAATGCAAATTTTTAATAATCTGGTTGAATATGAAATGCAACACAAACTTCTAGAAACAGCAAGAGACAGAGACTTTTATACAAAAAAATTTGCTTACAAAACATATGCCAAAAAAAAGCTAAAAAAAAAAGACACCAAAGGCATCATTCTTGCTAATCTACATAAAAAATTTCATAACTAACGTTTTTATTCTCCTTAAAAAAAATATTATGCTTAGGCACAATTTGCTGGTGGCTCTCATAGAACAAGCCAGTTCTGCACACGGCAACCTGGCCTGGGCACAGGTTTCCACTCTTCCAGTTTATACAGTTAAGGCATTTTTCTTCTCTTTCTTACAAAGTGTATAATTTGTTGCTTTTGCTTTCTGGTTTTGTTTACCCAAGAGGCAAAAAAAAACAAAAAAAAAAAAACCCAAAAATTAAAAAAAAAAAAAAAAACAACAACCAACTCCCTTCAGTGGGTCACATGCCGCGGTGGCTGACGCCTGCCTCCCTTGGGGCCCACGTGGCCAGCAGATGCTGATGTACTGTGATGCTGCAGTGCAGGACAGTCCTGGGCAGGCTGGGGTCTCCTCCAGTGACCACTCAAAGGTGCCCAGTGGGGTTGTGGGTTTCACCCAGGCCTGGGTGGGTGGCTGAGAGTGCCATCTGGGGATCCCCGACCACACCTGACACCTTCTCTTCCTCTCTTCGCTTCAGGCAGGCTGCTTTGGGGTTCAGGTTCCGCTCTGGGGATGGGGAGGAGAGCACAGTGGGAGAGGGCCCAGGGGCGGGGCAGATGCAGGGACCAGTAGCACCCTGCTTCTGCTGCTTCCTCTTGGAGGACAATATAGAGGGCTGGGGGTGCAGAGACCAGGAGTTGGGCTATCTGGGGATATCGTGGTCTGGAGGCGGCAGAAGCAGCCACAGGACCACGAGCCATGAGCGGTGTGTGGCGATGGGGACGCTGGCCTGGGAGCCTACCTCGCACCTGCTGCTCCAGGCCCAGGATGACCTGCACGGCCTGCTGCAGGATTAGCAGTTTGGTCTGTGCCTTGTCCGACTTGAGGTGCAGCTGGCACATGCGCCCCAGCTCCCGGAAGGCCTCGTTAATGTCCCGCACGCGCACCCGCTCCCGCGCGTTATTGGCCATGCGCCTCTCCCGGTCCCTCAGGTCTTTCTCCTCCAGGGACAGCACCTCGTCTGTACTGCTGGGTCACAGCACGGGGCCTCTGTTAGTCATGTGGGGGTGGGTGGGGCAGGGAAGTGTGGAAGGACCACCAGCTGTATGGGGTGGCAGTGTGGGGTTACTGGGTAGGTGTGTGGTAGTGTGGGTGACAGCCCTGCATGGTCTGGAGCTGCGAGCGTGACACCTTGACAGCCTTGCTGTCAGAGGCTGAGGCCTGACTTGCCCTGAGAACCTCATCTGCTCACCCCATGGGCCCCGGGGCAGGCCCTCTAGGGCATCTTCCCATGACAACTCCCTCCTTATGCAGAGAGCAGAGGCCTGGGACCCCCATAGCTAAGGACCAAGAGGTCTGGGATCCTGAGTGTCACAGTGAAGCTGGCATCCTCACAACCCCATCTGCCAGCCCAGCCTTTGGCTATGAGCACCAGTCCTCAGGGCCCAGGGAATCTCGCTGTTAAAGTCACTGACAGTGGTGACAACAGCAGGTACTGGGTATGAGTGCCCCTGAGGGTGGCACAAGCCCCTTTCCTGCCATGGATCTGTATGGGCACTAGACCCCACCTGCACTCTGGATATAGACCCTGGTTAGGGTCCCCCTAACTACTGGCTTTTGACACTAGTCCCTGTGCCTGTGTCTTCCTGGGGAGAATGACTGCTAATCCTGCCTTGTGTACCCCTCACTTCTTACAATGTGACAGACTGGCCTTGTGCTTTCCTGTCTGTGTCCTCCATGGCCTGTTCTACTCTGAGGCAGGGCACTTGCCTTACCCACTGCCTGCCCACCCTGCCCTTTGGCTAGTGGGTCCCTTTGGGTGGCGGCGACTAGAGCCCAGGACAAGCGCGCAGACCAAACTGCCTGGAAGGACCAGGGGCCAAATGCTCCCAGGTCACCATCACTCCCTCCAAGCCTCCTGGCTGGCTTTGAGGTGCGGCCATCCGCTTTGGGCAGCAAGTGCGAGGTAAGGAGGGGCTGGGGGCAGGCAGTGGGGAGCAAGACAGCGGACGGCCAGGTGGACGGGACAGCGCAAGAGGCAGAGCAGAGAGGCAGGCTTAGGGGACACAGGGCAGGAGGCACACATGGCCATGGAGACGCGGGAACTTCAAAGCTGCACGGGCAGCGGGCTAGGGCTCCGGCTGCAGTGCAAGCGACAGAGCTGCAGGAAAGAAAGGTTAACGGCCAGGCAGGAGCAGAGGTTAGCAAGCAGCCAGTGGAGAATCAGGTGCATGGGGCCCGGGACCAGTGGTGGCCTGGCTATCCACCCTCACCTGCCCCGGGAATGGGCAGTCCACACCCACCTGAACACTGGGAAACGGTATCAGGAGTCAGGGGCTGGGTGGGCTCAGGGTGGACAGCGAGGGTGGCTTACACACCAACTCGCACCTCTGGGCTTCCTGAGGGCATGGGGAGTGGCCTGGGGATCCTAACTCAGCTCTGAGACCAAGTACCCAGGTCGGCAGGGCGGGGTCCAGAGCCCAGTCCTTCTAGAGATGGGTTACCAAGGACAGCTAGGAGAGCCACTGGTCAGAAGGATCAGGATTGACACCGTATGAGGGGAGGGGGTGGCCAGTGTAGGGGCAGTCAGTGGGGAGGCCCAGTCACTGCAGGAACAGGTCAGTGTGAGGGTGCGGGACAGTGACTGCGGGGGAATCTCTGTAGGTCAGCTCTGGGAAGCAGGGGTGGTCAGTGCAGGGGAGGCGAGCGGGGACGGGGGCAGGAGCGGCGGGCCGCCCACTGACCTCGCACTTGCTGCTCCAGGTTGAGGATGACCGACACGGCCTGGTGCAGGATGAGCAGTTTGGTCTGTGGCTTCTCGCTGTTGAGGTGTAGCTGGCACATGCGGCCCAGCTCCTTAAACGCCTCATTGATGTCTCGGACCCGCAGCCGCTCACGGGCATTATTGGCTACCCGGCGCTCCTTCTCCCGCTCAGCCTTCTGCTCTGGGGGGAGAAGGTCGTCCTCGTCCTCGTCTGGGCTATGGAGGAGGGGAGCCAGGGGCCAGAGGGAGATGGTGAGGTGCGGGTGGGCACGGCCCATGGCCTCCCAGTGTGGGGTGGTATGCATGGACCAAGTGTGGTGTGCATGTGTCCTACAGGGAGGGGCTGGCACCTGGTCCGTGTGCGGGAGGCCTTCAGCTCCTTCTTGTCCTCCTCAGAGTTGTCGGCCACCGAGTTGTTCTCCTCATCTTCCTTCTCTTCCCGCTTGATCTCCCCGGCGCTTGCTGCGGCACCCACCCGCCCAAGTCCTGTAACAGACCAGGGATCAGGAGCTGTGGCTGGGGCAGCAGAGGCCGCCAAGGTTACCTGACCAACTCCTTTGACCCACTTGTAAGGACATAAGCTGAGAACACAGCCAGGCCTCCACTTGCAGAAAAGGTTGAAAAATAACAATAAAAAACAACCCAACAGGAAAACCAGAACAGGATCCCTACCTCACACCATGCACAAGTACCAATTCCAGACAGAATAAGAACCACGTGGTGTAGAGTAGACAATGTCACAGCCTTTAAGAACAACATGTGTGAAATCCTATTGTAAACTCTGAAGCAGGAAGATATTTCCTGAAGTACTAACAAAGCCAGGGAGTGGTACACATCTGTGATTCCAACACTGGGAAGGTAGAAGCACAAGAACCAGAGTTCAAGGCAAGTCTGGGCCAGAAAGAAAGACTGTCTCAAATATTACCATTACCAGTTGGGTGCTAGCGACTCAGGAGGCTGGGAACCAAGAATCATGGTCTAAATTCAGTCTGGGCAGGAAAGTCCATGAGACTCTTGTTGCCAATTAACCACCAAAAAGCTGAGGTGGAGCTGTGGCTCAAGTGGTAGAGAAAAAAGCTCAGGTACAGTCCTCAGGCCCTGCGTTCAAGCCTCAGGATCAGCACAAAACAAAAATACCAAGAAGAAAACACAAACAGGCTCAGTGAGGTTCATCCTCTAAAACAAAACTGTAGCAAGAACCAAAAGGAGTCTTCTTTTGTAGGAGAAAGCCTTGCTTATTTAAGAACATTGTAAACCAGGCTCTGGTAGCTCACGCCTGAAATCTAGCTACTCAGGAGGCTGAGATCTGAGGATCATAGTTCAAAGCCAGCCCAGGCAAGGAAAAGTCCGTGAGACTCTTATCCCCAATAAACCACTAGAAAACCAGATGTGGCACTGTGGCTCAAGTGGTAGACTCTTGCCTTGAGCTGCAGAGCTCAGGGACAGCAGGCGCCAGGCACAGAGGTCAAGCTCCACAACCGACAAAAAAGAAAAGAAAAAAAGAACATTGTAATTTCCATGCATCATAGCACAGGGCTGGGTTAATCTGTGCTGCTGCATAGATCAAAATCAAAACAGCTGATTCCAGAAAGAAAAGAGAACCTACCAGTATCAAAATGGACAATCTGATCACTGAGGAGTACCCACATAGCCAACACAGAACTGGCCTCCAGCACCGGCAGGGAACACGGAGATCAGCAGCCAGGTAGCACAGAACCCGGCCAGGCACCTCTCCCACCCTGAGGCCACCAGGCAGAGCACCACACAAAGACTAAAGAAAGACAACGTGGGCCTGGCGAGCAGCCTTGGACCGCACTAGACTCATGGGTGTGTGTCAGGAGACACAGGAGAGCACGCTCAGCCACAGAAAAGGCACCCAGGGAACACATGTCACATCCACAACAGGGCACCCAAGTGCAGCCACTAGACATGAGCAGATCTCACACGGTGCAAGAAGCCAGGTGAAGAACATTGGGCTTCAGGGTGTCATTTGCATAAAGCTCAGAATGGGATAAGCCCCAATACTGGGGAGGCTTAGGGAAGGGGACCTGAGCTCAACGATACCAATGTGGGTTACACAGCAAGACCCCATGACAAAAAGCCAAAAAAAGCCACCTGTGGTGGCTCACACCTTTAATCCTAGCTACTTGGGAGGCTATGATCAGGAGAATTACAGGCTAACCCAAGAAAAAGGTTCACTAGATCCCACCTTATCAGAAAAAAGCTAGGAGCATCTATGTAAACTATAAATAGGAGAATCAACATCTAGGATGTCTGGGGCAAACTGTGACCTTTCTGCATGTTGGTGGCTCCTACCACTGTAATCTTAGAGGCTGTGATGTCTCACACAGTTGAAAGCTGGCCCAGACAGAAAAGTCTGAGACTCCCTCCATATCCAATCAACCAGCAATAATCAGGCCTGGAGGTGTGGCTCAGGTGGTAAAGCAACACTGTCAGCAAGAAAGGCAAGAGTGTGAGCCCCTAAATTCTAGTATTTGCACACACATAAAAATAAATTTAGGGGGCTGGGAAGGTGGCTCAGTGGAAGAGTGCTTGCCTTGCATGCATGAGGCCCTGGGTTCGATTCCTCAGCACCATATACACAGAAAAGGCTGGAAGTGGTACTGTAGCTCAAGTGGTAAAGTGCTAGCCTAGAGCTAAAGAGCTGAGGGACAGCACCCAGGCCCAAAGTTCAGGCCCCACAACAGACAAAAAAAATAAAAATAAAAAAATAAATAAATTTAGGGCTGGGAAGGTGGCTCAGTGGTAGAGCGCTTGCCTTGCATGCCTGAGGCCCTGGGTTCGATTCCTCAGCACCACATAAAGAAAAAGAAAAAAGCCAGAAGTGGCGCTGTGGCTCAAGTGGTAGAGCGCTAGCCTTGAGGTGAAGAGCTGAGGGACAGCGCCCAGGCCCAGAGTTCAGGCCCATGACCGAACCCCTACCCCGCCCCCCCCCCCAAAAAAAAGCTCAGGGACAGTGCCCAAGCCCAGAGTTCAAGCCCCACAAATGAAAATCAATCAATTAATAAAAGTAATGAATACAAAAAATTTACCAAACCTAACAGGAGTCAGGAGGCATAGCTCAAATGGTAGAGTACTAGTTTAGCAAGTATGAAGCTCTTGAGTTCCAACCCAGTATAGCAAACATATATATTGTTAGGCTGGGAAGGTGGCTCAGTGGTAGAGCACTTGCCTTGCACGCATGAAGCCCTGGGTTCGATTCCTCAGCCACATAAGCAAAAAGAAAAAATCCGGAAGTGGCGCTGTGGCTCAAGTGGTAGAGTGCTAACCTTGAGCTGAAGAGCTGAGGGACAGCGCCCAGGCCCAGAGTTCAGACCCATGACTGGACCAAAAACAAACATATATATTGTTTATATATATTTAACTTTGCTTCCAAAAAAGCTGGGAACAGTAGCTCATGCCTGTAATCCAAGCTACTTGGTAAGTGCAAACTGTGAGAACTATAGTGCAAGGCTTGCTAGGGCAAAAAGTCAGGGTAACCCCACCTCAACAAGCCAGGCAAGGTAGAGCAAGTCTGGAATCCCAGCTATATGGTAGATAGGATGATTGAGGCCAGCCTAGGCCAAAACTTGAGACCCTATTTAAAAAAAAACAAAAACAAAAAACTAAACCAAAGGATAGGGCTCAACTGGTAGAGTACCTACCTAAGCTGAGTTCAATCCCTAGTGCTGACAACCCTCCCACAAACCTAGAAAGGCAAAAGCACAGTTTGGGGTTTCTCAATCACATGGAACTCAAATGCAGTTGGCAAAGTGTGGAGTCTGGAACCTGCCTGGGATTCAACAATAAGAGTGAAAAAAGGCTGGGCACCAGTGGCTCACGCCTGTAATCCTAGGTACTCAGGAGGCTGAAATCTGAGGATCGCAGTTCAAAGCCAACCTGGGCGGGAAAGTCTGTGAGACTCTTTTTCTTTTTTGGGTCAGGTCGTGGGGCCTGAACTCTGGGCCTGGGCGCTGTCCCTCAGCTCTTCAGCTCAAGGCTAGCGCTCTACCACTTGAGCCACAGTGCCACTTCTGGCTTTTTTTCTTTTTGCTTATGTGGTGCTGAGGAATTGAACCCAGGGCCTCAGGCATGCAAGGGAAGCCCCCTACCACTGAGCCACCTTCCCAGCCCTGAGATTCTTAACTCCAATAAAAACCAGTAGAAAACCGGAAGTGGTGCTGTGGCTCAAGCGGTAGAGCGCTTGCTTTGAGCTGAGAGTACACAGATAGTGCCTAAGCCCAGAGTTCAAGCCTCATGACCGATCAAAAAAAAAGGTGAAAAAAGGAAAGACCTGATGCCTGTGGAAGACAGCCACTGCTGATACCAGGGGTCAGGACCTCTAGGATTCAGTGATCTGATCAGTACCAGCACCCTGGCCCCCACCCACTCCATACCAGTAGTTTTACAAGCCAGGACAAACACCAAGTCCCCAACATCAGATCACATCCACCAGATGGCGCCCTTGAGTACAGACAGTCCAGCTCACAGGCTTCCAAATCCTCCTGGTAGCCCCAAAGCCTTGTTCCCTTCCTGCCTCCTGTCCTTCCTCGGTCTAGCCATACAGGTTGTCTAGATGCTCCTGTCCAGGTCCTGAGTGTCTTGCCTAGGTTGCCTCCCATGGTACTTGCCTACTTTCTCCTCCCAAGGTTCTGCTGAGGAGCCTGAAAGAGCATAGGCCTGACTCCCCCACCCCATCCTTTTCCCGACACCTGTCCTGTAACCGCTAGAAGGGGGTGCCACTGTGCCAATGTTTCAGCCACCAGTGGTGACAATAGTGCCAAGTACACAGTGGGTACCTTGTATGCGTCTAAGAGACTCAATGAAGGATGCCTGTAGTCAGCAGGCCCCAAGGTGCTCCCGAGGGATTTAAGTCTCTGAGAATCTTTTTTGTGGCTGGCACCTGCCCTGGGTTCCCTCCCCATGGGACCAGTTCCTACCAAACCGCTAGTATCCAGAGCCTCCCACCCCACAGCTGGCCCCAGAGGCCATGGGTTTGGCAGGTGGTCACAGCCCTTGTCTTGGAAGGAACTAGTGCTCGGATAGTCCCCAGTCCCCTAGTAACAACGGGACAGATGGGAAGGACTTACCACTGTATGAGTCAGGTGGCCGGGAAAGGTCAGGGAGGGCTCCAGGCTGGCTGGGGAGGGCTGCATGGTTGTGCAAGAGGCTGGCATTGCCTACAAGACCATCCTCAGAGTGGTTGCCCCCAACCTGCACAGTGGTAGGGACAGGTCAAGGAACACAGAGGTCCTACCTTCCACCAGCCCAGCCCACCCCTGACCTAATGCTTACCAGGCCAGTGTGCCGCCCACCCAATGACATGGGGCCTGTGAAGCCTGTGGCCAGGGTTCCGTGGCTGGGTAATAGCCCATGCATGTCACCAGCTGTACCCACAGCGTGGCTGCGGAGTACATGGATGGCCTCGTCCAGGTGGTCTTCCATCTTGCTCTGCTGTGGGGTTGATATGAGTGGGCAGTGAGGGGCCTAGCCACAGGGACTAGAAAGCACACATGCACACATTCCGGGCCGGGCATGACTCAGTGGCATAAGGCCATGAATTTGCCCCCCAGCACTGCAAAAAGAAAACCAAAACCCCAAACCAAGCCAAAACACTGATTTGCACATGAGCAGCAGGTGGCCCCCACCTCCCCTGCCCCCCTCCAGAAACCATGTGCTTCAGGAGGCTAAGCCATGTGTCACCTGCCATGGACCTCACTTTTGAGGTCTAGCTTCAGTCTGTCTTCTTATCAAGGGGCACTTGCCCACTGACCTTATTGGTCATGGGACACATGCCTGTAGGACACTCACCAGGCCATGGAGACCGCCATCGTAGCTGGGCGATAAGGCACCAGGGCCTCCTGCACGGGGCCACTGTGATGTCCCTGAAGGGAGGTGGCACATGAAACAAGACAGGCAAGATGGGCACATGAAAACGCACAAATGGCTGGATACCCTCAAAGGGCCACTTAGCACCCCTGAACTGGAAAGCCACTCTCCACCCAGCTTCAGACAAGTTCTGCTTGTTCCCTGGGGAGCCCAGGGACAGGTTTGGTTCTGGACTTTAATTCCCTTCTGTCCTGCTCTGCCACATGCAACTGCTCTGGGGGTCCCCGAAAGGCCAGGGATAAGCAGGAACTAGGAATATTTTATTCTCCTACTAGTACTAGGGCTTGAACTCAAAGCCTGGGCAACATCCCTGAGCTTTTTTGCTCAAGGCTGGTGCTCTACCACTTGAGTGACATCTCCATGTCCAGCTCATTGGAAAGAAGTCTTAACAGATTTTCCTGTCTGGACTGGCTTCAAACTGAGATCCTCAGACCTCAGGCTCCTCAGTAGCTAGGATTATAGGCATGCAGGTGTGAGCCATTTGCGCCTGGCTTGGGGTGGGGGGTGGGGGGGGGCTGTGCAGGGGGTGTATTTTTAATCCATCAAGTCTAAGTCTTCCAAAAACCTTGTTTTCTACTTCTTTTTGCCCCCAAGTCTGCATCTCTACTCAGCAGAGACCAGATGATCTACCCTTTGGTCAGTATAGGCCACAGGCCTGATACTATTACCAGCCAGGTAGGCAATGATGACAGGTACATATTGGGGGAGGGGGGACATCTGTCCTTACATGAACCTCATGGCTCCTGCAGTGTGAACTGTGGGTCCTGTCTCCCAGTCTTTGTTTGCACTGCCTTAACCTGGCTGGACTCTACTTTTATCTGGCTAGTGCTGCCTCCCCAAGGAAGTCTCCAGAAATGCAAGAGAACATGAGCCCATAGCAAGCTCTGTCTGTCCTACTCCCAGCGTCCTCTAAGCCTGTCCACCACCCAAGCCTGGGCACAGCCCTGTGACCCCTACATACCTGCCAGGCCCTGAGGAGAGCCCACAGGTGTTGAGGGGCTAGGCGAGAAGTTATTGCTGGAGTGGTCCGGAGAGTAGATCTGCAGTGGCAGATTAGACACACAGGTAGTCAGGAATACCAAGGGGATTGCTGCCCATCTCCACCCATCCCTGCCCAGGGCCCTGCTTACCGAGGCCAGCGCCTTCCCAAGGGCGTCCCCGGAGCTGCCGGCTGTGGTCCCTCGGGGGCCTGGGGAAGAAGTAAAGCCTGGTCCATGCCTGGCCTGACATCCTCCCACCCTCCTGGAGACCAGGGAGCTGGGACTGCTGCTAGGTTCTACCCGACACTGCTTGTGGGGGCGGGCCGGGTTGAACAAGATCTCCTCTATACCCCGTCCACCTGTGGAGTGGGAAGCCCAATGGGCTGTTTCCATGACATCGTAGGCCAGCACACCAGGGTGGCTAGACAGGGATGAAGCCCATGGCAGGACGTGATGATGACCCTGGGGTAGAGTGCATGCTGTCTCCATGGGCCCCTACTGAGTGCCCCTGTGTCCCAGGAGTGGCCATACCCAAGAGGCTGTCACTGCCAGGCGGTGTGTGGCTGGAGGTGCTACCATAGGCACTGGGGGCTGATGGAAAGCTGGACACAGCTGGGAGCCCACCGTTGACTTCTCCTCCATGCAGCTGGTAGCCCTGAAGTGAGATGGGGGAGGGGGAGAGGTAAGGATCGGCAGAGGGCCAACTGGGAGCTGTGCAGCCTGCCGCCCCCTGGCTGCTGCCCAGGACCTACCATGCGTTCGTGCTGGTGCAGGCTACCAAAGCTGCCACTACCGCTCGCAGAGCTGCTGCCTGGCACCAGGGGCAGGGGGGATGAGCCACCCAACATGGGCCCAAAGCCTGCCTGGCCAGGGGCGCTCCAGAGCTCCGCGGAGGGGTGCACACTGCCATCTGCACAAAGTGGGACAGTGAGTGGGGGTGGAGGACCTCACCGAACCCCCACACCTCGTGAGTCCCCCCTACCTGCCACATAGAAGGGGGCTGGGTAGGCACTGCCAGTGGTCTTGGCTGAGGGGTAGGCGGCGTCTCTGCTGTAGTCGTCAC
Source organism: Dipodomys merriami (assembly GCF_024711535.1). Lineage (NCBI taxonomy): Eukaryota > Metazoa > Chordata > Mammalia > Rodentia > Heteromyidae > Dipodomys > Dipodomys merriami. The sequence goes on from NW_027206291.1 coordinate 5,304,722, forward strand.
CTGAGCTGGGTGGGTATACCTGAATAGCAGATGATGCAGTAGGGGTAAGGACATATGGACCATGGTCCCCCTTGTTTCCCTGTTCTTTCCCATGCAACCCTGCCTCGGCTACCTCCCAGCTCTAGACTACAGTGCTTGATGGCATCCTCATTTCCTCTCTACCTTTTTTTTTTTTTTTTTTTGTCAGTTGTGGGACTTGCTCAGGGCCCAGGTGCTGTCCCTGAACTCTTTTCAAGGCTAGCTAGCACTCTACCACTTTGAGTAACAGCTCCACTTCCTGTTTTCTGATGGTTAATTGGAGATAAGAGTCTCATGGCCTTTCCTGCCGAGGCTGGCTTTGACCTGCAATCCTTAGATCTCAGCCTCCTGAGTAGCTAGGATTACAGGTGTAAGCCACCACTACCAGGCTACCACACCTTTTTTTGTACTCTGATCTCCTGCTTCCTGCCCATCATATTCTAGCTTCCTACATCTGAGACTGGCCTTGCCCACAAGTGCCTTATCCTTTCTTCATCCAGCAAACCTATTGACCTCAAGTCCTAGTTCCAATGCCTTTGGCTCTTCTTTGTTTCTGTTTAGAATTCACCAGTGTGGGACCTCCCTTGAGATCCTGTTAGACATAAGAAGCTGGGCCTCAGAGCAGCTACAGCACATGGAGGCCCACAGTCAGCACCAGTTCTGACCAGCTGGTGCTGCCTGTAAACAGGCTGTGCCTGACGGGACAGTGTGGGGATCCACTGCTAATGCCTGTCCTGGCAAAGAACTGGACCTAACAGGGCAGAGTAAGGTTCTGCTGCTGCTGCCTGCTCTGACCACGTGGAGAGGTGACGAAGGTCAGCTGGGGGCTCTCAGCAATACCTCTCCTCCAGGGCCATGTACGTTTCCTGACCCCAGTCTTCATGCTGGATGACTTGTACATGAGTCCCTCCTGTAGGCCTGATTGTGTCCCTTGACCCATCACCTAACACCAAACCCAGCCCCAGCCCAGTGATATCTCCCCCAAGGTCCCTTAGGAGTATGGCCAGCCCTAGGGGGCACGTGGCTGGCTAGTGGGCCTAGAGCCTCCTGGTGGCCAGTGTGGGGGCCAGGGTGGTTGAGCAGCTGGGAAATCTACCAAATTGTCTTTTCTTCCAGTGCGATTAAATCGTAGGAGTGCGGTGCTGCAAGCCGAGGGCTCAGCACCATCTGCTGGGCCTGGCAGCCGGCCAACTACCAGGCAGTGAGTGGGGAAGTGGGGACCAGGAGACCACAGTCCCTCACCAGGACCTGCCTGGCCTAGCTTGCTGGCCTGAAGGATTTCCTGGACTCCTGTCCACACAGAGCCTGTGAGGAGCGCCCCCCCCCCAAACCCACCAGTCTAGTATCCTCAGGGTGTGTATGGCCTTGAGCTTGAAGGGCCCTGAGCCTCAGGGCACAAGAGACAGTCCCCATCCCACCACTCACCGAGGAGGGAAGACCAGGCGGAACCTTCCGGACCTTCTTGGGCTGTGTGTCTATTAGAAGTGAGAGCCGTTAGTGGTGTCACTACCCTCCCTACCTGCCCTGGTATGGCCAGTGCCCTGTGCTCTGGGGACTCCACCGGAGGGAGGTGGGCTGCAGAAGCAGTCTCACTACATACCACTAAGGAGCACCACTGACCTCTGAGGGTCACCAAGTGCAAGTAAGTACTGAGGAGTCAGGAGGTAAGTTTTTTACATCAAGATGAGGTACTCAATACTTGGGCCTCCCTTCTTGGAAGACAGTGCTAGCCAATGCCATCTCAACACCTGGCAGCTGGCCTCAGGGGTCAGAGGGCATGTGGAAATCCAGTCCCCAACCCACAGGGCAGCAGAGCTGTGCCACCCCCGGCCACCTCATGCTGCTCCGGTCTGTGGGGAGCTTGTCACCTCTGTACTTTCTTTCCCTTTGGCCACTTGGTTGTTCAAAATGCCCAAACATAGTTCTGAAGGGCCGAACCCCAGCTGGGCAGCTGAGCTCCGCTCAGGGGAACAGGACAGTGAAAATCAAGTGCATCTAAACAGAAATGTGTGAAAACCAGAGTGTGTCGGTCCACAGCCATGTGACCAGAGGCTCCTGGGACCAACAGCTTGGTTTTTATGCGGACTCTGGGAACCAGAACTGTCTGAACCATGAAGCTCTGCTATATTTGCCCTTTCTGGTTTGCAGTCTCTCCCTCTGCCCTGGTTTGGAGTCCGACAGGACCTGGGAGGTGGACTGTGGCTACTGACCCCATCTTCATCTAGGACTACGGGAAGGCACCTGTTCCCTCACAGCCTCCTCTGTCCCTCTCCTGACTCACCCAGAGTGCTGTCCGCAGCTCTCCGCCGAGGGTTGCTGGAGTACGAGGAGTAACACTGGGAGCTGCCCTTGATGCCACAGGGGGACAGTGGCCCCCCAGGGCTGCTGAGGCCCAGCTCACTTGGGAGGAAGCCACCCTGAGGGGGAAAGGGACAGGATGCTGGGCTTGGCTGGTGTCCAGCCCCCAGGCAGCCCTCCTAAAACCCACCAACCAACTACAGAGGTCAATGTCACTGGGACACACAGGTCAATTGTGGCCCTTGGGGCACAGGGCTCTTACTTGCAGGACATCTGCCCTGCTTTTGTTCTAACTGCGTTGCAGCGGCCCGGCACTTCCTCGAGAGGAAGCCCAGCGGAAGTGGCTGCCAGCCGGGAACACATGCACGGGCACTCGTGTGTGCAGGTGCCTCTGGGGCAGTGAGAGCCGCTGCCCCGTCCAGGCCTTTTTCTTAACCCATGCCTGTGCTGGCAGGGAGCTGACAGGGACTAGGTCTTCTTCCTGGCCACTGAGGTCTGCCCTGGGCTGCTGTGCCATCCTGTGGGCAGCCTCTGTTCTCAGCTGAACCTGAGCCTGGAGGGCCTCAGTGAGCAGCAAGAGCCTGGGGCTGAGACCCAGAACCGAGTTTTACTAATATCATGGGTGGCCTTCGAGGAGGTCCTGGGTCCTCTTCGAATCCTGAACCTGCTGCTCCTAGGGAAATGTGGGCGCCTTTATACCCACTGATATAACAGGAGCAGCTGCTACTCCTCTGGCTCAGGTACAGTGCACAGAGAGGGAGCTATTGGAACAGCGCCTGAGACCAGGAGACTGGCCACTGAGGCTGGTCACTAACCCTGGTGGCCTCTTGGGGTGGGAAGTAAGCACAGACTGACCCGAATGATCATGCTGGAGATCACCCCACACTCCCACCACTGCAGAGGCTACAGGTGCCCCACAACCACTCACCTGAGTCAGACCACCGACCCCCGAGTCTCTCCCAAAGGTGGCATAGGCATTCCGCTCACCGCCCTTGCCTGGAGGAATGCAAGAAAGCACTGGAGCACACCCTAAGAAGGGTCCAACCAGGCCCTTGCACATGCCTGTATGCAGCAGGGCCCTCGGAGACAGGCAGACAAGGATGGGTTTCCCAGCTGAGTGTGGTCTAAGTCAACCTGGAGCTTGCTGAGGTGACTGACCTTGGATAACCCTGGCCCTTCCTGGGCTGAAGTTTCTGGAGGCGCTGGGCTTATATAGCACTCAATCTGCTCCAGGGGGTGGAGGGTGAGGTCCCCAGCAGGGGAACTGTGAGGAGCCTGTGAGGCCCAGGGCTCAGCTTCCCAGATTTACAGCAAGCAGCCTATCCTGCCCAGCTCATGGCCTGCCCAACAGGGCAACAAAACAGCTCTGCCTTACATAAATCAGGGTCAGCTTGAAAACCCACACCCAAGCTGTGGTAAGCCATGAGTACAGCCCAGCAATACTGATTCCAACCAGTTGGTAAGGAGGGACAAGTGAGGAACTAGAGTGGTTCAAGTAGTAGAGCATCAGCTATGAATGAAAAAGCTGAGTTAGAGTACAAGGCCCTGAGTTCAACCCCAGTAACAGCATGAAACAGAGAGATGGGCCACGCACATTGGTGGCTCAAGCCTGTAATCCTAGTTACTCAGGAGGCTGAGATCTAAGGATCATAGTTCCAAGCCAGCATAGGCAAAGCCCACAAAGGAGCTGTGGCTCAAGTGGTAGACTGTCGGTGATAAGGCTAAAGGACAGTGTCCTTGTCCTGAGTTCAAACCACAAGTTTCTTGTCTTTTTTTGGTGGCAGGTCTTGCCATGGAACCATGATCCTCCTGACTCCTGAGTGCCGGGGTGACGTGTGCACCTCCCTACCTAGCTCCCAGTTTGAGAGTAATTACAGTTAAGATTTCTCAAACAAGGGCTGCTGGGGCCCCGTGTCCACTCTCTCTGGGTGCACCACAGTGACCCTGGGGCAGTGAGGATGAGGGAGACCCCCCAGTGCCCCATGCACCATGGCCGACTCCATTCTGCTGGGAGAACATGGGGGCCGAAGTCACTTGTGGCTGTAGGGACTGGGGTAGGTAGGCGAGGCAAGACTTAGCTGGGCTTAGGATTCTGCTGACCTCAAGCCACCCGGATGGGATCAGCCCAGCCGCTCTGCCACCCTCATGAAACAGGATGCCCGAGGAGAGGCCAGCGAAAGGAAGCACAAGAGGGGAACCTATTTTCCTCTCAACAGGTGTGGAGGCCACCCAGGCTGAGGGCAACCCTTACCTTCCTCTCTAGGAAATGGGGCTTGGGCTCTCGGTGGTGGGTGCTCAGCTGCACCTTACATCCCCGAGACTCACTGTTCAGTTGGACCCATGCTTTCAAGCCAAGGCTGCCTGTCATGTCAGCCCAGGGAAAGGACTGCACTCTCAGAGCCCTCCGTTTCCCCACTGGCCATTAATACTAAGCTCCCTAGCTCACACTCAGCACTCAGACCCAGACACACATCTTGGTACTTCTGCAGCCTACCCTCCAACTCCACGGTCCCAAGTGGAAGGGCAGCCCCTTGTGTCAGCTACTCTAACTGAGAAGGAGAGGCCTCAGTGGGGCTGGCGAGCAGAGGGAGCCTCACCACCTCCCACCTTAAAGGTTCTGGCAGACTCTATCCTACAGGTGGGAAACAGGCTGAAGAGGACCTGCAGAGCAGCGCCCAGGCAGGGTGGGTAAGAACTCATGCCCAGGCAGGGAGTGCTGTCCATCTGCCTCAGCACTTAAGTGCACTCACCTCCAAGCCCAGGGCCCAGGAATGTTGACGAAGAAAGGCTGCTGTGGGAGTCGCTGAAGTGGGCGCCTTCGCTGTAGGTCTACAGGATATGGGTCTGGTGAGGGTGGGGGTCTCCAGGCAACGGGGCCACCCCACACAACAGGGTACCTGGCAAATGTAGCCAGTCCCCCTTGAACCCGAGTTTTCTCATTCCCTGCCCAAGGGGGCGCCTAGGGTGTCAGGCCTTGCAGGGGCTTCTCACCCTGCTGGGGTCGAAGGAGGGATTGTTCTGGTCATTGGTGTTCCAGGAGCCAGAGCTGGGCCGGTCCTCAAGACCTGAGAAGCAGGAAGGAGAATCAGGGTCCCTCAGTCCATAACTAGCTTCAACTCGAATCTCAGTCTGGGGAGAAGCTTGCTAAGTTCAGAAGAGCTTATAAACCCTGGCCGGCCCAGCTGCATATGAGCTAGCCAGTGTCAGTGCCACAGCCAGTGCCAATACCAGTAACAATGTCAAGGTCCTGGGCACATAGGACTCAGTGCCCATACCAGTCTGCAGCTCAGTAACACTTGTGCCCGTTGACTGCAACCAAACTCCTGCCCTCTTGTCAAAGCCCCAGCCACTGTGACCACTCTGGGTAGATTCCTCAGGCTTTACTCTGACCAGGTCGTGGGGCCTGAACTCTGGGGCTAGGCGCTGTCCCTCAGCTCTTCAGCTCTACTACTTGAGCCACAGTGCCACTTCTGGCTTTTTCTGCTTATGTGGTGCTGATGAATCAAACTCAGGGCCTCATGAATACAAGGCAAGCTCTCTACCACTGAGCCACCTTCCCAGCCTACTCTGACCAGTTTTGTGTCAGGCATGCTCTCTTCTAACCTTTTGAGATGGCTTACTGGGGCCTCAACATACGGGAAAGTGGGGCACTGTGGACACAAAGACAACACTGAGGACTGCCCACTAGGTGGGGGGCTGGTGGCAAGAGACAGGGCCTGCTTGGAGGGGAGCACATGGAGGGATCTCAGGCTGCTCCTGTAGCTTAGCCTTGAGACCAGGGCCTGCAGTATGGCAGGGGTTAACCCGCCGGGGGATAAGGACCTTGTCCTGAGAGGCAGGGCAAGGCAGGGTGGAGCTCTTTATCTCCCCCACCATGCACACAGGAAACTACCCAGGACTCCAGAATGTTGTTCATAGGCAGCCTGCGAGGCTCCTTCGGGGCCAGGTGTCCTATCCCAGAGAGGGCTACAGAGCTCAGCTCTTGGAAAAGGAGCAGAGTACCCCTAGCTGGCCACATGGCTGGGTTGCGACTCAGTTTCCCATCTGTGTGTGTGGGCTATGACCCAGTCCAACTGGAGGCCCCGGCGGCACCACCCCCTTGCACTGCACACCAGTGGCTCCCGCACCGCCCTCCACTCTCCCTCCCCTGCTCCCCACACCAGAAACTTCTTTCAAATCACATCTTTCTATTTCCGTGCCTTTGTGTTAATCATTCTCCCTGGAGAACTGGTGTTTAATTGCTGTCTAATTTGCATAATTATGCATATTAATCTCAACCCAATGAATATTCATGCATCATTTAGATTTTTGTTTCTAAATCAAAATTTTCCAATGTGATTTTGGGTATGGGGCTAGGATGTTGCCTTGGCATGTTGTGGGGGGGGGGGGAAGGGGAGTAAACGGGAAGCGGTCTCATGGGCTCTGGGAATACCACTGTCACATGTCACCTAGCCTAGGGTATCTGGACCTTACCTGGGGTCCTAATAAGGTAGTAGTTGGTGGGCTGAGCACCTTGGGCCTGCCTGTGCCCCCTCCCATCCCACTGGCTGACACCCCACCCACACCCAGATGGGCTCCCACCCCATGGACACCAATGATGTACCCCCCAGAGGCACCAGGACCCTCAAGTGGCAAATTATGGTACTCCTCCCCAAGACAGCTGGCAGGGCATGACTGAACAGCATTCAAACGCAGCACCCAAGGGGCCTGGCAATGATGAGGGGGCTCCCAGATGGCCCCAAACAGAATGGAGTTCTACTCTGCCTTTCCTGGAGCCCCCTGGATTGGCCCTTGGCTCTCCCTTTCTAGAAAGAACAAAAATAGCAAGGCCCCTCCCCCACACCATTAATAGTTATTATAATTCTCCCACTGATTAATTATGCATTTTAATAACCCAATCATGAATATTCATAACAGCACGTACTTGTCTACTAATTAAAACGTACTAATAGAATAAGAAGTTGCCATAGGGGTGTAATTTTTATGATTCCTTTTCTTTACACTGGAGGTGCAGTATGGAAGAGTGAGGCTGGGCAAGGGCCAGGGTGCACACAGGAGGCAATGGGCCTTGCCCACATCTGCCCAGGGCTCAACAATCTCAGCCAACGAGGAGGCTGGCGCACCCACTGCCCAGGGAGCTGTAATAGCTCCATGCACGGCAGAGAAGCCTTGGCTACTCTGGCTTGGTATCAGGGAGGGAGGGGCTTACTCAAGTCTCCGCCAATCTGGTTAGGGCCCTGTGGCTTATGTGCCCATTCCCATTCTCCTTCAGAGCTTGGCAATCCTTTGTCACTGAACCAAGTCTCCCCTTGTTTGATCATGTTTGTAAAACAAGTTTTCCTGGCACAGAGTCCAGGCCCGCCATGCCTGCAGTTCCTCAGCCACCGTGGTGGAAAGGAGGTCTCTGCTATCCACCCACTCACTGTGAGGATGGGTGGCCAGTGTAAATGAGGGCTGCTAGCTCATTAATCCTTACACTTCAGTACCAGGGGCTCGGGTGAAACCCCCAGGAGGTTCATCACTCCTCATTCGTATGGTCTCAAAACAGTCTGACAACCTGCACGCAGCAAGGGCCTCAGGTAGCTTGATTGAAACAAAACCTGGATGTCCTCCCCCTCCCTCCAACACCTGCTCATAGCGCCCACGGCCCTTAGGGTGAAGACCAAACTGACTTCATTTTTCTCTTCTCTTCCTCATGTGAACTGGGACCCGTGCCTCCTGCCACATGGTCTGCACATCTGCACATCTTCAGGGATATCACCTTGACATCCTCGCATAGCTGAGCACTCTGTGTCCCATCTCACGTGTGATCTAAGACAGAGGCCCTAACTGGCTCCACAAACATTTATTTCATTCAGAGGTAACAACCATGTCTCCAAAAGAACATGCCATGACAACAAATTTCCACCTGCAGGCACATGAAGCTATGAAAAGCTTCACAGGTGGCCAGCGGGACCAGGGAAAGAACCTCCAGTTTTACATGGTTTAAACTAGTGGAAAAGCTCTGTGTGGCCAGTGATCTTGGCATCAGAGGTATTTCGCGAAAGACAGAACACAGCCACCCTCGATATTCTAAGGCTCCTCGCTGGGGCATCAGCCAAGCTGGCATGGAAAATACTCAAACACACCTCTATCTGCACTGAGCACAGACAGATATTTCTTCTGACTCTTGTTCCCACTGATGTAGTACTACAACTGTATATAGAGTGTGAACATACACCAGGTATTCAGACTATGGGAGGTGTGCAGGATCTGGGTAAATGTGATGCTAGGGTGCACGAGGGGTTTGGGCATTGTTATCTGTGGAGCTCCTGGAACTACCCCATGTGTACTAAGGAAGATTATGATCACCACCTTCTTATTCCAGGACCACACTCAGAACTGAACAATTCCTCAGCATCAACTGTTAGCTGGTGCTCAGTATGACATCAGAGCAGCAACAGTCTCTGTGCCTAACAGCTCTTTCACTGCCTCCTCTTAACTTCAGTTTTTTTTTTTTTTTTTTTTTTTGCCAATCCTGGGGCTTGAACTCAGGGCCTAGGCACTGTCCCAGAGCTTCTTTTGCTCAAGGCTAGCACTCTACCACTTGAGCCACAGTGCCACTTCTGGCCTTTTCTGTTTATGTGGTGCTGAGGAATTGAACCCAGGGCTCCATGCATGCTAGGCAAGTATTCTACTTCTAAGCCACATTCCTGGCCCTCAATCTCTATTTTTTGGGGGCCCAGTACTAAGGGCCTCATGCTTTGGGGATTAGCTTGCTTGCTCACAGCTAGTGCTTTTACCACTTGAGCCATACCTCCCACCCTGCTTTTTACTGGTAACTGGAGATGGAATCTCTTGAACTTTTCTGTGTGGGCTAGCCTCAAACTCTGATCCTTTCCAGGTCTCAAGTTTCCCGAGTAGCTAGGATTGATTATATGCTTGGGCCACAACAGCACTGGATTCCAAGTTTCTTTTCTTTTCTTCTCTTTTTTTATAGGGGAGGGGAGTGAGGGACAGGGAGGATATCTGGAATTTAGGACCTTGGGCTCTGGCTTAGCTTTCTCACTCATGGCTAGCATTCTACCACTTAAGCTATGTCTCCAGTACTTAATTATAATCTGGAGGATCTAGAATGCTGGTCTACCACCTGGTCTGTCTCCTCTGGGACCTATTTCTGGCCTCCTGGAGATGTAGCTTGAATTTAGCATGAATCCGGGGAGGCTTGCTTGTGACCTTTTAGGCAGGGCAATTGTTAATTGCTGTGTATCTCAGTTCAGAGAGAAGTGCTGTCAGGGGTGAGGACACACTCCTACCCAGCCTCTCGTTCATTTTCTGCCCCTTTGTGCTACCACACAAAGCTGATTTTCCATCTGTACAATTCCTTTTCCTTTTTAAAGTAAGTTCTCATTACATACCTATGCTGGTCTTGAATTCATAACCCTTTGCCTCCCAAATACCGACATCTATACTTGGGCCAGTGGGTCCCTCAGCCTGAGCAAGAATACCTGGAGTTTGGGGCTGGGGAGAAGAGAAGGAAGAGGCTGCAATCACTCTTGGAGCATCCAGGGTGACAGAGTCTCAGGTCCCTGCTAAGTCTTCAGAGAAGAAACCCCAACCTGAAGGCCTCCCTAATACACAGAAACTGTCCAAGTGTGAGGGTCTATCAAGCCCATAAATAATAACTGAGGGAAACATGGCTGCCAGCTACAGAAGCTGCCCTGCTATCAGTGCTGCAAATATCAGATAGGTGACCTCAAGATAACAGAAAGATTCCCCCTAATGCTGAACCTCTGAACACAAGTTTGCAGGCAACCTGAGGCTCTGCCTGAGGTATTCTCAAGGGCGAGAAACACTGAACAGAAAAGATGATGGTGAGTTCCAGGTCAGCCTGGACTACACAGTGCGACCAGCTCTCAAAAATAGCTGAAGGGGCTGGGGGCCGGTAGCTCACGCCTGTAATCCTAGCTACTCAGGAGGCTAAGATCTGGGGACTGCAGTTCAAAGCCAGCCTGGGCAGGAAAGTCCGTGAGACTCTTATCTCCAATAAAACCACCAGAAAACTGGAAGTGGTGCTGTGGCTCAAGTGGTAGAGTGCTCGCCTTGAGCTTAAGAGCTGAGGGACAGAGCCCAGACCCAGAGTTCAAGCCCCACGACCGACAACACTCCCCACCACACACACAAAAAAATAGCTGAGGATACTGGGTTCAATCTCCACTACCAAAAAAGGCCCTCTCCCCTAAGCTGAGAACTCCAATCTCTCAAACAACTTGACTCAAGGAGAAGAAAAAAATTTAGTCTAGTGTCTGTCATTCAACAAAACTCTGCATTATTGTAGCCAGTGGGATAGGACTAGGTGGTCCTCAGAGGAAAGCTTGCAACCCTCAGCACCTCGGTTACCAAACAGGAGAGAGAGAGCTAGCAAATGAGGCCTTCAATTCTCAGTCCACAAAGAAGGAAGAAAAAAACTTTAAGCAGGAGGAGGTAAGATAAAAGTAGAAGAGAAGAAAGACATCGATGGATACGTATTGATTCCTTGCGAAGCAGGTTCCTTGGAGGGCCAATCAATAAAATAGATAACACAGGAGGCAGCAAAGCAAGGACAAAGGGACGGGAGGAAAACTCAGTGTTGGGACTGGACTCAGGCTGCCTCCTGGGGCTTAGGCAAAATGACAGGCCACTGACTTTGTGCCATGAAAGTCACCCACACCGGAACATTTTCAAACAAGGCTTACATGGCTTCTGTGAGACTTCTTGCTTGGGGCAAGTGGAAGGAACACCCAAAATTTCAGCAGCAAACACCTCTCCTTTGGCTGGCCTGGTGGGCCCTACTTCTCAGAGGTTGTTCTAAGCAAGGAGAGGCACAGCAGGGAGGACCACCGTGCACAACACAGCCCCCCTGGAAGCTGTGGCTGGTGGCTGAGCTGCAGCTTCTGGGAGCAGACATTCTCAGAGAGGGCCATGCGTCAGATGCTCTGCTTGATAAAGGAGAGCCTCAGGACCCAGAGAGGGAACCCAGAGACAGACCCTGGATGTGGCGCTGCCCATTACTCTTGTGTGGATCAGTGGGGTCAGGAGAATCCTGAATGTGATAAAGATGGACAGAGAGACAGGCCTGTTTGGAATTGACAGCCAGTGTCAGGCTAGCCAAGAGGGTGGAGAAGACCTGCTCTTAGCAGGTCAACTGCCACTTGCGTGGGGTGGGTTCCTGTGGTCAACCCCGCCACCAAGATCTAGAAACAGCAACTGAGGTCACAGGATGCAGAAAGCATGGCTGCTGGGCGGAGCACAAGGTCAGGGTAAAGCTAACCAAGGCAAAAGTACAGAGGCTAAGGGAGCCAGGGGCACCAGGTAGAAAGCAGGAGGAAAGCCCAGAAGGTATCACGGAAAATGCAAAGCTACCCACACCTAATCCTCTCTGCAAATATGTGACCAAGGGAGACTTTTCAAACGCCTAAAAAACTTCCCTGAGGGCTGGGAAGGTGGCTCAGTGGTAGAGTGCTTGCCTTGCATGCACCAGGCCCTGGGTTCAATTCCTCAGGACCATATAAGCAGAAAAAGCTGGAAGTGGCTCTGTGGCTCAAGTGATAGAGTGCTAGCTTTGAGCTGAAGAGCTGAGGGACAGCGCCCAGGCCCAGAGTTCAGGCCCCAAGACCAGAAAAAAAAAAAAAAAACACACTTCCCTGAGTTTATTCTGATGACTAACTTCTGAACCTTGATACTTGTCCTTTGCGCTACCCCACCTAATTAGCATGTTGAGGACTATGATTGGTTCTACACAAATCAACAAGAGTCATTCTAGGTGGGGATCAGGATACTACTGGGAGGCAGTATTAGACAGCTGGAATGAAACTGGAGTTCCATTATCCCTTCTAATATAGCAGGAATCACTGCAACTTTGAATTCAACCTGGGAACACTGGGAGTTCTTAGGTCATGGCTCAAGGATAGTGCAATACATGCAGTGGTTAGGAAATAGTGATGTACATTCAACCTGTGAGCACTGGGAGTTCTTAGGCCATGACCCAATCATAGTACAATACATGTAATGCTTAGGAAACAGCCATGTACACTGATGTTATGCAGTCCTTAAAGAGCTGATCCCTCAGCAATAAGAGGGAACCGCCATTTGCACAAGCTGGGGTTAGGGTGAGGAGTGATAGGAAGATGGGGAGACCATTCTGAGGAACAAGCACAATGCCAGTTTTATCCACAGGGATAAAATCACACAGAACATCAGCCTGCATACACATGTAATGCCAGGCAGTGACCACTCCACCCTTGCATGCGTCTTGCTATATGGCAGATGCACAGGCCGCCACCCTGGGCACATGGGCCCTCTCCATATGCATCTCTGCATCTTCTTGCAACTATGACTTTAAAATGCTTGCCAGAAAAAAAAAAAAAAAGTTAATTGACTCTAAAATAAGGGCTCAAATGTGTAAGGGGAAATTCACCCAGGGAATGGCCCAGGAAGCTAAGATAGTTGCTCACCACCCACTGGTGGACCACCAAGGCCCTCTCTGGGGTTCTTGGTTCCGTGGTGTGGCAGCCAGTGGGGAGAGGCCTGAGAGTGGGCAACCCCAGCCCTCTCATGTCCACAGACCTGCTACATTCTCTGTGAATGGGGCAGATGATCCTTCTGAAGACAAGAAAACCTAGGATTGTAAAAGTGACATCATCTGGCAAGTGATATGCCTGTCTGGTACACATTTGTGAGAAGAGGGTGTCTCAGGTCTCTGTGTCCCTGATGCCCTTGGAGCTACTGGCATTACCTGCTACAACTGTACAATGGGGAGGGGAGGGGAAGATGAAGACTACTGTATCCGTACCTCCACAGCAAGAAATGAACCTGACATACCTCCCCAGGCCCCGACGCATGAGGCCAAAGGCCAAGAGTGGGCAGAACAGAGTGGACAGGAACCATGAAAACCAATTTGCAATGTCCACAGGGTCCAGTTCTACCAGCCAGCCAGGGCCCAGTGAGCAACAGTCTCAGGCCTAGGGACCTATGTCTGCACTGTGGCTCTGCAAATTGGAGATGCTGGCCTTGGCTGCAGGTCTATGGAAGAGCTAGAGGGTAGATGGACAGTGGATGAGGACTGAAGCCTCCACCTCTCCCTCCATGCTCAGGGTGGACAGTGGCCTAACCCTGTCTGAGGCTAGAAGCCTCAGTCTAATGGTGTTGGGGGCTGCTTCCATGGCAGTGGGGGCCTGTGGGGATTTCCATGTCTCTAGGAGTCCTGGCCAGTTCCACAGTCACTTCCTCAACAGAAGGGAAGGACAGCAGGCCAGGGGCTGAGGGCCTTCCTTTGGGGGTGGAGTGTGCAAATAAATTCAAACCCCTGTCCTAGGGCCACAGCTTATAGGTCACTCCCCAATGGGCCTCAGAGGTCACCATAAGACAGAGCTTGTTCTATCTAGGGCTGAGAAGACACATCTGGGGAGGTCCCATTTCTAAGCCCCTAGTAAGACACTCAAGGGCATGAAAACAGCCAGATGCACTGGCAACTAGCATCTGCCCAACCTCCCCACCAAGCCCTGCCCACAGCCAGGGTGGGTTCCAATCTGAAGGATGACCTCTGCCCTACACCCTCCATGGCTTTCCACAGTCTCAGGAACAAAGACCCATGGCACCTACTGTGAACCCCCAGGCCTTCACCAATTGGCCTACCCCAGTCATCCCATCCCATCATCCCAGGGCTCCCTCTGCCCTCTTGGGCCTACTTCCCACAGCTATTAGCTCCCTTCCTCTGCTCTTGGGCTCTGGATACTTTCCCCAGCTTTGGACCCCTCCAGGTTGGGCAGCCCCAAACCCTTGCTATGCTCAAGACTTGAGCCTGCTGCTCTATCTTGCTGTCCTTGACCAGTCACCGTCAGACAGAGTGACTAACTTGCTCAGACTGGCCTGGGATGTTTCCACTGTTAGTGCTCAAAGGTCTGATCCCAGAGGCCCCCTTGATCCTCAGAAACTAGGGTGGCTCAGCAGTAAGGTGTGGGCACTGTGAGTGTCTAATACCTCCTGGATGCAAATGACAAGGCAGACCAAGCTTCAGCAGGGCTTACAAGGTGGGAGGGTTGGGCGAGCACTTCAGTTTCCCCATGGATAGACTGGACATGACAAGGCCTGAGCCCCATCCACATGTAGATGTGGGCACAGCTTTGTCCCCAGAGGAACTTCACCCAGTCCCAACCCGACTCAGGACAAGATGTGAGGACACCATGCTCTCAGGCCAGAGTCAATTCTGAATATAGACAGCTAACTTGGGATGCTCTTTGGCTTGCTGTCCCCAATGCCACAAGTGTATATCCTCCCCACTGACCCCCCAGGGGACCTTTTTCCTGCCCTATATGGTCTCTAGCTGACTCTCCACATAGTCTTACCTGAACCTCCAAACTGGGCTCCAGCCAGGGAGGCAGGCCGGCCCTTTCCGTTGGCCACAGGCAGCGGGAACATCTGCAGGAGACAGAGAAGGACAGCAGTGAGTACAGGCTCCAAATACAAGACCATGCTTCTCGGCTCCTTACAGGGGCAGAGCTCAGAGATGCTAGGGACTGAGATGTATACAGGGATATTTGCCCACTATCGACCTGACACCTGAGGCCTGCTATTCCCTGAAGCTGGGTGTACCCCCAGTACCCCCAGCCTGGGATAAGGTCACAGCAATCCTAGCTGCTGGCATGCCCTCACACTGCACACCAGGCCAGTGTCCAGGACTTCAGGTCCCAGGTTTGTGCTACAGGTTTGTGCTATTAGGTGGGGTGGGAATGGGTCTGAATGTAACCTGTCTAGGCAACAAGCTTTCTAGGCAAGGACTGCAGTTCATGGGCTCCAACAGTGACCTGAATTTTCCTTCAGCTTCAGCTTAGAAAAGTAAGGTGTTGGTGAACAGGTGGAAGAACAAGAGGCTCAGGCCTCAAATGCTCAAGCCCAGGCCTATGTAACTGTTGCCCCCTGTGCAGGGACCATGGGTCAGGGTGAAACAGCCCTTATGTGGACTGTGTACTCATACCACACCTGATAGGCAGGAATAAGGCATAGGTCAGAAGAGGAAACTGACGCGCAAGTCTGGATAGAGCTGGACACTTGACATGAAGTGTCCAACTCTATCTGACGTCCAAATGACACTGCAGTTAGCCCAGACGCCATGATTATGAGGCTGCCAGCTACTGCTCTCAACTCCATATTGGCTCAATCAGTCTCAGGGTGCTAAGTCTCTAATGATTAAACAGCTTAGCAGAATTACCTCAAAGACCCACTATCAACAAACCCTTGGGCCACAGAAAAAAAAAAAGTGCATCCCTGCCCTGCTCCATGAGGTTGGCTCTCCAAAGTCACTCCAAGCAGGGCCCAGATGGCTTTAGGGGATGGACAATGGGTTAAGGCTACTGGGTAGAGTCAACCCCCATCCCCAAACTCCCAACACCTTTGAGCCAGCTAAGCGGTTGTGGGTCTAGAACCTCCAGGAATTGGACCTGGGAAGCAGATTCCAGTCTCCACTCTCATTCTACACAAGAGGAAACTCAGTCTGGCAAGTGCAGCTGGACACATCTCACTGCTAAGAGGCCAAGCTATACTAAGTTACACGTGGTTTCCACCTGGTCCACATCCTCTCACACTGACACCGCTGGTTTCCCAAGATCAGATCCCAATGGGGAAACTGAGGCTTGCAGCCTTGAGAAAGTGGTTGGTTTCTATTCCCACATGCTTTATCCTTGATTACTAGGGTTACATTGATGTGGCATTTGCCCAGAAGGTACTGGGAACTGTTCCAAGAGTTCCGCAAGCTTCCTGATCAGCCCGATCAGCCCAGACCCACCCTACACCCCTCGGTTTCCTCTTTGGTCAAATGGACTCAGGATGCTGGCCATGTGGGAAGGGCTGCAGACAGACCTGTGCACACTGTAGAGTGCCGGTCACCAATGGCAGAGGGGCCACAGGGCCTCCCCTTTTGCCCTGCCAGTTTGTTCCTCAGGCCCAGGGACAATCCTAGACCCATGAAGAGGGTTTCCAGGACACCCATCCCACCTCCGTGTTCTTCGAGCTATTCACTCTCCTCAGACAAGGAAGTTCAAGTCTAGGATCTGATGCTAGTGGGATTCTAACAGAACACATATACTTTCTCTGTACTTATTTTGAAAGCAGTCTTTCTCTGCTCCTGTGACCCCTGGCCCAAGGAAGAGCTTTCTTTGCTGTGCATGGCTCAAATTAAAGGTCTTGCTCAAACAAATACTTTTAACTCCCTGTTGCTAAGGGAGGTGGCTGTGGAGGTCCTGAAGAGCAATGGGTGGGGGTAAAGGGCCGCCTCTGCTCTCCCACCAGCGCTGTGCGAGACCTAGACGTAGAACACTCAGAGAGGCAAGTTCCTCACTTTCAGCCTCTCAGCTGTGCAATGTCTTGGGGGGATAGCTTGGACAAGGGGCTCAGGGCATTTGGATGGAAGACACTGTGGGGCTGACTGCTCCCATGAGGATGAGCCTACACCCTCAAACTGGTGTGTTCTGGCCCAGTAGGCTGTGACCTGTCAGTTTAACAACACACACACACGCACACACACAACTGAATTGTACCTCTGGTTACTCAGCCAAGGAGGCAAAAATAAAACAGCACTTAAAAATACCAGCATGGTCCTTCCGGAACCTCGGCCGCTCTGTCGCGTGGGCTGTTTTTCTGCAGGGTGGCTGGTGCCGTTTCAGTTTGGGGACTTTTGTTTTTGACAGCCTTAGGGGCCCGGGTTGTCAACCAGGAAGGGTTCGATTCAGACTGAAAGTACCTTTCCCCAGCTGTTTCAGACAACATGGAGCTTGGGAGGATAGAGGCAGGATTTAGGGAATTAGCCACATTCAAGTGAGAAGGAAAAAATCACGGTTCAGGGGTTGATACCTATGGGGGAGAGCTTACTGCACAGACTGGTAAACGGAGGGGCCTATGCCTTCCAGAGGCCCACCAGCTCCCAGCTTTTGAGGGAGTTCTGGTTTCTCTGCCTAGCTAGGCCAGCCTGTGCTGGGACTTTTTTCTAAGCCAGCACCATCTCTGAGCTCCATCTACACAGCTGGAAAATGGGCCATTCAGGGCCCCTTTGACCATCTGGGGAGGGTGTCTCTCCCCAACCATGACCTTTACTGTAACTAACGGGGTGTGTGAACGAGGTCCCACCTCCAGGCCCAGCTCTATTCACAAATCCCTACTCACTCACATGGGGTTCTTGGCCCATCCACTCCACCCCACCTGCCAGTAAGTGTGACCAATTGAGGAATCACTTTGTATCCTCTGCCACAGGCGCAGGGAGTCCTATGCAGGCTGAGGTCCCCAGGGTGGGCTGGCTCAGCACTGAGTCCTCTCTCCTTCTCTGCATCTGTGATGGAGCAAATAGCCCCATTTTAGTTGAAACCCTCAGGCCACAAAGGCTCACACAGCCAAGCTAAGGTGGGGCAAGCCCAACACCCCACCTCCACCCTCGGTCTGTTTCCCCACTTGTAAAGTCATGGATCCATTCTTTGGCTGGGCAAAACCCTCCAGTTATACACCCATGGGACGTGTCAGCCTTTGGAAAAGGAAACCCCCCAGCTCTACCTAGGGAGCCTTCCATCCAAGTAAGCTGGAGGCCCAACACTTCCAGGCTCACAGATGCTTCTTCCCTCCTAAAAACCTGCCAGTGAACCCTGGAAGCAGGAGGCAGACAGAGGAGGCGGGCTGGCTCACCATACTGAAGTCCAAGAGATCACTCAGTTCCTTGTCCGTGCCCACAGGCGCCATTCTCTGGGACTGGTTCATCCTCCAGCAAGGGCCTGTGCAGGAATTGGGGTGGCTTCCCCAGGTCTAGAGACAGCCCTGTGCAACAAACCCCAAATAGTGGACATATGTAGAGGTGAGCAATATGTACATATGAACAGAAGAAAAAAAGTTTCAATAAGTATGACCCAAGAGGATTGTGGAAAATACATTAAGTGAGAGTTTGGAGTCTATGAGAGTCCTGAGGGAAGGGGCCAGGGAATCTGGGATGCCCATTGGGTGCCCTGTTAAGACTATCCAAGAAGCCACAGGGAGCCTGAACAATGGGAGAGGGGTGTCAAATACAAAAGCCCCCAACTCCCTGGGTAACCACTAGAGAAACTAGTTGCACAATTTAAATGGGATGTTGGGCTCCCAGATTCTCATTTCCAACCCTGTCCTGGCTACACCAGTAGCCCAACCCCTAGAGGGGAGGGACAGTCCAGGTCCAGCCCCAAGGGAAATTTGCTGGACCCTCCCCTCCCCAAGCAGCTGTCACAGCATGGTAAAGACCCTGGTTACCCCCAATCCAATGAAAAATAAATCTACAAGTCAGAAAGCTGGAGGTGCCACACTGTTGGCTTTACAACTTCAAGCAATGAGACTCTCTGATCAGGGGACCTGCTCGGCTTCCCTTCACACTAACCCCTCCTCCCCCAACCAAGTAAATTCAGTACAAAAAAAAAAAAATCCGAGGTTGTTTTATTGTCATGATGTATCCGGCAATTATTTTTAAGCAACTTTGAAAACATCCTTTGCCTCCCCACCTCTAGAGGAGGGGAGGGTTGGGGGGGTGTTCCAAGACCAAGGATTCTCCAGGCAGTCCCAAGGGGGCTCCACTTTGGGGTGGGGGAAGGGGTTCCACCTGCCAGGCCCCATCCCACCCTAAGAGAGGGAGTTAGAGCAAGGCCTCCCTTCCCAAAGAACTTTTTCCAGGACTCCCTCGGCAAGGGACCGCCCGAGAACCCGCGAAGGCTGGGGGAGAGGGTGTTTGAGGCGGAGGAAGACCCAACTTCAAAAGCAGAGGAACCCCCCTTTGTTTGCCAACTCCAACACCGGGTGTGAAACGGACGCCCCGTGGCACCCCCTCCCTCGCTCGTGTGTGTGTGTCTCTCTCTCTCTTTTTATTTTCCTTTTCGGAGGGCGTGTGAAACTTAACTTTTTTTTTTTGAGTAGTACGAAACCGCACTTTTATGTGGGGTTAGTTGAAACCGATTTTCAGGCCGACTTGGGGGAGGACTGAAACAGGCTTTTTAGAGAAACTAAAGATTTCTGGGGGTATCATAGGACTTTAGGGGGAGGAGACTAGCGGCGGACTTGAGAGGTGTTTGAAAACCACTTGGTTTCATCTTTTATTGGGGGGGGGAGGGGAGGAGGCTCGAGGACCCCCCCCCTTTCCCCAGGCAGCCGGTGCGGCCCGGGAGCCCTTTGAAGCTTGCCGCGCCACCGCGGTGTCCTCGACCCCGGGCCGCGCCGCGCCGCGCCCCAGCATTAACGCAGAGCAGATGTTCCCGCCCGGCCCGCCCCCAGCCCCCCAGCGCCGGCCCAGCACCCTAAACGTGCGGTGCGCGCGGTGGCACCTTCCTAAGCGCAGACAAAAGGACCTTCCTCTCCCCCCCCCACCCCCCGCTACCCCTCCAAACTCCAACCCCAGCTGGGCCCCTCCCTGGAGAAGGGGGTGCCCGGGGATCCCCACGCTGGGGGCTCAGGGAGCCCCCCGCCACGAAGTTGGGAACAACCTCTCGGGCGCCTCCCCCACCCCCTCCCCGCACGCCGGCTCCGGGCTTGCTCAAAGTTTCCCAAGTGCGGGCGCCGGGGGGCGGCGCGGGGCCCTCCACGTCGGCGGCCCCCCTCCGGCGCGCAAAGTTGGAGAACAATGCCTCCAGGGCCGGCCCGCCGCCCCCGACCGCCCCGCGGGACGCGCCCCGCTCGGCGCCCGCGGCCCAGGCCCCGGCGCGCCCCGCGTGGGCCCGGCGGGGGGCGGGGGGAGGTGCCGGGGCCAACTTTGCACAAAGCGGCGGGGGTCCCGGGCGCGGCTCCCCCACGTCGCGCGCCGCCCCTGCCCACCCGCCCCGGGGCTCCGCACGCTCACCTGCTCAGCACAGCCCCGCACGCGGAGCACGGGGGGGCGGCGGCATGAACTGGCCCCCCCCCCGGACAAAGGGGCGTCACGGTCGAGCCCCCGAGGGTCGCGCGTGGGCGGCGGCGGCGCGCGCGCGTGGCCCGGGCCCCCTCCTCCCCCCCCCACGCCGCGTCGTTCGGCCCCGCGCGGCCAGCCAGGGAGGTGGGGCAGCGACGTGCGGTGGCCGCGGTGCCTGCCGCCCGCGTCGGGTCCGGGCTCCGCTCCGGCCCGCTACACCCGCAGCCGCCGCCGCCGCTGCCTCATCTTCCTGCGGCGGGAGACATGTTCCGCCCCCCGCCCCGCGCCGCCTGCGGGGCTCCGCCCCGGATAGGGCCCGCCCATGGACAAGTCCCGCCCCCTACGCACCCCGCCCGGCTGTACGCCAAGGATCCCTCCGCCCCGCCGGCGCAGCCCCAAAAGACTCAGACCCGTTCCGATCACCCTCAAAGAAGACCTGAAGCTCTAAATTCTCTTCTGTCTGAGAGTGGGTGCGCCGGTTAGAGATACGACTTCCAAGGCGCGGGAAGAGGCAGGGACTATCTCCTTGCGCGGAGGGGTACAAGAGTTGAGCGCATTATTTTTGACGCAAGCGGAAAGAACCGTGAGATTGAAAGATGAGACACAGTGAGAATGACCAATCGGAGGAGGCTAAAGTATGATTGGTGGTATTTTCTAGCCATTCGCGGGAAGGTCCCGCCCCACTTGTTCCCGCCCCAGATGGGGGCGGGACCCTTTGGATGAGAGTCCGCGAGACGCGCAGGAGGGTGGGGCCGCGGGGGGGGGGGGGGAGCGGGTGGATAGTGGGATTTTACTCTCAGTTTGGCGTAACCGCCCGCTCAGTTGGGTTGGGTTGGTCATCCTTGCGTTTCTAGGATTGGCTCTCGTGTTGTGTACTGCGAGCGTGCACCTCAGGCCCGTAGTGAACATCAGATCCGTTATTACTGGAGAAGCTTAGTCTCACTTCGTTTCTGGGTTAGAGATCCTTTCGAAGATCGTAGGCTGGTGGTGTGTGTGTGTGTGTATGTGTGTGTGTGTGTGTGTTTGAACTCTGGGCCTAGGCTCTGTCCCTGAGCTTCTTTTCGCTCAAGGCAAGTGCTTTACCACTTGAGCCACGGTGCCACTTCTGATTTTTGAGTAGTTAATTGGAGATAAGAGTCTCGTGGAGCTGGGCACCCGTGGCTCACACCTGTAATCCTAGCTACTCAGGAGGCTGAGATCTGAGGATCACGGTTCAAAGCCAGTCTGGGCAGGAAAGTCCGTGAGACTTTTATCTCCAATAAAAACGACTAGAAAACTGGAAGTGGTGTTGTGGCTCAAGCGGTAGAGTGCTCGCCTTGAGCTGAAGAGCCGAGGGACACTGCCCAAGCCCAGAGTTCAAGACCCACAACCTACCAAAAAAAAAAGAGTCTTGTGGATTTTCCTGCCTGGGCTGACTTCGAACCTCCATCCTCAGATCTCAGCCTCCTGAATAGCGTGAGCCACCGAAGCCCTACTAGGCTGTTCTTTTCCCTTTCTGAGATTCCATTTCCTCATCTGCAAAAATCTGAACCTGAGTTTGGACAGAACTAAAACAGAATAGGGGCTTCCTGACATTCAATAATGTTTGTGTCAGCCAGACACTGGTGGCTCACGCCTGTAATCCTAGCTACTCAGGAGGCTGAGATCTGAGGATCGCAGTTCAAAGCCAGCCCAGGCAGAAAAGACCATGAGACTCTTATCTCCAATGAGCCACCAGAAAACCAGAAGTGGCGCTGTGGCTCAAGTGGCAGAGTGCTTTGCCTTATGCTGAAGAGCTGAAGGACAGTACCCAGGCCCAGAGTTAAAGCCCCACGAGCGACCCCTCCCCCCCAATAATTTTTGTCAGACGGTCCCAGCCCTAAAAGGGGGCTTTCAGCCTTTGAGGTCCAAGACCCATGGGATCAGAACAATTGGAACAAACAAGATCAGTCTTCTAAGAATCCTCGGGAGACCAGAGAAGGAACATTAAAAGCTCCTTAAAAAAAGCCACAAGCCCCCTCCTCCTATACCTACAATCTGATCCTTTGTGACCCCAAGAAGTCCCCCACATTTGTGGATCTGGGGAATGAGGTATGAATCTGGGGGGTCTGAGTTCCAATCTCATCCTTCACCTGAGACCTTGGACAAGTGGGAAAGTTCTGTGTGTGTGTGTGTGTATGCATGCGCACACGCACCAATACTGGGGCTTGAACTCAGGGCTTGGGCACTGATCCTTAGCTTTTTTGCTCCAGGCTGGCACCCTGCTGCTCAAGCCATACCTCCACTTCTGCCTTTTTGCTGTTTAATTGGAAATAAGAGCCTAATGGACCTGCCCAGTCTAGCTTCAAACCCTTAGATCTCAGCCTCTTGAGTAGCTAGGATGACAGGTGTGAGCCACCAATACTCAGCCTTAAACAAGTTCGTGCTACTTTCTGGGCCTCTGTTTCCCCATCAGGAAGATGGAAGAAAGCAGCCATGGGCATTTAGCAGGTTCTCGTTTGTGCCTGTGTTCCCTCGGCACCCTTCCACTGAGATCTGGGTCCCCCCAATCCTTGTCAGTCTTGACAGCCACTATTCTTCTCTGTGATCTTCTCTGTGATCCGACCCTCACCCCATGAGTTTGAGGTTTTCCCACTAGTTCTGGTTCTCCTCCGGTTGGTAGGGTTTCTTGAAGATCAGGCTGCTGCTGAGGTCCCAGTGGGACCCCAATCCCACTCTAGCCGCTCCCCAATTCATGCTCAGGGGCCAAACCATAAAATGGAGGCTTGTGTTCCTAGAGAGGCCCTTCAGTGTCACTCAGGGGGCTGGTAGTGTGTAGGCTTTATGCCTAGCCTGGGGACCCTGCTGGCTGGAACCTCCATTAGTTCCTTGCCATTGAGGGCAAGAAAAGCCCTCCCTTATTTGTACCAAATGTGGTGTTGACAGCCAGAAGCTGATGATCAGGTGTCCTGCCCGAGCGATTAAATCCATTCTGTGGATGAAGAAACTGAGGCTGAGAGATCCCCCACACCCCCAGGGTCAAGTTTACCTTGGAGTTCACACACCTGCCAGGAAGCTCTCTGGCAGCCACAAGCCACCATTGTCTTCCCTGGGGAGGCCCATGCTGGGGCTGAGTCATTGGGTGGAACAGCCCAAGGAGGAGGCCTCCATTCTGCTGCCGCCTCTGCCCAAGCCCCAAGGCCTGGGTGCACCCTGCAGGGCCCTGGCACCATGACAGGGGGACAAGGGCCGCCCACAGCCCAATGCCCCCGCCCTCCTGACTATAGCCTTTGTTCTGCTGTGGGGCCTCTGCACCTGCCACTGGCCAGGCCCTCCCCTCTGCACCACACCTCCTACTGCCCGGCCACCGAAACCCACTGGTGTTGGGAAAAGCCCAGGCCTAGCACACATTCCCACCAGGGAAGGGGAAAAAGAGGATGGGAGGATGGTGATGGAAACTTCTAGAAGACAGTGGGGCTGGGAAGGTGGCTCAGTGGTAGAGCTCTTGCCTTGCATGCCTGAGGCCCTGGGTTCAATTCCTCAGCACCACATAAGCAAAAAGAAAAAAGCTGGAAGTGGCGCTGTGGCTCAAGTGGTAGAGTGCTAGCCTTGAGCTGAAGAGCTGAGGGACAGCGCCCAGGCCCAGAGTTCAGGCCCCACGACCGGACCCCCCCCCCCAAAAAAAGAAGGCAGTGTGTAGTAGAGGTGCAGGCCCAGGCTGCTTGTTAGTGGGGTTTAAACTCAGGGCCTGGGCTCTGTCCCTGAGCTTCTTTGGTTTAAGACTAGTACTCTAGACCTTCAGCCACAGCGCCACTTCTGGATTTTTCTGTGGTACTGAGGAATCGAACCCAGGGCTTCATGTATGCTAGGCAAGCACTCTACCACTAA